>NC_134540.1:16990000-18293750 GCF_050624435.1 Tenrec ecaudatus | reverse complement strand
AAGGTAGCCAGTGAGAGGTTCTTGGTGGCAAGGAGCTGAAGTGCATCTAAGAAAGACAGGATGGTATTTAAGCTCCGAGAGGCGAAGATGTCCCAACACTGGAGCAAAATCTGATGCGACACAAGGGGGGGGGGTGGTGAGTGGCTGGAATACAATCAAGAAGTAAGGACTGACTCTGTGGAGCCACCGCAAAGGTGTTCCGGGAAGAGAAATGCCCTGGGAAGATGACGCGTGACCGATTGGAGGGATTTTCTGGGTACTCCCCGCTTGGAGCCACATTGAAAACAGAAACTTTGTAAACACAAAGCTGTTGTACGGGGAGACGGTTAGATGGAAGGCATAGAGAGGAAATAGTAGTGCAAGAAATGATGCACAAAAAAATGCACAATTCAACTACTAACAGGAGCTAATTTGTGATTTTCAGCAGTGTTTGGGCATTGTGGTATTTAAATCTGAATGGAAAATTGAAAAGAGTCATGTAAGCCACTGAAGTGGCCTGCAGGCCATGGCTTGGGCTCCTGGAGCCAGACGGAGAGTCAGTGAACTGCTTGCTCTGCGGCCAGAGGTGGCCCTTCAGGTGTGTACCTGTGGCTCCGAAGTAAAACTGAAAGGGAAAATAAAGCTTCCAAAGGCTAAAAAGAAAATAGCAACTTTCGAGAATTCGCAGAAATCTTGGTGATGGGGTAGGGCATCCCATAATATGTGTATTGAAGCCCATACTAGTTAAATCACAAAATCCAAGTGTGTTGGTTCCGATTGTCTACAAAGTAGACTGATTTGGATATGCAAGGCACTTGTTGGCAGAAATGCCTGTGAATTATTAAAAGAAAAGGTAAGTTGAATAAGGCAAGGAGAATCCTCGGAGATCAAT
The DNA here is from genome assembly GCF_050624435.1 of Tenrec ecaudatus. Classification (NCBI taxonomy): domain Eukaryota; kingdom Metazoa; phylum Chordata; class Mammalia; order Afrosoricida; family Tenrecidae; genus Tenrec; species Tenrec ecaudatus. The sequence continues at coordinate 18,292,879 of NC_134540.1, read as the reverse complement.
GAATGCTTGATTCCTAAGGAAGAAGATGGAGAAGGAAGGACATGAGAAGGCCCTGAACCCACAGCACAGAAAGATCCAGACGATGATGGCAAGCCCTTGAACCAAAGTCACTTAGCTAGAGAAGCACCCTGGCTCATATTAAAGGGCCAGGTATGCTCAGCTATTCCCTGAGAAACACCCCATTCAGTGTATCTTCAGCACAAACATGAACGCTTACCCACATAGGCAGCAACCGGGATCATCAGCCCACCATGCTTCCCATAGCAAGAGCTCAGAGGTGTGTGCTCCAAGCCCATGCACAGCCTCATGACTGAACCAAGCTGACTGTTTTCAGGCCTGCTTCAGCCTTCTCTATTCAGTAAAAACTCTGAACAATTCAGAACAAAACTCATTAACGTTTTGTTGCATGAATAAACTATTTCATCCAGCACGCCAAAATAATCATCCTGAACAACAACCAAAGCTAGATATTGTGAGCATCAGAGTTCATTATATTATATCTGAGAGACATGAATTGTAGAATTCATTTGCTAATCTTTTTTAACAGTTTGGCTGACATATAATGCACATATTCTACAATCAATGGTTTCTTTTTTTATCATTTATTGGAGGCTCATACAGCTCTTATTACAATCCACACATACATCACTTGTGTAAGGCACATTTGTTCTCGATGGTTTAATCATATTAAAAACAGTTGTGCAACATCATTTTTAGAGCATTTCTTCTTTCTCGCGCTCATCATTATTAGCTCCCCGTTGCTCCCCGGTCTCCCCTGCTATAACTCTAAGACACTATGAATCTAGTTACTGTCTCTATAGGTTTCTATCCCAGATTTCATATGAAGAAAATCATAACCACCACCACCACCCATGGGGGGGGGAATAACTAAATAAAATGGAGAAAAGCCTCAATTAAACATATTATTAAGAACTAGAACAAACTTTAAAATGGGTCAAAAGCAAGAACAAATGCTAAGGCACTACATTTCAACCTAACTACATCTGCATTAACCCACTTCCCAGCAAAGTCTGGCTAGTCACATCCCTGGGCACTGGTCAGAGGGGATTCACAGAGAATTCATGTTTATGGAGGCCCTGGAAATGAATTTGGGGATTTCACAATCATCCTTAGTTTCTGCAGTCTGGGTACTCAGAATTTACTAATCTTTTTACTTTTTTGTATGTTCTCTGTTGTTTTTGTCATCATTGTTTTCAGGTGCCATCCAGCTGGTGCCAACTCACAGCGACCCTATGCACAACAGAATGAAACACCACCCAGTCCTTCCCCATCTGCACAATGGTTCTTATGTTTGAGCTCACTGTTGCAGCCACTGCATCAACCCGCCTCATGGAGGGCCTTCCACTTTTTCGCTGCCCCTCCACTTTACCAAGCATGATGTCCTTCTCCAGGGACTAGTCTTTCCTGACAACTTGCCCAAAGCATATGAGATGAAGTCTTGCCATTTTTGCCTCTAAGGGACATTCTGGCTGTACTTATTCCAAGACAGATTTGTTTGTTCTTCTGGAAATCCATGGTCCTTTCAATATTTTTCTCAAACACCATAGTTCAAATGCATCAATTGTTCTTCAGTCTTCCTTATTTGATGTCCAACTTTCACATGGATAGGAGACAATTGAAAATATCATGGCTTAGGTCAGGTGAATATAGAAAGAGATTTCTTTCAAGACATGGCTCACACAGTTATAGAAGTGAGTAAGTCCAGTCTGACTCATGTCTGTGAGTTAGATGTAAGTTTAAGGCTTCTCCTGACTCCTGTAGCTACAGGGCCTAAAGAAAAGGAAGCAGGAAGATGAAGCAGAAAGACCACAGGGTGATGGATGCTGAGCTGAGTGAATCTGAGATCAGCAGTCTGTTGCGGGCTCCCAGGATCAGCAGATAGTATAACAGGAGGTGAATGAACCAGATGCAGGATCCTAATCCAACAGCTGAACTGAGCTAGCCTCTGTGCACTGTGAGTCTCTACTAAGAGGATGCCATGCTGCATATGAAAACTCCTTCTAACGTATCCAGAATATAACCAGATTAACCACTTGGCTGGGTCACAGAAGACCCATCAACTTATGCACACTGTGTTAGAATCATAACAAAGGAGAATACTGACCCATCCAAGTTGATCGTAAAAACTAACTATCGGGGGAGAGAAGATGGAGAAAAAAAAAAAACTAACTATCACAAACTGCTAACCACAAGATCAGAAGTTCAAACCCACCAGTCACTCCACAAAAGAAAGATGAGAATCCCTGCTCCCTGTAGATTTTCAGTCTCGGAAACCCAATGGATCATTCTGCTCTGCTCTATAAGATCATTATGATTCTGAATCTACTTGGTGGTACTGAACCTGGTTTTGAAATGGGGTGAAATAAAATTGTATGACATCAACAAAGTATAGGGAAGCAGGAGTAGGGATGGTGGGGAGAGCCATTTGTCATCCATACTTACAAAGCTAGGAGACCAGAGCTCTAGCCTCATGGGAAGATAAGACAGCTAGCCCAAAGCGCCCAAAAGCTTAGCTGTGGGAACTGTCTAGAAGGTCAGGGATAGATGGATAGAATGGTTACAGGGTGACAAAAGATGGCAGTTTTCTCCCATCTTGGGGAGATAATCAGAGTGAGAGTAACTGGTCCCCTCCGCACCATGAGAAGCTCGTCAAGTTAGTTTCCCTGTAGCCAGGGCCTGTGGGAGAAAAGGCTTGTGGTCAGACACAATAACAACTAATTCTAAATCATTTAAGCAAAAGATAATAATAATAAATGGTTCAACATTTCCTATGTAAGATGCTCTTACTTGTTTCTGCATAAATGTATCTCATCTCCCCTGTTAAGACTACCAAGCCCTGGCTGCGGCTCTGTCAGAGTCCTTGTACTATCTGATGCATATAACTTCACATTGTAGGCAGTCAATAAAGATGTGTGAGTTTAAATGTCCTGCTGAGCTCCACAGACTTTTTATCTGTCCAAGCAAATATGGGTGCCCTTGTTTATTAGCACGGACGTGCTCCACTTGCTGACACTTGAGCATTGTCCTAAGTAGGACATCTTTCTTAAGGGAGTCAGGGAGGAAGGTGTCAGCAGCTGAAGCTTCCCCAGAAGCATGCCAGCAGAACAGAGATGATACTGCACACCGCTCGTTAGTCTAGGAAGCTAGGGCCAATATCCTTCGGAGCAGTGCTGATTAGGTGTTCAGGATGTTCTAAAAGCTTTACAAAGAAGAACTCATTTCACCCTTTGCAACCCCACCAAGTAGATGCCATTATTCCCATTTTACAGATGGGGAACCTGTGTAACTCGACTGGGATCACAGAAATAGTAACGGACAGGCTGGCTCTAGAGGTAGTGCTCTGAGCCACTATCTAGTGACCATGGCATGTCCATCTCATGTTCTCTGCCGAAAGGATATGTTCTGAGAATTTAAAAGTTAAAATGCAGGAGATATTTTGATGTGAAGGCTGTTTCTCAATATCAAGCCTTTTTTGCTAGGAGATAGGAAGAACACACTCTGCTCTCTTTGGTCGTCTGTGGTAGTTAGGGTTTGTGTCAATCCGGTTGGGCCAGAATTCTCAGTGGTTTGCCAGGTCAGGCCGAGTAATCTCTCAAAATGTGACCTGTATCATCAACTCCATAAAGGAATCCGCTCTGAGCAGCCAATCTGTTGTAAGACTAGGATGAAATGCAATCCCCTTACTCAGGTCCCAGTCCTGTCCCTTACCTTGAGGGTGCTGCATACTTCCCATAGAAGATTCTGTAGGGAGCATCTTTGTTTCTTGCTGTGTCTGAACCTGCATCAAGCTCATCAACCTCTGGTTCTTTGGACTTGAGCCATGCCTGGCCAAATTGCCTGTCAGCCCAGGGAGCCACCAGCAGCCTGTCATCTGACCTGCTGGATCTGGATTCATCCACCAGTCTGTGGTCTTCCTGCTTCGCCTTCCTGCTTCCTGGTTTATCAACCCACACAACTACACAAGTCAGGAGAGGCCTCCAGCTTCCTATCTGACCCACCAACTTGAACTGCACTGGACTAACTTGATTCTACAATTGGGTAAGCCATTTTCGTTATATAAATTTATTTATATATATATATATATATATATATATAATTGGTTTTGCTCCTCTAGAGAACACAGCCTAACATACCCTCCTTAGAGAAGTAAGTCAGATGAAGCAGATCAGAGAAATCTCTGCCTCTTTGTGACCCAGAAATGCACATAGAAACAGCTCATAAATTCAAAAGATTTTCTGGAGAGAGTAAATTTTTTATTATCAACTCAATATAATACATGCTCATCATCATATCAAAATAAATTCTTGAGAATAACCTCATCACCTCAATTTGTAAGAAGAGATGAATAATGTAGTATATATGGGAACTCACATCCTATAAATTGAATATTCCTACTCCAATCACTATAATAAGAAGTTTTATGGTAATAGCAATCTTTGACAGTGGCTTAATCAGAGACTTTTTGATTCCTTCTTTTCCTTTCTACATATACTTTGTCAACCAAGGGAATTTTTAGTACTGTAAATGTATAACTTTCTTTTATCATCAGAAATATCGTGGGTTTACTTTCCTTTGTGTTCCCTGCAGGAGATGGTGAAGCTTCTAAAGAATGGTGTCCAATAGTAGTAGAAGCTCAATAAATGTTTTTTACTTCCAGCTGCCACCAAGGGAGACTCTAAAACTATAGGGAACGCACTTGGAGCTACACCAGCTAGAATCATGATCGGAACTGTTAGCATTTGCATTTAGTATGCACTGTCCAATATCTTGTTACTCAGCTCCGAGTCCACCCTTTCCCACCTGCTCTGGGAAAATGGACTAGTAACCAGTTACTAGCGAGTTAATTCTGACTCATGGTGGCCCTGGTGTATGAGAGTTAAACTATGTCATAGTGTTCTCAAGGATTGATTTTTTCAAAAGCAGATCACTTCTAGGAGAACTGATTAAGCACTGTATTGCTAACCGCGCAGGGTCAAGTCGTCAGTCTGAGCTGAAATTGCCTCAGTGGCAGTGGGTTTGGCTGTGACGGTTTCCCAGGGAGCTGGAACCTCCACATTTTTGGTTGGCAACCAAAAGCATGACCCACATGCACTACCCAGGAACTCTGCAATTCACACATGTGGATGTTATGTTTTCCTTCCTACCCTGCCATCTTCTCTAATTTGTTTTACCCCTTGGTTGTATACTTCTTAAATTTATATTTCACTGATTTAGTGTATTGACTCTCTTTAGTCTGCATTATTTGTGGAATTTAAAGGCTGTTCATGTCTATGAAAATGTATGTGCAAATTAGGTCAGGCCTGCTTAAGTGGATGTGCCTTGCTGGCTAGTGGTTACTCTCTCGGCTGCTCACTGCAGGGTCAGCAGTTCAAAGCCACCAGCTGCTCAAAAGAAGGCAGACTGGGCTGTCTACTCCCATAAAGAGTTACAGTATTGGAACCTCACAGGGGCAGTCCTCCCCTGTCCTATCGGATCACTATGACTCGGCATCTACTCGATGGCAGTGAGTTTGGTGTTTTTGTTGTTTGGTTGGTTGGTTTCAGTGCGCCATGACCAGAAAAGAACTGGACTCACCGCAGTAAGCCTGTTGTTGTTATTGTTATTGTTGTTTTAAAATCTTGGGAGTGATTGATCCTGGGTCCTTCTGGGTCAGATAAGAATTCCCTAAAATTGAAGTCATACCCTTGGAAGATTCAATACTAACATAAAGCATGATGGAAACCAGGAGAGAGACAGAGAGACCCACTGCAATGGCTCATCCTGCGGCTCCTCGAACTGAAGCTTTGTTTCCACCCAGAGAGAGGGCTGGAGGTAGAAGTGGAAACTAGGGAAGTGGAGCAGAGATTTCCAAAGTCGACTAAGAGAGCAGAACAGGGCAAGTTTAGATTAATACAGAAGAGGCTGGGGAACATGGTGATGATTAAGAAATAAGGTCTCAGACCAAATTCCCCGGATGCACTCAAATTGAAAGCTTCCCAGGTTAACCACTAATTCCATTACCACTTCCCTGGGGATTGAGAGCGGTGGTGTCATAAGGGGAGCGCTGGCTCTGGTTTGAATTCCCAGCTTCCAGCATACTAATTATGTGTTCAACAATTTCTCTCTTAACATCAGCCTCATAAAAATGCCTACCCCCCAGTCTCGCCAAGAAGATAAAAGAGGCCGTACCTGGCAGAGAGACTGTCTCAGCAAACACTTTGTCTTCCCTCCCTTCATTTGCTGCTAAGCGTTGGCAGCCCCAATACCAATCCCCACAGTTAAGCTATTTGAACAACAATTTCTGCCTGTCCCTCACTTCAGGAGAGCTGGTGGCAAGAACATAGTAGCACCCATCTCGGTAAAGCATGAAGACCCCTGGTGGTACCGTGTGTTAAGTGTTTGGCTGCTAACTGAAAGATCCGGAGTTCAAACCCACTAGCTACTCGGCTTCTATCAAGGTGGGCAGCCTCAGAAACCTAGGGGTCATTTCTATTCTGACCTTTGGGGTCCCTGGGACTCAAGAATTGAGTTCCCACAGCAGTGGGAGTCCGTTAAGCACAGATAAGTCCACAACCTAGAAACCTAATCCAGGATTCCTCTACAGACCTCATTCCGGCACTAGCTGCCTTCAGCATCTCTCTGTCGTGCCTGTCCCTATTCTGCTACCCCACCCCACCCGCAACCAAGTTCTGGCCTCACTTTGCTGCCATTAAGAATATCCATTGCCTCACCAGCCCTGGACTCACTGTAACCCGAGGTCTAACACAACACAAAGTTACCATGCACGCTACCCAGGACTGCTTGTGGAAACGACTATTGTCATCCACAGGCTGCTCGTTGGGTGAGTTCCGGAAGTAGATCGCCAAGCCTGTCTTTCTAGTGCATCTGAGTCTGCAACCTCTGCTAATACCTATTCGCATCATCGCAACACCCACAAACGGGTGGGGGCTGCAAGAGAGGCACATTGGGCCACATCAGAGGTGAGAACTAGACCTCACTTTGCCCGTCTTAGGAGCTCTGCTGATGGGGTAGGTCACAGTGTTGGGCTGCTAACCAAAAGGTCAGCAGTTCAAAACCACCAGCTGCTCCACAGGGGAGAGATGGCGCTCTCTACGCTCATAAAGAGTTAATCTCACAGAGCCCCAGGAGCAGTTCCACTCTATCCTATGGGGTAACTCGGAGTCTAAATGAACTTGATGACAGTGAGTTTGAGTTTGATTCACCCACCTTACACTCCTCGGCTGCTCTCCTCTTAAACTCCGCTTGTTACCCGGCGCTTTCATCAAGATGGATAACTGCCAACAGCTGCAATTGCACAAAAATCTCTGTATTCTTTGCCAAATAGGAACAAGCTATTAAAAAATGGCTGAGGTGATGGGAAAAGGTATTGTGGTTCAGCTGAAGGAAAGCCTGTCGCATGGCCCTGTGGAAGACCGAGTGGAGTCTTTATTTGAAATGCCAGAACTTTGTGGAGGAATTTGCTGAAGTGTCCCTAGCCCCATGGGAAGAAGAGATGGAACAGGAGGGCACTGAGCTCCTGTGTGGATCCAGAGAGAGGATGCTGAGACCACGCAGAGGTGTGTGTGTGTGTGTGTGTGTGTGTGTGTGTGTGTGTGTGTGCGCGCGCGCGCACGCGCGCACATGTTTGCAGGCAATCATCGATGCATGTCTAACCACTCGAACCCAAGAGAAATCAGGGAATTGAAAGATGTATTTGAGCCCCAACATTTCGGTGGAGATGGATTTGTAAGCATTCCCTCTCCCTGTGTACCATTTTAGGTTGGCTTGCTTTTCCTCAGTCTAAAATGCCCAAAGTGACAAAAGGAAGAGATGAACCATGGGAAAGAGGCAGTGGTATGCTTGAAGGAAATCTTTTCCTGGTGGCACAATGAGTAAGTGCTAGACTGGAAGGTCAATGGTTCAAACCTACCAAGTACTCCACAGGAAAAAAGACCATGTGACCTGTTCTTGTCAAGATTACAGCCTCCTGTGGAGGTAGATCTACCCTGCTCTATTGGGGTCTCTATGAGTCAGAATTAACTCAATGTCATTGAAGGAGAGACTAAAAGATGCCCTTGAGGTGTCTAGGTGCTCAGCTAGATGAGTTATCTACCCTGCTCTATTAGGGTCTCTATGAGTCAGAATCAACTCAATGTCATTGAAGGAGAGACTAAAAGATGCCCTTGGGGTGTCTAGGTGCTCAGCTAGCTGGGTTAGCCTGCTCAACTGCTAATGAACAGTTGGAGGTTTGAGCCAACTGTGGAAGAAAGAACTGGCAGTCTATTGAACAAAGCCCAGCCACTGAAACCCGTGGGGTGCCGTCATACACGGACACACACCAAATTGTCATAAATCAGAGGAGACCCAAGGACAATTGGTTTTCTGGTTTAAAAGATGCCCCAGTCCAAAGTTACCTCCCAGTCACCTACCTTAGGATCTAAAACCCTCATCATTGGGTCACATTTATGTTGACCCTGGCTCAATTCAAGACACTTCCTCAGAAGGAATCCTAGAATACCTTCAACCATCAAGTGCATTCTGGCTCACAGGGACACCATTGGGCAGTGGAGAACTACCCCATCAGGTTTCCAAGGCTCTGCAGTAGTTCTCAACCTTCCCAATGCCATGACCCTTTCATACAGTTCCACATGTTGTGGTGACCCCCAACCATCAAATGATTTTCATCGCTACTTCATAACTGTAATTTTGTTACTGTTATGAATCGTCATGTAAATATCTGATATGCAGGATATATTTTCATTGTTACCAATTGAACATAATTAAAGCATAGTGATTCATCACAAAAATATGTAATTATATATTGGGAAATATTTATTTCTAATGACAAATAAATGAAATTTTTTGAAGCATGGTGTAGAATGGGTAACAGTCTTCACACTGGGTACTTATATGTGGGTGAACCCACCTGGAGATCATCATCAATTCCTAGTACCATGGGAAATATGTGTTTTTCTATGGCCTTAGGCGACCCCTGTGAAAGGGTCGCTTGATCCCCAAAGGGGTTGTGACCCACAGGTTGATAACTGCTGCTCTGACACTTTTCTTGATATGCTAGACAGGGTTGACTAGAGAAACAAATCCAGTGACTCTCATTTGTGTGTAAGAGAAAACTTTATATCAAAGAGCAATTGTATTTGAGAAAACACCCCAACCCAGCCCAGATCAAGTCCATAAGACTGACAGTAGCCCATATGCCTGATATTAGTCCATAAATTCCTCTTTAGACTCACGCAGCACAAGCACTGTTGCTGAATGCAGGAAGATCACAGGCCAGTGGTGGATCCAGTGATGGTGGAAGCCTCTCAGCCCTGGTGTGGGTCTCCACATGGCTCCTCCAGCTCCAAGGCTCTGGCTGCCACCAGTGTGGCTCCATGTGGCTTGTCAACAGGAATTTGTAGCAGAGAGAGAGTGTGTCCCATCTCCAGGGAGGAAGACAGAAGTTCGTAGAATCCTCAGGAGAAGACCATGTCCACGCAGAGGCATCATTGGCTATGACCCGATTGACTGGCTAGACTCCACATCTTCATTCAAGCTGACAGGAGATTATGTAACTGCCACACTTGAGTCAATTACTATGTCTTTCTTCCATGGAGGGACTGGTGGTTGGAACTGCTGATCATTCATTTAGCAGCTGAGCGCTTAACTAATGTACCTCTCTATTCACTGCACCCTGATCTTGTCATGATATAGTCACTGGGTTCACCTTAGTCAGGGAAGGCGACAACTGCTGAATCATGTTTGATTTTGCTTTTTCCTCTGTTACATCCTTACAGCTGTGCAGATGTCTGGACATAAAATGTGCTATGTACTTGCTTTATAAAGCAGGGAATCAGTCCCTGGGTGCTACGGACACTTAATGTGCATGGCAGCTAGGGGAAAGGTTAGAGCACAGGTTCATGAACGTAACTGGCCTACCACTCCCTGTTCAGAAAAAGAATTACTCAACGCCTCTGGCAAGGAAAAACGTTTGAGCTATAGCTCATTGTCCAGGAGAAAGTGTACTCACTGCCATTGAGTCAATGACAGCTCATAGGGGCCCTGTAAGACAGGGTAGAACTGTCCCTGTGAGTTTCTGAGACTGTTAATCTTTACAGGAATAGAGAGCCCGTCTTGCTCCCATGGATGGGCTGGTGATTAGCATCCCAACATGTAACCACACCACCAGGACTCCTTTGGGTAAAGTGTAGCTATATGCTTTTACAACCTCCTTGAGTAAATCCAGTGCCCACCCCCACCAGTAGGCAGAATCAGGCCACTTTGGGAAACTAATAGAGGCTCAAAGTTACTCATGGGTACCGCAGAAGAAAGATCTGGTGATCTAGTTTAAAAATTCCAGCCATTGAGAACCTTTTGGAAGATACGTCTACTTTGGCACATATGTGGGCTATCATGCATTGGGGATCAGCTCAGTGGCAACAGGCTAGATCGATGAAGTCTATAGAAAATAGTGCATCATCAGCTTATTATAAAGAGTAAATGAGTAAACCCCTCTAAAGTGCCTAGGACAATTCATGGCATCTACTAAGTAAGCTATCGTTATGATTAATGACTGAAAGAGCACACAAAAGATTGTAAGAGAGAAGGTTTAGAGAACTGGAACTGGAAGGCCCCAGAGGGGTGATGTGGAGGAGGAGGAGGGAGGGGGGACTAAGGAGGAAGCGGGTGGCGGGCTGAGAGGGAACACAGAGCAAAGCCAGCTTCTCCTCCACCAGTGTGTCTGGAATTCAGCCCGAGGGGAACTGCCAGGATCCAGGGCACTCGGCACTTCCTGGGACCCTCCCAGGCTTGGCAATGAATCCGGGTCAGCATCGTGTTCCTGACCTGGGTTCCCGTTTCTTTACTGTTTCCCTGTTGCCAACAAGGTATGGGAAAACAGGGGCGAGTGCGGTGGGGGAGTCTCCAACAACTAGGGTGTGACTGAGCCCTGGAACCTCTGGAACGGGACCAGATTAATAAGGAGCACTTGGCACTGTAAATTAAGTGTCTTGGCTTCCCCACAAAGACCCCCTTTATAAGACTCATGGGACACCATGTAGCCTCCCAGAGAATTCAAGCGCTGAAAAACCCCGTGCTTTCTGAAGGATGTTACAGTGGCTGGTGGGAAAGGCTTCCAACAGGTCTCTGGGTTAATCAGAGTTCAGCAGATTTCTGTAGGATAAGATTTCTCAGCAGGTCTATATGCCCAAAGACATGTGACTCTCCCAGGGTGCATCCTTTACCCACTGTGCCCCTGATATAGTCGATCGGTGGGGCGTGTTTTCCCAGAGCATGTGGGAGTGCTGCCCTCCCCACTAGAAAGCCTTGAGGCGATAGAAAGAATGCTGGGAGGGCCGCTCCTGGGACCACTGGCGAGGGTTTCTGAACCCTCAATCTCGCATCTGAAGAACGAAGATTCCAAGGAAACTGGTAAACGGTCTGGAACTTCTCCCTGGAACAAGGCACGTAGTACACATACACACACCAGGGTGTTTTTCATGGGTTTTCATGGAGTCAAAAGCCCCTTCCCTATGGGATTTTCCAAGGTAGCTTCCAGCTCTGAAATAATTAATTGCCCTGAACCAGAAAGACAGGATCGTGGCTATCCATCACCTTTTTCTGCCCAGCATCCTTGACCTTGTCTTTTGGTCAAAGCACTACCGCTTCCCTTTCTGAAGCCTCTTCTTGCCCATTCTCAACTCACGTGCTTCAGGAAGTTTTGACCCGCTCTTCCCAGGATTCTCCCCAAATTCAGAAGTGGGCATGTGGCACTAGCCTGACCAATGGAAGTGCCACATTTAGCTAGGTCCCATGAAGGGCCATGGACCAACACTCGGGTGGGACTCTTCTGCAGGGTGTGTGTCAGACCTAATCAGATGACTGACACAATAGAGAGAGAGAGAGAGATATGTAAAATGGATGGATGGATGGATGATGGATGGATGGATGGATGGATGATGGATGGATGGATGGATGGATGGATGGATGGATGGATGATGGATGGATGATATCTAGAAGAGAAGAAAGAGGGAAGGAAGGAAGGGGAAAGGGAGAGAGAATGAGAGGGAGTGGGGCTTTTTACAACATGACTACTGAGCGAGCAAAATATATATCTGCAGTCTTAGAGCCATGTTTGTCTTTGAGGGAGAATGAGACTCCTCATGACACCAGCCAAATCAGACCCCAAATCCATTCCATCCCCCCAGAAACCCCCCACCTGTGCCAACCAATAACGAGTCTCTTTGGATTAAGCCAGCTTGCCACTGAGAGAGTGCTAGCTAAGTCAAATATTCACCTTGGGATTTCCCGGCAGCGGTGAGTCACCATGAAGGGGCTCACAAAGTGCTCATGCTGAGGAAGGTGGAAGGAAACGAAGGGGTGACGGTACATTGGTAGGGACTGGTGAAACCTAAGCATTGACCTTTGAACCAAGCACCAGGAAAGCCCCAAGGCCTCTGGGAATTCCTTCCACCTGCTGCCCTGGAGCATCTGTGATGTGCGGAGCTGGGAGCTGGGGGGTCTGAAGAGGTGTGGAGGGAGAGTACGTCATGGAACCCTTTTAAAATCAACGAAAAGCTCTCCATCCTCTTCTTGGAAACCCAAGCAGAACAAAATTTGCACGTGACTGTAGGGGATCTCACATACCCTGGGGGTCCAGATGGTGCTGTTGGTTAACCCACATGTCTGCTCAGTGAAACGCTGGCAGATCAAATGCACCCCGAGAAGCCGGGGGAGAAGGTCACAGCCATTGAAGGCCTCTGGCACACAGTCCTGCTCTGACACCCCAGGGGTCACCGTGAGTAAGGACTGACTAGGCGGCAGCAGGCTCCTTCCGCACGGGCTCTCCTGTCGGCACTGGAGGCCGAGGGGAGGGAGGGACTGGACTTCTCACAGGAGAAACTCCAATCTCTCAGCAAACTGGAGGAGAAGAGGAAGTAAAAGGAAGATCACTATTGGAGCAGGAAGGGAGCAAAGCGCATGACAACCCCCACCAAGCCAGAAAAGATGAACTCACTGCCATCCAGTCGTTGGCGACTCTTAGCAACCCTCTAAAGGCCCTGCAGAGCTGCCCAGAGAGCTTCTGAGACTGTAACTCTGAATTGGAGTCAAAAGCTCCGACATACCCATTGAAGCGTTTTTCAGCTCATGGGAAAGGAGCCAGCTGAATTACCGTACCCCTAGTCTATTTGGAATTAACCAGGGAATCAAGTTTCATTCCTGCTGAGCATGTTGCCAGCAGAGAGAAGACCCCTGTCGGTCAGCTAAGCCTTATTCCAAGTTGCCCATGTTAATAAGGAGATCGTGGCACTCTGAGCAGTCCTTTGCAGTATGGCTTTCTCTGGGCCTGCAGGATAGAAGCACTCACTGCCATTGAGTTGGTTCTGACTCATAATGACCCTATAAGACAGGGTAGAACTGCTCCTGTGGGTTTCCAAAGCTTACAGGAGCTTCAAGCCTCATCTTTCTCCCAAGGATCCCCTGGTGGGTTCTAACCAGTGACTTTGTGGTTCACTGCCCAACACAGGACCCACTGTACCAGCAACGCTCCTTAAGTCCCAGTGTCTAAAATACAAAGGAATTTGGTCTTAACTTTTCAAACGGTTTACTAGATAATTTTTGCAAACTGCCACGTTCTTCCCAACCATGGACTGTTTTCTTAAAAATTAAAAATAAATGAAAACCCCGTAAGTCTCACAAGCAGTCAAGAGATCAGACAGCACGTCACGTTCCATTGCAAAAGTCTTGAAAAGCCAGGAGGTAATACTGATGCCCACAATGTGCTTGACCCAAGCCAGGGTGTTTTCCGTTGCCTCATATACATGTGAAAGTTGGGCATTGAATCAGGAAGATCAAAGAAGAATTGATGCCCTTGAGTTATGGTGTTGGTGAAGAATATTGAAAGTCGCGTGGACTGCCAAAAGAACAAACAGATCCGTCCTGGAAGAAATACAGCCAGACTGCTCCTTGGAGGCAAAGGCTTTGCCCCTTAGAAGAGAGACTTTGTTTCACGCAGTTTGGACATGTTGCGAGGAAAGATGACTTCCTGGGGAAGGGCATCATGCTTGGGAAATAGAGGGTCAGCGGAAAACAGGCCGGCCCAGGACGAGATGGACAGACACAGTGATGGCAACAACGGGCCCAAACATAAGAACAATTGTGAGGCTGGTGGACGACTGGGCAGTGTTTCATTCTGTTGGACCAATTTAACACTTAACAGCGACTCACAACCAGAGAACTGTGTGTGGCTAAAGAGCTAAGTTAAAGGTGAATGATTTGACAAATCCTCACCTGTTTCCTTTCCCAAGCTTAAACATTGTCTCTCATCCTTGAAGCTGATCTCCTCCCCACCAAAACCTGTTCCATTCCCGGGCTGCCCTGGCGAGCCTGGATGTGATTCCTGCTCAGCTTACAGCCCCAGCTCAGCTCCTGCCTCCAACGGTTCCACTAAACCTAAGTCTCAGCCATGTGTCTCCTTCCCTGAAGGACGTCAGAGTGAGGACCCACGTGATGAGAGTAGGGATAAGGCTTTGAGGGAAAACACATTTTATGAGCCGGCCTTCTGCCAGGAATAAGAATGGTCTCCCTCGTGCCTCTTGCAGCTCCAAACTGCGAGCAGACAATAACTTATCTTTCCCTGACTCTTCCACAGGGAGGAAAGTACTTCTCTGTATCTTCCTGCCTGTTTGTCTGCTTTACTGGGGACCCCAGATGGGAAACAAACATAAAATCTGCTCCCTAGCAACAAGATGCCTCTTCCTTCACTAGGGCCCAGCTAGTGAAGCTCTCCTGACAGGAAAAACAGGATGGTCCTCTGCTCCCATGGAGATTGACGAGAATCTTGGTGGCGTAGTGGTTATGCTTTGGGCTGCTGTCCACAAGGTCAGCAGTTGGGAACCTCCAGCCACTCCGCAGGAGAAAGATGAGGTTTTTCTGTTCATGTAAAGAGTTAGTCTTGGGAAACACAAGAGCGGTTCTACCCTGTCCTATAGGGTCCCTAGGCGTCAGAATATACTCAATGATGGAGCTCAATTTTGGCTTTCTGTGGTTTTAACCTTCCTCACCGCAATCCCGGACACCATCTAAATTGTGGCTGGGTCCTCGGGCCTACTTTCAAGTACGTTGGTGTCAGTAGATGCAGATTGGTTTGTTTGTTTATGTTTGTCGCCATAAATCTTTGTAAAATGAGATGACTTTTTTCCTTTGTGAATCAGGGGTTCACATCTTCAAAACAAAAGACTTGAGCTATGCCCTCTTGGTTCCCTCGGCTTCTAAAAGGTTTGTGGTGTGCTGCCACGCCCGCTCCGCTTTGCTGGTTTCTACAATTGCCCTGAAGTTGATTGTGCTCCCTGGTGACCTGCCGTGGGTCAGAGCTGAATGATGCTCTGTAGGCTTCTCAGTGGCTCCCTTTTCAGAAGATCACCAGGCCTTTCTTCCGAGTTCACTCTGAGAGAGTTCAGACCTCCCACCTTTCCATTCATGAGCACGCAGATCAATGACTGACCCCTCAGGGTTCCCAGGAAGCTCCCTAAAACCCAAAGATGGTCTTTGGAAAGACTATCAATTCCCATTTGGTAAAAATAAATGCTACGGATCTGGACACCAAGGGTTGTGTGTTTTCAATGGCATAAGCTCCGATAAAGAGCGTAGACTTCACCTCCACATCCTTACTTCACGGTGCCCCCAAAAAGCATTAGAAACATGCACGTTTGCATCTAGCACTTTGTTCTCTCCGGGTTGACTTGGTCTCATACTTGGAAGCATCTCTTTGTTTGGCCCCTGCAGACTCCCATCCTCAGGTTGCCTTCTGGCTGTCCGAAGCCCTCCTCTGGCAGCCACCAAAGTGCTGCCCACATCAAAGGACTCTGTGCCCTTAACTCCCTTCCCGGGATGGTGTGGTAAGGCTCTGTATTGCAAGAATAAGCTCAGCGTATTAAAAATGGTCCCTGCTGTGGAGGTGCCAGGCACCATCTGGTGGGATGCTGTTGCCGCTCCTAGCAACTGCTCCCACATCCCTGTCTCTGGTTACCTTGCCTGTTTGCCTAGTTACCGGAGCTTCCCATCTCTGCCACACCTCTGACACCACCCCCGTCAGCTTGCAGCCTTCCCAGTGAACCTCTGGAACTCCACGGGCGTGGGTCCCAATAACTCTGCCTCTTGCATCACAGACTGATGCTGTGCACCGACTCCGGCATCAAGCCTGTCAAGCCACACAGCCACTGCTAATCAAAATGTTCCATTCCAGAGCTGTCGTTGGACGTTGGACAGCCTGATTGTACAGCCCATCGGATCGCAAGTGTGGCTACACATTAGAATCACCTGGAAGCTTTTAAAAATTTACTGACACCCAGGCCCAGCCCAGGAGATTCTGATTTATGTAGCCTGGGGGTATTGTTGTTGTTTATTGTTAGTTGCTGCCAAATAAACTTGGACTCATGGCGACCTCATGTGTGCAGACCATGACTGCTCCAAGGAGCTCTGGTGGCAGTGGGCGGAGTGTTGGGTGACTGACCGTGAGGCCGGTGGTTCTGGGGTAGAGAAGATGAGACTTGCTGCTCCTGTAAAGGTTCACAGCCTCCGAAACACACAGCGACAGTTCTACCCCATCCTGCAGGGTGATCACAAGTCAACGTCAACTTGATGCCAGCCAGAGGAGCCGGTGTTTCCAAGGCAGTGGTCTTTCAAAAGCAGAGCAAAAGGACCATCTTCCAAGGCGCCCCTGGGTATAGGTGAGCCACAGCCTTTCAGCTGTCTGTAAGTTTGGATGCATTATAACAAAGTATGTACTTAATCCTAGAGGCAAATCGAGTCTCTAGATTTGAAGGATTTAACACAGTTTCAGAGATAATAACATGCAAAAGCAAGAACAGCTTAACTTCTACATGAACCACATCTACATTAAACACCACAGATGCCTGATCAAGATGGATACTGAGATAGTTAAAGTTTATCATCGTGCTAACCTGGCCGATAAACACATGTGGGGTTAATTGAAGGGCAGAGAGATAAATGGCTCGGTGAGACTCGCCTTTCTAGTTCTCAGGTCTCTTGCTTTTGATGGTCGGACCAGGGTACAGCTGCCTTACCCAGTTCCCTGCTTCAGCTGGCAAGGCTCACTTCCTGCAAGACATTCCTGAGGAGAAGCCAGCCACATGGACCTACCCCGATGCAGCCCTGGGTGCTGGAGCAGCCGTGTAGAGACCCTGCCAGCGCTGAGATGCTTACACATTCACTGATTCGGCTTTTCTCTTGCAGTCAACGTCATAGTGTGTGTTTTGTGAGATGGAGAAGGACTTTGTGCATCGGTGTCGGACATTTGGGCTAATGTTGGAATTGTGGGCATGGGCAGCACTGGGTTGGGATGTTTTCTTATGTGTACTTACCCTTTATATAAAACTCTCTGTGGATTTGTTTCTCTAATGTACCCAGACTAACACAGTTACGTAGACACTGATTCAAACAAGGGTGAATTGTTTCTGAAAATGGATATTAAAGACATGCTCTCTGAGACAATTCCCTTCTACCCAAGATTCCATTGCTTTTAGAACACTAAACACTCAACAACACATGGTTTTACAAGCGCAATGTAGTCGAGAGGAATGACTGAGAGCCGAATGAAGGTCTAACATCATAGTGGGACAGGAGGAAAGTAAAAGGAAATAGAGAAAGAACTAGTTGGAAAGAGACATTTATAGATGCATAAACATAGCCATGTGCATATGTAACTATATTAATATATAAAGATAGGTATATAGGCCTATGTACATATATTTATAGGTTAAGTATTAAGGTAACAGATGGACATTAGGCCTCTACTCAAGTCCTCCCTCAATGCACACCTTGTTCTAATAACCTGGCATTCACTGATGTTCGCCTTCCCAATACAATCATTGAAGACAAAATGGATGCATGAGCTAATGTGGTGAAGAAAGCTGATGGTGCCCGGCTGTTACAAGATATAGCATCTCGGGTCTTAAAGGCTTGAAGTTACACAAGCATCCATCTAGCAGGAAAGCAACAAAGCCCACGTGGAAGAAGCACACCAACCTGTGTGATCATGAGGTGTCAGTGGGATCATGTATCAGACATAGGAAGACCCAAAACAAACAACCAAGGGAGGTCAGAATGGAGACCCAAAGCCCATCTGTAGACAATTGGACATCTCCTCACAGAAAGGTCAAAAGGAAGGGATGAGTCAGCAAAGGTGTAGTCTAGCACCGACGAAACACACAACAATCCTCCAGTTCTTTAATGCTTCCTCCCTGCACACCCCACACCCCACTATCATGACACAGTTCCACCTTAAAAATCTGGCTAGACCAGAGCATGTACACTGGTACAGATAAGAGCTCTCAACACATGGAATCCAGGACAGGTAAAGCCCTCAGGAACAGTAATGGGAGTAGGGTAGGGGAAGGGAAGAAGGGGAAGAAAGGGGAAATCAATCACATTGATTGATATATAACCCCCCACCCCAACCAGGGGGGCAAACAACAGAAACATAAATAAAGGGAGACAGTGGATGGTGCAAGATAGGAAAACAATCATTTATCAAGGGTTCATGAGGGTGGGAGGGGGCCAGGGAAAGAGGAGCTGACTCCAAGGGCTCAAGTAATAAGAAAATGTTTGGGAAAGATGGTGGCAACATATGTACAAATGTCTTGATACAATTGATGTAGGGATTGTTATAAGAGCTGTAAGAGCCCCCAGTAAAAGTTACATAATATTAAAAATTTTAAGAAAACAACGTGGGTATCTCTTCCTGGAGTGCTCTTCCAGAGCACTGTGAAAGTATGAACACATGGGTGTACCAGACCAGAGGCTTCTAACCGCCTCTCACTTCCCCAGGCTGTGAGGGGACGAAGATCCAGGTTGAGGCTGATCCTTTTGAAGTAGCTGTCAGACATGCCCCCATCCTTCAAGCCTTTTACCAACCCTGACATCAGTTGTCCATTACTCCTCTACTGGGTTCCATAACCTGTTTCAGTAGCCACCCAGAACTCATAGGCAATACTTAGGATTATGGAGTTTATTGGGGAAGTAACAGATTACAACCCAGGCTCATACCTGATTCCAAATACAGGTCTTCAAATTGGAAAGCCCCTCATCGGGGCCCACAGACATACCTCTCACTGACTACATGAGATCACAACAAGGACGATGACTATATCATTATATAATGCCCCATGTTAACATCATAAAACTGCCACACCAGTGTAGACCAGGGCCAGCCAAGTTGAACCATAATCTGAACCACCACTGCCAGCATCACTCTTGCTTCATCCCTCAAATTTCCTTACTGCCAGAAGTATTTTGTCAATGTACAACGTATACAGTAGGGTTTGGGTTTGTTTTTTTGTGTGTGTTTTTGTTTTGTTTTTTTTTTACTATTTTCATGAATGTTAAAGGTCAACTTATGAGATCATCCATCTGTGGAGAATAGGTGTATGCGATGTTCAGCTAGAAGAACAGATGAATTTGTCTTGGAAGAAGTACAATGAGAAGGCTTTGTAGAAGTGAGGTTAGACAGATGGTCTCACATACTTTGAAAACGTTATCAGGAGGGACCACTTCCTGGAGAAGACCATCATGCTTGGTCAGGTAGAAGGTCAGAGAAAAATAGAAGGCGCCTCAATGAGATGGATTGACACAGCAGGCGGCAGTAAAGAACTCACACATAGCAATGCTTGTAAGGAT
Source organism: Tenrec ecaudatus (assembly GCF_050624435.1). Taxonomy (NCBI): domain Eukaryota; kingdom Metazoa; phylum Chordata; class Mammalia; order Afrosoricida; family Tenrecidae; genus Tenrec; species Tenrec ecaudatus. The sequence goes on along the minus strand of NC_134540.1, from coordinate 18,273,187 downwards.
GGCCTAGGACTGGGCAGTATTTCTTCCACCATAAGTCAGAGAAAACTTGATGCGCTCTAACAATTTAGGAGCCCTGGTGGCACTGTCAGGTAAGCATTGGACTGCTAAGTGCAAAGTCAGCAGTTCAAACCCACCAGGCATTCCACGGGAGCAAGATGAGGCTACCTGCTTCCACAAACACAGCCTCAGAAGCCCTACAGAAGGTTGCTACGGGGAAGAACTAACTTAATGGCGATGGGTTTGGCGTGTTGGGAACATCAGTAACAACAACCTTTTAAATCTGTGCACATCTCTACATGGAACTGAACACACTGCTTTCGCTAATGAGCTGAACGGGCGCAGTCATCTCCTGCTATCCTCCCACATTTGATTCAGCATCTCATCCTTCCATCGTACCTGACACAGGTATTGTTTTCTTCGCATTTGGGAGAGATGCGGTAAATATCAATATTTACATTGTTCCAAGTCTTTTTTAGGGCGACCCAACTAGATAACCGCTGGGGAAAATAATGATGAAAATGCAAGTTAAAAATAATGTTAACCTGGAAAGTGCAATACAGGTTCACACAACAACAGTAGAACACTGCTGAAGAGTGTAGGCACTGGGGCCAGGATGCAGCGTGTAACTCCTACTTGCCCCACTGACTACCTGGGTGTCCTAGGATAGGTCTTTCTATCCTTCATACAAGCTCTCTGTATCACAAGGTGTAAAATGGCAGCAGTAATACTAGAGTTTGTCTTACAAGGTTGTACAATGATTGTAAAAGTTGATTTATAAAAATCGCTTAAACCAAAACTTGATGATATAGGATATTATGTGTCCTAGGTATTATCAATATCATTATCGCCTACAGTATTAATCATCTGGCACCATTATCCAGTCATCTCATTAATCCCCAGAAGATTGCCCTGTGGGATATCATGGTTGTATTAGTCCGGGTAGACTAGAGAAACAAATCCAGGGAGACTCATATGTGTATAAGAAAGAGCTTTATATACAAGAGCAATTGAATATTGAGAAAACATCCCAGTCCAGTCCAGATCAAGTCCATAAGTCCAATATTAACCAATATGTCTGATACTAGTTCATAAATTCCTCTTTAGACTCACACAGTCATGCAATGATAACAAATGCAGGAAGATCACAGGCCAGTGGTTAGAAGGTCTTATGGGTCCAGTGGCAGTAGAAGCATCTCCACACGGGTGCGGGTCTCCATGTACCTCCTCCAGCTCTCTGAGTGTCTCAACAACAGGAAAGGGAAGGTAGAGAGAGTGTCCCACCTCCAGCAAGGAAGAAGTTCTCAGAATCCTCATGAGACAGCCACATCCACAAGGAGAGATCGATCAGGTTGTAACCTGATTGACAGGCTAGACTCCACCCCTTCTTTCTTTTCTCAAGCTAGCATAAAATTATGGAAGTACCACAGTGATCAATGCCCCGCCCCACCCCACATTGTCTAGCATTTCGGGGGATGTGTGAAGTACCAACCAAAAACCAGACTCAACTACAACTGAGTCCATGCCAACTCATAGCACCCCTATAGGACAGGGTAGAAATGCCCTGTGAATTTCGAGACTATAATGATTTATGGGAATGGAGAGCACCTGTCTTTCTCCCCAGGAGCAACTGGTGGATTTGAACCATTGACTTTGAGGTTTGGCAGCCCAACACATAACCACTACTCCACCTGGGCTCCTTGTTTGAAGTACAGAGGAGATGCAAAATGACAAAACAAAGCCTTAAGAGATTATGTCCCGATGATTATTTACCAGGAAATCACTCTCTCGAGGCTCTCTCTTCCAGGCTGGAATGGCCCTGTGACACATCGGCAGGAGAACATTTCTACCTTCTGCCCACTAAAATGATCATGGGAGCTACGGGAGACATCCTGGGATGTGCCAGGGACCCCCAAACATCACAGCCCTCAGTGCTCACATTTTCAGGTCCCAGAACCAGGGCCACCAGCCACCCACCTCCAGGCTTTTCGGTGTGTAAGAAGAAATCCCTGCGCCTCTGAAACTGCGGGTCAGCTTTTCACACCCCTGCAGTCGAATGCATGCCTGATGGCAACCTTGCTCCTGAGGCTGCCCTGAGACACCCCCCGTGGGCAGAACTGATGCCCTCTCAGTGCCCTGGAGGCTTTGTCTGTTTCCCAGATCCTCAGGGTGCTAGGCTGTTGGGCACTGTCTCCCACCATCCCCCCCTCTGCCTGGAATCCTGGGAATCCTTCCAAGTTCCCCCTCATTCCATCTTGTTCTCAGCTGTGTCTGACGCAGGCATGTCATTTCTTGCCTTCCCGGAAGCCTGGTTCTGGAGCTCCTCCATATCCCTGACACACGCTTCCCCAGATTTCTCCCAGGGCCAGCCGGACAGGCTTCCTTGTCCCCAGTAGTTCCCAAAGAGCCCCGTGGGGCATGTTTAGTCCAGGAAATCTATTCTGCGTGACATTTTAATGGTGGATGCCGGTCACTGCACATTTGTCAAAACAGATCAGACTTTACAACTCAAAGAGTAAACCCTAATGTAAATTGTGGGACCTACTCATTCATAATATATCAATATCCGTTCTTCAGCTATAAACTCCCGCGGGGGAGGTGGAAGGAGTGGGCAGTTAGATCAGGGTGTGGTACCTTCTTCTCAATGTTTCTGTGGACTTAAGCTGTTCTCAAAAATAAAGTCTATTGAACAAGGCTTCTCAGTCTGCCATTTTCTCTGCTTTTTAACTGAAGTTTTGTTACTCTATCTACACAATAGAATTGCTACAAGCTTTGCCTTTTGTGGATAGTGCTTTCCAGAAATAAATTCTCTCCATCGTTATTCGGTGCTATTGCCAGTCAGACAAATTGTTCAGTTAAATAGAGACATCATCCAGGTAGCTCAATATTACCTATAGATGTAATAAAGATGCTACTACATCAGATCTAAAATCTGAAAAACATGCACACATATGTAAATAAATTCTAAAGTGTAGCTTAAGCAAAAAATAAAAATACTCACTGCCAGTGTGTTAGTCTGGGTACTTTAGAGAAACAAATCCACAGAAACTCACGCATAAGAGAGAGTTTTATATAAAAATTAAATACATATCAAGAAAACATCCCAACCCAGTGCTGCCCAAGCCCACAAGTTCAACATTAACTCATACGTCCGACACCAATCCACAAAATCCTCCTCCATCTCACAAAACACACACAATGACACCGACTGCAGGAAGAAATCTGAGTCAGTGAACCTGTAAGCATCTCAGTGCTGGCCAGGGGTCCCCACATGGCTGCTCCAGCACCCAGGGCGGCATCGGGGTAGGTCCATGTGGCTTCTCCTCAGGGATGTCTTGCAGGAAGTGAGCCCTGCCAGCTGGTGCAGGGAACTGGCTAAGGCAGCTGCACCCTGGTCTGACCATCAAAAACAAGAGACCTGACAACTAGAAAGACGAGGCTCACTGAGCCATTTATCCCTCTTCCCTTCAATTAACCCCACGTGTTTATCGGCCAGGCTGGCACAATACACTAACTACCTCAGCCAGAGAGTCAATATTCTTCCAGGAGAGAGTAGAACCGCCCCGGAGCTAGTTCTGAGATGATAAATCTCTAAGGGAGTAGAAAGTCTCATCTTTCTCCCAAGAAGTGGCTGGTAGTTTTGAACTGCTGACCTTGCAGTTAATAGCCCTACTCAGAACCTGCTACACCACCAGGGCTCCCTAGGCTGCCAGAGGAAGCAATGTTTCTTTTATTCTACAAAAAAAAAATAAATAAATTCCTATTCTGGAAACAAAGGTCCTTCTGCTTAATGTCATTTGAAAACCTATAGTCATCTTGGTTAAACAATCGTTTCGGAAATAGCAACTATATAAGATTGTGAGAGTGTGGGGCGGGGGGGGGGGCTAGTTTTTTTTGTTTTTGCCAACAGCAGAGAGAGAAATTTGTGTTGGGCTTTTGAAAGTCTGGTTGGGGATTGAATGTTTTGAGAGATCCACAACCTGTAGTCTTTTCTGCTTCATGAACCAGCAACGTAAACCCTGGGAGACTGTTATGGGTGTGTTACAGCTGCCTGCTAATAGATGAGGTTTGGAGGCTGTGAGCTAAAGGCATAGCAAACTCCATTCTGTGTTTAATAAGCCATACCCTCTCCAGCCGTGAGATTGGCCTGGACGGCGAGTGAAAACTGGGAGGCTGATCCGTTGCCAAGCCACTAGAGTGCAACAGGAGACACTGCAGTTGTAAAGGACTCACGCCGATTGTGACGGAAGCCATTGGGAGAGGGAAGGCTTGTCTTTCAAACTCACTCTCACTTCCCAAGGGGACAGGGTCGAGCCGAGCATATATTCTCATCATTCGAGCTCCTCTGTAAAAACTATGCCAGGCGAAGCAGAAAACAACATGATTGTTTGTTTTCTAGAAACCGGAAACTATGCCAGAGGAAGAAAACATATAAATCATAATAACATTAATCAAGCTCAATGTTCTTTTCAGACGACGCTTAATCAGTTTGCATGTCAGCAGCCACATAGATGATGTAAGCCTAATGTTATCCCCTAGACACACACACACACACACACACACACACACACAGAATATAAAGAGCAGGTCACCTGAGGGCAGGTTCTGCTTCTGTCACTTACTGTGTTGCATGGGGCAAGTAACTGAACCTCTCTGTGCCTCAGTTTCTACATCTGTTGTTATTGTTAGGTGCTGTCCATTTGGTTCCGACTCGTAGTGAACCTACTTAGAACAAAACACTGCCCGGCCCTGCGCCATGCTCACAATTGTTCACGTGTCTGAGCCCATTGTTGCAGCCACTGTGTCCGTCCATCTCGTCAAGGGTCTTCCTCTTTCTTGCTGCCCCTCCACCAAAGGGGACGTCCTTTTGCAGGGTCTTTACTGCTCTTTCCAAGGCGCAGTGAGACGAAGATCCCATCTCACCGTCCTTGCTCCTAAGGAGTGTTCTACATCTGTCAGAATTATTAAAAAGGGAAAGTGAAATGAGTTGATATTTGCTTAGAAGAGTGCCAGACACCCCGTTGGTGATGTATAATCATATGATATAGAATTATAGTCATATGAAAGTATCTATCATTATAAACATATGAAAGAAAGAAAACATCCTCACTACCAACAAGTGGAAGCTGACTCAGAGTGGCTCTATAGGACAGGATGGAATTGCCTGTGGGTTTCTAAGGCTGTAAATCTGTATGGGAGCAGAATGCCTCATCTTTTCCCCCATGGAATAGTCTGTGGGTTTGAACTACTGGCCTTGTGGATAGCAGCTCAGTACATCACTCCCTCACTGCCATAAACTCGATGCCGACTCATAATGAATGACCCAACCTAACAGGATAGAGCTACCCCTGTGAGTTTCTGAGACTGTGACCAAATAGGAGAGGAGAAAGCCCTGTCTTTCTCCCCACGAGCAGCTGATGGTTTCAAACTACCAACCTTGAGGATCACAGCCCATAACAGAACCATGGCTCCTTAATTAGAAATACAATAACAAATATTAGCTAAGAGGCTTCCTTTTTTATTTTTAATTTAACAGTTGTACTGTCAGTTCCTGTCAAGTAGACTACACCTCATGGCAACCCAGGTGATACTGATGACAGTTACTCCGTGAGGCTCTCTTGGTGATACAAAGTTATGCAACCAGATGACCAGGTCTTTCCTCTGCACCACTGCTGGGTGGGTTTGGACAGCCAGATTTTAGGTCAGCAGCTGCTAGGATAAATTTAGACTAATCGATCAGGACAGGGACCTTTGACATTTCCAGTTGAGCCACATACCTCCTGAAATAATCCTCAAATTTAAAAAAAATTTTTTAAACATAATCCCCATAAAGTTCCTACATGGTGTATGCCTCTGGAGAATCCCCTCTGAGCGCTAACCATGGAAATGAATAGTCTTGCTATCAGGTAGAACCCACTAGAAAGTGTATCAATGTAAATGTGGTTACATTAAAATTTAACACCTAATCACGTAGTCTCCCTTTTGACCTATTTTTATTATTTTACTTTTATTTTATCCAGTTCTTATTATTTTCTGCTTTCTTTTTGATTGAGGTTTTTCTCTGTTTTGGTTTACTATTGTAATTGGTTGGGGTTGGGTATGTTTTTCTTGATATGAAATCCAGGATAGATAAATCAATAACGTAGCTGTGTTAATCATTTTTTAGTGCTATGGAAGAGAAAGTTGACTCTGAGAGAGGGACAGGTCTGATCAGAGCACACGGGAGCAAATGAAGGGGGAGGAAGAGAGAGTGGAGCACATCCTGGCCCACCAAGCCCTGAGGACTATATTCCCACTCAGAGCAACCAATGCACAGAGAGGACAATATGGCCGGCCCCACTATGCGACACGACATCCCTCAGTGACCCATACCCCTACAGGGGACAACACTGGAGACAGAGTGTGGGAATTCACCCGATCTGATCCCTCCACACTGAGGAAAAACACTAAGGGCATGGAACAGAGCAGCAAGGGGAACAAAGCAACAAAGGTCCCTTGGAATCCCAAAAATAGCCTTTGGGGCCAGGGGTTGGTGCCCCATCAGACTCGACCAGAAAACACTCCTAAAGGTCAACAAATAGTCCTTGAACTAACTACAAGCTTTTCTTTCTTGTGCTGTTGTTGTTTGTCATTGGCTCATTAGTGTTGCTGTTGTTTTTTGTTTTATTCAGTTGCTTGGCTTTGCTCTGTCTTGTTTTTGTGCATGTTATTATCTCCACAGTTCTGTCTGAATAAGATAGGCTGGATGAACAATCTGGAGGAGGAAACAATGGGACTGACAGTTCTGGAGGACACGGGAGAGGAGTAAGTGGCAGGGGGGAGGAAATGGTGTTAACAAACCCAGGGACAAGGAAGCAACAAGTGATCCTGATCGGTTTTGAGGAGGGTAGAAGAGGCCTGGTAGGGCATGATCAAGGGTAATGTAACTGAGAGAAATTACTGAAACCCAAATGAAGGCTGAACATGATACTGGGACAAGAGGAAAGTAAAAAGAAATAGAGGAAAGAGCTAGGAGGCAAAGGGCATTTATAGAGGTCTAAATAAAATCAGGTACATAGGTAAATATATTTATATATGAGGATTTAGAAATAGATTTATGTGTATATATGTATAAGTACTCCCTCAATGCAAGAATACTTTGTTCTATTAAACTGGCATTTCATGATGCTCACCTTCCCAACACAATTGCTGAAAACAAAGCGGGTGCATAAGCAAATGTGGTGAAGAAAGCTGATGATGCCCGGCTGTCAAAAGATATAGCATCTGGGGGTCTTAAAGGCTTGAAGATAAAACAAGCAGCCATATAACTCAAAAGCAACAAAACCCACATGGAAGAAGCACACCAGCCTGTGTGATCATGAGGTGTCAAAGGGATCAGATATCAGGCACTATCAGAACAAAAATCATATCATTGGGAATAAGGGGGAGTGTGGGGTGGGACCCAAAACATATCTGTAAGCAATTGGACATCCCCTTACAGAAGGGTCATGGGGAGGAGACGAGCCAGTCAGAGTACAGTGTAGCAACGATGAAACATACAACTTTTCTCTAGTTCCTAAATGCTTCCTCCACACCCACCATCATGATCCCAATTCTACCTTACAAATCTGGTTTGACCAGAAGATGTACACTGGTACAGATAGGAACTGGAAACATGGGGAATCCAGGGCGGATGATCCCTTCAGGACCAGTGGAGAGAGTGGCGATAAAGGGAGGGTGAAGAGAGGGTGAGGTTGAGAGGGGGAACCAATTACAAGGATCTACATATAACCTCTTTCTTGGGGGACAGACAACAGAAAAGTGGGTGAAGGGAGATGTCGGACAGTATAAGATATGACAAAATAGAGAGGGGGAAGATGGCCGACAGGGACACCCGCATACTCTGAGAGCTCCTCCAAACAAAGCGGGATTGGCGACCAGGTAGCTGAATAGTAAGAGTCTGGTGAGTGAAATATCCCCCTGGGACAGCACCCCAGTCCTACCCCACGTATTTGTCCGGAGCAGGGGTCTAGGTCAATGAGGACCGGACTAGTGGGACATCTCTGGCCACTAAGCTGCCGTGAGCTCACTGGCGACCGGCTTAGGCTCCATCCCCAAACGGACGCCAGCCCAGAGCCACTTGCCTGCCCTGCCTACTCCAGCGGCCCACTCCCCACTCCCCATACGCGGATCCCCACTGAGAGAGAAGCTTTCCTCTCCCGCAGTTCCCCTCTCCCCGCAGGGCAGCGATCTGCCCTCGGGCCCACGTCCCTCCCTCCATTCATCCAAGCTCAGGGGAGCGGACCCGCGGGTTGTCTGGCGACCCCCACGGGGGACCATCCACCCGCACCGCTGCCGCGGACCTCTCCACCTGCCCTCCGTGCGCTGGCCTCCCACCCCCGCCCGCCCCCGCCAGCCCCTGGCAGCCTAGCGCCAGCTCCACTCCTGGCGGGGACCCTGCGCTGAGCACTTCCCGCCAACAGGAGCCATAGCCCAACCCGCGCCTGTCCCGGACCCTGAGCTTCCGCGGAGCGCCGCACTCCGCGCTGCTGAGTCTGCCCACCAAGGGCCCCCCCCCTGCGCAAGGCACAAGAGTAGGTGCCCTCCCCAGGGTGCTGAGGGGACCCCGGCAGCCGCGACTCTGAGCCTGAGCAGAAGAAGGGCGCCATTGCCCCCTGCGGTTTCGCGCCAAGCCTCCTTTGCCGGCGCCATTACCCCCCGCGGTTTCGCGCCAAAAGGGCGGAGAGCGAACACCATTGTTCCCTGCAGTGTCCCGCAGCTGCCTGTGCAGCTATCCAAGGCCCACCCACCCACCCCACCCCCCACCCACCCCCACCCCCCCCCCCGCGCCCGCTCACAGCCCGGGCAGATCAAACACTCCACCTGCAGTGGAGCCTGGGTCTCGACTTTGCAGTCCCTGAGGAGCCATCAGTGAGCTCCAGCCAGCTCTCACCACCTGGGGCCCTGTTGGGTCCCCAGTGCCAGCCCTAAGCCTGCCGCAGCCTGCCCCAGACACCCCAGGAGAAGGCACAGTGGCCTGAGCCTCCACACAATAAGGTTACTCCTGTCTCCCAGAAGCATGGGGCCTATTAAAGGATCAAGGAAAAATCAACAGACCACATCACTCCCAACAAAAAAATCAGAAAAACGAGGCACTTTAACAGACCTAACGTCACTCATAGAAGAAACAGATATAGATCAGCCACAAAAGGAAATCTTCAGAACTCTGCTTGCAGTAATACAGGAGCTAAGAGAAGCAAACCAAAATAAGGATGCAACGATAGAAGGGATGAAATGCACAATAGAGGGGATGAAGTCCACAATAGAGGGGATGAATACTATCCACCAAAAGGAACTGCAGAAACTAACAGAGGAGGTAGCAGATGCCACACAAAAGGTCACAGAAGCTATATCTAGGCTTGAGGAGGCTGAGAACCGTATCAGTGAACTCGAGGACGCTCAAACCAAACGAAGCAAGCGAGAAAAACAATCAGATAGGAAAATTAAAGAAACAGAAGACAGCCTGAGATCAATGACAGATGCTATGAAGAGGAATAATATTCGAATAATCGGTCTACCGGAACACAACATAACACACAAATCGACTGCCAAGATAGCAAAGGAATTCCTGGAAGAAAATTTCCCCAACCTAACAAAGGAGAATCCGACTCTCATACAGGAAGCAGAGAGGACGCCGGCTAAGCTAAACACCAAGAAGAACACGCCAAGGCATATAATTGTAAAATTATCCAACTTAGAGGAAAAAGAGAAAATTCTTCGAGCATCAAGAGAAAGGAAGACAGTCACATACAAAGGAGCGCAGGTAAGGGTATGCTCAGACTTATCAGCTGAAACCATGAAGAGGAGGAGAGAATGGAGCAGCATCTTCCAAATTCTGAAAGATAAAAATGCCTCCCCCAGAATCCTATACCCTGCCAAGTTATCCATTAAGATAGAGGGTAAGATAAGGGTCTTCCAGGACAAGGAAGAACTCAAAAAATATACTGCAAGTCACCCGACCCTGCAGAACATACTGGCTGACTCACTATGGCCAGAAGATCAAGCTCCAACTAGAACCTCCAGGAGACCACCATATAGCCCATCTCCATCTAGAAGCCAACATGCCAGCAACACGTACCAGGACAACACGGTCTCAGATGGAAAAGAGGACAGGATAGAAACCCTCCACTCAAACGCAGTACACTGATATGAAGGAAGATAGGCAAAGACCCAAAACACAAAACAGAATATGGCAACCATGAAGCCAGAGATTGTAATAATCACTTTGAATACAAATGGGCTCAATTCATATGTTAAAAGAAAGAGGCTGGAGGATTGGATTAGAAAACATAACCCATCAATCTGCTGCCTGCAAGAGACACACCTTAAGCAAGCAGACAAGCATATGCTGAGAATAAAGGGCTGGAAGAAAGTTTACCAAGCAAATGGTAACTCCAGGAAGGCAGGAGTGGCTATCTTAATCTCCGACAAAATGGATCTCAAGATCCAAAACATAAAAAGAGACAAAGAGGGACATTACATAATGCTCAAAGGCTCAGTAAACCAGGAAGCAATAAGCATACTGAATATTTACGCACCTAATAATGGTGCGGCAAATTTCGTCAAACAAACTATTAAAAAAATGACAGAAGAAATCACGGAAACAACAATAATAGTGGGGGACTTCAACACTCCACTATCAGAGAAAGACAGGTCACAGGGAAAGAAGCTCAGCAAAGAGGCCAGAGAGCTAAACAATGTAATTAGGCAACAGGGCCTGATAGACATCTATAGAGCCTTTCATCCAAAAGCAAAAGGTTTCACATTCTTCTCCAATCCACACGGATCTTTCTCAAGAATAGATCACATGCTGGGGCACAAGGCCAGCCTGAGTAAATTCAAACACATAGATATTATCCAGACGTCTTTCTCAGACCACCATGCCATAAAGCTGGAGATTAATAGGAGGGCACCCAGAAAAGCAAGGGTCACCAATTGGAGAATAAACAACGATCTCCTGCGACATGAATGGGTTAAGGTCCAGATCAGAGAGGATATCAGGAAATTTCTAGAAACTAATGAGAACGAGCATACAACATATCAAAACTTATGGGACACTGCAAAGGCAGTTATCAGAGGTAGCTTGATATCACTGAATGCATACATGAAAAAAGAAGAAAGGCGTATGACAGATATGTTAACACAAAACCTCCAACAACTAGAACAGAGTCAACAGAACTACCCCTCCAATAGCAAGAGAAAAGAAATAATAAAAATCAGGGCGGAGTTAAACCAGTGGGAAGACAAAAGAACAATGCAAAGGATTAACGCAACTAGAAGCTGGTTTTATGAACGAATTAATAAAATTGACACTCCCCTGGCAAAGCTTACCAAAGATAGAAAGGAACAATCATCAATAGCCAGGATAAGAGATGAATCAGGGGCAATAACAACAGACCCCAATGAGATAAAAAGGATAATCACAAAGTACTATGAAGGTTTGTATTCTAATGAATTCAGAAACCTGGAAGACATGGATAAATATTTAGAAAAACAATCTATCCCTAGATTATCTGAGACAGAGATCAAGAACCTCAACAAACCCATAGCGAAGGAAGAAATAGAGAGTGTCATCAAAAACCTACCAAGGAAAAAGGCCCCAGGGCCAGATGGCTACACAGCAGAATTTTACCAAACATTCAGGGAAGAGCTGACACCGATCCTCCACAAAGTATTCCAGAACATAGAAAAGAACGGCAAGCTCCCAAACTCATTTTACGAAGCCAGCATTACTTTGATACCCAAACAGGGAAAAGACCCCACAAGTGTAGAGAATTATAGACCAATATCTCTAATGAACATAGATGCAAAAATCCTTAACAAAATATTGGCCAATAGAATACAAAGGAACATCAAACATATCATTCACCACGACCAAGTAGGATTCATCCCAGCGATGCAGGGATGGTTTAACACCCGAAAATCCATCAATATCATACACCACATCGAGAAGAAAAAGGATAAAAACCATATGATAATATCCATAGATGCAGAAAAAGCATTTGACAACATCCAGCATCCATTCCTAATCAAAACACTCATGAAGGTAGGATTGGAAGGTAAGTTCCTCAAGCTCATACAAGCTATCTATGAAAGACCAACAGCCAACATCATAGTCAATGGAGAAAAGACAAGAACAATACCACTGAAAAAGGGTACAAGACAAGGATGCCCCCTGTCCCCTCTTCTATTCAATATCGTTTTGGAGGTTCTGGCTATCAACATAAGACAGCGGAAGGACATCAAAGGGAGCCAGTTGGGAGAGGAGGAGGTGAAACTATCGTTATTTGCAGATGACATGATCCTATACATTGAAGACCCCCAAAACTCCACAGTTGGAATACTTACAGCAATAGAGGAATACGGAAGGGTAGCAGGATACAAGATCAATAAACAGAAGTCGGTAGGGTTTCTATACACATCGGACAGGGCCATGGAAGAGGCGATTAAGAGGGAAGTACCCTTCACAGTAGCCAAGAACAAACTGAAATACCTAGGAATATACTTAACAAAAAATACTAAAGACCTATATAAGCATAATTATAAAACCCTATTACAGGAAACCAAAAGTGACCTTCACAAATGGATGAAGCTCCCCTGCTCATGGTTAGGTAGGCTGAACATAGTAAAGATGACAGTTCTTCCTAAAGCACTCTACAAGTTCAATGCTATACCAATCCAATTACCATCAACCTTCTTCAAAGAATTGGAAAAACTGACCACCAACTTCATATGGAGAGGGAAGAAACCCAGAATTAGCAGAGAACTCCTCAAGAAGAAGGACACAATTGGAGGACTCGCCCTGCCTGATTTTAATGCCTACTACACAGCTACAGTGGTCAAAACAGCATGGTACTGGCACAATGATAGACACTCAGACCAGTGGAAAAGAATAGAAAGCCCAGGAGTAAAATCATCAGCATATAGACAACTGATCTTCGACAAGGGCCCCAAAAACGTCAAGTGGGAAGCAGATGCCCTCTTTAATAAGTGGTGCTGGAAACAATGGATATCCACATGTAGAAAGTTGAAACAAGACGTCTACCTCACCCCATGCACAAGAATACACTCAAGGTGGATCACAGATCTAGAAGTCAAACCCCAAACCATCAGGACCATTAAGGAAGGAATCGGGACTAATCTCAGAGCACTGGCCCAGGGAGCACATAGGCTCACTGCAACAGGGAAGGGGACACACACAGGTGATCTGGAAATCGACAAATGGGATCTAATAAGAATAAAACACCTGTGCACCTCGAAAGACTTTGCCAAGAGGGTGACAAGGCAACCCACAGACTGGGAGAAGATTTTTAGTAATGACACGTCAGACAAAGGGCTCATTACTAAAATCTACAACACCATCATGACCTGCAAAAAGAGGAAAACAGTTAACCCCCTAAGGAAGTGGGCAAAAGAAATGAGAAGAACTTTCACTAGAGAGGAGATCAATATGGCCAATAAATATATGAGAAAGTGCTCGAAGTCCCTTGCCATAAGAGAAATGCAAATCAAAACAACCATGAGATACCACCTAACACCCCTCAGGCTAGCTCAGATCAGTAAATCAGAGAGCAACAAGTGTTGGAGGGGCTGTGGTGAAATAGGAACCCTCCTCCACTGCTGGTGGTCGTGCAGATTTGTACAGACACTGTGGAAAGCAATCTGGCGATACCTAAAGAAAATGGAAATCGATCTACCTTACGACCCAGCCATCCCTCTACTGGGCATATACCCGGTTGAAGCAGCAAATAAAACACGACCAGTCATATGCGCTCCAATGTTTATTGCGGCACAATTCACAATAGCAAAGACTTGGAAACAGCCTAAATTTCCATCGATAGACGAGTGGATTAGCAAACTTTGGCACATACACACAATGGAGTATTATGCAGCATTGAAAAGCACCGATGAGCACATGAAACACGTTATTTCATGGGAAGAGCTGGAAGGAATTATGCTAAGCGAGGTAAGCCAGTCCCAAAGGGACAGGTACAACATGAGTCCCCTGAGGTAAGTACAATCAGCATGACAGAAATGGGGCATTAATCCACCCAAGGGGAGGGTATTGTTTATATCTCCACAGGGAAAGTGGGACCAGACTTCAACCCAGTGTCGCAAGGTGTGAATGCATTATCCCGGCGTGGAGGACGGAACCGGTGGAGAGGTCTGGGAGGCAGGCCCCAGCACCATAAATTAAGTGGATTCCTGCCCCTCCCCCGAAAAGAACTTGTTCCAAAGGACGACATTGACCCTGCAGCTATGGGAGATGGTCATATTTGACCAGAGCACACGGGAGCAGATGAAGGGGCAGGAGGAGAGAGTGGAGCACAGCCTGGCCCACCAGGCCGTGATGATGATGTTCCTGAGTAGAGCAGCCAGTCCACAGAGAGAACAACATGGCTGGCCCTACTATGAGACATGATGCCCCTCAGTGACTAAAGGCGATACAGGGGACAGCACCGGAGACACAGTGTGGGAATTGCACCTGACCTGATCCCACCACACCGAGGCAATGCACTGGGGGAGTGCAGCGGAACAGCAAGGGAATGGAGTGGCAAGGTCCCCAGGGAATGCTGAAAGTGGACTTTGGGGCCAGGGCGTGGTGCCCCAACAGACTGGACTGGAAAACGCTCCTAAGGGCCAGCAAAGATTCCTGAACTAACTACAAGCTTTTCTCTTGTGAACTGTTTTGTTCTGTTCTTTTTCAGTGGTTTGTTTTGGTTGTTTTGTTGTCCGGTTATATACTGTTGCTTTGTTTTCCTCTGTCTAGTTTTCGTGCATGTTAGTGACTCCACAGGTCTGTCTGAATAGGACAGGCTGGATGAACTATCTGGAGGAAAAACAACGGGACCGACAGTTCCGGGGGGACTTGGGGTGGGGGGTAGGGGGGGTAAGGAAGTGGTGTTAACAAACCCAGGGACAAGGGAAAAACATGGGACCCCAAAGGGTAGAGAAGGGGGAGTGGCAGGCCTGGTGGGAAATGATCAAGGGTAAGGTTGCTTAGAGAAGAGGTATACTCTAGCCCAGGTGGCAATGAAGCATGGTAGTAGGGCAGGAGGAAGGTCAAGGGAGATGGAGGAAAGAGCTAGGAGTCAAAGGGCATTCATGGAGGTCTAGACAAAGACATGTACATGCAAATATATATAGGAGGTTGGGGAAATAGATCTTTGTGTCTATATTTATAGGTCAAGTATTAAGGTGGCGGAAGGACCTTGGGCCTCTACTCAAACACTCCCTCTATGCATGAATACCTTCTTTTATTAAATTGGAACTCTATGATGCTCACTCTCCCGACACAACAGCTGGAGCCAACATGGGTGAACAAGTAAATGTGGTGAAGAAAGCTGATGGTGCCCGGCTATCAAAAGAGATAGTGACTGGGGTCTTAAAGGCTTGAAGATAAACAAGCGGCCATCTAGCTCAGAAGCAACAAAGTCCACATGGAAGAACACACCAGCCTGTGTGATCGAGTGGTCCCAAAGGGATCAGTTACCAGGCATCAAAGAACAAAAAATCATATCATTGACTGCACACCTCCATGATAGGATCGCTGAAGACAAATGGGTGCATAAGCAAATGTGGTGAAGAAAGCTGATGGTGCCCGGCTATCAAAAGAGATAGTGTCTGGGGTCTTAAAGGCTTGAAGGTGAACAAGCGGCCATCTCGCTCAGAAACAAATAAGCCCACATGGAAGAAGCACACCGGCCAGTGCGATCACGAGGTGCCCAAGGGACCAGATATAAGGCATCATGCAAAAAAAAAAAAAAGATATAAGTGTGTGTATGTATGTGTATTTATGTGTATATGTATATATGTATGTGTATATATATATTTTATTAAATGAAGGGGGAAGTGCAGAGTGGAGACCCAAGGCCCAAGTGTCAGCCAATGGAGATCCCCTCATAGAGGGGCTTAGGAGAGGAGATGGGTTAATTAGGGTGTGAGGTAGTATCGATGAAGAACACAGCTTTCCCCCAGATCCTGGATGCTTCCTCCCCCCAACTACCATGATCCGAATTCTACCTTGCAGGGCTGGATAGGACAGAGGCTGTACACTGGTACATAGGAGGGTTGGAGATACAGGGAATCCAGGGTGGATGATACCTCCAGGACCAAGGGAGTGAGGGACGATGCTGGGAGAGTGGAGGGTGAGTGGGTTGGAAAGGGGAAACTGATTACAAGGAGCCACATGTGACCTCTTCCCTGGGAGAGGGACAGCAGAGAAGGGGGGAAGGGAGACCCCGAATAGGGCAAGATATGACAAAATAACGAGGTATAAATTACCAAGGGCATATGAGGGAGGGGGGAAAAGGGAGGGAGGGGGGGAAAAAAAGGAGGACCTGATGCAAGGGGCTTAGGTGAAGAGCAAATGCCTTGAGAGTGATTGGGACAGGGAGTGTATGGGTGTGCTTTGTACAATTGATGTATGTATATGTATGGATTGTGGTAAGAGTTGTTGGAGTCCCTAATAAAATGTAAAAGAAGAAAAAAAAAAAAAGAAAATGATTAGGGCAAAATATGTACAGATGTGCTTTATACAATTGATGTATGTCTATGTATGGATTGTGATAAGTGTTGTATGAGCCCCTAATAAAATGTTTAAAAAAAAAAAAAAAGAGGGAAGCAAAAGTTGTCACGTAACCCATGACTGAGCTCATGGGGAACTTACGTCACTCAGGTTAAAAGCGTTGACTTTGTGCTGGATGAAGGCAGGGGTATCTGGAGGTATATGGCATTGGAATTTTTCATTCTCGTGTTTTGCTTTGTAATTTAGCTGAGAGGAAAAACATCAGGAGAGAGCACATGTCAGTTCAGAAGAAATGCTGCCTCAAAGCACAAGACAAAGATCTTGGGTGATACATTTGGTGGCAGATCTGGAGAAGTTGCTCAGATCAAAGAAGAGGCACAGAGCTTGGCTAGATGGTCATGCTGCATCACTGACAACCATTGTGCTGGACATCTGACTCCAGTCCTCACACCGTAACCAAGGCAGCACCATGAGGACATGCTGCTTCCTACTCTGCCCTTCCACCGACAGAACAGTCGGCCAGGGGATTCAAGAGCACCACAAGCTGTTCTTCCTTTGCCTTCTCATTGGTCACTTTCCAGAAGGATTTTCCTAACAATCTATGCACATGCCCCTGCATGGACATTACAGCTTGTTGACATGAAGCCTTCCTTTCTGGCCCTTCATCTACTGTGGCTAATTTTTTTTTCTAGTTCAACACAAGTTTGGAAGTTCATATTTAAATAAATCTTCATAAGATAAATTTAAAAAAAAAAAAGATATGACAAAATAATAATTTATAAATCATCAAGGGTTCATGAGGGAGGGGGAGTGGAGAGGGAAGGGCAAAATGAGGAGCTGATACCAGGGGTTAAGTGTAAAGCAAATGTTTTGAGAATGATGAGGGCAATGAATGAAAAATGTGCTTTACACAATTGATGTATGTATGGATTGTGATAAGAGTTGTATGAGCCACTAATGAAATTATTTTTTAAAAGAAAGAGAAAGTTGGGGGGGCAATGAGGAACTATTAATAATGAGCACACAATAAAGAAAATGTTCAAAAATTGGTGGTGGTCATGATTTTACAACTCTTTCTAATATGTTTTAGCCACTGAATTATATGATAAGTGAATTATGTCAATAAAACTGCGAAAACCTTTTAAGACAGTGGTTCTCAACCTTCCTAATTCCATGACCCTTTAATATAGTTCCTCACATTGTGGTGACCCTCCAACCATAAAATTATTTTCATTGCTACTTCATAACTGTAATTTTGCTACCGTTATCAATTGGGCGACCCTGTGAAAGGGTCGTTCAAACCCCAACAGGGTCATGACCCACAGGTTGAGAACTGCGGTTTTAAGAGTTCCCCGTTAAAAACTCTTGGACACACTATTAAGGTGGAAGCACAGACTCCTTGCTATTCCCACCTCAAACTCTCAGCCTGAAACAATACAAAATAAAATAAAATCTGCATCCAAAGAGTACCATCGCATACCTGAATGAGGTCATCGTCTCCTTTTCTTAGTCTGAGACCCCTCTATTTCCTCATCCTTTTCTTCACTGATGGAACCCCAGTCCCTCCCCATCACCTGCTCTACAGGCACCAGGTTTAACAGGTGCTTATTAGAGTGGGACAAACATAAAGTTAGGGACAGACCACCTGGCACGCCCACCATGGACCCTTGACTTGTCTTAGCTGAGGCTCAACTTCTATTTCATTTTTGGTCTCTGGTTCATAGCATCACCTCCTATTTGCCTTGCAGGCATCAGCACACACACTAGTATGTTGATCTGATGAAAGACCAGAACACTTTACTCTGCACTGACATTGACCTGTTTACATTTAAGTTCAATATTTTGCATTTGTCCCTCTTAATTAGTCCCATTTGATTATTAATCAGGACAAATGGGCACGTGTGTGGCATCTTTGGATACCAAATCAGATTTTAAATGACCCGGAGGAAATCGTCTTTCAATAAAAAAATCTTATGATGAAAATTCTGTAAAGTAAATAACTATCTTCCAACTGATTTTTTAACATAACAGTCTTAAAATATTATGTTTGCCTAGAGCAGGAAACTCATACATTAAGTTTTGGATTATATCATATTAAGTTATTACAGTAAGGCTGCCTTCCTGTGCTTTGATTAGGCTGATACTAAAATTAGTTTATTTTCCTTGTATGTACTGAAATATAAAGGTTAATGTGCAGAAGAGAAAGTCAGGAAGTCACAAGACAACACCCCCAAAACTGCCCTGGTCTACAATATCCACAACGTCTGCAATCCACACTGTGCAAAGAGTTCAATCTTAGTATTCAAAGCTCCCTCCCATTTCTTAGCTGAGTGAAGCAGCATGTTAATAACATGTTGCAGCTGAAAAAATATGACCATTTCACTATATGTTGAACAACATGTGTTCAACATATATATGAATAGATATTGCTCCCCTCTAATTGCACTATGGTCTCCAAGGGTTCTGTGTCATGTTGTTATTAACTGCTGTCCCAAGCACCCACCGCCCTCCTTGTTGCAAGGTAACACCAGACACACAGAATGAAATGCTGCCCTGCGGAAACTGATCGTATTTGCTTGTGATCCATGGAGCTTTCACTCATTAATTTTCAGACCTAGGTCTCCATGTCTTCCATCTTAACCTGTTTTTCAATTAGGAAGCTCAGCGGAAACCTGTTGACCATGGGCAGCCTGCTGGCGTTCGAAAAACTGGAGGTGTAACTTTCAGTATCACAGCAACACACAGGTCCTCTGTACAACAAATCGACACATGATGACAGCACACAGTAGCACAAGCATACTGAGCAGGGGCAAACCAGCCCTGGGTGTTGAAAGAGACCAGGCCAAAGATTACTGAGAATCCCATTGGAACTCATTAAACCTTTGACGGTATCAATATATTTGGTGGAGGGATTTTCTAATTGGCGGGGCTCACACGTGAAAGAGCAGCAATTAGATTCACCCAAGCCTTCTATTCAAGTGCTCCCTCAATGCAAGAACACTTGTTCTATTAAACTGGCATTCTGTCATGCTCACCTTCCCGACACAATCGCTGAAGACAAAGCGGGTGCATAAGCAAATGTGGTGAAGAAAGCTGATGGTGCCCGGCTATCAAAAAATATAGAGTCTGGGGTCTTAAAGGCTTGAAGATAAACAAGTAGCCATCTAGCTTAGATACAACAAAGCCCACATGGAAGAAGCACACCAGCCTGTGTGATCATGAGGTGTTGAAGGGATCAGGTATCAAGCATCAAGGAACAAAAAATCATTGTGAATGAGGAGGAGTGCAGAGTGGAGACCCAAAGCCCATCTGTAGGCAACTGGACATCCCCTTACAGAAAGATCGCGGGAAGGAAATGAGCCAGCAAGGGGGTATTATAGCACTGATGAAACATACAACTTTCCTCCAGTTTTTAATATTTCCTTCCCCTCCGCCCCCAATATCATGAATCCCAATTTCTACCTTACAAATCTGGCAAGACCAGAGCATGTACACTGGTACAGATCAGAATCCAGGACAGATAAACTCCTCAGGACTAATAATGAGAGAAGCTATACCAGGAGGGAAGGGGAAGGTGGAGTAGAAAAGGGGAAGTGATCACACGGATCTACGTATAACCCTCTCCATGGGGGATGGACAGCAGAACAGTGGATGAAGGGAGACATTGGACAGTGTAAGACATGACAAAAGAATAATTTATAAATTATCAAGGGTTTGTGAGAGAGGGGAAAAAATGAGGAGCTAATGCCGGACTCAAGTAGAAGGAAAATGTTTTGAGATTGACGATGGCAACAAATGTCTAAATCTGCTTGACACAATGGATGTATGTTTGGATTGTGATAAGAGTTGTACAAGCCCACAATAAAATCTCAAGTATGAGATTTTGCCACATAGAAGCCAAAGAATAGATGTTGTCAACATAGGAGACTAAGGAGATGAATCATAAAAACTCACTGGTTTGGAAAGGAATTGAGGATAGGAAGTGACTGGCAGAGAGAAAATAAAAAGAGGAATCAAGGCACTAAAAAATCGGAGGAAATAACAAGGTAGAAGAGTAGGGGGCTATGCCCAGAGAATGTACACCATTGGAATATTTTATGTAAGTCATGAAATAAATACATTCTATATAACTATACAACTGTATATTACATTACAGGAAATACATCATTTCAGTAATGAAGCCATGGGCACCGGTCAAGTGGAACAGAGCCATGGAGGGGTGGAGATGTGGAGCTGATGGAGAGAAGCAGAAGGCTACCTCATGGGGGGACTGGAGGTCATTCGAGATCCAGGAAAAACCTGAGGTTCCACAGAGAGAATGAAGCCTGGTATCACAGTGGGAATAGTAAGACTAGTATCTCATTTCAGACAACTGAGTAAGACAAGACAGGCAGAGTAAAGGAGGGGGAAATCTCTAATTAGTGTGGTAGCTACATAACCAAGTGTCAACTTGACAATATTATGAGCAAAAGGGGGAAGTCTAGCCTGTCAATCAGGTCATAGCCAAGGATGCCTGTGTGTGGGTGTGGCCTTCTCATGAGGATTCTGGGGACAGCTTTTTCTCCCTGGAGGACGGCCACACGTGCTCTCTCTCTGCTTCACCTTCCTGTTGACAAGCCACATGGAGCCACACTGATGGCAGCCAGTGCCCTGGAGACATTTCCACCACCCCTGGTCCTACAGGACTTTCCACCCACCTGCCTGTGATCTTCCTGCATCATCCCAGAGGATGTGCTGCATGAGTGTGAAGAGGAATTCATGGGCTAATATCGGACTTATGGACTCGAGCTGGCCTGGCCTGGGACATTTTCTTAATATATAATTACTCTTTGATATAAAGCATATATGTATACTTATATACATATATAATCCTGGATTTGTTTCTCTAGTCTACCCAGACTAACACAATTAGCCTCTTTCTGAGATTTAAAAAAGAGAGATTAAAATAAAAGTAATTGGTGCAAATTTTCTGGCTACTTCTATAGACACACTTAATGTCACCAAGAAAATGCATGAAACACGAGTCCTTGCAAGTTTGGGTGTCAGTCAGGTAACGTGATGAAGCTACAGCATGAAATTTTGGAATGATCTTTTTCAATAGGAGTAGCAACACAGAACCCACCCTAGGATTGCAGGTAGAGAACAAGAAAATGAAGGTGAGGGATGACTTTTAGAACTTAAAATGAAAAAAAAATTAATGGGTTTTTTTTTTCATTTAGAAAGCTATTTCCAGATCATTGAAATTCTTTACACCTATAGCTAAAAAGAAAATGGTGGACAAAAAGAAATGAGATGGATCCTAGGAGAGTGGATAGAAACTACAACAAACTTGCAGAGTGCAATAATAAAAGTGAGCACTGTAGATAAATTCCAATTACTGGTAGCCTCCCTCGTACCGCCTATCAATCTCCGTGGCAAGGCATTCCATTTCAATATATCACGTTCAAAGAAGAAATTGTACCTGAAGCACGGAAATTCTAATATCAAACCAAAAATAAAAATTGAACCATGTGAAGAACTAGGTCAGCTTCTGTTGGCTCCGGTGCTTTACTAAATAGTTAAAGGATAATGAAACATATTCACCAATTTCATTTTTTTTAATCCTGGTTTGTTCAGATGGCAGTTCATTATCCAAACCTGGCATGTTAAATGACATTGCTTTTGAGTCCTTGGGTGCCTGATCAAAGCAAAAAGCCCGTTACAGATTGGTTAACATAAAAGCTTCTCAAGGAAGAATTCAAGTAGATTATCATTTCCCTTATTACTATTATTACCCATGTTCCACCTTTATAAATACTCTGAAATAATCTACTGGAGTGGGGAAAAACTGAGAAAAATATGGCTGATTTGTTGGTAGTGCCTTTGATTATAAAGTCACATTGCTCTCTGCTACTCTTTCTCATTTTAATCTCAGACCTTTTGCCATCCTAAACTCTCACACTAGCTGCAAAATCCCACTGAGAATAAGATGAATCATAGCTACCACTTTTTACCTCTTTTTCAAAAATCCAAAAGGCGGGGGTGGGTGGGGGTGTATAAAGAGTTTACACACATGGGATAACTTAAAACTTGATAGCAGGTCACAAAATAAAGACTGGTCATCTGTTTCCCCAGAGATGATAGTCAAGAAAATCCTAGGGAGCAATTCCTCTCTACCAAGTGCCTCCTCATGGGTCAAAACAGACTTGACAGCAATGGGTGTGCTTTGGTTTTCGACAGAGGCTACTGCGGACGAATGGCCTCCAGAGAATGGAAATCTGCTTCAGGAATAGACCTCAAGTAGCCAGGATTCTTGGCAGGATATGAACTGTTCACTGGACCTCTTTTAAAATATCCGTCTTTCTATGCAGCTTCCTTTTTTTTTTTTCAATTTGCTTTTGGGTTTGCTTGTTCTTTTGAATTTGGCCACTAATTTCTATCTACCCTGAGACTAAATTTAAAAAAAAACACATTGCAACAAAATCACAAAAACCTTTATTGAACAAAACTAACAAAATGTGAAGATATCGCTTCCTGACATCTTTTCCATGGAGGTCTGCACACTTCTAAGGACAGTGTTTTCCTCTCTCCAATCCTTCACCGAAATGTTCTAGGAATTCTCCCTGACTGTGAACATCAACATCAAAATGGTCTCCCTGAAGAACTCAAAGTGTGTTCCCTGAAATGCTCCGAGTTTGGGAAAGAGAAATAAGGGACAAGAGCAGGGCTGGAGGGTAGATGGGGTACGATTTGCCCATGACACGTTCATGTGACAGACCTCACTACTCTCAAAGAATGAGCAGGTGCATTGTCCCGATGGGGCAAAGATACCTCGGTGGAAATGTCTCACCAAAGCAGCTTCCACTTTTCTTAAAACTTCCTCATAATAAGCCCCCATGAAAGGCCTGTATCCTTCAAGAAAATCTATCGAGACTCCCTCTCTGGAGTTAAAAACAACAACAATCATCATAAGCATCGGGGCTGACCTCTCTGCCTTGAAGTCACCTCTTCTTATTGGCCTAACGATTGCCTTTTGGTGCCAATACTTTGATCTATCCCGTCTAATTTGTCTTTGCAGGTTGGAAACTCTACATCTGGGAACGAGATCAACAGCAAATGAGGTACCTATTTTGCACCTATTATTAATGCTGAGATGTCAAAGAAGGAACGGTCGTAAGTGTGGGTCATGGCCACTCAAGGAAATTCGGGGGTTCCCTCCCTTCCTTGCCTTCCTTCAAGCACTCGATCCGTATACAAACATCACTATTTTCTAGGGCCAAAAAGTGTCCTTTTTCCCTCTTTTTGGAAGGCACCGTGGAGGCAGAGGTAATCAGACCATTGAGAGAGAACTGTCTGCTGGCATGCGCCACTCTGCACAGAAATGCCTTTAAGAACCTTTTGTTTGGAATAAACACCGCGTGCTGGTATGCACTGGACCGCGCATCATCATACTTCTGACCTGCCCGCACAGGTCACACGGAGAGACTGAGTCTCCCGTGGAACCCGCACAGGCTCGAACATGCAAAGAATGGGTGAGGGTCCGTGAAGCTGAACAAGCAAATGCATCGTTTGATTTTGATGTTTGAAATGGATTTCAGTTTTAAAATAACAAAACGTTTCCAAAGACAGAAAAAATAAAAAAGAAAGTAGACCCAAAGAATTGTTTTATTATTGTTGTTGTTTCGAAGTTCCAAGGGACACAAATGCTGCCCAGCAGTTTATTGCTGGGTCACGTGAAAGTAAGCCGACTTTTCTTCACACATACACATTTCTGTCAGAGGTTTTTGTTTTTGTTTTTAATTCATCTTCAAGGATTGGGAGGAAGAAACTAGAAGACAGATCAAGTGCGAAGGTCCACCGAGAAAGTACACTAGATTGAAAGAAGGGTTAGGGGGTGTGCTTCAGGGGGAGCAATTATTCCTCTTCACCTCAGGACTCAAGAATTTATTGTTGATGCCCCCATAAAAACATGGCCCTCTTGCTTCAAAATAGGGATGATTGGAATAAGCAAAACTATTGACTGCTTTTTTCTAAATAATATATTAACATAAAGTTACTTTTCAGTCTGACAGAAGCAGCCCCTTTCTGTAAACTTGCTGCCTAAACTCAGACACTGCTTGCTAACCAAAATAGGTTATGACCTATTTTTACAATTCCTCAGAAGAAGAAAAAATTTTTTAAATCATGCTACACTGAGTCGTTTTTCCTTTTCAGACACCAGTGTAATAATCCTGCACAGGGTCAATTGATTTATCTCCAATGTCCCTCTGGAGATAAATTTAGCGATGTTGCTGTGGCCAAGAAAATATTTTTCCAGCAAGATATGTAGGAAGAGATAGCAAGCCACAAGCATCCGTTTGTACTTTTTTCTCTCTGAGGTGAAAGCACACAAGGGTTTATCTAACTTTACGATTTCTTGCCTCCTACAGTTAAGATAAGCTGCCCCTGTCCATACCCCACTTGTACACATGTGTCCTGGTGCCTGTGTCCCTCCACACACTTTCTCTATGAGACCCATCATGCTCCAGGGTCATCTGTCACCAGAGGAGGGGTGCCTGGAAAGTGAACAGGATGCTGCTTTTGTTTATTTTAGAATCAGACATTACCCAAAAAAATGTAAAAAATAAGTGTCCCGATGTTGGGAGAGTCATGAGTGGAAGGAAGTAGGCGATGGTAAGCTTTTAAACCAAGAGGAGGAACTCAAAATATGAGCTAAGTCGATGGAAACAATAGAAAAGATGACGAGATAATGTCAGCAAAACAGCGCAGAAAGAAGTCTTTCCCTGGCAGGAAGGCGTCAAACACAGCGTCGGGCCATTCATCTCCTTGACTGGAACGACTGTCCCCTTGCCCGTCAGTGAGGACAGCAACAATCAAAGCTTGCCTTTACACGGGTGTTGTTGTAGGAGTAAGAAAGTGACCTGTACAATGTGAAGCAAGAGTAGATGCTCAATCAGAAATGTGATTAGGGAGGATCCCAAAATGGAAGAGAAAGGTTTTCATGTTCACTTGGCAAAAATAGAACCAAAATCAAACTCACTGCCATTGGGTGATTCCAACTCAAGCTCCCTGTA
Source organism: Tenrec ecaudatus (assembly GCF_050624435.1). Lineage (NCBI taxonomy): Eukaryota > Metazoa > Chordata > Mammalia > Afrosoricida > Tenrecidae > Tenrec > Tenrec ecaudatus. The sequence goes on along the minus strand of NC_134540.1, from coordinate 18,247,570 downwards.
CAACAGCCTGGGAGACAAATGGAAAGTCTCGTCTTTCTCTTGCAGAGTGGCTGGTGATTTTGAACTGCTGACTTTACAGTGAACAGGCCAACACAAGTAATCTACTATGGCTCAATATATACCAGACCCCCTCCTTTCCCTTTGTTCTTGCCTCATCAAATCATTTACTCTTCTAGAGCAGTGGTTCTCAACCTTCCTCATGCCCCGACCCTTTAATACAGTTCCTCAGGTTGTGGTGACCCTCCAACCATAAAATTATTTTCATTGCTACTTTGTAACTGTCATGTTGCCACTGTTATGAATCGGGCGACCCCTGTGAAAGGGGTCGCGACCCACAGGTTGAGAACCGCTGCTTTAGAGAAAGCCGTCAAGCAGGTATACCCACTAGGGCTAAAACCTGTGCTCTCACATACTACTTAAAATCCATAGCCAACGGGGTGGGCTTGTTCTTCGGAAAGAATAGTTTCCCTTTTCTCTCCCAATCTACAGCACAGAACTTTGTGAGCCAAGTTGCTGCAGAGACTGGCCGAGGATAGGACATGAATGCAGTCTCTTGTTTTTTTAAAGTTTTACCTTTCTTTCACATAGCGATCAATTTTGAAATATGAATCTGAGAACCAGAGAGCATTTTTTAAAAGAAGTCTTAAATTCAAACTTTGGAAGAAACTCTGCTAGGAGAAGAGCTGTGGATTTAATGTACTAATCAAAGTCACAGACGAAGATTTTCCTTACAACCGTTTATGGTTCTTCCTCTGTCTTCCTTGCCCTCGTCGTTCCTGCTCCTTCTGTAACCGTTTCCGCACATCCTATCTTCCCACCGCCCTTTGTCCCCACGCTTAGATTGAGACAGCTCCTGTCGTGCACCTGTTCCCCTTCTCTGTCTTCTGTCTGCTTGTTATTTCACAGCAGTGTCGTATCTGTACAGCACACTATGCATTTTACAATGACCACATGTGCTTCTCTTCGCAATGCTATGGCATATAATCCTGAAGGGAATTCGTGTCCTTCTTTCTGCACCTGCTTGAAACCACACAGCGATTAGGTGGAAAGATAGGAGCCCAAACTCAGGCATCCAACTCTCTCCAAAGCAGACCATGTAGACATTGTGTCCATCTGTCTTTCTTTTTCTTCCTTTTTTTTTATCATCTTCATGAGTGTATTCCCAGCAATTTATATAGTCCTGCCTACAAATACAGCCCTGGTCTATAATGTGCTCAGTACTCATTCACTGACTCAGTATATGAATGAAAGGTATTTACCCTGATTATATTTATAGAAGCCCTTATACTTTCAAAGTGCTTTAAAAAAATAATCAAAGCAAAATTCACTGAAACAAGTCACCATTTTTAATATTTAAAATGCACAATCCGGTGCCATGTGCAACCATCACCACTACCTCACCTCAGAATATTTTCATCATCCCAAAACGAAATTCAGTACTCCTTAAGCAGCAACTCCCCAGTCTTCCCTTTCCCATGGCCCTGGGTAAGCACTAATTCCCTTATCTTGATGAATTGGCCTATTCTATTTGTATTGGTATTCTATTGTATTAGTATTTCACATACATTGGTTCATAATATATGTCTTTTTGTGCCTGATTTTACTTAGCCTCATTTTTCAAGGCCAGGGCATATACCAAATTCTGTTTCTCTGTATAGTTATTACTAGATATAGATATACATATCACATTTTTTATCCAATTTTTTTGTCGACAGACACTTGAATGGTCTGTTGTGAACATTACTATGATGAACATTAGCTGCTGTGGCAGTTACATAATCTCCTGTCAACTTGAGTGAAGGGGTGGAGTCTAGCCTGTCAATCGGGTCATAGCCAGTGAGATGCCTCTGTGTGGGCTTGACCTTCTCCTTAGGATTCTGGGAACTCCTGTCTTCCTCCCTGGATCCAGGGCACACATTCTCTGCTTCACATTCTGTTGACAAGCCACATGGAGCTATGCTGATGGCAGTCAGAGCCCTGGAGCTGGGAGAGCCGTACCAGCGCTGAGATGCTTCCACAAGATTTTTCACCCACTGGCCTTTGATCTTCCTGCTTTCGGGGTCCTTGCATGTGCTGCATGAGTTGGTAGAAGAATTTATGGACTACTATCAGACTTATGGGCTAATATCAAACTTATGGACTTGATCTAGACTGGGATGGCATGTTTAATTAATATACAATTACTCTTGGATATAAAACTTTCTCTTACACACATATGATGTCTCTAAATTTGTTTCTCTGGTCAACCCAGACTAACATAGCAGACATGTGTCAGAGTCACTGCTTCCAGTTCATCTAGATTTATACCTTGGAGTGGAATCATTGATAATTTTTGAGATGCCAACAAATAGGTTTTTTTGATAATTTTTGAGAAGCCAACAAATAGGTTTCCACAGAGCTATCATATACCATTTTACATTCCTACCAGAAATGGTTGGAAAGCCCTATTGAAAATCCTATGGGCTGCCAAAAGAACGAACCAGTCCACCTTTGGAGAAGGAGAGCCAGAATGCACCTTAGAGGCAGGAATGGGAAGACTTCATCTCACATACCATGGACATGTTGTCAGGAGAGACCAGCCCTAGAGAAGGACATCATGCTTGGTGAAGGAGCAGGGTGGTGAGAGAGAAAGGCCCTCAATGAGAGGGGCTGGCGCGGTGGCTGAACCAGTGGGCTCACCAGAAGAACAGTGGAGCAGACGCAATGAAGCACCTTCCGTTCAGTGGCACGGGGGTTGGTTGTGGGCTGGAAGTAACAACAGTGCTCAACAATCACAACTACACTAGCCACAATGGACAGATTCCAGTTTCTCCACAGAAGAGCTCTTGTTTATTCTGGATACTAGACCCTCACCACATAGGTAATTTTAAAATATTTCCTCCCATTTTGTGGGTTGCCTCCTCCCTTTTGTAAGCATAGTCCATAATGCACACACGATTTCATTTTAACAAAGTCTGTTTTACCTGCTGTTTTGTTTGGTTGCTCGTGCTTTTGTGTCACATTCTTTGCCAAAAAGGTCCCAAATACAGAATGCTACATTCTCTTCAGTTGTATAGTTTTAGCTCATATTTTTTCCATTTGTGAGTTCATTCATTTTTTATATAGTGTGACGTAATGATTTCATTTTACTGCCACTCCTCTGAACTGGTGGAAGCTGCTTATAGTCATAGCTGTTGTTTAGGCGCTTGATGGCTTTACTGAACTTTTGCCAAATTTTGTTTATTGTCATGTGCAGCTCATGGTCTGGGAGCTCAGTGGTCAGCTATTTCGCTAGTCGTTGAGGAACAAAGGTGTTCGTCTCGGGACTGAGTTGTGGCCACCCGAGCTGTGGTATTCTCCATAGCAGCATGTGCAAGTTGGACACTGAATAAGCAAGACCACAGGAGAATCCGCGCATATGAACTGTGATACTAAAGAAGAGTGACAGCCCCGTGGACTGCTAAAAGGACAAACAGATGTGTATGAGTAACGTCAGAGTGCGCCTTAGAGGCTAGGCTGGCAAGACTTCATCTCAGATGCTTTGGACATATTGTCCAGAGAGACCAGTCCCTGGAGAAGGACATCATGGTGGGTGAAGTGGAGGGGCAGCAAAAGGGAGCAAGGCCTTCCGTGAGATGGAGTGACACCGTCGCTGCAACCCTGGGCTCAGGCAGAGGAGCAGTCGTGAGGACGGCGTGGGGCGGGGCAGTGTTTCATTCCGTTGTGCACAGGGTCACTGGGGGTTGGAGCAGACTCCATGGCACCTGACAACATTTAGCTAGTCAGCTAACAGTTCAACACATTTTAAATAATTCCACTGTTTCCTCTTGCACCAACACTGTTCTCTCTCTCTCTCTCTCTCTCTCTCTCTCTCTCTCTCTCTCTCTCTCTCTCTCTCATCTATCTATCTCTGTCTCTCCTCCCTCCCTCCATTCCTCCCTTCTTTGTCCTTCCCTCCTCTATATGTGTGTGTGTGTGTACATATATATATACACACAAACACATGCAGGAATATACATCTAAAACCAAACTCACAGCCATCAAGTCAATTCTGACTTATGGTGACCCTACAGGACAGGGTAGGACTGTCCCTGTGGATTCTGAGATGATAATTCTTTATGGGATTAGCAAGCTCCATCTTTCCCCCACGCAGATATATGCACATAGATACATACATATAGGGATGTTGTGTGTATATGTGGAGAGAAAGAGAGAGAGCTGGCGGCACAGTGGCTCAGCACTCTGACTGCTAACCAAAAGGCCTGTGACTGACACCAGTTCCATGGGAGAGAAAAATAATATATAAAGATAAAAACCAAGGAGCCCTATGAGGTAGTTCTGCTCTGTCCTATAGCAGTACTGTAAGTCAAAATTGACTCAGTGACACACAGCAAGAAACAACAATAGAACCAGAGTCGATTAAAACACCACAAAGCTCTTTACGATCATCTGAGTGTTGTTTTTCCGTTGTCTGTGTGTTTGCCTCCTCCTGGTTCTGTGATCCTCTGGCTAGCTTTCAGAGTTGTGATGCTGTTCACTCGAACAGTCTTTCCTAGCACACTCACGGTTCTTGAGAACCCAGGGCTTTAAGAGATCACAGTGTCAATATTTGTCCAGCCATCACTATGTAAAGTGCTTTTCTACGAGCGATCCCTTCTGATGAATTCACAAATGTCAACAAACGAGTTGTAAAGCATTAATTCCTACATGGTCATTAGAGTACTAAGCTTTGAAACTAAGAGTCTAAGTGACACCAGTATGAGATGAACTTTAACCCCCACGTAATCCTGTACATCATTCTTTCTCATAAAATGCAGGATGAGTGAGTTAGTGCTGGTGATTTTCATCCATATAATCTATTTCTGGAACATTTGCTAGGCTATTGGGTTGTGAAAAAAATTAACTACTGCATATACTCGTGTATAAGCCGAAGTTTTCAGCACAAAAAATGTGCTGAAAAACTGGGGTTTGGCTTATACACGGGTCAGTGGCATGAATGGATGTCATCTGGTCAAGCCCGACTAACAAAAGGAGGAAATCTCATGAAGCCTGACATAGAGTTAATAGCAAAGTGGGTTCGAGATGCATGGGAAGACATTCCAGAAGACATGGTGCGACGTGCCTTCCAGAAATGTAGTATTAGTAATGCTATGGATGGCAGTGAAGACTGCGCTTTGTATGAAAATGACAGCAGTGACGGTGATGACGGCGATCTCAGTGAGGACAGCGTCTATGATGACCTCACACCAGCTGAAGCTCTGTATTGGGATACGGATGATGATGAGGAATCCAGTTTTGAAGGATTTTAACTCTTAACATTTTAGCTTGGTTGCTGATTGAGTTCAGGGAATAGTACTCTTAAGGTATCATTGTTGATACCTTATTGTTTTTGTTGAAGCTATTTTCCACTTACTGTGCTGGTTTGCTAATGTTAAATGACTTGTTGTCCTTTTATTTATGTTTTTATTTAAAATAAATATTTAAATACATTACTCCACTGATATCTCCATTTTTAGTAATTTTATTTTCATTTGTTTTGATTATTGAAACTCAACAATAGCTTCTGCATTTTCCATGCTAGGCTTATACTCAAGTCAATCAATTTTTCTGGTTTCCCAGGTAATAATTAGGGACCTTGACTTATACTCTGGTCGGCTTATATTAGAGTATATACGGTAATATCTTTTTATGAATGTCTCCCTTATAAGCAGTGCATTGAATTACACTCAACTTCCCAGCTTCTTCTAAAATTTAAAATGTATAATTTTAAAATGGTAGTGCAGGGAACTACCTGATATGACTTTCCTAGCCACAGTCTTTGTAACCCCCATCAAATAACTAGGAGGGGTCATGCAAATAAGGTATACAAAAACAAGGCAACATTCCAAGAAGCCAGGTTGGATTTGTTGGCACCACATTCCCAGGTGAGTTTTCAAAGATGCCAGAAACATAAGGGTAATTAATAGTGGGGTTGGAAGAGACAGTTGACAAAGCACATCCCAGTAGGGCCGATTTTTAGATACTTACTGAGAAATGGATAAATATCCCAGATATGGATGGAGTTGATACAAAGATTCCAACACAGAAATACAGGTAGGTGGGGAACCCAATGGAAACTTCTGCTGGCCTCCCACAGTTCAGGAGGCTTAAACAAGGCAGTGGCATTTGCCTAAGCCAGAGGGGATTTAATGATGGAAATTTCCACCTGGAATCATTTGAAGCAGAGGCTCAGCTAGTTGATCAAGATAAAGAAATCTATAAAGGGGATTGGTCGATATGTCTTCCTGCTGGGTTTTTCAATGATTCCTCACCAAAGCAGGAACAAGGGATCTTGACACCATTAAGAAAGAGGGGCGAGAAGTGGAGTGCATGTTTTGGACCCTGAGATGTGGCACACAGAACCTCCTCAATCCAGAAAACAAAGGTGTGGCACCTGAGATCACGAGAAGTGGCAGAGAAGCAGCAGGAGCAGGAGAGAGTAGTGAGCTTTCCAAGCAAGAGCTGAATGTCTTTGGGGAAGAGGCCTATTTGCAGTGTAGGTTGATTCCAGGATTTTATCAGAGAGCTATATTTGCAGGCTCCCAGAAGCTGAGCCCCTTCTGACTGAAAGGTAAGGCAGAGTGGAATGTTCTTTGGTATTTCTCAGCTGTGCTCAAAGAATTTTACAGCATTGTCAAGGAAGAATGAGGCCAATGGACCACCTGACAAGGACCAGAGACGGTGTCTTTAGGCATGGCTGAGAAAAGGCTGTTCTGACTAAAAGAACTGTATCATGAGTGTTTCCTTACCTCAATAGTAACCTATTAACTTCACTAATAAATTCTGTAATCATGAGTATTGTCTGTGAGCTCTGTGTGGTAGTGAATTATCAAGCCCAGCAGAGAAAGAGGGGGTGAAATGGGAGGGATGATTGGTGTCATTTTTGATAAGATGGCGGAGGCATTGTCTGGCCTCCATCTCATAGGACCTGGCCTTAGACTGATGTTGACTTCGATTCTCCTCCCGCCTTGTGAAGTCAGAAGAGGTCAGACTCCATCCTTAAAAAAAGATGAAATCTTTTCAAATGATGTCTTTAACCAAGATACTATCCCTGTGACATTGTTCCAGGGTGACATTCATTTAGATGAAAACATTCTGTGGCTTGGAGCCTCCTCCTATCACATACATGGTCACACACGTGTGCATGCATAGCATTTCTTGCAGTATCTGCCACAGCTCACAGTCATGCCTTTTGTCACTCCAGATGGCCTGGTGGCTCTATTCAAACTGAACTCCAAGCTCCGCCTTTCTTAATTGCTGGCTGCCAGCAGGAGCTATTTGTGGCAGCTGTTACCCAGCAGTGAACTGCCACATTGTGTTGGTTGGGCCTAAGTTTCAACATAGTCCTCGAGCTCTTTCTCTGCTTACCTAGCTCATTGGCGTGACCGGGTCTTCGTTATCTATGCAGAAAGGGAAAAGAAGCAACATGAATAATTGAAAATACCATCATCAAAGGGAAATTATTTGAAAGAACAAGAATTAATATACTGGGTGAGCCCTGTGATCTCAGTTTTCTTGGTCTTTGGTGCCAGCATATGGACTTGTGGATGAATTTAGATACCCAGATAAAGTGTTTGTTTCCTCTTTGTTGATTCATTTGTCATGCATTTATTTATTCAATACTTCAGTCGTGTGTTTAGTAATTTTAACAGAGCAGACAAAACATAAAGGAACCTTAAAGGTGTAGTGCATTAGGCACTTGTCTTCTAAGCTCAAGGTCAGCAGTTCCAAGCCACCAGCTGCTCCCAGGGAGAAAGATGAGGCTTTCTGCTCCCACAAAGATTCACAGCCTTGCAAACCCACAGGGACAGGTCTATGCTACCTCATGGGATCCCTATGAGGCTGAATTCACCCAATTACATTGAGTTTTTGTTTTGTTTTTTGTTAGGGCCTCAGTAAGTAACTAGGGGCCACCATGAGATTGGGGAGAGGGAGGAGAAAGAAACGCAGGCCGTGGTCATCAAAGGACATAAGTTGAGACTTTCAGCTAGCCAAGCAAGTGTTCTCTCTTCCCTGGGGTCCTTTTCATGCCTGACTGCAAGAGCCCTTTTACCCCAGTTTCTCCTGACCCCATTCTCCACCCTGTTCTGCCTAGTGAATGCCCACTCATCCTTCAAAATGACTCGAAGCCTCTCCAAAGCCTCCCAGTCAGTCTCGGGCAGATCCCTCTTCCACGGTGTCACTGGGCCTTCCACGTTCAGCTGTCATCACTTTACACTTGGTGCCGTGACTTACCTTTCTCCCCAGAGCCTAGAGCCATGCCGACCACTGAGGAGGTAGACTAAATGTCCCTGAGAAAGCACATCCATCAGTGGATGGCAGGTGTTAAGAAAGAGATGCAAGCTCCTTGGTCTTTAAAAAAAAAAAAAGCTAGTTTCAAGTCAGATTTCTGGAGTCGAATTCTTTCCCTGCACAAGTTGACTGCACTTGAGCAAGAATCAGAAAACAAGGTTGTCTCGAGCAACAGATCTTTGGTAGAGATCCTTATTAGGGAATCCAGGAGAACCCATCAACGTTCCCGCAGACAGAAAAGGAGCAGATTCATGGACCAGGACCATTCTAATGCCCAGTTGTCTGGGACCTTGGAAACGGGAAGTTGTAGGGTATTGTTCAAGAGTTTTACCATCCACTTGGCTCTCCCATTCACCTCGTGTCTCTATCAGTCTCTTATAGGGAGAGACTGCCTTCTCATATGCTAATCTGCACATGTTTTCTCTGTCTTATAACTTCTGCTTACTCATTTCTGCTTTGTCTTCTTCCTCATCATGCCTCCTTCCTCATAACTTTGCTTTGCCATGACCTCTATGACCCAACCCTGTCGTGTGACTTGTCTCTAAGCCATCTAGCACCCTAACTCCCACTCTTGGTCTATTCCCTTCAGCAATCGTTCACAGAGATTGAGTTGGCAGAGTTCAACACTTTAGTCCAGAGCACAATACAAGAGGCTTCCAAACATTCATGAAAAATAATTAAAAGATTAAAATTAAGAAATATACACTTTATTTCTTAACATAAGCTCCATTCAGTTATTCAGTTCAAGGCTTTTTTTCCCCTAATAAATAAATCATTTTATTGGGGATGCTTACAGCTCTTATAATAATCCATACATCAATTGTATCAAGCACATTTGCTGTCATGTTGATACACCACGTCATTATTTTCAAAATGTTTTCTTTCTGTTTGAGTCCATGGTATCAGCTCCTCTTTCTTTCCCCTCCCTTCCCCACCCTCCCACCTTCATGGACCCCTGATAAATTATAAATTATTCGTATTTTCATATCTTGCACCACCTGCTGTTTCCCTTAGCCCATGTTACTGTTTTTCATCCCCCTGAGGTTGGGAGTGGAATTGCACATCATTGTTCGCTCCCCATTTCTCCCCTCTTCTCCCCCACCTTTCTCCTACCCTCATGGTATCGCTACTCCACTGCTATTCCTGAGCGGTTTATCTGTTCTGGATTCCATGTGTTGAGAGCTCTGATCTGTACCAGTGTACGTGCTCTGGTCTAGCTGGATTTGTCAGGTAGAACTGGGGTCATGACAGTGGGAGGGAGGAAGCATTAAAGCACTAGAGGAATGTGTCCGTTCCATCGGTGCTGTGCTGCACCCTGACTGGCTCATTCTTTCTTTGTGACCCTTCTGTGAGGAAATGTCTACAATTATCTCCACTCCAACCCCCATCATTTGCATCAATATATTTGCTTGTTTGGGATCTTTTGATCCCTGATCCCATCAACACCTCATGATCACACAGGTTGGTATACATCTTCCATGAGCACTTTATTGCTTCCCTGCTAGATGGCCACTTGTTTAACTTCAAGCCTTTAAGACCCCACGATGCTATTTCTTGTGATAGCCAGGCATCATCAGCTTTCTTCAGCACCTTAGCTTATGCACACATTTTGTCTTCAGTGATCGTGTAAGAAAGGTGAGCATCACAAAATGCCAGGTTATTAGAACAAAGTGTTCTTGCATTGAGGGAAGACTTGAGTAGAGGTCTAATGTGCATCTGCTACCTTAATACTTAACCTATAAATATATGTATATAGGCCTATATCCCTGTCATTATACATTAATATATTTACATATGTGCATGTCTATGTTTATATGTCTATAAATGTAGTTCTTGCCTCTATTTCCTTTTATTTTCCTCCTGTCCCACTATCATGTTCAACCTTTATTCAGCTCTCTGTACTTCCCTTACTCTGGGCTACATTGCACTTGATCGAATCCCATCAGGCATTCTTTGCCCGCCTCACCATAGATTTTTAGATCTCTTGTTGTTCCCTTGTCCCTGAGTTTTTTGGCCAACCCCTCCTTTTCACTGACCTCCTCCTCTTCCCTGTCCCATGGAACCATCGGTCCCATTGTTTTCTCCTCAGGATTGCCTCCTCCTGCCTATCTTATATAGACATACATTGTGGTAAGGATTTTAAGTGAGCCAGATTGGATTGGTGTGAGCCTTTACAGATCTCTCCTACTTTGGGAAGTATTTACAAATTGGACTTTAGCAAGGGCCTCATTGATTTTTATAGCCTCTGGGTTGGTATAGAGTTCCGCCGCCCACATCAGTAGTCAGTGTCATGTGTGCTTATTTGCATTCAAATGGGCTGCATTGTGTTAAATGAAAATGTCAGTTCGTGGTTGCCTTAGCCACATTTCAAGTGCTCAACACCCCTATAGGAGTGGCTCCCATATTTGACCATATTGCTCTGCGTATCTGTAAAATTCCTATGTGGAGCACTGCTGGTGTGGTGGGGTATGCACCAGGTTGCTCACCGCAAGGTTCACAGCTACAACCCACCAGCCACTAATGGGGAAAAAAGGACATGCATGCCAGTAACAATATCCAGCCTTGGGAGCCCAAGGGGCAGATCCACTTCATCCTCCAGGGTCCCTATGAGTCAGAATTGAAGCCATGGCAGTGAGTGACTGAGTGAGCAATAGGATGACTCTCCAGAGAGTCAGCAAGGGAAATGCCTGGAACTTTCCAGAATGTTATCACCATGACTTTGCTCACAGTCCATACCCTGGTGCCTTGATTGGACCACTTGGTAGCCCTGACTCAGATCACGGGAGCGAGTGAATGAGGACCCACATCATCAGGCCCTGATCATGGTGCTGTGGGGACCCAGGAAGGTCCAAGCAGGACTCCGGATGCTTTCCTTAAAGAAGGAAGGCTTTAAGACTTAGAAAGGTGTTTGGGAAGAGCGTTGTGAAGAAGATGGGTTCTACATCTTTCGCCCCAGATACAGATTTTTTTTTTCAAAGCAGCTGCCCCATTTCCTGGAAAGTAAAATGAATTCACCGTCATGCAGCCGAAGCACCCGAGCGTGAAATCGCCCTGACTGCTGCAGGTACCGCTCTGTTTCGAGCAAGACGAGCTCCGCTGCCGGGTCCGAGCGGAGTGCATCATTCAGCAATTCCTCGCAGAAGCCACCAGAATCAGAAAAGCACCCTGTGCAAACCCCTGAGAAGGACATTTTTGGGAGCTGGCTGAAGAATGGTACCCTTGAGGAAAGAAAACCATGGAGCCTTTCAGGCTTTGAGAATCCTTCTCTGCGAGGTTGTCTGCTCCCAGAAAGACTGACCAGCCTTGGACAAGTCAAAGTCAAGAGGGACAAAAGGGGGTAGGAGCTGCAGGACGATGTTGTGGGCACCTGGCCCTGAGTCCTCCTGTTTGCTTCTGCCACAATCAGTACTTGGCGCGTTCCCTGGGGTGGCTCTCAGTGCCGTTCTCTGAATCTGCTGGACTAGAAGCCCAGGGGCCCATAGCACTGAGCCTGTCGGTAGTGTGCCCGGCGACCCGGGTTCGCCTGGGATGTGCGCGCGGCTGTTGTTGCTCAGACGTAATTATGCACAGCGCCCCTTCCACTCACCAAAGCTCCAGCTCAGACGGGGACTAACCGGGTTACCTACCCAGAATGCTCTGCTCTAAGCGCGTTCCAAAATGCCAAGGGCAAAATGTGTGTTGTTTTTCAGAGGCAAGTTGTCCTGGTGCCACTTTCTATCTCAGCAAATGTCACCTTGGATGGAAGACATTCCTCCGCAAAGTTGGCACTGTTGACCGTTTGCAAAGCCATTTCACGCTAATGCCTCTTTTAACCTCTCTCAAATTCAATTTTAGTGCCAGTTTTGTTCAGCACGGTCTTCTCCCGTCATTCACTCTTCAAGATCCCCCTCCCCGCAACCCCGTGACTTTCTATTTTCTTAGCTCTCTTGTCTGTTTGCCTGCGTTTACTACAATACGAGCCTTCTATTTGTGCTTGCCTTTCTGCCCACACTCCATTTGTCTGTCATGTTTCAAATGACTGGTTTGGAGGAAATGATAGCATTTCACAAATCTCCACCGGGAGACTGTGCAAGATCTGATCACCAATCTTTTCCGTCTATCTCAAATCGCTCACCTTCGGTCTGACAGTTAAAATTTCCTAGCACCTTTACAAATGTCTGACTCAAAGAAGAATGCATTGCACCCAAATCCCAGGCCCTTTATTAAACGAAAATATCAACAACGAAAAAGTCTGATTCGTGGTAGTCCGTTGGCAAATGTTTAACAGCTGCCTCTGGGGGAGTGTGTGGGGCGGGGAGGAGGGAGCAGCATAAGCCAAACTGTGTCTGCTGGTGACCATGAGGCCACAACCCCCACCCCCCACCCCAACCCGGATCGTTTTAAGCTGGAAGCATTACCTCAACGGTTTGTAAAATTCCTGAAATGTTAGCAAATCAGCTCTGATAAGCCAGTCTGAGTTGGCTCCCCAGACCTCAGCGCAAATCTGCGGAGCTACAGAAATTAAAACCCTGTATGCAACGCGCATGCGGGGGGTGGGGACTACACAAAATGGATCCTTTTTAGTCCTCTGATGTCTATGTTTTATCATTCAAGAAAATAAGCTTCTAGCTGAAAGGAGAGCATTCCTGTGTGATCAGTGAAAATTCAGTGGGAACCTCCTGTGCCTGCTACGTAAAGGCTTCACCTCCACCTCTTGCCCCTGGCTACACCAAGAACGGTTATTCGCAAATTCCGAGCACTTTATTATGCAAGGGTAGAACTCCAGGCTGCATGTCCGCCGCATGGAAACAAATCCATGGGCCAGAAAAATGTCCAGGAGCAGGAGAGGAGCTTTGGGCAGAAAGTGGGGAAAGTAAAGTATTTTCAGAGCCTTAGATTGATTCACTAGCTGCTGAAAATCCCTTAACATTCAGCAAAACTCTGAAAGTCTTTTTCTCTGTTCTGAGAGATTCCAGAAGGCCTAAAGGTTATATCTGGGATTTTTCAAGATCTGAGCATTCTATCTATTCAAAGCCAATGTAGAGCTTTGATTAGTCGGAGTGGCTTAACATGTAATAGAAACGAAAGCAAGAGTTCAGTTTAGCTATTCATCTTTGAGGAATCAGGAGTTGTAAGCCCTGTTCACATCAATTCAAATACTTTAATCTGATGTAAACGAGTCTATAAAGAACACACTAGCTGGAGACATCCAGTGAAGAATTATTGATGGTCGAGGTCATGTGAACTCAGAGCTTGGCCTAAGACTTAAAGAAAACACAAAAACCACAGGCTGAAAAAAAAACAAACAAACAAAAAAAACCACAGGCTGAAGATTAATTGCCCTAAATATCTTCAGATAATCCTGAATATCAGTCATGCATGTTACTTTAGGTAGAAATAAAAGTATAACCTGTACTTCATCAATAAAACTCACTCCTATCAAGCTGATTCTGACTCACAGTGACCCAATAGGACAAAGAGCTGCCCCTGTGGGTTTCTGAGACAATAAATCTTTATGGGACCAGAATGCCCAGTCTTTCTCCCACATCATCTACCCTTTAGTAAAATAAAACAAACCCTGCTTGTGGACTTATGAAGAGCCCTGGTGATACACAGAGTAAGCACTCCACCACCAACCAACAGGTTCACGGTTGGACCTGGCCGTCTGAGTATAACTTAGACCCTGGGCAGCCTTATGGGACAGTTCTACTTTTTCACCGGGGTGGGGGTGGGGGTGGGGGTGGGTCGTTGCTAAAAGTCAGAATTAATTTGATGTCAAAGGGTTTGTGAACTTAAAAATTGATACATCATTTCTAGAAATAGAAATCACTATTCCAAGATCTACAGGAATCATCTAATTTAGTCTATAGGTAGAGACCATGATGTACATTTTAAGAGATAAAAAAATGAGTTGCTTGCTCAAATTCATGCCTTTTAAAACTTAGAGACCCTAATTTGGAACCATATCAAAATAACCTATCAAGATAACCTCCACCAACATTTACCCAAATCCTGCCCTGCCAAATGCTGAGCATAGTTTTATGTTCTTTGACCCACTCATTCCACCATTAAAACTACCCCAAAATAATATGTTATATGAAGATACAATTATAAAGGAAAGTAAAAAAGTATTTATACAAAATCATAAACATATTTATTAAACAAAAATATCAACCTGTGAAGCTATCGCTTCTTGACATCTCCTCCATCTGTGTCTATATTCTTCTCCATCTCCCGAACACTTCCCTAAAGAATTCTGAGCTCTGAAATTTATACCACATCAAAACAGTCATTTTTGCATCCTTGGGGACTCAAATTTGGTTTCCTTTCTGATTGAGCCGGGTCCAGACTAGGCAGCCCCCATCTCCTCTCCAGCTCCTCAGGAGGATAGAACTTCAAAGCCCCCATTTCCAGCCTCTCAGAGGATAAGTGATCTATTGAAGTCTGCATCTTCTGCCCCAACATTCCAAGGAGCTTTTCTCTCCAGACCAAGTTGTGCCTGGTTTCCAGCACAGGTCTCCAACATTCCGGCACAGCTTTTCTCTCCAGACCAGATGTGCCTGGTCTCCAGACAGGGTTGTGCAGCCCCTGCCCCAGCACTCCAGGGAGCAGGTTGACACACAACAAAGGCACTTCCTACAGATCACATTCTGACTCAAGGTCCTGCAGCTACAAGCAAATATCTCCCTTCGTGTTGTCAACGTATGCATATCTCCCTAGATCAAGCCTTATGTATCTCCCACCGCCTCACCAACAAGCTGAGATGTCCCTGACCTAATTTGTTGGTTCTCAGAACTCCCCAGGAGCTCAAGATGCTCCTGTCCCTCTCTCTGCTCTCCCTTCCCTTCTGGGAGTTCTTTGCCAACCCTAATAAAGCCACTCTTAACCTCATGTTCTTTGTCTCAATCCTATCTTCGTTCCGTGTCTCAGTGTTGACGTCTTACTTTCAAAGTTCTTTAAGTTTGGGGACAGAGTCTGAAAGGGTGGGAGCAGAGTTTAGGATGGACTGGGGCAAGGTTTCCCACTGAAATTCTTGCAGGCCAGTCCTTGCTGCCTTCCATAAATGACTGAGTGCATTGCTGTGACAAAAAGAAAAAATTTTTTCATATAACTCTCCAGGACTCTTTCTCAAAACTTGTTCCTAATAAATCCTCATGGTCATCGTGTGTCCTTAAAAAAAAAAAAACTACAAGATTACCCTTTGGAATACAAAAAAAAAAAGAGGTCTCATACATTCTGAGCTTACTTCTCCACCTCAAATTTATCTGGCCAAACAGCTCCCTACAGAAGCCACTGCACAAAAGTTTGATCTTTGTTTTGGAAGGTGGTAGTTATACAATGTCATGTCAACTTGTAGATATAAAAGTGTAGCGGTGGAGTCTAACCTGATGGTGCCTCTTTGTGGGTGTGGCCTTCTCATAAAGAAGGTCCTGGGGACCTCTCCTCTCTCTGCCTCTTTTTTTACGTCCCTCTTAGTGAGCCATGCTGAAACCTTCCAGAGTTCTGTGATTCTTCCACCACCATTGAATCCACAAGGCATTTACATCTACCAGCCTGCAAGCTTCCTGGTTTTTCATCATTGCATGTGGCTACATGAGTCTGAAGAGGGGCTTGTGGATTCATATCAGATTTATGGACTTGATCTGGACTGGGCTGGGCTGGGATGTTTGCCTTGATGTATAATTACTTCTGGATATAAAGCTCTCTCTTACACATACATGAGTATCACTGACTTTGTTTCTCTAGTCAACCCAGCCTAACACAGAAAGCAACCCAAGGAGACAAAGATGTGTGCGCTGCTGAGAGATCTTGTCTGGAGCTATGCTCTGATCACCCAAACATATTTCAACGTGTGATGGCTGGACTTAGCCAATGGCTGTATGAACTGGAACCCTAGAAGCATTTTTTTAAATTTACCCTCAAAAAGCACCAAAGAGAGAGAGAGAGAGAAGAAATTATGGAAATACTCAACAACTGAAGAATGCTAAACCAACTATTCATCCAATAGAATTTCTCTATAGTCAAAAATGTGTATGCCTGGAGGACATGTTGAGATGAGATGGGTCATGGTTATACATGAAGGGCACTGGCCTAGAACCAAACCTAGGTTTCATGCGTAAACCACCACTGATATATTTATTTATTGTCATCAACAATAACTATTGTACTTTAATTATTTTCCAGAGTCTCTTCCATATCCTGTGCTCTGAGACTACCCAGACCCACTCACTGCCATTGAGTCAATGATGACACATAGCAACCCTACAGAACATGGTAGAACTGCCCCTATGGGTTTCTGAGACTGGGGATGCTGAGATATATAATGAGTCAGAATTGACTCAATGGCAGTGAGGTTTTGTTTTGGTTTAGCTTGGGGCTTTTTGCGGGGAGGGGGGATATCCCTAAACAATAGAGAGAGATGAAAAAAGAGAATAATACATGCTATATAGGTGAGTGGCATTAGAAATTAAAATACGTGGAGATTATAGAGCACTTCTTTCGGTCAGATGCTCAGGAAAATCTTCTCTGGGGTGCCAACATTGGGGCCATGGCCAAATAACTCAATGTCCCAGCAGAGGTAGAAGTTTGAACTGGAAACCAAACAAACCCACAGCCATCCAGCCTATTCCAGGTCATAGCCACTCTAGGGGATGGAGGAGAAGGGCGCCGTGCTTGCCGAAGCTGTGAATCGTTATGGAAGCAGTGCTTCATCTTTCTCCAGCACAGAAGCTTATAGGTTCACCCCGCCGACCTTTTCTTTAACAGCCCAGCACTGACGCCGCTGCCCTGGGAGGTGCTCAGAGAGCAGAATGGAGCTAGTATGGCTCTGTCATGAAGGCCAGGGCAGCCGGAAACCAGGCAGGCGAGATAAGGAGGGACCAAGTAGAAAGAAAATGCTTTGAACATGATGATGCTTGGGAGGGGAAGGGGGGACAAAAGAGGAGCTGATTGATACCAAGGGCTCAAGTAGAAATAAAATGTTTTGAAAATGATGATGGCAACATATGTACAAATGTGCTTGATACAACTGGTGTGTGGATTTTTATAAGAGCTGTAAGAGCCCCCAATAAAATGATTTATTTTTTTTTAAATGAAAGAAGAAATTTATGATGGCAACATTTGTACAAATTTGCTTGATACAATTGACGTATGGATTGTTATAAGAGCGATGGTTTATTAAAAAAGAAGAAAAAGAAAAGAAACAAGGAGGGACATTTGAGGTGGAATTTTGTCAATCTGCATAAAGAGTTTGGACTTTATTCTATATTCAGAGAGCAGGTTGGAAAGTTTTATGCAGAAGGATGTCATAAAACAATTAAAATTTAAAAACATTATTCTTGGAGAGAACTATATATAGCCACTACATAAAAGGCCCTTGTACATTTATAGCTATGGGCACTCTTTTTTAATGTATTAATACCTATGAAATTTTCCTAGGAAAAATGTATGTACAAAGTATTGCATGTAATATTAAGTGGTTTTTACATCTCCCCTTTCACTCCCATGGGAAAAGAAGTGGTTCAGAGGTAGATTCCATGCCTTCCATGTAGGTGAAATTGAGTTCATTTTACCAAGGCCTTCCGTCTGAATTGGCTCAAGCATGCAGTGAAAGTGCATGGATAAGTACTGGTGATCAGAATTCAGAAGATGGAAAAAGAAAGAAAGATCAATAGCTGGAAAATATGGCCTTAGTATTAGAAACAAAGCTGGGGATGGCACTAGTAAATTTGCAAACTGAACACTTCCTTCATTGAAAATACCTTTTTTTTTTCAATAACAGAAAACATAACTATACACACAGACTTCACCAGATGGACTGCACAGGCATCAAAGTGCCGACGTCTGTGGGATGTTGTCAGCCGCACCCCTTCCTTCCCTCTGGGCGGTGCATATGGTGAACGTGCTCACCTGCTCACTTAAAGGTTGGAAAATCTGAGTCTTTCCAAAGGCGTCTTAGAAGAAAGACCTAGTGACCTAATTATAAAGCATCATCTACTGAAAGTTCTCTGAGCTGCCTGACACAGAGCTCGCGGTGAGTTGCAATTGATCAGATGGCAGCTGATCATTGGTTTGATTTCTTCTCAGAGTTGACCTCTTATGTATTCCATCTCCAAACTACACGGGGTTGTCTTGTTTTTTGCTTTTTTGCTCAGAAGAAGCCATGCCCACACAGAGACTTCATTGGCTGTGACCCAATTGACAGACTGACTCTACCCCTTCCCTCTTTGTGTTAGACGTGGTTCTCTAGAGAAACAAAACCTACCTATCACACGCTTAATCCTCTCAAGTTCCAAACTGACACAAGATTATGTAACTACCACACATAACTGTTCAAATCTTTGGCCTTTTTCGTGGGATTATCTTTGTTCCATTGGTTCAAAAAGTTTCTTCTCTTTTGTTTTTCTAATTGCAGACACTAGCCCTCTTTTGCTATCCTCTGAGTTTGTATAAGAGTGGGCAGCTGTTTCTGAAAGCCTTTGTAGAACCTCTGGGAAAATGTTCTAGACCCGGAGTGTTTGATAATGGAGGGCTTTTCCGTTTCTGCTTGAGTCGTATTTGGGAAGTCATATTTTTCCAGGATTTCATCTGTATTTTCAGACATAGTAACTTAACACTTTTTGAAATGTAAATTCAAAGCTAAAACTTTCCCATTGGATATTCCTTTCTTTACATCCTAGAAATTTGATTTAGTTGAAGTTCTAAATACCTTCTAACTTCTATTTTGATTTCTCTTTTGGTTCATGGGCTATTCAAAACAGCATCCTTAATTTTCACAGCTATTTATTGTTTCTAGTAATCTTTTTATAGGAATTTCTAACATAATTCATCTGTGGTTAGAAAACATGTCCTGTAGGACTTGAACTTGTCATTGTATTTTATTTGTGCTTCTATTGTGACCCAGGATATCATTTTCATAAATGACCATGTATGCTACCACAGAAATGAATTATCTAATGATTAGATATTCTACATGTGAGTATCAGATTGAATTTGCTGACACCATGCTCATGTTGTGTATCGTTATTGGCTTTGTTGTCAGCAAGTTCTCTTACTGACTGATGTACAGAAATGTAATAAAATGTCCCACTATCATCATAGAAGCCTTTATTTCTCCTCATAGTTCTATTCATTCTGTTTGGATATTTGAAGCTGTATTGTTAGGTGCATTCGTGTTTAAAATTGTTATCTCATTCAAAGGAATTGAACATATCATATTCATATATTGGTTTTTTGTTTGTTTGCCTTAACTTTACTTTTCCATAAATTAATGCAGCTGTCAGTCCCATTGAGTGAAAACTTGCCTGAGTTACATGTCATTTGTATCTGTAATACTGTTTATTTGCCTTAAACTCTACTGTCCCACACATTATTGTAGCTATGCTAATTCCCAGGTCCCTGTGACTCCCCCCTGCTGTTTAAATGAGTGCAGAGCACTCCTACCCCTGAAATGCTCTCGTTAGTGTTTCAGCTCTGAACACAGGACTATTCGCTTCTCAACAGAAACAAGAAGGAGAACTGGCCTTTCTGGAATAAATGGCTTATGGTTTTGAATATGGATGGTTTGCCATGGTAAACCTTTTTCTCTCTCTAAATTCCAGTTCTTATTTATACTGAGCTCATGTGCTCTGCCTATAAAAGAAAGAAAGAAAAATGATATTTATGTGGTTGCATGCCAAGGTGGCAAGATATAGGATAAAAGTAGCCAGGAGGATGATGGCGGGGGTGAGGGGGGGCGTGTAATACAAAGTGTAGGTGGGTGCAAACTCAAATGTCTAATCTGACATTCTAAAAGGCAGCAGAGACCTGTGTCGACCTTGTCCTTCTAAAAGCAGAGGTTATTGGTCACCATCAATCAATCAGTACCCTGTTGAGATCCGCCAGTGTCGCCAGATCTTTTTAAAGAGAAGCTTGGAAGCAGATTGGGTGGGAAAGCTACCGAGTTTGAAAGACTGGCAGCTCATCCTTTCATTTTTATTATGATTATTTTTTAATCCTAGGCAAGGCAAATAAATCATCTGTGGCCTACATTTGCAAACCCCAGGCTCCATCTGTAAATCCTGGATGGCCAAGATGGAATGTTCGAAGAAGGGTAACTGAAGAAAGTCTTCTACCACCCCTGTGTGTCCTCCCAAATGGACTGCCCACTCCTGCTGGTAAAGAGAGAAATTCCCCCTGAGAAACACACAAGCCCAAGTCATGTCAGAACCATTGACTAGCACTTAGCAGTAAAAGGCTGCTCCCTAAGGCTTTCAGTGGCTGATTAGTGGGGAAGTAGGGCCAGGCCTTTCTTCCGAGGAGCCTTGGGGGGAACTCAACTCACGCTTAGCAGCGAAGCACGTTGACTACTGGTACTGGCAGGGCCACCGCTCAGGTTTTGCTTGGGTTTCAGATCCCACTTTCGTGGCCGGGTTGACTGCCACAGGAAGCGTGACTTGCTGGTTGTCTCTGGAAGCAGAACTAGAACATGGGATCAGGTTCAGAGGCGTGGGGCTCACAAGGAGAGAGGCAGTAGCTACCAAACAAAATCCAAAACTCGGCCTTGGGACTCTGCTGGCAGCCCTGTGCCAGTGTCCA
Organism: Tenrec ecaudatus; assembly: GCF_050624435.1. Classification (NCBI taxonomy): domain Eukaryota; kingdom Metazoa; phylum Chordata; class Mammalia; order Afrosoricida; family Tenrecidae; genus Tenrec; species Tenrec ecaudatus. The sequence goes on along the minus strand of NC_134540.1, from coordinate 18,226,705 downwards.
AATCTGTACTAGCCTCAGCCCAGGTTTTGGACAGTCTGAAAAACCAGGTCACCCCTGATACAAAAAAATAATAATCTGTAGATGTAGGTGCACACAGTCCTTATTTCTCCTACCCTTTTGCTATTGTTTCCAAATAATAGATGATTTGTAAAATATCTCCAGGGAGCCTTTAAAATATACATTGCCACCCAGAGGAGCTGCCGCCGTGTCTGGCTGACCTACGGGAAGTGTATTCTTGGCAAAAGGGGGAGCAGAGAAGGGGGTGCATAAAAAGGTTAAGCCTCTACTTATAATCACGTTTAGATTCTTTTCTAGACGTTGGTTTCTCCAGTGTTCAAGACCAGAGGAAACTATCGTGACGTCCTTCCACTTGCGAGTGAGACGCCAGAAACACCAAGAAGATCCGTGACTTCCCCAGGGCAGAGTGGGACACACTGGGCGGTGGGAGGGACCGGATTACAAAACAAGGGCCCCTGAATCCAGAGTCTGTGTTTGCCACTTGGACCCACCTCCTTTGACTTATGTGAACATCTCAGCTCCAGCAGACTGATTCTTGGACAGCCAACACTTCATCGGCAACTCACAGCTGTGTGCAGAAGGCAGGAAAGAGCAACGAGACCCACAGCATGGAGCAAACACAGGGCCACAGAAGGGAAATACTGGGGCTGATAAACACTGCTTTCCCCCTTGATCTGCAACTGAGAACCCCCTTCCCTTCCCTTCGCTCTACACACAGACCCCAAACCAAAATAGCCAAAGCCATCCAAGTGAGCCAGAGGGTTTCCAAGGCATCAATCTTTACAGAAACGGCCTGCCACAGCTCGCTCCCATTGATCGACGGGTCGGTTCAAACCAGTGACCTTTCCCTTTGGGGCTGAGCACTTCCTAGCCAGGACTCCTAACACAGAGACCAGGTGCCCACCCCTAGCATGGGGCAAGCATAAAAGCCCCTCCAGCATAAAAGCCCCTCCAGCATAAAAGCCCCTCCACCCCAAGGTGAACTACACCGCAGTGATTCTTACACGTAATTCTGTTTTGTCATTTTGTCAGCGTGCCACATCAATAGTGCTTTTTACCTGTTGCTCACTTCAATTGACCCCAAGAAGGCTTCATTAAACTATAACATAAGCAGATCTACCGTAACGTAACAGCTTCCTGTAAGACAGTGGACTAAGGTCTTCATGTTCCACTGCTGTGCCGATGCAGTAGAACTATCGAATGAATACAAGCGGACACTCAGCTTCAGTTGTTCATTTTTCAGTGACTGGGAGACAACCAAACTCCATCTAGGAGTTCTTGGCAAAGACTTGTTTTTTATTGTACCGTTATGACCCAAGGTAACATTTTCCGTCGATTTTTCAACACAGCAGAGAGTCAAGCCAGCGAACAGAACAATGTGATCTGTTTGTATGTGAGAGGCCAGGGAAATGATACCCAAATCCACAGCTAGGAATGTCACAAGTTAGGGCTGCACTGCGCCTGGATGTGCTAAACCAGAGCTGCTTTTGTTTAATTCGATCATTGTCGTGCCTTGTACAAGCACCATCAAACGTTTCCTGGGAAAATTCCATTATCTTTTCATTTCCTTTTCTGTGAACTTAGTGAAGCCACTCTCCTGTGTGTGAGGTGGGTTATTTAAGTATGGTATGTGTTTATCTGCCCCCACAGTATTTTCTATTTCCTTCTATTTCATAACTTTCCATAATTCCAACTTAATTCTATTTCAGGTCTTCAGCCTAGAAAATTCATTTTCATGACTGCTCCCCTATTCACCTTCTGAAACTTTTACTCTCTTACATCAGTCAGTATTGTCTCACTTACTGAAACAGGCCCCTTATACAGAGAGGATCATTTCAAATAACATAAACAAAAGCACGTTTTTAACAAAAATTCTGTTTGCTATCTTCACAGTTTCAATTAACAAAATTCCATTTCAATCTCTTTGTACTGATCATGTACAGCACATATCTGTTGCATGCTATTTTGGTACATTTGGGTGGTGGGGGCCAGTCATAGGGAAATTGTACTTCATGTGGTGTGCAAGAACGGTGGACATTCTCTTTTAGATAGAAAACTAATAAATACGCAGTAAGGAAGGTTATTAAACTAGCTCTCATTCTCCTCAATTTGCATATTATAATGTTTCTCAGGAAATTATGACTCAAGAGCTTTCACAGGAAAAGGAAATCCATAATTCATATGCCCTCTCGATGGTCAGTTCTTAGATTGCCTGTCCAGAACGAATCCTGACATTGTTCATTTCCATCATCGTTGCTCTGTTTGCCACAAAGAAAATACCCATTAAACTTAACTCTCAAGCACAGTCAATTGTCCTTATTCTTCAGCTTTGTTGGGGGTCTTCAGAATAAATTCTGGAGTGAACTGCTTCTACCTCTCATCGGCAGTCAGGCCCACTTGCTGCACTGTACCCCTGAAAATCCATTAGGCTTTTAATGAAGCATCTAATAGTAAAGATGTTGGCTTCATCATTTCAATAGGATCCTGTGATACCCTGGGATGATGAGTGGAATGAAGAGAGAAGAACAAGAGAAAGCTGTAAACTCCCCGATATTGCCCACAAACAAAGCTTTAAGAACTGTTTACCTACAAATGACCCCAACCCTCCTAGACGATATCCCACAGGTCCCTTAGGAAGGTACTCCAGTAAACAGGCCATTCAAAACCCAAGCCTCTCATCAGGAGAAAGACGAGGCTTTCTATTCCAGGAAGGAGTCAAGGGCAGGTCTACCCTGCCCTGCAAGGTCCTTATGAGTCAGAAATGACTGCGTGGCAATGAGTGTGGCTTTGGAGTTGAAGGGAAAACAGAATCACATTAAATTGAAAATTTACACATGAATCGTTTTGTAAAATTACAATGGCACAATGGTTAAGGCTCAGCAGCTACCGAGTGATGGGTAGTTAGAACTGACTCCGCAGTTCTGTTTCTGCAAAGAGGAACTCACTCAAAGCTCCCTGCCATCAAGTCAATTCTGGTTCCCAGCAACCCTGCAGGACAGGGCAGAACTGCCCCTGTGGGACTCTGAGACTGCCACTCTTTCCAGGAGTAGAACGTCTCAACTTTCTCTCCGGGTGCAGCTGATGCTTTCGAACTGCCTGTCTTCCCTAGTACCTTCCCCAAAATGGTTTGAACTACTGGCCTCCTGGTTAGCAGCCCAACACATAACCACTACCCAGAAAACCCCTTTGAGGTAGACTGACCCTAACACATCCAGTTGGGGAGAGTAGAAATCAACTCAACAGCACAGGACACCACAACAGTATAAAGTTATAAATACTGGAACAATCCTTGCTTGCTAGTAACAATATCTTCAAGCACAAAGTCACGCCTAGCAGGCATTATAAGTCTTGGCAACAGCAAACCATTTCAGCTTGATTATAAAGTTCTCTCTGTCCTCTATCAGAAGCCGGCACTGTTGTAAGAGGGGTTTCTCGTGCCAATGAAGAATTCTGTTGCTCTGTGTTTCTTTCCATCAAACCGATGCGCGCAGAGCAGTTTCCACATCTTGACTAGATAGTTTCGTGCATATTTCCAGGCCCTTTGACTGGAGCTGAAAATGCATTTGCGTTTTAGAAACATTTCACTGGACGTCACAACGTGTCTAGAGCTTGGCTTCCCGAAGGACCTCTATTCTCCAGGTTGACGTCTGCCCTGGTGTGCTACCACTAACAGCAGAGGAGGTATGCCGGAGGCCGGGGGAAGCACATACCGTTGGTAATTTTCCCACTGCAGTCCAGGCTCATCATAATCTGTAATGCATACAAATATGTACTCCAAAGAATGGAAATCCAACCCCGCAGTTTCCTGTAGAACCCCGGCTCCTGTTAACAGTATACAGCGCATTATCACTAACTCATGGGAACCAGAAAAGAGAATCAAATGGTGAAAAGGTAAATGTCCACAAAGATGTCCATGAATCATCTGCCTTCAGGCAGTCCTTGACCAATTAAGAGACAGACCCCGCTACCATTTATCTAAGCATTATTAGGACAGACCAGGTTCCCCGATTATCCTTCAAGTTTTGTAGCAGAGCATGAGAGGTGGAGACCAAGAGCCGAAACAGAAAAATGTGCTCAGAATTTATCACTGATATAACTAGTTCCAAATATGGACGGAGAGTTTATCTCACAAGATTGAAGTGCGACTTTGGGAAGATATCAGGCTCTGCAGAGGCGGAGTTAAGGTTCCCTGGTGGCCCTGTCAGGTCAAGTGCTGGGCTATTCTCTGCAAGGTCAAACTCTCCAGCCGCACCTTGGAACAAAGATGAGGCTGTCTGCTCCCATCCAGACGTATAGCCTCAGAAATCCTACACAAAGCCTCTGTGGGTCAGAGTCAACTACAGGACAGTGATTGCTCTCCTTTGGGGTTTTTTTTTTTTTTTAGTCTGGGCTACCAGCAGGGTTCTGAACCAGTTCCAATCAGTTTGGGTCATGGCCAAAGAAGCAAAGAAGAGATTGCTAGGAATTTGGGAAGTGTGGGTGTCAGAACCTATAACCTGAATGAAAAAAAACAATCATGGGCCAAAGCCATGGAGTGCGAGAATTCAGAAGCGCCATAGTGAGTTCTTTCAGGTGTCCGCTGTGAGAGAGGGGATGCTTGCCAAGAGTGTGCAGAGCAACACACATTCAAAGTTGCCTGGTCGGCCACCCTCTTTGACCAGGGCAGCACTGTTTCCAATTCTGCCCATCAAGAATTTAGGTCAGGGATGCCCCACTGCAAAGGTCAGGAGATACCGCCCCTTTCCACGAACCGCTAAAAGGACAGACGAACCTGTTTTGGAAAAAGTACAGCCAGAGAGCGCCTCAGAGGCGAGGATAGCGAGACTGTGTCTCGTGTACTTTGGACATATTGTCAGGAGAAGGACATCAGGTTTGGTAAAGTGAAGGGGAGGAGGTTTGGCAGTGAAAGACAGGACGCCCACGACCAGATGGAATGACACAGGGGCCGCAACAATGGGCTCAAGCACAGTCACGGGGTGAAGATGGCCCGGGCCAGGGCAGTGTTCCGGTCCATCTTGCAGAGGGGCACGATGGACCGGGACTAACTCAACAACGCCCAACCACAACATGCCATGGTCACGCGACCCTTATTTTCTAAGAGGGAGCCGAAGTTTCTAGCAGGACTCAACCTCCGGAATGTTCCAGTTCCAGGCAGTGTTCCAGGCATCCACAGTTTGCGTGTTTTGGTGGGTTCAGGTCCAGGTTTTGCTTCACTTGCCAGGGCTGAACCAGAAAGGACCAGGTTTGAAGTCATGGGCTGGTTCTTGCCTTTCAACGGCTAAAATATGTAAATGAGCTCATCCAGGGGCCCAGCTGTTGTGTGTTGAAATGTGCTGATGAAAGTACATTGGGATTCTAGAGAACACAAATTAAATTGTAAGCAAAAGTCTGACGTATGCCAGCCCTCCTCTTACGCATCATAGGCCAACCCACGAAAAATGACTAATGTGTAATAATGCACGGCCCTGACAAGAACCATAAGCTAGGAAGGAAGACGCATGTAAAATCATAATAAAGAATATTAAATTGCCACCAGGCACTGCCAGACACAAATGAAAATGGAGCAGATTCTCACCACCCATCACTTAGTCCCTTTGCAAATGGCCGGCAGTCTGCAGGCCAAGAAGGCTTTCATACCAGCCCCCTTTCTCTAGGAAGGGAGGCTTTCTCAGATCTGAATAAGACAGGTCAGGAATGCCCTCACAGAAAAGAGGGCTACGAGATACCATCCCTAACTGGGTCAGCCTCCTCCGTGGGGCCCCAAGGTTGAGAAAATGGGCTGCCTGTAACAGCTCTTGATCCAGAAAAGTACACGCCTTTTTTCTCTGAAATATCTCAACTTTGACAGCTCTGTTTCTTCTCTTATACATATGTAAAATATGACATCGTTTTACTGGCTGTGCAATTTAATTCATATTTTTAATCCATAAATGATTTCCTTTTGTTCAAAGGTCAATGCTTTTATCTGGGACCGCTCTGGAAAAATAAGCCCAAAGCTTCACTATTGGTCACTGAGAAGTACCAGTGAGCTTCTGCCTGTCCCTCTGCCTCCCTTTTCATTGGGGCCCAGAGCTCCCAGCCACAGCCCACACCCCACCCTTGCAAAAGACCAGGGCAGAGACAAACCATAAACTAAACTCACTGCCATCGAGTCAAAGCTGACTCATAAGTGACCCTATAGGAACAGACTAGAGCTGCCCCTATGAGTTTCAAGACTGTAACTCTAGGAAAGTAGGAAGCCTCATCTTTCTCCCTTGCAGCAGCTGGTGGTTTTGAACTGCTGATCTTACAGCTCACAACCCAATGCATAACCACGACACCGCTGGGATCCTCGTGGAGCAGTGGTCAAGCAGCCTCTAATGTCAGCTTATTTCAGACCATCATTCTAGGAACATTGCTTCTTCCACCTGGGCTGCATTGGACTTCGGAGGCAGCTGTGTTCAACCTTAGCTGTACATTAGAAGCATTTGGGAAGCTTCTGTAAACATACTTGAAGTACAAAATGTACATCCCAAAAGTTGGATTTCACTGGTCTGATAGAAGGCCCAGTATTTTATTTTATTTTATTTTTTAACTTTCTAAGGGATTCTACTGTGCCACTTCTCCTTCTCCTTCTCCTTCCCACATTTTCCTGGAGTGTCTTCCATGCTCACCTCTGCAGTTACTGTCAAGTCCATTCTGACACATGAAGAATCCACTTCCAACTGTGCTCGGGGCTTGTTCAATGTTTCAGACTGAGGTCAGCAAGCCTTTCTTCGGAGGTGTGGCCAGGTGGGCTCAACCCTAGAACCCTTCAGCTGGCAGCCCAGTGTGCTTCCATTTGCACCACAAAGGGATTCCTCACCTGCCCAGGCCCCTCATTATGCATCTACCCTTTGCTTCCCTTTGCTATGAGGTAGAAAGGACTCCTTGGTAACAGGTTGGGCCTTCAACTTCCTTTTGCTTCTTAAAAACTATGAAACTGTCTTGCTCTTCGTCAGACTTGACATACTTCCTGACAAGACTTTCCGTTCAACTCTTTCCTGGGACCCGACTTCCTTTGACTTCCCCAGTGCAATACCCACCATGGTGACAAATATTCTTCTCAAGACGTGACCAACCATTCCCTTTCACTTAAGCTCACCTCATTCCTGACAAGCCACGTGATGTCTTTCCCTAGAAGTTCATTAACCTTCAACACCTTCGTCCACATCTGGTCCAAATGTCTCATCATAATGACTCTGTGATCATCCACATCTGCTCTGCTCTGTGTCCTGGTACTTCTCACCTTCAAAACTATTGGTGTCTGAGGCCAAATTATTCTTGGTGGCAGGATGCGATTCTGGACATTGTCCGGTGTTTGACTGCATCCATGCTGCCCTCTGGTACCTTTCTTTCCTCTGGTTTTGACAACCAAACTGTCTCCAGACATTTGTTAAATGACCCCTGGGAAGGGGACAAAATTGCTCCTGTCTTTTTTTTTAATCATTTTATTGGGGGCTCATACAATTCTTATCACAATCCATATATACATCCATTGTGTCAAGCACATTTGTTCATTTGTTGCCATCATCATTCGCAAATATTTGCTTTCTGCTTGAGCCCTTGGTATCAGCTCATTTTCCCCTCCCTCCTGAACCCTTGACAATTTATAAATTATTATTATTTTGTCACATCTTACACTGTCCGACGTCTCCCTTCACCCACTTTTCTTTTGTCCGCCCCACAGGGAGGAGGTTATATGTAGATCCTTGTAATCGGTTGCCCCTTTCCACCCCACCTTCCCTCCACCCTCCCAGTATCACCACTCTCACAACTGGTCCTGAAGGGATCATCTGTCCTAGATTCCCTGTGTTTCCAGTTCCTATCTGTACCAGTGCCCATCCTCTGGTCTAGCTGGATTTGGAAGGCAGAATTGGGATCATGATGGAGGGAAGTGGTGGAGGAAGCAGTTTGGAACTAGAGGAAAGTTGTATGTTTCATCGTTGCTATATTGCACCGACTGACTCATCTCCTCCCCGCAACCCTTCTGTAAGGGAATGTCCAGTTGCCCACAGATGGGTCTTGGGTCCCCAGTCTGCATTCCCTCTCATTCACAATGATACGATTTTTTTTTTTTGGTATTTGATGCCTAATACCGGATCCCTTCATTGCCTCATAATCATACAGGCTGGTGTGCTTCTTCCATGTGGGCTTTGTTGCTTCTGAGCAAGATAGCCACTTGTTTACCTTCAAGATCCCAAATGCTATATCTTTTGATAGCTGGGGCTCCATCAGCTTTCTTCACCACATTTTCTATGTGCCTGCTTTGTCTTCAGCGATCATGTTGGGAAGGTAAGCATAATGGAATGCCAGTTTAATAGAACAAAGTGTTCTTGCATTGAAGGAGTACTTGAATGGAGGCCCAATGTCCATCTGCTACCTTAATACTAAACCTATAAATATGTGCATATAGATCTATTTCCCCATCCTTATGTATAAATATATTTAAATATGTACATGCCTTTATTTAGACCTCTATAAATGCCCTTTGCTTCCTAGTTCTTTCCTCTATTTCCTTTTACTTTCCTCTTGTCTCACTATCATGCTCAGCTTTCATTTGGGTTTTAGTAATTCCTCTTGGTTACATGACCCTTGATCACACTCTATCAGGCCTCCTACACCCTCCTCACCACTGATTTGGATCACTTGTTCCCTTGATCCTGGTTTGTTAACACCACTTCCTTTCCTCCACCACCACCACCCCACATGTCCCCTGGAAACCGTCAGTCCCGTTGTTTTCTCCTCCACATTGTTCATCTAGCCTATCTTATTTAGACAGACCTGCAGAGATAATAACGTGCACAAAAATAAGACAGAGCAAAACAAAGCAACAAAAGGAAACAAAACATCAACAACAACAAAGAGCTAATGACAAAAAACAACAACAAAGTCTGTAGTTAATTCAAGGATGGTTTGTTTGTCTTTAGGAGTGTTTTCCAGTTGAGTGTGATGGGGTGTCAAGGCCTGACCCCGAAGTATATTTTTGGTATTCCCTGGGGACTTCGTTGCTTGCTCTGCTCCTGCCTTAATACTATCTCTCATCTCCCTAACTACTTCCGTTAGTGGGTTCCTTTCCTATCAGGAATCTTTATTCTTCCCACTGTCAGCTGCTACCCCAATCAGCTACTTGACTCCTGGAATAATATATTCCAACTTCGAATCCACTGGCCAAAGGATGTGAAGCCCAAAGCAGTGACGTGGGTTTTCATGTACTCAGGAGACCCTGAACCAGCCTCTTACAGATAGCCTGTGGGAGAATCATTTGGGAACCAGCCCCTTGTACAGTTTCAACCCATGCTGAAGCTATTTTATTCTGAACTCTGCTCAAAATCAAAACTGTGATTTCTGCATGACATACATTTGGTAAAAAATAAAAATGTGGCTTTAGGAGATAACCTCTACAAGCCCCAAATGGATGTGTAAAAGAGTGAGGATATTGACAGATTAGAAATTCCTGAGTCTGGACACTGATTCCACCCTCTTGGATAGTTATTCTTTCTTTCCTCTGACTGGTGGCATGGAAATTCCAAGTTAGGTGGAATTTCATTTTAATTCATTTTGAGTAATCAACTTTTAATTATTTGAGCTAATGGAGCAGGGCAAAGAGCCCAAAATAGAAAACTCACATAATACAGACTGAAACACACAGAGACATACACACATTCTCCAATTTTCAGAAATTAAAAGTTGAACTGAAATGAGGCCCTTGGCTGTATTTTGAGAATCAGACTCTTCCAAAGGAAGAATCTAGCACTTCTGGGGGAAGAATGACCATTATATCTGCATATTTGTTGCTGGCAGAGCGCACAGATGGGAATTTCCATAGTTCCTCATTAAAACTGGAGGTATTTTCAACTTCAACATTTTTAATAGGCAGCTCCTCCCTTCTGTCTACTAATAACCTACCAAATATCACTTTATATTCATTTTCAGAAGCTATTATAGGAATAAATAGGCAACTTCCTAAAGTGATTGTTTTGCCAGGCAGTGTTTATCAGATTTCTTAGTTTGGTTTCGTTGGTATAAAAAGATCATTCTTGCCCTTTAGTAACTGCTTCCTGCAATTCCACTCCTCAATGCCTGGCTAGCCCCATTCATCCTTAATCTATCTTTCAAGAATCCAACCTGTGCAAAGGACTGTACTTCTTCGAGGCTAAGGTTTTGAGCCTAGCAAGAACATTTTTGTATCTGAAAACTCAAGAATCATCTTAACAAATATGCCTCCTTCTATGTAATATATATATGACATTTTTTTAAAAAACATAAAGACAAAAGGCATGTAAATCTAATATTTTTTAAACCTTCAGTGTTCGCACTCAATCGTATTTGTTTAACAGATGCAAAATACGAACTAGTAAGGAAGACATTGCTTCCACTCCACTTTCCACAGTCCTTGCTTTAATGAATGAATGAAATCAAGTCATTCGCTGCCATGGAGTCGATGCCAACTCATAGCAACTCTAGAGGGGAGGGCAGAACTCCCCCTGTGAGTTTCTGAGACAGTAGCCTTTTACGGGAATAGAAAGTCCCATCTCTCTCCCTAAGAGACTTCAGGTTAGTATTCATACAGTATAAAGAACATGAAAGCTTCTTTGTAACATATCTACAGTAATAAGCCACAAAGCAAAATCTCTTTGGGTTCCACTTTATTTGTTTATTAAGCAAACATTATCTATAACAAAAATCCAAGCTTTGGAATTGGGAAAGCATTTCCACACTGTTTTTGAGATGGTAGGACTTCAGGCATCTCAATTTTGAGAAAGATCCGATTTCCTTCACAAGATCCCCTAATAATAATCCGCACAGAACTCTGGGTCCTACAAGGTTATGGCCCATCACAGTTAAAGAAATGAGCGCCCTGAAGACCCAAACCCAAGCCAAACTCACTGCCAGCAAGCTGCTAGTGGCCCGAAAGAGCAGAGTAGATGTTGCCAGCCTGCTGCTAACCATGACAGAAACAGACAACGGAGCAACGGGTGAGTTCAAATTGCTCACCTCATGGTTAATGGCCCAACACACAACCGACTACGCCACCAGGGCTCCTTGAGTGCCCCATTGTTCTCACCAAATTAGATGGCAATTTTTTAACTTCAACCATTTTAAGAGAAAGCGATGCCCACGCTTCTCTCTGATCTTTATTGACTAAAAATCATTTCTGGTTAATTTCCTAGTGCTAAATGAAAGCTAATCTCACCTTTTAACTGGAGGATCTCAGTAGGTTTACCAACTAAGCCTAGATCCATAGAGTAAGTGCAGTAAAGACACATGTCAAAGGATACACGTTCAAAGTTCTTTTCACCTGTTAAATCAAATAACTAACATGAAAGCACCATACTGTGCACAAGCCATGCTACAGTTATACAGTGTCTGCACTGTGCCGCCCTCCCTCGTGTTCGGCTCCTACGCATGTGGTGCACATTATGTCTGCGTGCGCTTAAGCTTTGCGATGGACGCACTGTATGTGGAAAATGCAAGGCGTTGTGGTCTTAAATCATGGCTGAGTCAATCCGGATACATGGTGGGGCCAAGGGTGTCAGAGTAGAACTGGGCCCCCATGATGGTGAGGGATTATGTCACCTGGACACTCATGGGACACAGCAGGGGCAGAACCCAACCTATCAACAGGTCCCAGACTGCTGACAGGCCCTTGGAGTGAGACCGAACAGAATCAAACTCTCTTTAGCTTTTTACCTTTGGCCAGAGCTGGATCTTGCATCTGGTTCTTCTATCTCTGGCTGCACCGCATGCAGATCACAGGAGCCACCTGTGGACTCCCTACAGTGGATTCATTCAGCCGACTTCTGATTCCTATTACCTCTGCACCCACCAGCCTGTGCTCCCCTCAGTCTCCGCTTGGTCATCGGCTCCCTAGTTTTCCATAGCTGATTTTGGGGAGTGACTCCTCAGGCACCTTTGTGTGGACTTGACTCTCCAACATTTGGGTAATAGCCTAGTCCTCAAACTATGGCCCACGGGACACATGCGGCCCACCGAGGACATGTATCCAGCCCGCCGGGTGTTTTTGCCGCCGCTGCCTGTCCTGCTTAGCAGCCGATTAATCCAGTGTGCATAGGAATTTGTTCATAGTTTGTTTTCTTTAAACTATAGTCCAGCCCTCCAATGATCTGAGGGACAGTGAACTGGCCCCCTGTTTAGAAAGTTTGAGGACCCCTGGCCTAGTGCATTAACCCTGCACACCACCCATAGTCTCTCTCCTTGTCACTACATTGATTCCAACCCAGCAGGAAACTCCATGATGACCCAAAGACGTAATTTGTGGGAAAATCTTCTAAGGTGCTGGGAGAATGAGGCTATCAACAGCGAAGGAAAATGGTAACAACCAGCCAATGAATTTTCAAGCTTATATATTGTTTTTTCCTAATTCACATTTTTAAAGTCACGCTCACAGACCTGGTGGGCAACACCACTTTAATCGAGCACCTATGTTTTCAATATTAGCTCATGGAGAAAATGTATACTTGGAGCACATTGACCCAAATGAGAAAAAGAGGACATGGTCTGAGCAGAGAGAAACACACATGTGGTAGTTATATAATCGTTTGTCAATTTGAGGATTAAGAGTGTAGGGGTGGAGTCTAGCCTGTCAAACAGATCATAGCCAGTGAGACTTCTGTGAGGGCATGGCCCTCTCCTGAGAATTCTGGGAAATCCTGTATTTCTTCCTTGGAGGCGGGAGACACTTCTCTCTTCAGTTCACTGCCTGGGAGACATTGCAGCTGACAAGACACATGGAACTACACTAGGGCCCTGAGCTGGAGAAGCCATGTAGAGATCCCCCGCCAGCGCTGAGATGCTTACAACGTCACTGGAGCCAAAGACTCTCTACCCACTGGCCTGTGATCTTTCTGCATTCGGCGTCATTGCATGTGTTTCATGAGTCTGAAGAGGACTTTAGAGATTGGGATCAAACATATGGGCTAATATCAGACTTATGGGCTTGGACTGGACTGGGCTGGGATGCTTTCTTAATGTACAATTACCCTTTATAAAAAACTCTCTCTGATACACATGAGTTTCTATGGATTTGTTTCTCTAGTCTACCCGGACTAACACAACACACACACAGTTGCACACACACACAGAGATGCACACACACACACACTTGCTACTATAAGGTCAGATCATCATCACACAGAGCATTTATTTTTTTAAACGTCCTTGCAGCTGTCATTTAAAAAGCCCAAAACTCTCACCGGCAGGACATTTGGAACAATATACCGTGGTGTCTGGGAGGTCAGATTTCTCTCCTGCAGTACCCCGTGAAACTTCCCGGTTATGCTTTCCAAAACTGTACCAGATAATAGCCCTGGAGGAAAATCTGCAATATGGTTGTCAGAAACTTGACTTCCATCATAAAATGGAAACATTGTTCAGGCATTTTCTCTACTAGCCAAAAACTCACAGGGGGATTTAAAGCAGCTGCCACTCCATACCTCTCCCAGGGGCGAAGGGGGGGGGGGCGGATATGCCCAAATCAGTTTATGGCCATTGTAATCTCTGTGACTTTCAAGTCAGATGGGAGAGAGATCAGGTTCACACACTTGTTTATAAAACTACAGTGGTAATTTCTCACATAAAGAAGCATATTGGAGGATTAAGGTGCTCTGGTAGCATTGGGGGCTAGGCATTGGACTTTTGATTGCAAGTTGGCTGTTTCAACCTACCAGCCGCTGTGTACAGAGAAAGATGAAGCTAACCTGTTCCTGTAAAGAGAGACAGCCTCAGAAACCCTCTAGATGCAGGGTGGGAATGCACTTGATGGTCGTAGGTTTGGCTTTAGGTTCTGGATAGAAAGACCATCCTTGGTTAATGTTATAAGACCTAGAATGCTAAGTTTTAAGCTAGTGCTTTCTGTCCTTGATGTGTAAGATTTCATGAATTAGTATAAGCATTCATTTATTCCACCAACTTATGTGCCACATACTGTGTTGAGCCTTGCGGTAAATATTCAGAAAAGAAAATATGTGTTTCTTTCTCCCGTCCTACAAACAGTCAAGGAAGACTGCAGAGGAACTGGTGAATTCAAGTTATGGTGTTGGCAAAGGATATTAAAACTACAGTGGAAAATACAGAAGAACAAATGAATCTGTCTTGGAAGAAGTACAGCCAGAATGTTTCAGAAGTGTGGCTGGCAAGACTTCACCTCACATACTTGGAACATGTGATCAGGAGAGAGCGGTGTCCGGCAAAGAACGTCACGCTTGGTAAAGTGGAGTCTTCACAAAAGAGGAGGCCCTTCAAGGAGATGGACTGATGCTGTGGGAAGCAGTGGGCTCTAACACCCACTGTTAGGAAGATGATTCAGAACCAGGCCATGTTTCGTTCTGCTGTACATTTGGATCACTATGAGCCGAAGCCAATTCAACGGTACCCAACAACAGGAACAAGAATAATAACATAAATTGTCAAATAGATGCTGTGGTAGTTACATAATCGGGTGCCAACTTGAGACTATTAAGAGTGAAGGGGTGTAGGTTAGCCTGTCAATCAGGTCGCAACTTGATGACCTCTTTGGAGGCGCTAAGATGATAAATAGCTCGCTGCAGGCAGGACACAGACACTCTCTGCTTCTTCTCCCTCCCTCCTGTAGACAAGCCACATGGAGCTCTGCTGATGGCAGCCAGAGCCTTGGAGCTGGAGGAGCCACGTGGAGAACCACACCAGCACTAAGATGCTTCCACCTCTGCTGGATCCACAAGACTTTCCAACCACTTGCCTGTGATCTTCCTGCACTTGGCGGCATTGCATGTGTTGCATGCATCTCAAGAGGAATTTACAGACTGGTGTTGGACATATGGACTAACATTGGACTTATGGACTTGATCTAGACTGGGCTGGGATGTTTCTCAATATACTATTGTTCTTGTATGTAAAGCTCTTTCTTATACATATATGAGTGTCCATGGATTTGGTAGTCTACCTGGACTAAAACAGATGCCAAGAATGAGGAAAGCTTAAAACCATACTACACTTACAGGACCTAGTTTAGCAATGGGTTATCAGAGATAACACCAAAAGTACGAGCCAGAAAAGACAAAACGAATGGATTAAAAAACTCTAAACTCACTGCTACTGAGTCAATACCAATGCCTATTGTCCCCATAGGGCTTGGTAGCACTGCCCTGTGGGTTTCTGAGACTGTAACTTTGGGGAGGGGCAGTGAAAGCCCTGTCTTTCTCCCAATGTTGTCAGCGAATAGTTCTTCTATGCCTTACTGCTATCATTTCCCAGATGATTTTAGCACTGAATTCCCTAGTTAATTTATCATCATTCATCTCCCTTAATAAACCTCAATGAGTCTAAGTCGTACTCATTTCTGTAATCCTATCAGACTGGCATTCTGGCAGATGTAGGAACTCAGGAGACTTTTAATGAATAAATACTGAAAACGGGAAATGTTGCAACAAATGTAATAGTGAGCCATCTACAGTGATCCTGACCGTGCCCTCTCTCCCTAGTTCCTCTCACTCGAAGAAGAGCTCGGAGAGGAAACAGAGGCGCACGTTGCCTGAAGGGACAGTTGCTTAGAAAGGTCTGACCTGAACAGAGCAAAGCAGAGAGGATTTAACAGAGTATAATTTTCCCAAGTCTATCTATCAGGAAACAAGCCAGCCCACGTTCTCAACCTCACCACTACCACCACCACCACCAGAACCAAGTTCTTCATGGCAGAAGAGGTGAATTCATTCCTCTCAAAACCAAAACCAAGCTCAATGTCATGGAGTGAATGCTGACTCATTGTGACCCTCTAGGACAGCACAGAACTGCCCCTGTGCATTTTGAGTTACTCTATAAGAATAGAAAACCTCGTCTCCCAACACGTAAACACCTGAATTCCTTCCTATGCTCTGAAGATTCAGAGTATGTTCGATGTTAAGGGTTTTATCTTTTAAATTCATGTAAATTTACCATGCTCCCCATGAAATGAAACCAAAGCTCTTAAATCACTTACCAATTACATGATTTGATTTCCCTCAACTCACAGATATACATGGCAATTAGTAAAACTGATATTCCCAGGATACCTATCCACCACTGTGCCCCAATAGGACAAGAGCAGAATCTCTCCATCAGGTTTCCAAAAGCAGGCTTCAGCATGTTTCCCCAAAAGAGCAGCTGGAGGGAGTAAACAGTTAACCTTGCAGTTACTAGCCCAATGCTCAACCAGCATCCCAGGAATATCTGTGAGCCTATTTAGCCAAAACTTCCCATCTTTCCCCCATCTCCCCAGCATATGGATCCTGTGCATATAGTGTATCCCTAAAAGCCAAATGTTGGTGAAAACATAGGCAACAACAACAAAAAAACTAGAATAAAAAAAAGGCATCTTTTTTTTAAACCTGAGTGCCTTGTATTGTCACTGGGTTGCTAGTTCATACACACACAGGTTAATTCCAAACAATACATGTTTACACATGTCTCTGCGGTCAAGAAAGTTCTCTCAGTAATATCCGTGTCTTAGTCTCATTGGAGTACCATTGAAAGAAAAAGTAAAATGATAGTGTTGGGCAAACAAAAGCTAGTTCCAAGAACTGATCTTTCCTCCAATCTTTCCAGTAAGACCAAAGCTAATGAAGATGTTTTAGGAAATAAACTGTCACCAGGAATGAGTGTTGGATTTACCAACACAATTCTGATGTCAAGGGCCAATGAAAATAGTGGCCCCTAAGGAGATCTGCTGGGCTCGTGAAACCCAAGGCCGGACGTTAGCTGAGGTGATGGCAGCTAGTTTGCAGGGGTCACCATGGTGTTGTCCTGATAGATTTTCTCAAAGGACCTCGGCAATCCCAAGTGCCTCTTGGGAAGAAGTGTTACAAAATTTGAAGACTGCATCGGTGAGAAAAGGGCCAAGAAAGTTCCACCAGAGAACATTCTTCCATGACGACAGTGCGTTCCTGGAGGGTAGCATGGGCTGTCCTATGAGAATTTCATTGTGAAACTCTATCCCATGCACTCTACAGCCATGATCTTGCTTCCTAAGATTTCCTTTCGTTTCCAAAACCCAAAGGACTTTGAAAGGGAACATGATTTGAGTCCCTAGAGAATGCCCAAACTGCCTTTTTGACGGGGCATCAGGGAAGAGTGCAGACTTCTCCAGGACAGGTTAGAGAGACAGATGGAACGCCACCTCCAGACGTGTATGGACGTCAATGGAAGAGATGCCCAGAAACAACATCTTCACGTGTGGATGCTTTCATTTAATAAAGGTTTCTATGATTTATAGCACTTTCTAAAAACTTATATCCCGAATGATTATAGAGTCAGTTGACAAATACCAGCACTGCCCCAACACCTGGAGTGTCCAGTGAATTCCACTTTTTCCCAATACCTGGAGTGTCCAGTGAATTCCACTTTTTCCCAATACCTGGAGTGTCCAGTGAATTCCACTTTTTCCCAATACCTGGAGTGTCCAGTGAATTCCATTATTTCCCTAGTCCCTGAGGATGAGCAAAGTACCTCCAAGTCCCCTTTCTGTTGGCCTCACCTCAAACAATCAAAGCTAGACTCGGGTGTGTTTTCAGAATAACAGTTATTCAGTGCAGTGTTCTTTGGAGTGGAAAGGAAACCTAGATTTTTAAATGCCTATCAAGACCAAAATAAAAACCAAGCTCGCTGTCATCAGTTCGATGCCTGTGCACAGTGCCTTGGTAGGACAGAGTCGAACCAGCCAATGATTTCCAAGTCATCATCTTTAAAGAAAGAAACGGACTGACACATCTTTCTAGTGAGTTCCAAACACCCTCTTTGGGATTAGCAGCTGAGAGTTGAACCTCCGCACTACCTGCGAGGTCTCTTTCAATGCGGAGACTGGGAAAACACCGGCAGCACAGCTAGATGATGGCATACCGTGCAGACATTCCCTAGTCGTCATGCATCCTACTGCATCCCTGCGACATGTATCAGCACTGCACCTTCAGAACATATGGTCAAAGATGAGAGCCAAGCACAGAACAGGTGTCATGGTTACTGAATTTCTTTTCAAATTATGGGTGGGAATAAATAGACCCTACAGGGAGACATCATTCAACGTTTGTTTGGGCAACATGTGACAGTTTGTTGCACGCCGCCTGTGGTCCCATGGGTCTTTGGGGTGTTTTTGTTGTTGTTGTTTTGTTTTGTTTTTGCCCCCTCTTAAAGGAAAAGCTTACTTCCTCTAATGCTTTAAAGATGCCAAATCCCCCGAGGAAATGAGGAGTGGGATTCCAGGATGTCCCCCAACCCATGCACCTCCCCTGCAGCCTCCTCCTCTTGGCTTCCTTCAGCCAGCCAGCAGCAGCCTGGGCGCAGCCATCTTTTCCCTCCCCGGGCAGCAAATCTCCTCTGCTGCGCGTGGCCACGGGCAGCAGCACTCTGGTGTCCAGATCTGGGCCGTGGCTGCAAACAATCACAGGAGCAGGACGGCAGCAGCCACATTCCAGCATGCCCCGAAATGCCCAGTCTCCACCTGGTCCCAGCAGCCCCCTCTTCAAGCCCTGCATGCGCGCCCCTCCCCCAGGAGAGCCAAGTCCTGAGATGCTGCCCAGTGGGCTTTGCGGCACACGGAGCACAGCCAGCCTCCTACATCCTGCAGAAGCAGGTCTCAGACCTTGCCCATCCGCTGGGATCCCCGGTTTATCTAGAATAGGCTTTATCAAGACTAAACTACAGATTGGGATGGGGGCAGTATTCGATACTTCCTGTATGGAATATGGGTTTGCACAAGGTCTGTATCGCATAACATCCTATTTCACAGACTGTGCGTTAGGCCACACGTGCCTAGAGATGTAGCATGTGGCTCTGTGAAGACTTACACTCGAATGCCTGAAAGGCTGGCGGTTGGAACCCACTCAGAGATGGCTCTGAAGGAGGACCTACTCCGGAAAAATCGGGCACTGGAAATCCAACGGGGCCCAATTCTGCTGTGACACAGGAGCCAGGATGAGTCAACTGCTGACATGACAGGTGATGGCAAGTGCCCCCTACGGAGGGGGCAATTCTCCCCTAGGACACCCACCTGGGCGCCGTGAGTTAGCAGGCGCTGGACAGAGACACATTTGCAGAGGAAGGCGTACTGGTGAAACGACATTCTTGGTTGTCTTAAATTTTTCATTATATTAGCTTTTCAAAAAAGAACTACCGAGGGGAAGTACAGTCAAAATAAATGAGGAAGGGGGCAGCCTGGCTCGTTCTGTCCGCCCAGTGTGGGGCTTCCTGTGTCATAACCCAGCCGACTCTGACTGGCACTGCTTGGCTCTGGTTCCTGTGATTTCCCAATCGGAGCAGCTCGATGCCTGCCTGCCCTGCTCAGTCTGCCACTGTCCTCCTGGCCATCCTGATTCATAGCGACCCTATAGGGCAGGGGAAAACCGCCCCTGTGGGTTCCCAGACTGCAATTTGCAGGAGTTGACAGCCTCATCTATCTCCCTCAGAGAGGCAGACAGTGTAGAACTGCTGACCTAGTGGGTAAGCAGCCCAATGCATATCCCACTGTTGCCAACAGAGCTCCCTTAGAGACAAAACACCAATGGTCACAGCTGATATGCTCAAGAGCCCCAAGAATGCAAATCTCTGCTGACTGCCCAACGTGCCCCAGAGCCTTCTCTTCCGGAATCCATGCTGAAGGTGTCTCTCACAACTTCTTATTCTTCCCTAGGAACTTTTAAGAGGCCACCTGTACCCATATTCCTCGTGTGCAAATCAATCCAAACATGCTTGAACTGAGTTAAGAGAACGTCCTCTTGTCTGGCTGAGTCCCAAGTCCCACACTCCCCTAATCCCTTCTCTGGCCCCATTCTTGACCATGGATTTTGGACAAATTCGCCCTTTCATCCCTGGCCTGGCTGGCCAATCACAGTGACTTCTTCTGGGGGCACAACTCACACCCCGAATTCCACGACCAGCTGGGACGTGGTCCTGGGGTTTAGAAGATCCCTTAAATGAAATCAGACCAGTGTGCAGCCCAATCCATACCCTGAAGCCAAGAGGAATGGAGTGAATGTTTTATTCTTTTAGTGTTTAATAGAATACATACACATCACATAATCAATGATTCACACGCATGAAGGAAAGAAAACAGTCTCACGGACTTCGGTTCTACAACTGGCTGTGAGGCAGGAGTCTATGGTCCTCTGGAGCATTTCGATGGCTGAGGAAAGATTCACTTTCACTTTGGGCCGTTTATTCAGAACAGAATTCATGGATACTTTTTTTTTAAATAGACTGGTTTTGTTTTGTTTTGGTTTTTTCCCCACCTTCTCTTCCTGTTTCCTTAAAGAACTCTGAGGAACTTCTGGGATTTTCTACTCCCTGGCCCCTTATATTTTGAGATAATGACTCAATGACATCACTTGTTCCTGGCTACAGGAGCCTGTTTCAGCTACTTTATGGCATAGGGCATTCTTGTTAATTTTTCATTCACTACAGAATCCAACAGAGCTCAGTGAGGACATTCCATATTTTACTAGACAAGCTTCTTTTTTTTTTTTCAGATGTCCAGGAAAAAAAGTGTTAAGCAACAGAAAATTCACATTTTCAAAATTAACATTCATGGATGAAGTCTTCAACTTTTCTCATTAGATGATGATTGACACTTTTGAGCAGTTGTAAATGAGTTGCCATCATTTATAGCCAATAGGAACAACAAAATGCACCTGCCTATAATGTCACAGAGACAGCTGTATAATAGTTTGCTTTATAATGAATGTCCACAGACGCCAAAGCACATTTTTTTTAAATTGGCTTGGAAAATAATCCCAAAATGTTTAAGTTGGCAAGAATTCTTGGTTAATTAACCTATCTTCCCTCCACCCAGGGCCACTCACTTACATCGATCTTCTACTTCAATTTCCTTTAAGAGTCAGAGGCCCCAGTAGAGAATCTAAGTCCTCAAAGGTTAATACTTTCAGATACTTTTAATAAAACTGTGACACAGAAGAGTTAACTTCAGCATAACTTGTCCCTATCTACAGGAACCAGTCTCCAGTATCCTAACCACTAGAATGAGTATATTCTTTCTCTAGATACAGGCACAGTCATCTAAGAAACTAACTCAGTTTTTAAATGATTTGTAGTACAGAAGCTCGGAGCCCTGGTGGCATAGGGGCTGAAGCGCTCGCTGGCTGCCAACCAAAAGGCCGGCTGTCCAAACCAACGAGATGCTCCTCGGGAGAAAGAGGCACTCCGATTCCTTCAGGATTCACAGCTTTGGGGACTTATGGGGACAGTGCTACTCGGTCCTCGGGAGTTGCTATGCGTCAGAATCGACTCAATAGCGGTGGGTTTGGTTTTATTAGTACAGTAAGGGAAACATGGAAAATTTGAAATGATAACTGATCTCTAAAAATCCAGGGCGAACGATTTACGGTGAGAGTGTGACAATAAAAAAATCCACTCACTTTTCTTTCTTTAAACCTTAAGTTAATTGAGTGAAGTCCATGTGATTTGGGTTATAAAACTCCATAAGGGCTTCAATCCCTCCAATCAACACTTCTCTAAATATCTGCATTATAATTCAGCATTTTTTAAACCTGGGAGTACAAAAATGTTTTCAGTATCAGATTCAAATGTACCATAACTTAAGGTGTGTTTTTTTTTTAAAGCTTCAGTTGACATGGCTTTAATACAATAACACTCTATGGACATTCCGATCAAAACCGAAACACGCCATGTATATTCCAGTTGCCTGGTTTGTCTGAGTTTCTCCCAGATGATGCAATTCCTCAGAGAAGCAACAGGCGCCATACAGTTGAGCCTGGCTGGAAAAGAAGATTATTGTGTCTAATATCACAAAGTATAGCTTTGCTCTCAGCCCAAAAGCAACAAATTATGAAACCCAAGAACAGGAAAGAGTATTCAAAGGGAAAAAAATAGACAGTCTCATAATTCCAAGGGATTTTTTTGACAACATGTAATAGCCATTGCTGAGAATGACTATGGTCTACAGGTATGCGAAGAGACTTGTTAAACAGGGAGCCAAAGCATTGAACACAGTACCTGTTTGGTTTGTTGTAACCACTACTTTCTCCTATGGTCAGTCACTTTTTCAAGTTAAATTCACTATCAAAAATCATTCGGTTGTATTTTTGAATACCAAGTGGTAATTCGGGCAACTTTAAGTGAGGACCTCTAGTCAGAGCCAGGTTGAAGCAGCGAGGATTGCCTGAATAACTGCAGCCACAATTCCAGGTTATGTGGTGTTAGGGCATCTTATCCCAAAAGGTTCCCTACACCCTCTCCAAGCTCACCAGTAATGGCCCAAACTCCTGCCAGCTGTAGACTGCCAAGGGTCCTTCCATGGCGCAGAGCCACGGAGGGGACGCAATCCAAGGGAACACAGGCCAAGCCATCGTACCTCAGTTAAGCCATCCAGCCAACCTAAAATGAGTTTCCTACTTAGCCTTTCCTTGGACCTAAAAGCAGCCAGTTTCCATGAATCAACTTCCAACTGTTTGGAGCAGTCATTCCTAGAAAGAGGTCAGTTTACGCTATTTATTAAATTCCCAATCCTTCATTAAAGAAAAGGAAGGGTTTATTGCAGAGCAACCAGAGAAAGTGGGGGGTTAGATGGGGTGGTTGGGGGAGTGAGCAAGGTGTCCATAAACAAGAGAGTCAAATAGTTTGACTCCTAGTGTTACAAGACAAACTTCATTAAGGCTTAAGTGGCAGGGATTTAAGATGGGCAGGTTTTCAAGGCTCCTGCAATTGTGCAGATTTCATAAGGAAAATCAGAACTGTGATGTCTTGCCATCTGCCACTGGTTTAGATTTGTCTTAAGATGTTCCCAAGTCTGTATTTTTTTTTTAATTTAAGCAATTTAACAGGATGTCATAGAGGATGGAAAAATCTCTCCGACCCTTACTTTTGGCCACTGAGCAACATTCCCAAACTGCACCAGCTTGAAACAAAGCTAAATCCTGATGCAAGTCGGAGAACAAACTCAAAGGCACCAACCCTGCGCTTCCTGGATGCTTGCTCCCACGCCCCTTCCTCCAGCATTCTGTGTGCACAAAACTGCTTACAAACCTGAAAAACTTAACTCTCATGAAGCCCTACCCAAGTCTCCTGGCCCTTTGAAAGGAGGAGGAAAGAAAGAGTGGTCTAAAAACAGGCACCTTGATTTTACATAGACAAGGGATCGACATAGGATTTGCCGACCACTAGTAACCCAACAAAAGTGTGGAGCAAACTCAGTTAGCCAATCACGTGGGTTTTCCTAACTCAAATTCCCCAGTCGACAAGGACATAAGAAATTCATCGAAGCATGTTACTTCAGTATATACACACCCACCAGCTGCTGCAAGTTCCTGGGGTTAAATATAGGAACCTTGATAGCATTAGTAAATGAATTAAAAAACTAAATGATTCAGGTAAAATGCTTCTCTACGCTATATACAGATTGGATCACATTTGTCTATAGAACCAAACGTACCCAGTGGCTAACATCTGTTGGGGACATAGTAAGATACAAGATCCATTTGTAGAAAGAAGGGAAAATAGCGCTAATTTAAACACCAAAAATGGCTCTTACAAAAATGTTTAAAAAAAAAAAAAAGCCACCATACTTTAGGGAGAGATGCTGAAACAAACCAACTAAACCAGGAAGGCATCCATTATCACAGGATTCCCAAATGAAGCCTCACAGCATGAAAAGACAGCAACTGATTTCCCTTCCCCTCGGGGGTAGACAGGATGTACAGAGGGAATTTGTTCTATATTAAAGGCATAAGGCAGCCAAGTCTCCTTCTGTGACTGTCACATGTCCCTAAGACACCATTGTATTGCTCTGCTCATTTTTCAAATGCTGGCCTTCCATTTAAAAATGCTCCGTTTTACCGGTTAGTTACAGACAGGAAGCCCTTGATGCTGAATTTCTCTGCGGCTCTGCCACTGGAACAGATCCCCCTGAACTTGGCACGAGAGGAGAGTGCGAAGTGGCGTCAGGTTGTCAGGTGTGCTGGGCCAGGGGGCAGGTGCCAGGCTTAGGGGAAATAAGGATTTCGCGTAAGGGATCATCAAGTCTGAGCAGCCAAAACAAACTGTACCCTGCAGGAGTCCGGGAGATATTTAAACCAGGGTTTGTGTGTACAAGGAAAACAAATGTTCAGAAACCCAAACCCTAACTGGATAACTCTTTGGTTAGGTTATTAAGTATCTGTAGCTCCTAAGTTTGGGATTCCCAACAGTCAGTTCAGTAACTGCCAGCTAAAAGAAGACGCAGATAAAATGCCTTGCGATATTTTCCGTGTACTAGTTAATGGTTTAAGATATAAATGGATGGGACAAACGTCCAAATTGCAAATAATACATGAAATATGTCTGCTCTCCCCTCCCCACCCTTCCTGCCCGCCTTCCTCCCCGCCCGCCCCACCCCCAACCCCAAGTCTAAGCATGAGGCTATTGCCATTCAGTGCCACGAGGATGGGCTCTCCCAGGGGCACCACTAACTACGCAGATCCCTTTAAGCGCTGCCGGGTGACTTCCTGGCGTGCTGGGCAGCCTGGGTGGACCTGCCCTCTTCTGCAGCAAAGCTCTTTCCCGTAGCTGTCATGTCACCCAGAGGCCACCAAGCGCCCAGGAGAAAGGGCGCCTCCGCCGGCAGCGAGAGAATGGCTTTCTGCACGTTGAGGTCCCGGCGGAGGAAGACCTTGCATTCTGTAAGGAACAGGCAGCTGATCCGCTCCGCTCTGCTCCCGGGCCTGCGCTAGAATCTTCGCCGTCTACCTGTAACTTTTCAGAGCGCTCAGCTCGTACAGTCAGTTTCCATGGGGCCTTAACTCCGGAAGCCCAGCGTTTCACTCCTTCTTCTAATGATCTATCTTTTAAGAGGGCCAAAAAAAGGGGGGGCTGTGGAACGCCCTTTCCAAAACACCACCTTCCCCAGGGTGATCGAAGTCTGATCGATTAGACCGCAAGTGAGTCAGAGGAACTCAGGAAGGTTTCAAGCAATCTCGCCCACACTGGACACACGATCCAGTCCGAGTCTGAACAAGTCAGGCATTTCCAAGTACTTGGTGATTCGGTGGCCCCACTCCGTGTCCATCTAGGATAGGGGTGGCGGGGGAGGGGTGCCTGAGGGTATGCCGGTGGGGGGGAGGGATGACTAGGCTCTCTCAGTTGGAGGGGGTCCAAAGCCCAGAGTGTTTGCGGCTGCAAGTTCTGGAATTAAGGGCGGAGGAGTCTGGCCCCAGCTCCTGGTGGGATTGGGGGGTGGGGAGGTTAGGGGCAAGGAAAAGGATGGGGGGGCAGGGTTGCTGTAACCATCTTCCCAAACAGGGAAGGACGGGACCCCGAGGGCTGGAGGGGGACTGGGGGGGGGGTCACTCCCTGCAGAAGACGTACTCGGTGTAGCTGGTCCAGATCTTGTCCTCGCTCTGGTCCGCGCTGCCGGCGAAGGCGCAAGTGCCGGTGGAGCTGCACGCCACCATGTGGAAGCCCGACTCGGACAGCTTGTCAAAGGCCTGCTCCAGGAAGTTGAACTTGAGGTAATAGCGCGAGGTGTAGCGCTCCGGGGGCCGGTCGGGGTCCCGGCTCTCGTTTAGGGTGTCCCCGAACACCTCCTTGGCCAGCGACGTCTTGCCGCACACCGTGATGCGGGCCACCCGCCGGAACTTGGCGTCCGCCTGCGCGTCCCGCCCGATGGTGTAGGAGCCGCGGTAGCCGATGGTGATGTAGCCCGAGCGCCGGCTGCCGTCCAGCGACTGGGACGGCGTGAGCAGAGGGCCCGCCGCGCCCCCGGACGGGCTGCGGCTGGCCAGCTCCAGCGTGGGCGACGGCGCCCCGGCCGAGGCGCCCTCCTGGGGCTCCGGCTCCCCGTAGCCCAGCTGCAGCAGCTCATCGCCCAGCGAGCCCTCCTTAAGGACCCCGCGCCGCGCGTGCGGCGGCCCAGGGCCGGGCTGCTGGGGCGCCCCGAGGCGCCGCACGAGCTCCGGCAACTCGAAGTACTCGGCCTCGCGCTGCAGCCGGCTGCGCTCGGGGAAGTAGTCGGGCAGCACGAGCTGCAAATCCCGCAGGTAATCCAGGATGTAGCGGAAGAGGAAGCCGTCCCGATCCAAAAAGAAGCGGCCTTTGCTGTCCCGGGCCAGCTCCTGCGGCTGCTGCTGCGTGAACATGCGCCAGAGCAGCGAGTCGGGCACGGCTACCACCGTGCAGCGCCGGGTCACATACACCTGGCCGCCCACGTTCAGCTCCACGATGTCCGGGAAGAGCCCCGGCTCGGCAGAGGAGGACGAGGAGCCGCTGCCGCCGCCGCCGCCGCCCCCATTGGGTAATCCACGTGTGCTGTCCGCCAGGGCCATGGCACAGAGGCGGCTTGGCTGGGCACGGGACGCGAGCGGGGCCGCGCAGGAGCCGCAGTCGCCTGGCCGGGGCCAACGCTCAGCCCTGCTCTCCGAGAGTCGCGCCGAGCCCAGCGGTGCGAGCGCGCGGCTGTGCGCCCCCGTGCGCCCCGGTGCGCTCCGCCAGCCTCGCCCGCGCGCTCCAGGCGACTGTCGGGTCGCGGCGGGCGCGCCGCTTAAGTAGAGCCGCCCGCCCGGGCGGCGAGCAGGAGGCGTGGGCGGCGGCGGAGCGGCGGAGCCTCGCTGGCCCGGCAGGGGAGGGGGAGGCGGGCGGAGGAGCGGGGCGGGTGTGTGGGGTGGGGTGGGGGTGGGGAATCGATTTGCATCTTAAACGCTGACGCAGCGCCCGGCCGCTGGCTCCACCCCGGCTCGCGCAGGGTGGGGGGGGGAGACCCAGTTCGTCCCCAGACACCACCCCTGTCTGCGCCCCAGTCCCTGCCTGCTCCCACCCAACTTTCTCCGGCACCCAAGCGGACAAAGCCAGGCCTGGCCGCCTTGGAAGACCCACCCTCTATCAGAGGGGCGGTCCTTGCGCCCCCTCCAGCACCTCTCCCCGCACCCCTGCCCCGCGCCCACCTCCCGCAGTAACTCTGAAAAGAGGATGTAAACTTCGAGGCTTCTTGGCCCCAGGGAGTGGAAGTGCGGAGCAGCGGAGCTGGGCCGCCTCCGGATCTGGCCGCTGAGAGGGTGGCTGAGGGCTGCCAGTGCCGGGAGAGCCAGAGAAACGCCCGCGGATACGACGGGACCTCTGCAGCCCAGAGGCGGCAGCTTGGGGTTCGTATAGCCTTGGGGAATGAAAACACAAATCTGGAAGCAAACTGTAACCTCGACATCCTGCCACAAAAAGCTCCGGGTGCTTCGTTTTCTAGGCGCAAAACAGCCTCTGGTTAGGAGACTTCAAAACAAGAGGGAATGAACTGAGATCCCAAGGAGGAACTCGGGTGAGCTGAGGATGGAGAATGACCGAGAGCGGGGCTCAGCCAGTGTCCCACAGAGTTTTGTCTCAGACTGAGGACAGAGTTTGCAGCTTTGAGTGACTCCGGCCATAAAATGCACATGGGTTAGCAAATCGTGAACTCTCAACCCCTAGTGACCAGAGGTCCCGCTTTTGGCTAGATACCGTTTGCTGTGTTTATGCTCCCTGTAGGTATGTGTTTCTGCCCTCCCTCCCTCAGCGCTGTCCTGTTTCTCACGGGGCCTTGGGCTTGTGCAGGCCCCCCTGAGCGGTTCCCATCGTATCCACACACTTTCTCATCCAGCTTCAACCACAGTCCTCCTTCCCGCCTCAAAACAAGCAAAAGGCTTGCCAGCGCAGCGGTGCCTCTGGATTGCTCCGTGCTGTGTATACAGCCTGGCTTCTGCTTTGGTAGCCCGCTGCTGTTAACCCAACCCCAGGACTGCTCCATTGGGTCTCTGATTGTAAACCTTTCTCCTTCCACGTGGCTGTGGTGGGTTTGAACCGTTGAACTTGTGATTCACAGCCCAGTGCTTAACCCGATGAGCCACGGGATGAACTGTACCTATGGTGTGACTCCCTGTGGGGAAGGGATTTTTCTCTTATGTTAATGGAGAAGTATCATTGTAGTGTGTGTATTATATCAAACTCTTAGGCTGTAAAAGCAGCCATAGAACAACTCAAGATTAACAAGGAATCTAGGAATTTCAACTCACTGTCAAGTTGGTTCCTGATTCTGACTTAGTGGGTGATGCTGTAACTGCAGAGACCCTCTCCGCGGGGTCCCTTTTATAGAGCCATGCCCTTAATCCAGTCGTCTAGCTGCCCGGACTGTGAGATACAAATGTTTGATAATGCCACCCGTTTGTCATCTTTCCTGTGGGAGCAGCCCTACGTTACGTAAGATAGGCATGATGTTCTGATCGCTGGAGAGAATGTCAACTCCACAGAGAGTAGTGGAGCGTGTTAAGAAATCCTCTGACCAATGGAGATGTGCACCTGGTGGGTCAGCCAGGTCTGGCACCAGGTAGTGAAGAATGCAAGGTGGAGTAAGTGCCAAGTTGCTTTCAGTGTAGTGTGTCCCGTGTGCAAAGGGTCAGAGGTCTTTGCCCTGTTCAGATTTGAAGGGCAGACTGGAACCCAAGTGGAAGGTGAATTTTGAGAATGATGAGGGCCACGAATGTATAAGGGTGCTTTACTCAATTGATGTATGTATGGATTGTGATAAGAGTTGCATGAGCCCAGTAAAATGATTTATTAAAAAAAACTGAGGAGATCTTCGTTCTGGATAATAATGTTTACCCTGTTGTGATACTGCCCCCTGAGCATTACAGTCGCCTCACAGACAAGTGTCATTTTTACGTGGAAACGTGTATTAACTGCTGAACAATTAGCACACTCACGTCAGCGTGCTGAAATAAGATCAAGCCCCACGTCACTCGCATAATTACAAGTACAGTTTGTTTGGGTTTGTTGGGGTTTTTTGTTTTTGTTTTTTTGACACTGAATATATTTAACCACTCTTTTTTGTTGTTGTTCTTTGGGGTAAATAATAGGTGACAAAGAAATCCCAATGTGGAATGTGCAGGTGGCTGCTCTTAGTTATATTAGCATCACCAACCTAACGAAAATACTCTTGTTTCTAGAAATAAAATAAATAAAGGCCGTTTTTGTATTAATTCTGCCTATTTATTTGTATTCTTGGTTTGGTTTGGTTTTTCCATTGTCTCAGAAAATATTGCCAACTCTAGTTTAAAATGCATTCCCGACTCGGCCTATCTCTCCCTCTCCCTACTGCTGTACCAGTAGCTGCGGTTTGACCAGCAGGTCTCCCATGATCCCCAGCACTTCTACTGGGGACCAGGGCAGCATCAGAGCATCACTGGCCTCCTGCCTGCTTCCTCTTTGCCGCTCCAGTCTCGCCTCAGCAGAGCAAGAAGAGGATTGCTGTTCAAACCGACCTCAGATGATACCATTCTGCAAAATTTCTCCCCCTGCCACCCACCCATGCCTTCTCATCTCAAGCAAGCCAAAGTCCCTCGGCCGCCTCCAAGACTCTGTGATTGGAGCTGCCCCATTATCGCCTTCCTGACCTTTCCCCCCAGGATTCCATTCGTTTTAGCCAAATTCTTCTCCTTACTGCCCTCTAGAGGCGATGTAAATGGTTAAACCTTTGAGTAGCCAAAAAGGTTAGGCAGTTCAGACACCCAGAAGGCAGGCCTAGCAATTGGCTTCCTTGAGAAGCCTCTGGAGCCTTCCTACCATCTCAACTGACAACTATTGTCCTCCGCGAGCCTTTGAAAAGCCCTAAAACACTGCAAGATCAGAGGTTCAAAGCCACTGACCACTCCAAGTGATAAAGACCAGGCTTTCTACTCCCACAAAGTGTGACAGTCTCCAAAAGGCACAGGTGTAGTTCTATCGTGCCCCATAGGGTCACTGTGAGTCGAAATCGGCCCCATGGCAATGAGTCCAGGAGTTTTATTATTATAATTATTATTTGTTTGTTTAAAACAATTTGGAAATAGCACAATAGAGTCCCCACAATAGGATAACCACTATGATGAAGACCGAAGAACAGCTGATGCATTTGAATTATGGTGCTTGAAAAGGATTCTGAGAGTATCCTGGACTGCTCAAAGAACAAATGCACCTGTCTTAGGAGACGTACAGCCGGAATGCTCCTAACAGGCAAGGAGAGTGAGACTTTGTCTCACGTACTTTGGACCTGTTGCCAGGAGAGACCAGTCCCTGGAGAGAGACATCATGCTCTCAGGTCCATGGCTACTGTGACAGTCACCTAATCTGGTGTCAGTTTAAGGAGTAAGAGTGTAGGGGTGGAGTCTAGGCTGTCAATCTGGAGATAGCCAATGAGACTTCTGTGTGGGCATTGCCTTCTGAGAATTCTGGGACATCTGGTACTTCCTCCTTGGAGGCGGAAGACACCTCTCTCCCTGCTACTCCCTGGGAGACATTGCAGAAGACAAGACACAAGGATGCAACCAGACCTCGGAAGTCGGAGAAGCCACAGAGAGACCCCTGCTGGCGCTGAGATGTTTCAATGACACTGGATCCAAACACTTTCTACCCACTGGCCTGTGATCTTCTGCATTTGGCATCATCGCATGTGTTTCATGAGTCTGGAGAAGACTTTATAGATTGATATCAGAAATGTGGGCTAATATCGGACTATGGACTTGATCTGGACTGGGCTGGGATGTTTTCTCAATGTTCAATTGCTCTTGTATATAAATCTCTTTCTTATGCACATGTGTGTCCATGGATTTATTTCTCTAGTCTACCCAGATTAACACAGCTACAACAATAGGCTCAACCCAAAGAATTGGGACTGGGTGGAAGTTCATTCTGTTTTCAGTACAGTTCTTGGGAGTCGGAAGGACTCAGTGACATCTAGCAAAAGCTCATCCCCTGGTAGCACCCTCCCTTGTCCTGGTGCCCCTCTCCTTCCCTTCCTCGGACCTCCAAGGACAGCTCTCTTTGGATCACCCTCCTCAGTCCAGTACCGAGCACGCACACACACCACACCCTTTCCTGCTTCCCTAGTGGGGATTTTTACTTCCTTGCAGAGTGCCTACTTCTCTGCATTTGGACATAAACTCCGCACATTCAGCCATTTTTTGCCAGCTTAATCCTTTGCTGCGTCCCCAGGTGTCCCCAGAGCTAGCATATAATAGAACTGCTAACCACAGGTTGGCAGTTCAAACCTACCAGCCACTCAGAGGAAGAAAAATTAAGATTGTCTGCTCCTGTAGGGATGTACAATTTTGGACACCCTGTTTAGGGTAAGAGTTAGATCAACTCTATGACAGTGGTTTGTTTGGGTCACAAATGGTTTGCACTCAACTGCTCATCTAAAGGCTATCGGTTCGACCCCAACCGGCAGCACCAAGGAACAATGGCTCTGCCATCTGCTTTCATAAAGAGTACAGCCAAGAAAATGCACAAACAGTTCTATTCTGTAACATATAAGGCCACCATAAAATTAAAAATTTTTTAAATAATAATTTTGAAAGCACCATAAATCTGAACCTTGCCTCGATAGTGGAAACCCACTATAAGTGGTGTACATATATGGAGCTTTTTAAGATTTATATATAGAGGTTCTATTATGCTCCCCACTGGGAGGGAGTGGCTTGGTTTTTGGTTTTGGTATGGTTTGTTTGTTACTTGTTTTTGATCCCACCAATCTGTATTAAGAGCCTTCGAGTAATTTCCAGACAGCATGCTAAGAGAAGGCTCTTTGACCTCTTGGAGTTTATAGCCTTGTGGGGAAGATGGATAAGGCAGATAAGTGAATAAAGTTAAAGTGATGAAAAATGTTACAAGGAAAATAAAATCACTAAAAATGGGAGAGAGGGCTGAGTGTGGGGGCATAGCTGGGGGAGAGCTCTCCATGAAAGGGATACTGAACTGAATGATGGGAAAGAGATGGCCAGAGGGAGTTCTCAGGGAAGAGCATCCAGGTAGGACAAACAAGGTTACGGGGGCTTGGGCTAAGAATACATGCACTGTGTTTCACAGAAGCTTGCTACATTCATCTGCGTGTGTCCTGCGATTCTCCAGAGTACCATGGAAGAAATCAGAACAAGTGACATGTGAAAGATACTATGCTTTGGGCTGCCAACCGCAAGGTCAGCAGTTCAAAACCACCAGATGCTCCTCGAGAGAAAGATGGGACTTTCTACTCCCGTGAAGAGTCAGCCTCAGAAACTCTGAATCAGCATCGACATGATGGCTGGGAGTTAGGTTTTCATTGGAGTTTCTACTAAAGTGCTGGAAAAATCTCCAGAAGCGAGTTCTTATGCGATGTCAATCAACTCTCCCAGCTGCTTCCTTCTCCCAGTCAGCTCCTCTCCCCTCTCCATGACTGCCAAACTGCAAACTAAACCCAACTCACCGCCATCAAGTTTCTGACTCGGGGCCACCGCGTGCGTGTCCGAAGACCACTGTGCTCCACAGGGTCTCATGCACTGGTTTTTCCTGGTTTTTCCCAGAAGTAGATCCCGGGCTTTTTTTAGGAGGCCCATTCAGTGGGCCCGAATCCCCTGCCTTGTAGTGAGTGGCTCAGTCTGGTGACCATTTACACCACACTGGGACTCCCCTGTCCACAAAACACTTAGGAAATATTCTTCACATCATAGCTTTGAGGAAGGGAATTATTAACATTAAGATAAATAACATTAATATTAACCCAGTTAAAAGAATTGAAGTAGAGTACAGCAAGCCCCTTTGAGAACTGAATGAATTTATGTTGAAATGATTTGTAAGCTGTAAAATATCACTCAAGAGTCCGGATCAATATGATGTCAGAAACCCTGGTGGTGTAGTGAGTTACATGTTCAGCTACCCACCCTAAGGTCAATAGTTCAAATCCAATAAGCGCTCCATGGAGGAAAGGTGAGACTCTCTGCTTCCATAAAGATGTACAACCTCAGAAACCCACGAGAACAGTTATGCCCTTTTCTAGAGGGTCACACGGTGTAAGAACGGGCTCAGTGGCAGTGAGTGAGTTATTCGGCTGCCTCGGGAGTCCTGGTAGGTAAGGGGTGGACTATTAACCAAAAGGTCAGTGATTCAAACCCACCAGCAGCCCTAGAGGAGAAAGATGAGACTGCTCTCCCAGGAAAGATTTACAGCTTTGGAAACCCTGTATCGAGCCACTGTGAGTCACCATGGACTCAATGTCAGTGGGCTTGGGTTAGGTATCATGATCCCTGACACAATGGCTCAGGCCCACGTAAATCAATGCGGAATGAAGACAATCCGATGCGTGAACCTCTCATAGTGTCCCATGACAGAGTAAACCAGAGCCCACGACCATTGCCTTGCCTCCTAGCCCATGGGCTTCCGGCACTGAGGTGGACTGGACAAAGAAAGAAAAAAAAGAAAACAATCGGATGGATGTTGTGAGGTAAGAGGGGAGGCGTAGAACCAGAAACGGTCCTGAACACATAAATGTTTGGTCCATTATCATCCTCCTGACACGTGTGAATCTTTTCTGGAGGCATCTTTCAGAATCAGTAACTTCAAATGGGGAGGGGGGCAGTGAAGTCAAGAACTGCTTAAGTAAATCAGGAGGCAAACTAGTTGACTAAAGACTTGGGGAAAGATAGGCCACTGTCAAATTATAGGAGGACTGTCAAAATATGGCATCTAGGAGATCAAGAGAACCCCCAACACCACTGTTGTAGGGTTTGAACCATGAGAGAGCCCAGAAGGACAAAATCAGTACTCGGAGGACTGTGTCAGTGTTGATTTTGATATCGTTACAAACAGGAGGGAAACTGCACAGGGAACAGAGGCGCCTCTGCTCATGTAGCATTCCTCTGGGCCACCCCGTTCATGCTCATTCAGCTGTCCATGTGCCGCCTCATTGCACCCCCACAACCACCTTTGGAGTCGGTACTATTATTGACCCACTTTTAGATGCAAAGACAAATGCACAGAGAGGTTTGTTAATTTTCCCAGAATCACACAGGATATGAATCCAGTCGTTCCTGAAAGGCCGGTGGTTGGAACCTACCAGACACTCCGAGTGAAAGAGGTGGCTGCTTCCGTCAGGATTGCAGGCTTGGTAGCCCTCGGGGGCAGGTCCACTGTCCTATGGGGTCACTATGCGCACGCACTGACATGACGGTGGGAGGCTGGTCCAGCTTTAGATTCTGTGCTTGCCAAAACTAGTTTATAGACTCTCACTGCTAGAATTCCTTGACATAAATTAAAGCTCTTCATAGTTCCACAAGATAGGTTCTGTAATTTGGTCCACTTTAGAAATGAGGGACTGGTAGTTACATAATCTGGTGTCAGTATGAGAGGATTAAGAGTGAATGGGGTGGAGTCTGGCCTGTCAATCAAGATATCACCAATGAGGCCTCTGTGTAGGCATGGCCTTCTCCTGAGAATTCGGAGAACGAGAACATCTGTATTTTCCTTCTTGGGGGCGGGATACACTGCTCTCTCTTGGCTCACTCCCTGGAAGACACTCTACTGACAGGACACATGGAATTACGCTAGTGCCCTTAACCAGAAAAGCCACGTGGAAACCCCTGCCAGTGCTGAGATGCTTACACCACCAGTGGATCCAAAGACGTTGTACCCACTGGCCTGTGACTTGCCTGCATTTGGCATCACTTCATGTGTTTTGTGAGGACTTCATGTATTGGTATTGGACATATGGGCTCATATCAGATGTATGGGCTTGCACTGGACTGGGTTGGGATGCTTTCTTAATGTACAATTACCCTTTATATAAAACTCTCTCTTGTGCACATGAGTCTCCCTGGATTTGTTTCTCTAACACAAGGACCAAAAGAAAAGAGCCCTGATGGTGTAGTGGTTACACATGGGGCAGCTAACTGCAAGGTCAGCAGTTCGAAATCACCACCCGCTTCACTGGAGAACAAACAGCGAGGCTTTCTACTCCTGTAAAGAGTTAAAGTCTTGGAAGCAGCTCGACCCTGTCCTCATAGGCGCACTATGAGGCAGCATGGACTTGATGGCAGTAAGTTTTTGAAAACAGAAAGAGGTTAAATAATTTGACCAAGAAACGCAGCTACTTTCCTCTCCCATGGGTAGAGATAGAGTTCAAGTCCATGTGCGTACACGCCACAATCTTGGTACCCAGCAACTCGAACTCGCTGTGAGTCAGAATGCTCCCGATGCCAGCTGATTTTGACAATACCTCTGCCCACTCTGACCCAGACTTTACCTCACAGAGATTTGACATTGCATTGGTCCTCGTCGCTCCTTGTGCCTCCTGGACGACCCTTCCCTAAGTCACTGCCTCCAAACACATGGGTGGTGGGACGTCAAGAAGCTTGTGGGGAAACTGAATTCTTAAAGATAATGGCATTTTTTCCATGAGCCTGCGCCCTGGTATTCGAGCCCCAGGACCCTCCCGCCCTCACCCTACTCTTTCCTCAACTCTGCCCTGCATGCCCGGCAAGCACGGGTTCTTACTGTTTTTCTGAAACGCCTTTAAGGCTTGCAAAGCCCCAGGTCCTCAGCATGTTTATTCGGTTTGGGCCTGATCTCATTAACTGGAGACAAGGATAAAGTGAGCCCCTGGAAAGTGCTGAGACCCAGATTCCTGTCTCCACGAGCCAGCAGTGCACGCTGGCCTTCTGGGGCTCATCAAACCGGACCCAGGCATTCTTCCCGCAGGCGGCTTTTCACATTCAACGGAGGAGCCCCCTCATACGTGGACCTCCCCCCGCTGCCGGGCGATCCTGGAACTCCTGACCGGGGCTCATTATTCACTGCCCCATGAGTCCTGAGAAAGGAAGGCCGTGGTACGGCACTGTCAACAGGAAACTGGGCGGTTCGTTCTCCGTGCCAGAGCTGCAGGAGTTTCTGGGCTCCCCTGGATGCCAGCTCCCGAGGACGTCTGACCAGCCGGGACAGCTGCCCGGTCTGGGTTTCAAAGGAATACCAATGCTAAAAAGGTTGCGCGACTGACCCAGCGAGGGAAACCCCCAGGGATGCTGGGTTCGGTGGTGCTTCCTGACTCTGCCTTCAGGCCTCCTTTCCCCCCCCCCTCCCCCCGACAGCAGCCGTTGCAAACAGACTCCAGCTAATGCCTCCAGTGAACCTTGTTCTTTAAAAGAATCATCCGCAAGACGCTGCGGGAGCTCGCGCCAGTTGTGGCCGTGGGGCTTACTCACTGCCGTCGTTTCACTGCTTTGCAGTCTATGCCAAATTTCTGGGTTTGGGCTTCTTCGCTACGGGCTCCAAAGCCGGGTCCCTCATTCCAGGAGGGAGTCACAGGCCTGAGAATAAATGAGGGCAGAGTTGGTGTCCCTGCGTGTGCAAGGAAGGTGGTGATGATCAGGTATAGTCACCTTTCGACCTTGGGTTTGAAGGAGCTCGTCCTGGAGCCCTCGAATATGCTGAAGTGCACGGAGTTTCCGTTACTGGGGAGGACAAGGACTGACTCAGCTGCAGAGATTTTAATATGTGGTTCCAGAAAGTCTGCCTCTCGCTGGGAGGTTTGGACAAGCAGCCAAGCCACTGGTAGATGGTAATGGTTGATTCCTGATGTAATTGTAAGATCATTTGTTGGGTATAATGAGGGGGGGACACCAACATCTCCCACAATTTGGTTCCTGGCGACTCCAGAAGGACACAGGATACTTCACCTGGGACCATGACCTCAAAACATGCTCAGGTTGACACGTGTGAAACTTGACATGGTTTCTTTTTTAGAAACTAGTGTCCTTATGTACAGTCTGCTCACCGCCATAGGCTCAGTTCTGACTCACAGTGACCCTCTAGGACAGCGGTTCTCCACCTCCCTAAGGCCGAGACCCTTTCACACAGTTCCTCATGTTACGGTGACCCCCAACCATAACATTATTTTTGTTGCTACTTCATCACTGGAATGTTGCTACTATTAGGAATCAGGCGACCCCCAAGAAAGGGTCATTCGACCCCCAGGTTGACAACCGCAGCTCTAGGACAAAGTCACCCTGCCCCTGTGAATTTCCGAGGTTGTTTACCTTTACAGGAGCAGACAGTCTCGTCCTTCTTCTGTGGTGTGGCTCGTGAGTTCAAACCGCTACCCTGCAGTTAGCAGCCCCTCGTGGACCCTCTGACGTCACCAGGGTCCTTTAGGGCAACCCGATAGATGAGGGAGAAGTATGTTTCAGAATTGAATGGCTCTGTGTTTTCAGCCTGGGGAGCGGCCTGGCAGTGGAGAGTTGGGCTGCTAACCACAAGGTGGGCAGTTTGAAACCACCAGCCACCATGGGAGAAAGAGGGGTTCCGGTTCTGGAAACCCTCAGGGGCAGTTCTACCCTATCCTACAGGGTGGCTCTGAGTCAGAACTGATTAGATAGCAGTGAGGTGGTTTTGTTTTTAATAGTCTTTGTACAACTTAAAATATAAGCAATTAGGAGAAATTATTTCAACATTCTGTTCTTTATCTTAAACCAGAGCAAAAATCTCTTTGACCCTTGTGCATTTAAATGAGATACTATAAATGGGGTCTGACCCCTTTGGGGGGGGTTGAACAACCCTTTCACAGGGCTCACCTGATTCATAACAATAGCAAAATGACAGTTAGGAAGTAGCAACGAAAATAATTTTATGGTTGAGGGGGTCACCACCACATGAGGAACTGTATTAAAGGGTCGCGGCATTAGGAAGGTAGAGAACCCCTGCTCTAAAGCTTTCCGTGGGGTCTGGGATGTGCTGGGCACCTCACAAACGGGCATGGAGCTCCCCAATCTCCTGTCTGTGTCACTCTTCTGTAAACTAAAGAATTTCTTGATGAGATTTGCTTACCTTGTCTCTCTACCAGTGGCATTACTGTTCCTTGTGCCTGGCATGGCCCCAGTGGCATGAGAACGGACGGGGTGGGTGGCATTCCACCCTGTACCCATCCTACCCCATGGGCTGCCACTGTTTTCTAATATGAATCGGCTCCTGGGCTGGGCAATTTCGTCCGCATCTCAACATCTTGGAACTCTGGGATGCAGGACTGATTTCTCCATCGGGACTTCCTAACTAAAATGACAGACATCTGGCTGGGGCTGGGAAGAGGCATAGTGAAAGCCAGCCACCCTGGGGTGCATTGTGGCTTGGGGCTACTCCGTGGGTGTCTGAGTTCCAAGACCCGTGTGTGCTCCAGGTGGTTCCCCATGGCGGGATTTGTTTGTTTCGATCACTTCATTGCAAGGCCTTTTGACCACATCTCCTCCACGTGGACGCGAGCTTCCGACCTTTCTA
Organism: Tenrec ecaudatus; assembly: GCF_050624435.1. Classification (NCBI taxonomy): domain Eukaryota; kingdom Metazoa; phylum Chordata; class Mammalia; order Afrosoricida; family Tenrecidae; genus Tenrec; species Tenrec ecaudatus. The sequence continues at coordinate 18,188,629 of NC_134540.1, read as the reverse complement.
ATGAGAGTTCAGCACATCACCCACTTGCACCACCACCCCGCCCTTAGAATTCCCACCGTGTTATCAGGAGGATGGGAACCCCGGTCCATGTCCTCCATAAGTTGACAGTGAGATCCTCCTTGTGCCCACGTGCTAGGCCAGAGAGTGACAAAAGGGTGACAAGCTGGGCAGAGGAAGCAAGAGGGCGGCTCAGCAAGAGCAGGACCCAAATGGTGACATCAGTGTTTCTTAATTTCCAGGCTGCGGAAGCTCTGAAGAGGAAGCGCCTCGCTGCAGGCCGCCACCGTGAGGGAAGATGGGCATGGCTGGAGCAAAGAGGTGTGGAAGAACCATCAACTAGGCAACTAACCTTCATTCGATTGGCTACTCCCTCAGATGCCCGAGGAGTGCCTGCTTGGTGACTGGCCCGTGGCTAACCATGCCCATGAGAAGCTGCACGATATCAGAGTGGCTGGCCAGCAATCCCATCGGGCACACGTCAGATCACTGGGAAAGAAGTTACCTTCTCAAATAGAGTCTTCTTAAAGGTGAAACTGAACTGCTTGGGAGAAAATATGCCTGTCCACCAACCAGAAGGTAGACACAGCTTGCTAACGACGCTCAGGTGTGGTGGCAGAGCATCACAGATGACAAGCATGGTTCCCTTGTCACTTGGCACTTATGATCAAGTGGATGTTACGCCAGCCTGGTGGGGTCCAAGCTATCTGTTAGCAGAGGAACTATAATACTCCTGCATAAGACAGAGGTGCCTGTCTGTCTGCTGTGGTAGTCGTCATTGTTAGACGCCATGGAGGCAGTCCTGATTCACAGCCGCCCTTTGAACAACAAAACAAAACACCGCCCTGCCCTGTGCCTTCCTCGCAGTGATCCCTGTGTTTGATCCCATTGTTTCAGCCGCTGGGTCAGACCCTTTTGTGGAAGGTTTTGATCGTTTTTTGCTGCTCATCTACTTTACCAAGCATGACCTCCTTCTCCAGGGACTGGTCTGCCCTGACAACGTGTCCCAGTCACTTACTTGAGATGGAACCTCACCATCCTTGCCTCTAAGGAACATGCCAGCTGTACTTCTTCCAAGACAGAGGGGTCTGTTCTTTTGCAGTCCGGGGTATTTTCAGTATCCTTTGCCAACAACAGAATTCAAATGCACTGACTCTTCTATAATTAAAGCTATGCTTACGTGTCATTTATCAATGAACTTGGCATTCCCAGGGGGTAAGGAAGATTCACTCATCACTGAAAAACTGGAGGTTGGAGTTCAACTAGAGCCACCTAAAAGAAAAACCTAGCAATCTGCTCTGAGACAGTACTCTGTAGTACTCTGACACCCGTCGGGTGGACATGACTGAGGGGCTACTTGACAAGTGGAACTTGTTCATCTAATGAACCTGCGGTGGGGAATGAAGCATTGAGCACAGTCAATGAACAATGACCCCCCCCCCCCCAGACCCAAAACCCACTGCCCTTGACTCATGGCAACCCTCTGGGGCAGATCAGAACTGCTTCCTGGGGTTTGTGAGACTACATCTCTATGGGACCGGATGGCCTCACCGTTCTGCGAAGGCTGGTGGGTTTGGATAAGCACCCTGCGGTTAGAAGCCAAACGCGTGCACCCACCAAGGCTCCCAGAATAACCTTTCCCACAAAACAAGTTGGTCTTCTTGGTCTTCTGTCTCTATGCTCTATGTGACAGAGCGCCATGGACTGGAGCGTCTCTACCCCCGAATGCCATGACAATGGTGCTTTCCAAGAAGAACAAAGAGATGCTTCCCAGAAAAGGAAAACTAGAAACGTTGACATTCCTCCCCAGCAAATTTGCAATGGATTATTATTAGATTGTTTATGAGCTTTTAAAAAAGAGAGAGTATTGATCTCTAAGAAACATCATGACCCGCCACAAATAGGTCAGTTCAGACAGGATATGCTGACCTTTTTCCTGACCGTGCAAGTCTCATGCAGTCTAGTGTGACCGCAGACTCAGACTCAATGGTGGCGGTGGTGGGTGATGGTGGTGGTGGCAGTGTTAGTGAGGTGCTGTAGTTGTTTACATCTCACAGTGACCCTGTTACAGCAGGATGAAACCCTGCCTACCCCTGCACCATACTCAGTCTTTCCTGCCTTTGAGGCCATCTCATGGGGGGTCTTCCTTTGGTTTTGCAAGCTTCTATCATCTGCAGCTCACAGGATGGTAATGAGTCTTCCTCCAATCCGGATGCCACATTCTTCTTCATGTAGTTCAACTTGGAGACACAGATAAAGACCCCTTGACTTTGCCAGACACGATGTCCTTCGCCAGGGTCTAGGCCTTCCTGACAACTCGCTCAAAGTATGTGAGGCCAAAGTTCACCACCCGCATTTCTAAGGAGCATGCCGGCTGCACTTCCCCCAGGTAGATGTGTTCAGTATGTTCTTTGTGGACACCACAATTCAAAGGCATTCGTGCTTCTCCTGCCTGCCTTATCCGTTGCCCACTTTCACACATATGGAGTCAGGGACACCCGTATCCTCAAAGTGACAGCTCAGCTCTTTAACACTTTAAAGAGGTCTTGTGGGGCAGATTTTCCTAATGCAATATATCATTTGATTTCATTCATGCAAGACATGAATATTGATTGCAAATCCTTGGCAACTTCTAGTAAAATTAAATCCTTGACAACTTCAATCTTTTCTCCCTTTGTCTGTATGTTGTTTACTGACCCAGTTGTGAGGACAGTTTGTTTCCTTTACATTGAACAGTCTGTAATAGAGACTGAAGGCTGTGATCTTCTATCTCCATCAGTAAGTGTTTAAAGTCCTCTCCTTCCTTGAGCAAAGTTGTGTGACCTGAAACTTTCAAGTTGTTCATGAACCTTCCTCCAATCCTGATGCCATGTTCTTCTTCATATAGTCCAGCTTGTAGACACAGTTATATCTCTAAATATGCAAATGCAAGACATCTGTCCATTCATACATATCCTTTTGGACAAGAAAGAAATGTAAGCTGAACATCAACATCAGAGACAAACAGGTCTATTCAAATGATTCATTGTTATGATTATGTCAAACCAAAGAGGAAGAGCTAGGAGTAAGTTTGTCTTACTGAACTTCATTTTCATCAGGAAATTAAATAAATATGTAAGAATCTTCTACTAAAATTCATAGATGACACAAATCTCAGTGAGAGAAGAAATCCAGCAAAGATAACAATAGTACTCAAAATTATCCTCAGAAGCTTCAGCCACAAAGAGAAACAAGCAAGAGAGAGCAGCATCGGGATAAATGTACAAGCTCTGTGAGTGCTCAAGATGCAGTTGGTTGAGCAACCATTCAGGTGACAGATTATCTGGGACACTGCACCAACTGCAAGTCCAACAAGTCAACCAGGTGGCACGTCTGTAAACACACATACCCACTTATTCTCTCTCTCACATACCCACACACATAGTCTATGATATCTTGCAAAATTTGAAAAGGACCTTAGAAATGATTCAAGCCCAACCTTCCTTTTGCAGATACGAGCTGTGGTAGTTACATGATTTCATGTCAACTTAAAGATATATAATAGTGTAGGTCTGATATTCAACCTGTCAATCAGGTCACAACCTGCTGATGACTCTTTGTGGGTGTGGCCTTCTCATAAGGAGAGTTCTGGGAACCGCCCCACTCACCCCCCCCCCCTCTGCCTTCACCTTCCTGCTGGCAAGCCACTTGGGGACCTGCAAGAGTCCCATGATGCGGCCACTGCCATTGGATCCATAAGACTTTGCACCCACCGGCCTGTGATCTTCTGGAATTCTACAGTAGTGCCTGTGTCTGTGTGAGTCTGAAGGGACTTGTGGATTAGTATTGGACTTACAGACTTGAGTTGGACTGAGCTGGATGTTTTCTCCATATATAACTAATTTTTTTATATAAAGCTCTTTCTTACCCATACATGAATATCACTGGATTTGTTTCTAGTCAACCCGGCCTAACATACACACAAGCTGAGTATGTCAAACAGAAACACAACCACATCTCCATCTAGCGTGTATGCTCTGTTTGACCCTAGATCTTGCAATCTGAAGAGTTATTCTGATAGGCTAGGGTGTTTTGTGAAAGAGTTAAGTGGCGTGGAATCTGAAAACACAATGGCAAGAGTGTTTCTTTTCGCCTTGTAGAATCGAGGAGATGAGCCCAGGAACACCAATAACAGAGACAGCTTGGCAGCTTCACCAAAAGCCAGACCTAGCACAGATGGGTGAAGTCATTAAAAGGAAAATCGTAGATTTGTTTGTTTGTTTTAAATCCCTGAGACACCTAGAGCCACTATTGATGGAAGGCGCCTCCAGCAAGCACTGGGTGCCCATCCCTGGCTGCTGTGGTCCAGCCCTTCTAAGGCAGCACACGGGGAGGATCGGAGGCTTGGGTCCGAAGCTGCTCTAGATGATCTCTCAGGCCCAAGGCCACCACCGAGGGCCACAGTCGAACCGCCCGCCTGGTTTTCTTGGTTGCATTCTTTACAGAAGCAGGTGGCCAAGCCTTCCTTCCATGGAGTCTCTGCCTGGGTATGAACACCAACCTTTAGGCTAGTATTTGAGTGAAAGGAGGAGCCCTAGAGGCACAGTGGGCTACGTAGCAGCGGAGAAAGAGGAGACTCTACTGCTGTAAAGAGTTCAGTCTGGAAACCCACAGAGGCAGTGCCACTGTGTCCTACAGGACAGTTCTGAGCCAGAATGAACTTGATGCAAGTTTGGGGTGAGCAAAAATAGGCCTTTTCAAAAATCTCTTCTTGCTAATTTTACTGAGCATCTAGTTCAAATGATCAAGAGGGAGGGGCCACGGGTGCCTTGAATAGAATGCTCACAGGCTAACAGAAAGGCTGGCTGTTCACACCCACGCAGCGGCCCCGCGGGACAAAGACTTGGCAATCTTCTTCCCGTGGGGACTGCAGCCACCTAGGACATGCCCTGGAGAAGGCCGACTAGGAGTCGGAATTGACTTTCTAGCCCCAAAAACAACAAATGGTGGAGAACTTCAAATGGGAATCCAAAGCTAGTTTGCCCTAAGGATCCCGCTGCCAAGATCCGAGCAGGCAAAAAGTAACTACCGCTACACGCGTGAATGCCGGTCGTGAGGGCCGGAGAAAAATGGCGCAATTGCTTTCTATTCGGTTGTTAGACCTTTGACAAAATGTAAGGGTAGGGTACTCACTATCAAATATGTTGGAAGTGTTTTACTATCAGTTTAATGCACTTGTTGAAATAAGCCCAACTGAACAGAAAAGAGGGTGAAGGGAGACGTCGGACAAGGCAAGATATGACAAAATAATAATTTATAAATTATCAAGGGCTCATGAGGGAGGGGGGAGCGGGGAGAGAGGGGAGGAAGACCTGATGCCAAGGGCTTAAATGGAGAGCAAATGTTTTGAAAATGAAAATGATGAGGGCAATGAATGTACAGATGTGCTTTACACAATTGTTGTATGTATGGATTGTGATAAGAGTTGTATAAGCCCCTAATAAAACATTTTTTAAAGCCCAACTGAACCAAGGTCATAAGTGAGCATTTAATAATAAACCTAATTTTATAAGTCTTTTACAGTGGAAATTAAAAAAACAACTATTAAATAATACAGCATCCATCCACATCATTTAAATCATTTTATTGCTCAAAACTATTTTTAAATTCTACTGGTTTCTCACCTGTTCATTCTGTTAAGAGCTGACACGATTGAGTCCTTGTCCTGGACAATTGGTGCCGCCGCTGATAATTTATCCAGCCACCACCTCCCCCAGGGGCCCTCCCCATGCATTCCGAGTTTGAAACCATGTTACCTATAGATATAAAGGGAGCCGTGGGGGTGCTGTAGGTGAGGCATTGGGCTGCCAGCCCCATCGCTGGCGGATCAGACCCACTAGCCCCCTTGGTGGGGGAAAGCAGAGGCTCTCTGCTCCCATACAGGTGGGTCATCCTGGAAGCCACACCGACTCCTAGTGACCCTAGAGGACAGGGTAGAACTGTCCCGTGAGTTTCCGAGACGGGGACTCCTTACGGGAGTAGAAAGCCCCATCTTTGCTCCTGTGGAGCGGCTGCTGGTTTTCAACTGCTGGCCTTGCAGATGGCAGCCCCAAGGGTGGACACTGGGCCACCTTCAGATGGCCACTCAAGGGAGGTGGTAAGTGAATGCTGTGGGGGAGGGGGGTCTATCCAGCAATCCGAGCAAGGCCTGTGCCCACTGTTTAGGACCACCACACGGCAGGTGGTCTTTCTTTCTATCACCTCCAAACATTTTCTGCATCCAGGCGAAACTGCAGGATTGGATTCACCCAGGGAAGGAGGCGAAGCTGCCGACTTGGATTCACCTCGCCTCCTTGAAGGTGGACGCCAGGGAGTCCTTGGGATGCTGGAATGACTGCCTGCTGCGCAGGAAGGGCAATGAGGAGATGAGTTGGGCCTTCTCCAAACAGCACTTAGAGCCCCCAGATTGCTCTTTAATCTCCTTCTCTCCTCCGAGGAGAAGTCCGGGGAGCCAACAGCGCTTATAATGGAGTTGCTAACCCAGAGGGCTGGATGGAAGGCTCACTCCCCACCCCTTGCCTGCACTCTCTCCCTTAGAGCCCATGCTGAGTGCAGGCCTCCTTCAGCTTCTCCTGGGTGAAGCCATACCCCTCCCCTGATGATGTCTTTCCACTGTGAAAAGTAACCTTGCTGGGTGTCTTGCCCCCACACTTGTGTGAAAGACACTGAATGGCTAGATTCAGTCATTATCTTATTTCCATTGGTTTCAATCTAGAGAAAGATGAATTCCCTGTTTCCAAAGTTAGAACCAAAAAAAAAGTGGGGGGATTGGTGTTTGTTCCTGGAATCAGAATGGGTCCTCAACTAGTTTGAAGCAGTTGGAGTCGGTTCCCACCAGGGGCGGAAGCCACGGCGAGGAGCCACTGGATAGTCACTCAGCCTAAAAACCAAACCAAACCTTGGCTGCCATCGTGCTCCTGCTGATGCCTCGCGGCATCCTGCGGGTCCCATACCTGTACCTGCGCACCGCTGCAGAAACTCAGCCCTTCCCCCACAGTGTGGTCTGGAGTTTTGAACTGCTGGCCCTGCGTGTCAAAGCCTCACTGGGGACCTCGACACTGCCAGGGTTCGTATTGCTAAGTCAAAAGTGTCCTCACAAGATCAGTGACTCCTCAGAGAGGGAGTCCCCAGGTGAAGGTGTCTCCAGGTTATCACAGACCCCAGCCATCTTTCTACAATGTGCGCCGCAGACATGGCAGTAGTGCTGTCTGCTGATGGTATCCTCACTCGAGAGCCATGGGTCCAGCCCCCGAAGGCCAGTAAAGATCTGAGCTATGAAAGATGCTGCTAATAAAGGGCAATAATTAAAACTAAAAAAAACAACAACGTTGTTTTCAGCTTGCCTTAGAAACCAATTTACAGCGTTGTAAGTTGGGGACTTCCTGTCTAAGTAGCTGCCTTCTTGTCCCCACGGAAATGACCCCTGAGCCAGTTTCCTCTGTTCTTGCCTGACTCTTCCTTTCTTCCCCGCCAGCCCCACGCCGCCCTAACCTTGATCCCATCGCAGAATATAGACCGTTACATGTTTGTATCAGAAACACGTGGATTTGCACACTTTTTCAATTGCTTCCTCGGATCCTTTTGGACTGAAGTCAGTGATAAAGCCATAAATCAAAGATAAATAAAATTAATGTTATGTTGTTAAAAAAAAGAAAGACCTGGACTTGGTTCGTCCAGGTTTATCAGACGGATGAGTCGGTATATGAACAACTAACTGGAGGGGGGAATCTGAGGGGGTAGTAAGCATGTGTTCCCAACACCTAATCTTCCGAGTGACTCGTTTTAATGTTGAAGTAATGATTTATTCCACTTTTCCTTATTTCCAACCTCGTGCTGGTTATCCATTGGGGAGGTAAAATGCAAATGTTTCCATCTTTACAATTCCTGAATTTGGAAAATCAGATGCCTGGGTAAAAAAATGTCGAAGTCGCTTCTGAAAGGGCCCAGAAGACATATACATCTGAGGATGGTTTATACTCGCTTCGTCTTCAAACATGCTCACTGCGAACCACGGCAGTGGGTGGGAGAAATGCTTCCAGGCAAGCTCCAGGTTTCTATCTCTCAGCATTTATGGTCTCTGCAGAGCATGGCACCCTGGCCAACTGACAGATTGCATAATGGTCCCCCTGCATAGGAGTACAGCACATCAATAATAATAACATCATCTTTGGGAGAATCGTTAGTCAATGCCAAGATGCTTCCGACTCCTGGTGAGCCCGGTGCACTAAACATGACTGCTCCCCTGGGTGATCGGGCTGTGGTCTTCTAGAAGCACATTCCAGGCCTACTTCCCTGGTGCCGCTGAGTGGCCCAGCACCACTTAGAGAATCTTTGGTTTTGGTGGAGGGAAGGGAGGGTGTTGGTAATGCATAACTAAGATCTTACAATTTCATATTATTTCACTTGGGAATTTGCTGACACACAGATGCCACCCTCCCTAAGGGAAAATCATGGGCACATCCATTTCTCTTTGGGATTAGAGTATAATCCAGCAGTTTCCTTAGATCAGCGAGAAATAAAAGCAAATAAAGATATTATAGTCTTCATTTTCTGAATTGCAGTGAGGATGCAACTAGAGGGCCCAAATGTAAATTCCTTTTTTTTTTTTTCAAAGCGTTGAATGGTAAGTGAACCATGTTGAAAAGGTGGTATGGTTACAATAATGATTGCCTATATAGCTAAAGTAGTGTCTTGGGTTTAAAATAATAGCCAGAGTGTAAGGGACTTCTCTACAGTGTAATCCCGAGTGTGCCTCGGGGTTACCGCTTCTGTCAGTTAACATTTGCCCCAAGGCACAGGGGATTATGGCCAGGGAGGTTAAGGATATTGGTGGGAGCAATTCAAATGTGATGGAGTGGGATCGCCATCTAGTGGTAAGAAGGACACACTGCACCCACGAGCACGGCTGAAACTTTCCAGGAAGTATGTCTGCCTGCCACATTGTAACACACATTTCAGTCATTTCAAGTTGCCATCTTTGATTTCTGAGGGGGTGTTTATGGTGTCAATCACAGATCTGGAGTCAACTTGACATGCTTGAATGTTTCCAAGTAAAAACGTACAGATGACCAATATATCTTAGAATTCAGGAAAGTTCCTAAACTTTTCATTCTGCAAGTAGCCTAAAATAAAATGAGTAGGTTAAAGTATCTCCTAGATGGTGTAAAATTCTAACTGGTACATATCTAAATCTGCTAATATTGTTGAACAAAAGAGCTCTGTTTCCTTACACAAAATGTTAATATTTCACTACGATTATTTTGCGACTATGGAAATACCTGTGAATTCTCTGAAATGATTTCCCAACCCCATGGTACATGCTCTAAGCTGAGCACACTATTGATATGTTTTGGGTAAACAAACAGTAACTGGAAATTTTTTAAAAAGAGAGAACCCGTTCGGGTAGAAGACTAATTTTAGTTTGTAGTCTATGGTTTGATCGGCATTGATAATGGCCAGAATTATGAATAACCTTCTTTTGCATACTTTCATTCCTAAATTTAAATTTAAGTGAGATTCGAGTACACTTCTATTTCCTTGAGATCCTGATATGTAAAGGCAGCGCGGTAACATTCAAATCGCACCTACTACTGTGTTCTTTTTCTTCTCCAAGCTCCAGGCTCTAGCAGGGGGCATCCAGACACACGTGTGCCCATGCCAGGGTCCTCACCCCTTTGGGCTGTCCAGTCCAAGCGCAGCGCCCAGCACTGAGGTCCTTCTCCAGAGCTGGCAGAGAGGGCCCCTCCTACCCAGTTGTCAGGGCCCTACAAAAGGGGGGTGCTCGCCCCAGAAAAGAAACCCATTGCAGAGAGAACACAGGGTCAGACAGGAGAGCGGAGTGGGACACAGCTTTGAGGCCTGCAGACCCTTTTTTTTTTTAAAGCATTTTATTAGGGACTCATACAACTCTTATCACAATCCATACATACATCAATTGTATAAAGCACATCTGTGCATTCTTTGCCCTCATCATTTTCAAAGCATTTGCTCTCCACTTAAGCCCCCTGCATCAAGTCCTCTTTTTTTCCCCTCCCTCCCCACTCCCCCCTCACTCATGAGCCCTTGATAATTTTTAAATTATTATTTTGTCATATCTTTCCCTGTCTGGCATCTCCCTTCACCCCCTTTTCTGTTGTCCTTCCCCCAGGGAGGAGGTCACATGTAGATCCTTGTAATCGGTTCCCTCTTTCCAACCCACTCACCCTCCCTCCCAGTATCGCCACTCACATCCCTAGTCCTGAAGGTATCATCTGCCCTGGATTACCTGTGCCTCCAGCTCCTTTCTGCACCAGTGTACAACCTCTGCTCTATCCAGACTTGCAAGGTAGAATTCGGATCATGGTAGTTGGCGGGGAGGAAGCATTTATGAACTGGAGGAAAGCTGCATTCTTCATCGGTGCTACATCGCACCCTGACTGACTCATCTCCTCCCCTAGGCCCATCTGCAAGGGGATCTCCAGTGGCCGACAAATGGGCTTTGGGTCTCCACTCTGCACTTCCCCCTACATTCACTATGGGAAGATTTTTTTTTTTCTGATGATGCCTTATACCTGATCCCTTCAACACCTCGTGATCACACAGGCTGGTGTGCTTCTTCCATGTGGGCTTTATTGCTTCTTAAGCTAGATGGTCACTTGTTTATCTTCAAACCTTTAAGACCCCAGACGCTATCTCTTTTGACAGCTGGGCAAGATCAGCTTTCTTCACCACATTTTCTTGTTTACCCACTTTGGCTTCAGCAGTTGTGTCAGGAGGCTGAGCATCATAGAATGCCAATTTAATAAAAGAAAGTATTCATGCATTGAGGGAGTGCTTGAGTAGAGGCCCAAGGTCCTCCCACCACTTTAATACTAAACCTATAAATATAGGCACACAGATCTATTTCCCTATCCTCATATATATATTTGCATATGTACATGTCTTTTTCTAGACCTCTATAAATGCCCTTTGAGGCCTGCAGACCTTTGACGTGGTCCCTAACACCAGTTGCCTGGCCTGCCCCAGTCTTGTGGTCTTCTCCAATGTTCTTCTCATGAATCTCTCGGAAAGAGTCGACTCTCAACTGTATTCGAGTGACCTTAAAGGACAGATTCCGACTGTCGTCTTCCACTAAGACATGTCTCAGAGTGTGTTACCACTCTGGTCATCACTTCCGTGGTAGTTACATAACTGGTGTCAATTTGGGACTTGAGAGGATTAAGAGTGAGGGCCAATGAGGCCTCTGTGTGGGTCAGCCCTTCTCCTGAGAGTTCTGGGAGACACTCTCTCTGCTCACTTCCTTTGAGACATTTCTGAGGAGAAGCCACATGAAGCTACCCTGAGGCAGTCAGAGTTCTGGAGACCACTGCCAGCGCTGAGATGCTTACATTGCCACTGGATTCATAAGATTTCCCGCCCACTGGCCTGTGAGCTTCCTGCACTCGGCATCACTGCCTGTGTTTCATGAGTCTAAACAGGACCTTATAAACTGGTATCAGACATACGGGCTAATATCGGAATTATGGACTGGGCTGGGATGCTTTTTTCAATATTCAACTGCTCTTGTATATGAAGCTCTTTCTTATACATATGTGAGAGTGTCCATGGATTCGTTTCTCTAGTCTACCCAGACTGACACACCTTTACTCTCCATGCATTATAAAAATCATCTCCACCTGCCTTGGGCTGTGGCCCTCATCTACCTCCCGGCCTTATCACAATCCAATGACACTGTATTGCTCTTTATATCTTCAAACCGTCTCTACTTTCCCTTATTCGTTGACCCGCACACATGGGGCAGCGAACTGCAAGGTCAGCAGTTCAAAACCACCCATTACAGGAGAACGAAGAGTGTTTCTACTCCTGTCAAGAGTTACAGTCTCAGAGACCCACCAAGGCAGTTGTTCTACCCTGTCCAATAGGGTCTCTGTGAGTCAGAATTGACACAATGACAAGGAGTGGGCTCAGCCATCTCACTTTGCACTTTTTGAAATGGAATTTCCTTTTTAAATTTGTGAATTAGGTGGGGGTTCCCATTTCAGATCATCAATTTTATATTCAATTGTTTAAACTACTTATCAGCATCCCCCACAAGTTACCCTAACCCCCTCCTTTGACTTCTCTTCTCCCTCTGTGGGTTACTATCTTCCCCTTCAACCACATGAACAGCAGGCTCCCCTCTAGCCTGTTGCTTCATCTCCCATCCCTTGCCCAATTCCTTGGTAACCTCCAAAGTCAGTTCCTTTGGGCATGAAAGTCTTTGCCTTGCTTTCCTCCCACCCCTCCCCCTACCCCTTATAAAAGTGGTCTCATACAATAACTGTCCTTTTGTAAGTGACTAACTTCACTCAAAGAAACGGCCGTCACTTTTCAATCCACCACAAATGACTTGTCCTTCTATAAATCCTCCCTCCGTACTTACAAACCTGTGGTCCAGCTGCTTACAAATCTGTTGGAATTTACCCCAATACTCCGACTCATGGTGTCCCCTACAGGGCAGGGTAGAGCTGAGCATCATCCCATCTAATCTTATCAGTCATTGAGGGCATTTCAATTCGGGGTAGGTCCTGAACATAATCACTTCTGGGTGACATAAAGGTCAGCACAGATACAGAGGTAGTGCTCAGAGCATCTTCTACAGGCTGAGAGCTTCAGTTCTAAACACGTGGTTTGCAGAAGCCTGAGGTTTGGAAACTTGACCTCTGCGTTGGCCTTGACATAAATTCAGCCTCCCTGGAGTTCTTTCTGGCCACTGCTTGGCAACGTGAAAAACCCGTACCCTCCGGCAGGGTGTTTGAAAGTCGAGGGAGAGTCCTTCTCCTCTTCCAGCTCTGGAGTCTTAGCAGCCCACGCTGCTCGGTGCTCGGAGGGACCCGGGAACACTCCTGTCAACTTCATCGAAGACACGTTGGCTTGCTCTTTTGGCAGCCCGTAGTACTTTAGATCTTCACCAGCACCATAATTCAAATGCATCATTGGAATAGACATACTTAATAACTGGCAGAGCCCCATATGGGATCCCTGAAATGTGGAATTAGGGCTATCATGGTAGTAAATGCCAAGTGGACACCATTAGGACTGCCATTACCTACGAAAATAGTAAACCAAAAGCAGTACCGCATTCCTGGAGAGATTGAAGAAATCAGTGCCACCATCAAAGACTTGAAAGATGCAGGGTGGTGATTTCTACTACATCCCCGTGTAACTCACCTATTTGGCCTGTAAAGAAGACGGATGGATCCTGGAGGATGACAGAGGACTACTTGGAGGCCTTCAAGACTTGAAGGACTACCAGTGTCTCGCAACTCTCTCACGGGAGTGAGTTGCACTGAGCCATTTGTACTGCTTTATAATTTAACTGTTCATTTCTTGTATTATATGTCAATCTATCTGTTTATAATTTAACAGTTCATTTCTTGGTATATATCTATCTTCGTAAATGTATATATAATTATCAACAGTCTAGTTTTATCTCTCTAGAGAACCCTAACACACCCCTTCACCTTAGCTGACCCTGTCCACCCACGAGCCTCTGGCTTTCTCTTCCAGCTTGTTTCCTTTCCCGGAACAGTAAGCCATACTGCAGGCTGCCCCTTTGCTCTCGGTCAGTAAGGTTCTAAGTCCTTTTCACTTCCTGCAAGCAAGCTTGTGTCCCCTGCAGCCTTCCTCCGACCCTGACTTTCTGTTCTTCTTCATAGAGTCATTTCTCAGAGTAGTTTCTCAGCATCCCGAGCAAAATAAGGGTGGTGCCGAGGCACAGCCTGATGCGCCCCTCGCCTGATGTTAAGCCATTTCGCATCCCTTTGTTCTTAGCCCTTATGTTCTCTTCAAGGGACTGCCTCCTGGCCTCTGTTCAGGTTCTGAAGGAGCACAGCTAAGTGTTCTGGAATTCCCATTCTTTGCCATGTTACCTAGAACATCGGTCTTATTAAAAGTTGTTTATTAATTACTGCAATATCCATTTTATGACAGACCAACAAATGCACGTTTTCATTTTTTCAGCTATTAATGAAATTAAAATACATCTCTTTACTGTCTTCTTCTTTGATAATATTGCTTATTTGATTGTTCCCCTATTGCGTTCCCTGTGTTTCCTTTCTGGCCATTGCTATTCATTTTATTTCACAGTCATTATGGAAAGTACTTTGGCAGACAGAGGATGGCGATGTTGATTACAGAGCCTGGAGAGCGAGGAGGCTGCGCCTGGCTCCTGCTCTCGGAGTCCTTACAGACACTGAGCTCCAGAGAGACAGCGTCGGGCCGGCGGAGCCAGACAGCCCTGCGGGGCTCTGTGCCTTGCCGACAAAATAAAACACAACTAAACATGGATCAGTTGTCAAGGATGTCGTCTTTGCTGGATCCACAATCAAATGACACGTTGCATTGGCTAAATCTGCGGCACAAGATCTCTTTGAAGTTTTGAAAAGCAGAGAGGTCACTTTGAGGACTAAAGCGAACCTAGCCCGATCCTTGGTGCTGTCAACCACCGCGTCATGCCTGTGAAAGCTGGACGTTGAGTAGGGAAGACCAAAGAAGAATCGATGCATTTGAATCATGGCGTTGGCAAAGAATATTGAAAGCACCACAGAGTGCCAGAAGAACAAACAAATCTGTGTGCAAGAAGTACAGCCAGAATGTTCCTGAGAGTTGAGGATGGTGAGACTTCATCTCATGTACTTTGGATGTGTTGTCGGGAGAGATCAGTCCTTGAAAAAGGATATTGTGCTTGGTAAAGTAGCAGGGCACCGACAAAGACGACCTTCTAGAACAGCGGTTCTCATCCTCTGGGTCTCCACTCCTTTGGGGGTTGAACGACCAGGTCATCTGAGACCATCAGAAAACACACATTTCCGATGGTCTTAGGAACCGAGACACCGCTCCTCTATCCATCTCCAGGTGGGTCCACCCACATGCAGATACACCCACATCTGAGTGCCCAGCATGAAGACTGTTACCCATGGTACACCATGCTTCAAGACCAATTTCATGTATTTGTCATTAGAAATAAGCATTTCACCATATATAATTACATATTGTTTTGTGATTAATCACTATGCTTTATGTTCAATTTGTAACAAGGAAAATACAGCCTGCATATCAGATATTTACATGACAATTTATAACAGTAGCAAAATTACAGTTATGAAATACCAACGGAAATAATGTTATGTTTGGGGGGCGTGGGGGGTCACCACAACCTGAGGAACTGTATTAAAGGGCCGCGGCCTTAGGAAGGTTGAGAACCACTGCTCTAGAAGGAGGATCAACACAGCGACTGTATCGATGAGCTCAAGCATAAGGACAATTACGAGGATTGAAGCAGGACCGTGTTTCATTCCGTTGGACACAGGGTCACTATGAAGGCCCCTAACCACAAACGTGGGCAAAGGAGACCCGGAGGAGCTCAAGGTGCTCCTGAGAGGTGCTCAGAGAGCTGGAAAAGTATGGCTTGCCCAAGAAAAAGAGAGACGGAGCCAAGCAGACCAGGCCTGTACGGAGGGGAAAGAAAACCTCCCAAAGGGGGCCCAAAAAGCAGTTCAAGGAAGCCAATGCTCCCAGGCCATCTCCAGGGGTCTTTTTCGCATTTTGTTCTGAGTATCTCTCCAAAATCAAAGGCAAGCACCCAGCCTGTCCATTGGTGATGTGGCAAAGAAGCTGGGACAGATGTGGAGATGTGGGGTGAACCCTGGCCCGTGACAAGCAGCCTTAGGAGAAGAAAGCTGAGCTGATGGAGAAATCCCCAAGGAAACTGCTGTAGACCAGCCTCAAGCACCGCCAACAACACAACGGAGTCATCAACGAAGAAGGTGAAGAAAGATGACTACAATGACAAATCAGTTGGTTCTAGAGCCGTTGTTTGTTTGTTTGTTTGTCCCTTGTCTCTAAAGCACTCAACCCCTGTTCTACTCCCCACAACAGGTAGTCTGGGAACCCCTGGGGATTGCCCTGAGTCAACACTGGCTCTGTGATGGCAGTGAGTTTGGCATTGGGTTTGGTACACAACTCACTCTTTTTTTTTCTTCTTTTTTTCTCTCTCTTTTTAAATCCCCCAAGGGGGTGCACCATTCCTGGAAGTACTGCAATACCAGGTCGATGCGTGGAGTGGACAGAGCAAGCTCCTACTCCAACTCCCTGCTGCAAAAATCCATTTAATATATTGTCCTCGGATAGAGGACGTATCAGATATTAAATTGATAAGAACAGATACTACACTTGATCTTAGCCAAAAGGCCGAGAAGCAATACAACAACAAGTAAATGTAAGGTTGTGTAAGATTTGTTTTTAAACTATTCAGGGTCTTCATTTTTTTACATAGTTAGCATACTACCAAATATATCTGTTTTTGCTTAAACGGTTTGATTGGCACTTCAACCACATGTCATCCAATTCATTGACTCCATCATATCAAGAAGAACTGCACCAGCATCACCACAATCAACTCAAGAACATTTCCTTCTTCCTTGTACTCATTGCTATTCGTGTAATGCTTGTTTGTTTTGGCAAAAATATACATAACAAAACCTTCTCCGATCCAATTGCATGTGTAATTCAGTGCCACTGATCATACCAGTCTTTAGATAGGCCTGTCCTGGTGGCCTTCTCGAAAGCCTCTCACCTTGCCTGGCACAGTATGAGGGTTGTGAATTGGTAAAGCAGGTTCTTGTTGGCACACAGCACAAATTAGTGATACAAGGGGATGAAAGTTTGTTTGTTTTTATCTTCAGTTGTCTCTGATGCAGCTTACATGAAATAACTGGATGGTTCTGTTGACTGGATACCACTCTGTAATTGCAAAGAACGAAAACAAACCGCGACATTCTGAATGCTTCGAAAGTGACTACATTTTTTTAATTTAAAAAGAAGAAGAATATAGATGTATTGTAGTGCGAACCACTCCCAATGTCAAACACATTAGATGCACTCCTGTCTAGCTGCCAGGGCGGGCAGGAAACATCCTGTATTCCAGGAACAAAGAATCAACCTAAAACCGGAGCTCTGTTACCCGGAAGAAGAATGGGCCATAAAGTAACTCAAAACTCAGCGCCATCCAACTGCTTCTGTCTTCTAGAGGCCCTATGGACCGAGCGGAATGCCTGCTGTGGGCTTCTAAAGCTGGCCGGCTCTACAGGAACACAGGGCTCCTCTATCGCCCAGTGAGCAGCTGGTGACTTCAAACCGCTGACCTTGCAGTTAGCAGCCCACCACATAATCCCCTCCACGACTGAGACAGGGCTCTGAAAGGAAACACATGATAACAAACTCAGAAGCTTCCGCCCCCAAGAAAATTCAAAGGGCCTACTCAATGAGCAAGTGGGGTGTAGGATCAATCACTAACAAAACTGAGTTGACTTGGAAGAGACCAGAGAGACTAAGTTTTTTGCCTCCTGGGCAGAACTAGAGGCTAAAATCTGTCACTGCGATCCGGTGTCAATTCCTGGCTTGCACATAGTTCAACATAGAGGCAGCAGCCGTCCTTCATCTGTAGCTTCGTCTCTAGAACACATGGCCTTTGCAGTCACTGGAGCAAGAGAAGAAAGGGAAGGGGGACATGAGGGCAGGCCAAAGATGTAGAACAGGCCTGTGTGCCATTGAACTGGTTCCACTCAGAGACACCCAATGTAGGACAGAAGGAAACACTGCCCAGCCTGTGCCATCCTCACCATTGAGCCCTCGACGTTTGAACCCACTGTTCCAGCCACTTGCATCGGTTCATCTTGTAGATTCTAGAAGGCCTTCCGTCCTCTGTTTCCCGGCTCTTCTACTCCCAACAACCATGGCCTCGGCGGAGGCTGGTCTCTCCTGACAGCATGTCCAAAGTACGTGCGATGAAGTCTCACAGTCCCTGCCTCTAAGGAGAAATCCGACTGCACTTCTTCCATTCCCTACCTGTTGGCCAGAACTAATAAGGTAGCCCGAGCCCACTAAAAGTGAGGCATTACTTGGATGTTCAACAAGTATTTATTATCTCTGCGAGAGGGGGCACCATGAAAGTCATATTTATTTTGCAGCCTGATTTTAAATACTCAGCCAATGCGCTTCAGGCACAGTTGCCGCCAGTCTATCCGGGCGGGTTGTCATGATGATGAACAGGTTTCAGCAGAGCTTCCAGATGAAGAGAAGTTGGTGGGTGGAAGGCCTGGCAATCTAAAAATAGCAGCCAATGAAAATCCAGTCCCATTACATCATTGTTACAGTGAGTCTCGGGCCAATTTAATGGGAGCTAACATCAAAACATGCCAACTGAATTGACGTCCAGTCCATTCATGAAGCCTCTGGATAGTGTTCAAAGTTCACATCTTTGACAAATAATTCAAAGTCCACCCAGAGAGTCCTTGGAAGAAAGACCTGGCATCCTTCTTTCAGAAAATCGGCCAAAAAACCCCATGGAGCACAGTCGCGGGGTCTGCCTATGAGCACATCAGAGGAGAAACTATCTTGACTAAGAAACCGTATCCCGAGCATTGCTCACCTGGAGTGTAACCTACTAACTTCTCTAATAAAGCATCTGTGGGTTCTGTGTGACCATTACGATGAATTGTCCAGCCCAGCTGGAAGGTAGAGTGTCCTGTGGGTGGGATAACTGGTGTCAGAATTGGTGAGGCATGTCCAACTACAGCCTCATCAGCATCAGTCTTGACCACATGGTGATTTCCTTTCTGCCCTCTGAGATCAACCCCAGGTCATGTGTCTTTCTGTCCCTCAACATGAAGAGTGGAATCCTTTGCAAAGGGGCCAGACCCGTGGACGAGCGGACTTTAAAGAGAAGGAATGAGGGACATGGGAAGGGAGACTTCTGATTATTAGATTATGATTTTGGTTGTTACATGTAAGGGCCAAAAAGAATGTAAGAAATGATATGGTGCAGCTAGGGAGAGGAACTCTGCGTTTGGAGTGGCCTGGGGCAAATACTAGGCAGCTAGGCTAATGATAGAGGCCAGGGCCTACTGGATCCACCTTGCCAGAGGCCCAAGGACATAGGGACACAAGTGGAGACACATTCTAGGGGGGGGGGGGGAGAAGAGACTATTAAATGTCCATTATTATTAAAAGGGTTATGTGTTAATGGACTACACTGTGGATTTTAAATGTTTCTGGTGCCTAATATTGTAAACTAGGTGCACGTGTGTAATGGAACTCAATTATCATGTTTATGGAGGATTTGTAAGGCCACCGTTAGGAACTGCCCAAAGGAAAACTGGTTTTATTTTAATACAGCCAGATGCTTATTTTTTTAAAACAATTTATTAGGGGCTCATACAACTCTTATGTTCTGTAGAGTTTGGGGCTTAGATGGAAAACCTACATCCCACCCAGAAGTGAGGAGAGAACAGGAGATCTGCATTTGAGTCCACAGACCTCCCCACACACCTCATTCTCGTCAGCCCACGTCCCCAGAGGCAAGGTCATGCCCATAAGCTCAGGAGTCCACACCAGTCCCTGACTTCAGACTGAGAGCCCTTCCTTCTTCCACTTATCCTTAGTCAATGCGGACCAGATCCGTGAATGTCAGTAGGATATGTCCCAACTGCGATGCTCTCGTCATTGTTGCAATCCCAGTCGATATGTGGACCCAGGTGACCATGACACTGAGCAGGTGACCATGACACTAAGCAGGTGGCCATCACACTGAGCAGGTGACCATCACACTGAGCAGAGTAGGCTCATTGGTCCCTTTAACCTTCAGTCCTAGAAGGAGGTCTTCTCTCATGGGCCCAGCCTTTTCGTTGCACATAATTACTGAACCCAACCACAGGAGTGCGTGCCATGAGAGACTGTGTCTGAAGAGGGAAGGGGTGGCGGGTGCGGCATGTCTGACTGCTGCCTTGTAGCTATTGGCTTGGGAGCCAGAGGAGCCAGAGGAGTCCTGGGTTGCTTAGATGTTTAGGCTGGAAAAACCAATCTGACACAATGGGTGGCACTACTTCCTCTGGGTTTCTCAGTTGGTGCTGGTCGGGCCACACAGGGGTCCTCCTTAGGGCAGTTCCCTGCTGAGGCTGCAGCCTCCCCATTCGCCCGCCCACCGCCACTCCCTGAGGGCTACTCTCTGCCGGACTCTGGCAGAAAGTCCCCTCAGTCTGGAGTGTCCTTCCCCTTGACTCTGCCTAGCAATTTGTTACTCATACTTACCCATTAAGCTTTCATGAAATGTCAACTCCCCTGGGAAGACAACCTGGGCCTGCCTAGCAGAATGTATAATCCCCACTTCAAAGGCCTCTGTGAGAGTGCCCTATTTTGGTTTATTTATTAGCCTGCCTGCTTCCCTGTGCCAGGCCCTAAAAACAAAGAGATCAGTAGAATTTAGGTCTGCTGATTAGAAGTTGACCAATTAGAAGGGGAGGCAGGAGAGTAACTACCCATTGACAGGGATGACAGGGATCTGATCCGGAGATAAGGATTGACTCAGTTGTAAGGGGGGGGTGGGTATGCTAGAGAAGCCCAGACCAGCTGCCCTGGGGATCATTCTGCTTCACAGCACCCCAAATGTGTACAGCTGTGCTCCATTCGGTTTGCTTTTCTAACTTTTCATTGTGAGCTGGATGAAGATATACAAAGCAAATCAGTTTTCCATTCAACAATCCAAACTCATTTTGTTTCAAGTCATTGCAAATGTTTTGCTGGCCTCTTATTATCCATTGTCTTCCCCTTTACCCATGTTAGTGTGTCTACCCTCTAGTTCAGTGGTTCTCAACCTTTCTAATGCCCTGACCCTTTAATTATATTTTATATATATTGTGAAATATTTATTTCTACTTACAAAAAATGAAAATTTTCTCTTTTTGAGATCAGAATGTCTTTTTCTTTTTTTTAATCATTTTATTAGGGGCTCATACAACTCTTATCACAATCCATACATACATCAATTGTGTAAAGCACATCTGTACATTCGTTGCCCTTGTCATTCTCAAAACATTTGCTCCCCACTAAAGCCCTTGGCATCAGCTCCTCATTTTCCCCTCCCTCCCCTTGTCATATTTTGCCCTGTCCGCCATCTCCCTTCACCCACTTTTCTGTTGTCTGTCCCCCAGAGTGGAGGTCACATGTAGATCCTTGTAATCGGTTCCCTCTTTTCAACCTATTCTCCCTCTACCCTTCCAGTATCGCCACTCACACTGCTAGTCCTGAAGGTATCATCCTCCCTGGATTCCCTGTGTTTCCAGTTCCTATCTGTGCCAGTGTACATCCTCTGGTCTAGCCAGACTTACAAGGTAGAATTGGGATCATGATAGTGGGTGGGGGACAGGGGGAGGAAGCATTCAAGAACTAGAGGAAAGTAGTATTTTTCATTGGTGCTACATTGCACCTTGACTAGGCCCCGACCCTTTAATACCATTCCTCATGTTGTGGTGACCCCTGCAACCATAAAATTATTTTCGTAGCTACTTCATAACTATAATTTTGCTACTGTTATGAGTCAGGCGACCCCTGTGAAAGGGTCATTCGACCCCCAAAGGGGGTGAGACCCACAGGTTAAGAACCGCTGCTCTAGTTAGTAAACTACTCTCCATCAGAGATGTTCGTGTGAAGAGCTTTTTCAATAATTATGCTCTCGAACAATATTTGCCCCTTTGCTATTACCTCCCTCTGCGTCAGGTCCTCGAGGCTCATCGACATTGAGGTGTTTTCAGGGTCAGCGTCCCTCTCGAACACCACACCGTATTCCATTGTTCACCCAATCTTCCACTGGCAGATAGCCGGTGGTTTCCATGTTTCTCACGGAGAGCGCGGTGTTGAACATAGGTGTGCCTGTTTCTATTAGTGCCGTTGCTCTCATTTCCCTAGTGGGATGGCGGGGTCATCTCTATGCCTATTTCTCACTTAAGGAAATGCTGTGGTTTTCCACAGTGGTTGCACCATGTGCCGGTCCCACCAGCATCGTATGGGGGTGCCAGTCTCTCCACACCCTCGTCAGTTGTTGTTTGCTGTTGTTTTTATAGCTATACAATTACCTGCTGTGGACATTGTCAGAAGCTTTGCCAAATGCCCTGCTGAAAGCACGGTGTGCCCACCTATGGAATCACTCCGGTCCCTTTTGGCTTCTTAGCTTTGCAAGGAAGAAGTTGGATGCCTCACACAGGCTTTTCCGCTTGGGGAGACAAGACTGATCTAGACCAACTGCTCCCTAACTCACCTGGGTGTTATTCTCAGCCAACACGCCCTATGTGTACTCACCACCCTTCTGTCAGTGGAGAGAACAGGCAGAAAGGCCTGGCGATTATACTTCAGAAAATCAATCTGTGAACGCTCCATGTTTAAAATAATCCAATCCCATTGTACCTGGAGGAGCCATGAGTCAGGGGCCGTCTCAATGGCAGCTAACAGCCGGGACCAGCAAACCCATGATCTGCTGGCTCTTCTCCCAACACGGTCCCTGAGAGCATCCCCTGTCACCCAGGGCCCTCAGGCCCTGGTAGCAACGGCTTCCTTGATTAAGAATGATGTGTTCAGTTCGGCTTTTGTAACGGTTTACATGAGCAATCTCCACTGAAGCAGCCTGTCTGCGCCTTTGCCAGGCCGGAGAGAGAGTTGTTTCCCAGGAAGCTATACGTTTCTCCTCAACTTAGGGCAAGAAAAAGTTTGGTTCCTCAAAGAACACTTTGCACCCTGCTGTGCAGGCATGGCAGAAAATTCGGAAATGATGGCCAAGCTGCCCTGCAGCAGCTGGTTTCCCTCCGGGGGCCTGTGACACTGCTCCCGGGGTTCTCTATGTGCCGACTCTACACGACATAGCCCGGCTCTGCCCGATGTGTGGCCCAGCGCTACACTGCTCGGTTTTGTTGTAAACCCCCGGCTCTTCTGGAAATAGGTGCTGCATCCTTTTAAAGAAATGCCTTTATGTGACCAAGAATAAAGATTCTTGGTAAATGCTTACCACGGTCTTAGTTTAACATGAATGAATCTCTTCTGACACGTCCACTAGACGTAAGTTTCAAGTGCGGTGTCTACAGCTATCGTACGAAGTGTGCATCTGTGTTGCCTAGACCCTCGCTGGAGGATTAGTGGTACCCGAGTCAGCGGAGACAGAGCAGGTTCTGCTGCAGCAACGAG
Source organism: Tenrec ecaudatus (assembly GCF_050624435.1). Lineage (NCBI taxonomy): Eukaryota > Metazoa > Chordata > Mammalia > Afrosoricida > Tenrecidae > Tenrec > Tenrec ecaudatus. Next base: position 18,165,568 of record NC_134540.1, on the reverse strand, counting down.
GAATCCAAAAACCTCAGACACACAAGAAACCAAAGGGTATTTTTCTTGCTCATTCGGTGTGTCCATTGCAAGTCACGTATGCTCTAGCTCGTTTCCACAAGCGATTGTCACGTCAGGAAAAAAAGCCCAACTCAAAAGCAAGCGCACTGCCATCCGTCCGCTTCAACGCATGACCTTCTAGGTCCAGGACAAAGCAGACTGCCCCTGGGGGATTTTGAGGCCATACATTTTCACGGAAGCAGCCTCGTCTCCCCTGTGGAGTGGCTGGTGGCTTCCAACTGCTGACCAGTGGTTTGCAGCCCGATGTATAAACCCCGCCACCACCCAAGCCACCAGGATCATGAGAAAAGAGATATGGAAAGCCACAGATCACATGCCAGTGCCTCAGCTTCTCTGGCCTGAGTGAAGTCACGTGACCCGGTGTGGCTGTTAATGTTCGGATTCACAGCATCCCTGTGGACAAGAGAGCAGAACACTGCCCAGGCCCGCGTCACCCCGCGGCGCTGCTCTGGGTGCGGTCAGAGCGGAAGCGGCCTGCCCAGCCTGCTCCTTAAGGAGCTTCCTCTCTTGTTTCTTTTCTGTTAAAAGAGCGTTTTATTGGGGACTCTTGCAACTCTTGGTCCAATCCATTCATCGATGGCATCGGGCGGATTTGTACATCTCCTCTTTCACTATGACCCTCCACAGTGCACAATGTTGTTTTCAAGGACTAGTCTCTCCTGAGCACAAGTCCCAAGCACATGAAGCAAAGTCTCACCATCCTCCCTTTTTTTTTTTTAATCTAAAGTGGGCCTGACCCAAGGCATAGTATTTTTTTAAATCATTTTATCAGGGGTTCATACAGCTCTTACCACAATTCATCCATCTATCCATTGTGTCAAGCACATTGGTACATTTGTTGCCATCATCATTCTCAAAGCATTTTCTTTGTACTTGAGCCCTTGCTAAGGAGCATTCTGGTTGTAATTCTTCCAGGCCAGACTCGCTCATTGTCCTAGCAGTCCACAGTCTATTCCATATTCTTGGACGCTTCCCGTGATATTCCACCTTGTGCCCATAGGAGTTGAACACTGCCGCTCAAGGCTAATGGAGCACCTTGGCTCTACCATGGACAGCCAGCAGAATGAAAGAGTCTGTCTTGGAGTAAGAAAGGAAAAATACAGCCAACATGCTCCTTCAAAACAAGGGGGCAAGATTTCATCTCACATCTTTTGGACCTGTTCTCTGGAAGGCCAGTCTCTGGAGAAGGATCTCGCACTGAGAAAAGTGAAGCATCTTGCGAGAAAGAGGAAAAGCTCCCAAGAAGATGGAGTGACACAGCAGCTGCAACGGCGGGCTCTGGCCTCAGGGTGAGGATGGCGCAAGGCCAGGCCGGGTTCTGCTCTGTGGTCCACACAGGTTCCGTGGAGTAACCTCGCAGCAAAAGAGCCACAGTGTCGCCCCTGGTGCGCTGCACACTTGTCTCTGAGCCCTGGCTGGCCCTCCCCACTTTGTGCATCCCGCCCAGCCTCCATCTGTTCATCTGTGCGGTGGGAACGCGGATGTCTGAATCAAACGTTCATATATGTCAAGCTGTGAACCCCCTCCCAGGGGGGATGGACAACAGAAAAGGGAGTGAAGAGAGACATCCATCAGTGTGAGATATGACAAAATAACCATTTATAAATTAGCAAGGGTTCAGGAGGGAGAAAGGGTGGGGAAGGGAGGGGAGAAGTGAGGAGCTGATCCCAAGGGCTCAAGTAGAAAGAAAATGTTTTGAAAATGATGACAGCAACATATGTACACAATGGATGGATGATGATTTAAAAATAAATTAAATAAAATAGTGCCTGTTGAGCTGATGCCAGGGGCTTACGTGGAGAGAAGATATTTTGAGAATGATGAAGGTAACAAATGTACAAATATGCTTTATACAATTGATGTATGTATGGATTGTGATAAAGAGTTTCATGAGTCCCAAATAAAATGATTAAAAATTTAATAAAATAAACAGATCACCTCTTTCCAAAAAAATAGTGCCTTGCATGTAGCAAGTGCTATATTAATCATGTGTTACTAAATGGGGTTTGAACACGTGAGAAACATCTTGCTATTGAGTTACTGTCACTCACAGTGACCCTTCAGAACAGAGTCGAACTTCCCTCATGGCTGTGAATCTTTATGGAGGCAGATGGCTGTGTCACTCCCCCACAAATGGCTGGTAGGCGAAACCCTATGATCCGTGGCAGCAGCCCAGTGCTCCACCACTGAGCTGCAGGGCGTCTTGCCCTACTTGGGGTCTTAAAAGATTCATTTGATCCTCTGTGAAGTTGAAACAGCTCATGGGAAATCAGACAAAACCCAGAAGTGGAAACAGGCAAGAAGACAGCATCTCCAGGGACTGAGTGGCTCTACAGAAGACCCAGCAAGAGCAAGAAACATTCAAGATGCAACCACCACCCCAAAGAAACCATTGCAGTAGCGTCTACTTCAACTCGTGGCAACCCCATATGTTAAAGCAGAACTGAGCCCATCAGGACTGTCTTGATGGAAGACTGACAGGTCTGTCTTCCGCAACGATGCCAGGTGGGTACAAACTGCCAGCCTTTGGATTGACTTGCATCACAGCACAACGTGGTGGTCCCACCCGGGGACCTGCACATGGCTTCCAAAGCAGGAGAAACCGCAGGACTTCCAGACGTAACGTGCGATAAGCCTACCTACTGCCATCAAGTTGACTCGGGCTCATATTGACCCTCCATTGACGCTCCATTGACCCTCTAGAGCAGCAGTTCTCAACCTGTGGATCAGGACCCTTTTGAGGGTCTAACGACCCTTTCACAGGGGTCACCCAATTCATAACAGTAGCAAAATTACAGTTATGAAGTAGCAATGAAAATAATTTTATGGTTGGGGGGTCACCACAAGATAAGGACCTGTATTTAAGGGTTGAGCATTAGGAAGGTTGAGAACCACTGCTCTAGAGAGTTTCCAAGGTTTTGTACACCTTTGTGGAAACAGACAACCTCTTCTTTCTCCTTGCGAGTTTTTGAGGGGTTAGAATAGCCAACCTTACAGTGGTTATCAGAATTAGGAACAATCCTTAAATCTCTGAAGTGTAAGTCCTAGAGTGCTGAACACCCATAAGAGTGACACCATTAGCCGTAAATCTCGGAACTTTCAGCTGGATCATGGGCTGTCATCTGGAATGTGAGCAAAATCACTTGATACGCTTTAAAGAAATAACATCTGGGGTGGGACATCTGGGTCCCACTCCAGGAGTTCTGTTCTATTGGTGTGGGGCATTACCTGGGAGTCTGGTTCCTAGAAGCTTCCTCAGTAAGTTTCTATTCTGACCCAGTTAGAGTATCTTTTATACACATATGCACACACAAACACACACACACGCCTTTGAGCATGTCAGCATTGATCCGAGAAGACTCAACTATAAATGAGAAACATCACACAAAACTCCCTGCTGTCAAGTCGATTTCACCACTTAGAGGTTCTATAGGACAATACAGAACTGTCCCTTTGGGTCCCCAAGGTTGTAACTCTTTACAGGAGCAGAAAGCCTTATCTTTTTCCCTTGGAGCAGCTGGTGGTTTTGAACTGCTGACCTTGTGGTTAGCAGCCCAACTCATAACCCACTATGCCACCAGGACTTCTAACAAGAGGTTACTCCAGCCAGTGAGTGCAGCCTGCCGGCAGGAATGGCCCTAAAGAATGTGTCTTAGGGGAATGGTCCTGATTGACAAGCTCGATCCTGTTACTCCCAAGTTGATCCCTACCCTGAATTATCCTAGACTATCACTTTCCTAATAAACCGCATCAGGATGATGCTTGGCTGAGTTCAGTGTGGCCATTGTACTGAATGAGAGAAATAGAGTGCAGTGTGGGAAGGAGGGCCAGGGTCAGAACTGGTACAAACGTCAGAAAGTAAAGGTGCAAGTGACCTCCATCTCATAGGCACCAGGTTTGTTTTGAACTTGACCTCTTTCCTCTTAGATTAGGTGACTTCTGACACCGCTAGAACGAAAAGCTTTGTCCTCTGCCATATGGTCATAATGTAAAACTACAATGTGCGGGACATGAATGGGGCCCTCGTAAGGGGACTGCATCATGGAGAAGTCAGAACCTGCACAATTGTACCCTGTGCCGTCAGGTGCCCAAATATGCACTCTTGTGTGCTCCTATACTCTGTCCCCCTTGGTACCTGTCTTCATCCTAGGACTGACATGATAGACACACACAAATTGGGTGGCTTATAACAACAAAAACATATTCTCTCTTCAGGCCAGTTGTCCAAATTCAGGATGTCAGCAAGGTCATGTTCTTTCTGAAGGCTGCAAAGTATAGGTCCCTACGTTTATTTGGCACACACCCCCTTTGGTGATTAAAAAATGCTTGTTCTATCCAGGATAAAATGTCAGTGTCTACTTCTGCAGCCTGCCCGGGTCGTTCCAGCAACCTTGGGAGGTGGTATCATCCAATTTGGTGAAAAAGGAGGGTTATTTTTCTTCTTTCCCTGCTTCTGGTAGCCTCTGGCATTCCTGAATGTATAAGTGTAGCTGAAGTGGATGCTATGTCTCCTTTCTCCTCTTTTATAAGGACACCACTCAGCTGGGATTAAGACCCATTCTGCTCTGTTACAACTTCATATGAGTATAATTGCTAACATCTTCAAAGAGCCTATTTCCAAATAAGAATGCAGGTTTACAACAAGTTTATAGGTACAGATATTAGAACTATAACATGTCATTTTATGGGGCTCAATTCAATCTACTTTTGGTCTTGTTTGGTTTTTCATTCACCCTATCCCCAATTACTCCTTCTAGTCTGACTTTCCACTCATTACTCACCTTAAGGTTTTTCATGCCCCTGGCCAAGACCACCCTCACCCACTCCTTGGCCTCTGCTCTAGTGTTAGCTCCTGGAAGAGTCATAAAGTGCCCACTCGGGAGATACAGATTCTCTGTCTAGCTAGCAATGTCTAGTTATCATAGACTGCTGTACAGATGACCCATGGAAGGATGAGTGGGAAAATTTCCAGTTTCTCAGGGTTCAAGATGTGCCCACAAGTGAGCTGTGTTTTAGCAGTCACGAGGACTCCCATCTGATCACTTGTCAAGGACTAGCCTGAAAAGATAGGAAGCTAGAGGTTATATATCAGGGTGTTGCAAGCCCAGAAAATGATCGGTATAAAACTCTAAAAGGGGAACGACAAAAAAAGAAAGAAGTGAGAGGAGCCAGTCTCCTACTGTCCATGGGAGACTTGACTTCTTTGAAGACCAACAGAAGTAGCCATCGTGTCCGTGTGGGCACTTTGCGTGCGGGGCTTGCCCCCCGCCCTCAAGGGGCTCCCGCGTGCTGCGCCTGAATGGCATCCTCAGCTGGGAACACCCCTTACTCATCTGACTTCGGGGCATCAGAAGGAAGGGTGCCCTAGACGAGGGCAGCAACAAGCCTTACGTTCCACAAGGACATCCACGTGTGGAGGCGGACCATGACATTCTGAGCTAGGCATAAGCTTCTTATGATTCTGTGGGTGAAGCCGCCCCTCTGCAGTGGTTGGTGACCCCTGGAGCCTCACTGCTGGAAGCCGGATCCTGAGCTGGGTGACCTCAATTGGCCTCCGAAAGACCTTCCCAGAAGAACCAGTCATGTGTCACAGAGACCGGCAGTGGGTCTAGCTGTCCTCCCTAGGTAACCTTCACTACTTTCTCATGTCAATTGCTCCTATTGTCAGCTTTTATTCTATCCCTAGGCAAATTCCTCGGCTGACAGGGCTCCCCAACATTCCAGAAGTCCCTGAAGGCAGAGCAGTGAAATGCCATTGCCTGGCTGAACTGAGATTTCTGAACTGTCCAAACGCCAGAATAGGAGGGGAATTTGGAGCCAGACTTCCCCCAGGTCCACAATGTCCTCATTCCTCCCACACTCCTTCCTTCAGCACCTGGGATGTGCGGGAGGCGACTGGCAGGTACTGGAGATCCAGAGACAAATCATAAGGAACCTCCCTTACCCTGAGGGAGTCACAGGATAATGCAGGGGTCTTCGGAAAGTTCATATTGTGAAAAAAACTATGCAAATTTTTTTCTTTTGCATCCAAATAAACTCATAAGAAGTTGTCTGCAGGGGAATGAGGCTGAGGTCGCCTAGGGTTCTTAAAGGACTAGATCTGCAGCTCTTTTCCTCCCCTGGGGCCACTGGCGGGCTCAACTCGTTGACCTTGTGGTTGTGATGAGAGTTGTATGAGCCCCCAATAAAATGATTTTAAAGTAATAATAATTATTATTATAAACCTCAGAGGAAAAAAAGAGAAAACACTTCACAAGAAGCCACTCTGCTTCTGAGTACTTTTGGGGGGATTTCTGAGGAAAGACTAGGATGTTGAAATTCATAACCATTGCTAGTCATTGCATGACTCAGAAAAATTTCAGTTGACATGCATTTTCCCTCAACCAAACATAGCAACAGGAAGCTTTGCGGCCGAATATTAGGTTGCCATCCATATGGTAATGAGAGCCTGTGTGTTATTGTAACTGTAAATTTAGAGCCTACTGTCACCAATCCCATGGACAGAATGAGTCTGATGTGTTTAGGACATAAAATGAAGAGTGCAGGAATGCCTGATTAGATTAGCATCCTATTTTTTTATTTTTTTCTTTATTGGGGGTTCGTACAATTCTTACCACAATCCATACATCCATCCACTGTGTCAAGCACATTTGCACATTTGTTGCCATCATCATTCTCAAAACATTTGCTTTCTACTTGAGCCCCAGGTACCAACTCCTCATTTTCCCCTCCCCCGCTCTCCCTTCCTCCCAAAGCCTTGATAATTTATACATTAGTATTATTTTATCATGTCTTACACTGTCCGATGTCTCCCTTCACCCATTTTTCTGTTGTCTATCCCCCAGGAAGGTGGTTATGTGTAGATGATTGTAATCGGTTCCCCCTTTCTCCCCCACCTTCCCCTTCCCCTCCTGGTATTGCTACTCTCATTATTGGTCCTGAGGAGTTTATTTGTCCTGGATTCCCTTTGTTTCTAGCTCTTATGTGTACCTGTGTACATGCTCTGGTCTAGCTGGATTTGTAAGGTAGAATTGGGTTCATGATAGTGGGGGGAGGAAGCATGAAAGAACTAGAGAAAAGTTGTATGTTTCATCGGTGCTACCCTGCACCCTGCCTGGCTCATCTTCTGGCATCCTATTTTCATGGAGCTCAAATTACAAAGCCATAAACTAGAGCTTCCTTGGCAGGGAGGGGGTTCTCAAAATAAGAACCTGGCAAAGTTCATGTACCAGAGATTCAGGTGTGCCCATGTGTTCTGGGCATCAGGGAGATAAATGACATTATGGGGCAGAAACAGCATTCAGGTTTTTTATGGTCATGTAAGGCGGGTCTCTGCATTAATTTCTCTGTCTAATCAAGTGAATATTGCTAATTACCTTCTCAGGTACATTGAATACAGGGAAGAGTCTAACATAGTAGACAATCATGGACACCAGAAATCATTAAAATGTTACCAGGTAAATTAACAAATTGGAATATAGATTCACTCTTCGTTTTCATATGATTTGAGTTACTTGGAATCTGACTTCCATAGTCAACTCTGGGTACATTGATGAAATCAAGGCCCACAAATCTGACCACCAGCCCTATGATCATAGAAACCATTCCAAGATGAGCCTGTAATGCTCCCATGGGGCCTCTAATTCAGCAGTTAATTAGTGCCTCTGGGCTTCTCTGTCTTTCATCTCTGCCTGCTTTAATCCATCTTCTAATTTCAGGTATCAATTTCTTAAACTCTGTTTCTTCACTCAAGGAGCTCTGTTGATATAGTGGTCAGCAGTTCAAAACCACCGGTTTCTCCTTACGAGAGACAGGGCTTTCTACTCCTGTAAAGAGTTTTGGGGTTAGTTTTGTTGGGTGCCCCTGAGTTGGTTGTGATCCATAGCGACCCGATCCACAGCAGAACCAAACACTGTGTGGTCCTGTGCCGCCCTATGCCTGCGTCCATCGCTGCAGCCACTGGCGATCCTTCTCCAGGACCGTCTCCTTTTCATTGGCCCTTCACTGCGCCAAGCACAATGTCCTTCTCCAGGGAGGGCTCTCTTGACAAGATGCCCAAAGTATGTCAGATGAAGTCTGTCATCCTTGCCTCCAAGGAGCACTCTGGCCATACATCTTCTTCCAAACAGATTCGTTTGTCCTTTTAGCAGTCCATGGCACATTCCGTATTCCTCACGAGCACTATACTTCAAATGCATTGATTTCTCTTCAGTCTTCCTTATTCATTTCATAACTTTCACAAGATATGAGTCAATGGAAAATACCATTGGTGTTGAGTCAGGCACACCTTAGGTAACATCCTTGCTTTTCAAAACCCTAAGGAAGTCTTGGGGCTGGATTTACCTAATGCAACATGTCTTCTGATCTCGACTGCTGTTTCCATGAGCGTTTATTGTGGCTCCAAGTAAGACAAAATTCTTGACAACTGCAAACTTTTCTTGATTTATCTTAATGGTCCAGTTGAGAAGATTTTGGTCTTCCTTACATTGAATTGTAATCCACACTGAAGGCTGCAATCCTTGATCTTTGTCAGCAAGTGCTTCAAGTCCTCCTCATTTTCAGCAAGCAAGGTTGTGTTATCTACATATCCTGGGTTGTTAATAAGCCTTCCTCCAGTCCTGATGCCACACTCTTCATAGAAGCCAAGCTCTCTGATGATTTGCTCAGCACACAGATTGAATGAGTATGGTGAGAGGATACAAAGTACACCTTTCCTGATTTGAAGCCATGCAGCATATTCCTACGTAAAGAGTTACAGTCTCGGAAACCCACAGGGGGAGTTCTACTGGGTCCTATAGGGTCGCTATGGGTTGGAATCAGCTCATTGGCAGTGCGCTTGCTTTTTGGTTTTTCATCACCACCCATGAAAATATGAAAATGAAGTAGGGAATGAAATCACTGAGCCATCAGACCTATATATCACTAAGTTGATCTAAGTGATGTACAAAATAAGATAAAACATGAAAAATATGGCAGTGCTTGGGGTAGCAGCACTATAGAAGAGACTCCAAGCCAAACCAAGTATTGGCATGCTTGTGAGCCTCCTCTGAAGAATAAGAAACCATGAGTGTCCCACCTGACCCAACACGCCTGACCATGGTGGATAGGACTGGTTCAGTGCTAACCTAAGGAGAGCCATCTGGAGACCCATTGGACTTAAGGTGTTTTCAAAGTTCTACGAAACTGAGCTAACAGTGAGTCAACCTAGCTTCTGTGGCCCACAAGTGCTTTTTAATGTTGGAACCAGTATGAAAGCGCTGTCGTGTTTGTTCCATGACCCGAACTCCTAACCCTTTGCCAAGTTTGAGAGCTGCTGTAGGATCTGACCAGGGGGACCCCCAGGGCCCCGTGCCCAGGAGGTGATCATCCAGCGTGAGGTGTGCTCACAAGATCAATGTGTGTCCTACAGAGGTTGACGTCTGGCCTCCATTCATCCCAAGTTGACCTTTTATCCAATGTCTGCTGTTCTTGCTCAACCCAATAGCCTCTCTCAGCACTTGTGGTCTCTTACTGGCCCTGCCGAGCATGCCCCACGCATCTTTCTGCTGTAAGAATCTGTGACTGTCTCCTGTGACCTGTCTCTCCTCGCCTACTACAGTAACACCTTGCCCCTCACAGCCACATCCTGTACATGTTTCTGTCATAATAAAGGCTCTCTTTCCCCAGGTGAACGCAGTAGAAAGAGCTAAACTGACCAATAAGACTTCAGCACTTACTCACCCCAAGGTCCTACCCCACTGGTCATGCGCGCACCCTCTCTACAAACACAGACTTTGTGGCAACCCCAGTCCAGGAGCAGTTCCAATTCCCGACTTCATGGTCCTCTGAAGCATAATCGTGTGCACCTAGGAGATGCCACTTCAAGTTCAATAAATCGGTAATGAAAACTTCAGAGTGGGAGGTCCTCCCATACCAAATCGTGAGACATGCTCCTCAAAATGGATCTTAAGATATTATCTTACAGTTTTACTGGACTTTTCATCTTCCCTGTTACAATTTGATCCTCTCTTCTTACCTAAGAGCAGGAGGAGATGAAGCCAGAGCCCTGGCTGTGAGAGCATGGCTGAGGTAGACAAGATTTCAGTGGTCTTTGCTATTGTAGTTACTATTGTCTTAAGGATACTACGTACCATATATACTTGTGTATAAGTTGAATTTGTCAGCACATTTATAATACAGTTTTTATCGTGAAATTAGGTGCCTGGGCTGATCTTTGGGTGGGCTTATGCTCGAGTATATAGGGTAAGCAGATTTTGCCCCAAAGTTTTCTCTTCTATGAAAGCTTTCTCATGCTATATGTCAATGTCCTAAATGAACTAACAAGGAAGTGAATGGGGAAATGAGCCCTAGTTGTGCATTCACTGTGTGTTCTCAAAAAACAGGCTTTCAGTAAGAACATTTGCTCATTGAAATCTTGTTGCCCGGCACGACCACAGGAAGGTCACTGGATTTTGCCCGTCAGCACAGAATGGCAGACAGGCAACGAGAAGGACAAGGATCTGAAGACACACCAAACCAGCTATTCGGAGTGAAAATTAATGAGTGGAATGTTGGGGACTTTGTAGGGTTTTTGTTTCAGAAATAGTCTGCCTTCTTGGATTTCTGATTTGCTGTTTCAAATGCTCCTAGAGTCCTGGGATGGTGCGCACTCTCTCCCAAAACAACCCCTCACAGACTCCACTGCTGGGGGCGAGGTAAAGAAACGGGTCTGCTCCTGCTCCTGCTCCTGCTCCTGCACTTGCCACCAGACCAGCAGTCGGGAGCATCTCTGACACATTCCGGTCAGGAGGGCAAAAGGGCTAAAGCTTACTCATATGTCAACGTGATTGACTTCATGAAAGTACCAAACTGATATTTAGGCGTTCCACAAATGTTATTAAGCCCCTGTGCTAGGTGTTGAGAAGCAGCCTTGGTTGGTGCCGTGGTTAAGCTGACCTCTGTGTTAGAGGCAGTGCTCCCCTTCCCCACTAGATGCTCGTAACTGAACACTTCCCCAACTTGTGATGATGAAGAAACGGCACAGGGTCAGAACTCCAGGCTTGGTGGCCGCTGCGCACTTACAGAGCTGGGCCATGAGGAGAAGGAAAGGGTGGAGAAAAAGAAGGGAGAGGTGCTGAGGCAAAAATCCCACGGCAACAGAGACAGCTTCGCCCTTTGGAAGCCAGGATGCTAAGCAGGCTGAGAGGAAAGATGGGATTACAGTCAGATCCCACTGCCCCTTATGAGCCATTATCACCTTGGAGTTGATGCTGTTTGTGGCTCTGTTACAAACTGAGGCACTCTCGTGGTGCAGTGGTTAAAGTGCTCAGCTGCTAACCAAAAGGTCTGAACCCACGAGCCAGTCTGCAGGAGAAAGAGAGGTCATCAGCTTCCATCAAGATTACAGCCTTGGAGACTCTATGGGGGACCTTCTACCCTGCCCCATAAGGTAATTATAAGACAGAAACCACTCAACAAAAGTATTGTGGGATTCGGGGGGGGGGGGCTTTTATCCTTTAAGAATTAAATGCACAAAGGATGAGTTTGATGACTTTTCTCCCTAATGTAACAGCAGGAAAGTGAAGCTCGGTCACTAAAGCCCATCAGACTTGAGTATACCTTCCTGGGCCCTTCCACAGTGAGGGCGTGGCAGTCATGGCAACCCACTGCTCGTCTTCGTGTGAAGGTGGCCTTAGATGTCTCAACTCCAAGCTTTATTGTCACTGTGAACTGAGAGTATTCTGAGGTCTTGACCTCTTCATATTTGAATGGAGAATAGCAACAGTGACAAGTCATGTAGAGGGGGTTTTGAAAAGTAAAGCAATCTACTACATGTGCATGCACATTTACACTAACACAGACGTTTAATTACCCACACCGAAACTTCCAAAGGGGTAACACTTGGAATGCCAGTTGATGTCCCTGGTTCCTGTCCATTCTAACCCTTTGAATCAGTCCAAACCATTGGCCAGGGCCAATGGAGCAAAGCAGGGGCAGAGTTGAATTTTTTAAATGTGGATGATTGGACACACTAACCAAAACTTGAAAACTTAGAAGTTGATTAGAAGAGGCACATAAACCCTCTGAGGAACCTGGTGCCTGATGGCAGCAGGTTTTCCCATTATTGTCGAGACTATGGAGCAAACACAAAGTCAGGCAGTCAGCCACCGTCTTTGAGCTGAGCGCTGTTTCTGATGCGACCAATGAAGCAACATGCACGCTGCCCTTACATTCTAAGAAGGTGATTCTATTTCTAGGATGGCTTTGACCCATCATTTTTCCCACCCTGCTTAGTGCTCCAGTTAATTCATCTTTTATAATTCTGGGCCCATTTCATTGCTGATTTATTGGCAATGACTGAACTGGGCTGAACCAATTGAAAGTCCTCAATAAATTTAGATGGACTATTTAGGAAGGAGGACTCTCTGGGAAATGCCATTAAACACTCAGCTATTACCCAACAGGCAGGGGGTTGGAGCACTTTGGGAGAATGGCTTGGTGATGTACTTTCAAAAGATCACAGTCTTACTCTGAAACCCAGGGGGCCACCAGAAGGTGAGCCAACTCCACTGGATTCTCTTGCTTTTGTTTTTATGCAGTTATGAATTACATAGTCATAGAATATAATAATCTTTTTCTTGCTGGTGTCTATCCCAGTGGTCCTAATGTTAGTAGTGGGTGCCATTGTGCTGGTTTTGACTCATAGCAACCCACGACAGCCTGTCCAAGCCTGCACCAACCTCACAACCTTGACTGTATTTGAACCACTGGTGGGATTCAAATCAGTTAAAAGTCGGCTGGCTGCCCTAATGACTGTTTTAAGTATTTTGAGAGAGAGAGAGAGAGAGAGAGAGAGACTAAAAGGTAGTATATTGTTTCAACCTATCAGGGCACTACTGTTGCCCACACGAACATTAAAAGAGTAAGGGATGTAAATTTGTGAGTTAGAACCCCGATTACAAGTACCATTTCAACAACCAGCTCGCCAAACTCCAGAAAAAAATTAGGTATCGGGTTCTATTGAACTGGTGCGAAGTGGCTGAATCCCACCACTGATTTGAGCCCATTGTTGCAGTCGCTGTGTCAGTCAAACTCATGAAGAATCTTCCTCTCTTTCCCTGACTTGTTCAAGCCTGCTGCACTTCTCCAGGACCTGGTTCCTCCCGCTAACATGTCCAAAGTGCATGACCTGACGTTTCACCCTTTCCTTCTAAGTAGCATTCTGACTGTACTCCTTCTAAGACAGATTTGTTCACTCCTCGGGTGACTCGTGGTCCATCCAATCGCCTCCACCAGCACCAGCACTCAAAGGCACCAACAGCTCTTTGCAGGTCCTCTCTATTCATTGCTCAGCCTTGGCATGCATATGAAACAATAAATAATACCATAGCTTGGGTCAGGCAAACCTTAGCCTTCAAAAGGACATATTTGCTCATTCATACTTTCAAGAGACCTTTTGCAGGTGTTCCCAGTGCCTTTCATTTCCTGGATTTGGCTTCTGTATGCATTGATTGTGGACACAAGTAAAATGAAATCCTTGACATCGTCAATTTTTGCTCCACTATTGGAATGTGACTTATTAGTTCAGTTGGATTTAATTTTCTTTATGTTGAGGTGTGATCCATACTGAAGGCTGTTTCTCAATAATTGTGTCAAGTCCTCCTCTAAGAATGGGTGTCATCTGAATATCCCACATTGTTGATACACCTCCCTCCAATCCTGATGCCATAAGCTATCTTCTCAGATTATTGGCTCAGTGTACATACTGAATCATTTCATGAAGAGATACAGCCCTGATACATAGCTTTCCTGATTTCAACCATTCAGTGTCCCCCTTGCTCTTTTAAAATAACTTCTCTTGGTCTATGTCCAGAACCTGCATGACCAAATTGTCTGTAATAACCATTCTTTACAATGGTATCCTAATCTGTTATGATCCATACAGTTGAGTACAGTGGCAAAAAGTTAGACATCTTTCTGGTATTCTCTTCTTTCAGGGATGATAGGATACCAGAAACTATCTCCCTCCTTCTACATCCTTGTCTGAATCCAGCATGAATTTCTGGGAGAAATTGTACTGCTGCAATCATTTTTAAAATTGTCTTCAGCAAAATGTGTGTGTGCTATTAATGACATTAACACTTCCCATCTTCATTCCATATTCTTTTGGATCACTTTTCTTTGGAATGGGCACAAATATGGATCTCTCCCGCCGAGTTGGCCAGGCCTTCCAAATCCCGTGGCAGAGATGACTGAGCACATCCGGCACCAACTCTGCTTGTTAAGACCCGACTGTCCTTCTGCCAACCCCTGGACCCTGATTTCTCACCAATGCCTTCAGGGCAGCTGGACTGTATTTCTATGTCATCAGTTCTTGGCTACATGCTTCTTTCTGAAATGGCTGCACATTAGCCAATTCTTTTTGCCGCAGGGATTCTGCACACTCCATGTCCTTTAGGTGTTTGCTGCAGTGTTCAATGCTCTGCCCATAGACTTCTACACTTTTACAGCTCTAGGCTTGAACTTTTCTTCAGTAATTTTGGAAATGCCAAGTGTGTTCATTCATCTTGGTTTTCCATGACAATATTTGAGCTACCCTTTTGAAACCATTTCTTCAACTTTTTAACTTTATTTCTTCCTCTAGCTTTAGCTACTCTGCATTTAAGAGCAAGTTTCAGTGACATTTCTGACATCTATTTTGGTCTTTTCTTTCATTCCTGTCTTTTTAATGATATTTTACTTTCTTCATGCACTTGTACCAAGTCTTTGATGTCATCTCACAATTCATTTGATCTTCAGTTCAATGCTTCAAATCTATTAAGATTTGAATATAAATTCAAATGGGTTGATCTCCCATGTGACCCATTTTAAAGTTGTTTCCATTTTTAATATGTTCTGATTTCTATACTATTGAAGTTTTACTCTTGTATTTTGTCACCATTGGTGGTGTTGTTGTTGTTGTTTCTAGTTTTATGAGTTTCTATATGTGAAATCCAGACAGGTGCATATATCGACACAATAACTGGATTAATAATTACCCAGTGGCATGGCAGGGGAGGGTTAGAGGGAAATGGGAGAGCTAACAAAAATGAGGACAAGGAAAAAGAAAACAGTCTAAAATTGATTGTGGTGGTGAATGTTTAACTTTTAATAGGACTGAATTATTGAATTCTATGTGAATTATGTGTCAATATAACCATTTTTAAATAAATAAAATGCTGACTTCCAAAAAATAAATTCAAATGGGATATAGTCAAGGCCATACTTTGGCTTTCAAGAACTTGCTTTCATGTCTTTCAGCTTCAACTTAAACTTTCACATGAACAACTGATGGCCTCTTCTGTAATTAGCCCCTGGCCTTGTTCTGATGATATTGAGCTTTACTGTCTCCTCCGAACCATATTCTATTGGATTCCTTTGTATTGCATTTAGTAAGGTTTCCATGCATAGTTGAAGCTTATGTTGTTGAGATGAGTAATAAGTTGTTGGTCTTGCAGGAACTTGTGAACGAAATTTCTGATTGGCTGCCATTCATATAACATAGCTACAACAATTACAAGAAGTTACCATCACAGGACTCCTAGAGTTTTGTAAACAGGACATTTCCATTAATCTCAAAAAAATCGGAGGTTTACTGTGTTCTGAGTTTTAAGTGTAAATTAATGAATAATGAAACTAGCCCTTCTGGCTTCATGCGTCTGGTAACATAGCTATTTCTAAAGGTTCATTTATAGCACAGCGAAAAGATCGTTTCCTTAGAATGCATAGATTTTTAACACTTAACAAGGTCACCTTTAGAATTACGGGTAAGAGAATTCATGTTTTCATAATGTAACACTTGTAAATTTTTGACATGAGTAACCAATTTGTACACACGCTCTAAGGCACGCTGGCAGGGACTCTTCATTGACCTCAGCCAGCAGTTCAAACTCCTCAGAAAAGGAGGTTATCTGGAGCTATAAAGATTTAAACTTCAGAAGGCCCATACAGTGTTGCTCAGAGACGAAATCGACTTGATAGCAGTGCTTGGATGTAATAAGTATAAGGGAGCCCTGATCATAGTAACTGTTGCCAACTGCAAGGTCAGCAGTTCAAGCCCCCCAACTGCTGCACAGGTGTGGCTGCTCCCACAAAGATTCCGTCTCAGAAGCCCCAAGGAGCAGTTCTACTCTGTCCTATAAGGTGGCTAAGTCAGGATCAGCTTGATGCCCATTGGTTTGGTTTGGAGTTTTTATATATAAGTACAAACCAGTTGGTGAGGACTAAGCAGTCCCAGGAGCCCCTGAATAATGCAAATAGTTAATACATTCAGCTGATAACCGAAAGGGCTGAAAGTCAAATCCATTCATAGTCACGTCAGAAAAAAAATCCTGGGAATCTACTGACAAATCATTGGCTGAAAATCCCATGGAGGACAGCTCAACTCTGACAAATATGAGGCCAGCATGAGTCAGAATTGACTTGACAATGGATGGTAGTGATGGTGGCGAAGCAGCCCAAGGAAAGTGGCAGTGACTCAGGACAACACAGGTCAGAACAAGCCAGCCAAGTAAAGAGGCCTGGACAGTCTTAGTTGATGCAACCAAGCTAAACACATTGCCATGGAGTCAATCCAAGTCATAGCGACCCCCATAGGTCAGGGTAGAACTGCCCCCATGAGTTTACGAGACTAAACCTCTGGGCTGTAGAAAGTCCAGTCTTTCTCCCATAGAGGGACTGGTGGTTTCAAACAACTGGCCTTGCAGTTATCAGCCCAACTCATAACCACTATGCCACAAGGGCTCCTTGGTTGATGCAGGCTCTAGCAATAAAAGTGAAAGCGGGAGCCCAGGCAGTAGAGGTGGAGGAGGGGTGGCCAGGGATCGCCACATAGAGGAAGAGCAGCTCAGGACCAAACAAAGCAGCAGACGGGGAAGACGGGTGGTTAACACCCAAGGCCTCTTAAAGCTCCTCATTTCAGGCTACTTTAAGTTTCTGGTTGACACATCTGTTCCCAAATAATGAGTGAAATGAAAGGGGAAATGGAAATGTACCCTAAAGAGTATAAATGCCATATTGTATTTAGCAAATCACTGTTTGGGGACATTTGATTGTCTGTCTTGGAAGATGTCCAGAGTGTTCTTTAGTGGCGAGGACGGCGAGACTCTGTCTCACATCCTTTGGACATGTTGTCAGGAGAGGCCCGTCCTGGAGAAGGACATCATGCTTGGCAGAGGGGCAGCAAAGAAGAGGAAGGCCCTCAATGAGATGGACTGGCACTGTGGCTGCAACCATGTGCTCAAGCACAGCAACAACTGTGAGGGTGGCCCAGGACCGGGCAGCGTTTCGCTCTCTCTGCATAGGGTCGCTACGGCTTGGAACCAATTGGATGGCACCTAACAATAAACAAGATTGTGATCAATTTTTAGCTAACACTTTTACATATGCCAGAAGTGTCCATTATATATAGATACATATACATGTGTGTATGAATGTGTAGATATTTCTAGAAGTGGACTAACCAAAGAATTTTTTTAATTCAATGCCTACCCTCTAGGCATGAGATGTAGTCCCAATTTTGCCATCAAAGTATTTTCTCCTGCAAGAAAGCACATGACCAGTTATTTTAAATTCTAATCTCATTCGGTATCTATTGATGAGTTAAACAAGTGAGGAAGTTGGAATGAGTGAGTTGGGAGGTGTCGAAATGGTGGAAATTCTAAAGTTAGAAACACAAAGTGAAAGAGAGTGGGGTTGAGAGGAGCTGAAGGTATATATGCACCCACAGAGCAAACGGATTCCTGCTCCCATTCACTGCCGAGGAAACCCGCCACCTTACAACATGTCACTCAAGGTACCGTTGCATTTCGTGTAACTTCTTTGCGTTGGTCTTCTCTCTTACTTTCACTTTTCTCAATTTGGCCAGCTGTCCTCTCCTTTTGAGTCCCCTGCGTGTCTGCTTCAGAAACAGCTTTAACCACTGTTCTCCTGATCTCGGGTTCTCCCACCGCCCCCTGGGCTTTCAGCAGTGGTTTGCAAAGAGGCGGCTAGCAGGGGGATCTGTACATTCACTGAACTTTAACCTCCTGGTTCTGATGGCATAGTTGGCTATGAGTGTAGCTGAGAACCTCAAGGTCAGCTGTACAAACCCGCCAGATGTGAGAGAAATGAGGCTGTGGGCTCGAATAAAGCTTAAAAATCCCAGAACCCCCTATGGCAGTTCTACTCTGTCTTCAGGGCTGCTATGGGTCGGAACGGGCTTGATGGCAGTGAAGGTGAGTTTGGGCCACCCCAGGAGCCCAGGTCTGCTGGTGCCCTGGGGGCCCGCCATAACTGAACTCTGGTGTGGGAGGGCGGAAGCCATAGACCATTAGCTTGGTTTTCTCAAGAACTCAGTATGACGCCAGACACCTAGAAGGGTCAGTATGTAGCCAGTGACGGCACCTGATGTCCTAATTCATGCACGGATCTTAGCATTTCACTACAAAGGGATGTCAGTGCCATGAGATCATCGAACAGATCAAGAGGGCATCTTTGGGATAAAGGCAGGCACACAGCTCCCAGGCAGCTGAGCAGGTGCTTGTTTTGCTAATGCTTTCTGCCTTCCGGTGCACAGGGCCGGGGTGGGGGGGGCAGTGACTGTTTGGTGCTGAGGATGGTGTTCAGAACCTGTCAGGATGTCCCAGGGCACCTGGAATTCAGAGGATCTAAAGAACCCATCACTAAAGGAACTCATCAGCTAGGAGGAGGGTGGGTGGGTGAATGCACTTAAAGACAGTAGCCAGAACTTGAAATTCGTATTTCATCTGATGGATAGTCAAAGCCAGCTCTTTTCTCCTCTGCCTTCCAGGCCATCCCTTTCCCCCTCAATATGTTCACTCCAATTTCTCAGAACAATTTAAGAAAACTCACTGCCATCGAGTCAAGTCCAATTCGCAGCCACCCTGTCGGGCGGTGTAGAGCTGCCCCTGGGGGTCTCTGAGACTGGAACCCTTTATGGGAGTAGAAAGCCCCCGGGGGGCTTTAGAATGCTGACCTTGCTGCTGGCAGGCCAACTTGAACCCCAGAGTGACTCTTGTCCAAGCTGACAGAAACAGCGGGCTGTTCTCCCAGCCACCATCTCTCTGCTTGCTCCTTCCCCAGTGTCAGATTTTTTTTAAAAAAAAGAAAAAGCAGGTTATCCTTTTGAAAATTGCAGATAGTCGCTGACCTGACAAATCTAGAGACTCTAAATTATGGGACGAGCTGATGGCCAGGCTGAGACACTTTGGATTACAGATTCTACTGCTATATGCCCCTTTCACTGGCCCTGAGCTTAGAAACACAGCCCTGGATCCCAGGTCCTCTAGTCCCTCCCCACCCACCTCCACCCTCAGCTAAGCCCTGAAAATGAAGATTCGTAAAAGCAGCCCTGGGGTGCAGTGGGTTACAAGTTGGGCTGCTAAGTGCAAAGTTGTCAGCGCTAAAACCACCAACTGTGGTTTTCTGCCTGCAACATTCTGTGCAGAGCAGGGGAGAACCTAACAGTTATGAAAGGGGCTTCCGAGTCAGTGCGAGTGGTCAAACTGCAGCTCTCCGGCCATATACTGCTCTTTCAGTACAGACATGAGGTTCTGAAGGAAAATTCTACCTCCAAAATCCAGCTGGACCAGAGCATGCACACTGGTACAGCTAAGAGGTCTCAACACACATAACCCAGGACAGATACATCCATCAGGACAATGGGAGTGGCAATACCATGAGTGTAGGGGACAAAGGGGGACATGGTCGACATATAACACACCCCTCAGGGGGATGAGCAACAGAAATGTGGGTGAAGGGAGACAGTGGATGGTAAAGGTAAGAAAATAATTTATAATCAGGGTTCATGAGGTTGGGGGAGGGAGGGGGAAAAAGAAAAGCTGATACCAAGGGGTCAAGTAGAAGGCAAATGTTTTGAGAATGATGATGGCAACAAATGCACAAATGTGCTTAATACAATTGATGTATGGATTGTCATAACAGCTATAAGAGCCCCCAATAAAATTCTTTGTAAGAAGAAAAAAGTAAAGTAAAACTATCCTAGTTTCATCGATATTATTCAGATAGTGATGATTTCATGTGTTTGTGAAAATATATTTTTGAATATTTTTAAATTGGTATGAGGGACAGGAATAGCTCAGCTCTCTTAAGTGTTTGCCAATCCCAGGAACTGAGCGGTTGCCTTGGAAGAAATTTACTTCTAAAAGACCAGGCACTGAAAACCCCTAGAGAGTCACCGGCATCCTACAGATGCTGACTCGTGGTGACCTGGGGGGATGGGGTGAAGCTACCCCTGTGACTTCCCAAGACTGTGACTGAGAGTGGAAAACCCAATCTTTCTCCTGAGGACCAGCTGGTGATTTCGAACTGCCCACCTTGCAGTTAGCAGCCCAGTGGGTAACCACTATGCTACGGGACTCTGTCTTGGTTGTACATAGGAGCATCGATAATTTGAGGGGGTGTCATGTTTTAAATACATGTCTATCACACAAGTTTTGCCAGTGAAGTAATTTAGAGGTATGTGACCCATGGAAAGCAATGACAGCAACCGGCTGTGCTAACAATGTGATATTATCATCATCAGTAGCCTCTCTCCTTTTCCCTCCTGTCCCTGGTATCCCCCGATAAACTTCATTCTCTACCCAAAAAACAAGTCCTATGGAGCACGGCCCTACGCCAACACCCACAGACTCAAGCAGGAGTGGGAACGGACTCAGCAGCCACTGCTGCGAAAGGCTGGGCACAGGGTGAAACAGAACTTCCACACGAGCACCAGTGTCCCCAAGAGGAAATGCAGGAAGCGGGGTGATTGCTTCTGCGCTGAGGGACCTCGTCCTTGAAGGGACTCGGACACTCTGCTGCAGATAGAATGTGCAGAACCCCGCGCTTGGTTTTTGCCGAGACAGCCCACGGGTACTTACTTCCTGGTCAGTAAATCCAGAGCAAGGCCCTGCAGAGCCAAAGGCCACCTCCTCTCCTACTGGCACTGCCATCCTGCGAGGTCAGAACCAGGGATTTGGCAACAGCCTCTTAACTGCCCTCATCTGCCCCACACCAACCCACCGTCTACACCGCCGTCTCTATAAATCTCTCCTAAGCATGAATCTGCTCATATTCCTGAAACATGTCAGCACCCTAAGACTTGGAAGCCTTCAGTGGGACCTAACTTGTGCCATTCAGACCTGATCTGCAAACCCATTCTCCCTCTCACCTCTGTCCCCGCGTGCAGCCGCCCCAGGGCAGCTGGCTGGATTTAGTGCGTCACAGCCTTTGACTGTGCTGAGACTTCTACCTTTGCCCTCTGTCTCTGTCCCCTGCACCTTTACCTGGTCAACCCCTCCCAGCTTTTATAGCCAGCTCCAGAATCAATGGCTCCAGGCCATCTCCTGCGAGAGAGAATGAGGTTCTCAAGCCACATAATTTAAAATTTTCTTTTAAAGAAGAAAATGATCAAATTAATTTTGAGCTCTTTGTGAGCAGGGGTATATATTTCAGATCATCATCTTTGCATTCAACAACTTATCAAACCTCCCAGGAGCTGGCCCAGCCCACCCCTTCCCTCACTGGCCCACCCCCATCCAGTCCCTCTTTCTCCTCTCTGGTGACCCAGGGTTTCCCAAAGTCAGCACTGGGAACAATGCAGGGAACTGCAAACTCAGAGAGCCGACTTTATTCTTGGTTACGGGCTACATTACCAACGTTTTTAACTGCCGGGCAGGTGGGGGTGGTGGGAGGTAAGCAATTATTTTCACATTTTGAAAAGGGGACAGCAGGCCAAATAGGCTTGAGTCTAGCCCATTGCTTCCCCAGCCTGCACACCTCTGGACACCACCAAAGTCTGTCTCCTCTGGTATCCTGAATGACAGCATCTCAACATGTCTCCAATATTTTAAAATTATTAGTAAGCTGTCTCACATGTTTTTAGGAAGCCTGGTGGTGCAACAGTGAAGCACTCAGCTACTAACTGGAAGGTTAGCAGTTCAAACCCCCCTCTCCCCCCGCCCCACCCAGGAGCTGCCTGGGTTAAAGAGCCCCATTAAGGCCTTTGGGGCCCTCCTACTGTCACCTGGGTCACCACCAAAGGTAACTCAACAGCACCTAAGGCTCACGTTGCAGATTCTGGTGTTCTTCAGGAAGTCTTCGGCGTGCAGTGTGCCCTTTACATTGAAGACACATTTCCGCTCGGACTAGCCTCATTTCCAGTGCTTAATAGCCACGGGCGGCAAGCAGCTGTCACTTTGGACTTGAGAGCCCTAGAGAGCATTAGGAATCGCCCTGCTGTCTTAACATAGAAGCCTGTATGGCCCTTCCCGAGGTTCCACAAGTGGAGACCTGGGGTCCGGAATGTGCGGTTTCGACAAGGAGGTCATGATTCTGATGAGCACGCTAGCCTGGCCGACACGGCCGGATGTGTGCTTGCTCTAAGTGTGCCGAGTCTGGAGTGGGATCCACAGGGGGCTGTGGCCTGGCCCCCCACTTTAATAGCTGGATGACCTAGCGCTTTTACCTTTCCTGGCCTCAGTTTTTCTCATCTGCAAAGTGCGACCTGCCCGTTGAAGTCAGGTGGAGTCTGAAAGAGGTTAACAGATTTAAACGACACAGCACAATACCTGTCACATCTCCAAAAGTGGGGTCTACTAGCTGTCTGAATTTCACTGTCCCCTTTGTGTCCCCCCTTCCTACTTTGCGAGAGGACCCTCCCACCACCCCTCTGTGCTTGCCTCCGCCAGAGCCTACGGTCACTGTCTGCTTGCTAGTCTGCGTCCTCAGCTGGAGCAAGGGCAGAAAAGTGGTTAATGTGTATTTCACAAGACGCCCTTGAACCTCTCACATAGCACACATGCCGAGTAGTATATGTCATATGTTAGGAATTAGACTGAATTGGAGCGATTCAGTATCTTCCGATGGAGAAAAACTCTTTATCCCAAATGGCCTCTCGCAGCAAGGACGTGTGGAGGTGCCAAATGGCCCGAGCCTTGTCCTCCTGACACTTTTCCCTCTCAAGTCTGTCACAGAAAGCTTTGCCAGAATGATCCACGGCTTGCAGGTGGCTCACCTCACAGATGGCGTCATTCAACGGAGCAAGAGGATGATTCTGGACACCCTGGGCGTTGGGCTCCTGGGGACTGGTACAGAGGTGTTTTACAAAACCAGCCAATATAGCAAGGTAAGGCGCCCCGGGGCCCTTCGAGAGATAAAAGGGAGGTGCACACACTCCTCTCGACCGCAGGAGTGCACCGAGGCGCGTGCGCGTGTTCTAACCACTCGCCGTGTCCTTTGGTACATGGTCTTTGGCATCTGTAGCCTTGCAGTCTATCGTTTCATGCTTCACGATCTTAGATTTCATACTCGTTCACATCCTTCGTGGAGCCACTATCTTAATGCCATGGGCTATTAATGTTTTATAGCTCATCATTGTCATCACTAAAGATGGTGGGATTTTTTTGGTCTGAGAGTCTTAGAAGCAATCGTACCAGGGTGCCCCAGAACCGTTGTTCATGCAGAGGCTCTGAGATTCTGTGACAAGAGGTGGTGGTGTGCTCTAAGCAGAGCAGGTTTCGCAGGAGAGACGTACTGGGTCCCTCTCCTGAGAATGCACTTGGCATTGACTGTTTGTATCATTGTTACTATGACTACCACCCCCCTCCTCTACCACTTCCCAGAAAAGTCAGAAATGTAAACATTCAGATTCTATCCCCTTGTAGAACTGCTGAATCAAGACCCAGGATTGAGCAAAAGTGTGTTCTCTTCCTTCCCCGGCAGAGTTGCAGATTCCTCTATCACAGTGGTTCTCAACCTGTGGGTCGCGACCCCTTTGGGGGTGGAATGGCCCTTTCACAGGGGTCACCTGATTCATAACAGTAGCAAAATGACAGTGATGAAGTAGCAATGAAAATAATTTTATGGTTGGGGGTTCACCACCACATGAGGAACTGCATTAAAGGGTCGTGGCGTGAGGCAGGTGAAGAACCACTGCTCTGGCGGGAAGGGAAAACTCCATCAGGGCTTGACTCTAATTCAGGGGTTTCTTCAGGAAGGGCTGGGGTGAATCCCCGTTCTTGAAGTTGCAACCTGGCATGTTGTGTTCACCACTATGTCATTTCTTTCTTTCTTTTTTTCTAGATCTACACTTCCAACATCTCCAGCACAGTTTGGGGCCAGCCCGACTTCAGGCTCCCCCCAGCCTTGGCTGCTTTTGTCAATGGAGTGGCTGTAAGGATGTCTACGTGTCTTTTTAACGGGTGGATGGTTTTGTGGTGACAGTACTTTTAGAGCTAGGAAATCTCGCAGGAACAACCCAACTGCCAGGTCTTACAGATCACTTTAGTTCAGAGAGGTGAAGTGGCCTGCTGTCCCTCATACGTGGTCATTTGAGCTTTCATGTTCCTTCAGAGAATTCATGCTTTTCAAAAAAAATTGTGAAGGAAAAAAGTTGGAAACTTTTAGATGAAAAAACACTCCTAGGATATACCAGTCTAAATAGTGGATATGGATGGGTGAGTGATGGATGGGTGGGTGGCTGGCTAGACGGACAACTCGATACTCGGATAATTTTCTCAATTCTCACAGTACTTCCTTCTCCTGTAGGTGGCTACTGTCACAGTAAGAGGTACTATCTAGCAATGTTGGATTCATTCATTCATTAGAAATGTGAACCTTCGATTTGATAGTCCATATATTTTAATGGTCATAAGATGACTATAGTTTTGAATAGCCCGTAAGATGGCTACAGTTTCAGAACCAAAAAGCAGTGTTCCTCCCCTGATGGAAGCTTGCTCTGCTTTTCTCTGTTGGCGACAGCCTATAAAATGCAACTTGGCCATGAGCACGTTGGGGTTTCTGAGATTATCCTGATTCTGAGGACAAGAGCTCAGAATATTCAGAGTCGAACGCAAGGGTGAATCCAGAAGTCAACGCCCAATAATCCGAGGGAAAACATACCAGCCACATTGACTAGACATCAAAATCTACTTTAAAATAAACTTCTAGTTACAACTAGCTATTTCATAAAAGGGGAAAATAACTGGCTTTTAAAAATATTTTATGAATTGATATTTAATACATATATCATTATCATTCTATATTTCAAGCACTTTGAGGAGAATGGTACAATTGCTACCACAATCAGGATCCAAACATTCTCTTTCTACAGAAAATAACTGGCTTTGATGAAAGAGGAACTAAATCTTTAGAGCCCCAAATCATGATTTTAGAGCCCCAAAACAGCTCAAGGGCTAGCCTGGGTTCAAGTTTTCTGTCCTATTTTTACAAATTCCCCATCAGTTTGGAATAACTTCCAGATGAAAAGTGGCAAAAACATATAGCCTGGTGTGAACTCACAAGAGCCATGTGGAATAAAGGGGATTAACGTTTTAGAGCAAGCGATTTCTAGTGAGCGAGGGAGCAGGAGTGGCCACCTAATTTCCCAGCTGTGTTTTTCGGTGGGTGACATGTTTTTGCAGTCCCTGGGTGGGGTGAACCGTTAACATATTTGCTGCACACTGCGAAGTTAGAGATTCGAGTCCATCCCGGGGCTCCGCAGAGGAGAAAAATCTGGCGATCTAATTTCGAAAGGAGACAATGAAAATCCTATGGGGTTCTGCTCCTCTCAGACACGACTCATGGGCGCCAGGAGTCAGAGGCGGCTTAAGCACTACCGCTTCACCCCTTCTCTGGGGCTGGGGCTGAGCGTGCTCTAACCCATGAGCAAGGTTCAAGTCCAAGATCTTCCCAGGTCTTGCTCACCTCCCAGCAGAGGGGCGATCGGGCCCAGTGACTAGTCATGGGACTAAACGCTAATGCCCATCCCTTTTCAGAGTCGGATCCCAACCCTTCCCATCCGTGAGGTCATTGCTAAGCTCATTAGGTGCCCTTGAGGTGGTTCCGACTCCGAGCACCCCCACTGACACGGAACGAGAAGGAAAGGTTGGCGGTGCTGCACCAGCCTCACACCCGTGCTGTGTTTCAGCTGGTGGGTGCAAGGCTTCCTCTCTGTTAAGAAGAATACTCAGCTTTCAGTTAGCTGAACCCTTACTGGTGCGCGAGCCATGACGTCAGGAAAGCACACGTTGGTTCCGTTGTGTTTGTTGGCTTGTGCAGATTCACTCCATGGACTTTGATGACACGTGGCACCCGGCCACCCACCCTTCCGGAGCGGTCCTTCCTGTGCTCACCGCTCTGGCTGAAGCCCTGCCTCAAAGTCCAAAGTTCTCTGGCCTGGACCTGCTGCTGGCTTTCAACATTGGCGTGGAAGTCCAAGGGCGCTTGATGCACTTCTCCAAGGAAGCCAACAATATCCCAAAGAGGTACGGAGAGAATCTGTCCTAACAAAAGTGAAACCCTCTGAGCGCGGTTGCTTAGAGCAGGGGTGGGGAAACCTTTTTCCTGCTAAGGGTAGAAAATATTTGGATGTTTATAGCATCATCCTCAGGCCATACTGGCTGAACATTTCATTAACTCCCCACCAATGTGATGGTTAGGCACCCTGAAGGCATAGTAGTTACCCGTTGGGCTTCGATCTGCAATGTCAGCAGTACGAAACCACCAGTACCTCTGAGGGAGAAAGACGGGGTTCCTACTCCCACAGAGTTCCAGTGTCAGAATCTCGCAGGGGCTGTTCTACCTTGTCCTTCAGGGTCGCTATGAGGCCACACTCATTCGATATCAGGGAGTGTGAAGGTTGGAGTGACATCTCTTTGATGAAGCATGTGGTTTTGATGCTTTCACAAGCCAGGGGTTTCCCAACCCTGGCTTAGAGGTTGGCTAAGTTGGGGATACTAACAGTAGTGTTGGCACATCTCATGTCCTATGTTCATATGCAAAGGCATAACTTCCGAAGTGCTAATGAGTCATTTCCTTTGGGCGTAGACAGTGAACGTAGGACCCAACCTCACTGTCATCATGAGTGGACTCCTTAAAGGACAGAGTAGAACAGCCGCTGTGGGTGCCTGAGACTTTCTAACTTTACAGGGTAGACAGTCTCTCATCTTTTTCCAGCAGGACAGCTGGTGGGTTTGAACCAGACCCTGTAGTTAGAAGTTCAGTGTGTAGCTAGCTATGCCACCAGGGCTCCATCAAGAAATCAGGAACCTCTTAAAGGCTTGAAGATAAACAAGCAGCCATCTAGCTGAGAAGCAACAAAGTCCACATGGAAGAAGCACACCAGCCTGAGGTGTCAATTGGATCAGGTATCAGGCATCAAAGACCCAGAACAAAAAATCATGTCAATGTGGATGGGGAGCAGGAGAACAGGTGCGGAGTGGAAACACAAAGCCAATTTGTAGGCAATTCTACATGCCCTTACAAGAGGGTCACAGAGAGGAGATGGGCCAGTCAGGGTGCAGTGTAGCAACAATGAAACATACAGCCTTCCTCTAGTTCTTTCATGCTTCCTCCTCCCTACCCCCAATATCATGACCCCAATTCTACCTTACAAATCTGGCTAGACCAGAGCATGTACATGGGTTCAGATAAGAGCTTGCAACACAGGGAATCCAGGACAGATAAACCCCTAAGGACCAATATTGAGAGTAGCCATACCAGGAGGGTAAGGAGAAGGTAGGGGGTGGGGAATAAAGGAGGAACCGATCAAAATGATCTGCCTAGAATCCTCTCCTAGGGGAATAGACAACAGAAAAGTGGGTAAAGGGAGATATCAGTCAATGCAAGACATGAAAAAATAATAGTAATTTATGAATTATCAAGGGTTCATGAGGGAGGGAGTGGGGGGAGGGAGGGAAGAAAATGAGGAGTTGATACCAGGGGCTCAAGTAGAAAGAAAATGTTTTTAAAATGATGATGGCAGCAAATGTCAAATGTGCTTGACACACGGATGGATGGATGGATGGATGGATGGATGGATGGATGGATGGATGGATGGATGGATGGATGGATGGTGATAAGAGTTGTATGAGCCCCAAATAAAATGATTTTTTTAAGAGAGAAAAAGAAATCAGTAAGTTCCCAGGGTGACTCTTATCATTCCGGTATCCCATCCCCAAAGCAGAATCGACTGACATTCTCTAGGGCCCTTCAGGTACGTGAGAACATCCAGAATTTCCTGACCCTATTTGCACATCCCATAAGTCAAAAATGGTCCAAAGATGACAGCTTCATAGAGATCGCTCAACCTAATTTTGAGTCTGTCACTTAGCCCGGCCTGCGGGAAAGGAGGCTGCGCTACTGGGTGCGTTTTTGTAGTTTTTACAAAGTTCACATATTTTAGATATTTACTTGAGCCTTCAGCAACTGCCAACAATTTTTGCCTCCCTGGTGCCAATTTGATGATCACTTATCAAGTACTTACTGGATGTCAGGCCAAGGTAATGGGTGAATTCATTTTAATCCTTTTAAAGCCCTATTAGGTAGATTATCACATTTTATGTAAGAGAAAATCAGGCAGGAAGAACGTGAATAACGTACCCAAATGCACATAATTCAGAAAAAAAATAGGGAAGATCCTGTGGGTGACATAGATGGTGACCAGGCTTGCCTACTAGCCCAAAGGCTAGGTGTTCAACTATACCCAGAGGCTCTTGAAAGAAAGGCCTGGTGATCAACTTTTGAAAACTCAGCCAAGGACACCCCTGTAAGGACAGTTCTGCTCTGACACACTTGGGGTTGCCATGAGTTGAAATCAACTCAGTGACTACTGGTTAAAGAATGGCAGAGCTGAAACTCACTGAGGTCAGGCACTGTGGCTACAGACGCTGGGCTCCTGACCGTGACACTGACTGCGTCGTGGCTGATTAAGTTTGTAAATCTCCGACTCTGTTTCTCTGCTTTTCAGATTCCACCCGCCCTCGGTGGTAGGAACTCTGGGTAGTGCTGCTGCTGCATCCAAGTTTTTAGGGCTCAGCTTGGCTAAGTGCCAAGAGGCCCTGGCAATCTCCGTTTCCTATGCCGGGTCACCGCTCGCAAATGCTGCCACGCAGACCAAGCCCCTCCACATTGGCAATGCTGCCAGGCATGGGGTCGAAGCTGCTTTCCTGGCACTGCTGGGTCTCCAAGCAAACAAGCAGACGTTGGACATGAAGGCAGGGTTTGGGGCCTTCTACACCAACTACTCCCCCAAGGTCCTTCCCAACCTAGATGCCTACACGTGGCTGCTGGACCAACAGGACGTGGCCTTCAAGCGTTTCCCTGCACACTTGGCGACCCACTGGGTGGCAGACGCTGCTGCCTCTGTAAGACGTCACCTTGCCGCAGACAGAGCCCCGCTTCCTGTCGACCATATCCAGAGAATTGTGCTCCGCATTCCAGATGTCCAGTATGTGAACAGGCCCTTCCCAGACTCAGAGCACGAAGCCCGCCACTCCTTCCAGTACATTGCCTGCGCCACACTGCTCGATGGAGGTGTCTCTGTCCCATCGTTCCACAGATCCCAGATCAACAGGCCACAGGTGAGACAGCTGCTCAGGAAGGTGGTGCTGGAATACCCTCCGGACAACCTGCCAAACTTTAATAACCTCTACTGCGAGGTGAGCGTCACGCTCAGTAACGGAGCCTCCTTTACAGAGCGAGCTGATACCTTCTACGGTCACTGGAGGAAGCCGCTGAGCCAGGAGGACTTGCAAGAGAAATTCAAAGCCAATGCCTCTGGGGTACTGCCCTTCAACAAAGTGGAAGACCTTCTAAGGATCGTAGAAAAACTAGAAGACCTAGAAGACTGCTCAACATTAACCACACTTTTAAAAAGCCCCTTTCTACCGCAGGCGGCTTCGCAATCTAGCCAGCATGCATCTAAGCCCATCCTGTAATCTGTCCTGAAGGCAACCAAAGTCTAAATCACTTTGCATTTGGGCGATTCCACAATTGCTTTATAGACCAAGGGTCAGCTGTTTGGTCGGCCTACCCAGAGTTCAATGAAGTAAGTTGAAGAGAGGCCTGAAATCAAACTGGATCGTGTATGCATATATATGATACAGCCAATTAATATGGCCTTATTAGCCTTAATTCCTCATCAGATACAATTCTGTACTCCATGCCTGTAGCTATGCTCCCAGTTTGGAGGGAGTTCTGCATTATAGGACTGAGGTGGGTGAATTCCTGATCTCAGTCAGGGTATGAACTAGGCCACACCCTTTGTTTCCTTTAGGGCATCTTTGAGACTAGTGGGATGGACGACGGCATCCTTTGTTTTCCTTGGGCTTGTGCTTGGCTAAAAGACAAACTGCGCCTCCACCAAAGCCATTCCTCCACCTACATGAGCCATGGGGACAAAATGGGAAATCCCAAGACCATTTGGAAGAGCACATCCAAGATCTCTGTGACGGCTGAGACCAGATATATCAGACACGGTGACACAGAGGCTTTGAGGAACAGCGCTGAGGCTAGGCTGTACCTCCTCATCTATCTATCCTGAGATTAGGAACATTGGGACAGAATGATAGGTGGGCGGGTTCCTGGTCCATGCAAGCAAAGGCCAAGGGACCATATGGCTGAGAGACTGAGGAAAAGTGCTGCTGTGGACCAATTACTGTGTGCTTACTATTTGCTGATGTGTGGTAACTTATTAATGTCCTTAATAAACTCCCTTCATTCTAAGTGGTGTCTGTAAGTTTTATAGCCATTGCAATACCTTATCCAATCCAGCAGAGGAACAGAGTGCTGTGGGCGAAAGGCTGGTCTCTAGGTAAAGGATGACCCATAGGGGGTGTGTCTGATCCCTGCCTCATGGCAATCGGGAAGCCAGAGGTCATATATGGTCACCTCCATTACCGTTTTCTGCAAAGAATCATTTAGTCCTGGAGATTTCTCACAACCAAAACGCAACTCGGTGCCTTCGTGTCGATGCCCACTCCTAACACCCATACAGGACAGGGGAGAACTACTCCCTGTGGACTTCTGAGATTAACTCTTGACGGGAGCAGAAAGCCCCATCTTTCTCTCAAGCAGCAGCTGGGGGTTTCAGACGGATGACTTTGCACGTCACAGCTCAAGACATGACCACTTTGCCATCAGGGCACGCTCTTTCTCAAGACAGTTCCAGGTCAAACAGAGTCAAGAAACACAAAGAAAATGACGTTTTAAGCAGCTAAACGGCTGCAATTCAAGTCACCTGTGCTTTCTTCTCATAAAGTTCATTTTTTCCGGAGGATTTATGAGCCTCACAAACTCACAGCTTGACAAGAACCCAAGCCTGTGTGCATATTTGCTGACAGTGGGAAAAGGGTCTCATCTGCTGTGCCAACAGACAGTTTAGGCCCAGGCTTATTTCCAAGTCTTGCCGTGGAAGAGGGCTACTGAATTTACACAGTATGGCCCTATGATTTCAAATATGCTCTGGTGGCACACAGGTTAAGCACTTAGCTGGAATTTACCTACTGCTCCTCAGAAGAAAGACGTGGCGGTCTGCGTCCCTGAACATGGACAACCTTGGAACCCCCGTGGGGCAGCTCTTGCTGTCCTGCAGTGTTGTTGTGGGTCAGAGCTCACTCAACTTGACAGCAAAGAATTTTGGGTTCAGTGAGTTCAAATCCTACCGGTTACCAGATGTGGCCTGGGACTATTACCTGGTTTTCCCTGCCTCTGTTTCCCTATTTATTAAGCGGAGATGAAAAGTGGACTGCAGGCGGAAAGGTGGTGTGCCTGGAGAAGCCATGCTCTTAACCAGGGGTGTCAAACTGGTGGCCCACGGGCCACATGCGGCCCCCGAGGTAATTTTTTGTGGCCCACGATGCTCTGAAATAAAATGAAAATAGAAAAAATTGCTATGAAGAAAACAGTGCTCAGGGGAGATCGAGGCAATACCGTACACACAATTCCCTCATTACGTTTTATGTTCTGATCTCAATCCTCTATCTAGTCCTTTATGCATATATCAGATACATGCTTAATAAATGTTCTCACAATATTTTCATTTTATTAATGGTATCTTCTGAAGGGAAAAATTCATTTTAATGAAGTCAGTTTTATCCTTATTTTTAATGGCTTGTGCGTTTGGTGATTTCAGAAGAGGCATTAAATATATATTTCCTCAGTTATATACTTACTATAAGACGTAAGATACAGAAAAGTCGAACATATAAAGATGAGAAAACTATAGGTGGAACAAAAAGGTCTGACAAATAAATGTGAATATTAGGGAAAATAGAATTCAAACACATTACTAAAAATAACAAAAGTCACTATATAATGAAAGGTTCAAATCGCTAGGTAGCTAAAACAATTCTAAATGTATATGCACCTAATACTGAATTGTAAGAAGTAGATAAATCTACTTTAACACTGAGAAGCTTTCTACATTTCTCTTCTAGTAATTGATTTCAAGAAAATCTAAGATAACCTATATGATTTAAATACAAACAACATGTCTGATCTAATAATAACACAGAGTAATCAAAGTTTTTTTTAATCTCACCAAACATAAAAACTAATCATATAAAGAGCCATAAAAGCAAGTCTCAATAACCATTGAAAAGACTAGATTTATAAAGATATAGCATCTGGGGTCTTAAAGATTTTAAGGTAAATAAGTGGCCATTTAACTCAGAAGCAACAAAGCCCACATGGAAGAAGCACACCAGCCTGTGTGTTCACAAGGTGCCAAAGGATCAGTTATCAGGCATCAAAGAACAAAAAATCCTATCATTGTGTGCTTACCTCCCTGATACGATCACTGAAGACAAATGGGTGCATAAGCAAATGTGGTGCCCAACTATCAAAAGAAAGCTGATGGTGCCCGACTATCAAAAGAGATAGTGTCTGGGGTCTTAAAGGGTTGAAGGTAAACAAGCATCATCCATCTAGCTCAGAAGCAACAAATCCCACAGAGAAGAAGCACACCAGCCTGTGTGATCATGAGGTGTCGATGAGATCAGGTATCAGGCATCAAAGAACAAACAATCATATCATATTGAATGAGGGGGGGAGTGCGGAGTGGAGACCCAAAGCCCATTTGTAGGTCACTGGACATCCCCTTACAGAAGGTTCTTGGGGATGAGACGAGCCAGTCAGGGTGCAGTGTAGCAATGATGAAACATACAACTTTTCTCTTGTTCCTAAATGCTTCCCCCTCCCCCACTATCATGATCCCAATTCTGCCTTGCAAATCTGGCTAGACCAGAGGGTGTACACTGGTACAAACAGGAACTGGAAACACAGGGAATCCAGGATGGATGATCCCTTCAGGACCAATGGCGTAAGTGGTGATACTGGGAGGGTGGAGGGAGGGTGGAGAGAGGGGAAACCGATTACAAGGATCTACATGTGACCTCCTCCCTGGAGGATGCACAACAGAAAAGTGTGTGTGTGGGGGGGGATGTCAAACAGTGCAAGATATGACAAAATAATTATTTATAAATTATCAAGGGTTCATGAGGGAGGGGGGAGCAAGGAGGGAGGGGAAAAATGAGGACCTGATGCCAGGGACTTAGGTCGAGATCAGATGTTTTGCGAATGATGAGGGCAATGAATGTACAGATGTGCTTTACACAATTGATGTATGTATGGATTGTGAAAAGAGCTTATGAGCCCCTAATAAAACAATTTAAAAAAACAAGTATTATGTTCAGCACATCGTCTACAGAGTAGACCAGTTTTAAAGACGCATAAATAAAAGTACCAATTTCTACTCAACTCTTTTGGAGTCCAAGAAGCGAGTCCATTTTAAGAATGGCACTCTAAAAGGGCAATACTTCCTCGAGGACAAATCTCAGGGGTCAGGAAAGGGAGAGGAAGGGAACCAGGAAAGCCAGCGAGGAGATGGGATGAGCGGTGTTACATTGGAGGGATTGCAACGAATGAGTTGAATCAAAACATCTAAATTGTTGAATGAAAAACCATGGTCCATTCTATACTCGTTCACCTAATGCACAATAAAAAAATTAAGGGGAAAATTTTTTTAAGCGACACATTGAGCATGCTGCTTTCTCATCAGAGAAAGACAGAATATAACATGTGAGCCGTGGGTCTCCCGGGGGACTCATTAGCGGATCAGCTCACAATGTTAGCAAGGGCTGGTCCTGTAGCCATCATCTGCACAGCAGCTACCTAAATTCCAGACTCACAGAAGATTCATTCAGCAGAAACCACATTGTTGGCACAAGCAGCCCCGGCACAGTGAATGCATCATATGAATTAGGAAACGGGTCCAATGCCATGTTCCCTTCTAACAACAGCAGGAGCCCTGGTGGCAAAGTGGTAACATGCTGGGTTGCTAACAGCCAGGTCAATGGTTCAAAACCACCAGCCAATCTGCAGGATAAAGAGGTGGCTTCCTACTCCTATAGAGAGTTATACTATCATCAATAATTCATGTATTACAGTTTGTGGCAAAGCTACATTTGTATAAACTTTACTCATCTGTGTTTGAAATTCTTTACCAGTGGCTACATTAATGACACTATAATAGAATGACATGCCCGTGGAGATGATTGATAATTCTAACATAAAACGGCAATGATGTCTCTAAGGTGAACTGTATGGGCTCACACTTAATTCTAGCCCCAAATCTAAGAACAATTGGTCCTTATGACATGACCCTGCTTGGTACTCACCCTCATGAAGAAATCATTGAATATAAGGGTGCCACAGCAAAATATAAAGTAAGTACTTCCCAGCTATCAAAAAAAGTATCTGGAGTCTTCCAGGCTTATCTTCGACCAAGCAGCCATCTAAGTGAAACATCAACTAAGTCAATACAGAAGTGCACCAGTCAGTGTGATCTAAGGTTTGTAAATAATCTACTACAAAGCTGAAGGGGGGAATGGTATCAAGGTTCAAGTTGTGAACACTTGATTTGTAAAAGGCTATAGATGACTGTGGAAGCCCAAAATTCATTTGCAGAATCCCCAGATCTGACCATAGTTGAAGGATGTAAATAGCCTTTTTATCAAAGTATTGTAGAGATGATTATAGTAAATATAGTCCGTTTAAATTGTAACATCTGATTTGACCCCCCTTTTGGCCCACTTAAAATTGTATCATTTAAAAGAATTTTTAAGTGAAGAGGAAATTCATGTGGAGTAAGCCACCAGTGAAGTCCCTCTGAACACAGACCAGGGATGTGGACAGACTTGCTCTCATACAGAGTGCATTGGAAAGTGGACTGTGGCAGATTGTGTTAGTCTGGGTAGACTAGAGAAACAAATTCATAGACACTCATGTGTATAGGAAAGAGCTTTATATCAAGAGTAATTGTACATTAAGGAAACAGCCCAGCCCAGTCCAGATCAAGTCCATAAGTCCAATATTAGCCCATATGTCCAATACTAGTCCATAAATTCCTCTTTAGACTTACACAGCCATGCAACGATGCTGAATGCAGGAAGATCACAGGCCAGTGGGTGGAAAGTCTTGTGGATCCAGGGGTGGTGGAAGCATCTCAGTACTGGGGCGGGTCTCCCCATGGCTCCTCCAGCTCCCAGGGCTCTGGCTGCAGCAGCGCAGCTCTTTCAGGCTCTTCGTCAGTAATGTCTCTCAGGGAATGAGCGGGTGTCCCACCTCCAGTGAGCTCTTTATCTCCTTAGGGCCTCCAAATGAGGTCAAGCTGCGACCTGATTGACAGACTAAACTCCACCCCTTCACTCTTAAGTCTCAAATTGACACCAGACTGTGTAACTACCACACCGATTTAGTTATGTTAAAATCTAACACATTTGATCTTCCTTTTGACCCATTTTAAATTTGTTCTAGTTTTTGTTTTTGTTTTAACAGCACCACGTGGGTTTATTTGTACAACAAACAGCACAAGAAGACACCAGCGCCATGCAGGCAGCAGCCCAGGGCTCACACCAGTCCCTCTTGCCCTCACAGAGAACTCTACTTTGTGGGAGCCTGGGGGCCTTTGGGAGCTTGAGCTGGGGCAGGGGCCTTGGCTGGAGCATCAGCCTTGCTTTGTGCCTTGGCCTTAGGCCGGCAGAGCCTCAGACCCTTGGCAATACGTGCCCGAGCCCGCTTGCCAAGCTTTGGGTGGGCAATGTAGGCCAGTTGGCTGAGCTTGTGGTTGACGCCCATTGGGATCTTGGCCTTGACCTCTGTGGGCTTCACAAGATCCTTGATGGCCTCAGCGCGAGCAGCCGCAGCCTTGGCGTTGTTGGCCTGCATTTTCTTCAGGCCCTTCTTGTTGTGCTTCTTGGGGAAGCGCATGTTCCTCAGGAACTTGGGGTCCACCCCCTTAAGAGATTCGTATCGTTGTGACCGGGGTTTTTTGATGCCGTTTCTGTGCCATTTCCAGGATTGGTTGTGCGTGGTGTGGTTCTTGGATTTGGCCATGTCTGCACCGATGCCTGCAGCTCCCGGAATGCCAGGGACCGGAAGCTGTTCTAGTTTTTAATATTCTGTTTTTCAACTGGCATTTTTCTCTTTTGTTATTGTTAGTGTGGTAGTTACATAATCTGGTGTCAATTTGAGAGGATTACTGGTGAAGGGGTAGAGTGTGGCCTGTCAATCAAGATATAACCAAGATATAATGAGGCCTCTGTGTGGGCATGGCCTTCTCCTGAGGATTCTGGAACTCCTGTATTTCCTTTTGGAGGCGGGAGACACTTTCTCTCTCTGCTCAGTGAGAGGTGCTCTATTGACTAGATCCTGTTCCCTGGGAACTGGAGGAGCCACATGGAGACCCCTGCCAGCGCTGAGATGCTTAAACCACCACTGGATCCACAAGACTTCCAACCCACTGGCTGTGATCATCCTGCACTTGGCACCATTGCATGTGTTTTGTAAGTCTGAAGAGGACTTCATATATGGTATCTGACATCTGGGCTAAAATCAGACTTATGGACTTGGACCGAACTTGGCTGGAATGTTTTCTCAAAATTCAATTGCTCTTGTATATAGACCTCTTTCTTATATCCACATGAGTTTCTATGAATTTGTTTCTCTAGTCTACCCAGACTAACACAGTTAGCTTTGATTTTTTTTGGTATGTTTTTTTCGGTATATGTAATTCTAGATTTGTAAATCTATAGACAAAAACTGATTTGTGGTTTCTTAAGGGCATGGAAGGAGAGTTTGGGGGAAATGGGAGCTAATAACAAAGAGTACAAGAAAGAAGAAAGTATCCTAGAATTGATTGTGGTGATGATTATGCAACTCTTGATACTATTGCACTACTGAAAATTGTGTGATATGGATGTCTCAATGAAACTTAAAAAATAAAGTCACAGAAACTCACAGGGGCAGTTATACCTGCTCTACAGGTTTACTATGAGTGGGAATTAAGTTAATGGCAGTATTAGAGTATTTTAGAACTGAAGAGGCTTCAGAGATTTGGGGTTTTCTTTACTTAAATTTTTAAAATATTATGGCAAGTACTCTAAGATCTAACTAGTTAACCCCCAGTGTATGATTTCAAACATGCAGATCTATAAAAGTGTAAAATGAAATCACATAGCAGCAGTGATATATGCAAAAAGCATTCTTAGCCCAGAGAGATGGAGAAGAGAGTTAAAGAGATTTGTGGATGTCAATAAAAAGAAGTAACATGAGGGAGTGCATTTGGGGTGGTGATAGAAGTTTATGTATTAATTATAATGGTGATTATATGTATAGAAAAAAACAATATATGTGAATATACGTAAGGTACAAGGCACTGACCTTGTAGAGAGCAGCCCAACTCACAGCCCACTACACTACCAGGGCTCCATGAATCCAAGTTAAGAACAGTGATGCTAAAATAAGGTTCCTTATCCGGTGAATAGTCCTTTGTGCTGGGGACTGGAAGGATGGCCCAGGAGCAGGCCGTGCTCCTTTCTGTTGTGCACAAGATTGCTGATCTGACTCAATGGCACCTAAAAACAAGCCACGCTTGACCAGTGTGCTAGTTATGTAATCTGGTGTCAATTTGAGAGGATTATGAGTGAAGGGGTGTAGTCTGTCAATCAAGGTACAACCAATGAGACCTCTGTATGGGCATGGCCTTCTGCTGGAATTCTGGGAACTTCTAGATTTTCCTCCTTGGAGGCAAGAAACACTTCTCTCCTCTCTCTCAGTCCACTCCCTTGGAGACGCTCTACTGACCAGACACATGGCATTACACTGATAGACCCCGCGCTCTGGGAACTGGAGAAGCCACATAGAGACCCCTGCCAGTGTTGAGATCCTTATACCACCACTGAATCCAAAGACTGTCCACCCACTGGCCTGTGACCGCCCTGTATTCAGCGTCATTGCATGTGTTTCCTGAGTCTGAAGAGGACTTTATGGATTGGTATCAGACTTACGGGCTTGGACAGGACTGGGTTGGGATGCTTTCTTAATATGAAATTACCCTTTATAGAAAACCTACTCCTATATACATTCGTGTCCATAAATTTCTCTAGTCTACCCAGACTAACACACCCAGCAATTTGCTTCACTTACCCTCCCACCTCCATTTTCCTCATGTATCTTGGTCCACTGTAGCTTCACACCTGGGGAGAACATCTGTTGTGAGAAGACACCCAGTAAGAGATATCAAGTCAACCGTGCAGGTGCAATTCAGTGACCCAGCCCCCTCCTACGGCTTTTCTCCGCTGTCCACTCCTCTTCCCATCCGCTCCCTGCCCACTGAGGCTCCGTGACCTTCCTAATCCCTGTTGTCATATTAGGGAGACTTGGTGGCGCAGCTATGGGCTGCTGATCCAAAGGTCTGGGGTTCAAACTCACAAAGCCTGACCTCTGCCTCCCAGGTACCAGTTCACTTCCTTGGATGTAGTTTGACCCTGGTGCCCCCTTGTGATGGTGGGAAAGATCAAAGCCAGTTCCCCTGTACCTTTTGCAGGTGGTCTTCAAGCCTTTAAGATGCAGGCCACCCACCCGCCAACTAAATAACACTCCCAGGTGACACACACGCTCATCGAAGTTTGAGAAGCGGCTCCCAAACCTCGCGTCACGTGAGACTCATGAGGCGCTCTTACAAAGTCTACAACCCAGGCCACGTTTCAACCAAAAACGCATGGACATAACGTCAATCCCGACTCACAGCGACCCTCAAAGGACAGAGTAGAACTGCCTGTGCGTTTCCAACTCTTTATTTTAGTTTAGTTTAAATGCATTTTATTTTTAGACAACCTACACGACGTTTTTTTATTTTTCTTAAAAAAAAAGCCTCTGCTCCAAATAAATCAAGGTCACCGCTCCAAATAAGTCATGGTCACAAGTCGACGCAGAGCTCACGATGGCATCAGTTCCGTTTGTCTCGGTCCTGGTGTCGTGTGGGTGGACCGCGGGCAGCTAGGTGGAGGGGCGGTCGGTCGGTCGGTCGTGCGTTGCCCACTGTCAGCACTTCTCCATCTCTAAGCCGTCCTTGAAGAAGATCATGTACGGGGTCCCGCCGCCCTCGCGGTAGTCCAGCAGGGCCACCATGCCGTCGGGATTCATGTTCTCGCCCTGAAAGAACTGGTACTTCTTGAAATTGGCGAGGATGTGCTTGATCTGCTCGGCAGCCCCAGTCATAAAGGGCTTCACGCGTTCCGGCTTCCGCTCCTCCAGCTTGCCTTTGAGGGATTTCATGTAGTCCTTGATGTACCTCTTGTAGGCCTCCTTGGTGAAGCTGGTCTCCTGCAAGTGATGGTTCATGACGATGTCCACGCCGGTGACCACCGTGTGCTCGGGCCCGTCGCCCTCGGGGCCTTCGGCGGACGCGTTGCCGCCGATGAGCGCGTCATCGATGTGGCCTTGGGTCCTGCGGACCATGGTGCCCTCCACTTCCAGACACAGCCCGCCCGTGATCTCCCGGATCTTGTACACGTCGGAGAACAGCTCATCTCGGCTGATGAGGTCCCGGTAGATGATCATGACGGCGGCGAGAGGGCGGCGGCGGGGCTGGCTTCGGGGCAGCTCGGAGCTCGGAGCGGACGGCGCGAAGGGAGCGGACGGCGCGAAGGAAGCGAACGTTACAGCCGGCGCTGGGGGAGGGGCAGCAGGCGGAAGGGGAGGGGCATGCGGCGGAAGGGGAGGGGTGTCTTGCGGAAGGGGAGGGGCAACAGGAAGGGGAGGGGCTCCCACTCTTTTTTCTTTTCTTTTTTTTAATCCTTTGATTGGCGGCCCCTGCCACTCCTATCACAATCCGGATGGACAGCCATCCGTTGTGTCAAGCACATTTGTCCACTTGGTGCCCTCGTCATTCTCAAAACATTTGCTTTCTACTTGCGCCCTTGGGATCAGCTCATTTTCCTCCCTCCCTCTGAACCCTTGATAATTTATAAATTATTATTCTTCCCCTTCACCCACTTTTCTGTTGTCCGCCCACCAGGGAGGTGGTTATATGTAGATCCTTGTAATCGGTTCCTCCTTTCTACCCCACCCTCCCGGTATTGCCACTCTCACCACTGGTCCTGAGGGGTTCATCTGTCCTGGATTCCCTGTGTTTCCGCCTAGTGGTTTCTACCTGATGACCTCATGGTTAGCAGCTCAAGGATCCTTAGGCCATACTCCAGACCGATTAGTCTTGGCGAGGGGCAGAGGGGTGGGAAACAAGCATCCATAGCTTTTAAAGCTCCCAGGTAACTCCAAAGTGGGGACAAATTCAAAAACCACACCTACCACCTACGGCACTGGCTTTCAAACTTAAGAGACAGCAGAATCATCCCGGGGAGCTTCCCAAAACACTACTGCCTGATTCTGTCCCGAGAATCCTGGAGATGAGGCTTGGGCAGAAGGGCTTTATAAATGCTCCCAAGTGATTCTCATGTGCAGCCGAGTTTGAGAACTGTGGCCTAGTGCCTATAATAACACATGGTAGCTGAACCCACACTGCCTTTCCTTCAAAAAGGTTTCTCAGCCAGTGAGCTGAAGTGAAATGCAGTCAGCCTCACGGCACCCAGGCAACTCCTCAGTTACAAAGCAGCAGCAGGCTTGCTGGCCAGTCAAATCTCCGACATCCTACCACCCCACCCCGAAAACCTGGAGCCTTCCCCAGTTCTGCTGGACTCTGTTCAAGTGATTAAGGATGTGCATCTGCTGAGCATTAGGGCAAATCTCTTCACCTTCAAAAATAGAAATAAGCACAAATGATACCACTGCTTCCAGGCAATCTAGCAAATTAATCCAAGAGACAGAAACAGAAAGGAAAGTCAGAAAAATCACTAATTCTGAATGCTTCTCAGGCCAACATCAGCTATAAACATTACAGCCCAACCACACAAAAGAAAATGCAGCAGTCTTTTGGAGGGAAATTAAAATACAGCTATAAGTCAGCTTCCATGCATGGAGGGAAGGGAGGGGTTAGAGAAGCAGTAAAGGTTTTCAAATGTCTCTATATGCTTTTTTTAAAAAAAAATCATTTTATTGGGGACTTGTACAACTCATCACAATCCATGCATACATCCATTGTGTCAAGCACATTTGTACATTTATTGCCATCATCATTCTCAAAACATTTCCTTCTACTTGAGACCTTGGTATCAGCTCTTCATTTCCCCCTCTGTCCCGATTCCCCCTTCTCTCATGAACTCTTGATTCTATATGCTTTTTAAAGATAGGAAAAGGGACCTGATTTTATAGACAGAAATACATAGGACTCAAAAATCAAAGAAGTCATTAAATGGAGTCTTGAGATCCATCTAACACTGCCATTCCTGACCTTGGTTGCCTATTAGAACTAGGGACTAAACCAAAAACCAAGCCAGTTGCCATCAAGTCAGTTTGCATGGTGTAAAAGGATGGCAGTTTGAATCCACCCAGAAGCACT
This sequence comes from Tenrec ecaudatus, assembly GCF_050624435.1. Taxonomy (NCBI): domain Eukaryota; kingdom Metazoa; phylum Chordata; class Mammalia; order Afrosoricida; family Tenrecidae; genus Tenrec; species Tenrec ecaudatus. Next base: position 18,123,912 of record NC_134540.1, on the reverse strand, counting down.
TTAGAAGGGCCTAGCTCGTGGCTTGTAAAGGATCACAGTCAGGAATGCACTAAGGAGAAGTTCTCCTCTGCAAAAATGGGGTCACTATAAGTTTGGGAACTAAATAATTAAATGGGAATTGGAAGAGCTGCCTCCTTAATCGAGAGTCCACAGCAATGATGTGGACAGAGCTAAGGGTTCAAGACCGTCCTCTGCTGATGTGGCATGACTCAAAATTAGAAATTCACCACAAACAAATTTGCAAATATCTATTAATAGTCAGAATGTAGAATATATGAAGTATGGCTCTAGGAAAACCAAAGTCATTGAAAAATGAAGTGGAACGTATAAAGATTGCTATTCTAGGAATTCATGGGCAAGGATTACAAGCTTCAGTGGGGGTTACACTTCCACATAAAGTAAAACAAAAATCCTCACAATTGGGCCAATAAGCAACATCAAGAAAAACGGAGAAAAGACTAGTCAAGGGTTTCATTTTACTTGGATCCACGATAATCCTCCTGAGAGCAGCAGTCAGAAAATCAAAGGATTTATTGCACTGGGCAAATCTGCCCTGAGTGTGAAACAGCACAAGGTGTCACTGAGGACTAAGGTGTGCTTGACCCCAAGCCAAGGTATTTTCAATAGCATGATATGCACTGAAAGCTGGACAATGCATACGGAAGAACAGAGAACGGATCTGACCTTAGAATTATGGGATTAGAGAAGGACATGACTATACCATGGGCAACCGGAAGAATGAACTAAACAGTCATAGAAGATACACCGCTGGAATGCTCCTGAGAATCCAAGGTCATGAGGTTTTATTTCACATACTTTGGACCCGTCCCTGGATGTTGTTCTTGGGAGAGAAGTAGAGGATCACGGAAAAAGAGGAAGATGCTTCATGAGCTGGATTGGCCTAATGGTTACAACATGTGCTCAACTGTAGCAAAGGTCGGGAGAATGGTGCAACGCTGGGTGCTGTCTCATTCTGCTGTCCACAGGGTTGCTGTGAGTCAGAGCCGATGATACCACGCCCCCTAACAACAGGTGGTTTCACAGTTCTAAAGCAAATGGGAGAGCAATGTGGGGGGAGTGGGGAGATAACAATATAAGGAATAAGAGGATAAGAAAGAAAACGTTCCCAAATTGATAGCGATGATTGAACTATTGAACGTTAATAGGATTGAACTATTGAATTGTATATGTGAATTAGAGGTTAATAAAACAGTTTTGAACATTTTAAAGAAAGCAAATGGGAGATAATATGCACACCCTCAGGGATCTGAAACAAATAGAAATTCCAGGGCCTTTCATGCCTAAAGCAGACTGCACAAGGAACCCCAGAATAAGAAAGAGGTTCCTACTCAATATTATCAGATAAAAACTACAGTGAAGGAAGAATGTCTAGAATATTACCACAGACCTTATCAAATACAAAGTTTTAGTAGTTAGAGGCTGGAGATAGTCTGTTTTCTGTGGGGGAGGGGGACAGTGCTAATTTCTGACCTTGGAGAAAAGATGAAATAAGCCAGCCTTTGCTGTCTCACAGGAATGGACCCTAATTATGCAAGGCCAAGGAGAGATAATGCAAATACAAACCTGCAAAGTAGAAAGGGAATGACGTGGGGGTAGCTTCTGACCTCCTCCAACTGCACGAGGGACAGAAAATCACCCCCATCAACATCAGCTGCCGACGGCGCATCCCTATGAGGCTCATATCAGACCTGCACCCACCTACTGACTCTCTTTACCACTTCTGCCATCAACTGTGCCTCCCACAAGTCTCTCTACTTTTCAGCTGGTTTCTAGTATTCACGGTAATCACCACACATACTGACAGACAATGCTCACCATTACACGGCTTAGTATCAGGGAAGTTAACGAGTTACAAGTCAGGCGGGAAATGATCAGAATATAGTTGAGGCAGGACAGTTTTGCAGCAAAGTCTTTCTCTGGCCCTCAGCCTCTTGGCCTGGCCACTGCATAGCTCTGGCAATGTTACGAAACTTGCCAATGTTACAAATTGTCAATAAAGGCCCAAAGGGCATGCCACCCTATTATAAGCCTGAGCCCACATGCGGGCACGCTCCGTCTTCAGTTCTCTCAATTAAGTGTCGAGAGGCACCGTACTCCACAAGTCAGACTCCTGCCCCAAAGCACTCAGCTTTACTTACTCTGTGCTGTGACATCCACTGCTGTCCCATGCGCTGGCTCCTGGTTCAGCTGCTGCTGCTCCTCCACTGCTACTGTGGTGTCAAAGCTGCCCCTGGATCAAGGAGGCTCACTCCTGGCTCTCCTCTTGCTGGTAGCAAGCTTCCTCTCACTTCCTGCTGCCGAAAGGGCTCATTTTATACCCAGCCGGATGGCAATCACAATTAACCTTGTGAGCAATCCCTCACAGCTGAATCATATCATGCAATCAATATGTCCCCCCACCTGCTTACTCAGACAGGTGGCAGTAACAAAGGCTATGCTGAAGGAGCCAAAATACCCAATTCATCGCATTACAAAGCCCAAAGACTAGGTCATTCCTGGAGAAAAAGCAGAGATAAAGGAATCTTTCTCTAGTCTCTTGCTCTCTCTGAAAATGACAACCCCTTGGCCTCTGTTCAGAGTCTCTGACCTCAGAGCTGAGGTAAACGGACCTCCATCCGGTTCAAGTCATGGCCAAGCCACTCTTTAAAGGTAAACACCTAGAGCCTAAAGCGTTGGATTCAACCATCAAGCGAACATTATAATTGCTTAATTCTGATCCTCTAGTCCTAAACAGATGTCTTGAGCTCTTAAATGCCTGTCTTGCCATGACTACCTATGTTCAACAAAGCAAGACTTGAATGTTTCTGTGTATATTAACTTAGAGCCCTACAGGACGGATGTCAACCTTGGTATGCAATGAATTTGTCAAGCTCTCCTTGCTAAAACTGCAAGTCAACCTGATGCCCTTGACAAAGACTGGATGGAAGAAGTCACTGCACCCTTTGGTCTGCCTCTGAGCTGGAGGACAAATAATCCTGCAGGAAAACAAGGCTGAGCTCTGGACTGTACTCACTGCCATAGAGTCTATTCTGACTGATGTCGACCCCCTCGGGCAGAGCAGAACAGCCCCTGTGGGCTTCTGACCTTCTCCATGGGAGCAGAGTGCATCATCTCTCGCCCACGGAGTGGCTCGTGGTTTTGAACTACTAGCTTTGTTGCTAGCAGTCCACTATGCCACCAGGGATCCTTGTGTAGGTAGTACCTCAAAACCCCAAACTTACTGCCTGTGATCAGGTCGATTCCAACTCACTGGGACTCTATAGGACAGGATAGAACTGCCTCTGTGGGTTTCTGAGACTGAAACTGTTTATAGGAGTAGAAAGCCACATCTTTCTCCTGTGGTTAGTGGCCCAATGTGTAAGCCATTATGCCACCAGGGCTCCGTGTAGGCAGACCACACTAGGGGCTGGGAAATGAGACCATCTTGTCTAGGATGCAAATACTCCTCTGGATAGTTTCTTTTTTTTAACCATAACATAATGATTACTCATTATTAGAGGATTGCAGGCAGTATCTGTCACTTTTCTATAAACTTGTAATATTTAAAAACATCATTTTATTGGGGGATCATACAACTCATCACAATCCATACATGCATCAATTGTATAAAGCACATTTGTACGTTCATTACCCTCCTCATTCTCAAAACATTTGTTCTCCGTCTCCGGATATTTTCTATCCCAAAGATGTAGCAACTCTTAGAAAGTTCAACTCTCCATCTATGGAGCCTGGCTAGGATCACAGGAAATCAGGAGCAAAGAACGCAAGCATTATTATTCAGGTAGGATGCTACTACTCTGAGTTCCATATTCTGAAAAGATATTTAAAAGAAATGTATTACATTATTCCAAACCCCAAAGCCCAACCCACTGCCATCGAGTCGACTCCATCTCATAGCTCCCCTGTGTAGGGGTTCGGAGACTGTCAATCTTTCCAGGAGCAGACAACCTCATCTTTCTTCCACCAAGTGGCCGGTGCGTTTGAACCACAGACTCTGAAGACAACAGCCTGATGCCTAACCCACAGCCTACCGGGGCTAGAGTAAATACTAGTCAATCTCGGCTTGCTGAATTAATTTATTATTATTAAAGCAACCTCATAGAAAACCTGTCAGGCTGATTCTAACCTTGGCCTTGGGAGAGTATTTACAAAGCTGAAGGCCACTTACAGAGTATTTACATACTCTACCCAAGGCACTAATGTTGAAAAAGCGTGATGTCAGCGCCATGCAGGAGAAAGCTCAGTTGCTTGAGAAAACACCAGACATTTACGTTGAAGATGAGGATGGTGGCAATAACCGTGTATTAGAGTGTTGGGGATGATCAGTGGTTAAGAGCAGTTCTGGTTTCTGACTGCTGGGGATCAAATTGGGCTCCACCACCCCTAACTTATGTGATCTTAGGGAAGTTACTTAATATCTCTGTGCCCACCTGCCCTCAACCTAAAAGCAGGCACAGTGCAGTACCTTTTGCACAGGGTTGCTGAACAGGTTTGCCATGTGACCTTATCACACACACAAAAAAGTTGTCATCCGTCAATTCCCACTCATGGTGACAAGTGTGTGCTGAGGTTTTACGAGTTGTGACTGTTTGGGTGCAGATTTCCAGGCCTTCTTTCCCCAGCACTGATGGGTTTCCCTTAGTAGTGGAGCGCTTTACCAAGTGTACCAGCCAGGGGCCCCACTGCACACGCTTCAAACTCATTGCCAGCAAGTTGACTGTGACTCATAGCACAGGGAAGAACTATCACTGTGGGTTTCTCTTTATGGGAGTAGAAAGCCCCATCTCTTTATGGGAGTAGAAAGCTCCATCTCTTTATGGGAGTAGAAAGCCCCATCTTCCTCCTGAGCAGCGGCTATTGGTTCACGAACTGCTGACCTTGGGTTAGCAGCCTAGCCCATAACCACCACACCACCTGGACATGCCAGCTGGGTCAAAACCTTGAAAGTAGTGTGTATCTGCTCACTGAATAGTTTGCTTTGCTTCGTTTTTCGGCATATAGAAGCTTCCATCTGATGCTAGTTTTCCTAGCCTACTAAACTGCTCGTAGGAGGAGTAAAAATATATCATCAGAATAAATAACTCTTCAAGATCAATATAACAAGGATTGAGAACTACAGGAGCGCTGACTCCAGCTTCTCAGAGTTGTCTTTAAAAGTCTAACACATAAGACACACCGATAGTCAACGTTATTCGTCTAAACCAGGTCAAAAAGCCCATTGGTGTGGATCTGACAGGGCAGAGCAGAACTGAGCCCCAAGGTTTCCAAGACAGCAAATCCTTTAGGAAAGCGTATGATCATGGCTCCGGGGTCCAGCCCCAACCTGTGGCGACCAGACACGTGCTAACCCAGGCAAGCGTCTACGCAACAGACAGGTGCACCCTGATCTCATAAACGTTTTGGAGAGCTGTTACTGTTTGGGGTTAATTACGAGATATTTGTTAACCTCTTACTTCATAATGAAACCAGGAAGTTAATTATATGTGGGACAAGGGGTCCTAGCCTGTCTTGATGTTTCAAGGACCATCTTAAAAGCCTAGTGTAGCCCCTTCTGAGAATAATGCTTTTAATGGTCTAACATAATAACAGCAGAGCAGCAAATGAGAAATCTTTTAAATTAACCAGTACTCTAAAATCTGTCTTACCACTGATTAGGCTAGAATTAAAGGAGTCAGCTGAAAACACAAAGCAGTCTTCTCTCTCTCCTCTCTCTCTCTCTCCCGCCCGCCCTGTTAAGGTCTCTATGAATTGGCTCAGTAGTCCCAGTGTTTTGAAGGGATTGATTCCGACAAGGCAGAGCATCTGGGTGGAAGATGGATTCAACAGCATCTCCAAGCGTGGCACAGGCCGCACGTTGGTACCGCCGGCCACTCTTGTCATCACAGGCTTAGGCTGGGGGCGCAGGTGATCTCCCCACGGTTGGTTCTGCCTTCCTCCCTACAGCCACCAGGTCCCAATAGAGTCCCGCGCACTCCAGGCTGGACGCCACTTTCTCTAGCCCCGCATTCCGTAAGGGTTTGAGGCTTCGTGTTGCGGCCGGTCGTTATTCCCAGTGCAGGCCCTGCGCGCCTTCTGGGTCCCTGAGGCCCGGCCAGGGCGGGGAGGAGGGGAAAGGTGGCCGCGCGGAAGCCCGGGCGCTTCGCTCCGCCTCGCTCCGGGGGCGCGTCACGTGCCGCGGAGGCCGGCCCGGCGGCCGAGTAGAGTCCCGGCCCGGGCGGGACCCGCAGTCGCCCGCTGCCCGGCGCCGGAGCGGCTCTGCGCATGCCCGGCTCGAGCGGCCCTCGGCCGTCGCGGGGCTCGGGAGGCTCCGGAAGCACCTGCGGGAGCCGCCTCATGGCGCCGGCCGCGAGGCAGCGGGGCGCGGCCCTGGAGCGCACGCCCTGGCGCTGGGACCTGGCGCTGCTGGGGCTGACGGCGGCCTCCGCGGTGTCCCAGGCCTCGCGAGAGCCCGCCGGGCGCCAGTGGCCGGTGCCTTACAAGTGAGTGTGGCGGGGGCGCGCGCTGGCGGGCGCGCGGAGAACTTCCCTCGGCGCGCGCGCGGCGCGGTGAGTGCGGTTTCGACGGCGGCGCGCGCGCGGCGCGGTGGTGGGCGTGGCTGAGGCGGCGGCGCGCGCACGGCGCGGGGTGGGCGTGGCTGAGAAGGCGGCGCGCTCACGGCGCGGGTGGGCGTGGCTGCGGCCCGCGTGACACTCGAGGCCGCGCCGAGCCCCCGCTCCTGCGTGGAGCAGAGTCCAGAGCGCACGGGTGTCAGCTGCTCCTCGGGACGCGCCGCCCCGGGGCCGTGTTAGGGTTTAACACCCGCTCAAGACCGACATCTCGGAGCAAAATACAGAGTAATCTTAGTTTATCACATGCCTTTTAGATTAGATGCAAATAGCGGGCGCCTGCGTGAGGCGTTGGAGAAGACTAACTTGCTGCTTGTTAGCAGTAGTAGTTAAACGTTGCTACAGTTTGTAAGATGACAGCCCTCCCTGGTTGGTATTAGCCCTGAAAAGGCGTGGGGAAAGTGCTGGGAGCTCCTACCCCCCTCAGTGCCGGGCACGCCAGGAAGGTGGTCCCTTTGATTGTCCACTCCCGTCGGCTGGAAAGAGGACAGTCATAAGTCGGGGACAGAGGTTGCAAGACGATTTACGTGGCTTAGGGTGTCGTCGTCCCCTGTCCTCCCCCCTCGCGCTAACCGTGGGGTTGGAAGCTCGAGCCCACTGCTGTTGCTCAGTCTTCAGGGTCTGGCCCTGCTCTGTCAGCCACGCGTGAACTCAGGTGGGCACCGCAAGCAAGCGCAGCAAAGGGGCTTTATGGGGCGCCGTGAGAGCCTGTGACCAAATTACAAGGTCCATTTGGGCTGGTCACCTCAAGGTCAGCAGTTTCAAACCGCCAGCCTCTCTGGGAGAAAAACGAGCCTGCCCGTCCATGGAGCAGGACAGCACACTAGGGTGGGTGGAGGGTAAGTGAACCCGATGGACTGGTCCATTGGCTGTAAAATGGGCTCACACAGAACAGTGGTGAGGATGGGGCAGGACCGGGCGTGTGTCCTTCGGTGGTACACAGGGTCGCCTAACAACAACCCCGTTACAGTGTCAGAAACCCCCAAGGGTCGGTTCTGTCCTGTCCCACAGGGTCGCTAGGAGTCAGCGTGTTAGTTTAGGATTTTCATTCCTTAGACCTCCGCTCTGGCCTCTTCCCACTCCTGCGCTCTAAGAATGGGGATCTGTCTGTCCAGTCACCTTTCCCCAGAGGAGCTCTAGATGCGCTCTCTCCTAAAATGGGCTCAGGAGCTCCAGAAAGGAACACGTCTTGGCAGACTCCGATGCATGGAAGGCACAGGCTCTGGAGGCTGCTTGCAGCTGGGCGGGCCCTGTGGTTATTCTTTGTAGACGGGCTTTGTGGAATGCTGAAGATCAGGAGGTGCAGGTGGGAGAATGGCGTAATAGAAGGGTGGATACGCGTGACATACCAAACTGAGGGTAATGACAAGGGCAACACTTCAGCTCCGGGCTCTAAGATTGGTAGGAGTTGGAATTGACTCAAGGGTGGGTAGTGAGTGAGGTGTGGGCAGGGGCACCCACTAGGATCCGCTCAGGCCTTTAAAAGTGAGGGGGCTGCCCACATGCGGACTGCAAGGCAGGAGAGCTAGCCATTGGGAGCAGAGCTCGGCTTCTGAAGTTGTCTGGCCTCTAAGTATTTCTGCAAACATTTCAAGTACTAAGTCTCTACTTTCCACACTTAAATATAGAGGACTTTAGCTATTAGGTTAACCCGTAAATTACTCTTTTTAAATTACCTTTGGCTTAAACTAAATTATGCTATAAGTTATGCAAAAGCCTTGCTGCCGTAGTGGTGACATGTTGGACTGCTATCTGCAAGGTCAGTAGTTTGAAACCATCAGCCTGCTCCTTGGGAGAAAGCTGAGGCTTTCTACTCCCATAGAGTTACTGTCTCGCAAACCCACAGTGCAGTTCTACTCTGTCGTATAGAGGCACTATGAGTCCACATTGACTCCATGGCAGCAAGTTTGGTTGCTTTCAGTGAGTGAAGCAGTCATTTAAAAAACTGGAAATGACCTATATACAGTTAATGAAGATGTTTATACCAGGAGGCAAACCGATTGTACTTGAGTGGACCCCAATCATGGCGCCCCCATATGTTAAAAAGTAGAACTGCTTCATAGGGTTTTTTTTCTTGGCTGTTACTTGTACGTACAATTGCCCCACATTTGTTTCGATGGGGGGGGGGCGGGGGTTCAAACTTGCTAACTTTTAGATCTTTTAGAAGACAGTCATTATGCCTTCTGGCACCTATAAAAATGGGTGCATAAGCAAATGTGGTAAAGAAAGCTGATGGTGCTCTGCTAGCAAAAGATATAGCATCTGGGGTCTTAAAGACTTGAAGATAAACAAGCAGCCATTTAGCTGAGAAGCAACAAAGCCCACATGGAAGAAGCACACCAGCCTGTGCGATCACGAGGTGTCGAAGGGATCAGGTCTCAGGCATCAAAGGGCAAAAAAACATATCATTGTGAGTGAGGGGGAGTGCAGATTGGGGGCGCAAAGCCCATCTGTAGGCAACTGTCACGAGGTCAGTTCTGATTCAGAGTGACCTGTGTGACGCATAGCCACCAGGCCACAGGGATCTAGGGCTCGTCGCTTATTTGCCTTTCTCTCTAGAGGCAAGTGTAGAAGGTTCTACAGAGCTGAATTCTATTATAGCCCATTAGCCCAGCCCAGCCCTATTACTCTGGCCTATTCAGACCACCCTCTTTTCTGGCCTAAACAAGAGGTCTCCAGAAAGAACATGGAAAAATTGCATCATCTTTTAATTCCATTTTCCCACAAATTTTTTAATCTCCTCTATTACTGGGCCTGGAGTGATTATATTTAAGCTTCCTAGCTGGGTTCTCCCAGCCGTAATTTGGTCTCACTTTCTACCCCCTTCCACATCAAAAAGCAAGATTTCCAGCAAATTCCATGGAATCAGATCTGCAACTTGGATCCTTGAAACACGCCCATTTAGCCAGTTTGGGACTGCAGAGGGCCCCCTTCACACTGGTTCTGTGGCCAGACAACTAGGTCCCTGCCCACCCCCCTCACTACCCTGCCTGCCAGCCAGAATTCAGAATGCAAGGAATATAGTGTTCAGTGCCCACTTGGAGACTTCCAGTGCCTGTGTTTGCAACCAGCTTGTCCTACTTTGAAAACCGTAAGGTGTTTTCCCCGGGGCTGTGCCTTAACCTTCCTCCAACCTCAAACCAAACACTGCCGATTCATCGCAACCCCCTGTGGGTTTCCGAGGACCACAGTTGTTCACGGACTAGAAAGCCCAGTGGTTCTCCCTCGGAGCTGCTGGTGATTTTGATCTCCTGACCATATAGATCACAGCCCAAGGCCTAAACACTACACCACCATGGCCCCTTTGGGCCACCCACCCACTTCTCTCACCAGGCAAAAATGATTTCTCCTTTCTTTGTACCCACACAGAACTTCTGTACACTTCTTTAGCTTAGCCGTGTTCACCCATCCCCTTGTTGTCCAAGCAGTTCAGACGCATAGCATCCCAGTAGGACCAAGAAGAACTCCTCGTGGGAATCTCAACAGGCGCAGACTGCTCATCTTTGTCCTGTGGGGCAACTGGTGCGTTCAGACCATCGGCCCTTTCGTTAGTAGCAGAGAGTGCTTAACCGCTGCCTCACTCAGCGCCTTAGTTTGTTGCTGTTGTTGTTGTAATTAGGTGCCATCACATGGGTTTCACCTCATAGTGACCCTACTGTGCGAGCTCCCAATAAAATGATTTTTTTTTTAATTCACTGGACCAATAAAGAGTTTTGTATCAGTTAAAAAAAAATGAAAAGAAAATCACAGGGGCAGTTTTGCCCCTTCCTGTAGGGTCACTGGCAGCCTGCACAGACTGGCAGTGAGTGGATTGAGCCTCCTTCACCCAGCATGGTGGCCTTCTCCAAGGACTGCCCTTTCCTGATAACATGTCCGAAGCACGTCAGATGGTCTCCCCAGCCTGACTGTAGAGGAGCATTCTGGCCATACTTCCTCCAAATCCGATCTCTTTGTTCGTTTGGCAGCCCCTGGTACTTTATGCATTCTTTGCCAACACCAATTCTTCTCAAATGCATAATTTCTTCTCCTGACATTCCTTATTGGCTGATTAGGAATCAGCCAATCACGTGCACCGGGCACTTAAAAATAACGTGGCTTGTGTCCGGCGCACCTTAGTCCTCAGGGGGACATCTTTGCTAACCATTTAAAGAGGTCTCTGCAGCAGATTTGTCCAACGCAGTCCGTCCTTTCGTTTCTTCAGTGGTGATTGTGGATCTAACGGAAATAAAATCGCTGACACCTTCCATCTCCTCTCCATTTCTCATGATGTTGTGAGGATCTCTGTCTTCTTGATGTTGAGGTAAAATGTGTACTGAGGCTGCAGCCTCCGGTCATCAGCAAGTACTTTAATCCCTTTCAGCAAGCAAGGTTGCATTCACTGCGTATCCCCGATGGTTCACGAGCCGTCCCCCAGTCCTGATACAGTGTTCTTCTACATGCTCAGTATAAAATCAAAACTACCCACTGCCACCGCGTCGATTCTGACTCCTTGTGACCCTATAGGACACGGCAGAACTGGCCCTGTGCGTTTCCAACACTGTGATTCTTTGCAGTGGTTTCAAACTGCTGACCTTGCGGCTAGCTGCCCGATGGGTAACCAGCATACCACCAGGGTACCACGCTGCAGCCTAATTGCGGTGCTCTTTCAGTGATTGCCCTCTCCCCACCCTAAACTCTGTGACGAAGAGAATTTTAATTTTTGTTTTCTTTTTTTTCTAGCAGAGTATCGTGCACATAACAGATCCCCAACAAATATTGATTTTTAAATATTGATCAATTCTTTAGGAAATACAAAATACATTTCACTTAATCATTATTATATTTCAGTATGGTCTGTGTAACATGCAAATTGTATGTAAATTTACATCTCATTGAAACATACTCACTTGCTTAGTAGACACTTGTCTGTCTTCTATCGGATCTGGATCTGTGAATATTGAGCACTTGTTGCCTGCCTTCAATGTCTCCCAGTGAGAGCAGAGAACAGGGAAGCATGTATTTATCAAAATGCTTTCTGTGGGTCACTTGCTACTACAGATAGAAAGGAAAGCCTCTGGGTGGTTCAAATGGCTTCTGCTCAGCCACTACCCCAAAGTCGGTGGTTCAAAGTCAGCAGCACAGCGGAAGAAAGCCCTGGCCAATTGTTTCCGGAAGGCTTATAGCCAAGAAATCGCTGTGGAGCAGCAGTTCTACTCTAACGCCTGGGGTCACCCGGAGATGGAATCGATTCCCTGGCAGCGGGTTTGGTGTGACTGTTAAAGACATAACGAGTCTGTTTGCAGGGTCCATTCATGTCTCAATTTGCATTTAGTGTAGGACGAACTCTGGGTGTGTTCCTTGAATATGTTACCAGGAGGGAGTGGACGCCCAAGGTCTGTTTGTAGGGTCCCTGTGGATTGAGTGTCCTGTGACTCCCCGCGGACCACAGTCGAGGATGTGAACAGCCTTCATGTCACACAAAGGGCGCTGAAAGTGGACTTCAGCAGCTGGAGTTGGGCTGCAATGCAATTCCTTGTCATTGAATCTCTCTTTTGACCCATTTTGAATTTATGCTGGTTTTTAAAATACTTAATGCTGTCTTTTTGATGTAGGTTTTCTCTAGTTTTATTGGTTCTTTTGTTGACGGGTTCTTTTTGTCTTTGTTTTGGGGTTTTCTGTACGTGTTTTGGGGTTTTAAGTCCATGAAGACAATAACGGGATTAATAGTTTCCTGGGGCCGGCGGGGGGGGGGGGGCAGATGGGAGTAAGTAGCAATGAGTTCAAGGGAGAAAAAGTTCCAAAGTTGATTGTAGTGATGACTGTACAACCCTTCTTAAGATGGTTGAGCCATTGATTTGTAGAGTATGCTAATTCTATCTCAATAAAACTATTTTTTTAAAGTTACAGACCCTGAAATTAAAATCTCAAATGTGGGAGAAGACCCAAATTCCTGTCAGAATCTAAGTTGAGGGTTTCTTTGTCTCAATTAGGCGCTTCTCCTTCCGTCCGGAATCAGATCCTTATTGTCAAGCGCAATACACTTTCTGTCCGACTGGCTCTGGGATCCCAGCTATGAAGGCTGATGACGTCATTGAAGTCTTCCGGTTGCAGGCCCCGGTGTGGGAATTTAAATATGGAGGCCTGCTGGGGCACGTGGTAAGGGGCCTCTTGTGTTTCTGGTGAATCAAACGACTTGGTTATTGAAAGCAATTTGCGGGAACGCTGCCCAAACAGCTGGTTTCAATCTTATTTGTTCGTATTCCTCCTTGCCTATTTACAATGAATTGTCAAAAATACCCATCAGATTTTGTAATCGTTACCACAGCAGGCGCTTGGAGCAGTTTTAACACTCTGAAAGGGAGCCTGGGTGGTGTCAGTCAGTTGCTTGCCTGAGTTTCAGGTCGTGGGTTCAAATCCACCACTAGCTCCATGGAGGAAAACCCCGGTGAACGGTAGCCATAAAGATTTAAAAAACAACACTGTGACATCAACTGGATTATGGCTCATAGTGATCCTGTAGGACCAGCATAGGGCTGCTCCACAGGGTTCGAAAGCTGTAATCTGTACAGGAGCACAATCTGTACTCCAGCACAATCTGTACCCCATGGAGCAGGCTGCTGGGGTCGAACCGCTGATCTTCAGGTTAGCTTTAACGGATGCATTACCAGCGCTGCTCCACAAAGAGCCACATAATTGTTTGCACTTTAACATCCAGCCTCTCCATGAGTGTAGGGTCAGCTCACCAGCAGCTAATGACGCTCTCTTGAAAGGGAACCGAACTCCCAGAAATCAGAAAGGAGGGTCCAGGGACCAGCGAGGCAGGACCTCCCCCTCCCCCTTCCTCATCCCTGCGCATTGTGCTACTTTCGCAGGTGGCTCGCCACGCCCTCCTCTCACAATGTTGTGGGCCCGTCATTTCTCCCAGAGACTGGCAGAGCCGCAGGGAAATGATGAGTGGGTGCACAAAGCGTGCATCCTTTCGGGGAGCTGCAGTCCCTGAGCGCACGTGGTGAGGGGCCCCAGCATGTAGCACCTTAGGAGATCCACTGGGCAGCGCATCCAGGGGCGAGGCACTGCAGGTGCCCCACATTTTGTCCCCATCGCAAGCCTGGCTGTCTCTTCTTTCCACAGAAAATCATGCACGACGCGATTGGATTCCGGAGTACTGGGACGGGCAGGAACTACACCATGGAATGGTACGAGCTCTTCCAGCTGGGGAACTGCACGTTTCCGCATCTCCGACCCGAAATGAACGCCCCTTTCTGGTGTAACCAAGGCGCCGCCTGCTTTTTTGAAGGCATTGACGATGCGCACTGGAAGGAAAATGGGACAATGGTTCTGGTGGCCACCATATCGGGTACGTACCCCAGCCCGGCAGTGTGTGATGCTGGCCTCAATGTCCAGATCCAAGAAGCAGCTTCCACCGAGGCTTCGCAGTCATGCCCCACATTTTAGCAATCATTTGTAAAGAAAAGGTGTTCTCCAGCGGCAAACTTTTGGCCCAAACTGGTACTCAGGCCACATTTTGCCTGTGACTTAGGGCACACAAGTTTCTTTCCAGTTATACCACAGTGGCAAAAAACAATGGCAGGATGGAATACTTGGCACAATTAACTTGAACTTTCTTTGTAAAATAATGGGGCAAAATTCACAAAACCCTTGACAAAATAATCAGTAAAGAGCCTGTTAATGAAATCTAGACTTTTTTTCTACTATGGAGAAACAGTAATAACGAAGAGGCAGCTGTGGGCATCTATAAACATTACATCTGGGAACTCTGCCCCGTTGGGTGGTTCTGAGTCGTAACGGGCATGGTGGCAGTGGGTTTGGTTTGGGCCTTACCACCATCCATACAAGAAGTCCTAGTGACACAGTAGTTAAGCACCTGGCAGCTACCTGACCTGAAAGGTTGGTGGTTGAAACCCACCCAGATGCTCCACGGATGCCAGCTGTGGCAGTTTGCTTCTGAAAGCCCTTTCGGGCACTCTCCGCTAGCCGGTACGGTCGCTGTGAATTGACTTGATGGGAGTGGGTGGGGCTTGATCTTTGATTCCTCCTGAGTTTTCATCACACAACCCACTGAGATAGTTACTTTTATTCTTCCTGACTACAGATGAGGAAACTGAGGCACAGCTAAGTAACGCATGTCCGTCACGACTCCCAACTCTGTGACAAAGTAGAATGTCCCATCAGGTTTCCAAGGCTGTATATGAATACGTAGAAGCAGCCTACCTCGTCTTTCTCCCCTGGGGCAGCCGGCGGGCTGGCCTCTGTGCCACCAGGGCTCCTGCCAGCTAAGTAAGTGGGATGCAAACCCTGGAAATTAAGCCCCATAAGCCATTCTTTTAACCATCTCACTGGACATTACATATTTGAGGTTCCTTGAAGAACAATTTAAAGAAGCCTTGGTGATGTAGTAGGTTATGAGTTGGGCTTCTAATTGAAAGGTCAGCAGTTCAAACCAACCAGGTGCTCGGTGGGAGAGAGTTGAGGCAGCCTGCTCCCGTAAGGATTTGCAGCCTCAGAGCCCCTAGAGAGCCTTTCTTCCCCACCCTATGCGCAGTTAGAATCGACTTGATGGCAGTGGGTTTGGGGGTTTGTATGTGTATGTTTTAATCTTTTAAGTAATCAGCTTCTTTGTGCTTAGTCCTGTCCATTGGCCTTTCTTCATGTTACAAAACAGTCCTTTGAAGCTCTGTTCTCTCTTAAATGCCACACCGGCTGATGTGGAAGAGCATGAGAAACAGAATCCCTGATTCTACGAAAAGAGGATGTCAATAGTTGAACCATCTGAATCCCTCACATTGATAAAAGGCAGAAGCTATCCTCATTTTCCAGGAATTGGAGGCTTGGATTTATGGGGCCAAGTTATAAATAACCGAAGTCCGCTCCCAGTCAGCATGCAACGTTGGGGCCCGGCTCTGTCAGACATTATAAATTCCCTGATGGAAGTTGCGCTGTGCAGAGTGCCCCGTTTCCTAAACACTTGGAGAGTTTCCCTGGCTGGGTCCACCGTGGGAGGAGGCTAGGATTAGACACCATGGAATCTGAATTTGGCCCAGACCGGATTTTTGTTGTTTTTTTAAAATTCTACCTGAGTTTATTCACTGGAGAGCTTACGTGGGTAGCGTTGCTCCATGTAGAATTCCATCAGCTGCACAGACAGAGAGAAAGGGACATAATAAAGGCAGGTGGGTTAAGCAGCACTCTGGTGGCATGGTATGTTATGAGTTGGGCTGCTAATCTCAAGGTCAATAGTTCAAATCTGCCAGCCACTCCAAGGGAGAAAGACGAGGTTTTCAGCTCCTGCTAATTTGATGAGGCTTCGACTCACATACTTTGACATGTTATCAGGAGTGGCCAGTCAGTCCCTGGAAAAATGGCATGATGCTTGATGCCTGGTATAACAGAGGGGCAGCAAAAAGAGGAAGCCCTCAAGATGGTGGGTTGACACAGTGGCTGCAGACATGGGCTTTAAAGGTACCAGGGGTGAGGATGGCCCAGAGCCAGGCCATGTTTCCTCTGTTGTCCCTAGGTTGCTGAGTCAGCCTGACTTGATGGCACCTGTCATTTCCTCGTGTGTTGACTGCCAACTGGCCTGTAGTGAACCTGTCCCTCAGGCAGCCAGCCACAATTACACATCCTTTCCTCCTGGCAGAAAGGCCGGTCATCCCCACCTGGCCGGTTTGTCTTCAGTTACCTTTGCCCCGTTGGCCCTTTCCTCTTCTGTGATGGTGCCCTTGTTTTGTTTTCTTTTTGCCTCTTCAATCCAAGTGGTACTGTGTACAGAGAAAGAGGACTTCAGCAGTCATACAGTTTCACCTTTGACCGGCAGCCTAAAGGACGATGATCGCATTCGTGGGTGAGGCTTCGGCATCCACTGCAGCTAGTGTTTGTAGTTCAGAAGTACCTTATGGCTTGAACAACGGAATGAAAATGAACTGAGTTTGCACTCCTATTGTGAGATGAAGAATTGGCGATTGTTTACTCCTGGATCTGAGGTTAAAAAGTTTACTTAGAGTTTAATGATTCACTTAGGTATTCATGTAAGTTTTTGTTTTGCTTTCTCTCTAGGAAACATCTTTAACAAAATGGCAAAGTGGGTAAAACAGGACAACGAGACAGGCATTTATTATGAGACATGGACGGTCCAAGCCAGTCCAGAGAAAGGAGCAGAGACGTGGTTTGAATCCTACGACTGCTCCAAATTTGTCTTGAGGACATACAAGAGGCTGGCCGAACTCGGAGCTGACTTCAAGAAGGTAGAAACCAACTACACGAGAATCTTCCTCTACAGCGGAGAACCCACTTATTTGGGAAACGAAACATCTATTTTTGGGCCAGTAGGAAATAAGACTCTTGCTTTAGCCATAAAAAAGTTTTACTACCCTTTCAAGCCGCATCTGTCAATCAAAGAATTCCTAGTAAGTCTTCTGCAAGTTTTTGATGCCGTAATGATACGCAGAGAATTCTTTTTGTTTTACAATTTTGAGTACTGGTTTTTACCTATGAAATTCCCATTTATTAAAATAACATATGAAGAAATCCCTCTGCCTAACAGAGACAGACCACACTCTAGTTTGTAAAAGCCTCGATTCTATCATTTTGGGGGTTTGTCGCCCCCCAGCAGCATCGTGGTTGTGAAGGGACTGACTGCACATGAATGGATTTGAGGCCGTTCTCCTTGCCCAGCTGATTCAACAGACTTGCTGTATGTAGGTGCTGGCACAGGACTTGGAACAAAGGTCAAAACCCGGACGTTGGATGACCTTGACAAGCCTATGTTAGTGTGGAGAATTCGGTTGCATCTGTTATACACATATGCACACACATACATGTCTATATATGCAGATGTCTGTGTGGATGTATGTATATAGCTTACTGGCGTGCTCTTAAGGGCCAGTAAGCTATAGTTATGGTGTGCCAATGCTTACATAATACCCTCAGCGATAAGTTTCCTGGTGTGAGCGGCTTTTCCTGTTATAATAAACTATTTCCTGATTTGGTCATTTAAACTGGCTTTATAGCTTTCATGGTTTGGGGAGCTACAGCTAACAGTCTGATTGGGCCCCATTCATTTAACCTTAAAGACTTACTTGGAAACCAAGGCTGGGATGTCTCTGCTTCCAAGAAGTGATAAAAACAGTGTCAACAAGAAGAAATCTGAGCATTTGACCAGTAGCCAGCCTTTGGAAACGGGCGGGACCCGGTGTTTTTGTGACTTACACTACTAACCATTACTGAACCCTCGCTTCCTCAGCTCTCCTCTGATTCATCTCTCAGGGCTGCTACTACGGTTACGCTTGTGTTCGGCATCGTGCAGCTACAGTGACTAATCAAAGAACAAATTGTCATCCTTGATCTTG
The DNA here is from genome assembly GCF_050624435.1 of Tenrec ecaudatus. Classification (NCBI taxonomy): domain Eukaryota; kingdom Metazoa; phylum Chordata; class Mammalia; order Afrosoricida; family Tenrecidae; genus Tenrec; species Tenrec ecaudatus. The sequence goes on along the minus strand of NC_134540.1, from coordinate 18,105,941 downwards.
CTTCATGTGGTTGTGAGCGCCAGCCTCGCCTGGGCGGCATCACCACCACCTAGACTCTGAGCTGCTAGCAGAGGGCCTCGTTGGCTTTTGAGACGTGTGTGCCTTGAAGCAGACCTGTCCAGGTAGCCCTGCTCTTGGGGTTCCCCTCCCTTTGGAGCGGGCCTTGGTCTGGGTCAAGTAGCTGTGCTCCATTAAGACATCCTGTAGGCTTTCAATGGGTGACGATCCAACCGAGCATGTTCTTTGTATTGTGGGAAACCACCAGTCAACGCGATGATGGAGCAGAGCGGTGAACACAATGCCTGCTTAATCGGTAACTGTTCCGCTCACATTGTTTAGTTGCAACTGACACTGGAGTGCTTCCAGTGAGGTTCACACAATTTAATTAGATCAGAATGTAGTTTATTTGTAACCTGACCTAAATGAGAAAATGGAGGTTTAGAGAGGTCAAGTGGCTTTTCCCCAGCTACTCGGCTAGTCGGGAGGGAATCGATGTACTGCACAACCCACTCCCCACCCCCACCCCCACTGCTGCATGGTGGGTGTGGAGACCAAGGAGAGCCTGCTCACCAGCATTCCGGTCTGTGAAGGGCAGGAGGGAGGAAGCTGAGATTCTTGTAAAGCCCTTTGACAGCAATTTGGAGTCTTGTGGAATCTGGGAATTAAAAAACCATGAGATTTGTATTTTGGGTGTGTTTCTTTTTTCTAACAATCCCCCCCCCCAACACACACCAATTTTTCTAAGTTTTAGCCTCCCCCGCCTCCAAAAAAAAAACACTACACCTCACTGATAGCAAATCAATTTTGAGTCATAGATAGATAGGCCTGGGGAGAACTTGCCCTATAAATTTCATCCTTAGTTTCCAAGATTACAACTCTTTACAGGAGGAGAAAGCCCTTCTCTAAGGAGCTGGCTGGTGGTTTCGAACTGCTGACTAGCAGCCCGAGGCATAACCACTCTGCCAGCAGGGCTTCAGAATGCATTTAAAATACAGGCAGCACTGCACTGTACCATTCAGAGGTGGTCTGTCACTTGTCGAAGCTAACGGTGAACGGAGGGGTGGCCAGTTGACCTCCAGTGTCTTCCTCCCATCTACCCTCTCTCATCCAAGTTCCTGCTCCACTCTAACCTATTTAAAACAAGGTAGATTGCTGATCTCTTACCTTTTCACTGACCTGATAGCCGGAAATTCACTTGCAGTTAGGCAGCTTTGTGGAAATTGAGTGTCAGCAGGGGGCAGGGATTGCCCCAGGGGCTTGGTAAACCAAACCAGCCCCACAGATGAACTGAGATTGGAGGCTTGTCCACAGGGCCTTCCAGGTCTGGGTGAGGTAGAGATTGCAGAGATTTGGTTTAGGGCTGAGCCTTCTTCAAACCAACCTGCCTCACCCTTCTATCCAGAACTTTTGCACCAACACAAAAAATTCTACAAGGTAGTAAATGGATTAAATCTGACAATATTGTTCAAAGTATCCCAGATTACTACAGTGAAATGTATTTTTTGGAAGCAGTTAAAATAGTTTTGAGGGAATCCAGGACAGATGATCCCTTCAGGACCAGTGGTGTGAGTGGCAATACTGGGAGGGTGGTGGGAGGGTAGGGTGGAAAGGGGGAACTGATTACAAGGATCTACATATCACCTCCCTGGGGGATGAACAGAAAAGTGGGTGAAGGGAGACGTCGGACAGTGCAAGATATGACAAAATAATTTATAAATTATCAAGGGTTCATGAGGGAGGGGGGAGCGGGGAAGGCAGGGGAAAATGAGCTGAAACCAAGGGCTTAGGGGGAGAGCAAATGGGTCGAGAATGATGGTGGCAACAAATGTACAAATGTTCTTTACACAATTGATGTATGTGTGGATGGATGATGATGAGTTGTATGAGCCCCTAATAAAATGATTTAAAAAAAAAAACACCAAGAAATAAAGACCAAAATGGATGCCAAAAAAAAAAGTTTTGATACTTTCTAAACTAATACGCAGAGCGATGTAGACATTTCCCCATAAACGGGTAGCTATGTCCCAGGGCCCGGCAAGGTTGACAACTACATTCCCAAAGAGTTTTCTCTAAGTTCTCATCTCGAATGCAGAAAGAACCTATTCCTTTAACGTTTAACATTTTCAAGATTTGGTAAATTTAAAATTTCATAACACTTCAAGCGTCAATCAAGAAAGACAAGGCTGTCTGATTCCATAAAGATCTGCAGCCTCGGAAACCCTTTGAGCAGCGGTTCTCAACCTATGGGTTGCGACCCTTTCACAAGCGTAGCAAAGTGACAGTGATGAAGTAGCAACGACAATGATGTTATGGTTGGGGGGTCAGCACCACATGAGGAACTGTATGAAGGTCGTGGTCTGAGGAAGGTTGAGAACCACTGCCCTACAGGGTCACTATGATTTGGAATGACTCAGTGGCATTGGGTTGGGCATCAACAGGATTATTTCAAGAATAGACTTTCCCAGTTTTCTGTCTTCAAAAGCACTAGTCTACCACAGGCTTTCTTAATAAATATCTTCCATGGAGCTAAAACCCAAACCATACGTTTCTTAGTTTTAAAGTCCAGGAAATAGTTTTTAAAAATGGAAATACAACAGCATAAGTAACTCTCTTTATTCTCAAATTGATAAAGGCATTTAACATATACTTTACATTATAAACAAATTAAGTACTATGCATTTTATTTATAAAGTGACTTGAAAGTACTTCAAACATTTTATAATTCCATTAGTACAAAAAGTAAATTTCCATAAAGCTTTGGCTAAAACTGATTATGTACAACCATGCTCATTTTCCAGGTTGTTCAAGAAAAACAGAGCTTACCCACTAACATGGGGATTTCTCGTAAAATCAAAGATTCTATTTAATACGAGGAAAATATAACAGTAATTGCTCTTCATCTCCAAGCCTGGGTCTTTTTCTCCCTTTTCAAATGCATGTGACTACAGAACAGAATCTCCAGGGTAGATGTGAGAGGCTGAGTGCTTCTGTAACTAACTGCCCAGTTACTTCCCAAAAGTTACACTACCGAGAAGAGTCATTTCAAGTATGACTAGGTCCCACGGGGGATAAATTGCTTCCAGTTCCTTGGGAGGTGTTCTCGACTTGCTCTACCACCCAGAGTCAAGCCTGTGGAATAGCTGAAGAGAAACTAACTGTATCCCTCCCCACACTCGGCGTTTTTTACACACTCTACAATGCATGGATTAGCTTTATTCATCTGGAAGTGATATAAAATGCTATGGAACATAAATGACATAAAATAGGTTAACCAAATTAATCACAGAATTTCACGACATTTTCCTCTGCATTTCCCAGTGTACTCAACAGTATTTGCTCAAAAATATTGAGAACTGAAATAGCTCTTCCTTTAAAGGCATTGTGTATGATAAACTGTACATTGATGAGCTTTTGATTATTCTTAGGAATCCTGCTTATACGACACAATTCCAAACGGGAAAAATGAGCCTTCTAAAACTTAATGGAGACTAATATTCTTTCACAGAAATAATTTATAAACATTTAGAAGTTCTGCCTTTAGTTCAATTTGGCTTTTTAAAACAAAAAAGATAAACAATCCATTCTGATGATCCTAGAATAACTTCAAAACATAGTTTAGGCAGATAGAGTCGAGAGATTATTAAGCATTCCATACTTTACATGTAAGTGCTTCAAGTGCCATATACAAAGTCATATAGAACAGAAAAGAATCAGATGGTTAGATTACAGAGCAAGCCTTATGCTTTAGACCTAGCTGAGCTGCCCCCTTCCTTCCACTGTGTTTTCTGATTTGATCTTGGCGCTGTTGTTACCCTGCTGTAATACCCATTACTGCTCCAGAGGTCTGAGTATCTCCTTTACTTACAGGAGGGAGATTCAGAAAGTTCATGGAAAAACAGAATTACCAGCTAATGGAATTTTTCTACAAGTTTGTGGAGCCTCCCTCCTACATACCTTTTTCTTTAAACTGCTTTTAACAGAACATTCAACCAATCTTTTTCATGAGCTACAACATATCTTACATTTTTCTCACAAAATGCTCACTTTCCTGAGCTATATTAAACACCTTATAACAGGTGTATGTGTAACTGAAGACCCTAAAATGTCTAGTTTACATTTTTAAAAAATGCATAGAGAACATAACATTTTAGAAAACCTATCCATACTCACTTCTTGAATATTTTAATGTGTTAAGTTTTGGTTCCTTTCGAACTTAAAATGCTTAATTTTTTACATGTAATCATGACTTTAGTACTTCACCTCCCACCCCCGCCTTTGAATTTGAATTGCTATTAGGCTAAAAACGCATGGATTTTTCTGCCCTAAACTGGTCTGAGCGTCTTCCAAGTAGCCAATCCATGTATGCTCTCGGTTAAGTCTCAACTTTCTGTGCCACAGAACAGAGTTACATCAGAACTACAACAAATGACTCTTTATCGTAATACCGTCTGCGGAAGGTTAAGGTGCGACTCTCCACGGTGCCTTACAGCTTGTGGTCTCTACCACGTGGGCATCATGTCTGGAAACCAAACCCGACCAAGATGCTTGGACACTTCCCAGTGAATCTGCTCCAAACTGTACTTCTGGTCAGGAATCAAGACTTCTTCCATAATAGATAACTGAGACAGGCGGCCACCACACATCTTCACAAACTCAACAAAGGCACTGCAGGAGACTTCGCATTCCCCTAGTCCAATCGCTGACAGATTTTTACAGCGTTCTGCGATGCGAATCAATTCTTCATCCAGTGGCCGTAACCCATTGGCACACACAACGAGTTCCACTAGCCTAGGGCATGTCATTCCCACACGGCCAAGCACATCTTTGCTTACTGATCTCCCAAAGTAGAGATGGGTGGCAGGTATTTCATAACGAAAGAATGGGTCAAATTCTTCTTCATACAGAAAGAAGTACATCACTAAGTTCACTTTGGGTGAGTGTCTGATGAAAGCGTCCCAGCTGCTCTTCTGAATGGTATGGAAGTGTGTCTGTCCGGGGTTCTCACTGACCACGTCAATGCGCAAATGTTCCAATCGGACGTGCTTTTCAGAAGACAAGGCAAGTAGCAGCTCATCGCTGAGCAAGTGATAGTTCAGGGCCAGTTCACGCAAGCCGTGACACTGATCAGCCACACAAAGGATGCCTTGGGAGGAAAAAAGTGATTATTTATTTAAAAGTTTTTATATCAGTTCAAAAATTCAAATACATGTCCCACAATAACACTCTATTTTCCTTACCACAAAGTCAATCATTTAAAATTCATCTCTATTAGACATAGAGTAACAGAAGGTAAATTACCAACACAAAATGGATTATTAGTGTTGGTAATGAAACTAGTTGTAAATCACTATCTTAAAAATATAGATTACTTACCAGTTACCAGAAAATCCTAAATTACAAATAACGATGGCTAAGTTTTAGCCTAGAAACACACAAGGATAGTGCTCTATCTTAAGTACACGGACACGGAGAACTCATTCAGAACCCTAAGGTCAGAATGAAACAAAATTTACATGATCATTACAAAAGAGGTCAAAGGATATTAGGATAATGCATGGAATACACAAAACAAAGTTTCATATAACTACATAAGACAGTTGTAAAATAAAGATTATCAAAAGACGATTTTAATTGCTAGCGGTACATAAGTTTATCAAATTTCTACAAAAGTATTGAGATGCTACTAGATAAATGAATCAATGACAACCACACACATCACACTATCAGACCTCCCCAGTCTTTCTTAAGCTCTACCACACCCAGAAAGTCACTTGACACAGTCCCCTGGGCTGGCAGCTTGCTGTACTCGGGTGGCTGTGCCGCCAGTACATCAAGCACAAGTAGAAATGCCCGTGCAGCGCGTTGCAGCGGGGCTTCCAGGCAAAGCCAGAGGAGGAAGGAGCTGGCAGGACCCATGAAAAGTTAGTAGTTAAGCCCTTATGCATAGGAGCTGAACACTGTCTGCTGCAGATCAGATGAGCCCGTCCGACTGGAAGACCCTCAGAATACAAGTGGGAGCAGGCTGCACGCTCCAAGCAGAATCGGCGTTCAGTGGCTGGGATGGAGCCAGGCGCTTTGCTGATGCTCCACAACTCAAAATGGGAAGGACAGGAAAACTGGAAGTTATTGAAAATGGAACACATAAAGATCAATATCCTAGGCATTAGTGAGCTGAAATGGTCTGGTATTGGCCATTTCGAATCAGACAATCATATGGTTTACTGTACCCAAAATGATAAATTGAAAAGGAATGGCCTAGTCATCATTACAAAAAACACTTCAAGGTCTACCCAAAAGTACAACACTGTCAGATTTTTACCAACTACTTCAGTCTGAAACTGATCAAACATTAAATCTAGATCCATTGATAAGACTGCTGACGACCGGACTAGGAGAGTAGGGAATAAAATAGAGGGATCAGCAGTGATGATGAAAATCGCATGATAGACTTTTCAAGATCAATTGGCTTCTTGGAAATACCTTTTATCGACAACAGAACTAGAAATCATATGCATGGCCTATGCCAGATGGAATGCAAAGGACTGAAATCGAGTATATCTGTGAAAAGAGGCTCAATACCATGAGTCAAAGTGAGTCCAGGAATCAACTGTGGAACAAACCATCAATTGCTCATAAACAAGTTTATGTTGAAGCTAAAAAAAATTTAAACAAGTCTACTAGAGCCACAATTTGCCTTTGCTTCTATCTCAGCTGAATTTAGTGATGAGGCAATGTACACAGATGGCTGAAGAGCAGACAAGCTGGTGAACAACATCACACCTGAAGAAACCCACACGTCATTGAAATGAATAGGCAGAAGGGCAAGGTCAAAATGTGTGTCAGAAGAGACTCTGAAACTGGCTTCTGTATGTAGACCGCTTAACGCTAACGGGAGAAATGATGAAGTAAACGAGCTGCACGGAAGACTTCAAAAGGCATCTCCAGAAGACGAAGCATTAAAATAAAATGTCAGAGCTGTAGAGTTAGAAAACCAAAAGAACACACCCAGCCTTCCTCAAGCTGAACCAAAAGAACAAACCCAATGCCTGGGAGGCCCCTGTTCCTCATAACAACTGCCCGGAGACCAACTTTATACGGGAGTAGACATCCTCATCTTGCTCCCTTCTCAATGTAAAGAGTTAAAGACAGCAAGCCTAGAGTAGCGGTACTCAAGGAGAAATTTGGAAGACAGGCTACCTGGCCAACTGACTGAGATTCTTATTTATACCCACTCCAAAGAGAGATGACCCAACAGAACGTAGAAACGGTCAAGCAATATCATTAATACCACATGCAAGCAGACTTTTACTAATGACAATTCAACCACAGTTGCAGCAGTATATCAACAGAGATGCACACCCGAAATTCAAGCTGGATTCAGAAGAGGACATGGAGTAAGAGATGTCAATGCTGATGTCAGATGGATCTGGCTGAAAGCAGACAATACCAGAAAGATGTTTACTTGTGTTTTATTGACTAGGCAAAGGCATTCGGCTGTGTGGATCCTAACATACTATCGATAATGCCGAGGAGGGGAATTCTAGCACACTTCACTGTGCGCCTGTATAACCCAGAAATAAATCAACAGGCGGCTTCCAAACAGTACAAGGGAATGCAGCAGTTTAAAATTAAGAAAGGTGTGTGCCAGGGTTGTATTCTTTTCAATCCATTTGTACACTGAGCACATGAGCTGAGAAGCTGAACTACATGGAAAAGAAGGCAGCACCCCACGGGAGGAAGAGTCAGTCACTAGCAGAAGACACACCTTGCTTGCTGAAAGCAAAGAGGGCTTGAGCCTTTTACTGACGGATCATACCCAACACAGAGAAAACAATATTCCTCACACGTGAACCAATAAGCAGTATCAGGATAAACAGAGAAAAGCATGAAGCAGTCGAGGATTTCATTTTACACAAATCCAGTCAACATGGACCCACATGGGACCAACATTCAGTAAGTAAATCAGTGACGTATTACATTGGGCAAGAGATCTCTCTAACGTGTTCAAAAGCAAAGATGTCACTTTGAAGACTAAGGTGTACCTTTGTCCAAGTCGTGGCATGCTCAATCACCTAACGTGCATGGGAAAACTGGACAATAAGGGAGGAAGAGAGAAGAACCCTTTGAATTGTTGGTCAGGGCTATCCAATATATCATGGACTGCCAGAAGACCAAATAAATTTGGCTGAGTACAACTAGAAAGTTCCTTAGAAGGGAGGCTGGTGAGACTTCACCTCGTGTACTTTGGACATAATAAACGGAGAGACCAGTTCCTAGAGAAGGAAACGCAGAGCAAGGAGGAGGAGGAGGTCAGCAATAGAAGATCCTCCACAAGACGCACCGTCACCTGGCTGCAAACATCCCGAGGCTGCGGGCAGTGACTGATACTCACTACCTGATATGTGAAGTGGCCTACTGTAAGTATAACATAGGTAAAGCGGGACACCACTGATAAAACTCTTATCCTGGCGAAATAGCCACATGGCGGCCGAAAACCGTCTACCCTAGCTTGTTGTGCATGCTTTCCAAAAATCGAGACTTTTTAAAAAAGCTGCGGGATGTGGGAAAAATTATTAAAAATCAGGACGTCTGGTCACCTTACCCAAAAGTGTAACCCAAAAGGCAAGCACTAAAAAGTACAAGTATGAAATATAGATTAGTATTGTTAAGATGTCTAATATTAAGTGCTTAAAATGATACCTTTCATCTATTAAATGACTTTCTTTCTCATGGTGTTTAAACCAATGTTGGGAATAACAGAATATACACCGTGTTATCACCTACTATTTAGTTTACAAATTGCCTTGGGGCACAGGGTTAAGCACTTGGCTGCTATCGGCAAGGTTAGTGGTTTGAACCTACCGCCAGTTCTGCAGAAGGAAGGAGCCGGTGCTCTGCTTTCAAAAAAACACAGCCTAGCAAAGCGATGGGTGAACTCTGCTCTCAATCACCCAGTCAGAGTCAAATCAAGAGCACACAGAGTTTACTGCACAATGATACTAGGCTAGGTACTTGATATTATCCCACAAATATTCAAAAATCGCTTGAGAAAGTAGGTATTATCTCATTTTACATTGGTGATGTGAGTAGTCTAGAGGGATGGAGCCGTTCAGTGAGGTCGTGAAAAGGGGGGAGGGAGCGCACTGGGAAGGCAGTTGACGAGTGTGGAGTACCAGGGACCCAGTTAGAAGTGGCTGTGCCGCAGGCCCTTAGCACATGGCCCCACAGTTCCAGGGAGATCTGTGTTAATGTACAGAATGGAACCAAAGCCACAGAAGATGATGGGAGTGCCCGACTGCTGACTGTAATAAAAAGCTCCCAGACGTACGGAATCACCAACACTAGAGGGATGGAAAAGAACAAAGAACACCGAAAACGAAGAGAGATTAAAAAAAGACAGAACAGGAACAGAGAGGAACGGGGAAAATCTGGAATATGGTATCAAAGAAGAAACAGTCACGACACCCACTCCTCCTTCATCCACAGGGCCAGGCTCCAAAGCCCAGGTCACGGCGTGAAAACTGGCACGCTGTGAAAATAGAGGGTGTCAGTACAGGACAGCCAGACTTCATTGTGACAGAGCCGCCACGCCCCTGGGAATAACAGGCACTCCAGTGCCTGCCTCACACGGCAGCATCCAGAACAAGGACGCACACCGCGAGTGCACACTCAGTCCGCGAGGAGGATTTACTCTCATAAACATGAAATGTCAGCTAACACGGTACTTGATAGGGCAGATGTAACAACCAACCATGCACAAAGAATTAGTAACGATGACTACAGAAATTATATGTAACAGGAAAAAAGTTAAAGTGTTCAGTGAAGAAAGTAGAATAGAAAACAGGGCATAATCACAACGTACACAAACATGGATATGCAAAATATGGATAGAATGAAAATACGCAAATGTGTTCATTTTTTATTTAAAATTTTCTGTCGTTATACTTTTCAATTAAAGCATTACAAGTACTCTTTCTCTTTTGTTCCTGAACAACTTGTCCAAAACCCATGAGGCAGCCAATAAAGCTTATACTATTACAAAGCAAAAGTCAGGTAAAACAAACAAATAACTTTAAGAGTCAGCTAGCAAGGGCTAAACTAGGATAAAGAGATCAATAAGCCCACAGGCTCCCACGCAGTGTGTTATGAGCTACACGTTAGGTTCAGGGTGCTCTGGAAACACAGGGATGGACTTTCAAATCCAGAAAGGAGACATGGACATCAGAACAGGTCAGCAGTTCAAAACCATCAGCAGGCGAAAGATAGCTTCTCTCTGCAATACTGTATTGTGCCAGCCTGGCAGATAAACACATGTGGGCCTGACTAATTGAAGGGCAGAAAGATAAATGGCTCCATGAGCCTCACCTTTCTTGTCTCTCGCTCTTTAATTATCAGACCAGTGTGCAGCTGCCTTGCTTGTTCTGTGCCTCAATTTAAAGGGCACACTACCTGTGGGACGCCTAGCCTGTGAACTGTGTCACTGTAAGGAGAGGTCCCTTTAAGCCCACACGATTGGAATGTACATCTCTGGAGCTGGGGACCGACAGTTGGTGACCTGCCTTTCTGTTTGCTGCCTGGGTATATATAGCCCAGCTCTCTCTACAGAGAAGGGACTGGCGGCCCTCAACACTTAAAGGACTGCTAGTGTCTCACTGCTTTATAATCTATAATTTAACTGTTCATTTTCATATTATCTATCTATCTATATAATTTAACAGTTCATTTCTTGTTATATATTTATCTTTATAAACATATATATATATATATATATATATATATATATATATATATAATTACTAGCAATCTGGTTTTGCCTCTCTAGAGAACCCTGTCTAACACACTCTCCTTTCAAGAGTTACAGCCTCTGAGACCCACAGGGGTAGTTCCTACCTTGTCCATCGGGTTGCTATGTGTCAGAATCAACTCCATGGCAGAGACTTTGGTTTGGGGGAGGTAGGCGTTAGTGAGACAAAAAAGGTACATGGAAAAAAATGGGGTTGGGGCTGAAGAGTGAGCTAGGGTATAGGGTACTGACCCCACACACAAAAGTAAGCATCAAAGAAAAAAGTTCCACAGGACTCAAGTAAAACTGCCCATGAACCACAAAGGACAAGGTCAACGAGAGAGGTAGAGTTCAGGATATAAAAGGCCTTTACAGTCTGAAGCTACCTGGTTTGGATTGTACTCTCAGCAAATGAGTACATTAGGGTGTATGTAACGTTATCATGACCACATAAGAAGTAACTGCCAAAAATATTGGACATCCATTTGTAGAAGAATGAAACAGGACCCATCCCTCATCTCATGCACAAAGCCACACTCAAGATGGATCAAAGTCCTAACGTGGGACCCAGAGCTACCAAGACCAGCATCAGTGGAAGTCAGCAGCATAGGTTAAATCGGGAGTCAAGCAGTAACCTGCTCAGACTGGGTTACATGGTAACTCAGTTCTATCGCGTACTAGAGAAGTTGGAAGGCACTTCTAATACTATCTCCATTGGATGGGCTCTTTGTTCCCATCTTCCACTTGGGAAAACCATTAGCTTCCAAGATATAAGGCAATAACTTCAAATCAATTGTCCTCTCTCTAGATCAGGGGTGGGAACATCAGGCCCACTGACTGTATACCAAAAAAAAAAAAAAAGACTTACTGCCATCAAGTCAGTGCTGACTCAGACCAACCCACAAGACAAGGCAGCACGGCCCCGTGAGTTTTCGAGACTGTAACTGTTTCCGGGAACAGAGCGCCCTATCTTCCTTCCAAGTTGCTGCTGGTGGTTTCCAACTGTTGACTCTGCAGATCACAGCCCGACCTGTAACAACCACACCACCAGGACCTTCATGGACCATCTAAGACTGCCAAACCAATACCAGACACACCTCACCAAAGAGCAGCAGGTCCAGCCATATGTTTAACCAGTGTGCACCCTGGATGATATTTTAAATATTCAAATGGTCTTTGGCAGGAAAAAGGTTTCCCATCCCTGTGAGAGATCCTGAAGAAAAACTGCTCAACTAAAATCAGAAAATAGTCTACTTTACCTAAGGATGCAACTCAGGTAGATCTCAAATTCTCTCTCTCTCTCTCTTTAAAAATTTCTAGTACATGCCTGAATAAGCAAACTAGAATACAAGCTGAAACTGGCCACACTAGGAATGCGATGACATGCACGTTTCTGTATGTGGGTATTAGACTTCTAAGCAAAAGAGCTAAAACAATCATATTCATTTACCGTTGACATGAAGGATAGTTTTTCGTAATTTAGCTAACTGTCCATGTATCTTACTAATATCTATTAGCATCTGGTAATAAACATACCACCTACCTGCTGGGGAGACATGGGGACAGCTGCTCATTTTCAGCAGCTTGAGCGTGTCACTGTTGTTGGCCACCAGCACCTTGAGGGACGGATCATCTACGGGGGTATCGTCTATCTTAAGCGAGGACAGGGATTTGGAGTTCACAAACACAACTGTCAGTGCAGAGATAAAGTGAGACTGAAAAGGAAAAAAATTCCAACACTGAGCAATGAGAACTGAAGGCATTCCACATTAATTCCAGACAACAGTCATCTGAAGCCTAATGAACTTCACACTGAACTTGTAGAGAGCATCTTGTGACCCTTTGTCTGCTGCTGAGTCTGGTACAGAGAGCCTGTTGGCCTACGGGAGCGTCCCTAATCAGTCTGGTGGCAACTAAACGAGGAACTCTGGTACTCAAGATGAGAAGGCCGATCGCCACTACACAGCACCGTATCCCGCCCAATCGCACTCTCCACCTAACCCCGCGGAGCCGATTCTGACTCACAGCAACCCACCCACGGTAGACGCTGCCTCTTTGTTCTGACCCTTGACGTCTGTACAGGAGCACACGGCTTCACGTGTCTCCTTTGAGCGGCTGGTGGGTTTCAACTGCCGACCCAGTGCTGAGCTGTGTGACCCGTTCTGCCACGAGAGCACCTTACAACCTTCCTCCCACGGCTCTGAAAATCTCTGAGTCAGCGAAAAGGGCCTGGGGCCAGCAGGCTACCAGCCAAGGAAGACAGCTTAATGAAACACTATCTTCTTGGTTACATTCCCTGACTTACTTTTCCCAAGGTATGATAAAACAGCTGGCTACATTTTTAAATTACAATTGAATCCCTGGTTAATTACTTCAAATGTAGCATCTTTCTACTACTTTCATGTCAGACTCAATTATATCCTGTGTTAGCACATTTGTTTGTGACTTACTCTGAAAAAGCTTTCCAACTGTTGTTGGATATCAACCCATAGACTATTAGTTAATATACTCAGGACACTTAATTAGCAGCTAAAGCACCTTTCTAAAAATGAACCCTAATTTTTCTACCATAATAGTATTATGGAGTGAAATGGTCTCTATGTGCAGAATACATAGACCATATGTCGTTAACATTACCAAAAAACCTGTTTTCACTAATAAAATGTACATGTGATCCAAAATGTAGCTACTGCCTTTGCTCAGTGTGAAGTTCTGAGAAGCAAGCCAGTCCTGCTCTCAATACTGGTACTCCCTGCCTTTGAGTCTATTGTCACCAACCCAAATTAGGAGCCCATATGTACGCAGTGTCTCCTTTTAACTGTCTTGTTCCTCTGTTTTACGTATTAGCTTCTTTTAGGATTTTATAGATCCCTGTTACCAGTAGAGAAGCTAGGAGTCACATCACATATAGTAACAAAGGGCTGTGTGTATTTGATAATAAATCACACAATGCATGTAAATACAATGCCTTTAGTGTAACTACACGTACCCTTCAACCTGACCAATGAAGAAGCACGGGGTGATACAAAAAGGGAAAGGTTTTATTAAAATTTTTGTATCTTAAATGTGGATGTCCTGGAAGGTACAAACGGGTCAACACTTGACTACCAGCCAAAGGGTTGGCTGGTCAAACCCTCTCAGGGGCAACTCGGGGGACAGGCTCTCAACTGCTTTCACAAGGTCACGGCCTTGGGACCTGTGGAGTGGTTGGACTGTGTACTCAGGGAGCCACCATGGCTGGAAGCAACTCGACAGTGACTATTTGGCAGCAACAATCTCTTCTCAGCATTCTCAATCGTCACCGAGGCTCTACCCTAGCTACGTCTCTTAGACTACCACTGTCAACACAAAAAGCGGTTACAATCTCACAAGGATTTCTCAGTGACCATCAACGAAGCAAAACCGTGGATACCTTTGGCAAATCCATAAAGCTTGGCCGAGCGGTTGAAATAAGTCCAAGTGTTTTTAAAGAGCAGTTTACAAGTTGGGATAATATATCACAAGCTGCTTCAGCTGATTCTTTGCTGCTGTCCACCTTGAAAAAGAACACATCATTTACTACACAAATCCATCACACTTCTATGGATCTATCTTAACTTTCAAAAGTGGTGGTAGGAGAAGACAGGACAATTCTTAAGTTAATTTCATTCAGTTAAAAATTTTACTTGGGTTTAGGAGAGGAGATGGGTTAATTAGGGTGTGAGGTTGTATCGATGAAGAACACAGCTTTCCCCCAGATCCTGGATGCTTCCTCCCCCCAACTACCATGATCCGAATTCTACCTTGCAGGGCTGGATAGGGCAGAGGCTGTACACTGGTGCATATGGGGGCTGGAGGCACAGGGAATCCAGGGTGGATGATACCTTCAGGACCAAGGGTGTGAGGGACGATGCTGGGAGAGTGGAGGGTGAGTGGGTTGGAAAGGGGGAACTGATTACAAGGATCCACATGTGACCTCTTCCCTGGGGGAGGGACAGCAGAGAAGGGGGGAAGGGAGACTCCGGATAGGGCAAGATATGACAAAATAACGATGTATAAATTACCAAGGGCATATGAGGGAGGGGGGAATGGGGAGGGAGGGGGGGAAAAAAAGAGGACCTGATGCAAGGGGCTTAAGTGGAGAGCAAATGCCTTGAGAATGATTGGGGCAGGGAATGTATGGATGTGCTTTATACAATTGATGTATGTATATGTATGGATTGTGGTAAGAGTTGTTTGAGTCCCTAATAAAATGTAAAAGAAGAAAAAAAATTTTTTACTTATTAGCCAGAGGCGGGAGGGGGGAGAAAAAATTTTTACTTATTCATTCAATCATCTACCCTCCTTATATACATCTTCAACTCTGGGATAAAAACATCACCCTCTGAAAAATTATGAGGGTAGATTTTGTTATAAAAGATATATTTAACATTGAAAGGAACTTGGCTTTTAAATTGATTTATTCCAAACTAATTACTATACCTAATGGGATAAATGAATTTATAATCTTTGAAAAATAATTAGGCATTTGATAATGGACCAAACGATTTTTGTAAACACCAGGTCTACAAGACACATTATTGTTGAGGCCCTAGAAGACCCCAGTCCCTGGGAAAGGCCCTCAGGCTGGGCAGAGTAGACGGGCCGTGAAAGAGGAAGATCTTGACAACACAGGCTCAACCACAGGGTCACCAGGAGCCGGGACCAACTGGACGGCATGCAGCCCCTCCCCCGCCAAGGCACCAAGAACTACTGTCTCAGTCCAGCATTTACCCTAAATGTCACTAATGGGAAGACGGCTGTTGGGTATAATGATATAATGAAACAGATGTGGAAACCTGAACCAAACATCCAGGAGACGTAGCTGCTCCCATACACTAACTTTTGTAGAAATTTCCAGAGTGAAGGGTAATATGCACCCTGCGTGGCCCCCAATATGTATGTATCTCTCTCTCTCTCTCTCCTCTCTCTCTCTCTCTGTATATATATATATATATATGTATATATGTATATATATATATATATATATATATATATATACATATAAACTCAGAGATATAAGTCAGCTCTTCTCTTAAAAAGGAAGTTCTTCTTGGGCCAAAAGGCACCTGACACGAATATTTTAAAAGCAATTTGAAAATGAATAATGGTAAAGGTTGGCACAACCCAATGAATGAATACCATATCACTGAAATGTACAGAGAAAAATGCAGAAATGGCAAATGTTGTGTCAATCAAAAATAAAAACCATATAAATAAGCAATATCATTAGTTTCCAGATTATTGTATGTGCATTAGCTTAACCAAAAAGAAAAAGGGTTCGGAGGAGCTGATTGCAAAATAAACGTTCTGGTTACTATTAATGGTTATGTTTCTCTGCACTAACATGATCCCTTGGCCAGAAGTATCTATGTTCAGCTGGGAATGTACACAAAGTACAAATTCTCCACCCAACCCAAAACACCTGAGTCAGAAATTCTTGGGGAGGGGTTCAAACGTGTTTGTCTTACCATGGCCCTCATGTGATTCGAATGCACGCCAATTGCGCAGCCCTGGTCCATACTCGGGAGAGACGAGGCTCGCTACTCCGTAGTGAAGAATCAGTGTCTCAGAAACCCACAGGGGCAGTTCTACCCTGACAGGGTCAGCATGAGCAAGAACTGATTCCGCTGCCATGAGTTCGAGTTTGGGTCCACACTGACAGCTCTCTCTACAAACCACTTTGTCTTATAGTGAATAAACAGAGGAAGTCAATCCACTGGATGGGACTGGTCTTTCAGACCTACCAGATGAATACATTTCACTTTTTTGTTTTAAAATGGACACACCATTAAGACAGCTCAGAGATATGAGAAACTGAAGAGAAGGCTCTTGTTTCTTCGTTGGGGTAGGGAAGCAGTTCCTGGATTTAGGTTTATTTCAAACACCAACACCAAGAATTAGAATTGCAGATCATATACAGGGGATCCAATTAAATTCGAATTTCAGATGAACAGCAAATAACTTTTTACTATTAAGTATTGGGGGGGGGGGTTGTCCAAAAAGTTGTGGAGAATTGGAATTAAAAGTGAATGAATGTTTCCAATAACTTTTTGAAGCACCTTCATGTATGTCAAATATTTAATGGGATTTACATGAAAAATTATTGTTAATCTGAAACTCAAAGTTAACCAGGTGCCCTGTATTTTAATTTGCTAAATCCAGTAGTCCTATGATGTCAATACACCTAACCACTCACATGGCCAGGTCTCTCTGCCTCCAGGTGAGAAGCACCGAAGGCCCTTCGTGAGGGAGCAACATTCCTGAGAGGAGGCCCGGGCCTCCTGAGGGCAATTGACCACTGCCCTGCCTGGCCGGTTCAACCTGCCTGTTTAACAAAGGTTGCGCATAGGTATGTTCATGTTGTCTCTTTTCAAAATTTGTCTGCTATAGAAGAGCAGGTATCTAGTGAAGGAATCAGCAAGTGCCACTTGTCAACATCAAAACAAGTTCCAATATTCATACACAAAACGACTATAATGCTTAAACTTTTCTCAAAAACTCAGGCACGCTGCCATCCAATCAATCAATTTCGACTCAAATTTGTCTCATATGTTTTTTGTTTTAAACTGATGGTTTTCAATATGCTTCTGCAATGAAAAGACAACGTTCTCTTAAGTAATCTTCCATGATCCTATCGCTATTTCTCTCTCAAATAATATTAATCTGAATCTTTTATATAGTTTTTCTTTGACTCCAAATCATAAAGTCCTCACTAAGCAACACCCAGTTTCTAGGAGATGGGCACACCGATGGGTTTTACTCCATCACCGTCCTTCCATTTGCACTTACTTTTCTAGACACGTTTTCCTTGTATTTATAAGCGACAGCTTTGGCCAATGATTCATGCTTCTTTAGCTAATCCTCCTAACTAAAACATTAATAATTATGTTAAAGTGGCATAAGTTGGCAGCTTCACCAAAAACCACGGTTATTTGTGATAGTGTCTCAGGCAAACAGTAGATTTTTGTACTTTCCCTAACACCAGATGTATTGTTTTAAAAACACCAGATGTATTGGTTTCTGGCACAAAAGATACTCAATAGTGCTTTGAAGTTGTATTTGTTTTGTTGTTGTCGTTTGACCATAGACAGAAAAAATACCAAATCAACAAGTCACACCATGGGGAATCTGATGGCACTGATTCCATTGAGCAATGGCACAGTCTCACCTCCTCTGAGCTGTTCCTCCTGCTGGAATATCAACTCACTAGTCCCTAAGATGCCATCTCTCCAGTCCAGCGGTTCTCAACCTGTGGGTCACGACCCTCTCACAGGGGTCCCCCGATTCATCACAGTAGCAAAATGACAGTGATGAAGTAGCAATGGAAATAATGTTATGGTCGGGGGTCCCCAGCACACGAGGATCTGCACGACGGGGTCACTGCCTGAGGAAGGCTGGGAGCCGCTGCTCTCCTCACAGAGTCCCTGGAAGAGCAGGAGGCTCCAGGCAGCTTTGCTTAGCAGCTAACCGGAACTACTGCGTGGTTTCCACATGACGTCAAGGCTCATAGACGACCTCCGGGCAACTGCGTCCTAGAAGATGTGGTTTGTCAAAGGAAGGATTACGACTATTACCTTGAAGCTGACATACTGTAGATGGTTTGAATGTCTTTTAATGATCTGTTTGATCAGCTCTGGGTGTGTGGCTTTCAAATACGACGTAGCTGGCTGATTCAGCTCAAACTCGAAACACCTCCACAGGTCCGGCATGTGAAAGACCTGGTTCCAGCTGCGGCACACTTGTGACGCGTGCGCCCGGTCGAGAAGGGGCAAGTACTTGAAGACATGGAGGATGATGTCCTGAAGGAGGCTGCCCCAGTCGCAAGCCTGCGAGGGCTCCCTTGCAGTCCTCAGTTTCTTGGAGCTCTCTGCAGGCCCTTCCTCTGGCGAGTCTTGGCCACTGTCTCCTCCTCGCTTCATCCTGGTCGGAACAAGGCATCGCTGTTCATTTCATCTTACGTAACTTTCAAATGGACATGACCGCAAAAGTCCTCCCCTCTGCCCCTCGCCCACCCCAACCTCCTCACACACGAAGTTAAGTGGAAACAGACTGCCACAAAATCCCAGAGCCCTCTACGAAGCCATGGCTGCTCAGCATGTCCTCCATCTGGATCTTCAGGCTTCTGAAGCCTGCGTTTCCACCTCACCAGTCCTACCCGGAAGGATCCTGTGCTTCTCAATGATACCACATCAAACTGCCTGTTGGGTACCTTCCAAAGACTCAAATCGTGATTCTTTTCAATGCTGAGTTTGGGGCACAAAAAGAAGTCAGAAGGGGCAAGATCGGTGCTCTTGAGTGGATGGGTAAGGTTTCCTAGTGAAATTCCCCACAGGACAGCCCAGGGAGCAGATGCACTGTCATTCGAGGTAGATTCATAGCCTTTGCAAGGATGGTTTGTGGCTCCAAACCCCTTTTTCTGGCACACCAGGGTGAGAATGTCCTCATCCCTGTGAGGGTCGCAGGCCGGGCACACGCGTGACTGCCTGGCAGACTCTATCCTGTTGCTAACAACACTTGTGAAAGGAGGAGGAGGAGGCTGCAGTCGCAGCCAAATAGGCACCGGTTTTTCATGCCATGGAAAATCAGCCCAGGGGGTCTTGGAACACGTGCAGTAGCCACTAATTCCATGCTGCTCCAACTTTCAATGACGTGAGTAAAATGAAGTACACAATGCATACCCCACTGAGCAGAGGAGAAAACAGAACAATAGGGGCGGTGGCAAGACAAGTTTTATGGAGGGCTGCCACATGTAAATCTAAGGTCATGTTTCAAATGTGTGTTTACAGAGAAGGTGTTAATCTACAATGCAATCTTTAACATTTAAAAAAAACCTCTGCTAATACTAGTGGCCTACTAAAGGATAAGATACACTTTCATCATGACCCATTTTTCGGTTTTAACTTATTAAAGAGGTTACTCTAATTTTAGTATATAAAATTTGGGTCAAAAACAAGAGTTTGCTATCCAGTGTTTATAATTTCTCCTGTGACTACTTACATCTAATCAAAATTTTGAGATACAGAGATTTAAAGTGGAATAAAGCCATCTTTATAATTTCTACTCCTGGTTGTAGAATATTGCACCTGCTTCTGGAGGAAAGCTTCTGAAACCAAAGCTACTCAATTTAAAATTAGAAATATTCATTCATCTTAGATCTTACCTTAGACAAACAAAAATAAGATGACAGCCTTACTCATATAATTCTCTTTGCTAATATTTGTTGGTCCTAAAAAGATACTTTAGTCAAATCCATTAGAGCTCTGTTTTAAATAACACCTACAAGAGGGCTTTCGGAAAATTCTTGGAAAAGTAGAAAAGACACTGGAATTTTTCCACAAACATTTTGAAGGTTTCTCACATCTTAATATAAAACTACCCCGAAAAAGCATGTCACACTAAGATGTAGTATTTCTTAGCCTAGATATAAAAAGATTACATAATCATCAAATTACATTACAGCAACTGATTAGCTTGATTACCTGAACAAATTTGAGTTGCTAGGTATTTATAGCTGTAATTTTACCATTTATTAGCACATTAGCCTATTAACCCACTAAAAATGTGCATCTACCAAAACAAGGCCAAATGCAGATAAAAATATCCTCTCTTATTCTCACATGCAAAAAAATAAGGAGCGGTCCCCTAATAAGGTTTTCAAGTTCATCTTATCTGCTCATGCAAAAAAAAATGAAACTGCGTTCAAAAGTATCCTGTTTCTAAACCAAGTTTGCCTGCACAGAAAAGTGAACAAATCAGAGTGCACACTGGCCTGCAGACAATTTTTACGTCCACGGTTGCCTGTTTCATCTTCTATTTTCAAAGTGAAAACACCCTTTCATATTTGAAGAGGAGGTGTGGCGAGGACGGAGCTCAACAGTAAACGTCATTGAGACCTTCTAGAGCACCAGCACCAGGCCTCCGTTGAGCCTGGCAACTAAATCTCAAGCTGCAACTTTCCCAGGCTCCAAATACTCCACGTGAATTAGGCCGAGAGAGCATGCGGTGAGGGCTATGGTGTGCCAAGAAGCACACGAAGGAGAAACGTTGAAAAGCACAGGGCATTAGCGCAGAACGGAACGCACTCGGCTGTGCCTACCCCATCGTTTTAGTGCTGTTCTTAGAGGTGCTGTTGAGAGAATTTCAGACCAAGGTGGCCAGCCCCCATGAAGGAGTCCTGGTTGTACAGTCGTTACACTTTGGGCTGTAAGGTCAGCAGTTTGAAACCACAAGCTGCTCCCAGCAAGAAAGCCAGGCTTTCAACTGCCGTGAAGAGTTACAGTCTTGGAAACTCACAAGGGCAGTTCTGTCCAGTCCTATCGGGTCACTATGAGGTGGCATCGATTCAATGGCCAGGAGTTTTTGGTTTGGCCAGCCCATGCACCAGAGTAGAACTTCCCCACGGGATTTCCCAGGTTGTAATCTTGAAGGAACCTGCCCTGCTGGTGCAGTGAGTTATGTTTCCCTTTGGGCTGCTAACTACAAGGTCAGCAGTTTGAAAGCACTTGCTGCGTAGTGGAGAAAGATGAGGCTTTCTACTCCCATGAAGATTTACAGGCTCAGAATCCCAAGTAGAATTCCGAATACAATCTCAGGAATTCTACTCAGTCCTACAGTTACTGAGTCAGAATGGACTCGGTGGCACTGAGTTCGGCTTGGTGTATTTTAAAGGTGCGTGTTAAGGCAAGTACCCTGGTGGCATGGTCAACAGTTCGAACCCACCAGCGCCTCCCCTCAACAAAGAGGAGGCTTTCTGCTGCTGTAAAGAGGGGCAAGCCAAGGGTGAGTTCGACCCTATCTTACAGGGTCACTATGAATGGAATGACAGCCACGCCCTTAGGCATGAGTCAAGAGGGCTCCTGGTACAGTGACTTGGTGTAAAGTAATTTTGATTTGTTTTTAGTCCTGAAAAGGAAAAACCAAAAGTCTGAATATCACATTTCTTTTCCACTGTCATCTGCTCTGAGTAGTTTTGAAACGTCTTTTGGGTCTGGGCTCTAAGCATGCTGCTGTTCCATGCCACCCACTGGTTCCCAGTCGGAGCGACCCAAGAACCAAACACGGCCTGATCCTCAGCACTGCTCCTGTGCCTGAGCCCATGTCGCAGCTATTGTGCCTTCCTCTTCGTCGCTGCCCCTCCACTGTAACTAGTATGATGTCCTTTCCAGGACCTCGTCTCTCCCAACAACGCATCCAAAGTCCCAGGCATACAGGAGTAGAAGTGCTCATCTTCCCCCCACTGGCTGGGAGAGACAACTTGTATCCCCGGTCCTGCGCACACAGCCGGCAGTTGGTAACATTTTGCATAAGTACCTCACAAATACAAGCCACTATGTAGCAGGTTAGGTAAAACGTGAAAGAAAGGGAAAAAGTCTAATGATGGGCCCCACCACCTTGCCCCTGCGGGACTGGGCAGCGTTTCCGTTGGGTGGTAGGCGGGGTGCAAAACCCACGGCCCCTAAACCACCTTCAGCACAAGCACGCCCCGGTTCACGGTCCCCAGTGCCACCCTAAAAAGGCCAACCGCGGGCGCAAAGCTGCTCACCCCAAACTGACTAAGTGTGCCACCTTGGCGACGCGACGGGGCCCGCGCACCCTCCACGACGGCCTCTCCCCGGCGTGGCTCGCGCGCTGCACCCTCCGAGGTCGGTGGGCACGTCGCAGACCTCACTGCCCTGCCGCCTTCGCGGGCGCTGCCATGCCCCGACCAGAGCGTCGCCGCGCGCGAGCTCCGCGGGGCCGCGCCGCGCGCGCCCGCGCCCTGCTGACACGTCCGAGGGCCGCTCCGTGCGGAGACGCCCCCAGCCGGCTCTCCGGGCGCGCGCGGCGCGCCCCCGGCCCCGAGGAGCGGTGCGCGCGCCCCCCCCGCCCCCGCCAGGGGGCTTCCGGTCGTGCGCCTCCGCCGTTACCTGCTGCCGGCGACGGCTGCCCCCACACAGCACCCCGGGCTCCGGGGGCGGCGGCGGGTCCCGCGACTCTCCCATAAGGGCCCCGAGGAGGCCCCCGGCTTCCCGCTCCCGCCGCCACCGCGGCCCCCCGCGCGCCGCCCGCGGCCGAGGCGCTGGTCGCGCGCCGAGCGCCATGGCGGCTCCACCTTGGCGGCGCCGGCGGCCCGGGGTCGGGCCTGCCTTCTCGGTCCCACGCCGCCGGCCGGCTTCCCCGGGGCTCGCTGTCGTCGCGGACGCGGCCTCGGCCAGCTGCGGACACCGAGTCGCCTCCCTGCGCCTCGGTCCAGACCCCGAGTCCAAAATGGCGTCCGCGCCTCGCGGGCGCGCGCTTCCCCCGGCGCGTCGCCGCCCGAGTCGGGCGCGCGCGCTCACGGGGGCGGGGGCGAGGCCGCGCCCTTGCGGGAGCGCGCGCTGCGATGCTGCGCGTTGCCGAAGGAGAAGCCACCATCTTCCAGGACGCGACTGCAACTTTTATTAGAGAATGTTTTTGTGTGTTTGGGAGCGGGCGGAGAAGGGCTGGCGCTCGCTGTGTGCCAGAGGGGCTATTGGCAGCGAACACCGGAAAGTTTCGAGGGTGCAGCTGAGAGAACAGGCAGGAAAGTCTCAAAGCCCCCGGTGACCCGCAGTGGGTTCCAGGGAGCCGGAAGATGAGACAGCATCTGCTGACAGCTGTCACCTCCACCCAGTGGGTGCTGGCACCCGGGCAGGCCACGCCTTGCAATTCACACGCAGGCGCTCAAAATACACAAACATAACATGTACGTCATTTCTTAAAATAATATTGCAGGAAAATGTGCCAACGCATGATGACTTACTGGATGTTTTTTTAAGGTTCAAAGAACTCCTATCACAACTCTCACCTTGGTGCACTGCTGAGCAGGATACATATAAAGAGAAAACAAAATCCCACTGTCATTGATAGATTCTGATTCATAACACCCCTACAAACGGTTTCCAAGGCTATAAATCGGTGGAAGCGGATAACCTCATCTTGGTCGCCACGGATCAGGATGATCAGGTTACGTTGCAATAGTTCCTAATACACAGCCTTGTCGATCCTTGGCTTGTGATGACTTTTATGTCAGGAGTACTGGTCCGGTTAACTGTAGCATGCTCCTTCCTTGTTTGTTGTTTTCTGACCAAGCCTATAGTTACCCGTTCTCAAAAAGACCTACCCACCCCCACCCTTGGAGCCCCCACAATAACAAATACATTTCCTGTTTTCTACTGTGCAGTAGGCCAGCCATTCCTTCAGGAGGACTGCCGGCGATTACACCAGCTATCCCGCATCAAGCTGCATCTGAAATGAGGCGTGCGGGTGAAAGGAAAAGAAAGACACGTGTACAAAGCACGGGACTGGGAGGACAGCAGTCTGATGGACTGAAGTACCCAGTATATTCGAAGCTTGGTTTTTATACTCTTCTTACAAGGGAATAGTTACAAAACGAACATCAAAGAACTTGCTTTAAAAAATATCCCTAACCTCTTATCTATGCAAATGTTACTTAAAGAGTCATACTTTCTAAACATTTGAATAATAACAGCACTATATTCTAAGATAAGCACAAGGACATGCAAGGTTCAAAAGAATCTTAAAGAGGTCTTAAAGAACTGAGTTATCTCACACTATTTTTAGCTGCAAGGTAAACAGAGGCACAAGGGACTAATTAGTCACCCATCAATAAACACCTGGACCAGCAGACCTCCAACAGAGGACCAACATATCCTAAGCTCGTCATATATGCAGCATCGCAGGGATAACTTCTCGGGCCTCTCATTCCCGGTCCTTCTGTGACATTAAACCCAAACCACTGTCTCTTCAAATCCTCCTTTGCCACCAGTCCTTCTATTTTGGCCTTAAGAACAGTGTGTTGCTCAGTTAATCTTTTATATCTCATAACTATTCATGTTCTATCTCTTGGGTATACTGCCTTTCTTTCAACTCACTGATATTCTCCTTTGTCACCTTCTAGAGTTTACACCTCAAAGCACTCAGCTGTGAGTCAGAATGGGTTTGACAGCAATTTGTGGCATTTATACCAGCTATTAAATATTTCACTTACAGAAGCACTCATTTTTTTCTCGTAAATTTATATTTTCAAAAACATTTTTATACCATTTTTATTTCTTCTTGATCTCCTTGAGAAGCGCCAGTGGCTGAGTGTTCAGTGTGGCGATCTGTCTCATACAGAACCCAGCCTTGGCACCCCGTCAGCAGCGATGTGGTCCTACAGCACCGTTAGGCGGCACCTTCCACACCAGGGCTGGGGCTTTGGTTTCAGTTTTTTCTCTGAGGACCCACTTCATTGTAAAGTAATGCACATATTAGAATATTCTTTCCAATGTGTTTGAAGTGAGCATACCCCAAATGGTTAATTTTGTTTGGCCACCATTCTTCTTATCATTGCCTTCCTCCATCGGTTTTGTAATTTTCATGTGCCAGCTTAGTTTGAAAAGAAAGGCTTTCTTTCCTTTGTATTAGTCTGGGTAGACTGAGAAACGAATCAGAAGAGACTCATTTGTGTATAGAAAGAGGTTTGTATACAAGAGCAATTGAATATTGAGAAAACATCCCCACTCAGTCCAGATCAAGTTGATAAGTCCAATATTATCCCATCTGTTCAATACCACTTTATAAATTCCCCTTCAGACTCACACAACACATGCAAGGATGCTGAATGCAGGAAGAAAGATCACAGGCCAGTGGGTGGGAAGTCTTGTGGATCCAGTGGCAGTGAAAGCATCTCAGTGCTGGCAAGGGTCTCCGTGTGGCCAATTCAGTTCCCAGGTTCTGTTTAGTCCCATGTGTCTTGTCCACAAAAATGGCTCGCAGGGAGTGACTGTGTGTCCCACTTCCAGCGGGCTATTTATCACCTTAGTGCCACCAAATGAGGTCATCAAACTGCGACCTGATTGACAAGCTAAACTCCACCCCTTCACTTTTTTCTTATAAACATTTTATTAGGGACTCATACAACTCTTATCACAATCCAGACATACATCAATTGTATAAAGCACATCTGTACATTCTTTGCCCTCATCATTTTCAAAGCATTTGCTCTCCACTCAAGCCCTTTGCATCAAGTCCTCTTTTTTTCCGCTCCCTCCCCGCTCCCCCCTCCCTCATGAGCCCTTGATAATTTATAAATTATTATTTTGTCATATCTTGCCCTATCCAGCATCTCCCTTCACCCCCTTTTCTGTTGTCCTTCCCCCAGGGTGGAGGTCACATGTAGATCCTTGTAATCGGTTCCCTCTTTCCAACCCACTCACACTCTACCCTCCCAGTGTCGCCCCTCACACCCCTGTTCCTGAAGGTATCATTCTCCCTGGATTCCCTGTGCCTCCAGCTCCTATCTGCACCAGTGTACATCCTCTGGTAGAATTCGGATCATGATAGTTGGGGGGTGGGGGAGAAGGAAGCATTTAGGAACTAGAGGAAAGCTGTATTCTTCATCGGTATTACATCACACCCTGACTGACTCATCTCCTCCCCTAAGTCCCTCTGTGAGGGGATCTCCAGTGGCCAACAAATGGGCTTTGGGTCTCCACTCTGCATTTCCCCTTTCACTCACTATGGTAAGATTTTTTTGTTTATGATACTTTATACCTGATCCCTTCGACACCTCGTGATCGCACAGGCTGGTGTGCTTCTTCCATGTGGGCTTTGTTGCTTCTGAGCTAAATGGCCGCTTGTTTACTTTCAAGCCTTTAAGACGCCAGACACTATCTCTTTTGATAGCCGGGCACCATCAGCTTTCTTCACCACATTTGCTTATGCACCCGTTTGTCCTTGGCGATCGTATCATGGAGGTATGCACTCAATGATATGATTTTTTGTTCTTTGATTCCTGATAACTGATCCCTTCGGAACCACGTGATCGCACAGGCTAGTGTGCTTCTTCCATGTGGGCTTTGTTGCTTCTGAGCTAGATGGCCACTTGTTTATCTTCAAGCCTTTAAGACCCCAGACACTATCTCTTTTGATAGCCGGGCACCATCAGTTTTCTTCACCACATTTGCTTGTTCACCCGCTTTGGCTTCTGCAGTTGTGTCGGGAGGGTGAGCATCATAGAATGCCAATTTAATAGAAGAAAGTATTCATGCATTGAGGGAGTACTTGAGTAGAGACCCAAGGTCCTTCTGCCACCTTAATACTAACCCTATAAATATAGGCACATAGATCTATTTCCCCATCCTCATATATATATTTGCATATTACATGTCTTTGTCTAGACCTCTATAAATGCCCTTTGCCTCCTAGCTCTTTCCTTTATTTCCCTTGACTTTCCTCCTGTCCCACTATCATGCTCCATCCCCACCTGGGTTACAGATATACCTCTTCATTACCTTACCCTTGATCATTCCCTACCAGGCCTGCCACTCCCACCTCACCACCAATTTGGATCCCATGTTGTTCCCTTGTCCCTGGGTTTGTTAACACCACTTCCTTACCTCCCACCTCCCACCTTCCCCTATCCCATGTCCCCCCAGAACTGTCGGTCCCGTTGTTTTTCCTCCAGATAGTTCATCCAGCCTATCTTATTTAGACAGACCTGTGGAGATAATAACATGCACAAAAACCAGACAGAGGAAAACAAAGCAACAGTATACAATGAAACAACAACAACAAACCACTGACAAAGAACAAAACAAAACACATCAAGAAAGAAAAGCTTTTAGTTAGTTCAAGGATTGTTTGTTGGCCTTTAGGAGTGTTTCCCATTCCAGTCTGTTGGGGCACCACGCCCTGGGCCCAAAGTCCACACTCAGCATTCCCTGGGGACCTTGCCACTCCATTCCCTGGCTGTTCCGCTGCACTCCCCCAGTGCTTTGCCTCAGTGTGGTGGGATCAGTTTGGGCGCAATTCCCACACTGTCTCTCCGGTGCTGTCCCCTGCAGGGCCATGGGTTAGTGAGGGCCATCATGTCTCATAGTGGGGCTGGCCATGTGGTCCTCTCTGTGAACATCATCCTCACGGCCTGGTGGGCCAGGTTGTGTTCCACTCTCTCCTCCTCCCCTTCATCTGCTCCCGGGTGCTCCGATCAGATATGTCCCTCTCCCGGAGCTGTAGAATCAATGTCGTTCTTTGAAACAAATTCTTCTGGGGGAAGGGGCCAACCCTTAATTCTTATAGTCTCAAGTTGACACAGGATTATGTACCTACTACACTAGCATTTGCTGTTTTCTGTTTTGAGCTTTGCTGTCAATCCTGGGGTGAGGTGATGTGATAGTTACATAATTTCATTGTCAACTTAAAGATATAAAAGTATAGGGGATGGGTCTAACCTGTCAATAAGGTCACAAGCCTGATGGTGCCTCCTTGTGAGTGTGACCTCATAAAGAATGTCCTGGGAACCTACCCAGCTCTCTTTGCCTTCACCTTCCTGTTGAGAAACCATGCTGAGACCTGCTTGAGCCCTGTGATGCAGCCACCGCCATTGGATGCCTAAGACTTTGCACCCACCAGCCTGTGATCTTCCTGCATTCTGCATCATTGCATGAGTCTGAAGAGAGATTTATGGACTAGGACAGACTTATGGACTTGATCTGGACTGGGTTGGGATCCTTGCTTGACATATAATTACTTCTTGATATAAAATGATTTCTTACACATATATGAGTGCCCACGGATTTGTTTCTTTAGTCAGCCCAGACTAACACAGAGTGAGGTATGGGTCCTGTTTCATTCTTCTGCAAATAAAAGTCCAATTTTGGCAACACCGTTGAAGAAAGTCTCACTTTTCCATTTAATGTGCTTCAGCCCTTTGTCAAAAATCAGTTGTCTGTAGGCGGATGGGTTTATTTCCAGGTTTTCAGTTCTGTTCCATTATTGTTCCAGACCAAGCTGTTTTGACTACCATGGCCATGAAATCATTTCTGGGAAGGATTTTTATTTCACATTCATTTGTGAAAGGCAACTTTGCTGGACACAGGATTTTTGCCATTCATGTTGGTCCCCAGTACACTGGCAATGTTACCACACGGTTCAGTGACATCGATGGTTTTCAATGAGTAGGCTCTTCTGTTGCCTTAACCGTTAGGCATTGTATTGTGTTTCTGGTACAGCTGGGCAAGAAGCTTAACTACCCATCTCGCACAGATTAACAGCTGTTAAACTGGCTTCAGTCTTTTGGAGAAGACCCCAAATTGGCCAAAGAGCATACAGCCAAATTGGGAAGCATTTCTTCAAAATAATCTACTGAATCTCAGGAGGCTATGATGCAGATGTCCTTCGCTCCCCCAGCTCGTTTTGATATTATTCTAGGTCTGCTGGGCAGCTGGGGGAGACAGGCAGCTTCCGCCACCCCACCCCCACCCCAGGTAGATGAGCACCTCCATGCCTGCCCCAGCTCCTTTTCCTTCACCTGCAGGCCTTCTGCAGGAAGGTTCTGGTGTGTGTGGGGGGGTGTCAATGGCTTCCAAGAAAAAACCTTCATCCCTCCCCAGCTCCAACAACAAAGAGTTCTGCCCCATGGGGTGTAGCAAATGTAGCAAATGGTGAGGACTATCAACTTCTCAGCCCTGCCTAAGGCGGCTGACTTTATCTGGAGCACAGTGTGGAGGAACGCATGGTTGTTAGCCTTCTTAAGGGTCTCCCTGAATATAGTGACTTGTTCGTGTCCTTTTTGCTGTCAAGATTCTCTCGTCATCGTAGGTATTCCACATCTTGACTGTGCTGTGGATCCTTTAGTGTGCACCCAGCGGTGGATCCTTTAGTGTGCACCCAGCGCTGGATCCTTTAGTGTGCACCCAGCGGTGGATCCTTTAGTGTGCACCCAATCTGGGCTTTCTCGAGCTTCTCGCAAGATTTAATATTTGCGGTGCACTAAGTGAAAGGAGTCAGACCGACTACCGGGAAATCGCTCCCTTAGCCCTTGAATCCCCTCTTTCAGTAACTCGAACCACCTGGCTTGTAGGTTGGTTCCACTTCTTCCATGACCTTTTGCCCTTTGGGGTGCAGATGCCCGTAGCTGGGTTTCCATCCATCTGGGCCCCGTCGGTAGAATGGCTGACATCATCTGGCAGTTTCCTTCCAAAGTAGACTCTATAGGGGATCTTTGTGTCCTCTCTCCATGGTTACACCAGGAGAAAGGGTGGGGGTGTTTTCTTGAGGGACAGCATTAGTAATGTTGGGTGCGGTGACAGAGTGCCGTGCTAGCTTTCAACGAAGGCATTCGCTGGGCTGTGGGTAACTCCGCAGGCTTCAACGAAGAGTTTAATTTTGAGTCACAGCGAGTTGTGTCTGCCAGCTGACCTCTGAGGTACCTCAGCGTGTAACCACACACGGGCTCCATCTCTGCTAGTTGCTGATTGACTATCATCCACTCCCACCCATGTGGACAAAAGGAGGCCGACGTGTGATCAATCCCGGGAGAGCTGGCACCATCCCGGAATGAGTAAACTACAGTCCTTGTCTTCCAGCCAGGCCACTGTGTATTTTGGGTGAGGGAGTAGCTCTTCATGCTCCCAACATCCCGAGCTCTGAGCTCACTCACTGTGCCAAATAGGTGGGACTACTGTTTGTGAAATGCCATTTACAATCCAACTCCCTCCTTGCACAAGGGGAATGCCCTAGGTCACCATCTCCCAGCAGGATTCTCTGCTTGGATGCACAGGTTAGGGCTCCATCATTTAACCTGGACCCAGATGCCATGTCAGTGATTCATTCTTCTACTCCAGCCATGCACCAAGCATGCGGGCACCAGATGCGCTCAACTCATTCGGTGGGCTGGCAAACCGGCTACTCTGCCTCACAGTCTCCATGTGGGAGCTTCTGATGCCCCTGCTGCCACCGCAATCTCGCATTCATTTCACACCTGGCTCTTCTTTCTTTACAGTTGGGGGAGTCTCTGTTCTTGCGTCTGCAATGGTTCATTTTATGCCCAGTGGAATGGCAAAATGGACCAATCCTCCAAGTCCTCTAGACCTCACTTGCATGTGACAAAGACTGAAGAGTTTCACTGATTCCTTCCAGTTCACTGCACTCTCCCAGCCATGTTCCTCGTCATTTGGGGGACGATTTCCAGGTATGGCTTCCTACATATGAGTTAGGCTTAGGACTACTAATGGCAAAGTCGGCATTTCAAAAACTCTGTTCCACTCCACAGAAGAATGAGCCTCTCTGCTCACACAGAGATTCACTGTCTTGGAAACCCTACATAAGGCTGTTATGAGCCTCAATCAACTCGATGGGAGTGGGTTTGGTTTGGCATTGAATGATTTGTATTGTCTTCGGTACCACGCAACATGCCAAAGTTAAGAGTATCAAGGGAATTATTAGTGAAAGTTTGGAGGTCAACATGTGTAGACTAGAGAAACAAATCCAGGGAGACTTGTGTGTAAAAGAGAGCTTTACATAAAAAAGCAATTGTATATTGAGAAAACATCTCAGCCAGTCCAAATCAAGTCCATAAATCTGATATCAGCCCAGATGTCCGATACCAATCTATAAATTCCTCTTCAGACTCACGCGACACATGCAATGATGCCCATTGGAGGACGATCACAGGTCAGTGGGTGAAAAGTCTTGTGGAAGCATCTCAAGGTGGGCAGGGTTCTCCATGTGACTCCTCCAGCTCCAGGACTCTAGTGTAGCTCCATTTATCTTGTCAGCAGGAATACAAAGCAGAGTCTGTGTGTATCTGGCCTTCAGTGAGCTATTTATCTCTGTGGTACCTCCAAATAAGGTCATCAAGATGCAACCTGATTGACAGGCTAGACCCCACCCCTTTTTGCAAGTTGACCAGAAAACACAACGCCCACAACATAAAAGTGATTACTGAGCTTGGAGAGTACATTTTTTCCCAAGCCAAATTGTATCCAGCTTTATTAAAGATACTTTTCATAAACAATCATGGTATTCAGGCAGGACATGGGCAGACGATCATTAAAAGCATAAAACAACTTTTAAACTCCCTTCTTCAATGGACTACCAAAATCAGAAAGCCACTGTAAAACCCACTGAAGTCTTCAGCTGGTGCTCTGAACGGGGAAGGTTTAGAGTGAGGGTGGACGTTTCACATTTAACTTTCCACGAGCCGACCCTGACTTTCAGAAAATGAAATGGACACGCAGAATTGCCAATCTGAACAAAGGTGGCGCTGCTCGTTTGAGGGATGCCATGAGGACGGCGTCACTGGAAAGTCCAGATCGCCCGATAAAGTAACAGCCAATGTTTTGAGGTCAGGTCCCAACAGGTGTCTGGGTTTGTGGGAGTCAAGTCTGTGCTGAAAGCAGAGGGGAAAGAGAAGAAGGGGTGGAGGATGTCAAAACAAAGCTGTACTTTCCCCCCTCACAAGGTGTTGGTGCCAAGGGGGCTAACGTGGGTCATGTCAGGGAATCCCCCCTCCTCCTGGGACCCCAGAGGGAGTCTCTCAAAACTAGCAGGGCAAAGTGTTGTCTTTCACTCCATCCAGCTTTGGAGACAGCGTGTTGACATTTGTCCCTCCCCCCAAAAGACAACAATGAGGTGGTCTGTGTGCTAACAACATAGCTTTAAAAAAAAGTAAAACAAAATCCTGCATCTTTATAAAAACTTGATAAAAAATACTATTTCAAACTGTACAGTCACCAGAAGTACACAGTTATAAAAAATGCACACACTTCACTTAGCATCTCCAGCACCTTCAGCACTCTGAGCCTGGTCTGTGTTGGCATCTCCATTTTCTGCAGGGTTGTTCCCGTCCTTGCCAGCATCAGCTTTCCCCTTTTTCCCTTTAGGAATCTTCTCTCCTTTCTTCGCAGGGGCCTTTTTCGGCTTCGGCTCTGGTTTTGGAGGAGCGGGTTTAGCAGATAACCTTGCTGATCTCCTCTGAGGTTCATCCTTCACCTTTGCTTTATCTCCCTTAGCATCCCCTTCAGCCTTTCTCTTGGGCATGGTGAGGGCACGGCGGGGCGCAGGCGCTGGATGAGGGGATGCGGTGGCACGCAGGCTCTGGTCGATCCAGGGGTCGTTCTCAGCTCTTCTTGAGAGAGTATATTTTTTATAATGATGGTAAATTTAGTAGAACTTTCCCAGTGGGAAAAGAACTATCATTTTAACAAGCAGTGCTGGGAAACTGGATAAATCCACTGCCGTTCAGTCAATTCTGAGTGTGGTGTCCAGACAGATCAGGTTAGAATGGCTCCTTTGGGTTTAACTCTTTTCAGGAGTAGAAAGCCTCATCTTTCTCCTAAGGACTGTCTGGTGGTTTCAAACTATTGGGGCTAGCAGCCTAATGCGTAACCAGAGGACAACTTGGATAGCCACATGCAGAAGAACACAGTTGGGTTCTTGTCTAATATCATATGCAGAATTAAAATGGACTGAGGTTGTAACGATAAGAGGTAAATCTACAGCACTCTCCCAACAAAATGTAGGGCTGAGACCTCATGACACTGGGCTTGCCAAAGTAGGCTTACCTATGCCATCAAAGGCATAAGCAACAAACAAGAATTTGGACCTTGTCACGATTCTCTCTTCAGCTTCAAAGCACTTCACTAAGAAGGTGAACAAACAAATAGGAGAATGGGAGAAAATATTCGCCAATCACATATGAGGGGGTACCCCCCCCCCACCAAAACTGGCATTGAGCTGTGCTGAGCAGAGCTTTCATAATACGCATTTTCCACACTAGGCGAGCATCGAGCAACTCACTCTGAGTTAGTGCACTCAGTAGCGTCACCTAGGAAGGTGCTCTCTGATCAGTGAACTTTTTCTGTAGAAGCAGTTTCGCTTTGAACCATAATTTTTTGTGTGGTGGTGGCCAATTTAAGAGAACAGCATGTGACTGTGAAATTTTGTTTCCTGCTTGGGAAAAATGTGGCAGAAAATATTGTGATTTTGATCACAGCTTACAAGGATAGCGTTATGGGTAGAATTCAAGTGAACGAGTGGTTGTCTCATATCAAAAAAGGTGAAATGTTGATTGATGACAAACCTTGTTCTGGACGTCCATCAAATTTCTGAAAGGACAAAAACATCAACTCATAGTTCAATTGGAGTTTGAGATAGTTAAGGTTTACTGTGGCAACCTGACCGATAAACACATGTGGGATTAATTGAAGGGCAGAGAGATAAATGGCTCGGTGAGCCTCGCCTTTGTAGTTCTCATCTCTTGCTCTCCTATGGTTGGACCAGTGTGTGGCTGCCTTAGCTGGTTCTCTGCTTCAGCAGGCAAGGCTTACTTCCTGTGAGACATCCCTGAGAAGCCACATGGACCTACCCCAATGCAGTCCTGGGTGCTGGAGAAGCCGTGTGGAGACTCCTACCAGTGCTGAGATTCTTACACCGCCTCTGGATTCAAAGACTTTCTACTCACTGGCCTGTGATCCTCCTGCATTCGGTGTCATTGTGTGCGTTTTGTGAGTTTGAGGTGGACTTTGTAGATTGGTGTCAGACATATGGGCTAAGTTGGACTTACAGGCTTGGGCTGGAGGGGGTTGGGATGATTTCTGAATGTAAACTTACCCTTTATATCCAACAGAGAAGCAACAAGTCTAAATGGAAGAAGCACACCAGCCAGTGAGATCGTGAGGTGTTGAGACTGGGCAACGGGCATCAGTAGGTTCACAACACACAGTAAACAAACAAGAATGCATTGGTGAGACTGGAGGGGGGCTGGAGCGGAGACCCAAAGCCCATCTATGGACAATGGAACATCCCCCCACAGAGGGGTTGCAGGGAGGGGATGAGACAATCAGGGCGCAGTAGAGCACTAATGGGTCACGCAATATACCTCTATTCTCTGGAGGCCTCCTCACTCCCCCCACCCCCCACCCCCACCCCGCGATCACGACCTCAGTGCTGCCTAGACAGGAGCATGTACATAGGTATAGGGAAGAGACACAACTCACAACACATGGTACCCAGGAAGAGGAATGGGAATAGAGATACCAAAAGGGGAGGGGAGTGTGCACAGATCGCAAAAAAAAAAAAGGTACATAACCACACACCACCGGTCAGTGGGGAAAAGAACAGAAACCAGAGGGAAAGGGACACGGTGGTCGGAGTGAGATTTGAAAATAATTACCAATCTATAATCTATCAGGGGGCCACGAGGGTTGGGGGGGGGGAGCAGGAGCTGATCCCAAGGGCTCAATGCAAAGTAACTGTCTAGAAAAGCGCGATGGAATATATGTACAAATTTGTCGGATACAAAAGGGGTATGGTTTGTGACAAGAGTTGTAAGAGTCCCAATAAACTGATTAAAAAACAAACAAAAAACCCTCTTATACATGAGTCACTGTGGATTTGTTTCCCTTGTTTACGCAGACAAACACAAGAATTCATTCCTCCAGGTCTGGCTGTTAATCAAACTTTCTATTTGGAGGTTCTGAAAAGATTGCTTAGCAGTGTATGACAAAAAGGCCTGATTTGTGGCAGACGGGGGACGTTTTGCCACCATGACAGTGCTCCTGCTCATGCAGCCATCTCAGTGCACCAGTTTTGGGCAAAAAACAGCATGCCTCTTTTGCCCCATGCACCTGACTCACTTGACTTCGTTTGATTTCTTTTTGTTTCTGAGAATGAACAGGGCCTTGAAAGGAGAAGCGATATGATGATGTAGAAGAGGTGAAGAAAAAAATGAGTGAGGTGCTGTCAGCCATCCAAACAGATGAGTTTGAAAAGTGTTTCCAAGAATAGAATTGATTTGACAAATGTATTAAGTGTAATGGA
Organism: Tenrec ecaudatus; assembly: GCF_050624435.1. Lineage (NCBI taxonomy): Eukaryota > Metazoa > Chordata > Mammalia > Afrosoricida > Tenrecidae > Tenrec > Tenrec ecaudatus. Next base: position 18,070,531 of record NC_134540.1, on the reverse strand, counting down.
GAATTCCTTGAAGGTGATAAGGTTGTTTTGAGAAAAAAAAATTAAATACATAGCTTTGAAAAAAAATCATTTTTGACAAAAATTTCTCAGATTTGATCAAGGACATGAATCCTGAATATAGAAAGAACTCCTATAACTTAATAAGTAAGTAATCCCAAACCAAAAAAATAGTCAAGGAATTGAGTGGCTATTTCTCTACTTAAGATACAAAGCTGGCCGATGAGGCCCCGCAAAGATGCTCATGAAGGCTCGGGGCATCCAGAGCACAGGAAGACGCCACTTCCTCCACTGCCTCGTTAGCTGCCTCCAGTGGGAGCCCCTTCACTGATGGTGATGCGACTTACAACAGAGTGAAAGGCTACCCGCTCAGAGAATTGTGAGTCATATTTTCCTCACTGGCTGATTTTTGAAAGTAGATCACCAGCCCTTTCTTCCTGGTACATCTTACTCTAGAATCTCTGATGAAAACAGGTCAGCATTGTAGCAACAGGCAAGCCTCCGCTGACAGGGAGGACGTGGCTGTGCCACAGGTACAATGACCAGGAGACAAAACTGGGTCTTTCACAAGGCAGGCGAGGCTTTCCTGCTGAGCCACCAGAGTGCCATCCACCCCCACTAGGATGGTTATAAATAAAGACTCACTCAGAACAACCAACCAACCAAAACCCACTGCCACGAGTCCATTCTGACTCATAGGACCGAGCAGAAGTGACCTTGTGGGTTTCCAACGCTATCAATCTTTGTGGAAGCCGACAGCCTCATCTTTCTGTGGAGCAAGCTGCTGGATTTGAACTGTCAACCTTGTGGTGAGCTGCCCAGTGTGTAATCAACCCACTGCACCACCAGAGCTCTTTCAGTAACAATAATAAAGAAGTCAGATAACAACAAATAGAGGATGTGGAGAAACCCAAGCCCTCATGCATTTCTGAAGTGGATGTCAGTACAATCGCTTTGGAAGTTTTCTTCAAATACCTCAATGGCTAAAGACGTACCACACGATCCAGCAATTCTACTTGTTAGTTGTGTACTCAAAAGAACTAAAAGCATACTCCATGCAAAAATGTATACATGACTGTCCTTGCTTATAATCAGCCTTACTTATAACAGCAAAAAGTAGAAAGAGGCCAATGTCTACCAACAGACAAATGGAAAACAAAATATGGTACATTCATACAATGGAATGTTTTTTGTCTGAAAAAAATGAAGCGCTGAAACACAGTCTTGGAAACCCACAGGGCAGTTCAACCCTGTCCTAACAGGTTGCTGAGAGGAAGAATTTACTCGACGGGAATGAGATTCTTGCGTTCTTCTGGGTCAACTCAGGTCCTCTGGGAAGCAAATGCCAGCACAAAATGTGCAAGGCTGCAGGTGCCCGGCCTTCGGGAGCAGCGCCTGCGGGATGGGGCAGCGCGGGGCAGCCAGGCTTGCTTTCTCTGAAAGGAGTTGGGACGCTCAGGTGCTCAGGCATTTGGGAGCAACACCTGAGGCAGAGCTCAAAGGAAGCTATGGGCCGATGTCGCTCCCTGGGGCTGGGACCCTCCTAAAGGAAAAGTCAAAGCCACAGCTGCTGCTCCTTCCAACTGTACTGAGCGCCCTGGCAGCCAATGGTGTCTTCTTCAGGATGGCCACTGTGCCCACTCCACAGGTACCCTGCTCCTCGTCAGCTGTTACTCGTGTCATGGAACCAGCTGGCAATGTAACAGTAACAGGCAGGATGCTACAGTAGGAAGATCTTGGACTGTAGAAACCAGGCTACACATGTCAAAAAATTTTTTTTCTGACAAATTGCACAGCTGAAATCCAGTTCAAATCACTCACTATCTCTTAGGGTTTTTTGGGGGTTTTTTTGGGTAATATTTTTGGTGACGAGAGATCAACAGTGCTTTATTCTATAATGTTGTGGGAGGATTAATCCCATGTCTGTTACCCAGCGTTGAATAGATGTTGTATCTGTTACTTTATCGGGGGATAAAGCACTTTGTAAATCCGGTCTCACTTGATAGAGATGAGGTGTTCATGTTTCTGAAACATGCAGAGTAAGAAAAGGTAAGTCGTTGCTTCAAGATCACAGAGCCAGAAAAGAGCTGGAGTCTGAACTGAGCTTGTCTTCGGGCTTCACAATTCAAAAGGCTGCTGCTGCTGGGTAGTAGGATGGGTTTGGTTGATTTGCCAAATATATATTTTCCTCTCTCATTATGAAAACTAAACCTATGTCTACATATCTATGTACACACACACGATGTTATCTCCTACTGATGTTTCATTTCAACATTAAACCTCATTACCTACTTACTGCCTTTGAGTCGATTCTGACTCACAGCGACCCTATCTGGGACCTTCCTGGGAGCTGATAGCCGCATCTTGCTCCGGGGGAGCTGCGGATGGGTTTGCACCACCCACACCCACCTTGTGCCCATCAGCCCACAGTTGAAGTAACGGGGACATTAGGGCTTCTTTTCAAACCTCATTCCCACTCCCATTTTCTCGAACCTACTTGAGTCCTGATGGGGCTGTGAAGCACATTTCTCTGGGGTGGGATTTATTCCCCAGGCACAATGGGTGTTTTTTAAACGTTAAAGGTGTTTACATTTTGTTTCGGAAATATCACCTTACTCGGTTGTCAGACTTTATCACTGTATAAAAATGTACAGTGGTTTTATTGACATGTACATTCCAATATGTTTACAGTTGCAAGATAATGAGGCACACTCAGTATTGCACTTCATTGAAATTTCAGGCTCAAACTTAACCTAGAAGTTTAAATGAAATTGCATTTGTAATTTAGTAATTCTTATACAGGACAAACATTGATATCTTTATATACAGTGTGATACTTATTACATTTATATACCGCCTTACACATTGTTTTTTTTTTTAAATAACAGTCTAGGAAATAAACCAGAATATTCCTCTTTTTATCCCCACCCATGATGCAATTGTACAGGGTTACAAAAAGGCAGTATACAATAAACAATGATTATTTTTCTTTTCTTTTTATTTTTTTGCTTTTAAGCATCATTCTTTAGTCCATGGGCATGGCGATTCTTTATTGTCAATTATCTATAAATGTCCAATGCTTCACAGCCGATGACGGGAATGGTCACATGCAAACACCTCACAAATCTGATGTCTTGGTTCAAAAAGAAGATAAAACCAAAATAACAGGGAAACTTTCCACAGCAAGAATTATGTACCTGGTATTTGGCATCCTTCTTGCACTGTGAATGGTGCATGTTTGAGGGTGTAAAAATGGCCCCGCCTTTTCCTGAGCAGAGTCTCAACTTCACCACCTCCTCTCGGGGGATGGAGACACCTGTCCTCTCTGGGGACAAAGGAGTCTGGTGTTCTAAAAAGTGTGCGCGTTCCTGCACACTCCGCAGCCCAGCGCAAACTCTTCTCCCGTCGGAGGGTGGACCACGTGGAGGGGGCACTCGGTTCCTTCCAGCTGTTTGCCTTTGGGACCTGGGAGAGTTGTGGAGGAGGCACAACAATGCAATCAGAACACAACGACCCCACCAACCCCTGCTAAGTTATGAAAGGAACAACGGGGCTGCAGCCGTGCAAGTACAGTCCCAAATGCAAACAAGTCTTCTAATCGTCAGAGCAAAATGTTTATCAGACAGCACAGAGGTTTCCTATGAATGTTTTCCTGCAGTTGGAAATAAATTTTAAGTTGTAAATACATAATGCTACCCTGTCTCCCTCAACTAAAGATAAAGAAATACGCATTGGTATAACAGGAAGATGAACAGGTTGGTGAAGTATCTGAAGGGAGATTAGTAGAAAAACAAAAATTAATCAGCTTTAGAAATGAATAGCAAAATGTAGTAGAGTAATTGGAAGAAATCCTTTGGAGAAGGTAAAAATTTATAGTTAACTATCAAATAAACTAGGTTTACAAAAAACCAGGACTTGTCTTTTTTAAAAAAATCTAAAAAATGTTACAAGCACAAAGTAAGTTTAAAAAAGTGTCTATGCAAAAGAAACTTTATGGAAAGTTTACTATGCAAATGTCCTTTAACCATGTGTTCCACAAGACTTCTGAAAGAGGCTTCTAGCTCTCCTACAAACAAGGAGCCTTGGTGCGCAGGGAGGAGGGGCTGAGCTTTGGGAACGTGGGATGCGCAGCAGGGATGAAACATTCCTTTCCCAAAGGACTGGAGTTCAAGTGTGATTTTGTTGGAGAGAAAAATACATGAAACTGGATGGACCGGCCTTATCCAGCTGCACGGGGAAGGAGGGCTCACTGAACTGACCTCTTCTAGATCCGAACACTTTGCTGACATAGAAGGAACACACGAGAAATGATACGTGGGTATCTGTAAGAACACTGAGCCTGACACATGTGAATAATAAACGTCAGTTACTATCACTTTAACCAAACAACAACAAACCGAAGCCTGACCTAAAGAAATAGGGGTCGGCCCTAACCTAACCTCAGACAGAAGTGTGTCAGTGAGCACTACCTCGGGAACACACACAGGCTTACGGCCCCAGAATGGGTCAAGCTGGGGGTACACCAGAGGTTTATTTGGAAATTAATTATTTCGGCTGTAAATTACAGAGCAGAGCAGTTTTCCTAGCTGAGTCCACACTGCACTATTCCTGATGCAGGGAGCGGGCAGGAAGGCTGGCTCTCAGAGGCGGACTGAGTTCAAGTGCCATCTAGCGGTGGCTCAGACCGAGTGCAGCATATGACCCTTGGGTGAGTAAAAAATCAGGGGCCATTTACTCACCAAATATTTACTAAGAGCCTAAGGGCTCAACAATGTTATGTTAGCTGCTAAAGACATAAAGAGAAACAGTAGTAAATGGCCCCGATCTTCAAAGAGTTCAAAATCTAATATAAACGGAAAAATAGAATAACAGTTTTTAGAAACTTGTACACATTTGAATGCTTATTATTTTAAAGGTTTTTTTGTGGTGAAATAGATACTTTCATAATAGGCACAACTCAAGGGATACTGAGTTCTTTAGTATCCCCACTATTTTTTTCCAAATTATTCTACCACCATTAATTGTGTCTTTACTACTAAGGCCTCATTCTACTGTATTAACTCCTGGAATGTTTTCATGACCAAAGGAGACAGGAACTCTTTCAGTTTGCAGATGAGGAAATGAAGGGAACATTGGCCTAGCTTTTCTAGGGGTCCCTCAAGTGTAAATCAGGCACGACAATGCTAACTCATAGCGTGCCGTGAAAACAATCTACTTCAACCTCTGAGTCTCAATTCCTGTCCCTCTCCATATATTCACAAGAAGACCTAACGGGGTGGACGGTGGCTGGAGAACTTATCTCTCTGTCCTGCTATGTAAACTACATGCCGTCTTCTCAGTTAGTATCATGAGGCTACCCTTCTCTAATGAAAGGCCAAGCCAGAGGAACTGGCCAGGCTCTGAGACTGCACCTCAGGCAAAATGCAGGGTTTTAGGCCAGGACTGTAGCCTTCCTGTGCCTGAATTCTTCACGTGTGAGCACGCCCTGTCTTATAGCTGTGGTAAAAATGATGCAAGTGAGACATCTCTGAGAAAATGCTCAGAGTCCAGGTTAGCTTTCTTTTGGCCCATGCCTTACTCCTCCCAGTGCTGTGACTCACAGTAGTTTGAGGGAGCGGCACCCCCTTCTGTCAGCTGACAGGGACCATCATGTGGGTTTGTGGTGAGGAGGAGGCCCTGCCTTTGTCTGAGCCTTTGTCTCAGCCCTGCCGCCATTGCCTTCGTCTTGTGCTCCCTGACACTTCTGACTGATTGCTTACTTCTCTATTATTTTTCCCTTCAAACATAGGGGGGAAAATTTTTTTTTTCAAGTAAAATTTGGATCCCTCTTAGAGACAGGTAACTAACTGGTGGGTTCGAACCTACTTCTCAGCAGGTCAGTGCTTAACTCATTGTGCTACCAGGGTTCCACACTATATACACTGACCTGCAATTGTGGCATTCATTTAGCACCCAATGACTGCATTTACCCCAGTGATCTTTCGAGACTGCTACATACAAACTCCACCCTCACTCTTCTTCTTCTATGATGGTGCCCAGTAGTGGTTATCTGACATTTTCCCAGCTGGACACTAAGAAGCCCTGGTGACTCAGCGGTTATGTCTCAGACTGAAATCCCAAAGGTCAGCAGTTCAAAAGCACCAGCTGGCCCATGAGAGACCCATGATGCTTTCTACTCCCATAAAGACTTACCATCTCAGAAAGCCACAGAGGGGGAGTTCTGCTCTGTCCTACAGGGTCGTTATAAGTCGGCACTGACTTGATGACAGTGGGTTTGGTTTTGGTTCTCTACTGGACACTTAGGTTGTTTACAAATTATTATTACTACGATTATAAGCAATACTGCAGTGAAAACTGTTGTATATTTGTTCTTTAAAAAACATTTTTTTCTTGCATGTGTAGGTTTAGCTCCAGAAATGAGATGTTGAAGGAGAAATGGATTTGTAATTTTGATCATCAAACAGCTTTCCACTAGGTTACAAAGATAGGACTAGCATCCTCACAAACAGCGGGAAAAAGACAGGGCTTTCTGTCCCCGTAAAGAAGAGTAACAGCCTCGGAACCCCACAGGGGCAGCCCTACCCTGAGTTGGCATCGACCTGATGGCCGTGAGTTTGTTTTCTGTTATATGTAGTTTGTAGCCCGGGACCCTCACACACAGCTTATCCCGCACCGGCATCCTCACAAGTGGTGGATCAGAGCAACTGTTTCACAGCTTCCACGATGCTGGGTGCATCACACATGCGTGTGTCTTTTCCCTAAGCGCACACATACCTGTCTACCTGGTGTGCACCTCCACTCATGTTCCCGTCTCTCACAGAGGTATCCATTCCCCCATAAACTCAGGGCTTCTCAGGCCGACCTACTCAGCTCTCTCTGCACCTCACTAAACTGCCATTTCCCAGTCATTCTAGAATAATCGCCAGTCCCTTTTCTCATTCCAAGCTTCTTTAAGGGGGGCGGGAAAGCTCACAAAATCCTTCTAACAGGTTCCATTATTCTTTGATAATTTCAATTATTACACAGCCTCTTAAATCATGTTACCAATTTTTAATTAACTTTGTTCACATTCTCCAAAAGATCTACCCAAATACAGTTCTCACCCTTCACTCAAGAATGTGGTTTGTTTTTTTTTTAGAAAAACCATACTCTTAGAGAAGTCAACAAATTCCCTGTGATTCTTCAGGCTAGTCTGAGTTGAGTCTCTGTCACGTGGAACAAAGAGCTGTAATATAATTTTAATAAAATTGTCCTAATTAGCACACGCTGTAGACCTACCTGCAGGACAGTGTGGCAGTTCTTCCTTAGGAACACTTGTCATTCTTTGAAAATCATCGTGACAAGCGTTACAAAAATGCGTTGTTCCAAAACAGAAAAAGACAGCCACCGAACAGCAGTAGCGGCATTTATATTCCAAAAAGTCCGTCCCGTGTTTGGGGCACATCTACAGCAAGGAAACAGACACAGAATTACATTAAGATGACACCGGTTATGCTTAAGAGAGTCGACATGGCTTAGCAATTCATATTGTGAGAACATACAGAGCTCCTCAAATAGACTGAGAAATCGTTAAGGGGGCTTCAAAAAGTTTGTGCAAAAATGGAATTTCTCCAGGAGCTTTCTGAAGTCCCCTGTCCATAGGTCTGGGCAAAGCCCTCAGTCCTGCCATCATCTAGTAACTGAAGCACCCATGCAAGTTCTCTTATCGATGGTTCCTGACCTATCAATTTGCAGTATTATTATCTCACCTAGCTGCCAATCTCATAGATGAATTGTGACTATTTCACAGGGGAAAAACATGAATGTTTGATTGCAAGTCGAAGAAAACAAAAGGAATTATTTTAACAGTTTAGAAAAGAAACAATCACAAAATGGAGCACCTGTGGAAAATACTATCTTGTTGAAATAACTGATAGGAAATAATTGGGAAAACTATACAATGAAGTACGAATACAAGGACACCCTGGAGGGAAGACCTGATTTCCATTCCTATCAGAGTAGGCAGAGTTCTGATGGAACAGTGGTCACACGGAGGGCTGCGAACTGCTCAGTTAGAAGTTTGAAATCACCAGCCGCTCCGAGAGGGGGGGGGGGGCTGTCTAGGCCGGTACAGAGTAGTCGGGAGCAGTTCTCCCTGTTTTCCAGGCTGCCCTGAGTTGGAAATGATCCCATGGCAGGGCTTGTTTACGCGACCGGGCATATAATTACTTCAAAGACAAAAAACAAAAAAAAAGAGAAGGAAGTTAAAAAGAGCTGAACGTTTCTAAACCACGCTTTCTCGTCACATGCTCTGCTCACCTGAGCCCGGGACACATCGGAGCAGGCGCCACAAATGAGCTCTCTGGGGTCATAGTCGTCCCCTTGTCCAGCCTCAGCATCACAGCGGGCTTCGCCACCAAAATATGCCTGTGGAGAGAGCGCACGTGGGTCACAGAAGTCGCCAGGAAAGCCTACGAGTGGAGAGAAGCGTGACGAGGGGTCACAGCAACTAGAGGAGACACACTTATCTCCGGCCACTGCTCACCCACACTGCTGCTCCATCGGTTCTGGAGGCAAGAACAGACCCAGACCCACATGCATACCAAGGACAGCACACTAAGCAGTGACAAGAAACCACACTTCCCAAAAATGAAGTTTTGCTTTTGTGTTTTTCATTTAGAAAGATTAAGCAGCATTGTTTTCTTCTAGAGCTCTTAAAAAATAAGCTTAGAAATCCCCAAATTATATTACTGTAGAACAATAATAAAAAACATTATTAATACAGGTTTCGAATCCCGAGGTTAGTGGTGAAGAAAACATCATAACAAGTTTCAAGCATTTACTAATCATGCCAACACTTTAAACAAAAAGGGGAAATTTAGTTGTCCTACTGAGAACGTTGCTCAGGCTTGGAAAGCTGCACTACCTACAGGAACCCAACGGTGTTCATTACAGACATGTGGTGAATGATTTACTTGTGTTTGTGCTAAGCAAAAACAAATGAGGCCAATAAAAGTGGCATGATCTGAATGTACATTATGTTACGTATCCAAAAAGCTGTATTTATATTTAGTAGCCAGCCTTCCTAAAATGAAAGGATAAGCAAGATAGAGTCAATATCAATCTATCGCTGGTTCTGAAGAACAGGTCAAAAGATAGGCTCTGTTGGCACCGAAGTTACAAATGACCAGGTCAGTTTTGCCAAAATGTATTCCATTTGCCCTGGAGCCTATTAGCCAGTCTAGTTGTTTCAATCCTATAATCCCAGAAGAGCTTTCTAGTCACGTGACTGTCACGCACATGCCACTGAAGTAGTATTATGTTCACTTGCGGTGTTTAGTGTATTAAACATAGAGAAACAGCATTTTATTACTTGTAGCAATACGACTTTGACAAATGCACGTTACTGCACTGAGCAAACCACTGCGCAAGACCTCTCTAAAGTGTTAGAGAGCAAAGAGATCACTTGGAGAATCAGTGCACCTCACCCAAGCATGATCTTTTCAATGGTCTCACACGCGTGTGACAGCTGGACAACGACTACGGGAGCCGTCTCCCCAAAAGAACTGATACACGTAGAGTGCAGTGCCGGTACGGACTACTGAAAGTAGTGCTTGGGAAGCACACCCGAATGCCCTTCAGAAGCAAGGACAGAGACAGTTCCTCCCGTGTTATTTGGATATGCTATCAGGGGAGACCGGTAGCAGGAAAGGGGTATCCTGTTTGGTAAGGGAGAGTCAGCGAAAAAGAAGACCTTCTATCAGAAGGACCGACAGCGTGGCGGCAACACCGGGAGTGCATGGAACCACTGCGCCGCTCTGTGCTGCGGGGGAAGGGTTCCGAGTGTCCAAGGTGGCTTGAAGGCACCCGACAGCAGCAACACTACTGGGTCTTTCTCTGGGTGCATGCAAATGTGGATTCTTGGGCATTATCTATTTAGTGTTTCTCTCTCTGTGTGTGTGTGTGTGTGTGTGTGTGTGTGTGTGTTACACTGAGGTACTCTGCATCTTGCATTTATTCATCCATACTCATTTATTCATTGTCTAATTCAATAAGCATTAATTTAACTCACGACCTTCAAGTCAATATTGATTGACAGTGACTCTACAGGATAGGGTAAAGCTGCCTCTGTGGGTTTCTGGGGCTGTAACTCTATGGGAATTGAAAGCCCCAACTTTGTGGAGTGGCTTGTGGTGTTGAACTGCTGACCTTTTGGATTGCAGCCCAAGATGTCACCACTATGTCACCAGTGCCCACTGGTAGAGACACAGAAATGAGTGAAGTACAGTTGTCGCCCTCGTTGCTGCTGCTGTAAGGCGCCATCATATCAGGTCCGACTCACGGAGGCCTCTGTGTACCACAAGGATAACACCTCCCAGCCGTGCTCCAGCCTCACAACGGTTAGGTTTCAATCCATTGTTGCAGCCACTGTGCCGATCCCGTGGAGGGTCTTCCTCTTTGTCGCTGCCCCTCCACTTGACCAAGCATGATGTGCTTCTCCAAGGACTGGCCCCTCTTGACAGCATGTCCAAGTACGTGAGGCAAAGTCTAGCCACCCTTGCCTCTGAGGAGGACTCTGACTGAACTTCTCCTGAGGCAGAGCTGGCTCTGTGCAGCTAGCAGAGCTGGCTTCCCGTGCAGCTAGAACGTCTTCCTTCGGCACCCTGGTTCTTGCTCATATACTACCTCCTGACATGGTTGAGTAGCGACTAGCTTTTTGGGGTACAGTGACCCGGAACATTCTTTTCGTCTTCTTTTAATGTTTCCTCTATCATTCAATATTTTGCCCATAGAATTTTTCAATACTAGCACTTGAGGATTGACAATTTTCTTAAAGATATGATAAACTTAATATTCTATTTCAATATTATAACTGTGTGTTTGCATATTTCACTATAATATTTTACTTTATCTTCTTGAATTGCTCTTTGAAATTTTCAACTCAGCTCTCTGATTTCCATCATTTCTTCCATTTGCTTTACTCTATGATGAAGGGCAAGCCTCAGAGTCTCTCCTGACATCTGCTGTGATTGCTCCTTTCTTTCCTCTCTAAAGACTTCTGTTTTCTTCATGTTATTGGTCCCATCGCGCAGTTTGTCAGTCTTGAGGGTTTAATGCGTCAAAGCCTTTCCCGAGAGGGTCTTGAAATTCTGGTGGCACAGACTCAAGGCTGGAGACTTGCTTTCATTTTCTTCAATTCAGCCTGGGCTTACCTGTGATCATTAACGATGTGTCCTGCAGCCGGCTGCTGGCTTCATTCGGCTGCTGGTACGAGTTTCTCCAACGGAGCCCTGGTTGTGTGGCGGTTGTGAATTTGGCTGCCCCTGGATAGGTCAGTAATTCAAAACCACCAGCTGCTCTATGGGAGAAAAGACGGGATTTTCTACCCCTGTAAAGAGTTAAAGACAATCTTCTGCTTCTGTTCATGAGGTCTTCCATAACCGACAATTCAGTGGCCAATTCCTCTGAAGTGGGCAGCCGATTCCTTCTTTGTCGTCTGCTCATAGTCTGGAAACTCTGCTGACACCTGCTCACTGTGTGGGACCCTGCAGGTATTCGAAACGCCAGTGGACATAGCTTTCAGCAACACAGCAACACACAAGCTACCAAAGCATGGCAAAATGACAGACAGCTGACGGCCTTGCCTGCATGGGACTTAATAACTGGGGTAGAGAGAGAGACAGTGTAAGAGTAGTCACTATGTGGAATATCTAGTGTTCGGACATATGCACAAGACACCAAAGTATGTGCAAGTGCGCAGGAGGCCGGCACATCTGGAGAGGAGGCGAGACCTGAGGCATGTAGGTGAGCATGGCTGCCTGGGCGGGGGTGGCAGGAGAGAGTAAAATGCACAGGAGGCATAGAACAGCATCCCGGGTCGTGAAGCAGCACGTGCAATGGTCCAGAGATGAGTGAGTTAACCTCGCTAAGACTGGAAGCAGTTCAGGAGCTAGTAGTTAAAGGCTCATTGTAGCTTACTGGGGATGAAATCTGGGAGGTGGGCAGGGCTTTAGGTTTATAAACAGAAGAATGACATAATTAGATCGAGGTCTAAGTACATTAGTCTATTAGTAACATTTTAAGTTTAAGGATGTAATGGAGGGGTTAAGAAAGCTACCAAAAAAAAAGGGCTGTCATCATCAAAATGGAAAATGTTTTAGGTTGCTAAAAAAAAGTGGGGGGCTTGAGAAATCTGAAGCTATCTTTGCTAAGTGAGCCGGGGATGTTGAGTGTAATAATGGACACGTGTGAGAAATCCCAATGTCTGGCACACAATTTGTGTCTGTATTTCGGAAGGTCCAAATGCCACAGATGGAGGTGGAGCCAGAGGTTTCCTGGATGTTACAGAGGGCGAGGAGGCCTTGTTGGACAAGAACAGAGGCTCAGAGAACAACGTGTGACGGGCCGTCATCTGAAAGCCATGGAGGAAGGAGAACATCACAAGTTCTCCTTCCCAAGCTAAGGAAGTCGTGATTCTAAACGGGATCATCAACAGGGTCAAGTAAGAGATCATTCAAGAACCAACGGGATTCGGCAACTGTGGGAAACAGTTTGTTTAACGTGGCGCAGAAATATGACACGTTTTGGTAAAAGTTCATGCAGGTTAAAAAAAAAAGCGAGTCCTAAAGACAAATTCAGTAACTAAGCTCATCCTGAAACTTGGACGCTGTCTCATTTATAACTTCAGGCTAAAGAAAAAGGATAATCAGATAGCAGCCTGCACTTTAACGTCTTGGTTGCGCGCATCACCAGTGGCTCCTGAGCACTCTCGTACCTTCCTGCACTTGTAGCAGACGTAGTACGCGTATCTGTTCATGGCATAGCCAGCGGGGTCATTATGAAACCGGACGCCAGGAGTGGTGATGGCTTCGCTCTTGTGCAGCCCTTCGTATTCCAATCGCATCAGGGCTTTCCTTCTGACATCCTCATAGAGTTCTCTGATTGGATCGAGCAGGTCTTTCAATACTATGTGATTTATTTTGTTCTGAAATAAAGCAGAAATCAACATTCTTTAAAAGAACCATTTACGGTTTAATTGAAAAACACCTCTGTCTATGTGCAGCCACGTGCCGACAGGCACTGTGCTCGGAGATGACCAGACAGTCAACACATTCTAAATCAAATGCCAGTTCAAAGTCAGTCCCCTCGACGAACCTGTACCTTCCCCAAAGCAGGGGAAACGGGGAAATGGCGCACAGGCACGCACACCCCAAACTCCTGTGTGCCACCTTTCCTGTGTCTGAAAGACGCCTTCGCTGTTCTGGGGATCAACAGGGATCTTGCTGCCAAAATGGAGACACACGTCCTGGCTGTGGGTGTCTGGGCTCCTTGGGCCTACAGGAGAACGTCAGGTGACTGGAAGAAGCAGGTGGTACTTTCCAAGCTCCCTTCCAAGGATGTACTTCCAGACCCTAAGTCTGAGCCTTCTTTGTGTCACTCCACGAGACACTAAACCCTCACTGCCATCACGCCGACTCCAACTCAGGGCGACCCTGCAGGGCGAGGAGGCGTGAAAGAGGCCAGTCTCTGAGTATTAGTTCCCCCGTTTAGCGAAGCAGCAGTGACGGCAATAACGTGGGAAGAACCGAACGGAACAATAAGGAATGAAGAGTAAGTAGGGAAGGCCTGGTCAGTCACATGTGTCAACAAAGGCCGGCCAAAACAACTGCTCTTTTGCATAAACAATTTGGTAAAGAGGTGTCAAAACACGTGCAAAGACTCTTTTCTTTATTAACTGAATTTTTTTAATGGCACTGCAAGATTTCACTCCTTAAACACAAGTACCTCTAAGTTCCACTGGGAACTCTTTTTGGTCGCTAACTGTTGCCACGGTGCATCATCTGGACTCTCAGGGCGTCTCAAAGTAGTGACTGGTGCATGCTCTCTAATGCATGATCCTGACTAAGTATACCTGCTGATGCAATATGCTTAACTCAAGTTAGCTAGCTTTTAATTGGAAAGGCAACCTGGTGGCACAATGGTTTAGTGCTAGGCTGACAACCGAAAAGTCGGTGGTTCAAAGCCACCAGCTGCTCTGTGGAAGAAAAAACTTAGCGATCTGCTGTTGCAAAGATTACCGCTTGGGAGGCCTTGTGGGGCAGTGCTTCGCTGTCATGCAGGGCTGCTATGAGGTGACACTGACTTGACGGCACACCCCACCCTCAACACGACCACTACAGGAATAACCGCAGCAGATGTGAATAGACAATCGTGGCTCTGAAATGCACCATAACAGACAGACCTACTAATAATGGGCTTGGGCACCACCTAGCTGGGTGTCCCTGGATGGCACAAGCAGTTAAGCCCCGGGACTTGCTGAAATACTGGCAGTGTGAATCTTCAAGTTGTCCTGGGAGCCAGGCCTGGGATCTGCCTTTGTAATGCCATGGCCACATGAAACCCTAATGGACCGTGCAGTGTTGTTGGAACAGATTGCGTTACATGGAGAGATGTGCCTGGCTCATTTATGGAACAGTTCTACTCTGCACGCACAGGGTTGCACGGAGCCATACAAACAATTCAGCAGCATCTAGCCACAATCCCATCTCTAAACGGGAAAGGCGCAAACTGGCAGGGCCTGGTGGGAAGAAGCACGCTGAAAGCGATCCCCACAGGTACTGGCATGCGCTTAATTTGGAAGATGAAAGTAAGTAGGAAGCAGATAACTTGGATTATTTCCATACCTTGCAAATGGGACAAGATATAAATCCGAATGTTATCCTTGGACCAAGCCACCTGTTTTCCAAAACTCGCCGACAGCACTGTAAGTGGAACACATGGCTACAGTCCAGCTTAAACAGAGAAGAGAGAAGGATGTAAGTGCCTGTGATGAAGATTACAGCGGAGCAAATGGTGGAGTGTTCAAAGCACGCACAAGAAAATCAAGAAAGGAGTGCAATGGCTTCTTTATCATCCAGGGGATTGTTACTAACTAGGCCACCAGCTTCTCCCAATATTTACTCTTAATATAGTAACACCACTGGTGGAAAAGTAAGCCTGGTCAGGGAGAACTCATGCATGCAAATTCATTTATGAGTTATGAGTGCAAACTCATTCATAAAACTACTGATTTAAATATGTTTTTTGAAAGCATACATTTCCTAGGAATCATACAAACTAAGATATATTGGCAAAAAATAAAAACCAAAAATCCCCCAAACCCAACAGATTCATTTAGCAATAATTTTATACTAGTATTAAGTATAAAAGTATGCATAAATGTATAAATAATTTATACTTGTATGATATAAACATACTATCTGGAATTTTGGAAATTAAGAGTATCTACTGTACAAATGAACTGTAATTCTTCCCCTAAGAACACCTTATATATTCTATAGAACTTGTATAAACCAAACTCAATGCCATTGTGAATTTCCACCCCTGTGAATTTCCTTATGGAAGTGGAAAGTCTCATCTTTTTCCTAAGCAGTGGCTGCTGGTTTTGAACTGCTGACCATTCGGTTAGCAGCCCAAAATGTAAACCACTAAGTCACCAGGTCTTCATTGAATCTATGTAAGCTCAAAGAAATCACAAAGCTGAACACACACACGTAAATAGCACACAAGGAGACTGAATTTGCTGTCCAATGGATGTATTAATGGAACATTTTTGCCCATTCTATAAAGGAGATTAATTGCCTATTGATTGGACAAATGTACTAGTATCCTGGCTTTAAGTCTAGGCACACGTAATTGTTACATCGGAGACAACCTGAATGGCTGGTGCCGCCGAGAGTGCTTCGGTGAAGCATATCATGCACATGTCGTCGGCATCTTGCTTCAGTGTTGATGCATTTTTATCGCAGCCGTGCAGGCAGGGCAAGCAGTGCTCTTCGTTCTTCACGCCCCCACACGGATGCCCACAGGGGTGTGTCTTGCTGCAGGCTATCTTAGCGTATTCCTATTAGAGACAGGTGACAACAGGGCACATTGTCAAAGAGGGGAATTGTATCTATTGCGTCATTCCTACAAGGAATACTTAGTAAGCCTAAGTTACAACAAAATGTGCTAATTTTACCCTTTGCTGCAGTAGAATTTAGGATTACCACTCAGGTGTGCTATTCCTTTAATGAGACTTAAAAATAACTATAAATCACAGAAACAAAGGAAATGCAGACAAAAAGTGAATTTGAATTTGTTATCCTACTTAGCCGGGAATAAAAAAAAATTTCTGATGTACAATTTCCCAGTCATTTCCTTCTCAAGCAAGGATTCAAACAAGAAGAAAAACAAAACAATCCAAATGTCTGTTTTTGAGCTCTCTGATCTTGTTACTTAAATTGAGGAACCCAAAATATCTGGGTGGCAGAGAATACATGTATATATATTCAAGACTAAAGAACTCTTGGATCCTGGAAACTTATCTAAAATATTTTGGGGGTAGGAAAGAGGCACCGATTCTGACAATACCTCTGACTGTGGCTGTGTCTGCCTGTCTCTCTTTCTCTTATGCGCGCGCGCACACACACAAGGCCTGGGCTCTTGTTTGGTCCACTCTCCCCCTTTGAGAAAGCATCTAACTCCTGATGAAGACAGAATAACACACACACACACACACACACACACACACACAGAGAGAGAGCGAGAGAGCAAGCCTGGGCTCTTGTTTGGTCCACTCTCCCCCTTGAGAAAGCATCTAACTCCTGATGAAGGCAGAATAACACACACACACACACACACACACACACACACACCCCATAGAGAGAGAGCGAGAGAGCAAGCCTGGGCTCTGGTTTGGTCCACTCTCCCCCCTTGAGAAAGCATCTAGCTCTTGGTGAAGGTAGAATAACACACACACACACACACACACACACACACACACACACACACACAGAGAGAGCGAGAGAGCAAGCCTGGGCTCTTGTTTGGTCCACTCTCCCCCTTGAGAAAGCATCTAGCTCTTGGTGAAGGCAGAATAACACACACACACACACACACACACACACACACACACACACACCCCACAGAGAGAGAGCGAGCCTGGGCTCTGGTTTGGTCCACTCTCCCCCTTGAGAAAGCATCTAACTCCTGATGAAGACAGAATAACACACACACACACACACACACACACCCCATAGAGAGAGAGCGAGAGAGTGAGCCTGGGCTCTGGTTTGGTCCACTCTCCCCCCTTGAGAAAGCATCTAGCTCTTGGAGAAGGTAGAATAACACACACACACACACACACACAGAGAGCGAGAGAGCAAGCCTGGGCTCTTGTTTGGTCCACTCTCCCCCTTGAGAAAGCATCTAGCTCTTGGTGAAGGCAGAATAACACACACACACACACACACACACACACACACACACACACACACACACACACACAGAGGCACACACACCCCACAGAGAGAGAGCGAGAGAGCGAGCCTGGGCTCTGGTTTGGTCCACTCTCCCCCTTGAGAATGCAGCGAGCTCGTGGTGAAGGCAGAATATAACACACACACACACACACACACACACAGCGAGAGAGCAAGCCTGGGCTCTTGTTTGGTCCACTCTCCCCCTTGAGAAAGCATCTAGCTCTTGGTGAAGGCAGAATAACACACACACACACACACACACACACACACACACACACACACACACACCCCATAGAGAGAGAGCGAGAGAGCGAGCCTGGGCTCTGGTTTGGTCCACTCTCCCCCTTGAGAAAGCATCTAGCTCTTGGTGAAGGCAGAATAACACACACACACACACACACACACAGAGGCACACACACCCCACAGAGAGAGAGTGAGAGAGCGAGCCTGGGCTCTGGTTTGGTCCACTCTCCCCCTTGAGAATGCAGCGAGCTCGTGGTGAAGGCAGAATAACACACACACACACACACACACACACACACACAGCGAGAGAGCAAGCCTGGGCTCTTGTTTGGTCCACTCTCCCCCTTGAGAAAGCATCTAGCTCTTGGTGAAGGCAGAATAACACACACACACACACACACACACACACACACACACAGAGGCACACACACCCCACAGAGGGAGAGCGAGCCTGGGCTCTGGTTTGGTCCACTCTCCCCCTTGAGAAAGCATCGAACTCGTGGTGAAGGCAGAACCACACACACACACACACACACACACACACACACACACACACACAGAGAGAGAGAGAGAGAGAGAGAGAGAGAGCGCGCGAGCGAGCCTGGGCTCTGGTTTGGTTCACTCTCCCCCTTTGAGAAAGCATCGAGCTCGTGGTGAAGGCAGAATAACACACACACAGAGGCATACACACCCCATAGAGAGAGAGAGAGAGCGAGAGAGTGAGTCTGGGCTCTGGCTTGGTCCACTCTCCCCCCTTGAGAAAGCAGCTAACTCTTGGAGAAGGCAGATTACTGATTAGAAATCCAGAGTGATGCTGAGCTGCAGCTGCACTTCACAGATGAGTGGGTGTCCCTCCTCACGGGGTGCCCTCACCTGGCAATCGGCATCAGAGCAGACGCTGCCCACGGCAGAGAGCTCCGTCCCGCTCCTGGAGCCGCAGAAACGACATGCCTCTGAGCTACTTGTGGCTGGTTTGCCTAGTTTCAAGGAGAGGAAAACACTACCATTAACAGATTATGTTTTCTACACACTTTCATATGTAAGAAAAGGAAACAGCACAGCAAAGTGGGTTTGGAGTCATTGTCCTCTCACTGATGAATTAGTCTGATGATTTCTAAAGGGCGTGAGGTACAGTAATTTACCAAGTAAATAATCATAAAAAAGAAGAAGAATAAACAAAAAGACCTACGGCCAACCAAAGAAATTCTTGTCTGATTTATTTACAGTGAAAATAACAGGGAACTTCCAGGGTAAATTCCCTGGTGTGAAAAATCCAACCAAATAAGAAATCAAAAATCACTGCCATCAAGTTGACGCCATCTCACAGAGGCCTCATGGGACAGAGTAGAACAGCCTGTGGGGGCTTCGGGGAGTATACCTCTTCACTGGAGTAGAAAGCTGCCTCTGTCTCCCAAGGAGAGGGTGCTGGTTTTGAATTCCTGACCTTGTGATGAGCAGCCCAAAAGATAACAACAAATCCTTAACTAAAAATGCACAGAGGAAATTCCAACTTGTGGTGAAGCTACAAGACAAGGTAACTGAGATTGTAACTGGTTACCAGAGTAGAAAGCCTTGTCTTGTCCTGCAGAGCAGCTGATTAGCAGCCCAACACACAACCAGTAAGCCACCAAGACTCCCCTGGACATGGAATTTACACTAAGAGGACTCGAGGGAAGTCCCAGGAGTGGGGTATCGTATCTAGTGAGCACCTTTAGGTGAGCCAGGGGGTGCCATCAAGTTCTTCTGATCGTGTCAGCATTTACACAATTTTGGGGGGGAAGGATAGTTGACATCAATATTAGAATCCTTCCTTAAGATCACAGCATGCAATGATGAGGGAAAACAAGGCTATGCTCCTGTAGCATGTAATTAGAGTTAAATATATTCAGGTTTCTACCTATCCAACAGCAGACTTTGGTGGCAGTTGTGTCATTGGCAGACTGCATACTTGTTGAAAATCAAGAACTTAGAAGATCCTATGTAACATGATGGGAGAAAGATGAAGGTATCTAGTTCCATAGAGACATAGAGCCTCCAGAAACCCTGAGTCGGAAATGACTGTGATGGCAGTATGTTGAGCTGAGTTGCTTGATGTACCATTAACCTGGGACTATACCAACTTAATTTGGGGGAACAAACCCCAAAAGAACAAAAGTTAAATCTTTAACGTTTTAAAAAAGGAAAATACCTTATACTCTTAAGGTACATTAGCCTAAATGACTTTGTGCTTAAACCAACTAATATCTATCAATATTTGCTGATTATTTTATTTATTACTGTTAATAGGAAAATTATCTTTTAAAAAACCTTAGGCAGCATAACTCTAGGAAAATTCTCAGATGATCTTAAAGTCATATAACCTTATGGCTAGATTACACCTCATTGACCATTCCTCGCAGCAATTCTCACTGGGCGACAGCCAGAAGGACTAGGAGGAAGTGTCCACACAAGTCTCTCTGATCTACGGAGGATCTCTGGAGTTACAGATAGGCTAGACAGAGTTCCAAAGTTCACACAGCTAGGGAGTGAGTGGCAAAACAGGTTTCCTGACTTTGAGAGTCTATGCTCTTTCTACCACCACCACTAGTCTATGGCTAGTGAATATGATGCTTTAAACAATGATCAATCATGTCATAGCCAGGTATTACAATATTCCTCAAAAGCACCCATGTTAAATGAACTGACAGCCAGCTTAATGATAACCAGGAGGCATGACTCAATCTCTCATCCTCTTTTACCTGTGTGTTCTCGGAATTCCACCATTGCCTTCATTGTTTTAGAATCTGCTAGTGCCATCAACCAGAACAATTTGGTTCTGCCGCAACCTTCATGAAGGTCAACCTTTATGGCTTCTTCTTCTTCTTTGAAGACCTATTGAGCCATTAGAGAGAAGGGAAAGAGCAAACCTAACTGTAAACTACTTAGTAGTATCAGTGGATTTCCTTTGCTCAGCATCCCAAGTTGTTCTGGGTACTTCATCATCACGCTCTTCGATGCCCACTGGACACGTACCCTAATAAACGAGGCTAAACACTTCTTTGATTCATCTAGGTGGTGAGAGGTAGCTGGGAGCGCAATTTACACCTTTTGATTCCAAAGTCCACTTCCCCCTCGCTCTACGGAGCTTCCCTCCCACGCTGATTCCAGAATTTACTGGGGATATTTTGTTCTGCTTCAGGTCTGCTCTGTGTAAGCAGCCAGAGATGCTCACCTGTCTGTGATGGGTTTTGGTGCGGCGATGAAGATGAAGGAATCTGTCACAGTCGGTGCACAGGTTCCCACACACGTTGCACAAAATGATGGCGGCAGTCTCGCCATCGTCGTGGTTGTCACACATAGGCTGAAATAAACCACACACACAGCTGACACACGCGCTGAAGGCAACCCATGGAATTCTGCTAGCCTGAGGTCTCCTAAGCATCTAGAATCTGAGGACTGAGCAAACTTAATTATGGCAAGTACATTAACTATGAAAATTCCCTAAACCCCAAAATAGCAATTAGTATAGGTTCAACGATGATTAAGTACAATAAATGTGTACTTTGCTTAGCAACTTAAGAGTTTTTTTCTGCCCTTTACTTGAATATTCAAAGTAATGTCCTTAGTATGCTAAACAAAGAAACAATTCACTTTGAAATGTGAACGTAACAAATGCCAGAAGGGCCTATCAGCGAGGTCCTCCGTCCAGCAAACCTGTGGATGCCCCACCCCCCCTTAGAGCTGCTTTCATTAGCACACACTTGTGAAGGAGATGGCATGTCCGTCCTATCACCTTCACTGCTGCTCTGTTTCCTCCAACAAGGAGATTAGCCTTCAGTTCAGAATCTGGCTTGCTAGAGAGTCTTATGAAAGTAAAATTCTGGTATGAGACCAATGTGACTCCAAGAAGAACTGAGAAACGCTTAAACAAAAGGCTGTAAATTCCCAGCGTACTATGAAGAGGGGACCGTGGTGACACAAGCTTTCTGAGAGGAGCAGTTTTTCAAGATTTCCACTAATTGTGCATTATGACTCGAAGTTTTTTAAGTTAATCTACATGAAAGTATCCTACATAAAGCAAAGCCAGTTTAAATGTTTATTTTTTAAAATGGTAACCATACCATTTGTTTTTGTTGCCCATCCTTTCCCATCCATCTCCCCGAGGAGAGGCGATCTACGTGGTCCTGGTCGAGAACGCAGAGCGAAGCGAGAGCGAGCCAGAGCTGGAGAAAGGACAGAGGGCGAATCTGAAAATGCTTAGCTATGCAGTATCACTAATTTTGCCTGATATGGTTCTCACACACTCACTCACTACCACATATGCCGTGCACACTGCAGGTACGCAGACACGCATCGAACGCGTGGCTCTTTCTCTGATGAGCTCTTCTGCTGCCTTTAACCTTTATTTGTTTACCGTTAAATGGCACATGACTACATGGATACACAGATTAAAGACATATACATATATATACACGTAAGCATATAATAATATTACTGTAAAATACTTGCTACATGGTTTCCCATACGAGAACCATTGGCCTGAGGTATACAAGTCCAAGGAACTTAATTTTATGTAAAACAAGTTCTACAGAGTAACATTTCTTTTTTTAATAAATCATGCTATTGGGGGCTCTTATAGCAATCCGTACATCAATAGTATCAAACATATTTGTACATTTGTTGCCACCATCATTTTCAAAACATTTTCTTTCTATTTGAGCCCTTGGTATCAGCTCATCTTTTTCCCTCTCCCCTCCTGAACCTTTCATAAATTACGAATCATTACTATTTTCATATCTTACACCATCCACTGTCTCCCTTCATTCACGTTTCTGTTGTTCCTCTCCCTGGGGGTGGGTTATACGTCAATGATTGCCCTCGGCTGCCCCCTTCTCCCCCTACCCTCATGGTACCACTACTCCCAGTATTGTGTCTGAAGGATTTATCTGTGGCGGATTCCGTGTGTTGAAAACTCTTATTTGAACCAGTGTACATACTCCAGTCCAGCTGGATGTGTAAGGTAGAACTGGGGTCATGTTAGTGGGGAGGAAGAAGCATTAGAGAACTAGAGCAGTGGTTCTCAACCTTCCCAATGCTGCAATGCTTTAATTCAGTTTCTCATGCTGGGGTGACCCCCCCCCCCCAACCATAAAATTATTTTTGTTGCTACTTCTTAACTGTAAGTTTGTTACTGTTATGAATTGGGGAACCCCCGTGAAAGGGTTGTTCGACCCCCAAAGGGGTCACAACCCACAGGTTGAGAACTGCTCAATTAGAAGAATGTCATGTTTTGTTGGTGCTATCCTGCACACTGGCTGGCTCGTCCCATCCTTGTGACCCTTCGGTGAGGGGATGTCCAATTGCTTACAATGGGGCTTTGGGTCTCCACTACAACACCCCTCATTTGCATTGATATTTATTGTTTGTTTTGGGTCTTCTGATGCCTGATACCTGCTCCTGTTGATACCTCATGATCATACAGTACAGGCTGGTGTGCTTCTTCCATGTGGGCTTTGTTGCTAAGCTGCTAGATGGACGCTTTTAAAATTCAAGTCTTTAAATCCCCAGATGCTATATCTTTTGATAGCCGGGCACCATCAGCTTTCTTCACCACATTTACTTATGCACCCATTTGTCTTCAGCGATCATGCTGTGAAGGTGAGCCTCACAGAATGCCAAGTTAGTAGAACAGTGTTCTTGCATTGAGGGAGGACTTGAACAGAAGCCCAATGTTTGTCTGCTACTGTGATACTTAACATAAATATACAAACATAGACCTATATATCCTTGTTACACACACACGCGCACGCGCACATCTATTTTTATACCAGTGTAACATTTCTTTAGATATCTCTGTATGCCCCAAGTGCCTAGCACTTTGTTAGAAAATAAGCAAATGATTTAATGAAACTTAGAAAATCGCTCAAGATTTTTTTTTTAAAAAAACAAACAAAATCTGAAGCTTAAGGGTATGCTTCAATTCACCCAGAACAATATATCTTTCATTACTGAAAAACAGAAAATTAGTGAATGGGCTCTACTCTAGAAATGCAAGCTGGTGTCATGGATATGAAGAGCAAGAGAAGATAAAACAGGGACTGAAAAAAACACAAAGAGGAGTGCAATCCATGTGTGTAAGGAGAGTGTGGCTGTGCAGTGAAGGAGCTGGAGGTATGCACGGTGGCAAAGGGCTGCTGTCAAAGACAGCTGCGGGGCACACTGCCCTGTTCTGGCCTACACAGATCACGTTTACCTTCCTCGCCAGACTTCTACGGATAACCTAGACAATTCCTGCCAGAGTTCACTTCTTCCTAAGGCTGTCACTTTGTCCTGCTTCAAGGAATCTCTTAGCTCTTGAAAGTCTATAGGTGCGTCAGCTGGTAAGTTAATGGCGACCACGGCAGTTACAGCTGATGAAGACAATCCCACTCCTCAGGAGACTCTGCCCCGCCTTGCTTTTTTGCTCTTTAAAAAATCAAGGCCTGAAAATCACAATAAGTAGGCCAGTGAGCTCCATATAAGAAACAACTCAGCCAGAGGATATGGGGCAGGCAAGGGTGTTGTTATTAAAGACCTCAATTCTGTCACAGCACATTGCCAGGGCCAATCTCAATGTGGCGAGTCCATCATTGGAAAGACAATACACTGACACCCAGAGCAATTTAGCTTCTTCATACCCTAGTCTACAAAATAGTAACAAACCAACGGATAAAGAATATGCAACACTGAAACAGTGATGGCCACCATATTTAGTTATTATTCAAGAAAGACCTTCACACTTTTTCCAAAAGTACATTACTTGATAATAAGAAAATATGGTCTTAACTAATTGATTAAAGTTAGTTAAAATCTACTACTGAAAAAGAACACAAAATGGCACAGACCAGGGACACGTAAACCTACTCTGGTTGTGGCAATGCATCTCACTGGAGACCTGAACTCCTCTTCCATCTTGGTCAGGGCAATGATGGTTTCTGCAATGGCGTTTTTCGTTACTCGGGACCAGGCTTCTGACAGATGACCCTACCAAACAAGGTAGTCATTTTATTAAATAACCAGATATATTATTATCACATTAGTAAATTCGGTCTCATCCGGGGGAGGAGGGATTTCTTTGTTTGTAGTAAGACCAGAGAATTTCAGATCAAGGGGTACAGACTTTTAAATTAGAAATCTTTTTTTATAAGCCTATGAAAAAAGTCAAATTTTAAACATGATTTTGATGAGCCAAGAGATAACGAAACAAACACTTAAGCCTTATCTTTCTCCTATAAATCAGTTGGCGGGTTCAAACTGCTGAACTTGAGGTTAGCAGTCAGAGGAGTAATACAGCACCCCACCAGGGTTTCCCAACCTAACAGTGCCTTCAAGTAAAGCGAACAACACTACTAAAGGTCTCGTGGGGATTCCATGGAAGCAGCGGCTTATTCTACCCGTCAGATGAGTGCTAGACCCCACTGGCAGGAAGGACAGGCACTCACTGCGGCCATATCCTTGATGAGCTTAACAATGATCTCTGAGATCTGGGTAGGCATTGAGCCCTTCATCCACCAATGGCTTTCGCCTCGTCGAATGTAACTGCAAAGAAAAACAAGCATAATTGTTATAAGTGAATTTGATGAAAAATGTTATTACAGAGTACAGAATTTTAACTTTTTCTCTATGGAGATATATGAAACTTAATGCTACCAGGCATAAATCAGTATCATTGTCTTAACTTAGTATTCTTTCTCTTCTTGCCAGAAAAACAGCTTGTATCAAGTTTTCTTCTAGTTTTTGCTGGGTAGCATTTTAACTTTAAGCGATTGAATCAATTGAAGTATTTGAAAAAGAAATGACTTCCCAGAAGAATTTACTTCAGAGGACAGCACTGAAGCTGCAGCTCAGGGAGAGGGACATGGCTGAACAGAGCACACAGGAGCCAATGAAGGGGGAGGAGGAGAGTATGGAGCACATCCTGGCCCACCAGGCCTTGAGGCTGATGTCCCTGCTCAGAGCAGCCAATGCACAGAGAGGACCACAGGGCAAGCCCCACTATGAGACATGACATCCCTCACTGACCCACAGCCCTATGAGGGACAACACCGGAGACACAGTGCGGGAATTGTGCCCGACCTGACCTCATCACACCGAGGCAAAACACTAAGCGCATGCAACAGAACAGCAAGAGGAACAGAGCAACAAAGTCCCCAAAGACTACCAACAATAGACGCTGGGGCCAGGGCATGGCACCCCATCAGATTCCACTGGAAAACATTCCTGAAGGTCAACAAACAGACCTTGAACTATTTACAGGCTTTTCTTTTTTCTTTTGGTCATTGTTTTGTTGTCTTTTGTTGCTTTGTTTTGCTCTGTCTTGTTTTTTATGCATATTATTATCTCTGAAGGTCTATGTAGATAAGATAGGCAGGATAAACAATCTGGAGGAGAAAACAACAGGACGGACAATTCCAGGGGGACATGGAAGAGGGGGACGCGGGGGGAAAGGAAGTGAGTATTAACAAACCCAGGGACAAGGGAACAAGTGATCCAAAATCGATGGCAAGAAGGGTGTAGGAGGCCTGGTAGGGTTTGATCAAGAACAATGTAACCAAAAGGAATTACTGAAACCCAACCGAAGGCTGAATGATAGTGGGACAAGAGGAAAGTAAAAGGAAATAGAGGAAAGAAGTAGGAGGTAAAGAGCATTTATAGAGGTCTAAATACAGGCATGTACACATGTAAATATATTTATATATGACGATAGGGAAATAGATCTATGTGCATATATGTATAGGGTTAGTACGAAGATAGCAGATGGACATTGGGCCTCTACTCAAGGACTCCCTCAATGCAAGAACACCTTTTTCTATTAACCTGGAATTCTATGCTGCTCACATTCCCGACATGATTGCTGAGACAAAGCAGGTGCATAAGCAAACATGGTGAAGAAAGCTTATGTTGCCTGGCTATCAAAAGATATAGCGTCTAGGGTCTTAAAGGCTTGAAGATAAACAAGCGGTCATCGAGCTGAGAAGCAACAAAGCCCACATGGACAAAGCACACCAGCCTGTGTGATTACGAGTTGTCGATGGGATCAGGTATCAGGCATCAAAGAACAAAAAAATCGTATCATTGTGAATGAGGGGGAATGCGGAGTGGATGGAAGGGTTGCGGGAGGAGGCGAGCCAGTCAGGGTGCAGTATAGCACCAATGAAACATACAACTATCCTCTAGTTCTTTAATGCTTCCTTCCTCCCACTATCATGATCCCAATTCTACCTTGCAAATCTGGCTAGACCAGAGGATGTACACTGGTACTGATAGGAACTGGAAACACAGGGAATCCAGGACAGATAAATCCCTCAGGACCAATAGCAAGAGTAGCCATACCAGGAGGGGAAGGGGAAGGTAGGGGAGCAAGGGGGAATTGATCACAAGGATCTACATATAACCCCCTCCATGGGGGATGGACAACAAAAAGTGGGTGAAGGGAGACATTGGGCAGTGTAAGACAAGGCAAAATAATAATTTATAAATTATCAAGGGTTCATGAGGGAAGGAGGGAGCGGGGAGGGAGGGGAAGAAATGAGGCGCTGATATCAAAGGCTCAAGTAGAAAGCAAATGTTTTGAGAATGATGATGGCAACAAATGTACAAATATGCTTGACACAGTGGATGTATGTATGGATTATGATAAGAGTTGTAGGAGCCTCCAATAAAATGATTTTAAAATGAAAAATAAATGATCAGAGTATTATCCAAAATCAATCTTTTCAATCCCCAGAGTAGTTATTCCGATTTGCGACCCTTTTCGAGTATTCTGTTTACAAGTTACTTTTGGCTCATCCATCTTCTATAGTGCTACTGAAAGGATAGTCTGTTGATCAGTTGCCACATAGCGATGATAAGTTTAGGCCAGGCTGGAAATCAACTGTATCACTGAGCACATTTGGTGTTTTTGTTTTTTCCTAGCAGAATATCCAGATTAAACTTAACAAATATATTCTCCTCTAATCCACCCTAGAACAGACTTAAAAATTATTTACATAAATCTTTAATTAAAAAAAAGCTTTAATTAAAATGCAGCTTATTTTGAAATATGGTGTGAGGCTGGGGTAAAAATTTTTCCCAAGGGGATCTCTACTTATTCCAACATCGTATATACAGTACACTTACTGGGAATATCATAGTTATTGTATATATTCCCTTTTATAGATGTACCAGTTGTCTTAGGATTCAATTAGATGACTAAGCCAACAGGTGGGATTTGAAATCATGTCTGGGTTTTTCACCGTGAGTCCGTGACCCACCTGGAGTTAAAAACCATTGGCAGGGTCACTGTGGTAACTCCTTTGCCCACGGTGGTGCCTGCCGTCCCAGTGATGGGGGTCCCTTTGGCTTTCAGCTGGACGGTGAGTGCCTTGGCAATGCATCCTAGGAACATGTCCAAAATGCTGAGCTTATTCCAGTCTCCTTTCTCTGTTGAATGGATGATGTCACTGATATCTGCCGGGGGGAGGGATTTCACACCGATGATGCTGGCCAGCCGACTTGGGGTCACTTCTGGCAAAACTCGCCTTAGTAAGGAGGTCACCTGGTAAGGAACATAAGGAGAGAAACTGCCCTTTAAAACGGGGTGTTGTAAAGTCTTCATGTTGTCAATGAGTCTCGCTGCCAATCGATAACTTCCAATGCTCTGAGAAGCAGAGATTTGATTTAAACACTATTTTTAATTCCGGGAGTGGTCAGTATCACTCCAGGACCAAAACCCAAAATAGGGAAGCTTAAAAAAAATTTGGTCAGGACTAAATGGTCTCTGATACACAGAAGTGCTATCAGTCACAACAGATTCAACGGCATCACCACCAACAACAAACTGCAGGATTTCATGCTATCAAGGCAACCGGCAGTCAGACCAACTTACTTGCAGCATATCAGTGAAATGTAACTTTGTTTACTCTTGCACAGTCACATAACAGTGAGTCAAAAAAAGAGGGGGGGTCTTTCCAAGGCTGCTGCTTAGATTCTGAACACCGCCTCTGAGCGAGAGCTGTCTTATATCCTCAACCCTTTCTCTCACCACTGCTACCAAGCAGGGAAGTTTGTTAAAATAAATATAGGCTAAGAACAAAGCATAAGAAAACAAAATAGCAATCTATACCCTAAGGTGTACCCTACTTTGCTGGTGTGACTGTCAAATAACAGAGCAAGCTGAAGGGCAAATGGCGTGGCCAGTCACCTGTCTCTGGACTCTAGGCGAGGCTGTGTGCAGCAGGGAAAAGAGGTCCTGAAGCAGAGTGAGCTGCTGCGCCAGGTACTGCCGGCCGACGTTGGAGCCGCTCAGCGCCAGCACCATGGACAGCAGCTCGAAGCAGTAAGCATCGGAGGCGGCGTCTTCGTCATTTGGCTGAGAGTTGGCGTTTTCTTTGCTTGATATAGCATGCTCCCACTCTTCACGCACCCTGGTGGCCTCCATGCGAATCGCCTGGACGATGTGTGCACACACCTATTTAAAGACAACGTACAAAAACGGGCAGAGCTTGGTGGTTAACCAAAAAGGTCAATGGTTCAAACCCGCCCACCAGCTGGTTCCACAGGAGAAGAGACGTGGCAGGCGTGGAAACGGTACCACCTCCCTACAGGGTTCTGCTCGCCTCTGTCCTGCTGGGCTGCTGTTGAGTCAGAGTCAACTCGACAGCGAAGGATTATTCAAAAGCAAAACAAGAGTGTGCATTGATGCCCTCCACCTTTTACCTTTCCGCTCAGTTCTGGCCAATCTGGCCCTTCTCTGTTCTCACTTAACACCGGTAAGATTAAAAATCAGAATAATTAAACACTATCTAAACACTGATCATCTACAATTTACATCAAATAAAAACCAACTGCCCTATTTTTTCACTTGTAACACCTATTTTTTTCTATTTAACATTCCCAAATATAATGAGTTTAATAATCAATGGCAGTCACAATATAACAGAAATTCCAACAGTCAGTGTCAAATAAACTGAAATTTTTCGCAAAGATGATAAGGCGCAAATAACTTCATGCTGTCATTTATTTTAAGAAAGATTTATTAGTGTAGAAAGGGAAATCAATATTTTGTTTTCACTTTCAAGGCTTTTTAGTATTAGCTGGGCAGCCCATTATAGGATCAATGTAGTGCTGGTTTCCCGCCCCTTCTATTTAAAATCACTAACACTAGTTCAGTTATTACCTACGGTAATTGCTCAGCTAGCAACCCCAATGAATGAACAAAAACAGTGAGAGACAGAACACAGAAAACGCAAATGCAGTCTGACAGAGAGGGATATTTGCCACTAAAAGAAAATAATCTACCTGAACCTGAGAAGCAACCTTGAGCAGTAAGTTAAGAAAGCTCACATGCATGCAGACTCTCACAAGAGACGCAAGGGTGTCCACACACTCAACCCTTGCTGAACAGGGAGGACGCGTCCCGGTCCCGCCGGACCCATCATCAAGGCAGCCGAATGGAGCCTCTAGAAACCTTGGGACCTGTAGCAAACCCTAAAAAGAAAACAAACAGAAACACCCTGCCGACGACACAGAAATGGCTATTAACTAACCTGTTTTTGTAAGTTGGTCAGTTTACTTCTGCTGAATATAATTCCAACCATGTGTTCTTTCAGGTCAGCATCGGACGTTGCCTTTTAAGTAGAAGGAGAAACAGAAATGAAGTGGCTCCTTAAGTAAAATGGGTATGTCGTCTGGCTTTTCAAAGTGAACAATTTGCAGAAACATAAATAATTATGCAGATATTTTTATAAGATGAAGCATACAGGAGTTGAAATCTATGATAAAGAAACGAAGTTTAAAGTTTGAAGATAGCAGCGCCAACCAAAGTGATTATAAGAATAAAATTTAAATTAAAAAAAGAAGAAGAATGAAATTTCATAAACTTAAGAATCCAGACAGAGATGCATACTGTCTTTCATGGACTTCATTAATCTAGACGGCCCGAGTCACTCTGACTCTATGCGTAACGTGTGACCATGACTTGCTCCCATGCTGCTACATTCAGTTGTTAGAAGAGCAATTCAAGAAAATAACATCTGATTAGAAAATCAAACTAACTACGGATGATTGAGATAGGCTAAATCAGTAATTGGTAGGGTTGTCAAATGACCTTTCCAATGGCGACAAAGATGATTAAGAGTGACATGTAAAACAAAGTGAACACAGACGGTAGTCGGGCTGGGTTTCTCTTTGGAGATGAATGAGGTTTTCCTCTTAGAGTGCCAGTGTAGAGCGAGTAAGTAAAGCAATGTCATTTTAGAAGGAATTCCGAGAGCAGCTCTTTCCTGAAGAATGTACTGAATATGTGGTGCTTATACCAAGGTGAATAGCCATGCACGCCAGACACCTACCCCTTGGTGCTCAAGGAACTAGGGCTTCATGGAAGAGATGAATCACATATGTAACTAAATGTAGCAAAAGAGAACCCAAGAGGAGACACATGGAGTTTAGTAGAGACAGAACTCTGGAAGTTACACAGAAGGAAGGTCCATGGAGAACACAGGCATTTGGGGGCTGAACTATGAGGGACAGGTTAGATGGGGAGGGAGGAGAGGAAGTGGTGGTGGGCAGGCAGCACAGTACAGGACTATATGAACTTCACACACATTCACATTTGAACACGACAGTCCAGGCTATGGATCAACCAGCTAGAGTAAATAGTAACAAGTAGTGCACGACTTTTACCGAGTTTCTTCCTTAATTAAAGAAAACAAATAGGAACTACATACCAAGGAAAATTCCATCACTCTTGTTATTTTGCTGAATAAAGGGAAGGATTTGAGAGAGAGAGAGAGACAGAGATAGACAGAGAGGAGAGAGAGATGAAATCTCTAGAATACAAGTAAATACATTGTATACTTTTTCCTCTCCTTCAGGTGATGACAGCAGGGCCTTCTCCTCCTGTTCTGGGGTGGGCTCAGCATCTCCGGAGATGAGCTTTCCAAATACCTGATGAGGCGCACGCGTAAGAACGTGAGAAAGAAAGGAGGACAGGAAGTTACCATAGTGAAAACCAGGGGCCTCACGTGCAGTGGATGTTGCAATTCTTAGTGTATTAATCTACGGAGCCTGACATACATCAATCACTCGTTCTCTGAACTACACAGAGCCTCAGAGCGAGGGGAAGGCTCTTTTCTATCTAGCTAGACAGCTCTGACAGCCTTTCAGTGGATCCTCTGAGGTGAGGATCAGCAGGGAGGACACTCACTTGAGATGTGATCAGTCGGAACACACGCAGGGTCTCGGCTTCACAGTTTCTCTGCTGGGCCACACTGGCCGAGATCTGGCCAGCAATCTTAGTGCTCTCTCCATCCTTCCAGCCCAGCACTTTCACTTGTCGGACTCTCAGTGTATTTTCTGGGCCCTTCAGTTCGATTTTGATGATGTGGTTATCACCTCCTGGAAGTTCACTTGTAACCCAGCCAATGTGCCTGGAGTCCAGATCCACCTGGCAGGATACAAAGGGAGAGGGGCTGACACAGCTGTACCGCGTTCAACACCGCCCTCCACTTAGCTGCTGGGACAACAAGCCCATTACATGTACCCGTCATTCACACCGATGATCTTACTCAAGCCTCGTGAGGACTGGTATTTGTACAGTTACACAGATGACACAACTGCGGCTCAAGCAGGAAAAGGTAAGATATGGGCACAGGGTTAAAATCCAGGACAGACTAGCCGACCGCTTCCCAGCAGGAGCTTGTAGGTGAAGCCACCACAAACCACTCCCGCGACTGTACACTCCCCTCTATCGCCCGGAGAAGGGCCGTCAGAGGAGCAGCAACGGGTCCGCTTTTGTGCATCCTCCTATGGATGTGCATCATTTAAAAGATAACGGCTTGGGGTGTGCTGTCGTTTAATGTCTTTGCTGCTGAAGACAAACTATAGAATGTGTAACTTCACCCTTGTGTGTTATTATTTGTGACATTTTATGGAGGACATACATTTTTTCATGGAGCAAGTTTCAATATAGCTTGAAATGGTTTATGATAATTTTTATTGGTCATAATTTGAAAACTAAGAAATGACCGAAGGCCTCTACGTTATTTATGTAGTCATTCAAATTAATATTGATTTAATAAATGTTAGCCTATCTAAAAAGAGCAGTTAGCGTAAGCAAGCACTATCTTTAGGACTATTTCCCCAAATTCCTCACAAGAGACGTAAGAAGAAATGCTTCCCACGAGTAAAACGTGTGAGGTCATTTACCTGCTTGATTCTGCACAAATCTTCTACTGCTTTGCCGGTTAAGAAGGTCATTGAGGTAACTTTGTTCTAAAATAGACAATTCAAAAGAGTTAGTATGTAGTGCTGTGGCTTAGGAAGTTCGGGTTCCCTTTCACTATCATTCGGGTGAACGCTCCGAGACCAGTTTTTCACTCAACAACTTATACGCACTGCGCAGCACGCCGTCGGTGGCAATCCCCTCCAGTTGCCCCCTCTTCCCACTTCCTCCCTGGGACCCGCACTTCCACAAGACAGGTAGCAAGTAGTGCGAAGTGAAAATGCCTGTGAGCACTGGAACGAGCCACACTGGCAGGACAGCCAACGATCTTAAGGGTGAGTAGCTTTCCACAAAGTCGAAGACCGAGATTGGGAAGCTGCCTGTTGTAAGGCTGAGACCAATGTTCCCCCACAGGAGTATGCGCTTCACAGCCCTCAGTGGTGGGAAAATTGGGGAACACAGAGTACTGATGCCTCCAGGATGCATTTATACAAGGGGTTCCAAAATGTTTGTGCAAACATTTCACTCTCTTTCAATCCTTTTTTCTGACCTCTCTGAAGCTGCCTGTAACTTCGAGGGAGTGTCTCAGAAGGCAAGAGGACATCAGCTAGCACACGGGGTGCTCAAAGCGAATACCGTTAGGATCCCTGCTTCGAGAAAAGGGAAAATGCCAAATTGACTGCAAGTACGGTTTTGAGGGGCACTACGTCCAGGCTTCAAATGTACTGAGAAACAAAGATAATTCTGCACTGAACAGGAGTTCTAGCCAATAAAAAATGTTCCAACATATTACACTGTCCAGTAAGATAAACTAGTTGTACCAGTTGAAACCCTTACACCTGAAGAAGCAATAAGCAGATTAGCTTATCAGCCAAGTCCCTTTTCTGATTCAACACTAGGGAGAAGGACAAGAGTTGGGGGTAGGGGGCCGTGGACTTGAGCTGTGCTCTGACTGCATCCGCACTCTCTGCCACCCACCCTCGCCCTCTGGCTTCTCTCAGGAA
This sequence comes from Tenrec ecaudatus, assembly GCF_050624435.1. Classification (NCBI taxonomy): domain Eukaryota; kingdom Metazoa; phylum Chordata; class Mammalia; order Afrosoricida; family Tenrecidae; genus Tenrec; species Tenrec ecaudatus. Next base: position 18,036,785 of record NC_134540.1, on the reverse strand, counting down.
AGGACAGACACCCAGGGGACACGAGCAGCCCAGCAATGTATCTGCCAGCAAGCTGACACCTTTCAGGTGGGAAGTGCCCGTCCCTGGGGCAGGTAGTTGGCAGAATTTCCTTCTTGGCTTATGAACCCAAACTAAACCGCATCTGTTGTTGTGCAGCAGGTTCCGACTCACGGTGACCGTGGCTGTGTTACAGAGCAGGAACCACGCCACGCTGTCCTGGCTGTCACTTCCAGGGAGGCCGCTGTCGGGCTCTCTGCATCACCCTCAGGAAGACAGACAATCCCTCCCTTTCTGTGCATGGTAGGCAAGCGCACGGAGTCCCTCTGAAAGGCACTAGGCTAGGAGAAACCAATTCTCAGTCCTTAAGGCTCGCTCAGCTTTTTTCCTCCCATGGGGCTGGGAGGCGAGAGGCGTAGAAACTGCAATCTAATCATGGCCAGAGGCCGAGAGTACTAATTTCAAGAGTAATAATGTAAGTCCAGAGGAAGGAAAAAGTAATTTTTAAAGTAAGTTTTATACTAGGAAGAGGATTTTTCTCTTGGGTTTGAGAGAACTCGTAAGATGCTGAGAGATTATAATAGGGTTTCTAAGCCAAGGGAATAGCTTCAACAAAGGTATGGGGGTAGAGAATCATAAAGCAGGTATGTCTTGTTAATTAGCAGTAGCTATGACAGATTTGTTATCAAATTACATTTTTTGAGTTTGCAATTTGGAGAAACAAAAAACCCCAAACATAATTTTCTATTTTTAGACTGAAGATTTATCTTGGGGATACAAAAAAAAAAAAGTTTGGCTTACAAAGTAAGAGAAGAGAGAGCTTTCTGCTAAACTACGAGTGGGTGTGCGCTGACTGAAGCCCTGGGAAGAGAATTCAGGACCCACAAACACAGTTTCCTCAGTCCTTACTCCGAGGTCGCGGGAATTGTCCACATGGACAGACACGTAGCGGGCGTTGATCCCTTTGATGCAGTTGATGGTGATGTTCTTGGTTTTGTTTTTATCCTCATCTCCCGATTCCCAAAAGGTTTCTGTGGAACCATCGGTCAAACTGCCTATCATGGCAGGTCGGCTTGATGTTTTAATGTCAACAATGCTGGTTAAGTCCTTCAAGCACATTACAATGCATAATTCCTGCCAGGAACAAACATTCATAATTACAACATTCAAAGGGAAAGTAGTCAGGATAAGAAAAAAAGCAGACATGAGAAAATAGAAATATGCACAATGGGCTTAAATAGTTTCCCTTCCATTAATAGCAGAGTCAACAAGGTAACAGCAGCTACACACTGACCTGACTCATCGCTTCAAAGCCAGACTGTATACTGATGCTAAAACTCTCCTCACTATCTCCATCATCCGATTTTGACAAAATATTGTTAATGTGATGAAAGACGTTGCTTTGGTGGAGGAACTGGTGGTCGGATTGCTTGAATTTGAGACTCCAGCATCTGAAAAGCATACGCAATACTTGAAATTATTCTTCTCCACAAATTCTGGAAAAAGTTATTATTTTAAGAAATATTAAACTACCATTTTAAACAATCTTATTGCTTAGGGTTAATAACAAAACCAACAAAAAAAATCACCAGGAAACAAAATCATGGCTACTATCCTCCCCCAACCCCCAACAAAGCTAGCTTATTTGGGGCAAGGTAAGCTCTGAGGAACACTGCGTCTATTTTAAGCATACCTATTGGGTCCATGAAGGTCAGGCACACAAACAAGAAGTCATGAATTTGTTCTGTAAACACGTGTTAAACCAACTATATAAAAGCCTTTCAATTTTTTAGCTTTACCAAACATCTAGATAGAAGACATTTTATGCTTAAAAATATTTTAGGGAAGGGAAAAAACCTGCCTTCTGCTTTATATTTAAGGTCATAGGAAGGCAGGTCCATCAACCTATTTCTTTAAACAATCAATAGTAAAATTCCTTCTGCAAGGTGTGGGCTAATCTGAGAAGCTAAAGACAAAACTCTCATTGTAAGAGAAATGTCCAATCTCAGGATGCTCTGTTCCAGTGACAAGTTAGGGGATGGCCCAGAAGGGAGCTGTACACACACGATCCGTTTTCCCTGGGGTTCTTTTACATTCAATACCGTCTCTTCCCTTTTGTTCCTGAGCATCCATCCTCCAGGCGGCACTGAGGCAGGTGCTATCACGTAGAGACTGCTATAGACAGTGATAACTTACCCAACTTATGAAAAATGACAACTTATCAAAATCACCTCACAAATAACTACGCTCTTTTTACAGGTGTGAGACAAGAGGGCGTTTGGTTACAAATGCTGACAGCAAGGAGGCACTGAGTACACGATTTCAGAATCCCACGCCTTAAGAAGGTCTTTCAACCACTTTGTATGCTCAGTCCCCCACAAACTCTCTGGTTGGGTGCACCCGAGTCCTTAGCTGGAGCGTTACCGTAGCGCCATCTGCTGTAGTGAGCTGCCGCTGGGGAGGGACATCATGAGATCGGAGATGGTCTGCAGCAAGCGGTGGAAGGTGTGGGGCAGCGGGTGCGCGGCCTCCCCCGCGATCACTATGTCGGAGAGGGGATGCTCACACACGCGCGTGTCCTGCTCCTGCAATAAAAGGTCCCAGCCAACTTATCAGGCTGCCTTCTCCGCAAAGAGCTGCTGAGATTCTGATGTATTTTAAAGATCTTTGGGTAACAAAAATACCGTATATATTTGAGTATAAGCCGACCAGAATACCAGGTGCTGCACCTCATTTTACCACAAAACTGCATAAAAATATGCTCAAAACTCTGCTTATACACGAGTATTTATGGTAAGTCACAGTCCAAAACAGACTTCCAGTGAGATGAACTAATTTTGTTTGCATTATTATTTTTAGGAACAAGAATCAGAAGGTTATTCATAATCATCAAGGAAATAAACACCACGTGCACACACGGATTCTAGTGCAATCACAAATCTATTAGTAGGACACATCCATATCTCATGTATGTACAAGCACACATGTGTAGAGGTAAACCTGTTTACATATATGCATACATACATGGTCACAACTTATTATGTATATAAATACCTACAAAACCACAACCAAGCTCATTACCATCAAGCCGGTTCCAACTCCTATCAACGCCTATGGGACAGGGTAGAACTGTTCCTGTGAATGTCGGAGACTAACGTCTTATGGGAGTACAAAATCTCATCTTTCTCTCATGGAGCGGCTGGTAGATTTGAGCAGCTGACCTTTTGATTAACAGCCCAATGTGTTGCCACTATGCCCTTAGGTCCCCATGTAAACACCTGCAAGCATATGCAAATATATGCCTATATATGTGCACATGTTTACATACATGTATATGGGTACATGTTTGTGAGTTTACATATGAGAAACATTACATGTCCTTTGAAGTTGGGGTTACTACTAGCCTATATGGCATTTTAATACAAACTAGGGGGAAAAAAAACTCTACTTATTTTTTAGCAGATGGACCATGACTTGTAGATAGAAGCAGGGGTTAGATTTCACGCTCCTGTCAAGCCCTCAGCCAGATGGCTCTGTTAATGTTATTATCTGTGGACTAACAATTACCAAAAGAAGACTAATATAGTACTTCAAATCTTAGCAGAAAGGAGTTTGCTTAATATCAAGAAAGAGATCAAAGTAGGGTGATTAGTTAAAATTGGTATCTTAGCAAGAGCAAATCAGCTGTGCTTTCCCACAGAAGACCCAAACAGCCCAGCCCTTGGTGGGCGACCACATGGAGAGACAGGGGAGCAGTGGTGTGAGACCGGGCACACACAGTGGGTACAGGGCTCTCGGGTGCACGGGCTCGGTCAAACGGGGAGGAAGCCTTGCAGTTCCAGCGCATTGTGCCACTGTGGGACTCCAGGCCCGTGGAGGGCAGTCACTAGATCTGAGAGCAGATGCTCACAAACAGGAGATCAAGGGCCACCTATTAGTCTGCACCCTCAGGTGGCGCAGGGCTAAGTGCTCATATGCTAACGGAAAGGTCGGCAGTTTGATCCCACTAGTGGTTCCACAGTCGGTGTCTGTAAAGAGCCAAAGCCTTGGGGAAAGTCCGGGGCAGCTCTTCTTTGTTCTAGAGGGCTGCTGGGAGTGGTTATGGGTACAGCAGTGGGTTTTTGTTCTTTGTGTTTCTGGGGTTTTTTGGACTGTGTGTTTGAAGTACAACATTCCTACTTAAAAATGCTGGTTTTGTATTTTTCTTTTTAAACACTAGATGAAAAATAGAGCTGGGGGCTATCAACCTCTAAGCTTTTGATTCTTTATTGGCTTTTGGACTTGCTTTCCCCCCCTAGAATTTTAGAAACAATTGTGGTCATTTAGAAACAACAAAACTACCCATCAGTGATAAACACAGGCTGCTTAGATTCTGATGGACACCGTATAGGCCTTTTTAATCAATTTGGGGGGGGGGGGAGGTTTTTCCTTAAACACAATCAGATGATCAGATGTTTGACATTCCTAGATCGCACACCCTCTGTTTCTGCTAGTAGTGCTTTCAGGATTAGGGAGTCATCCCCACTGACCAGTGAAATCTGTCTTGCGGCACGTATTCAAAGCATGGCATCTTGTCAAAAGCACACGCTCTCTCTCTCTGATTCAAATGCAGACCACAGGTGGACTAAAGTGCATTATTGACTGGTACAGCTGTGTTGGTGGCCCATAAATGAGGCAATCACACAAGCGGGAGTATTCAAGCACAATGGTTTATCCTTTCCTCTACTACAATTGGCAGTGTATCTCAGAGATAACCCCTTATCAGGGTGTTTATGTAACATAACGTTTTCTCTCCTGAGCAGAGTCCAATGAAAGGAAACAGACTTTATTTCCCCGGTCTCATTCAGTAAAATCACGACGGCGCTTTTCAGTCTTTTCATCATGTAAAGAAATTGTGTAAGGAATCAACTAGTGCATTGGTCACACTACACACATATATATGATCAACTCAACTCCTTGCCATCGAGTTGATTCCAATCCACACCAACCCTACATGACAGAGTAGGGCTGCACCCTGTGGGTTTCCAAGGCTAACTCCCTACTGGGACACTCAGCCTCTTCTTTCCCCCGAGGAGCAGCTGATGGTTCTGCTCTACTGCCCTGGAGGGAGCCACGGTGACACCAGAGCGCCTGCATATTATATAAGGAAACAGAAAGGGAGTGAGGAATCATTTTATTGATGTGAATTTTCAGAGGCCTTGCTAAAGCATTTGCTGAGAAGTTATTTCTCCATAGCACAGTAGAAGTATATGTTTCTCTCTTCTAGCACTTACACCTTTACTTTCTGTCTTCTTGTAAGCACCTCCACTGGCAAAAATGAATGTAGAGTTCGCCCTCATCTCTTCTAAAAAAGATGGAGGCTTGTCCTGATAGGACAGTAGGTCACCTAAATTCTGTCAGAAAGTTTTGCTTTTGCCTTACTCCCAATGTGCCCTGGAGGCACCATCCGGGAACTGTTGGCCTGCTAACCACAAGGCTGGTGGTTCAAACCCCCTGGCTGCTCCTCAGCAGAGCGATAAGGCTGTGTGCTCTTGTAAAGATTCTCAGAGCCTTGGGAACCTTACACCGGGGGCCGGGATCCACTCAATGGTTTCTGTTTTCCTCCTAACCCTCCCGTGTGGTCCTCTCCTGCTTCGGCCTGGTTTTTCAGGCTCTCACCACTCTGTATTTGGCAGCAGTAGACCTTGAGTGTTTCCTCAGCTCTGAAGCTAAGAATCTGTGGAGTCCTTTGCTTGCAATGATCTGTTCGGCGCCAGGTGCCCCGGTCCCCACCTTGCGTTTGGTTAGGTGCTCAGCTGGTAACTGAATGCAAGCTGTTCTAACCCACACGGTTGCTCCTGGTGAAGAGCCCCAGTGAGGGCCACCGCTTAGAACAGTCTACGGTTCGTTCTGGTCGGTCACCTGGGCTTGGCTAAGAGTGGAAATCTACTGGAGGCAGTTTAGGAACTCTGGTGGCATCGTGGTTTCGTGTTGCGCTGGTAATTGCAGGGTCAACAGTTTTAAACCCTTAGCTGCTCCGTAGGAGAAAGAAAGGCTTTCTACTCCCACACAGAGTTACAGCCTCCACAACACACGGGCAGTTCCACCCTGTCCTATAGGGTCGCTGTGAGTTGGCCTCGACTCGATGGCAGTGAGTTTGGGTTTGGTTTTAGAACCTAAAGAGAATTTTTATGCAACATTTGTGGACTCTTTTCTCTGTAGCTTCCTTCTTTTATTAATTTCCTGCTTCCCAAACCTGAGCCAAGTTAGCAGCTGCAGAGCTGGATCCGTATTTCTCTGCTGAACAAGACTCACTCTCTTGGCTCGCACTCTTTTCCCCAGAGTATGGAATTTACTTTCTAAAGGCCCTTTACTTCTCTCAAGGAACACAGTCTTACATAAGTTGTTGCCCAGAGCCTATGCGCAGTTGCTTATTAGGGCAGCTAACGCTGATACCACCTGTTTCTTCATAGCTTTAAGGAGCATTTTGCTCATCAGCAAGCTGCTGCTGCTGCTTTTTTTTTTTGGTGATAAACTATAAATGCAATCGAGGAGCTGATACCAAGGGCTTAAGTGGAGAGCAAGTATTCTGAGAATAATGAGGGCAACGAATGTACAACTGCGCTTGACACAATTGATGTATGTATGGTCTGTGAAAAAGAGTTGTATGAGCGCCCAGTAAAATGATTAATATATATATATATATATATATATATATATATATGCAATCACATGGTCACTTATCTGTCATACCATTGCTTCATGATAAAGGACTTTGAACAAAATAATCTGATTTGATGGGCAGCATCTCTATCAAATATAAATCTTACATTAAACAGAATGAATTCTTTGTGCACAGCATTACAGTTCTGCTCTTGCCTCCGGGTTCTATAACCCGTGAACGGGCTCACAGAGCTGGAGCTGCACGTCAGCAGAGATACGGGCACCTTGGGCAAACAAGAAAAAGACCTCACTTGTTCCGTGCTTTCTTTGTTCACTTTATTCTCCTCATCTTCTTCTTCCTCGGGTTCCACCGGCGCAGGGGTCAGTGAAGCCACAAAGTGCCACAGAACGTCATGGAGCGACGTTGTCTGGATGACATTACACAGGAGCCAGTTGAACGCCTGAGTAAAGGATGGGTGAGGAGTTCACGATCAGAAGAGAAAGCACCACAGGACTGAAAAACACAGCGCTTCTCTTACGCTTACTCAGAAACCATGTCAAGCCAGGGATTAAGTGTTGTAAGGAAAGACACTAGGGGAATTTGCCCTAGTGTAAACTGGAGACAGTCACTAATTCTCACCTTGGGTCATAGGGAAAGAAGACTTGGGACATGCGACGCCAACATGCGTTCTTTCAAACCCACTCGCTGTGGAGAACTGTCTGCGGAGTTTATTTACTCAAGCACACATCTGTCTGCCAGTGTGCATTTAGTAACAGCAAAGAAGACCTTTTAAGCTCTACATAAGCAAACCTTGACTTAAATATATTTATATCGTTCCCATAAGCAAAATGACAAATTGCTTGCCTCGCACGTAACTAAGAAGAGAGATTTATTACATAAAAGCATGCAATGTGCAGCCATCCCCGGAGACTGGAGGCTCCAGGCACAAACTATTCCTGGTCTGTTTATAACTTGAGAGTCCTACGTGCCCAGCACCCAACTACCGCAGAGAGCTCCGAGCTCGACTGGTGACAGGGCCGCACAAAGAGACCGCTTCGGGGAGCTTCAGTACAGAAGTCTAAATGTGCTCGTGCTCATCAACCTCGTTAACCTTCACATTATTGTGGGAGGGAGCCCTCGGTGCCTGCCGCTGGTCGACGGCTCTCAACGCGTCAGCATTTTTGTTTGGCAGGAGAGAGGGATCATCGAATAAAACCATTAAATATTTGGATTACCCACTGACTTATTAACTCTGGTCATGTACCTCCATAGCAAAAACTCGACACGCGGATTTACGTAAGGCCTGCTTCATGGCGATTTCAAGGCCTTCCAGATCATGATGCTGGATGACAAAAGCTAAGACTGGCCACTGGAAGTTCCGCTCTCCTTTGGACAGAGAGCTGTGCGCAGAGATCAGCCGGGAGAGCTCAGGAGACGGGTGGCGCAAGAGAGAGGAACCAACTTCTATCAAAAGAAAGGAAATCGTTAACTCGCAGAAAGCGTGTACTGGATTAATTCACCTAGGATGATATAGAATTAAACCGTAAACATTTTGTAAGTACTTTTGCACATCAATAAAATAATAGTATTGCGTTTATTCACTTAAAAAATCACCACTCCGCCTCTTTTTAACATTTGAGACAAATCATAATTATTTGACATTTTATGGAGGAAGTGACTGAAGCTAAGAAAGATTCAATGTCTTGATTTTTGAGACTCATACAAGTATCAAGATATCTAGGGGCATTTGTAATGCAGGACTGAACCTCTAAAGTTCCTATTTTCTAAGCCACTCTGAAAGCTAAGTGCTTTCTTTCCTCCTTCACGGTACTCTACATCTGCTAGCCAGGCTCTCCTGCGGAAGCTCCTCGATGCTTCTCGGCTGCTCCTAGCACCTGTGGGGGGATGCTGCATCGCAACGTGAGTGAAGGTCTGCGGAAGTGCAGAGCCACCCTCCCGTCAAGCTTAGGCCAAAGACTAGCCTCTGAGCGCCTGCACTGTGGAGATCCCCCCTCCTGATACCCTCTTTACTTGGGTGCCTTTATTTCTGAGGCAGAATTCTCCAGTCCCAACTGGGAGCTACGGAAATCAACTGGTTCTTATTGCCTACCATTTTACTGCTTAAGAGCTGCTTGTCTCCCTCCCCCCCCAAAGGTTTATCTTTTCTGAATGGCAGTAGATTCCAGTTACAGGATTCTGTGGGGTAGGGAGGAGGAGAATTGAGAATGCGAATCACTGCAAATGCTGGTTCATGGACACTGTGCAGAAGGGGTAACGCCAGATGTCTAACGGGAGCTGTTAAAGGCCAAGTTATCCTTGCTGAATCACAGGAGGATCTCGGGATATCGCTTTCAAGCATAACGTGAGATTCTGAAAGGCACGTCGTGGAGGTGCCGCACTAGGACGAATGCCGCTCACAGTTTAAAAAGCAATCCACCTCTTCCCCTTCAGATATTAGATGGAAAAACAACAACAAAATAACCTGTGCATGTACCAATTTTTAATTTCCTTTTAAAAATGTTTAGGAGTTGAATCCTTCAGTCACCTAGTTGACTTTTGTGCTCACCAGTGTCTCCGCTGTTGACTCTCCTCCGGGGAATGGCTTTAACGCGGGCGGGTAGGATGGAGTGCTGCTTATCATACTCAGAAGCCACGACCGAGTATGACCTTTGGAAGACTGTCCTTTTGGCCAGATCAGTATCAGTTATGGGACTCGTTTCCAGGCTAAGAGTAGGACAAGAATGGCAGATTGGGAGGAAAAACACAAAAGGTGACAGGTGCTCTGTATTTTATAATTGTAGTCACATATGTAAATCTAGGTGTCAAGTGGAAAAACACAAGCACAGATCAACTTAATAATCTCTCCTTCAATCAGAATTTGGTCTTTCAAAATGAAGCATCATTTTGACTGATGTCAGACTCTTTCAAAGTTTTTATTAAGTATAATTTATTTTTTAGATGAAAAAGAAAGAAAACACATCACAGTGTTCTCAGCTCCTCCTAGAACAAAAGGCACAAGGGGGTCGGGAAAACGGAACCTAGCTATTTATCTGTGTACGGAAGAGAAAGAAAACACATAGGTCCATAAAAAAGAACAACATGCGTGCGACACACACACATCAAAATAAACAAAAAAGCCCAACAACTGATGACACACCAATTCCGACTCGTGATGGCCCATGTGCCTCAGGGCGTCCAAGGGCTGACTGTGGGGAGTACACGGCAATGACTTTCTTTCAAGGAGCCTCTCTGGCACCTCAACCGGCCACCTTTCGGGTGACGGTCAGCACTCTAACCATTGGCACTGCCTGGAGTCCCTTGGCAATCGTGGGTTACGACGGGGGCTGCTGCAAGCCTTTCTTTCACCACACATCGGCCAATCAACACAGAGGAAAGGACGGACATACCTCGGAGGCATAGATTTCATATTGCTCTCTGGCTCTTCAAACACATTCGGGCTGGCATCGGGAGTCACTGATATGTACGGGGCAGGGACAGATGTGGACCGAAGATACCTCATCTCATCCTGGAATAGGTTGTCATCTTGATAGCCCACAAAACTGTCATGATGGTGCCTGCATGGAGTCACATCCAGTCACTGAGCGCCGCCGCCAGTACAGGCCCTTCCCGCTTTCAAGTCGCTGTCTCAAAGCCCGCACAGGTGAAATATTACATGACCCCAGAGGTGCGCACATCGAAATAAAAAGCGGACAGTTTCACAACATCGATGTTCCGGATATTCATCACAACTACCCCTAATCTGAAACCTGGCTCCTTTTCTGTCATTCTCTGGAGGGATCCATGTTCCAGTATTTTGGTGAGTGATCCCATCAGTCAACTGAGTGCTTGGACCAAAGGAAATCTCCCAGTGCCGGAGTCACTGGGGACTTCCCCCTCTCCCAACTGTCCTCTCCTCTCCTTGCCCATCTTCACCGCCTTGGGTTCTCACCATGTGCGACCTGGAAAGCGATACAGGCACTCCGTGTGTTTTCACTGGTTTATGATCAGTAGCCGAGAGCTCTTGTAACTGCCCAGCTCTGCTCACGGCTCTTCATGGTGTTGCCTGGAAGTGGGTACAACCCAACCGTGGCTGGGGCTTTAGGGAACCCCATTACCTGGTCTGGGAAACCATTTCTAGCTGTATTTCACACATCTTTATTCACAGCCATCGATGCTCTCACAAGCCTGTAATTCTTCTCATGTATAATGTTATTTTGTCTTCCTACATATGGCTTACTCTGTTAGGAATCCTGCATCTGCCTGACAGACTTCCATTCACCCTTCAAAACTCTGCCTCAGTGTCAGATCCTCTGGAAGATGTTCCATGGTTCCCTTGGAAGGCTCAGGTGCGCCCTGCTGACCGTGCTGGACTAGCACCCCCCCCCCCCCACACACACACAGGGCTTCGCTGTGAGGCGGAACCGACTTGTCAGCGACGGGCTTTGTTCTTGTGAGTTTACACATCGTTCCACTGATCCACTCTTCACACAGTATTTCACTTCCTGTCAGAGTGCTAGCATTTTCTTCATGTTCACCTTCACAGCTTGGGCTTTACCACCTCACTGGCACCCAGCTTTCTCTCAGCTTCGGCATTGCTCACTATTAATAGACGAGAGTCAGCCTACCCAAAAGCAAAAGACAGGGAAAGCCTTCCTTTCTAAGATATAGTTTGCATTAATGATAATGTAATGGACAAAGGATTTACGTCGTTTTTAACCCCTACTTCCATAAAGTATGCCCCAAATCAAGTGATAGACAAAGCAACTCATAAAATAAATTCCTAGAAGAACCTTTGCTATGCATGATTTCTTAAACAGTGTGTGTGTTACGAGCACATTCTAAATACGCCACCCCCCAAACCCAACCCAACCCACTGCCACTGAGTCGACCCTCTGGAGAATGCTGTGGTTAACAGTCTGCTGCTTACCTGGCAGTGCCACCAGGGCCCCTGGGTATTGGCTCATCAACAACCATTAACTCAAAGGTGCTTTAAAAAAAAAAAAACAAGACAAAAACCATCCATTACCTAGCTAGTGTCTGCAGGTAGAGACAAGGCATCTTCCCGGGCAGATCCTCCGAGATGCCCTCTTTCACGCTGGGCAGCTGTGACTGGAAAGGCTTAGTGGGGTGGTGGCACAGGATGCTCGGCTCTGCGGCACTGCTCAGTGACAGCAGGAAGAGCGCGTTGGCTTTAATCACCTGGTGCGCTTCCATTGTGGGCAAGGCCCGGGGAGTCTTGACTTGCATTGGCTTTCTCCTGGATTGTTTGACCTGGCAAAGTCAAATGTCAGCTTGTAGTAAACTGGCTTTACCTCGATTGACAAGCGTCAGTCCTTAAGCTAAGTGTTTTGGGTCTCTGGCATACTGATTTAACATGAGTAGTGGCCATATGGGACTCCTTTCCAGGCTACCGGTAGCACAAGAACGACAGACTGGGAGGACACACACAAAAAGGAAGAGATGCTCAATATGCCATAGCGATTTAAATTAGCAGAACTACTTTAAGATAATGCCAGTGGTAGCCCAAAACAACATGCACTTCAGGCTTCTTTGACAGAAACGGCTTTATGCCGAATACCCACTGTACTGCTTTTCTCCGCCTGGAAAAAAATATGCATGCATAGTTTACTTAGTACAGTCCATGTTTTCCAAACCAAACCAAACCAAACTCACTGCCATTGAGCGGATTCCAACTCATAGCAATGCTACAGGACCGGGAAGAACGGCCCCGCAGGGTTTCTGAGACGGAAACGCTTTATGGGAGCAGACAGCTGCATCTTTCTCCCGTGCTTCCGTGGTCCGACACACAACCACGATTTCAGAGATTTGGTGGGGGATTTGCCACTAGCGTGAATGATGTTAAGTTGCCATGAGTCCTCCAACCGAATTAGAGATTAAAATAAAGGAGAGGCAAAAAAGAAGAGTTGAGAGAGAGAAAGGTAAAGCGGAAGAGACGCGTGCGTGTAGTGGTAGACAATTAATAAAGAACTGCACAATAAACAGCAGAGGGCTTTAGAAACACCGTGGAAAAATGGAATGAAGAGACAATGGAATTTCCCGTGGCTTTTTAAAGCCTCACTGCACTCTCTCATCGAGTCAATCTGGACCAAGGCGAGTGCTCTATCTTCTCCCTCGCTACAGTCTGTTTCCCTAATGAAAGGAGTCGACCCAGCAAAAGTATCCTCCCTTAATTGTACTCCAGCTACAGAAGCGCAGCTTGATTAGTTTCTCGGATGTCAGGATATGATCACAAAAGCATTTTTACGAGGCTTAGCCATATCGTTAACAACACAAGCCCAGAACAGAATCAAAGTACCTTCTCCCTGGCAGCAGCCTGCTTTTCACGGAGGTACTTTTCTCTACAGCGGTCACATACCAGATACCAAGTGCTTCCTCCTAGGCCACCATCACCACAGTTGCCTGCCCAGCCTCCACAAAAATGTCCAATGCTATTGTAACCTTGTCCACCAGCATACCGGCCACAACCTGGAGCAATTGCAAAAACAAGTGTTTAGTGCCGTGGACAGGGCCACCCTCCTAGTCACACGACTTTCTCAAAGGAAGATTTTTCTCCCTCTCTTAGAAAAGTAGCACGTTTGACAATAAAAGCATTCAATAAAATGGTGTCCAAAATATTATTGGTGGTCTATTTCTAGACTTTAAAAAAAGCAAAACAAAGACGATAGAATGTGGACACATTTTTATTTATCTAAGTGTCGCAATACAATTGAAACGAGCAACACCAAAAACTATTTAAAAATCTTCTGTTAAGAAGTTTATCATTTAAGAAATATGTATATTTTTAAAAGACTTCAGGTATTTCATGTAGTAAGTAAAAACATTGTACAAAATTCATGCCTTCAAAAAGCTGATCCACACAACGCCTGCTATAGAAATCTTAATAGTTACCTATGATGCCGTCTTTTGATAAAACAAAAGGTATCATTTTCTTAAGAAAATACCCAAAGAAATCAATACTGTCTGATTTGGTTGGAACAGGAAAAACACTGAAATTACCAAATCAAAACCAAACTTCACTGCCGTCAAGCCAATGCTGACTCGGGGCAACTCCACAGGGTAGGACAGGACTGTCACTGTGGGTTTCCGAGACTGCGGCTCTCTATGGAGGTAGAAAGCTCCGTCTCTCTTGCAAGGAGTGGCTGGTGGTTTCAAACTGCTGACCTTTCGGTTTGCAGTCCAACATATAACCACTATGCCACCAGGGCTCCATTACTGAGATCTGTCATGTGAGTGTATGCATGTCATTATTTCTATTGTGTGAGGCATCTTAATATCCAGGGGGATTAAAAAAGTTTGCGGGAAAATTTCATTAACTTTTAATACAATTTCTCAATAAACTTGTTGAAGAGCCCCACCCCCACCCAATCCTCCAACTGTCCCCATGCCTCCCTGTAGTATTCTTTGGGTAATACACAGAATATTCATTTTTAAAATGTTTCAAAATGTGATGCATTAAAATGAGACAGCAACAAATGCCAACCTAATCATTTAAACTTCCTTACCTATATTTTGCAAAAACTACACTGATCATGTACTTTCAAAATGACACTCGTGTGTGTATGTGTGTGTGTGTGTGTGTGTGTGTGTGTGTGTACCAGGGAGGTGGGCACCCTGGGCAGCCCGCCGGCCGCGGCTCACCTGGGTGTGCCTGCCGCATGTGGTAGGTCACCGGGTACGGATGGGGCTCTCCGCACAGCTCGCAGACGGTGTCCTTCTCCGGGCCTCCCACCGCCAGCTGGGCCATCTCACCGAACAGATTACCCCGGGGCCGAACTTCCGCCTTCTCCTTTTTCTTTTTTTCCTTTTTGGCCTTTTTCGTCTCCTTCTCACACTCTTTCTTCTTGAGGACGGCACACGAGCCGGGACTTGGGAAAATCATATTCTGGGAAGCTGCTTTGATGGTCGCCAGAGAGATGTCTTCCCAGAAGGCCACTAAATGTTGCAGCGTCAGGGGCAGAGGCGATTTAGACTTCATGGGGTGGTGCATGGACATTTCAAAAGTGGCTTCCGATTTCCCATCCTCACACTTTTCATGCAGGGGTGGCTCCTTGAGCATGGACAAGACCTTGTTCTTGTTGATGCTGCCCATTTTAGAGATGTCTGGTCCGTGCGGCGCGATATTAAACATGTTAAGGGCCGAGGAGATCTCCAACGAGTGTCTGTTTTTCAACTTGGTTTCCTTTTCCTCTGCGGGCTGCTGGCTATTTAAACTGCTCCTGACGGGCGCGTGTTCCTTGGAGAGCTCAGGGTTGAATTTGAGGAAGGAGGAGCAGGCCATAGCATCGTGGACGATGCCCTCGTGCCAGAGGAACGAGGCAAAGACGGCGCGGGCACACTCGGCGACAGAAGGGGACATGGCTCGCTTGGCTGGCTCCAAAGGCTTGTTGGCCCCGTCGCTTTTGAAAAGGAAGCTGGATTTCTCCTTCTTGGGCCTTGTGTGCCTGTTGGCACACTTGCGGCTTATTTTGGGAGAAGCTCTCATTTCCTGTTCGTCTTTCAGTGGTGCCTTGCCGATGCTGAAATGCACTTTATTGGATCCTTCGTCCACACCCCTAAATTCACCGCCGTCCTCGCAGGTGCTGTCTGTGAGGCCGTCGGTCTTTAAAGTGCTCGAAGTGCACACTTCGACCACCTCACTGTGCAGGTTTTCTTGCACCACGTGGGGGGAGGGGGCTCTGTTCTCCGATCCAGGGGAACCTTTAGAATCCTTTGGGACCGATTTCGGCTTGGGCGACGTGGACCGCCCCCGGAGTGGCTCGGTCAGGGGCATTTTCTTCTTGCGGAGGGTATCCGGATCCAGGGTGTAGGAGTCCGATTTGGAACGTTCCCGAGGAGGA
Source organism: Tenrec ecaudatus (assembly GCF_050624435.1). Classification (NCBI taxonomy): domain Eukaryota; kingdom Metazoa; phylum Chordata; class Mammalia; order Afrosoricida; family Tenrecidae; genus Tenrec; species Tenrec ecaudatus. Next base: position 18,021,287 of record NC_134540.1, on the reverse strand, counting down.
TCCAGTTTCGTCTTGGCAGGAGCAGTGGTTTTCTGAGGTAGATTTTTATCGTGTGGGGAGGAGGAGCGTGGAGAACCCGCACCAGACGGGCTCGTCCGGTTGGCTGGGAGAGTCTTTGGCTTAGGAGACGACGACCGCGAACCCGGTCCCGGGGACTCGGCTCGGAGGCTCGAAGACGTCCTCCCATCGGATTTTAATGTCTGCAAGGTGTTATGGTTGGGGGACAGTGACCGACTGTGGGAGTCTGACCTCAACTTGGCCGCATCTGATTTCAACATGAGGGATTCACTAGCAGATAACCCGTCCGTGCCCCGGGGCTTCTTCTGGTCACTGGTTGTGCGGCTCACGCGCCCATCCGGTTTAAGCGACTTGTTGTGTTTGGAGGACAGTTCCGCTTTTCCTGATGTACAGGCCGGTCTTGGAGACGTCGAGACATTTCCTCGGTCACCTGTGTAGCCCACGTCATAGTGAAACATGTTAGCAACATTATACTTAAGGATTGTTCAACAAATAACATTGAAAAAAAATTTTAATTGCTAAAATTTTCTATTACTAGATTAAAACACGGGAATAATTAGGGGATGGAAAAAAGAAACACTTCTCATGGCATTTCTGTACACCACTATCAACCGTTATCACTGGGACTACTCATGGATTCAGAAACAAACCGAACAATTAGCATACATGCAAAGGTAAGAATTTTCAGTAAGATTGTAATCTCAGCGCTTATACTATAAACAGAAATCACAGCTTCAGTTAGTGCCTAGAGAGAAAAAAACTTTTAACTGCCTTTGTTTGAAAAGCAGAAATTAAGCTAATTTTATACTATTAAGAAGGGCTAAATTTCCAGTATAATGAAATACCTCATATATTTAGGGAAATAACGGAAATTTTGATGATTTCTGAAACTGAATTCATTCAATTTATCATTTTCAAGCATGCAAATAAATGCAACTAGGTTATTCGAATGCTTAGGAGGCAACCTTTTTAATGAATTTGTGATTAGCATATGAGTGCCACCGAGCTATCATTTAATGACACCTAATTAATTCAGGTGGACTGGCTCCCGGTCCTACTGTGTCATGGGAGTCACTGCTGCCTTCTCCTGCACTAAGTGTCACAGCCTTCAGAATTACCTCCCCACTCAAGTCAGGTCCTTTCGCTTCATGAGCATATGCATGCATGTGTGTGCATCCGTACTGGACACCACACTGTCGACCCGGCCAGCACAGTGCTGCCTCAGGACATTACATCAATGTCAAGAAGAGCACCTGAAATACAGTAGGTGCTTAACAAATGTTGGATACATAAATCCCCCACACGCTTCATATTTTTCAATTCTACTTCTAAATAGGTATCCCCCCCCCCCCCAAACTTGGAGCCCAAAGGCCACGGAGGGGAAGCAGCAAAGCTGGTGTGGAAAGGTGGGTTAGGTGTCTGCTCAATGAGTAATGCTGTCGTAAAATAATGGGGTCCAACACAGGCTTCGAAGGGCAGGCATATAAGCTGGGTATTTATTTTATTTGCAACACGCCAGTGTATACAACAATGAATCTCACTTGGGGATGAATGAAAGTACACTATACTGAGCAGAGTACTTGACGGTCCAGTAGTATTGCAGTATCCTACCATGACCACCACTTGCCACACATGAAATGCCTCTCTATGTGGTATATGAGACTGGGCTCAATTTGGGAAAAGAAATGGAAAAAAATCTAGATATGAATGTTCTTTTGGAAGAGCACAGATAAACAGAAGTTATGGTCTTTACAAATAAGTGCTTGCAGACTGACAAGATGCAGACAAACTACTGCCCATCTCATTTTATTACTACAGTAATAACAGAGCAAATTAAAAAAAAACATATACCTTACTTTTGAAGACTCAAACATCAATCTAGTCCTTGCCTTATTACTCATTTAGTGCATCATGTCTGGCACATTGAATTTTTTGATCTGATAGCTGGACATGTCTTCAAGGTCCTCACCATCATACTTATTCAAAGGTAGAACCAGATACTTGTCATGGTGGATGTAGATACATAAATAAAACATAAATCTTCCATTACCGGCACCTGTCTCCAAACGGTCTCCCCCTTTTTGGACATGAAACAGGTTTGCTCTTTAGTTTATAAAGGACAGTCTGTTTTAGGATTCCTTATAAAGAAGGTTATAATTATGGACAAAGACTGTACACTTGTCTCAGATATTTCCTAATGTGTGATTTGCACATCTGTTGCAAGCAAAAGAACTGTGAATATATGCCGATGCCCTATCTACTCCTAGCAGGACACACACCTGGCCTTTAACCCTTACTCATAATGGAAACTGCGCCTGGGCTGAATGAACAGTGGCATCTACTACTAGTGAGAACATCACTGTCAAAGGCAAATCCACCATCTTCCCCTTTGGGAGAAAGACGCGGCCATCTACAGATTCAGCAACCCCGATGGGCAGTTCTCTCCTGTCCTATAGGCTCACGATGGCCGGGATTGACTTGATGACAATGAGTGAGTGACTGAGTGCCTCCTTCCATGAGGCATTGATAAGCATAAACATTTACTAAACAATCAGAACATACACAGTATTTTCACAGTCTTCAATTAATTCCATGTATTTCTAATATGTAAGTGTAAATAATAACAGGCAAACATTTTCTAAGCTTAAAGGTCTTCTGAAAAAATTATAGGACAGGGCAGAAATTTAGTATATTGAAATACATTAGTAAACATGTTAGATATTTATTTACTAACTGACCTACATGATTTTTTCATTCTAAAATTATAAATTATCAGGTTACATACAAAATACCCTAAGATAATAATATACTATAATATGATGTCAAAATATATCGCATATATGAGACATAATACTACATGGTATAGACAATAGTATATGGTACACAGATCAGGCTATGAAACAGTATTTACTATGGTATAATATTATATAGTATCACTGTCCACTTTACAATGGAAATTTTAAACCTCTTTTATCCAGTTCTAAGGAAACAGGTAATCTGTAATTACTTTAAAAATGTATGTACTACTTTAGTCATTGCTTCCAAACTTCTTTGTATTTTTTCCTCTTAATATATGGGATTTTGTGCCAAGATCACTAAATGAAATTACAGAACTTTAATTTATAAAAGGGCTTATCAAAAACAGAGAATGAAATTATTTTTTTTACTACCAAACAGAAGATTGAGCTTCAAAAGAAACTGCTACATATTACACTACAATATATATTCTTACGCTTCATGCCTTACACATGAATCGTTGCATTTGAATCACAATAATTATATTCCCCAAATTAGGCATTCCTTCTGGTGGGCACCTACTTTAATTTTTAAGGTCTCACATACTTTTGAAATACTAAAATTAGAATATTTAATCTACATATGCAATAAATATGCATATCAAATTAGGATTGCTATACTAGAATACTAAATAGATACAAAATTATAAAGACACAACATTCAAATTTTCAATAAAATAGTGAGATGGAGTGGAATGGACCCAAGGTGACTGAAAGCCGCCATGCTGACAAGGAGGACCCATCATGAGTGCAGGCATACCCACCCTGGAGTTTGTGAGACAGAGAGGAGAGAGCAGAAGCAGGCCCAGCTACACCAGAGTTTGAGTAAATGCGCTCACGAGAACCAAGGATGCGAGATGGAGATTCTACAGTGGAAAACATTGGCAAAGAAGCAGCACAGATTCAATGGGGAAAAAAATGTTGGCAGAGCACACAGCATAAGCAAAGCACATCTAATGGCGTATGACTAGGCGTGGCTAAACATTGTATTCTGCTACATTTTCCAATTAAAAACCAGAAACCAAGGTCAAATGATTAATGTAGATTCAGAGTGATAGCTCCAAATGATCACTTACATGGTAAGTGAGGCCCACAGGCTGATAAATTGAGGTCGAAATTTCTTTTTTTATTTAAAACACATACACAGTCACACAGCCCAAGTTATTTTTAATTTGCTGTTCCTTTACTTATAAAGATGTAAAATAATTTTTCATAACTAGTAAATAAATATTCTTTACAGTTTAGCCAACTGCCTCCTTGTCCTCTGGGTGAATGCATGACTGTGGTTTTCCTGTGTGCATCTCGGCAGTGACTCAAGATGGCCCTCATGGCTGATGCCTTCTCTTGAGTTCACCTCCAGTGACGGACGAGCGTTAATGCTACCCACACAACATGGGCCGTTCTGTAGCGACCTTACTGGATACCAGTTTTACTTAAGATACACTTTGAAATATGGGAGCAAGTGTCTTTTTTTACAGGTACTGCAAAAGGATAGACACATTAATGGTTTACATCATGAAAAAACAAAGAATTTAAGATGAAATAATTCATCTCTTGCTCAAATAATTGGAACATTTAGAATAGATAATTAAGAACAGTAAGCTAAAACCAATCTTGATTTAAAAGTTAAAAAAAACTCTATGTTATTTAAAGTTTTATTTATTTTTATTTAAAGCTTTAACTCACAGCAATGATATTAGATTTACTTGTTGAGCAGAAGTAAATTCTGCTAACAGAGATACCTTTCTTAGTATTATCGAAATTAAAAACAAGGAAGCAAATAAAACAATTGAATATATTACAATATGGTCTTTTGCTCAAAACAGAAAGTGTCCTAGTTGACTGATTGGTAATTCTGGCCGTAAGGAAAAATGAAACAACTGTAGGTTAAGAAGTCATTTGATGTAAGGTACTGGCTATCTTCTCTCTGCCAGGCACTGGGATACAACAATTAAGAAAGCCCAAGACAAGACCCTCCTTTTTATGGCGCTCAAAGCAGAAAAGCAGTAAGTAAATAATACTACATCAGGAGGACCCACAATCAGTGCTCATGGAAGCAGCAGTCAAGAGATCAAATGAGGCACTGCACCGGACACAAGACCTTTTGAAAGTGTTGAAAATTGAGGAGGTAACTGAGGACTAAGGTGGGCCTGACGCAAGCAATGGTATTTTCAATGGCTTCATATGAAAACTGGACACTGACCAAGGAAATTAAATTAAGGCGCTGGAGAAAAATACTAAAAGTATCATGGACTGCCAACAGAACAAGCAGTATCTGTCCTGGCAAGGCTGGCGAGACTGTCTCGCATGCTGTGGACATGCTGTCTGGTGAGAGCAGACCCAGAGAAGCGCATCAGGCTTAGTAAAGTGGAGGGGCGGTGACGGCAAGGACATCCCTCCACAAGATGGATTGGCTCAGTGGTTGCAACAACAGGCTTGCACCTAAGAACAATTGGGAGGAGGGTGCAGGGCCAGGCAATGCTTTCTTCTGTTGTATATGGGGTCGCTATGGGTCGGAACCGGTTCGGTGGCACCTAACAACCACATCAGGTGGTGATACATTTGGGTAATATTCCATAACAGAAAGAGATCACTTAGGAAACGAGGCCTGAAACAGGACTGAGGCTAGAAGCGTGTGGGAAATCCTTGGAGAATACACAATGGACGACGGAGAAAGGAGACTGGAAATGACCGACTGGTAAGGTACTGGAGATCATCTGCAGGCAAACGAAGACAGTGCCTCGAGGAAAAGGGTGAGACAACTCTGTCCATTACTGGGGGGTGGGGAGGTGGATCACCTTAGATGAGGCCTAGAGTGACCACTGGCCTCGGTGAAGTGCCGTCCAGTGACTGCCAGAGCAGTTTCCCTGGATGGGGACAAGAGGCTGCACAGGGGCTCCCGGGAGAATGGCAAGATGGGTACCAACAGCTCTGAAAAGTAGCCGAAGTTCACAACTTTTTGAGCACTATCAAAAAACAAAACAAAACTGGCCTATAAAATTCAAAACATGTTTTAATACTGCAAAGGAAATTCCGTTATTTAAATCTCATACAAGGCCTGTAACTTATCACTGAGAATGTTAGTCGGGATGATGAAACCTGTCTCCCTCACGACCAGAACTTATAAAATGTCAGTTTCTGATCAGAAGAGTTAGTTCAAGAGAAATTTGATGACAGGGGTCTCTTGGTTTGATTGGAAAAACCTTTATAGACAAGGGTTGGCAGGAGGACACAGGATTCGGAAAGCAAGAAATCAGAAGGACACCATCTCCAGCGGAAGCACCCAAAATAGAACCGTGGTGCAGAGCTACACGGGTGCAGGGGCAAGACCGTCCAGGTCGAGGACAGGATCTCAGAAAAAGGTTGGAAGTCAATGGTCCTGACATCTTTTCAGTGAGCTACAGGGGCTGAAGGAAAGGGATTTCTAGACATGACTTTTGTATTCCTTTAAATTTCCTACAGAGGGTAATTGTTAAATGACTAAAGAAAATATGCCAGAATTAGTGACAATGCTTGACCTAGGCATTTACTTACCGTATTATGAAATTTGTTTAACCATACTTGGATAAAGTGATAGCTAATTTTGAAGGTTTGTAATTTTCAACTTGAAAGAAGAACAGCAATTCATAAGAGCTTTGATCAACTTTGAGAAAACTTTATGGGGTTTGAGGAGCTGTGTTTTTTCTCCACCCCATCATAAAATGTTTTTCTTTCCCCCATCAGTGCACACTACAAGGCAGTAACATTTTTTGTTTGATATAAGGTCTCTCCTACGAACATCATGGTTCTTTCTATCTCATGTAACCTTTGCTTTCTGGCCTTTGAAGCCTAAGTATCAAGTCCCCGGGTCACTTTATTTCGTGGTCACAAAACTTCGCACTCCGTTGTGAAATACATTTCAAAATCAGTACTTAAGGTGCGGGTATTAATATCATGACACCTCTTTTAAATGAGAAAACATTTCTTATTTCAACTTCACAGAAGGAAACATTATGAATCTGCCAGAGTAGCAGGGCAATGACCTGCACATGAGAAGGGTCAGGGCTCCTTCCCCGTGTGGTATCAGCATCAACAAGTGCAGGTCTGGAGAGTGCAAAAGTGGCACTTACTCTTCTTTGAATGTTGAGTCAATGATTAAACAGTGGCCACAAATGCTAAATTTCACAACTAAAGATTAGTAATATATCACCCAGGTACATAATCACAAGGCTGACTACTCATGAATTCTCATATAAACTCGAAGCATATACTTCAAAAATGTCACAATTATATAAAGCTCGTGTTATAGCAGCTATTTTATAAAAGGATAAGTTTTAGTGTTACATTCAAACAGTAATCAAGTTATGACATTATAGATTGTATTAATTTATTAGTAAGCAATGTCAAAATAATTTTATAAACAAGATATTGAGATGGACAAATAATGGGAATTCTTCATATTCGAGGTTAGGTATCTACTCAGATTATATCTATTACCATCACCTATTTTGAAAGAAGAAAAATCAAAATTACATTTTATTTTCCAGAGAACATTCCATTCAGGTAAGAGAACTAACAAGGCAGCAGTACTATGATTCAGCATGGCTGTTTGCCTCAGTTTGTCTAGTTCTCCATTTTGAAGTGGTAGTTCAAGGACTATGAACGCTACAGTCTTATGTGTGACATGATCGGGATGTAGGTGCATGCATGTCCATGTTGTAGGTTTACCTTAAGGATGAATTCAAGGCAGAGAGGTCAACTAAGAAGGTTATGGCGATTGGTTTATTTTGGTTTTGTTGGTTTTTTTTTAATGCTCAAGGGGTATTATTCGTGATAGTTTTTCTCATAAAACAATGGACAAGCAAGGGGGGCTCATTAAGAAGATGAGAAATTTTTTCCTGTTGTGACCCTGCGCCCGCTCTTCTTCGAGAGCAGCAAGAGCAGCTGTCTCCTGAGAATTTTTGTTGGCCAACCTTACCATGCAACCCTGATCTTGGCCCCTCAGATGTCTGTTTGTTCCCAAAACCCAACGAATATGGAAAAGGAACACAATTTTACACCTTTAAGGCTGCCCAAAACTCTGGTTTGGAAGAGTAAATTGGAAGGTACAGAAGTCTTTGGATAAGGATTAGAGAGGTGGAAGCAACACCTGCAGTGTCTAGAGAATATATAGTACTGAGCACTACGGTACAAGTGTCTATGGCACAGGCAGTACATGGGTTTGGATAGGGGATATGTACAGTAACATTATAGCTTCACTCTGTGGTGTTTTCAATAAAGGTTGCTCTGATTTTGCAGAAAGGCCTTTTGACTTCTACTCGTAACGTTCTATGTCATCTGTAAACAAATTCCCGGTTCACTGTGAAGATGAGATAGCTTCAGGTGGGTCTATCTATGGTCAATAACTATCTGGATGCCTACAATGTCTAAAACACTGTTAGAGGCACTGAGACATCAAGTGACGCCCTCAGAAGCAATGAGAAAAGATCCAAACAATAATCAGAAATGTAATATTCTTCAGGAAAGCAGGACGAAGTACCGTATCCCCCCACAAGCCACAAAAACCATATTGCTTTTAAAAACAACTTATTTAGAAACAAAGCAAATTACACAACAGTAAGTTATGAATAGGCATGCTTCCCTTTCAGGTGTGCACTTACACACAAGCGATGAAAAAAAGACGTCACTCTTATTTCTGTAACTGTTTTATTCACTAGGGTAACATTTGAAGCTATTTATTTGTATATATGTGTGAATAATAAAATCTTCCCATGAATTTAAAAATTAATAACCAGAGGTGGATACTGAGTTAATGTAATGCACCCATTATTTTACATTTCAAAGGTTAGTGAAAAAATACTCAGCGGGGGGTGGGTGGAGAGGAGGGGCTAAACAGAATCACTGAGACTCACTCTATCAGAAATGCTAGACAGTTACAATATGGGCTTGGGATCCATGCCTCTGCAGGACTTCTCTACTGAACTGGGAACTTCACTTAGGAAGACCTTCTTTTTTCCCAAACTATATTCTTAAAGCTAAACTTCAGTGAAAAATAGTCATTAATATAAACAAAGAGAATAACTATAACTAGAAAATGCTAAAATACACATTAAAAACAGATTTTGGATTATTTATCAGAAGGTGACACTGAATAGTGTACTTAAAAAACATGGCCTTTGGAGGCAGAATATTGTTCCCGTTTCGACTCTGTCATTTATGATCTTTGTTTCCAAGGCCAATCGTTTACCCTCTCCAAGTCTGATTCTTTCTCTACACAGTGGAAGTAAGGCACATGACCTCAAACGAGGATGAAGTACTGTGTTTACTACACCTTTCATACACAGTACAAGCAAAAACCGTACACATATTCTCCTTCACGTAATAGTAGAGTTTGGTATCACAACTCATAGCATGAAAATGGCTCTCATTTAATTAATTGGTAAAGGGACGTTCCATATGAGTAAGCCATCTTTAAGCAGGGTGAAATGCTGATGGGACGGGTGTCAGGGACATTTAGGGAGAGATGATAGTGAGGCTTAAGAAAAGTGGTGTTAATCAGGATGAGCCTTAACAATACATATCCTTTCACCTTTAAACACCCTAAAATAATGTGAGCAATACCACTAACTTATTGTCAAAATTAAAACAATTGCTAAGATTCCATGCTTTTTCTAGTTTTACTTCTGTCTTCTGGGATTTAAACTTTAGTGTGAGCTTCTAAGAAAACATACTGTTAAGAACGAGGGGTGGGGTGTCGGAGCAGAGACTCCAAACCCATCCATAGCAGAGGGACATCTCCTCACAGAAGGGTCACGAGGAAGGGACTAGTCAGCCAGGGCGCAGCGTAGCACTGATGAAACGCACACTATTCCTCTGGTTCCTCCAGGCTTCCTCACCCCCCACTCTCATGACCCCAGTGCTGCCTCTCACTGAGGGCTCGGCTGGAGGATGGACACAGGTACACAGAAATGCTCAGGACACACGCAGTCCAGGTCAGCTAAACCCCTCAACAACAGCAATGGGAGTAATGACACCAGGATGGTAGGGGGAAGAAGTTAGGGAGAGGAGTGGGGAAGAAATCACGGGGGAAGGGAGACAGTGGTCGGTGTAAGATATGAAAATAATCATTTATGATTTATCAAGGGGTTACGAGGGTGGGTGGGGAGGAGGGAGGGTAAAAAGAGGAGCTGATCCCAAGGGCTCAACTAAGATGTAATTCTTTAAAAAATAATGAAGGCAACGTATGTACAAATATGCTTGATACAATTGATGTATGGATTGTTGTTATAAGAGCTATAAGAGCCCCCATAAAATGATCTTAAGAATGAAAAGTAAAAAAATAAAGAAAAGTTTTAAGTCTGAGTCACTGCCTTCATTGAAATGCAGGCACTTGAGTATTCAGCACGCGGTACCCGAGGCCTTCATTCCGTGACCACAGTTTCACATCGATTCTAAGGTGGTGGTGGGAGAACAGGTGTTACTGGTAACACACATATCAGGCACGGGCTTGATAGAGTTACCCCACTGGAAAGCCTGGCATCTCCTCAAAGAACCAGCTGAATCTTAGTAAGTCTTTGACTTGAAATAGTATGTTTTATTAATTAAAATTTACAACATAAAAGTAATTTCATTTGCTTTGGTGAAGATTTGTAACCAACCCTCAGCAAGAACAACAGCATTCCTTTCTACCTCTGTCTGCGGTTGCTATGGTATGATCAAGACAATTTCTTTTGCAAAATTTTACTATTCCTAATAAGAGTTTTCCATCTGGCTAATTATAATGATTATAATTATAATAATTATAATCTTCTTCCTTTTTCCTTTTATCTCCTAATCCCTACATGGAAAATATTGTAACCTGGCTGCATTTAAGTGCTAAAAGTCTGCTGTCCTATAAAGTTAGTAGACTGAGTTTCTCTCTTCTATAATGCCTATCGTGGCAGGAGAGAAAACAGTTCACACCCACAACACTATTCCATTTACTTGAAATTCTTCTCTTACTAAAGACCCTACAGACACTATCGTCCAAGAAGAGATGCCGATATCTAGGAATGATCCTACTCACAGTGCTACGTGTATTTCCAGAGCAAGCACTTTCATGAGCCAGACTCATCTAACATAGTGTAAGTCCAGAAAGTTTAGATTCCTGTGTATACTTTACCCAAGATGGACAGTAATAACCATTATAAATAACATAACTATGTGTACACATATACTCCCCCTGCCTCTGAATACAACACAATCTAGTATTCTTTTAGGTAATACTGACAGTACCAAAGTATTATTTTCAGAATAGTACCTCAGACCTAAGTGCACAAGTACATTATGAAACCAAAGAGGCTATGTATTTGAATCCAAACCATGGGTGCGCAAATGGAGACTAATAAACAATCTCATTTACTGAGTGGAGTTATCTAGCCCACGTGAGCTTCGAGGGCCAAGAACAATGTGCTATCGTACTGTGAGCATGTTGGGAGATCTCGGAGGAAGGCTCAGCAGCTTATTAAGGAAAAGGAATACTCGGCAAAGGGTAACTCGAGCCTGTCTTCCCATCAGCCTGAGTCTACTTGCTCTAGTAACTTGAGTTAACATCATGGATGAACAGCTTAGGGCAGTCTTAAAACACGCCGAAATCAAATGATGAGCTCAACATTTTAAATGGAGTTGGGGGGAGGCAAGAGAGAAATGAACAATTTGAAAACAATGTGGAAATCTTGCTCTTTACTTTCCACAGATGTCAACTTCACTTAAAAGAAACACGCACACTTGGGGACACCAGTATGGTCTCTCCTCCACCCAGTTATTGATATGTTGAAACAGGCTTATTCCTGTGGGGCATCACTAAGCAACACAGATCCAGGAAGAAGTAAATAATCCAAGTTATCCCTAGACTTGGTGTGTACCACAGCCAAGCATGTTAAGAAATAAAATCCCAATTTGTGTTTTCCTTAATGTTTTCATAGCACGTATTTACTAGTATTAGAATTAAAATTAGAAAGCTAAAACCTGCATTGTAAAAAAACTATTCTTAGTAAAGGAAAAACGTGTGCGACTGAGAACAAATGCCGGAGCTGCAGAATGTTTTCCTTAGAGTAGCTTAAAAAAATATGGGAGGGGGCCACATCCTAATGAAATAAAAGCATCAGGTGAGTTGAGAAATAGTTCGTATCTGATAGACAACTCAGAACAAAGCTTCAGTCACGGCGTGACGAGGCAGTAAGGCTGACAGACTTACTCTGAAGCTGAGGTTGCTGGAAGGAAAGGGGCTGTCCGAACACAAATGGGCTGTGGACTAGGGAAGAGGGAGGATTTGCAGCTTGATCAAAGATGGAAGGAGCTGGGAGATTGGGCCGTGACTGAATGGAATTCAATATGGCACTCAGTTGGTCACCTGCAGTGAGCAAAACAGTCAAAACTACAACTTGTTATTAATTAACATCCCAAATGGCAAAGTGAATGGTGCTTTATAACATTCAGATATTGTTAAATATTTAACAAAGCTATGCCAGTTCAGAAACGTGTGGAAGTTGGTGATCTTTTCGTCCTCAAATTTTACGTATGCTTTCTCTTTTAATGGAAGCATCCATCCAATCTCGTATGAACAGTCCACCTACAAAACCAGACACATCTAAATTCACGAGACAAAAAGGAGCAGCACAGAAGAAGGAGCTCTAAGTTCAATGAATACCACACACGTATGGAGGACGAGCTACGCCAGTGAACGCAACACTGACCCTGCCACTCCTCCTCACAGGCAGTAGGACGTTTCATGCAGAAATTAAGCGCTTAAGACTCTACTCTAAAAGGAAGCAATGAAAGAGGAAAACTGTTAAGAATTTGTATATTTAATCTATAACAAAAATTACACTTTCGTTTTTCTACTGAGCCTACCAAAGAAACTTATAGTTATTCCTTTTAAAAGTAATGATTTTTTTGTTTTTTTGGCTTAGAAGGATAATATAAAGATCTACTAAGACCTGTATGATAAAAAGGGGGTTCCTAATTTTAATGGTTTTTGCTTAAATTTGAAATAATTATTTTTCCTTATAATTAAACACCAGGGACTTTATAGAAAGGTGTTTAGTACAGATATGAAATAAGTAGATGGTGGCAACTCCTCTATTATATAAGCATACATACATTTATAGTTTAAGTGACATTAAAGAAATGGAAAAATGAAAACACATCCAGACTGGCTGAAGAAACTAGAAAAACAGTAGCTTTTCCACCATTATCCCCAAACTCCAATAGTTTCCGGAGTGAAAATTTCAACAGAAGCACCAACAAGGGGTAGACTTACACGGAAAGAGCCATTTATACTAGATGTCTCTACTTAATAAAAAAAATGACACTGTAGATTATAGAAAGAATTTTGAAGACTTTTAAAAGAAAATGAGAATCGATATTCAAGGCAAATAAGATTAAATATAGTTAATTGAGTTACATATGTAATTTAATATTATTTGCCCCATCTAAATGTTTTAAAGGCCTAATAACAAATGCATGCTTTTTAGAAATATTATTTGAAAGAGAAAATTCATTATTTTTATTTAATAATTAAATTTGTTTGAAAATTTACTTAAAGCCTCATTATTTTTATTTAACGACAAACATTCTCAGAAATGGTTTGTGTTTCTTGCAAGTTGATTTCTAATCCTTCAATGGTTCACATGACAGTCCTCCATTATCACAGGTTAAGGCATTTTTAAAGACGGAAAGTATACAATTTGAACTAAGCATGCCTTATAGAAATTACTACTGAAGTATAGTACTGGAATGTAAACACAGAGATTTTAATTCAAGTAAGGACAATGATAAAGAGATATAAAGGAAAAAATCATCAGCAAAATTCATCCTAGAGAAAAATGAAATCTAGCTTAAGTTTACAGAAATCAAAGCTACTACAAATGAGCAAACTGATAGAAGCCAGGGCTACAGAACACATCACTTCAAGAGAGGAAGGAAACCCAGAAGGAACAAGTCTTGTTGCCAGGCTATATCACAAAATATTTTGTGGAAAGTAGTGAAAGTACTCACAGAAAAGAGTCTTACTTTAAATCGGATACTGCTTTGCCAATTTGTACGCCTTTGATTTTTGTTATGTTGTCTAATAGCTCTAGTCACAACTTCGAGAACAATATTGAATAAGAGTGGTGATAAAGTACTAAATTGGATGTTTTTAATACACTAATGTAATTTGTATTTCATGGACTAGTTCCATCACTTGCTATTCAACTTAGGCATGATACAATGTTTACTGTGTGAAATCAAGTCCTGTGAATCAGTATAAATAAAACTTTAAAATTACTCCCACACAACAGGTGATCTTCTTCCTCCTGTCCGTCATCAGACTGCGTGTGTTATACGCCGACAGGGCGAGTGGCTTTGCAGGAGGTAGTGCCATATGCGTAGCAAAGAATACGAGCAAGCCAACCTACACACAAACGCAACTTGGAATGGATTTCATTGTCGGTTAGTTTGGAATGAAACAACTGCTGTTGGGGCTGCTCCTGACGTAGGATTTCCCTACAGTGAAGCTAACAGGGGCGTATACATTTTATAGTCACGCAGCTTAGGCGACGTTTCCTTTTATATCTTTCTGGTTTCGTAGCATTTTTGCATAATCCCAAATTCACTAAGCTCTCTTGGTTCATACATATTTAATGAGGATGACGTATAACACTATACAAATATATTGCTTGAAAGTACATTCTGATTTTAAACAGATCGTTTGGATTACGTTTCAGGTGTGTCTACACAAAATGACTGCCTCTGAAGGAGGGGGTGGGAGGAAGCCTAGGAATTTCTATAAACTTAAGCTAAAATTGGCAAGAAAGTAACATTGTAAAAAGGCTAGCTTTATTTCCATGTTAAGTGTTAATGGCCTATAAACAACCTTAAGTTGAACTTTGTGGGTGAAAAGAAATAAAAGTGGGCAGAAGAGAATGGTTAGAAAATATATTCAAGTGTATTAAGGAAGAAACTCACTTTGAATACGTACCTTTACCATTTCCAAGACCATAATCGAATCCTTGGGCACTGCAGCTTGCTCCTTTGTTAAACGCGTGTACTGAGAAAGGGCTTGGTGGCGGGGTTTGAGAGTTCTGATCCAGAAGAACTTGCTCTACAATGAAAGGCACAGCTGTAAAGTTAGTTTCTTATAGGAGACTCCCTATTTAACTAACAAAAAGTGAAGCACTGCAAGAATACTTTCCGATAGGCTTTAAAATGACATTCAAACCAACTGAAAAAATGAAAATCACTTGACAAAATGGAATATCTTCTTTTTGTTATTGATCAAGCACAGAGGGTAATTTTGAAAAAGGTTATGCTTTTATGGAATATATTTTTCATTGTGGCAAGAGGCAACACTGACCTCAGTTCTGAATGGACATTCCTTTTTATTTGCAACATATATATAGCAATATCTTATTAAAAAACAGTGGCTACACTAGTAAATCAGATGCAAAAATCTTTTTCATAATAGTATTCAAATGGAAAAAAATTCCTAAAAATGTCTTAAGTATTTGTCATCCAAATAAATGTTCACTTATAAGATACTTTTAGTACATTTGAAAATTATGGAGAGAAGTATTTTTATTTATAAGGATATATTCCTCTTAAAAAAAAGAACAATATGCCAGGTCATACAATCAGAATATATTATCCTGAAGTCAAGAATGTGTCTTTAAGAAGCAAAAGGCAAATATTTTATCCAATTTACAAATAGTAAGTTGCAACATAAGAAACAAGTAACAAGTTATTTCCTATTACAAGACACATGGCTGTAAGATTTTAGTTCTCATCATCTTACACATACAAATATCATAAACCTATTCCTCACTTATCAACTATCTCATTATCCAATACTTTTTGACAATAAAGAGTTGCCATTTGATTGTTTTGTGCATTCTCAAAGCAGACACCGAGGTGGGAGGAGAGAGTAACACTCACAGTGAGATGACTCACTCAAAACTCTCACTACCACAGAGCTGACTGTGAGTCACACCAACCCCATAGGACACAGCAGAACTGCGCCTGTGGGTTTCCTAAGCTAAATCGCTACGGGAAAAAGAAAACTTCATCTTTTTCCAAAGGAGCAGCTGGTGGCTTTGAACTACTGATCTACTGATTAGCAGCCTAATGCATAAATAAGCCACTTACACTACCAGGGATTCTTTAGAATGAGGAGGCGGACAAAAAGGAAAATTTTTAATTAAATTCATATCCCTGTTTTACAAAGTAAAATTAAGTTTACAATTAAAATCTAACAAAAACAGGACATTTTGGGAAGATATTAGGCTTCTGTTCAATGCTCCTTCTCTGAGAGAATGAATTAGATGCCATTGGTGGCTTGCAAAATGAACGTCCCATTCCGTGGTAAACTGGATAAAAGCTCAGTTGTAGACTGGCACAGAATCAGCCACATAAAATTGAATTCATGATTTTAGAAAAATGGATTCAAATGGTTCACGTTTTCTTTAATTTGTTCCTTTCATATCTTTTCAATTAATATCACTGCATTTTACACATCCATTTTAAAGCTGAATAAAATTTTAAATCTCAGTTTGGATTTAATTTTTCAAATTCAGCACCTACAAAAAGCTCCTTAACAGGAGAGAGATACACTGCATTAATTTCAATATGTCAAGGGTTAATCAGAATAAATCACAAATTTAAGCCAACTTGCCATCTTCATGTCGGAGGTACTGGTTGCCGCCTCTGTCTCTAGCTAAGGACCAAGCCTCTCCTTCATCACTCTCACAGAACTCTACCATGCTGTTCTTATCCAGCTGCACCCACGTACCTTCCGAATTGGTCACCTGGTACATGACAAAAAGCACGATTGAGTGGCTTTACGCTTTCTGGGCACCTGGACTGAAAACCATATACAGTTAAAGCGTTCGATTCGTGTAAGCATCTCAATATATTTCTGCCATGAAACTGGCTTCTGAAATAAAGACCGCAGTCTGAGAGGTAAGAGAAATCAACGGTAAGTTCTCTAAAACGCTACTTTCTTATGATTTTGGCAAAATAGTAAAAATTTTAAAAACACAAAGATAATCCGTAAGCAGTTTTAACTGCTACCAAGAAACATCAAACTCATTATTTCTTTTTTTTCCTCCTGAGATATCTCAACCCAGCCTGCGTCTACTATGTAGGTGGATGGTACTGGTGTTGGTGCGACTTGAATGCGACCTGGCCCTGAGAAATAGCATGACACACTACATCTTCAAGCTCATTGGCTGAGGCAAATGCCACCGTGGAACTTTTCTTTGCTCAGGGCTTCAGTGAGCTACACGAACGGGAACAAAGAAGTGAACTCTTTGTCATGGGGGTCTCATTTCCATACCGGCTCATGTCCACTATTTTAAAATGCTGATAATCCATGACAGTACAGTAAACATTTGCCACATAACTGAGAAGAAAATAATGCAAAACCCAAACAATTATGCACAGCAATCCAAAATCATTCGGTTAACAGAGATTCTTTCCACAAGGATCATTATGAAAATAAAATTATTTAGAAAAGAAGCACAGAAAAATTACGATTAGTTTTTTGAATCCAAGCTCAAGAACATTAAATTCATTTACAACACCAGGGACGGTTCTCCGTCCTGGGAAGGAAAGGACAGCCAGAGATCCACTGGGTAGAGCACAGTAATAATGAACGGCTTAGAAGACATGAAGCTACGAGCATCCATACCTCTCCCACTGCCTTGACTCTGTTTCCCAGAACTAACATTCCAATGGGGATACCTCTAAGGTTGGGGCAGCTTCTGATGTTGTGACCTGAAGGTCCGGTCTTCACTACCTTGTACATGCCGGGCCCTCCGCGCAAGAACGGCATCTCCTGTTCTCGCATGGCTGCTTCCTGTGAGGAGCAGGAGCTCGTGTCTTTGAAAAAGTCATCAGAATTAGTTTTAGGTTCCTGAAAATTTGAATAGGAAAAGGAAAAGAAAGAGAAGACAGTTTTATTGTCAGTTTCAAAACCTTGTTAGTTATACCTATGAGGCAAGTCTACAGTCCTGTAAGAAAGAAAGCAGGTAACTATCTGGAGAGAAGTTGGCATTTCTCTCTATCGTTATTGGGGAAAATCTGTTTGCTCTTTGTTCTTAAGTTGCAGAGCTGGACACGCAAGAACCCCTGATGTTTTCGTCAGCACAGCTGAGAAATAACAATAACCCCCGATATTACTACTTCTATCCTTTAAGGCAATAATCAACAGTACAAGAAATACAAATAATTCACCACATTCAAGACAAATGAATGATTCTGAATCAGGATTTTTATTGCAGCACCAAACGCTGGCATGAGTGAAAGAGGGACGCTTCACTGCCTCCCACTTTTGTCTGCAGTCCTCATTAGCAAATAGAGAAAATAACTTGAAGAGTCTGGGGACTTTTCAGAGATAGAGATGATGAAAAATACATCACACACAGCTACACCTTAATGATTGCTCTTAATGTAAGAAGTAAAACTGCTTGTAAGATTTTTTCACACCACACTCTACTGCAGAGCAAATGCCCATGGCCGGCTAGGTTTGCCAGGTCGTTACCACACAATTAGAAGCTGCTGTTGTTCTTCAGGGAAGACAACAGCAACTATGCCTTCAGCAGAGAGGGCAAGATGAATTCTGCATAAAGTGCATTTAAATATAGAAGAATAGTCTCTGCATGGATGAGAACAGCCAGCCCGGTATCTGCGCTGCGGCTGATGGCTGTGATGGAATTGTGTCCTATTTGAATGCGACAAAAAGGAAGAGATAGCCTACCTAACCTGTCCTCTGTCCGCGGCCCCAAATACAGGCAAACGAACACCGGGGTGTCTTTCCAGCACCGCTGTGATTTATAGGAACATCTCTTGGGCTGTTGGAGCCCTGGCAGCACCATCAGGACAGCACCATGTTGCCAAAGGCAAAATGCAAATTCACTAGCCACTCGGTAGGAGAGATGAGCATCTATCTGCTTTACTAAAGATTTGGTCTTGGAAACTATAGAGGGTACTCTATGGAAGTGTTTTTGTTTGTTTGTTTTTAAACACCATAGTTTGAAATTTAGATGGCACGCAACATATTACTTCATATTCAAACAGAGCAAAGCATAACCATGCTTGAGCACTTCCTTGAACATGAACTTCAATACATAATATGTTAAGAGAGTACAGGAGCCGCCGCAGCACAGTGGCTATGCGATGGGCTGCGAACCTCAAGTTCAGCAGTTCCCAACCACCAGCTGCTTTGTGGGGGAAAAAATGAGGTCTTCTACTCTCGTCAAGAATCATTAGTCTCAGAAAATCACAGGGGCAGTTCTGCCCTGTCCTACAGGGTTGGTATGAGTCACCATCGACACAGTGGCAGTGAGTTTTGTGTCTCATACTAAAATGTAAGTATCTAGGGTTCACATAGGTAATCAAAAAAGAAAAATCTTGTTATTAAGTAGTATGTGGAGCCAAGCATTCTGAGCACCTAATATGTTGTTAATTCAATATATGGTTGGTCAAGGCAAAATTTAAACCTCCTATTAGCTTCACACATGTGATAAATATTCATTAGTTTTTATTACAAATATATATCATGGGCAATACTTAATTTACATGTACTGCAAATATCACATAGCATTTACCTAACATGTTTTATCTCTGGCTATGAAATTTAATGGAAATAAATGTTGAAATACTTGAAAAACTTAAGAGTAGATTCAGAATCAAAAATAGATCTTAAATATTTACTATATATAGTATTCCACACTCGTAATATATTTAGTAAAACCCTTTAACATGTTTTTGTGAATGATCAATTTTAGCAAACATCATGTTATTATTTCATAGTTGAGGAGCCCTGGAGGAGCTGCTGGGCAAGCATTAGACTACTGACCAAAAAGTCAGCCGTTCAAGTCCACCAGCTGCTCTAAAGGAGAAAATTGAGGCTGCCTGTTCTTGCAAAAATTTACAGTCTTGGATGCCCTTTATAGAGGTGCTTTGAGTCAGACTTGGCTTGATGGCAGTTGAGTTTCATTTCACAAGATTAAGTAAAATGTTTTGCTCCTATGCACTACATTTTTTTTCAAGTACATGGTATGATATGTCAAAATAACAAGTATTTAGCAAGAAACACAATTTCTTGGTCAGGAAATAATGTCCCTTCAACAATTAATTAGTTATAAGAGCAATTCCAACTTTTAATCACTTGGGGTAACATCAGGTGACAAACCTTCAGGTAAAGCTAACTACATCTGTAAACTGTCCACAGAAAGGCAGTGTAGTTTTTATTATAGTAGTTAACATTTCATTGGACAGTTAATAAACTCTATAAATCTAAAATGGCATTTACCTGATTTTTTAATACAGTAAAGTATAATAAATCAGGGACAGGTAGCATTTGCTACAACTGTGTCTGGCCCTCTCGAGCAGTCTTCAGATACATGCTTTAGTTGATACGGAAATGTCAGACCTGACCATCAGTATCTGAAATGGACTGGTTTCAGGATGACTCCCTCCTCCCTCCATTCCCGCCTCACAATCAAATGAACAGTCACAGGGCAATGCAAAAGCCAGGCAGAGGGAAAAACAGAAGAATCCAGAGCCAGGCCACCACCACCTCAAGCAGCTCGTTCCCAAAACGCTAGACTGGGAAGTAATTGCTGGAGAAGCTAGGCATCAAATAAAATCCAACAAATGTTCAATGTTCACCTTAAACAAGCAAGATATTCTTTACCAGAAGTAGAAGTAAAAAGGGTGGAGGGGGACAGGACAGGACAGGAAAGGAACAATTTTAGCATTCTCACATCTTTCTTTTGGCAGGAAAAAAACACACACAAAAGAACAATCATTAATCTTAAGCAAAGGCTTCGCAGCATGCGGAAACATCTGAATAACGCGAAACTGTTCCTTACAGTTAACTCACCTGGGGGGAAAAAGCTTTGGAAGTCCATGAAAATACGTCCCAGTCCCTGCCTCCTTGGCTAGCATTAAAGACATTCTGAGCGACAAAGTTCAAGAAAGAGAGATCAACAGAGAAAGGGAACAGAGTACCATCTGCAGAAGCTGCACAGTAGCACACTTTTTGCTGTGTTCTAGCACCAACCTGGAGGCATTAAGTTACTATAGAGAAACTGAAGCCACCTGAGGAAGCCAGGAACCAAGGAAATTTGGACAAATCAAAATTTTTGTCAAAAGCTCTTCATGGATATAGTGTGTCATGCCATTTGCTAAAATTAAGAGCCAGACATCGGTATAAAAAGCTTAAGAGAGTCAATGCAAGAAGGAAATCTTCCAGTTCTTTTAAGTGAAGAGGCATCAGTTCTAACACAAGCCCGATTTGTTTTATGACAGAAAGCAGTCTGCTGTTTTACAGAGAAAACATGAATATAACCTGTATAAATAATGCAATAATTACTATGACTAATAATGGCATGTAGTATATGTGAACTATTTGTCAATTTTTAATATACAATTTTTGGAACATACACACACGCACACACGCGCAAACACTAAGTCATTTTTCAGTTTTTCTCCCCTACCAAAAATGAGAAAAGAAAAATTAGTTTGAAATGTTACTGGGTGCTTTTTAGCAAATTTGTTAAATAAAACATACAATTCCCATCCCCACCCCCTGCTACCACTAAATCATAGCACAGTCTTGTTTTGTCCGTCTCAAAGTTTAGGACATGTACAGAGCATTTAAGATGTTAGAGTCTAAATATATCTTGGAAACAAAACAACCAGTTCATAGCAGTGTGATACCAAAAACATTAGTGTGTTCATAAATGTCTCAGTGGAAGCTTAAGGGATATCTTAATATACATACATTAGGCCACTGATTTATCTGACCCAAAATCGACAACTTTCCAGTGAGTAGCAATTGTACAATTTCACTACTTCTACAAATATTGTGGCGCATTTCCGTTTGGACAAAACAGCGAACACTCAAAATGTCATATTTGATATTCTCATCCGAGACTTCAGGAAACATCACAATTCCCAGTCTTCTGGTACGCCGTTTTAGGCAATGAGAATTTATTTCTCTAATTCTAAATGTTTCCTCATGCATATATGTTTGTATAACTGTAGATACAAGTACACACATATGCATACATACATGCTAACGCTGAGAAAGAATGTGCATAACAACCTCGGCAAAATTAAGTTTTCATAATATGCCTGCAAATAACTGTGAAGCAAAACCAAACCCCTAAACCCCACATTTGAAAACAGGTAACGGATAGGTAAGGTGGAAACATGTGGGAAAACATTTCGTAAAGCTCTTTTGGGCTGCAAGTTGTCTCCACCAGCTAACTCAGACACATAGTGATGTGTGGGTTATGTACTCAATGTGCTCTCTCCTCTTCCAAGAAACTGTGGTGCAGACCTTTCGACATAAAACAACATCAGAAAATTTTCAGCATTTGGATTTTTAGCACAGATTATTATTCATGTTAAATGCAGCGTGAAAAGCAATGCAGATGAAGTTAGCGATGAAGAAGCAATGTGGTGATTGGAAATTCTTAAAGCTTGCACCTCTCTTTTAGTTCAATATGTAAACTGAAGCATGTGTGCAATATACAAAGATATTTGAAGGAGATGCAGCCGCCGCTCAAGGTAATGAACTGCCAAGAAGCTCAACTTTGCAAAATATGTTCATTACACTTGGATTCCAATTTGCCACTTTCCACTTTTGTAGAAAGTCCACACTGGTTTACTATACAAAGGTTTTTTTTTAAAAAAGATTTGATGCCCTAATAAGATGGAATTTTATTCAGTTTTATCAAGCATCATTTTTTTATATCAAGTACCAAAAGTTCACCAAATAGTTGGAACTTAAAAATAAGAGATACTCTGTAATTTTCTTTGGTAAATTTTAGAAAGATGTAGCCTGAATATACAGACATGCAAGAAAATACTAATTTCTTTAACATCTTAATAGTAAACTGTGTGAATGACCTCTCACACTTGTAAATTACACAGGTTCCTGTATGTGTACGTATGTATATATATATATATATATGTATATATATATATATTCTAGGATATGCAGTCTTCACAGTAATTTGATTTTTAATCCTCAAAACCATTTTAAAGGCAAAAAAATTCCATCAAGAAATGAGAATATTAAAGCATACAAGAAGCCTACCTAAATTAACAAACCATCAAATTGCAACTCCTAAGTCGATACTCTCTTAAGGCTCAGAAAATGACCAACTAAGTAAGTTATTATGACAAACATACGTGAGCAAACATGCCAAAGCTCATGCAAAAAAAATAACAATCTTGTTCTAGGGTAAGCACAGAGGCAAAACCTGTTATTTGAAAAGCCATCTTTATTGAGATATAGTTCACAAGCCACAAAAAGCAACCACTTTTAGGGCACAATTCAATGTGTTTTAGTGTGTTCGCATATACCGACCCCCAATATCCATCCCTCAGGACACATCTTAAAAGACTTCTGTTGAACGTGGCCTATTTGCTTGATGTCGTTTTCTCTTCCACGCAACTCCTCCCACCTACTCACAATGCTGGAAGACTTCAATTTCAACAGAGTTACCAAAGGGTCAAAATGCTAATGCCTCTTAACATTAAAAAACAAAAAAACGTTGCTTTTCCGAAAATTTGAGCTTTTGAATTTAGGTAGCTAAATGCCTATCCTGCCATATGGATAATCAGTTCTCATAATCAGATTGATCCGTTTTATCTTCAATATATAACATGGTATTCATCCTCATTCAACCGCTAGGTAGAGTTGAGTATTCATATTTATTAAAACTTGGATAGTTCTCGCCAAAGTAGTCTGATTTTTAATAGTCACATCTACTTTATCTTTCATTACCCTATCCATCCTTCTCTCTCCACTAAGTGAAAGCTATTAAACAAACACCCGGGACCTTGGGGTTTGGGTTCCAGCTCCACCACTGGCTTTTGTGATCTGGTTGGGTAGCTAGCTCCCTCCTGATACTGGACACCCAGGATCACAAGGAGAACTGAAGGGGTTGCTAAGGTAAGGAGCATACATGCACCAGGAATTATTTTTGAGGTGTCATGGTCACACCAAACGCAAAGAACTAAATGTAAGTATTTAATAAACGCTGAAAGATTACTAAGAGCAGAGCATGAAACTTAACATATGCGAATAAACCAAGGTTTAAGGAGGGATCCTTACTGAGTTTCTGAGGAGCTTAAGGACAGAAGATGAGGTAGAAAAACACGCCTGATTCCCCCGGTGCCGACCTGCCCCACGTCTGCACTCCTAGCACACATTCAGTGCTCAAGTAAAGCACGATTCCCCAACTTTAGACATTTTAATATTTTTCCTTGAAATTCATTTCAAATTTTTTACCTGGGAACATTTCTTCAAAATTAAGATCAAACATCACCTCCTAAGTGAAATCATCATAGAACTTGCTGCATTGTAATATAATTAATTTAATATTGGGTGTCTACGTTATATCTTGAGCAGTAACTGTGCTCTGACTTACTTAGTTCAATCCTCTCTGCATCTCCACTCGCCACCGCCACCCACTGCCCAGTTAGGATGAGGTACAGAGTAAGAACACAATCCGTCATTCTCTGGCCTGTGATGCTGTGGTGGCTTGCATATTGCTTTCATGTTAGAAGTTATCCTACAAGATTGCAAATACCAAGCAGCTGTGTCAGTGGAGCTTCCAGACTAAGAAAAACTAGAAAGGCCTGTCTAAATCGATCTCTGAAAATTAGCCAATGATGGAGGCCAAAAGAACAGTCTGATTTGCTTGCTTTGCACATATCATCGGAAGGGAGCAACTGTGGAGGAGGACACCAGGTTTGGGAAGAGGAGGTCCAGTGAGGGTGAGGAAGACCCTCGCCAAAACGGATTGATAGCACAGCTGCAACGATGGACTCAAGCCTGCCAATCACCGTGTGTGTGGCTGCCAATGCTGCCTTTCCTGGCACTGAGCTCACTATCGACTCAATAAATATCTATTTTATAAAGAATCAATGAGTATGCGACTCCAGCAGTGCTAAGGTGCACAGTCATGAAAATGTTAGAAGTGTTAGAGAAACCAGGCAGAAGAAAGAGCAGTCCAATGGAAGTCGGTGACAAAGTCTCTAAGACGCATGTACTAAGAAGGGCAGAGTCCTAACAGACTGTAAGCTACGCTCATAGGCACAAAAAGGATTTGTATTCTTATCTTCTTTGTACTTCGCCTTCCCAGTGATTTAAACTAATTCATTTTAAAAGTGGCTAGAAAGAAAAAGAAAAAAATAGTGGCTAGACATAAAGTATATGCCTAATGCTAACCCACAACATCACTAAAGTGCTAAACAGTTAAAGTCACATTTTAATTTAGTACATAAATACAAGGGATCTTCAAAAAGTTTGTGGACAGTAAAACTGGTAAAAAATAAAATTGTGGAAAATTCCATTATCTTTAAATTCATTTTTTTCTTGATCTTTATGATGCCCCCTGTATTTCTTGAGTCAACAAATGATGTTTCCGTGTAGCATTTACTAGGCAGGCCAACATTTAGCTACACAAAATATTTGCAATGAAAACAAGCGTTCTACAATCTGAATAAGAACACTGTGCAACAACAGTTACACTAAACTTGCTCTCAGGACGGTCCTTTAAGCTTCTCTTGAGAGTGCTCAGTGCTGAAATTTACAAACACCCCAACACATACACTCATTTTGTGAGTCAGGATGCAAATAAAAGTCACCAAAACAGAACTGGACGGCCATGAGTCCTTCCTGGCCCAGAGTGACCCCACAGGCCAGGGCAGGGCTGTGGGACCAAACCTCTGAAGGAGCAGAAAGCTTCATCCTTCGCCTGCACAGGGAGCAGGTCCAAAGAGTCTTGATGGCTGGATCTCAATGTTTTTGAGTCATTTTAAGCTAGTGGTATTTTTAAATCTAGTTTTATCTCACATCTCCCAGTTTTCACTTTTTCTTGAGTTGTGTTTTACAGTTAAGAGCTGTATTACAATTAGTTGATTTACTCACAGAGGAACTAAAAGCTAAGGAAGGGCAAATAGCCAGCGTGTTTTGTTGTTGTTGCTGTTTTGTTTTTCCAGTGAAGACCGCAAGATACAAAGAAAGTGGTAGCAAGATACGATTCTTTATAACTGTTAATTTATTAAAGGGATCAATGAAGTCATTCTCCCCTCTATGCCTTGCCACGTTTGCTCTTGCACAAAGTGACTGCAGTGCGCTGCAGTGAATTATTGCTCTTCTACCCATATCTTACCCTAACACCTTCCCAATGACCTTCCTTTTCCTGCTAGCTCTGGGTAAGGTGGTGGGGGAAGACTCTCATTGGATTTATTATAATTCAGCTGTTTGTGATTATTTACATGCTAATTATAATGGCCATCCTGTTGGCTAGAAAAGGAGCTACCTCAGAAGCAAGCATGAAATTGCACTCCCAGCAAGGAGGAGGAAGTGAAATGTGTCCTTTGGACCTCAAGATCCCTGTGTATTGAAGCTCCTTAATTAGAAACCAGTGTGGAGACGGAGGGAAGCAGCAGCAGGCCCAGGAGCCAGAGCAAGAAACAAAGGGTTGACTTCCCAGGCCACAGAACAAGTAAAGGTGAGTGCTTTGGGGCAGGAGATTGGCTAATGGTATGGGGTGTCTCTGGGCACTTAATTGGGGCAAGTGGGTTTGCTGATGCATGGAACTGGAACGGAGTGCCTTTGGATCTAGGCTTACAGTGGAGTGCCATACCACTTGGGCATTCACTGACAGTCCTAAATGAGCTTTGTAATGTTGCTTGCACAGGGTAGGGGTGGGGCCACGAGGCTGAGGGCCAGAGAGCGGCGTACCTGTGGGCATGGCTGAGAAAAGACTGTCCTGAGCGAACATCTGTCTCCTTAACATTTCTCACTCAAATTATACAACCTGTTCACTTCCATAATACACGCCATGGTTGTGAGCATGGTCTATGAGGTCTGTGTCACTATTACAGTGACGTATAGAAATTTGCTGAGGAGACCTTTGTGAGCGATGGTTGGCCTGAGAATTGGTAAGGTGGGGCATGTCAGGCCTTGGCTTCCTCGGCATGGGTCTGAGACAGCTGATGTTCAAGATGGCGATATTCCTTCCCCCTTCTGCCACTGGAAGGAGCCCTGGGGGTGCAACAGTTACATATCGGGCTTCAATCGGCCAAGTCAGCACTTTGAAACCACCAGGAGCTCCCTGGGAGAAAGACCGGGCTTTCTTCTACTCCTGTAAAGCGACAGTCTCCGGTACCCACAGGGACGGTGCTATTAGGAGTCGGCATTGACTTGATGGGAGTGAGGTTTTGTTGTTGTTTTGGTCTTCTCTAGCTAGAGGAGGTCAGACGTAGCATCGGTATCGTCACTTTTTATAATGATGGACTCAGAAACACACTTACTGATTATACAGGTACCTTCCCCAATCCCTACAGATAAAGCCTTGGAAACGAAGCCTGTTTCTGCTTGGCTGGCCTTCTCTGCTGATGCCCAAGGTCAATTCATCTTCCCACACTGTACTCCCTGTGTCACATTGGTCACCACTGAAACATAAGCCCCTATATCATTTATCTGCTCTTATTTTTACACTGAGATCACTCTGTGCTTCTCTTTGATCCAATATCAAACGTTCCCATCTGGCCTATGATTTTAAATTATTCTTGATGGGATCCTTGCTTAATGGTGAAAAACATCCCTTTCTTTCACCCAGTAGGTCACTCTCTTGCACATCTCCATTTCTATGTGGTTGACCATCTAGCAGTCTAGCCTCTTTGTTTCAAGACTACAGCAAATCCAAGGACTTTCACCGCCAGTCTACTTCAACTGTCCTTCCCATGGCCAAATACTGGGCCATCTCAATCATTAAATTACTCTCTCTAGGAAACTGGAGTAGAGAAGGTATAGTGGGGATGAGCGGTGGGTTGCTAAGCACAAGGTCAGCAGTTTGAACTCACCAGCTGCTCCACGTGAGAATGGTGAAGCTTTCTACTCTTATGAAGAATTAGTCTAGGAACTCAACAGGGGCCTTTCCACCCTGTCTGTAGGGTTGCTATGAATCAGAACTGACTCGACGGTACTGAGTTTGTTTTCTAGCTCACTAGAAAATCGAGAAATCATCATACTATTTGCTGTGAAAAATAGAATAAATCTGCATCGACTAAATGGCAATGAACTTGTTTCTTTTATTGCAAGAGTTCATTCCACTCTTTAAGGTAGAAAATGCCAAAACCCACTTCATTTTACCTTCAATACTCTGTATCTAGAATTAGTCAGTGACAATGTGACCAGTGACATCCTAGCTAAGGCCATCACCAAATTTTTGTATGGCTCACTTTCTCACCTTAACTCTGATGCCGTCCTCCCTGTTCTTTTGGAGAACATTACTCTTGAATATGGATGGAAAAAACACAATATCTTAAATGGTTTGCTTAAAAACAAGCTAGCTTAGAGATGGGTTTTTAGGAAATTGCTTTAAAAAAATTTTTTTAAGCCTGTAGCAGTACTATTAGCAGTGTCCTAAGAAGAGTGAATTTTTGATGGTGATGAAAAAGAAGTAAAATCCTAATTCTCAGGCTAACTTATAAAACTAAGTGTGGGTTCCTATAAAATCATATTTAGTGGCATCAACTCTAACTGCCTTTCTCAAAGAGGTTCAATTAATTTAGTCAGATTCTAAGATGCAGTTTCAAACCACTAAAAGCACCGTAAGCCTCAAAATCCATTATATTTCAACACAAGAATCTTATAAACCAAAAAGGAGAAGATTAAAGCTAAGACAACACAGAGAGCTATGAAGGGGCTTTAAAAAGCTAGCGGGAAAATTCCATCATCTTTTAATTCAATTTTTCTACAAGCGTTTTAAAGCCTCCCTCATAATTACAAAATGCCAGCATAAAAAAGCAAACATGCTCTGTTTTTGAATGGACATTAATTTTCAATTCATGAACCTTGATCGGGATTTCTTCCCAACAAAAGGGTGAACAAGAAAGGGGAATTAAAAAAAAAAAGCGGTATCTATCATGCCCTAATTCTGTGAAAAGCAGAATTCACAGTAGCCCTGGTTTTATGAATAGTAACAAGCTTGAAGAAACTCCACAGCCTCTCTCAGTTCCACTACCATCACACAGAAGCCCTAGCAGACCGAGAACAGAGAAGGAGAAGTTATTTAGTTGCAGTGCACTCAGAACTGGAAAGCCTTACTTAACAAAAGCCCTGGGATGTGGACAGAGTGCACCTACAAAGCTTTTGAGAACCACCCTTTACTTACGTCAACAGGGACCAGAAGGCTCTTGCCAAGGTGTTGATTAAAAGAGAGGCACCAGGCTTCAGTGTAACCATTCATGTTAGGAACATACTTCTTTATTGTCTCATCATTCAGTCTCAGCCACACACCATCATCATTGTGGATCTATGGGAAATAAGCAACAAAAACAAGCCATGCCCTCCTTTAACTCCTATGAGGCTAGCAAGGACAGAGAGGCTGCAAAGCAGGCAAGTCATGGTGGGCATGGAGGTTAAGCATCTGTGTGAGAGCACCTTTAAGGGAAAAAGCAGGAGATGCCAAAGCAGTATGATAACTCACATGGTACGATTGTACAAAGTACAAACAAAGTTAAAATGAAGAAATCATTTATGAGTGAAAGCACAAAGGAATCACATGTGATGATAAATAGCTGAAAAGCAAAGTCTGCTCTTGCCTTCCTGCCTGAGAGAAGCACAATGTGTCTTCCTGCCCTGCAGTCTGAGTTTTAATAATCAGCTGTTACTGGGTGGTATTACTAGAAAGGTGTACTGTCCAAAGTTAAAGGCACTCAATAAGCACACGTAAAACATATCACTTAAAAACGGCACCCACTGCCAGTAAGTTACTGCGCAAGTTCTGACTACTAAGCCTGCGTTTATTTCATGTGTAAAATATGATCTGATTATTTTTACTTTTAAAAATGAAAATACTTGATAACGAAGATACTTTACCAACATCCCCCCCACCACCACCCCGAATCCCAAACCTCTTGCCTTCGAATGGATTCTAAGTCCTGGCCACCCTGGAGGAGAGAGTGGAACTCCCCTCTTGGGTTTCTGAGGCTGCCCAGCTTGGGTCCGAACCGCCAGCGCTACGGTTAGCAGCCAAGTGATTTACTTGCTGTGCCCAAAAGCCTCCCTCAGTAAGTGTTTTTCCCCTCAAATCTCCCAAATGGCTTAAAAAGAGAGACTCTAGTAGCCTTATAATGGTTCAAATAGTTCAAAAGTTTACTCTAGAATTATTGAAAGCTTCTTAGTAAATTACCTCATCAATGAAAGTGATAGTCCCATTGACTTTAACGATGCCAATCTGCTCACTTTGAAGGGAAGGGTGGCTACGGATACGGAGCCCTGCACTGTCCTTAGCCACAAATTTCCGCACCTGAAAAAAGCACAGATCGACAGTGGTTCAGAACGGGCAAGTGCAGAGGGGCGCTCATCTTCTAGGCAAGGTCAAACTAAACAGATTTAAATACTACTTTTCAGAAACTTTCTCAAAATCATCTGCAGCTGGTTTCCCTCTTCAAACCACAGTGGTTTATTCATAACAATGACAGAAGTTTTCTAAGTATTGACACATGCTTTATTCAAAACAAAAAAAAGTACAAATGCAAAATTAGAAGATTATTTTTTCTTTCAAACTCAAGAGAAGTTAAGGAGAAGAGTAAAACTTTTGAAAAGGTATACAGATTCCATTTGCTACGTTTTTTATTTTAAAAAAATCAGTTTACTACCCTTATGTACTGCCCAAACTAAAATATAATACAAAAAAATTTAGATTAAAAAAATTCAATTAACAGGCTACAGAACACCCATGAAAAACAAGATTATGCATACAAGTCATGATGGTTGTGTAATTAAGCCATTATTACACTCCACACTTTCTTAGGGATATTTAGGGTTCAAAGTCTGAAATCAGCTAACATTCAGTGCTTGGTAACTTTCTTGAAACATCCAGAAAGCTCTTTCCCCTTTAAACGATTCTGCAAATCTCCCTGTTCTGAATGCCTCCCACACTAACCTTATTTGGTTGAGGTTCGGTCTTTGGTCTGACCAGCTGAGTCCCAGGTGGTATCATGCCTTTGGGTGGGTCTTTGACCTTTACTTCTAGGCCAGCATCTGTGAAGAGAGGAAGGGACTGTAGCATGTGAACAAAAGAATGGGCGGTTCCTTTCACTTCATCTTACATTCAGGCTGCTTTAAGCGATTAAAACAAATATATCAATTCTGTCTTTTATTTACATGTTGGCTGAAATTTAATAGGCTAAAATGAGCAATAGTTGCGAAGGAGGTGCTGGGGTGCTAATATAACCTGGCAATAAACACACCCTCCCCCCCCCCCGTGTGATGAAGTGTGCCCCACTAGCCTCAGATCAGGCCACTAGCTCAACGGGACCAGGAAACATCTCTATCACCGGGCTGCATCATAGCAGGTGGTCAAGAGCTGGGCTTCTCACGTTGGTCTAGGTTTATCCCACACCTGCACGACAGGTTCAAACCTCAGTACCGTAAATTTTTCATCTATGAAATGGGAACATTAATCGGACTGCCTCATTGGGCTGTAGTGTGTATTAAACTGTTTTAAATACACCACGTCAGCAGAGAACAATGGTAGGCATATATTAAGGAATTCATTACCATGTGTCCATTCTGATGGTGACCTTACAGGACAGGGGAGAACTGCCCCTGTGAGTTTCAGAACCGCTTGCTGGTAGTTTTGAATTGCTGTCCTTGTGGGTCACAGCCACCAGCACTCCTGGTGACCCTACAAAGACTTTGTAAATCATCTTTCTCCTGCATAGCTTCTGGTGGGCTTGAACTACTGACCTTGAGGGTAGCAACTCAGCGTTTACCTGAGCCACCAGTGCTCCTAGAGATATATCAAGTGTTCAATGTTTAAGAAAAACACAAAGCAAACCCAAACTTGCTGCCGTCAAGTTGAATCTGCCTATAAAGTATAGAGATGCTACAGAAGGGAGAAGACAGCTCCAGCTGGTTTCCAAGGCTGTGATCTCTAAGAGCTGATTTGCTCTCCTTCAGGAGGGTCTGTGGGCTCAATCACTGACCTTCTGATTAGCAGCCCAATGTGACCCCAAAGAGCACTTGAGTAAGTCATCGACATTATCATTTGAGTGAATTATTATGCCCTTGGTATGATACTGACAGTTTGGTCCCCTTGGGAGAAAGCGAGTGAGGGACGTAAGGAAGAAAACAGATGCGCACAAGGGAATGTAAAGTACTCTCTTTCTAAGAAAGCAACTATACAGTTGATTTTCCTTATGGATGCTATCATTTCCTTCGCCCTCTCTATGCCTCCTGAAACTTTACCCGTGTTTTTGGAAGGCGGGTGTGGTGGGGGACTATAAAGCCATTCTGGATGCTTCTGCTCAGTGTTCCGAGTCTGTCTGTAAGATGCACCTCTTGTGCTTTGCTACTCGCATTCTGCTTTCCTTTAATGTTCCTTCGATCTGGTGGACGCCTACAACACTCAGTAAATTGTTAATCCTGGAGGACAGCAATTGTCTTACAGAAAACAATGCTTGGCACATAACCAAAAAAGCTTGAACCAAATTAAAAGCTTTTGGAGTCATCTCTGACTGCTGGCTGTTGAGCAGCCACGTGCTTTAGCTGCTGTGCACGACAAGAACACACGACCAGGTAGCCCTCTGCGTGACGGAACACAATGCTGCCTGCCCGGCCCTGTGCACCCCCATGGTCGTTGCTGTCTTGAGTCCACTGTTGCGTCAATTCACTTCCCTGCGGTCACCTTTGTTTATGCTGACCCCTTTCCTTAGAACAAAGCACGGTGGACTCTTTTAAAAGAATTGGCTGTTTCTGGTGATGGGTTCAAAACAAGCCTCCCCTTCCTTGCTCTCCTGGAGCAGTCTGGTTGTAGTTCTTCTAAGACGGACTTAGTTGTGCTGCTGGCAGTTCATGTACACGCAACACAAAGGATCGTCACAAAGTTCAAGGAAAATGGAATTAAAAGATAACAGAATTTCCTACCAACTTTTTTGAAGCCCCCATGTATTTTACAAATACCACAATTCACGTGCATCAGTGAATCTCCTGTCTCCCCGAGTCACTGTCCAGCTTCTGGATATATGTGAGGGGCCGAGCATACCAAGTGCTGGAGTCAAGAACATCTGGGTCCTCAGAGGGCTTTGTGCGGTTCAAAGAAGGGTTTTGGTTTTTTGGTAGCAGATCTTCTCATGCAATATGACATATAATTTTTTAATTGCCGCTTCACACTGTTTTCAAAATGTTTACTGGTGATGCAAAGAAAATGAAATCTTTGACAACTTCATTTTTTTCTCTGTATTATGTTGCTTACTGGTCCAGTTATGAGTTTCATTTTGTGCACACTCAGGTCTAACCTGGACTCACGGTTACAGTTATTTACCTTTATCAGTAAGTGCTTCAAGCTATACTGGTTTTCAGTAAGCCAGGTTGTGTCATCTTCACATAGTTCAACTTCATAACTTATTTGTTCGGCAAAGAGTTTGCATAAATATGGAGAAAAGATATAACCCTGCCACCTATCTTTTCAAATTGTGTGCCAGGCAATAAATACTGCTCTGTTGAGTGGCTAACGGCTTCTTGATCCACGTACATATTCATAAAATTCTCATTTTTCATGTTATCAATAATTTCTTACGATCTAAACCAGTATTTCCCAAAGTGGGCAATACTGCAAGACCCTGTGCCCCGGGTTTCTGGGAAGACCCTGCTGGGACAATCCAGGGAGTCTGCAAATGCAGATATCTACACTTTATCTTAGATTACAGGGTATAGTATACAAGCTTTTAATTTGTCAGGGGAACGCCAAGTAAACTTTTTTTCGTGAAAAGGAGGTGATAGGCCAAATACGTTTCGGAACCTATGGCTTAATCAAATAAATGTCTTCAAGTAGTCAGTAATGCAGATAAACTCCTGGTATTCTCTGCTTCTGGCCTATAGCCGTCTGACACCAGCAGTGATATTACTCTTCCATGTTGTCTTCTGAATGTGGCTTGAACCCTTAGCATTTCCCTGTTGATGAATGGAGGCAGTCATTTTTTAATAGTCTTCGGGCACAATACAGCCACATGAGATACTAATGGCATTGATATTTCCACCTTCCATTCCACTTCCTTTCTGTGGAGTGGGCACTAGTGTAGATCTCCGCCAGCTGGTTGGCCAGGTAATGCTTCCAGTGTGGCAGCCAGTGATGAAACATCTCAGTGGACAGGCTGTCAATTCCTGGGTCCTTGGTTTTCAGCAGTGTCCTTGGTGCAGCTTGAACGTCTTCCTTCTCTAACAGCAGTTTTTTTTTTTGTCCCAGCAGTTCTTGATTCATAAGCTGCCTCTTGTAACGGCTGAACACCAACCAATTCTTTTTGGTAAAGTTGCTCTGGTTAGTCTTGCCATCTTATCTATCTTCAGCTTTTGCAACATGTAATTTCTGCATAGCAATGTTAACGTCTATTTAATATGGTTACATAAACATACAGCACGTCTTTACTTTTACCACAAAAACATTACTGAAGTATAGCATCCAAAGCATACTTTGGTAGAGTATTTATCGGTGTTCTCTTTCTACCCTATCTCATTTTACAGGTACCCAAAGGTACCTACAGGTTTCCATTGTAAGGGTTAAAAAAGTTAGCGAAGATTCTTAGTTTCTGAGTCAGAGTACCTAATAAGTTAATATATATTCTATGAATAGCTAGGGTAGGAATACAACATACTAGGTTTTGATTATTGGAGCCTTTTTCTTGAGCATGTGGAAAGTTAAGTGTTAAAAATTATACATTGATAAACAATTATGTAGTTTTCTCTTTCTTGTCCAAGTTCATCCATCAGAAAAGAAAAAGAGTGATGCTCAAAGTAAAAGCAATGTCGTAGTGAACTAAGAAAAGTCATGACTTCACACATATTACTGAGCGACCATTCTCTCCGTGACAGATGTTGAGCTAGACTGGAAGATCCTGAGAAGCCCTCTTCTCACGGCCAGAAGACAGGTCTATCCTGAAGGGTGACCAGGTGTGCACAGAGCAACACAGAGCACAGAGGAGATTCCTCAGAGAACTCAGTAGGAATCACAGCGCTGACACCATCCTAATTATGAAACTTTTAAGACCGGAGAAAGGCTAAGATTTGAAACATGTCTGCATCTATGACCGTAGTTAAAAAGTGTCAAAACTAGAAGAAAGCTGACTTTGATTCTAGTTCTTCACACCAAATGGCTCAATTTTTTTTTGAAAACACACACTACCTATCTCGATGCCATCAATGGTCACGTGAATGGTGTAGAGTCCAACGGCTCCGGGTGTCCAGTTTGCACAGTAAGTGCCATCGTTGTTGACACGGATCAGCATGTTCTCACTGGGTCTGAAAAGATATTCAGACAGGTATTGGACACTTTGCTTTCAGCTAAACAGCTAACACCTTCATTATGAATATTTAATAAATATTTTTATTATCATACTGCCTAGTAATCTTAACTGTCCTGTATTTTTTCCCCAAATGACTCAATTTCTTCTTCCTCACCTCAAAACTTTCAGCCATTCTCCAATGTTAGTGTGTGTGCTGCCGAAGCGAGTGTGATCATGACCTGACCTCTTCCTTCAGTGAGCAAACAAGCAACCTCTATCTCAGTCATGTTTATACCCCACTTTCCCTCATGTTCTCTCCTCATACACTGGGAGCCAGGTGCTCCACTCATGCAGTGAATCTCCTTCCAAGACCCCCATGCTACAATCCCTTGTTTCTACCCCTGCATCGCTTTCACTTTAGTGAAACATTTCTATTAGCAGACAACAAGCTTTAGGATATCTCACCTGGAAAAAGAACAACCCCCCCACCTCCATGATCATTGAAGACAAATGGGTGCATAAACAAATGTGGTGAAGAAAGCTGATGGTGCCCGGCTATCAAAAGAGATAGCGTCTAGGGTCCTAAAGACTTGAAGGTAAACAAGTGGCCATCTAAATCAGAAGCAACAAATCCCACATGGAAGAAGCACACCAGCCTGCGTGATCATGAGGTGTCAAAGGGATCAGGTATCAGGCATCAGCAGAAGAAAAAAATCTTATCATAGTGAATAAGGGAGGGAGTGCAAAGTGGAGACTCAAAGCCCACTTGTAGGCCACTGGACACCCCCTTACAGAAGGACCTCGGGGAGGAGATGTGCCAGTCAGGGTGTGATGTAGCAACGATGAAAAATACAACTTTCCTCTAGTTCCTAAATGCTTCTTCCCCCCCCACCCCACCCCCACCCCCTAATCATGATCTCAATTCTACCTTGCAAGTCTGGCTAGATCAGAGGATGTACACTGGTGCATATGGGAGCTGGGAATGCAGGGAATGAAGGGCCGATGATCCCTTCAGGACCAGTGGTGTGAGTGGCAATACTGGGAAGGTGGAAGGAGGGTGGATTGGAAAAGGGGACCAATTACAAGGATCTATATGTGGCCTCCTCCCTGGTGGACGGACAACAGAAAAGTGGGTGAAGGGAGACATCGGACAGGGCAAGATATGACAAAGTAATAATTTATAAATTATCAAGGACTCATGAGGGAGGGGGGAGTGGGGAGTGAGGGGAAAAAATGAGGATCTGATGCAAAGGGCTTAAGTGGAGAGCAAATGTTTTGAGAACGATGAAGGCAACTAATGTACAAATGTGCTTTACACAGTTGATGTATGTATGGATTGT
This sequence comes from Tenrec ecaudatus, assembly GCF_050624435.1. NCBI lineage: Eukaryota > Metazoa > Chordata > Mammalia > Afrosoricida > Tenrecidae > Tenrec > Tenrec ecaudatus. Next base: position 17,984,812 of record NC_134540.1, on the reverse strand, counting down.
GGTAAGAGTTGTATGAGCCCCTAATAAAATTATTAAAAAATACCTCCTCCCTTTGTATTATTGATATAAAAATATATTCAATAAGGTATATTTATTTTATCACTGATATAAAAATTTACCTAAAGAGATGTTTACAATCATTTTCTCCCTTTTCTCATTAACACTTACTCTTCTCTTAGGCCTTTGAACCCAACAACCAAAAGCAAACCCACTGCCAACACACAGCAACCTCTACGACAGGCTAGAGCCAACCCACAGGGTGTCCAGGCTGTAAATCTCAATGGATGCACACTACCTCATGGTTCTCTCTTTGGAGTCACTAGTGGGTTTACACCACCAACCGAACGCCTAACACGCTGCACTACCAGGGTTCCTTTTGCAGCCAACATTTCATTGCAGTTGCTGATGCATCCTTTTGCTGCTGGATTTTGTCTTCCCTCACTGGTCTTCCTGGTCACTTGTTGGCTGTACTTCTAACCACGTCTTAACTCAAGGGATGCACCAGGACTAGGCTCTAGATTTTTTTCTTTCTGTATAATTTTTTCTAGCTCATCATTCACTGATGCTCTTTTTAAACACCATCTATCTGGTTCTCGAGTTTATCTCTCCTCTGAGTTTCAAACAGATATTTCTAATTGCTTATTTATAATCTCTTCTTCAATTACAAAGGGTATGTTCTCATCTCAAGTTTAATATACACAAAGAAAAGTTCTAATTTCCCCCTTGACTTTATCACCCAGTAAAACAAAATAAACCCCAAACCACCTACTCATTCTTCAGTTTTGTTAATCCTTTAAAAAGCCATGCTCTCTACCAGTGGTCAATAAACATGTTCTACAGAGTTAAAACTACTACCAATAAAACCCGGGGAAAAGCTCTGCTGGGCGGAGCTTTCAGAGTACACATTTTTCCCACCAAGTGAGCACCGAGCACCTTGCTCTGAGTTAGTGCACCCAGTGGCATCGCCTGGGAAGGTTCTCTGTGGTCACAGTCCATTTTTTCGTAAAAGCAGTTTTGATCGAATCTTGATTTTTGTGATGGCCAATTTAAGAGAACCGTGTACGGCTGTGAAATTTTGTTTCCTGGTCAGGAAAAATGCCACAGAAACTGTTTTGATGTTGAACACCGGTTACTAAGGACAGAACTATGGGGAAAAACTCAAGTGTACGAGTGGTTTGCTCATTTCAAAAAAGGTGACATGTTGATTGATGACAAACTTTGTTTTGGAAGTATGTCAATTTCCTGTACAGACGAAAATGCCAACAAATGCGTGCACTTGTGCTCTAAAGACTGATGACAAACCCCTGAAGACGTGGGGGCGTTATTTGGACTGTTCTGGAGCTCAGTTCAGATTTGGGAATGAGAAGGGTCACTGTGAAATTTGTGCCTCGGATTCTGACTGGCCAGGAAAAAGAGCGAGAGTGGCAACATGCAGTGCTTTGAAAGAGCAGCTCCGAAGTGACCCAGACTTTCCCAAGGTTGAGACCCAGTGCTACTCTTTAACCCTGAAAGCAGACAACAAGCAAGCCGAAGACCCAAAACAACGCTCAAGTGAAATCAAAGGTCAAGACAATGCTCATTTGTTTTTTGATGTGAGGGGGGAGTGCATTTGGAGTTTGGTCCACAGGTCAGACTGTTAATGAAGCTTTCTACTTAGAGGTTCTGAAAAGATTTCGCTACAGTGTGCAACAATAAAGGCCTGATTTGTAGCAAATGGGGGACTAGTTTTGCGACCATGGCAATGCAGCTGCTTGTGCAGTCAGTTGTTGGCAAAAATCAGCATGCCTCTGTTGCCCCAAGAACGTCTGTGTGACTTCTTTTTTGTTTCCATGAATGAAGAGGGACATGAGAAGAGAGTGATTTGACGACTTAGAAGAGGTGAAGGAGAAAACGAAGGTGCTGTCAGCCATCCAAACAGAAGAGTTTGAAAACGTTTCCAAGAAAGAATTGCAGCTTTGACAAATGTATTAAGTGTCAAGGAGAGTACTTTGAAGGTGCTAAGGCTGTTTTGTAAAAAACAAACAAATAAATAAATACATAGCTTGGAGTATGGGGTGCGTGTGGAATCTGGCTTTTCTTTTGGGGGGGGAAGGGGGGATACTCCTATTTTAGGCTTTAGGATGAAAACCTTGACCACTGCCAGGCCCAAACAGCATGGATCATTGATCTCAGCACCGATCACTGATCTTTCCATCACCATGTGTTTGACTCTCCTCAATAGCCAGGTCTGACAGCTCTCCCTTCTAATGCAGATCCCACCCATATCAATCCGGTCTCTTCACTTCCACTGCTCATAGTCCGTCCACTCTCCAGCCATCAAATACTCTCTCAAAATGTGTAGCCACTTTCTACCTGCTTCCTCCCTTGGCTTCCTACAATTTGTTTTCCAGAGAGAAGCCAGAGTGAATTTTTAAAAGCTCTAAATCACATCAAGTTTCTCCCCAGATGAAAATGCATCAAATAAATTTGCTTAGAAAAAAAAATCACATTCCTTAGCCTAGCTTATTAATTATTACCATTCTACAGACAATGGGCTCTGCTGTAAACAAGTATGCGGATGGTACAGGGCCATCTTGCTTACTTATTTAAAGCCTGTTTCTCTCTTGAGATGTAAAAGCCCCAAGAACGAGCACCTTTCCTGGCTTGTTCACAACAGTGCCCCAGATGATCCGGTAACAGTATCCCCCATAGAGCAGTTTGCTACATTAATAGATGAATTACACAGACACGAGCCAATTTTGGTTGGATTTTAAATGTTCAGGGCATATTAAAAGTCTATTTACATGAAACCCTATTCAATTTATTGTTTAACACAGTGGTTCTCAATCTTCCTAATGACCCCCCAAACATAAAATTATTTTCATTGCTACTTCATAACTGTAATTTTGCTACTCTTATGAATCAGGTGACCCCCAATGGGGTTGCAACCCACAGGTTGAGAACTGCTGATTTTAACACCATAATAAATCAGATTTATTTAATAATGTTGTATGTTTCTATTGCAAAGGGCCTTCTATTTATTTATTTTTAAATCATTTTATTGGGGGCTTGTATAACTCTTATCACAATCCATATATCCATCCATTGTGTCAAGCACATTTGTTGCCATCATCATTCTCAAAACATTTGCTTTCTACTAGAGCCCTTGGTATCAGCTTATTTTTCCCCGCCCTCCCTGCTACCTCCTCCTTCATGAACGCTTGATAATTTATAAACTATTATTATTTTGTCATGTCTTACATTGTCCGCTGTCTCCCTTCACCCATTTTCTGTTGTCTGTCCCCCAGGGAAGAGGTTATATGTATTTCCTTGTAATTGGTTCCCTCTTTCTATCCCACCTTCTCTTTACCCTCCCAGTATTGTCACTTTCACCACTGGTCCTGAAGGGATCATCTGTCCTGGATTCCCCATGTTTTCAGCTCCTATCTGTACCAGTGTCCCTCCTCTGGTCTAGCCAGATTTGTAAGGTAGAATTGGGATCATGATAGCTGAGGGGAGGAAGCATATAAGAACTACCCTGACTGGCTCATCTCCTCCCTGTGGCCCTTAGTAAGAGGATGTCCAGTTGCCTACAGATGGACTTTGGGTCTCCAACCTGCACTTCCCCCTCATTCACATTGACTTTTTGTTCTTTGATGCCTGATAGCTGATCCCTTCGACAGCAATGTGATCACACAGGCTGGTGTGCTTCTTCAATGTGGACTTTGTTGCTTCTCAGCTAGATGGCAGTTTATCTTGAAGCCTTTAAAGACCCCAGACACTGTATCTTTTGATAGCCGGGCAACATCAGCTTTCTTCACCACGTTTGTTTATGCGCACATCTGTCTTCAGCGATTGTGTCGGGAAGGTGAGCTTCACGGAATGCCAATTTAATAGAACAAAGTGTCCTTGCATTGAGGGAGTACTTGTGTGGAAGCCCAATGTCCATCTGCTACCTTAATACTAAACCTATAAATATATGCACTTAGATTTATTTCCCTGTCAACATATATAAATATATTTACATATGTACATGCCTATATTTAGACCTCTATAAATGCCCTTTGCCTCCTACTTCCTTCCTCTATTTCCTTTTACTTTCCTCTTGTCCCACTATCATGCTCAGCCTTCATTTGGGTTTCAGTAATTCCTTCTATTACATTGCCCTTGACCAATCCCTACCAGGCCTCTAACACCCTCCTTGCCACTGATTTTGGATCACTTTTTGTTCCTTTGTCACTAGGTTTGTTAACATCTACTTCCTTTCTCCCGCCTCCCCCTCTTCCATGCCCCCCCCAACTGTCAGTCCTGTTGGTTTCTCCTCAATTGTTTATCCCACCTATCTTATGTACATAGACCTGCAGAGATAATAATATGGACAAAAACAAGACAGAGCAAAACCAAGCAACAAAACAACAATAATTTTAAAAAAATGACAAAAAAGAGAAAAGACTGTCAAGAGTTCAAGGTCTGTTTCTTGAGTAACATGCCCTGGCCCCAGAGTCTATTTTGGGAACTCCCTCAGATGCCTGGCTCTGCTCCCCTTGCTAATCTGTTGCATGACCTGAGTGTTTTCCTCGTGGTGGTGGGGTCAGATCAGGCACAATTCCCACACTGTGTCTCCAGTGTTGTCCCTTGCAGGGCTATGGGTCAGTGCGGGATGTCATGTCTCACAGTGGCGCTGGCCCCTATGGTCCACAGAGGACATTTTAGAGCTGCCAGTAAGTCAGGGACAAAATGCTACTTCCCTACTACTAGACAAAGATAGGCTACTTTCCTACTACTAGACAATGATATACTATTTCCCTACTACTAGACAAAGATATACCCTTAAAGCCTAGCTATTTTGACAGAGAACTTAGTAAACTGAGTATCAAAATTCTATTTTGAAACATATGAGAATAAACTCAAAATAATGTGTCAATTTTGAACAAGTCATGTGACATAATGAAATCTGTAAGTTATTATACTTTTCAGATTCAATGGAAAACTTTTTTCTATGGAGGTGGTCTCTCCAATAGCATAACCTGTCCAATCTTTTTGTTCAAGAAGCAATTTTAAAATTTCATTCAAACAACCAAATAAACTGTTAAAAGAGCTGCTTGAATCTGCAGTTAAAACAACTCCTTTGGGGCTGCAAACGGAGACAACAGAACAGACCATGAGTGTAACACCAACTGAAACGGCTCTACTACGTACTGGGCAAAGAAAAGGAAAAACGCCCAAAACAAAGCCAACCAAAATACAAACAAGCTGCCACACAAAAACAAATCAACCAGCTCTAAATCCACTTCATACACTTTAAAACACTAATTACTTTCTTTACCACCTAAGTATTATGTAGTATATAGACAATATTTCAGTTGAATATAAATACATTCTATTTGAATATCTACATGTTATTCAACATGTAAGAAACTTCCAATAAAATATTTTTAATGCTTTAAAAATGTATTTGCCATTAGTAGAATATGTACTTGCCGTTAGCAAATTCGGAATTACAGTTAGAAAGATTAGACTCACAAGTAGTTCATATTGCACATCTTGGCTAAGGTTTCAGGAACGTGCTCCTTACCTCTTAGGGGTTGGTGATGCAAAACGCAGTTCTTCAAATGAATAGTTTTCATAAACCTTGAAGAAAGAGAACAGTAAGAATTGTAAAAAAAATCATTAAACTGTCTATGCATTACAGAAAAAAAGTAAGTCAGCCAAGTAGCTCACATCAATTATAAATATTATAAAGACCAAACAAAACTTTTTAAAATACATAAGAAAAAATAAGTAGAACACTTCTCTCACTGCCACTGAGTCAAAGCCTACCAGGAGGATTTGTGATTCATGTAACTGTGATGGGACAATCACCCACAACATAAAGAACATATCAATCACAAAATAACAATCTATAAATTATCAAGGGCTCATGAGGGAGAAGGGAGCGGCGAGGGAGGGGGAAAAAAAAGAGGACCTGATGCAAAGGGCTTAAGTGAAGAGCAAATGCTTTGAAAATGATTAGGGCAAAGAATGTACGTGTGTGCTTTATACAATTGATGTATGTATATGTATGGATTGTGTTAAGAGTTGTATGAGCCCCTGATAAAATGTAAAAAAAAAAAAGATCAGAGAACTATCCTACAAACACTGAGCTAAGAAATTTGGATGACCAATAAATATCTGACAAGCTACTCAACTCAACTAGAAAACAAGAAGTTGTCAAATAAAAAACACAAAATAAACGTATCACAGTCATCATTTTGTATTTGTAAGAACCAAGTACTTGGCCCTTTCATATATCGCTGACGAGGTAAGTTTTGGTAATATTTAATACAGTTGAAGATGTTGTGATCCAGCAATTCCATATCTTGGGAAAACTTGAGTATGATTAATTATATCGTTTCATAGTTGCTAAACCACTAATTCATGTCCCAGCCAAGCAGACACATAACCAGAGGTAGATTATCCAATAAGCAATTAGCACAAGCTTATTTGGACTTATTAGCTAATCTGTGTTGAGTAATTTCACATAGGCAAAAAGCCTGACACTGTTCACAATTATTAAGTAACCACAAGTAAACCAGCCCATGCTTACTTTGCTGACTGGGTCACCCAACATTTCATAGTCATAGACATCATAACCAAAGTCACTCTCAGGCTGCATTTCAGCATCTTTACCGCAAATGTATGTTGCTAATGTGCAAAGTAGTTGGATAATATATTGTTATAAATGTGAGCTGGCAATCAGAATAGATTCAAGGGGTAGTGAGGGTATTGAATCAACTAACTGTACTTGGTAACTGATGTGGAGGGTGCATAAAGAAAGAGCAAGAAAATACAAGTGGGGTTCTAAACCTTTACGGAAAAATAGAATTGAAAGCTAATGAAATGGTTCCATACATTTCCTGAAGCTCCCTGGTAAAAGGCAAATTTCACTTTTGGAGTCTGAGTGGTAGGAATGGTGAAGTGGAGGCAGACTAGATCCTGGCTTGGATGTGCTAATTTGTAGATATCTGAGAAATGACCGAAGGAGCTGTACCCAAAGATGTTGGATGCACAGATATGAAGTGTAGGATTACAGACTGACATAAATTTTTCTTGTAATTTAAAAGATTTGAGAACAGTCAGCACTTAAATTGCACATGAAGTTGTGGGTCTCTGGACAGTATGGTTCACAGAGAATGAAGAAAGGTTCCGGCACAGGCTCCGGGGTAGCTACTTCACCAGTGGTCCGATTCCCAGCATAGTGTGCACGTGCAGTCAGCTGGAGCAATTGTTAGGAAGGTGTCCTAACCTGACTGCCAGACTTTTAAATTCCGCAGTCTGGACAGCGTGTCTGCAATTTCCGTTTAAAACGAACACGGAGAGTGATTTCAATTCAAAATCTCTATTTCAAGAATCCAAAAAATATGCTGCTGCAAGTTTTACAACGATAAAACGCTCCATGGACTGGGTTCCGGCTGCATTTGGACCACTGACTTATTTGTTAATGAGTGGTGAAAATATTTTTTTTCCTTGATGAGTAAAATAAACTTACCTTCATCATTGTTATGGCAATATATCGAGCCTCCTTCACGATCATCGGTTCATAGGAAACGTCCAGCTTTGGTGATGCCAGTCCGCCAAAAGTCATGTCGGTATTAGACGATGCAGCTGTTACAGCGGGACTTCCAGGGATCCTCTGAGTTTTCTTGACTTGCTCCTGTTGTACCGATGATTTTTTCTGACAAACGGGGACTGCTTTCACTTCCACCTAAGTGTGACATTATAAAAACCAAGTGCTAAGAGCGCACAGTTTTCCACAACAAACCAAAGCAGCAGCTTACAACTATGGGATTTACAACGATGCAAATCTTGTATTAACACGGATTCCTCTTGGGCATTCCCTCCAGAGATTTATTTAAGATTGTCGGAATGACTTTAAGATAGTTCTAATTTTTTCAGCATAAATCACCATGAATATCAGAATGTAAAATGAAAATAAATGTCATCATTGGTAAAGAAAAGGATAGAATGAATCTAGATTGAGTCCTTAGAGAAAAATAAAGACAAATATATATATACATGCTTTTAAATTGTAAGACATTTTCCTTAGAGATGCTTTTTTAATATCTATTTTTGACATTTTTACTGTGGTAAAATAAGTACAACATAAAATTTGCCGCTAAGCTATTAAAATTTTTTTAAATAGAATTTTTTTAAATGAAAAGTTTACAGACCAGATTTTTTTTTTTGCGTGTCAATACTTTATTTTGGTGTAAAGACGGAAGCTGGAAAATACACTGTATTTAAAATTTGCTTGGTTCCCCATCATGTGGAACACCCCCCACCCTCCTTAGAGCTAATCTGTTCAAACTCAAATACTTAAAAATTACAGCAGCAAAACAAAGCAAGGAAAAGGAGAACCCAATGGAGAAGGCGGTGAGCCCGATGATGGAGAGGGCGGTGCAGACCAGATTTTCATCGAAAATTTTCTATACAACTTGTCTAGTGACATTGGTTACTTTTTTTTTCAATTCAAAGGTAGGCAGCAAATAATATCAAAAAAATCAATTAAAGGTGAAAACCGAGGATGCTAAATTTTAGCTTAACCAAATCTATAATTCATTTGACTACTTTTCAATGCAGAATTCAGTATCTACAACTACATTCACAATGTTCTGCGATCACTATTATCAATTTGCAAAACATTTTCATCACCCTACACAGAAATTATGTACCAATTAAGTGATAAAAGAATTATTTTCACCATTAGATTAAAACACAAAGGGCTTATTAATTACATGCATTACAATGTCCTAAAATTTAACTGTAAATCAATCTTAGGGAGGAGCCCACTGCCATGTGCAATCCCACAGGTGACCCTGAAGGGCAAACGTAGAACTGCGTTGACTGTAACTCTTCCGGGGACTCTAAGCACCTGCCACAGACAGACAACTTTCATCGGTCAGTGTGTAGATTGCAGAGGTTGACCAGCTTCACTCGGACAGTATTACCTTCATGTTGGGAACATGTACCACATCCCCGTACTGGTCTTTTGTCTGAACAGTTATGGTGGTTGGCCAGCCACAACGAATGTCGTCCTTATTCAGGATCAGAGATGTTTTCTGAGGATCAGCATAGGAGTCTGGCTGAAGCCACCTACAAGTGATAACAATGCATTCGTTCATCAGCACTTTAGTGATAAACAGTCAGGTAAATAAGAGCTGTATCCAAACAATGTTCAAACCCAACCTCCACTTCCTATTCAAGACAGTAGGCACAGGGCCTTTCTGGGAGAGTGATTAATGCCAAGTTCCTTTAGAGCAGTGGTTCTCAGCCTTCCTCATGCCGTGAGCCTGTAATACACTTCCTCATGTTGTGGTGACCCCCCAACTATAAAATTATTTTTGTTACCACTTCATAACTGCCATTTTGCTACCGTTATGAATAATCATATAACTGATAAATATTTCCATTGTTACAAATTGAACATAATTAAAGCAGTGATTCATCACAAAAACAGTGTGTAATTATATATTGTGAAATATTTATTTCTAATTACAAATCAATGAATTTTTGTCTTGAAGCATGGTGTAGCATGGGTAACAGTCTTGAGGCCGGGTATTAGTATGTGGGTGTATTTTCATGTGGGCGGACCTGCCTGGAGACGGATAGAGGTGCGGTGTCTTGGTTCCTAAGATCATCGGAAATATGTGTTTTCCGATGGTCTTGGGCGACCCTTATGAAAGGTTGAGAACTGCTGCTTTAGAACATGATTTATTCTAGAACATTAGACTTTAATATGCACAATAGAGAAGTAATTTTTATATCCAGAAACATGATATTTTAACTATGGCTAGTTCAAAATAAAAGCAATAAAAAACTAGATTGTATATAGTTTGCAGTTCCAAATGCACTCATTTGTTCTGGGGCCTGATTCTGTTTGCCAACCTGGGAAAGGGGCAAATGTATGTACAAACAGGGACAGAAATGGCATTTTACTAGTTCAAGGGGTACTGCCTATTTCTCCCCACATACTTTCTCAACTATCTTCCTCCCTACATTCTTTATGTAAATGTTGCCAATTTTCTGTAATTTGTGAAATCAATTAGCACATTCTGTGATCTATATTCAAATTGCCTTATAAAATAAATAGCTAATTCATCACAGCATAGCAATGAAACTGACTTAAAGGTGGTTTTATTCCTAATTAATATTTTGATATCGTTAGTCTTTTTAACTTCATAAAACTAAAACCCAGAAAAGGTTAGATTTACATTTTGTTTTACCAGTAAAAATCGCATGAGCAACAAACTTTAATTCTTACGTCTTCAAATAAAACAAGTACCAGCCCCTCAAAAATAGGCTAGAACTCTGCAAACTCAAGTGATTTGCATTGTATCCATACTGATTGTAGATTTCCAAAACACAGCAAACTACGCTGCTACAATAAAATGCAGTGATAAACCTGAGTTTAATCCAGATGTTACATTTCTCAACTACATCACCTGTTCCAAATAATTCTTTTTAAAAAGTTCACCTAGAAAAGTATAAAATAAGCATATCTATCATATATTATATATATACACATATATATATTAGCTACCCTTTAATAGTTCAGTGAATTCTAAACACAAACACCAGATTTATTTTAGGCAGACTTTTTATATTCTATTTACTCCTTTTTCATTTCTATGAGCAGAAGACAGAAGAATGACATTACCTTGCAAGCCTCCCACCACTTGATCCTGGAACACAGGCAATGAAATCATCCAGAAAGGACTGCTCATTGCTCTGGATTTGAAGTGGTAAGTTTCCTTCCAGGGCCTCTAATATAGTTGGTGAATGAGAGAGAGCTAAACCCTTTCCAAGAATACCAGAATGTGTTTTGCACACCTGTTGAGAGAAAAATCATTTATACACTTAAAATATAAATCATTACCTCCATGAACTTTTGACGTGTGCAACAACTTTAGATAAGCCTTCTGGGGAAGTTACTCTGGAGGACAAAAATATGGCAACAAAAATTCCAGTATCTTTCTGCTGCCTTACACCTTTCTCTCACAAAAATACTGGCTCTCTCAGATTGGTTACAAAGAAAGATTAGAGGGTGAGGCTGTGCTCCACCTGGGTTTTGTTGCTTTGGGTTCTGCAAGCTACCTGAGCCCGTGCAGTCTCTTTCCATCAGAAGTACCTCCTATAGGTAGCTGTAGCAATCAATTTTAGTATCAATTACTATCAGCTAAAAGGACCCCTGATGGAACAATGGCTAAGCATTAACTCAAAGGTTGGTGGTTCAAATCTGCTTTGCCACTACTCAGTGGGATAAAGATATGGAGATCCGCTTGTTGCGATTTATGGATCTGGAAACCTTGTGGGGCAGTGCTAGCTGTCCTACTGGGTTGCTAAGAGTAGGACTTGATCCCACGGCAACTACTCAGGCCTACCGACAATTACCATCCCCAAACTGCGTCTGGCTCTTTTGGAGGGGCGGTACTATGGTGTTGACTTAAACAGTATTAAATATCTTATTGTGGTTGCACATGAACTACATTAGTCTAGCCTTATTATAATTTATTAGCCTTATTATAATTATGAAAAAGGAAATATGTTTAGAATTGTCAGCTAATAAGCAAGGCTTATGTGTTTTATTTTTTAAGCCTTACATGTTTTTGAAAAATGTTGTTAAATGTTGAAAATCTAGTAATTTAAATGACTAACTACAAAGCAAAGTATTTTTTTTCATACGAAAGGGTTACTTATCCCGGTAGTATCAACTTTGTACAACAGTGACCTCAGCAATCTACAAATTGTGCAATTTAGTGAATCAGTCTCTTTAGGCTCAAACAGGGTTGGGTTCAGATCCTGGCTTTGGACAAGTTATTTGCTGTGTGATCCTAGGTTAACAAATTACAATCCATTCTTTATTCTGTACATGATAGAAATTAGATTTAAGATAATATTCCTTTTACGGGGTTCCTGAAAGAATTTAAATCAAGTAACATACATCAAATGCACACTACACTGCCTAACAAAATCCAAACCCACTGCCATCATTATCGATTCCAGTTCATAGGGGCCCTGAAAGACAGAGAATTGTCCCATGTAATTTTTCCAAGGTTGGAAATCTTTATGCATCAGTCTGCCCCATTTTTCTTCACACGAATAGCTGGTGGGTTCAAACTCTTGACCCTTTGGTTTGCATTTGAATACCGGGATCCTTTTCTGCTGCGTAGTCCAGCACACTTAGGAAGTAGGAGGTGGTGGTTGTAAGCTCTCAGGTTGATTCTGACTCACGGAGACCTTATAAGGCAGAGCTGAACTGTGGATAGTGTTTCCAAGATTGTAATCTATCTTTCCAGGAGCAGAATGGCACAGTTTTTTCCTATGGAGCTGGAGTGTTCCAACTGCCAACCATTTGGTTAGACATTCCCTAAATCCCACCATCACTAGAGCTCCTAATGAAGCAAATCTAAAATTAAAAAAAAGAAAGCCAGAGCTATGACCACTGACTTCCAGCCACCATAGAGGGCAGTCGAACTGCTCCACTGGGTTTCCAAATCTGCAATCTACAAACCGACGGCCTGGCTTTCTCCCACTAGTGGTGGGTTCCAACTGCAGGCCTGTTACGTTAGAAGTCCAGGCCTTAACCATGTGTGCCACGAGGGCTTTTTGCCTCAAAGATCCAAAACCAAACTCACTGTCCTCATGTCGATTCTGACACACATTGACCTTATACAGCAGAGTACAACTGGACCTGTGCATTTCCAAGACTATAAACGTTGGCAGGAGTCGAAGAAGTCTCATTTTTCTCCCTCAAGAGTAGCTGGTGGCTTTGAAGTGCAGACCCTGTGATTAGCAGCCCAATGCATAACCCACGACACCACCACTGCTCTAGTCTCACAGAGGGTAAGTGTTTAATATACATTAGACCACGACAATGGCGACGTACATTGTGGTTGTGGTGGTGATGTGTGCCACTGAGCTGGCACCTCCTCCCTTGTTCTGTTCTTACAACTAACTGGCTCTTGACCCATGTACAAGTTTCAAATGAGCACAATGAAGTGTTCTTGCATTTCCACTCTTCTTGAGGTTATCCAGTTTGTAATTATCCAGTCGTGTGACTTCATAGTCAATGAAACACGAGTCAACATCTTGCTGGTATTTTCTGTTTTGAGCCAAGATCCACCTCACGCCAGCGATGACACCCTTTGTTCCACGTCCTCTTCTCAACTCTGGCAGCTTCCCGGCAATAGGCTGCTCTAACTGTCACTGGATCATCTTCGGTCAAGTTTAATTCCTGTGTGCTAATGACATTGTTCTATAGTCTGAGCATTGTGTTGGGTGACCTTTCTTTGGAATGGGCACAAATATGAATCTCTTACAGTTGGTCAGGTAGCTGTTTTTCAAATTTCCTGGCATAGAGTGAGTGCGTCCAGGGCTTCCTCAGCTTTCTGAAACATTTCAATGGGTATCCCGGCATTTGGCGAATGACTTCGGTGTAGCTTAAACGTCTTCCTTCAGCACCATTGGTTCTTGCTCATATGCTTCTTCCTGAAATGGTGGACTGTCGACTAGTTCCTTCTGGTGTCATGGCTCTGGGCATTCTCTCCATCTAATCTTGGTGCTTCCTGCATCTTTGAAGATTTTGCCTATAGAATCTTTCACAATGGCAACGTGATTTTTTCTTGAGTTCTTTCACTTTCGGATATGTTGAGCGTGCGTTTTCCTTTGCTTTTCTAATCCAGGTCCTGGCACATTGCATTATAGTATTTCACTTTGTCTTCTCAAGCTGCCCTTTGAAAATTTCTATTCAGCTCTTGACTTCATCATTTTTCCATTAGCTAGTATATGATTGATTGCCAGTTTCATAGTCTCTTCTGATATCCACTTTGACAGTTCCTTTCTTTTAGATGATCTTTGCGCTTTCTTCAAGAGTGATGGTCTTTGATGTCCTCCTAAGCTACCTGGATCTCTGTCATCAGTGTTCAATGTGTCGAATCTGCTCTTGAGATCTTTTCAAAATTCTTATTTGCCTGCTGGGGACTTTGTTTTAATCTTTTTCAGCTTTGTCCTGAACTTACATCTGTTCCACAGTCCGACCCTGTACTGGTTTTAGCTGATGATATTGAACTTTCCCACAAATGTAGTCAAATTGGATTTTGTGTATTCCATCTGGGGAAGTCCATGTGTAAAGTTGCCCTTGTGTTATTGAAAAATGTTGAAAAGCAAGCCGTTGGTTTGGCAAAATTCTATCATGTGATCTCCAGCTCCGTTTCTGTGCACCAGTCCTTATTTTCCAACTACTGCTCCTACCACTATGTTTCCACCTTTTGCATTCCAATCACCAATAACTATCAATGTATCTCGACCACATCACATGTCAAAAAATGGAACAGGAGTTTTTTCCTCCTTGGAACAGCAGTGTAATAACAGGTTTTCTATATATCTGGCCTAAAGGACACTTCATAAATTATACTGAAGAATAATACATCAACCCCTTGTATGGTCTCCTTAACTAAACTGCTACTGGACACACAACAAGTATATGATAATGTTTGTGGAATAAAATCTGTTTGTATTTAAAATGCAAATATTTAACTGAAAAAAAAAAGTTAGGTGTTTTAAAGTCCAGAATGCTCTTGACATGATCCCCTGAGAGCACAGTGGACAAAGCCATGGGTTTTATCATCAAATCCCAGCCTTGTCCCCAGCGGGTGCCTGATGGTGAGAAACAACCCTAGTGCCCTGTGCCCCCTTCTTGTCTTTTCTGTATATGAAGGACTCTTCTCCACAGAGCTGTGGTGACCACGGAGTTAAAATATACCAGGTGTTTAAAAATAGTGCTGGTTAGAGGAAAGGTCAAGTAAGTACTTGTTTTTGTTGTTACTGCTTGGGTCAATGAATCTCAGGAATTAGGAAATTTGGGAACTGTCCTCTAACACCGAAGTAGGTAAATTCTGAATGTGTCACATAAGTTCTCTGAACCTTGGTAATTGTACTGCAAAACTCAAAGAGGTACTACCTGACCTCAAAGAGCAACTGTCAAAACAAAGAAATAGCATTACAGATGCTGTAAGCCATCCAGTAAGTACTCGCCTGCCAACTCGTTCTAACCACTTCGTGTGGTACACAGGGCTAGCACAACCGAAACTCACCTTTAGTCACATCCCACCAGAGTTGATCATGCTTGTCCAACCACACACTTACAGTCAGTCGCCTTTGTGAAAATGCTCTCCCCCATTCTCTGTCTGATACAACTTTTTCCCCAAGATCCAATTTAAATGTCTGCAGCTCCGTAGTTGTCCCTACACTCTTGACACTTAATTGCTCTTCTCTCCAAGAAGATTATGTCTAACTCCCGTTAACATCCCCCGATACCACATGGTAACAAGCACATCAGTCCTTCCCATTAAGGGGAACAGTTACAGGAGCTTTAGAACTGCCAGTGAACAGAACAAAATCCACAAGGAAGGACTCTGAGGGCCAAGGGGGGAAAAACGGCTGAGCTGAGTGAACACTAATTGTACAAGAACACACAATGGCTGTTCTGACAGTGCGTGGGCAGTACCTGTAAAGCAGCCTCTTCAAGAATTTCAAGATCTTCCTCTAATTCATTACCTGTGGGGCAAATGAAAAGCTTGACTAAAACATATACTTAGTTCAATTGTCTGGTTGCTTCCAGTAAGCTCTTTTCCATGTATCAAGACTTACCCTTGATAAGTCTCAGTGGTATACACTTAACAATGCCAAATATTTTCAGAATGAATATATGCTATAATTCACTATAAGGCAATACTAAAATAACAGCAATTAGTTTATTTTTAATATATGTAATATATTATAATACATATAAACAATTTATATTACATTACAAATACACACACACATACATCTCAATACAAGCCTACTGCTGTCCCTGTGATTCTGACTCACAGTGACGCTCGAGGACAGAGCAGACAGACCTGCTCCATAGGGTTTAAAGAGAAGAGTGTCATGAGCAGCTGGTGGTTCTGAACCACTGTCTTTTTGTTTAGCAGTCAAGCAGTTTAACCAATTAACCTACTAGAGCTTGTTGTACACACACACACACACACACACACACAAATATGTATTATTTTTAATTTCATATATTTTTATAAAAAGAAAAAAGGGAGGGAACTGATTATTTAGAATCCAAGCCTTTATTTTTTTCTGCCTTCTACCTTTAATATACCACAGTGACTGAGAAGCGCAAAGTAGTGACCGCATTGTCTAGCAATTTCCCTCTTTATCACTTAATATATGTAATATTTTATTTATGAGCTGTCTTTGAAAGTTTAAGGTACAAAAATTTGTTATGTACATGGGACATATTTAAGATAAAATATTTAAATGGTGTAGAAATGCGAAACAAAACATTTCACCCCATTTTTTATGGTATCTACTCACAAGATAATCAGTGTCACCATCTTTTCAATCCATCCTTGACCAAATATTTTTGTTCATTTGTACAGGTATGTAAAAGACATTGCTACATCAAAGTACAAGGGGCTTCTAGAAGTTTATGGAAAATGGAATTAGAAGTTGATGGGATCTTTCCATTAACTTTCTTGAAGCCCTCTTGTCTGTGCATATAAAATCTTAACAGCTACTGCAAATTTCCTCCAAAGAGGCTGGGCCCACTTTGCTCACATGAATGAACACAAGAGATTTTAAATCCTCACACATGTACCAGCATTAAGTTAGAGCAGAGTGAGAAGAATAAAAGGGGCAAGAGAGAAACAGAGAATGAAAAAGAGGGCAGAGAATGAGAAGGGACGTTGAGCAAGGACGGGTAGTCTCAGTGGAAGCGACAAATGGACTCGGGGTGGGGAAACGGGACAAACAGAGCCTAACTAACTAACTAACCCACTGCAATCAAGTTGATTTAGACTCTTAGCAATTCCCAAACAACAAAGTGCCAATATGTGTGTGTAAAGATTACCCTCCTGATCACAATTAGTGACCCACACAAGTGTGCATTACCCATTTCTGCGATTGCCTCATTTCTCCATTCTGCTTCACAAGGTCACTTCTTAAAAGACTAACAAGATTCAACCTGACTGCACTTTATTTTCTAATTCCACTTAAAGGACTTACATGTCTATCATTTTAACAAAATATTTGAGTATATCGATAGCCTATATATTTTCAAATCCAATGACAGATTTTAATTGACTTCTCAGACACACGCAAAACACCCACAAACATACTGGTTTTTCTCCTTCCATGCTCACCACTCCTCTGCAGTATTATTTGTCCTTTCCCCTACTGATAAGGCCGACTTTGAAATTTGAGTGTCAGCTTCCCCTCTCCTTCTCTTTCAAGCTCGTTTTCCACCATGGCTTTAAATAACAACTCTGTGCACATGACATTTCTATTGGCTTGTGTATTAACTTTAGACAATAAATATGCAGTTCCCTACTTGATATATCTCCATTACAGTATTGAAAACATAGCTCATACTTCTGAAAGAATTCCGCAATCCAGTGTTTTCCACCCATTCTTGGCTTATAACTTTGAACAAAAAGGAGGGTGTGTGTGTGTGTGTGTGTGTGTGTGTGTGTGTGTGTGTAGACAACTCCAGTAAAACAAAACCCAAATTACCAGTCTATTTAGCACTCACTATACAGTAATGTATATGGTTATGAAATATATTTGTCATCTAGTTTTAGAACTTGCTACAGTAAAAAACATACTACTCTTAAAATTAAAAAGGGAAAAAACCCCAAAAATCACAAGCCTAGTATTTGACCAGACTTACCAATAAGAAGTGCAAGATCCTTTTTCATTAAAGCTGCTGCACAAACCCCACCAAGATTTGCCAACTCTTTTTCCAACTGGATCACTCCCTGCAGAATGGCAAAAAGAGTTCAATGCTGCAGAACATGTGCAGAAATGGAGCAGGCTACTAACAAAAACGCGACTTTCATTTACGACACAGTTTTAGAATCTAGAATAAAGCACCTGTTAATTGAGGGTTGAACAAAATCAAATTATAGCTCAAGCTGAATTGAGGATCTGGACCTAAAATGTTCACTGTCCAAAGAATTTTTCAATTATTATTTCGAAGAAGCACGATCAAGCCCGTCCTTTGTTTTGAATTACTCTATGATTAACATACTTTGAAGAATCATTGTATTAGTCTCTTTGCTTTATCATTTATTCAGAAAAGTACAGCACCTGTACAAATTTGGGGCAGGTATAATTTACACTAAGTTGTCAAAAGCGGGTCTGTGTTCCCTTAAGTCTCTCACCTTTCTGCATGTTTTGGAGTAGCAAGTGATCATGGGCCCTGATAAACTGCAATGTGTTTTAAGTTATGCCTGCCCTACCTTAAAATTAGTTTCAGTCTTCTGGAAAAGAGACAACAGCAGCAGCCTTTAAAACCAGCGCCTTCTTTAACAGAATTAAAGATTAATTCATTCTTACCTCATCAGGTCCAGGACTAAATTCATATCCAATTGCAAAGCACTTGAAGCCATAGAAAGAAGCTTTGTCATCTTTCACATAATCTGAAGCAGTCTCTAGCGAAAAGAGGGCTTCATTTCCTTAAAATAAATAAAGGCGAACGTTCAGTTCAAAATCTGAAATATTGTTATCAAAATTTCTTCCTTTAGCCATCTTACGATAGAAATCTAATATAGAACTAAAAATAAGTTTTCTTTTTTCCCTTTTATTTCTATACCTAACTTGAAGGCATCCAAGGAGCAGAGTGTTAAGGCACTTAGCTGATAACCTAAAGGTCGGGGGCTAGACCCCCGCAGCTGCTTCACAGGAGAACGTGGTGGCAGTCTGCGCCCTTCGAGATCACAGCCTTGGACACCCAGTGGGGCAGCTCTACGGTTCTACTCTGTATGAAGAGATCAGTATGAGTTGAAATTGACTTCAAAGAGTTTATATCTAACTGAAAGGAACAATGAGTATATCCCAAATGCAGGGCTATGATTTTGGGGTATTTTTGGTGATCAAATTATCCTTCTGAATCATCTGTCCTACCTTTAGATTACACAATCAGTCACCTTTCAAAGATCCGTCAGTTAATTATTTAGGTGACCTAGATTCGTCTTGTTTTAAGCGGCGTAACAATTCCTTAACCCTGGCATTTGGCTTTTTCTCAAATATGTAAGCAAGCAAGAAATACATACGAAGTAAATAATAAACATGCCCATCATAGGGTATCCATGAATCAGAATTAACTTGATGGTAGTGAGGTTTTTAAAAATCATTTCTATTAAACACACCTATGATTTTTATTAATAGGAGTAAGTTTTTGTTTTATTTGGGTTTTACATGTTCACCTTATGTACATGCAGTTCCAATATTTCAGAAACTATGAAATTGCCTATTTAAAAGGCAGTTCAGGCCAGAAAAGAAGCTTTTGCAAACAAACTGGCTATTAGGTTAAGGCATCACACAAGTAACTGTGATTAATTGGTTAAAATCACAAAGATAGGACACATTGAAACACACCCACACACCCTCTTTACAAGAAAAATCAAACCAAATCTCTCTCACTATGTCTCAGAGACACACACCCAAAAGATAACTGTTCCAGGGCCCACATCAATTAGGAGCCCTTAGTAACTTCCCAAAGTTGGGAAAATGAAGATCTAGATCACTTTGTCTGTAGTTGGTTCCAACTGCTCAGACAAGCCCACCTCAGTACTGACTCTTCACTGTGGGTGGGCTACTCTTCTTCCACGTGATCCTTGAGATGGCCTCAAAGCTCTGCTTATGCGACACCCGTGGCCAGAGCATCCTCTTTCTTCCTCAACTGCAATCCACATGCGCGGGAGCTCCCCAATAAATCCCTCTAATGTGTGCTGTCCTTGCTGAGTCCCTATCAGCACACACGCATGTCTTTTACCATCACAGACAAAATAAAAACAAAAACCTCACCAGGCAACACTAAAACCATTGTAGGCCATCCCGAGGAGCCTGAAAATTTCTTTAGTTCTATCCACGAGTTAAGATTTTCATGAACGGAGGTCAGTTTTGGTCCATATCCTGAATTCTGAAGGGTTCTGACTGGAATCAACAAGCGGAGGACATCTTCTGACTGTGCAGTTCCACACTGTGGGTCAAACTCGATGGTCATCCACCTTACACATTCTGGGAATGCCACCTGAGGCAACAGGCAAGGGAAACACGTAAGACTCAAGAAGAGGCATGAGGTTTCCGAATGGTCCCCCGAGAGCAGGAGAGCCTACTGTACAGGTCAGGCTTTCAGCCTATAGAAATGTAAGTTTACATAGGGAATGACTGCATTGCCTAACACCGGGAGAAGTGAAGGAATTATGTTCAATAGCGATTGTCCTCACTCCCCACTAGCAATAGCTACTGTTCTCTACCTAACAGGAGGCAATGCGCACTGATAATACACAGATATACCGGAAAGTGCTTAATCTCCCTAAATACTCAGCCTTAATTTGGAAATATGATTTTGTGTGTGTAAAATGTTTTCTATTTATATTTCAGTTTGCTCTTAAGGAATAAAAGCAGGCAAACCCAACTATGATTTGATAGGCAAAATAGGAAAATGAATTAATGAAAAATGAAAGTGCCAGATCCTAACCATGAGACCACATGGGAAGGAAGGCTACTGAAGAAAAGTGATAAATTACAAAAAACAAAATATCTGCAACTTTTAGCTTACTCAAGGAACAGCAACAAAACACCCTCAAGAAACTCATGTTATACAAATAAATACACACATGTGATTAAGGCCTTTCTTTTAACTCTACTTTTAAAAATCTTAAACATTTACAGTGTACGACTATGTCTAGTAGTTATAAATGTACATGCTTTAAAGTTCAATTATGTGTTTCTCTCCATACAAACACACAGATAGCAGAAATACATCAGCAGTAAACTATAGAATGTGAGCCCTAGTTTTGCTACGCATACTAATAATGTTTTAAAAGTACCTAGAACACTAAAATAATAATCTAGAAACCATTTATAAGTCCATATATAACTGCTAAATGTTTTAGAAAAGAACATAGGAAGGGGAAGTCAGACACTTATGTAGATAAGAAACCAGAATAGCAAAAGCGGTTATATAGTTGAATATATTATCATGCACATTTTTATTTCTAGAAACATGTCTATATATTCAAAAAGTAAAATTATATCAAGTATGGTAGAGAAAATACATAAAAATTAAGGATAAACAAATGAGCTTAACTATATCAGATTAATCAGGGGGGGCGGGGGGTGTTCAAAAAACTGTGGAAAACACTGTTAAAAAACACTGAATATTTTGAATGGACTTTCTGGAGCCCCTGAAGAGCTAACTAACCGCGCACACACATAACAATGACTGACTCAACCCACTTTCGAGTATGGTACTTTGATGATACAGCCTCCGGATTTTGTTTTGGAGGCAAAATTTTTACAAAAACACTTCATTTTACCTAGAAATTTTAGTACTCACAGGGGCATACAAAGTGAAATGAATGTCAAAGACCAACATAACATGGAACTGAAATTAGTAAGAAGTACTCAAAACCTGATAAACACAGTAAAAGGAGAGGTGGTCTGGCCACATTTACTGAAATCCAAGAATCAAAAGGAATCACGACAGCAAAAGATTCTAACAGTTATTTTTCAGGGTCTTAAAATTTCAGAAAAACAATGAAATAACTTACAGATTTGCTTTAAGACAATGTAAAGGGGAGAGGGTGGGTGAAGGTGGAGGTATTGATAACTTGCTTGTGTGGTCTACTTTCTTGTCTAACATTTTGTACAATAAAAAATATTTTACACACATATTCTTATATTCAAAGCATACGAGCTTAACTCCAACTTAAACTGAGGCAGTGAAAGGAGGGCTCTTCCTTACTTTACCTGACACAACTTAACAGCAAGAGCAAGAAGTTTGAAAACTCCTTAGCAATCCCATTCAATTTAAAAACACTTCATATGCTTTTTCTTTTTAGCATAATAAATTATGCTACTTGAAGCCTCCTACCTTAAATATATGAAATTTCAAAGCTCAGGATGTGGTACAATATTGTTCGGTTCAAAAGGGAGTTTTAAATTTTATTCCTATGTTCACTACTATGACAAAGTACTCCATGTGCTTTAGCATGACATATACTAAATCACACCTGTAGCAAGATTTGAGACTAAGTCTCATACACGACAAAGCTTCACAATCTTACAGATAAACTATTTGTCCTGAGTCCCTTCCCTGCGTGAGTGGGTGTCTGAGAGTGTGTATCTACATGCTAATCCTCTGTATTCAAAGACAATAAAAGCAATTATACTCTGCACAACATCAAGTAAGCTTTTACATTTTACTTTTCACTAAGCACACGTGTCTACCTTGTAGTGCATAACACATGCCGGTTTATAGGGATGCTCGCTCTCTATGACTGCGTAGTGGTTAGATGTTGTGCTTGCCGAGAGGCCTTGGTCAGGCTGGTTACCAGTGGTGCTGTCAGTTGACTGGTTCGGGTTGAAGGCCGGCGGAGCATATTTCTGATTTAAAATGGCAACTGAGGGCAGCAGCTGTTGAACAAGGCCAAAGACTTCGACAGCTACCTAGTTATGTACAAAAACATAAAAGGTTAAATGAATTCATACACGTGAACAAAGTTGTAGACTTATAAGCCAATATAATTGCTGATACAACTTTCATCTGTCTTTCTTCAAAGGAAGTTCATTTTATGGCGTCACTAAGTTCTCTTAGATATCATCTAAACAATGACCAGGCCGGCAGTGGCTGAGCTGCACTCTGTGCTGCTGAGCGCACTCTGCTCCCTAGGACCGACAGGCTCTGGCCTTTCACAAGCAGCCACGGGCCTTCCTCTGAGACATCTCTGGGGAGGTTTGATCGCCAGCCTTCTGATGAACACTTTCATTTCCAAACACCTTTACCTTTTTGGCAGTAAATTAGGTTTTACTCTATATTTAATTGTGTCAAAGTTACTCATTTATGATTTTTTCCACGGGCTGGATATTTCACTATTCAAATAAACTCCTATACATTCACAATGCAATTATTATTTAAGATGGACACAGCCTGGCATCTACCTCAAAAAATGAAGAAAATCTTGAGTTAATGCAGTCTTTTCTCACATATCACATTCCTAAAATACATTTCTCGAATGCTTCAATTCACTAGGTGTAGCGCCAACAAACAGGTATAGCACGCCATCAAGCAATATTAAGAACAATACTAATAACTTCTATTTAACTGTCTGCTTGTTACCTGGTAACATAGGTGTCTCAAATACTCGTGTGTGTGTGTGTGTGTGTGTGTGTGTGTGTGTGTGTGTGTCTCTCTCTCTCTGGTAACCTAGGTGCCTCAAATACTCCTCTCTCTCTCTCCTGGTAACCTAGGTGCCTCAAATACTTCTCTCTCTCTCTCCTGGAAACCTAGGTGCCTCAAATACTCGTCTCTCTCTCTCTCTTTTTCTCTCTCTCTCTCTCTCTGGTAACCTAGGTGCCTCAAATACTCATGTCTCTCTCTCTCTCTTAAAGGAATGACACAAAGTCTAAAGTGAAGTTTACAGAAAGCTCCACAGTTAAGAGAATTAAATTACATACCTTGGGAATCGCAGCGGCCACTGGTCCTATGTAAGCTATAATGAGAGGAAGCAGCATGGAAAACAGACTGGAAGAGCTTAGCAGCTCCGGAATGTCATCAGCTGAAAAAAAAAAAAAGACATAAAAATTACAGCTAGCCAGGCACCCGAAGATGACACTGGAAGGTACAGAGGAGTAAAAGGCAGCAAGTGAACATGATCACACACACAGCCCTGAGATAACAAACACACATTTTGGAGGTGAAGGGAGGTGAACAAGTGTGGGCCGGCATAGGAGAGCATGTCTACGGGCACATGGAAGTTTAGCAGAGGCACCGCGACCTAGGTGTTTGTGTGCACTGTTTGCATGTAGTGGAGCATACAGGAACAAAGTCGTGCAAGCTGCTTAGCCATGACCCACGTTCCTGAGACTGTAACTCTTCTAGTTACAGGTAGGCGAGTAAAAAGCTTCATTTTTCTCCCATGGAACTGGTGGTTTTGAACTTCTGGTTCTGAGACCCTCAAAATCATCAATACCGGCTAACATCCCACACCTCACCAACAAGAAGCAGCTCCAGCCTTCGTGTCCTCTCACTACCAGAGTCAATTCTGACTCGCAGCCACCCTATAGGGCAGGGCAGAACCACCGCAGTGGATTCCCGAGACTACAACTTTTAATGGGAGTAAGAAGTCTCCTCTTCCTCCCGAGGAACAAACGGCTGCTGGTTTCTTTAACTGCTAACCTGTGGTTAGCAATCCAACACATAATCCACTCTGCCACCATAGCTACCCAGGGGTCTGAGTTAACTAAATGTATGACCAGAGGGAGCAGCCTAGTTTTTAAGTTGACAATTTTGTATGTCCTGCCAATTATTTTACACATATCTATTTTAGTTGAATCTAGACAGTGAAAACTTTTATTAAGTCAGGATTCCCAATATTGAGTTTTTAGATCTGCTGTTACATCAGAATATCCTGGGGTCTTATTTTCTAAAACATACTGAATGACTGTGAATGGACCAAATGTTCTTTATTTCTAACAAGCTTCCCAGCTGGCTCTCAAATGCAACCCGGTTTAGGAACAGCTGTGGTAAGAAAGGGTGGCAGTATGCAGTGGTGACTTGTTAAAGAGTGAGACTGGTGAGGCCGCTCCACCTGAGCTCTGGGACCACGGCAGCAGGACAACAGGGAGGATGGGACAGACAGACGAGAGAGCTTCCAGTGGAAGAACTCACTGAACTAGATGTTGACCAATGGTGTCAGGGAGACCTACAACTTTGGGTAACTGGGGATGCCCTTATTGGAAACGGTGCATTCAACAAGAAAAGCAGGTGTAGAGGGAAACAAAATGTTCTTTTTCTACTAAAAGGAGAACGAAGCAAAGATGTAATTTCCTTTATATTTTTTCTCTTAGTAGGCTTCTATGAAAATAATACCAGAAAATAAAGTTTGAAATATTCTCAAACAATTATGTCAAGTATGGCTGATCCAAAATTAATGTGCGTGTTATGTGCAGCTTCATAATGAAAAAACTACTTTGGTAGACGATGTCCTTTATTTAATAATTGTACACAAAAATTTTAAATAACACTATCAACAAGGAGAAGAAATGCATTACCGTCTACAGCAAGTGCTCTGTGCAAGAGGTCTTTGGCAGCTTTGACGACAGTGCTCACGACAGAAAGAGCTCGGCTACAGTTCTTATCTTCTTCATTGGCTTTACTCAGAAGTTGGGACTGCAAGTCTCCATCAAATTCACTCCTGCAATATGAAAACCCAGGAGAGTACTCGGTACTGGTAAGTGAAAAAGTATCTAACTCTACAAAGCATAGCTCAGCCAGAGGCACTCCTTTAGGGAAAGAGTGAAAACAGTTCATTTGAAGGCTCTTAAAAAGCAAATATGCAACCAAAACCTCCCAGGGAGAAAAAGGGGGCTTTGAAGAAAAAGCAAGTGGCAGAAAGGAGTAAAGAAAAGAGGTGTGGGAAAGGTAAATAAAAACCTCTCTACTCTGGAGGGTCTTGAGCAAGGAAGACGTAGTATGATTTATATTTGTATCGATGACTCTTCCCGAGCTGTGGAGAACTGACTGGAGGAGGGCAACAGTGGAAGCAGGGGGACTACTTTGAAGACTATAGCAGTTACCTAGGTGAGAGGCAGAAATGGCGTGGATTAGAATGGTAATTATGGGACTGGTAGAAGAAGTCAGATGTAGAACATTTTAAACGTCCAGCTGTGAGGACGCATCAACGAGCTAGAGAGAAAGGGTGAGGGGAAAGAGAGCAGGATGATTTCGAGGTGTGGGCTGTAACTGTGGATGGGGCGTGTTCAGTTCATGACATGAAGCTATCCATTCGCTAAGTACAGAGAGCACCTTTCAGAGGACTGGTGGTATCAGGCTAAGCGTACACTCACTGGGGTCTACTTTCCTGTCTACAACACGAGGAACTGGGCAAGTTGCTTCCGTGCTCAGAGGCATGCTTCCCTCGACTGGCACGTGAGAGTGGGAGACACACCTCAGTGGGTTACCCTGAGGACCGGCAGAGCTTAGAAAGCTACCTTGGTATGTTAACATCCTCCTCAATAGCACTGACCCTCTTAAGATTTCACAGAGAGAGCGCTGGATATTCTGTCCAAGGCCCAAAGGCCTCCCCAGGGAGCCAACAAAGTAGGGTGGCAGAGAACGTGAAGCGTTTGGTGGCAGCTGTCAAAATAACCCAAACAGTAGACTTGACATATCCGTTCTGAACGGCAGACCCTAGGAAGAGGCCCTAAGAGCGCTGGAGGTCCTGGATGTGAAGGGTTTGGCTGCTGGCTAAACAAACCCACCCCCCGCACCCTGAGGAAAGATGAGGCTGTCTGCTCCTGTGAAGACGTAGAGTCCCTTAGTGTGAAGACAGAGTTTGAAAAAGAGAATCAAGTCCTTTAGTTTACTGTAGCACTTGCAGAACATGCAGTTCTTTGTGATTGGGGAAGTCCACAGGGGCATGCCAGGATGTAGCAATTTTAGCGCCTGGTGTTTTTAATATTTCATTAACATGGAGAAGGGAAGAAGAATATTTACAAGGGGGGGGGCTGGTTTTGCGCTATCTAACTAGATAATGCAGTATCTTCAGATTGTCTATGAAGGAAATGGGAGAGATAGCAAGCCCCCTGAAAGTGGCTGAAACATGAGAGATTTGATGTGTTAGGTGAATGGTACCCACTACTACCTCAGAGTGCAGCTGACTAGAAAAGTCAGACTTAGTGAGACATGACAATTTTAAAGCCTCTTTTTACAACCCAAGAGTTATCACCACTCATTATTTTGCACAATTTACATAACGGCAGGGTTTTCATGAAAAGAAACAAATCCCTCTACATTCTAAGCTTACTGACACCATAACACTTTGCAGACTAGATAGTGAGAACCAGGTAGTGTGACTATTTCGGGAGAATCAACCTGATCACTGATTTCAGGTGTTTTATGCACGGAAACGAATACATTCCTCTTAAATCGGAAACTACCGCGTAGCAGATAAAATTTTCAACGATAGTAAACAGAACAGAAGCAAAGACATTGTAAAGAATTTAGCTTTATAGTAACAACATATTTAAATATTAACACAGATTTCTTTATATGAATTAGCACATGTTGTGCAAGGGGGAAAAGTGCAAAGTACAGGTTAGCCCTAGGAGAACACAAAGGTGAACTGAGCACTAGACTGCTAGCCACACGGTCCATGGTAGAAGCCAGCACTGCTGAGCAGAAGGGACGCACTGGGGCCCTGCTCCTGTAAGGATGAGAGCCCAGAAAACGCCACGGGCAGGTGTACTCTGCCACCACAGCGCTGCTAAGGATGCAAGTTGATTTGCTGGCACACAACAACAACAATTTAATTATAACTACTCATTTTCCACCTTGGTAGTGAATCGTGTGCGCGCGCGCATGCACACACACACACACACACACACACATACACACACCCTCACTTACCGATAGTACAGTATCTGTGGAATCTGTCCTCGGGTTTGGTTTGTGCCGTTACTACTCAAGCTGCACGTGCTGAACGTAAACGTGACACCATCGGGGCACTGAACAGTGGTCATTCCCCCGTCCCCATTGGCTGTGCGGCTTCCATAGTTCCGCAAGCGCACAGCATACTTAACATTTTCCTTCACAGTAAAGATGGAAAATATGTTCAAATCTCATAATGGACAGAGGAAACACAGATATTACCCTTCTGGAACTAAGCTAGGCAAGTATGCTGAATTTCTCGACTACATTTATAGACAATCAAATTGAATGTGTTTTTAATGAATTCATAATGATCACAGCCAGCATTCAAGGAATGTGTTTTATGTGACAGAAATTGTTCTAAGTACTTTTCCTGATTTAATTAAATTAGCCCTTAACAGACCTCAGGAAGTGAAAGCAAAAGTAAAAGATAGAGACTCCGAGGCACACAGAAGTCCAGAAACTTGCCCAGCTCACACAAGCTAGTTTAGTGGTGGAGTGGGAAACTGAAATAAAGACAATGTGTTTAATTACTGCTTTTAATCACACTGCATTAACTATAAGAAAAATTAACTGATAAAATATTAGATTATATAAAGTAACATTTTCATCTGTTAACTTAGGAAATATTTTAAACAGAGAAAAAGTAACAATCCTTTATATTTTTATTTTAAAAGCTAGTCAGAATGAGAAATACTGAGGCATGCAGAAATGAAAAATATACAAAACAAGAAACGAGTGTTTGGAATATATGTACCGTATCATACAAAACGTTAGAACAGGATAAAGCTGCCTTATAAACCTCATAATGAAGGCACTTTGCTACATACTTCAGTATCTAGACATTTTTAGATAAGTCTCTGCTGAGCCTACCTGAGCCAATGCTCTGCTCTGCAAGGAAATTACGGTGGAGTTCAGAACCACTCCATAAGCTAATGTTAAATAAATGTTCTAATTTATTAAATGTGCCCACTGCTCATTGAAAGCTAAGGTTAGGCAGGGCCCAAAAGCAGATTATTATATGAAAATCCGTGTTCTGTGCCAACGGAGGATAACTACAAACCATTGAGAAAGAACCGTGGCCCAGCCAAGCTGGCACACAAAGCTTAACTGCACTAGTCAGTGTTTTTCTTGCCCTCGATTGCTGACAGACATGTACTGTTAATGCACAAAATAGTCATATACGAGGATTTTTTACTATTACCATAAATCTAAGGTGTCAGAAACAAGATAGTTGATGAGTGAGGAGTTCTGCATAGACCCGAGTATCAGCTGCAGCACCTAGTTTCACCACAAAAACGGCACACAAAATGTGCTGGAAAACGCGGCTACACACAAGTAGTTACGGTTATTTGCTCAAAAACGACATTACATAAGCTATTTTTATAGTTAACATTTGCTTTATGAGGAGCCCTTTACTTCCATTACTTAGTTTGTTCTGGACCAAACTACGCCGACAGTTTCCCAATCTACGGACGGGGCTCAAAGGTGTTCAATGAAGATTAAGCCGTCCAGTACCGTACACCTGGCATGTGGCAAACAAGGACCAGAACCTAGGTCGGTCTGACAAGATTTCTATCACTATCCCCAGGAAAGACGGCATACAAAAGCAGAAAATAAGATAGAACAGTATCAGAAATATAAATATTTCATAATATCTGAAACATCACATAAAGAAAAACTTAGGAATAGCTGTATTTAACAAAAGCCTATGATGGACTTTTCATCTTCCTTTTAAAGAAAACTGAAAAAAACACACCCCCCTTACTGACAAGAGAAACCTTGGTTTGAAATTACCTTTAAAGGCACAACCTTGTCGAGTCTAATTTCAGCTATGTCACTGGGTGAATCATCTGTCGTATAGGTTCCTTTGACCAACTCTAGAGAAGTCCACCGGTGCGAGTGAGTTGCGTCTCCTGCATGTTCACTCTAAAACAAAACAAAAGGCATCAGTCTCCTGACTCCATTGTCTCAACAACTTCTCTAAAACTTTTCCTTGTGCATTGGGTGAAGATTTTGAAAACAGCTCAGTGTTCCATTCAAGAATTCATACACCTTTTGTTATATGTCATTCGTTGTAAGAGGCTTGATTTATAATTAATTTCTTCTTTAATTAAAGAGAGGTCTACAAAATAGCTACCTAATCATATTCATGCTATCTTTAAAGAACTACCATCTATAACGGTCTTGTTAAAATGCCAAATTTTAGCCAAACGATCTGGCATATTCTCACTCAGATTGACCCTCTAGGGTCTGCCACATAGGTTCCCAACTGGCCTACAGCCCCTTCTTAAAAAAATTACTCAGTGTCCCACAACCTCTGGCAAGTACAAACTTTTGTACTCTATCTCATCATCTATAGTGTAGGCATCTGCTCTTTTTACAGGTGCCTGGGTCATCCCAGTGTCCCCCTGGGGACGGCGTCTCCCACACCTTGGGAGATGTGGCTGAAAAGCTTTGTGAAGCTGCCTGCCACAGCGTCCCCCTCAGTTTAGCTTCTGGGTTCAAACCACCAACCTCTGGGTGAACAGCTGAGCAATTTAACCCCTGCGCCACCACAGTTTCTATATAATTTGTAATGGACTCTTGAAATCTATGAACCCACTTTCTCGTCTTCAAAAGAAACTATACATATATAAACACATATACAGATAAAAATAATTTCAAGGGTATGTTCATTAACATATTTAGAAAGGCATTCTCAAATGTCTCCATTTTCAAGCAGTGCATGTAAAAGAAGCTGTTAGCATTTAAAATGTTATTATAAAATGAAATATTAGCATTTTCCCATACACCGTTAAGAAAAAATTCTGGTATTCCAAACCACTCACTTGTATTTCCTTTCCTGAGCAGTCAACAACCCATCTCATAGAATTCAGCTTTTCTCTCTTATGTCTTATACCAATCCAGCTTCTTGATAAGAATGCTCTGTAGGACTATGGTCTAGTGAAAGGCTAAATGGATGAACCCAAATCAACCTCTCAGAATAATCAAGCTACATACTAAGAAATTATTTACAGAAGATCTTTCTGGTTCTGTAAACTTACGTACTTTCTTTAAAAATGGCAACAACAAAACCACTCATGACTACATAATTTTTACACTTTATTCAATTTCAAATTCATCCTCAAGTACAGAAAGGAGGCAGCAGTGACCAAAAATAGCACTCAGACCGTCAGAGGGGGTGACTTCCTTCTAAGTCTTTGATGCCTTCCACCTGTGATTCATCTGCTCACCTCTCGAAGATCTGGACTTAACAGACCATGCTAAGCACTCATACACAAGCCACACAGCAAACGAATCCTATATAGGTGGTACTTACATCATCAACCAATACCTCTAATTCATATTCGTGAATTCCACCTCCTCCATAAACAGAGAAACCAACCACAACTATTCCAGGTTTGTCCACTGAGAAACAGATTGCATCAGGAGACCCATTCCCAGTGTTCCAACTTCTTCCCTGACTTGTTTTTGTGAAACGGTTCGCACTGGCTTTTACTGAGTGGAGAGAATTCAGCCCATCAACCTGGGAACAAAAGTATTATATCAGTACTCTGTCCCAAAGGTTTCTAAATAAGCACAACAAAATAACCTATATTTGGTAAGTGGGTTAAAAACTTCCTAAAGATGCATTCCATCATGACAAACTAACAACAGTCATACTTAATACACAAAGCAAGATCACTGACAGTTATTTTCATCTTTTCATCACATTAAAAACAGTCCTGCATATTCCACTTAATTTATAATCAGGTAGATAAGCACCAAAATTATCAATCATAATATAAGCATGCATCGAGTCATTTTGAAGAGAGACAAAGATTTCATTAACATCGTACAATCACTGGGTTTCAAATTATGCTGCACAGAGTTCCAGAGATGCGTGTAGATGGGTGGTTAGGAAGAGATGGAGACAAGGCCCTCCTCGTCAGCCAGATCACCTTTGCCCTGACTGCGAGTTTCCAAGCACGGCTTCCTTTGAAGACAGTGTACTGAGTCCTAAGTTCGAATGGCACGGACACGCACAGGGACACTACGGTGAACAGATCATCATACTCATCATAGGTCTTCATCAGAGATTCTGTTTTTGCCTGAAACTGCTCTTTTGAACTTATGGGGCCTGCTTCTAATGTAAACTGGCCCCAGAAATTTGAGAGACTCACAGGAAAGAAAAACATAAGTTTACTGACTCTAGCAAGAAAGAAAGGAGGACGTCTCAATCTGGACTAGGAGGAACACCCCCCCCCCACCCCCGGTAGAAAGTCCGTCTTTCTGCAATGTTGTGCATTCCTTTTGTGAGAAAGTAAATTGTCTGAAGGAAACCAGACAGGAAATTTCTGAGGAGGTTCTACCTATCAGCACAGACTGTCTTTCATCCTCAGTAGTCTAGTACAGAAGAGAGCACTATGGGCATTCACAGTTCTTCATGCTATCCGTAGCTAGAAGGGTGACGGGCTACTGACAAGGGTTTGAGCAAAGCCCTAAGCTCAAATGAAAGCCAACCAAGAAACCAAAGGCGTATTCCCCCCAAAGGCAGTAAAATATGCTCTCAGGCACATTTCTAAAACTTACACCATTCCAAATGAATCCTAACAAATGTAGATTAGCTGGGTTAATTCAGAATACATTCTAAAACCAATCTATCAGAAGAAAAAGCAAAAACCAGAAAATATAAAAGCAATAAAGAGAAAAGACATCTTTTCTTAAAAAAAAATGATGAGCCAGGGACACAGACTACCTGTGGTTATTCAATTTTTAGTTAGATTACACAGGACATTTTACATTAAAATGTTTATGAAACTAGGAGAATGTCTGTTGTATTATTGGGATACACTGTTAAGACATTGACATATTTGTATTTTAAAATTACTTCTTATAAACCAAAAACTAGTAATAAAATTTTAAAAAAACAACCTATATGGAAATTATAAACCCTCTCAAAATCCATTACCTCGGAGCCCAGTGCGGATGCGGTCAGTTCGCTGACGATGCTGGCGAGCAACCCACAGGTGTTGGAAACCAGGTGGGAGGAAAAGAGCTCATTTTCCCTCCGCAGGCTGTTCCTGACTGGCAGAACGACAATAACCAGCATCTTCTCCAGAACTTCCCGGAAGCTTGTCATGCCTGAGATACTCTCCTCGCTCTGGGGTATGACGGGAAAAGAAGACGTTGTTCTGGCTGCCTTCCCACAGGCTCCCAAGTATAGAGGCCCATCTTTCTAGATGACGCTCTTAAATCACAGAGTTGCAAATATTCCTGCAACAACCAGACTGTGTGCACCTACTTTTCACCTGGACGCTCTTATTTCAATTCTTGGATTCTACGTTTCATAAAAGCACCACGCATTTATAAGGTGTTTGAATTTATAAGGTGATGACCTTTTGTTATCTTACAGATTCTTTTACTTTTGAGTAATAACCATTTATGGAGAAAGAAAAACATTCTCCCACTTAAAACTGTTTGCCTCTAAGATCCCTGGCATATATAGAGGTAAATAATCTTTGTGAATGCAAAGGAATAATAAAAATAAGAAATCCGCTGGTAATTATGTCTATTAAGTTTTAAATTTCCACTGTATTTTATTTTATATTCAAAACATTTTATTAGGAGCTAATCCAGACATACCATTCCTTAGCTCAATCATATCAAGTAGGGTTGTACAATTGCTACCAAAATCCATTTCAAAACATTTTCTTCCCTCTTGAACTCACTATCAGCTCCCTCTTACCACCCCTCCCTTCCCCTTCCAGACCCCTCAGGAACCCTTATATTCTAGTTTTTATCTCTGTAGATTCACCCACCCTGGGTTTTATATACCCCAAACCAGAAAAAAAAATCCACTGTAACAGCTACCAATAATGACAAAATATAAACACACACACACACGTATGTATGTATAACAACTCATAAAACAGCAAAGACCAGATCAAACACAAATTGTATCAGAAGGGAAAACAAATGACATGGTTTTAACTTATCAGGTCAGGTTTATCATTTTAATCTAGTCTTCTCTCCAATCCTCTGTCTGGCAACCCAGTGATTCCCAGTCCTTTATTCTGGTTATAAGGCAGTCACTGCAGGTGTATCCCCTGTGCAGATCCTGCACATGAAGTTTGTGCTTCCCCTGTCCTCCCTAGCCTCTGCACACCAATCTCATGATGTAAGCTCTGACACGATGTCTTCCTTCAGATTTGTATAATTTGTATAATTTCTAATCCTTGGATCATGGATGCTGGCATGCTTTTTCCATGTGGACTTCATTGACGTCGAACTTAGATGATTGCTTACTTGGAAACAAGCCTTAAGACCCCAGGTGCTAGTCTACGTGATAGCCAGGTACTACCTAATTTCTTCACCACACTTTGCTATAGCACCCCTATCTTCTGTGTTCCCCACCTGAGGGTGAGTATCGAGCAGGGCCATGTCACAAGAATTAATTGTTCTTAGGTTGTAGGTAGAATAAATGTGAGCCCAACATTGATTCCTGAATCCATGTTTTTTTTATCTGCCTCTGGTTCATCTTAAGAGACATCCTTGTTGATTTATCATAGAGAATCTTATTGATCATCTCTCTAGAGCAAAAGGACCTTCTGCTTATAGTGTCACTGAGTAGCCGAGGACACTAATTTTAAAACACTACTGAAAGAGGGAGATTGAATACTGTAGGCTAACTACATACTGCGGTGCCTGTGTTACTGGCCTGTGCAGAGTAAATCCTTAAGTGACTGAGCACTATTTGCACAAACAATGGGAGTTGGTAGTCGGGTAAAACTTACAGTAATATTCACTGCCAATGACAGACACAGGTCTGCCAGAATATGTATTTTATTTTAGAAAATCCATATCCATCATCAATATAACATCTTCAAAATTAGAATTTATAAAATCCTATTACAGATCTCCTGCTCACCCATTGTCACAGAGTCAATTCTGACTCACAGCAGCCCACAGGGCCTTCCAAGACTTCCACTCTTCACAGGAGTAGAGAAAGCCCAGTCTTTCTCCCCTGGAGCAGACGGTGTTTCCAAACTGCTGATCTTGTGGCAAATAGCTCAAAGTATGACCCCTGTGCCATCAGGCCTCCTTTTAAAGACCATTGGGGGGAGGGGGGGCATAGAAATTCTGGGCACAATAGTCAAATATAATTAAAGCTACTTGAATGCATATTTGAAATAGCATAGAACTGCTTATAAATACTACAAAAGCTAGAGAAAGTTATACATAAAATCTTTAAAAATCACTTCCCTACAAGCCTATCAGGCAAGCTAATATATTATATTAGAGGTATTATGACGTATCTGTAAATGAGAATGTTATTCAGCCAGAGGGAGAAACAAGGTTCCAATGCATGTTACAACATGGATAAATAATATTATCTATAAAATCTTTCAAATGGCTCAGCCAAAATTAAAAACCGCTAACCATTGCACAATACCTTCAAGTTTCTATAAGGTAAGGATTATTCAAAATTAAGAAATTATAGAAAAAAGACTACTCATTACATAAATAAGGTGTTCTTGTTCCAAAGGTGACCAGCATTCACCAATGTGGAGGCACAGTATTTATCAATGCAAAAGAACAAACACCAAGCTAAATGTACCTCCATTCATAGTTTTTGTGGCTTCAATATGAAAGACTTTTTCAGGAAAAAAGGCCTACCTGACTGAGTTTTTCCATTTGTGCCACCAAAAGTGGAAACCGGTGGACTAAAGTGGAGTCATTTTCTGTGCTAACTTGTTTCACGATGGATCGTAGTAGAACTTCTCCATCATAGGCAATCGGGAAGATAGAAGTCAGCTTAATGGACGTGTGACACAGCGCTGACATAACAGCTGCAAGGAGTCGGCTACTTGAAGTCTTGAAGTTTGCTTCTTGGATATCCTTTAAAAGCAAGCATGGGGGGAGGTGGGCTTCTCAACAGACACAAAATAACCAACATTTAATGGTGACCTGTGCAACACTCATCGGCAATGTCTTGGTACAGAGTATTATTACATTAGTACTTTCGGTAAACACAACTGTCTAAGTTCTTACTGAACGAGGACGAGAAATCATGAACCAGAGCTAAGAAGAATCAGTTTTCTGTTAGGGAAGACTGAATTTATTCAACAAAATTGGCCAGAATCACGGCTCTTTTTAGGTGTATTAATAACAAAAGACACCCAAAAATACTTAATTAGTGAAACATACGGCTTTTCCCCTAAGTAGTACCAAATATCTCGATTCAACAATATGGTGCCATCACAGAACATTTCCCTGAGCTGACAAACTTACATCATTACCACTGTAATACAGACGGACAATGCGTGGTGCACTTTACAGCAACACTGGGTCCTCGAATTCACTAAACGCGTGTACATCTTGTTTAATTCATCCAACACTTCTATTACAAGCTACATACATTTTGTATGTTTGCTACAGTCAGCTGGTTCAGTCCCAGAGGAAGAGCCATGCCAGACTGGGCAGGTTTCGAGGGTCACGTTACCTTGTTCACTACTCCAGGTACTGATCGTCCCTAAGACACTGCGTGAGTGATAAAATACACTGCACCCTGTTACACAGACCCAAAGTCAACAACCTTGTGATTTTAATTTTTTACCTCAGATCATCAATGCAAAGTTGAACCTTGTGCCTTGCTCTCAAATTTAAGAGAATAGTAACAATTTTACCACTGAGTGGAACAAAAGCTACCGGTTTTTCTCCTCCCCCACAGCCATTCGTTGTCAGAGGGAGGTTTCCTTAAATTCTAATTTGCTTGTTGTTGTTTTTTACATAATGAATTAAGTGCTTATGTTGTCAAATGCTTATTCTGCATCATTAAAAGAATGATATGATTTTCCCTCTTCATTCAGTTAATACTTTGAATTTACTACACTGATTTTTTAAATATAAACTAAACTTCCATTTCTGAGATATACCTTACTTGATCCGGATTTTTCATCTACTGGTATATTGCTGGGTTTGATAGTGTTATGGAGACATCTTATGTCTATGTTTCTGAGTGAAATCCACCTGCAGTTTTCTTCTATCTGTCAGGCTTCAACATCAGGGTAAAAGTAATTGCGAAGTGCTGCTGTTC
The DNA here is from genome assembly GCF_050624435.1 of Tenrec ecaudatus. Taxonomy (NCBI): domain Eukaryota; kingdom Metazoa; phylum Chordata; class Mammalia; order Afrosoricida; family Tenrecidae; genus Tenrec; species Tenrec ecaudatus. The sequence continues at coordinate 17,948,225 of NC_134540.1, read as the reverse complement.
CTATATTTTCTGAAACAGTTTGTAAAAATTTGCTGTTTCTTTTCTTAAAGGTCTGAGAGAATTCAACAATGAAAATACCAAGGCCTGGCGTCTTCTTTGTGAGCACTTAAGAGTTCAGCTTTTTTTAGTGGATATACAGCAAACTCAGATTTTCTCTTTCTTGTGTCAGTTTTGATTTCTAAAGGATTTTTTCATATCTAAAAGTGTAAAGTATATTGGAATAGTGTTTTCTTACTCCCTTATGACCCCTGTTGGTGCCTCCTGAGTCTACACTTCACAGTACCTATTTTATTGAGTACCAGCGTTTCCCTTTTCGTCTCTCAAGCTAGTCTCAGACTCCACAGGGGCAGCTCCACTCTGTCCCATAAGGGCTCTGGGAGCTGGAACTGACCCGATGACCATGCGCTTTCTTTCCCTCATCGGGCTTGCTAGTTTTTCAACTTTGTTCATCTTTGCAAAGTAGTAGCTTTGAGTGTCATTCTTCTCTGACACTTACCATTGCTTTTCTCAACTGTGTTTAATTTCTTCCTCCTACCAGCTTCTTAAGGAAAAAACATAGATCACTGCCTGTAACCGTTCTGCTTTTCTAGTATCTAAACTATTCAAGGATATAAATATGAGGGGGCTTCAAAAATATCGTAGGAAAGCTCCATAATCCTCCCCGACTTTTCCACACACGTTTAACAGAATCTCTGTAATAGCTTTCACTGACAAATTAAATTTTGATTCGTTACATCGTTCCATTTAAAATCCTTTCTAATCTCCTTTAGGATTCCTTTTCTCATCCTTGACTACTTAGAAATAATTTTTGTTTTCCAAATGTCTAGTGCTTTCTTGATTTTGATTTGCTATGGATTTCAAGAGTTGTCTAAAAAGAGATACGCACGATCACTGTGAGTTGGAACTGACTCAACAGCAGTGAGTTGATTTGCTGTTGTTGTTGCTACCTTTAAATACATTCTTTAAGACTGAATCTTATTGTCAGTATTTTTCTCTCTCTAATATACTAATTACTGAAGGAGGAGTGTAAAAGTCTCCAACTCTTACTATAAATGTATTTCTCTCTTTAGTTCTGTTATCCCACCCCCAACTCCAGGTGTTTTGAAACTCTGTTACTTGGTACGTAGAGATTTATGAAGATGATGTTTCCCAAGTGATTAAAGAACGTTAGCTTGCACGTTCACTCAGCTCTCCCTCCTCCTTTTCTGGTTGAGGTGGAGAGGGGGGGATGCCACGCTGGTGCTGTCTCTGCCCTCAGATACTCACGTACTCCGAGTTCTTCCCTTTTCTCTCTCTCTCTCATAGATTCAAAGAGAAAATCAGCAAATGCACAATGTCCCTGTCAATATTACAATTAAGTAATGAAAATGCAAACCAATTTCCTAACGTACCCTTTATAAAAGTCCTGAGTAACTAGGCCAACAGTTATTTGTTTTCTTAAAGAGTAATCATCAGATTATTCAATGAACATTTTACAAACTCAATTACCTGATCCAAGCAATTCAGCAGATCACAAAGACAGGCCCACTGTAAGGCAGGCGTTGGGTAGAACGCGTGAAAACAGGCGGTGAAGGTATTGTGGCATTCCTGAAGGACAGCTTCCAGGAGACTCAGGGGCTGGCTGAGATAGCCTTGGGGATCGTTATCCAGCTTCACCATGCAGTGGTCCACCCCTTCCGACAAAACTTTTCTTAGTAGAGTTCTGGTTTTTCCAATGCACTCTGCGAATTTGCTAGTTTCTTCTACAACTGCTTTTCCTGAGGCTTTGAAGGAATACACGAAGTTACCAATTAAAAAAAACAAACACTCATGATAGCATTCAGTGTAATTCAACATTTTTCTCTGTCACTGAGAATAACACTCAGAAGATTTAGACAAAGTGTGTGACAAAATAGAATTTTCTTAAAAATTGAAATTGGGGGAAAAAAGTCTTTTCAATAATCAAATCTAAATCTGTTGTTCCAAATATTTCTATTTGACAGAATGTGTTTAAAATACTTTTAAAAAAAGAATTTCATTTTAACCTAAAATGATTTTGTTTTCAAAATGACACATAATCAATTTTATTTTGTGTAAGTCAACACAAAACATTACAGTGAGTTTACTTTCCCCCTTAAACTAGGCACAAGTTAAAGATAACACAATATCTTAAATGTTTTAGTCATCCTTAACTAAATATTTTTAATCTCAAATATTTTCTCTAAAGCCATTTAAGCAATTGTATCATACCTGACACTGGATAAATCTCACAGGTATAGACACGCAGTAACCTCAGACAGCAGGTGCCCACAAAGCGCAGCCTCTCTAGATCGAGGAGCGTCGCAGTGAACTGGAATCCCTTCAGGCCTCTGAGCTCTTCTGCTCCTAAGACTAAGGTGGTCCAGCTCCAGTGCAGAATGCTCAGCAGTGACTCAAAACACTCCTAACCCAGGATATGGAGACAAAGAACTAAAAATCAGTTCAAGTAACCCCAGAAGTCAAATTGGAAGATAACGGCTTTCAACTTCATTATTTTATCTTATTGGAGTTTTAGAAGCCTCAAAATTACAGACAATCTCACAGTTCATAATTGCTATGAAGCGCTTCTTTGAAGCATGACAAGAAATAGTAAAGGTGGGCGTTCATAAAAACAAATGTTCTTAAATGTTGGCATATTTTTAAAATACAGTTTAAAAATTTTTCATGAACATACTAATAATATAATGAATAAGAACGAAAAACTGACAATTAGCAATATACATTCACTTGAAAAGACTTGTAAAATACATTGTCTTTGTAGTGTACATAGTAGTGTGTGAACTATTTTTCAAAATTCTGAATGTGATAAAGCCCTTTAATATCCAATATGCCTTATGCACGTATGTTAATTTCTCCAATACAAATTAGAGCCAATTTTTGATAAACGAGTTAATGAAAGATAAAAATTGAGGAGAAAAAGCCTAAAAATATGTCACACATATATCTAAAATTATGGAATATAGGCTTAGGATGGTAGAGCTTCCTTTCACCTCCAGCTGTCTGCAATTACAGCATGCACATACAGACTAGGCAAATTCCAAAGTGCCAAGCATCCCAAGTTCAAGCCACTCCGTGAGGATTACACCAGCACTAAGCACTTAAGGTTTAACTGTTAAAGGAACTTACATAAAGATTAAAATTACTTATCACCAAACCACTTAAGATATAAAAGCAACACCATGTGCAGTACGAGAGACATGCAATGAAAACGACATGACCGTCAGAGGTACTTAGATCAAATGACTTCCAAACAGTTCTTAATAATTTGGTAACACACCAAGGAGCTGTGCCCTGGTGGACTAGGGGGTTAGACTTTGGGTTGCCAACTGTGAGGTGAGCAGTTTGAACCCATCACACACTGGAAAAGATGAAGATTTCTATTCCCGTAAAAGACTAAAGAGACAAGAGTATTTGTAGTCTTATTCAAAGTATACTCTCTATAAACTGCCAAAATGCTTTTGGAAGCACAAATTGACAAGCTATATAAAAATTGTTCAGGTATAAATAACCACATAAATATGCAACTAATCAAAGACATGTGAGGGGACGTCAAAATATTCATTAAAAAATGGAACTAAAAGAATGTAATTTTTTGCATGAAATTTTGGCATGGTTATGGATGGGACCATGGACCTCCAAAATTGTATCCTAAGTAACCAGTGGAGAAGTCTGAGGGGCCGGCCCCAATCCCAACTACATGGACACCTGTCTCTCCCCCAGAAGATTTTATGTCACAGGATGCACTGAAGCTGCAGCTCAGGGAGAGGGACAGGTCTGATCAGAGCACACAGGAGCAAATGAAGGGGGAGGAAGAGAGAGTGGAGCACATCCTGGCCCACTAAGCCTTAAGGATGATATCCCCGCTCAGAGAAGCCAGTCCACTGACAGGACCATATGGCCGACCCCACTATGAGACACAACATCCCTCACTGACCCATAACCCTACAGAGGACAACACTGTAGACACAGTGTGGGAATTGCGCGCGATCTGATCCCAGCACACCGAGGCAAAACACTAAGGGCGTGGAACAGAACAGCAAGAGGAACAGATCAACGAAGTCCCCAGGGAATACCAAAAACAGACTTTGGGGCCAGGGCTTGGCACCCCATCACACTGAACAGGAAAACACTCCTAGAAGCCAACAAAGAGTCCTAGAACAAGCTTTTCCTTGTTGTTGTTGTCATCATGTTGATGACGTTGTTTTTTTGTTCTGTTTTGTTTTTGTGCATGTTATTATCTCCACAGGTGTGTCTAAATAAGAAAGGCTGGTTGAACAATCTAGAGGAGAAAACAACCGGACCAACAGTTGCGGGGGGAGATGGGAGAGGGGAAAGTTAGGGGAAAGGAAGTGGTGTTAACAAACCAAGCAACAAGCAAACAACAAATGATCCAAATTGGTAGTGAGGCCTGGTAGGGCATAATCAAGGGTAATGTAACCGAGCGGAATAACTGAAATCCAAATGAAGGCTGAGCACGATAGAGGGACTAGAGGAAAGTAAAAGGAAATAGAGGAAAGAGCTAGGAGGCAAAAGGCATTTATAGAGGTCTAAATACAGGCATGTACATATATAAATATATTTATATATAAGGATGGGGAAAGAGATCTTTGTGCATATATGTATAGGTTTAATATTAAGGTAGCAGATGGCCATTGGGCCTCCACTCAAGTACTCCCTCAATACAAGAACACTTTGTTCTATTAAACTGGCATTCCATGATGCTCACCTTCCCAACACAATCGCTGAAGAAAAAGCGGGTGCATAAGCAAATGTGGTGAAGAAAGCTGATGGTGCCTGGCTAGTAAAAGATATAGCTGTCTGGAGTTTTAAGGGGTTGAAGATAAACATGTGACCATCTAGCTCAGAAGCAACAAAGCCCACATGGAAGAAGCACACCAGCCTGTGTGATCACGAGGTGCTGAAGGGATCAGGTATCAGGCATCAAAGAACAAAAAAATCGTATCATTGTGAATGAGGGGAGGAGTGAGGAGTGGGGACCCAAAATCCATTTGCAGGCAACTGGACATCCCCTAACAGAAGAGTTGCAGGGAGGAGATGAGCCAGTCAGGGTGCAGTGTAGCAACGGTGAAGCATACAACTTTCTTCAAGTTCCTAAATGCTTCCTCCCCCTACACATCATGATCCCAACTCTACCTTACAAATTTGGCTAGGCCAGATAGGAACTGGAAACACAGGGAATCCAGGACAGATGACCCCTTCAGGACCAGTGAGGAGAGTGGCCATACCAGGAGGGTGGAGGGAGGGTGAGGTAGAAAGGGGGAACCGATTACAGCGATCTACATATAACCTCCTCCCTGGAGGATGGACAACCAGAAAAGTGGGTGAAAGGAGACATCGGACAGTATAAGATATGACAAAAATAATAATTTCTAAATGATCAAGGATTCATGAAGGAGGGGAGCACGGGGAGGGAGAGGGGGGAAATGAGGAGCTGATGCCAAGGGCTTAAGTGGAGAGCAAATGTTTTGAGAATGATGAGGGCAATGAATGTACAAATGTGCTTTACACAATTGATGTATGTATGGATTGTGATGAGTTGTATGAGCCACTAATAAAAGGATTTTTTTAAATGCGCTTTACACAATAGATGCATGTATCGATTGTGATAAGAGTTATATGAGAACCCGATAAAATTATTTTTTTTAAATTGGGGCCCAAGTAAATGTCATAATAAAAACTGAAAAGTAAATGAGTCCTTCAATAGAAGCAATGTTGAAGAAAATGAGAATGGAACCTTCCTCTAGGGGCTATGACACCAATTTTAGATAATGCTCTAGGAAAGTCAAACGCACCAATGTATGGGACACGTAAAGACATCCATAGGAGAAACTAGTCAATTTTTTTAAAAGGGAAGATATAAAACTATCAGCGTTATTAAAAATAAACAAAAAGGTTACATAGCATACTGAATATACACATTAAGTTCATGCATCCATATAAAATGGCTTTGAAGTATATTTCTCAAAACGTAGACAGTAATAAATAATATGCAAGGGGTACCAAAAAGAACACCTAAATATTTTCCCCTGGATAGCTATATATTTAAATTTACTTTTTTTGTTAAAACAACCTTATCAACTTCAAACTCTCCATTACACTTAATGCACTTGTTAAGTCTGAGATTCCATTGTTGGAAACACTTTCAAACTCATCTGTTTGGATGGCTGATGGCACCTCCCTCGTTTTTTCTTCACCTCTTTTATGTTGTCAAATTGCTGTCCTTTCATGTTCCTCTTCATTCGTGGAAACAAAATAAGTTCCACGTGGGGAGGTCAGGTGAGTCAGGTGAGTGGGGCAAGAAAGGCAAGCTGTTTTTGCCCAAAACTGGCACACTGAGATGGCTGGGTGAGCAGGTGCATTGTCAAGGTGGCAAAAACAATTCACTATCTGCCACAAATCAGGCCTTTTTTGTCCTACACTGTTACACAATATTTTCAGAGCCTCTAAATAGAGAGCTTTATTAACGGTCTGACCTGATAGCACAAACTCCAAATGTACTACAAGTAGACACATTCGTCCGTTCTGGAAGTTGACAGAAGTCCTGAATAAGGTTTGTTATCAATAGACATTTCCACCTTTTTTGAAATGAGAAAAACACTCACACACTTGAGTTTTTCCCATAGCGCTGTCCCATTACCCTGTGCTCAACATCACAACGGCTTCTGCGGCACCTCTCCGGGGCAGGACACAAAATTTCACAGCAGCCTGCTGTTCTCTTAAATGGGCCATCACGAAAAACGAGGTTTAAGTGAACCTGCTTTCATGAAAAACAATTCACTTCCCAAGTGGTGCACTGGGTGCACTAACTCAGAGCAAGTTGCTGAATGCTCACCTAGTGGAGAAAATGTGTACAACGAAAACTCTGCCAAGATGAGCTTTTGTCTGTTTGGGGTTTTTTTTTGGTACCCCCCTCGTAAAATTTATCAAAATACAAGACTAACAGCAACGTTACTAACTCATATTCTTATAGGGCTCTATGATTTTAAAAATATGTTTGCACTTCCAGAAGTCCCTTGAAAGACAAGGCTGGCATTGTTTCCAAAAACCCAATGGAGCAGTTCTAGTCTACACACTGGGGGTTTCCCTAACTCGGAATCTACTCAGTGTAAACTAACAAGAGCAACAAGATCTGTTGTTGGGTGCCGCTGAGTCGGTGCTGTTCCACAGACACTAACCGGTCCTGCACTCTCCTCACCCTCATTCTCTGCTGGAGACCACTGTTACAGTCACGGGGCCAATCCCACTCCCCGAGGGCCTACGGGATTTGGAACGCGGCTATGACGCAGCTTATTTAGTAAGAATACCCAACTAATGAGAGAAGTAAACACAGACTTTCCGGTACACCACCCAGGCTCTTTCAATTATACCGTTAGCTTTCCATTCTACACTGGTAACCCCAAGAGTAATGTGCATCTTAATGCAGAAAGAGAAGAGAGATATTGTTCAAGGACATCACTAGTTATAAAAATACACGTGACTTGTCTACTATATAGTAAAACATCACTTTTGTGCCTAGTACCACCTGAACTTTTCCTTAAGATTCTAATTTCCAGAGCACGGTATTCATGTGTGACTTACGAGCAAACTCACTCCGTATGTAAGAGGTGTAGTCTGTCTGGGGTCTGGGACTTAAACTGTCAATATAAACTGCAACCTGATTTCACATAGCTCTGCCGAGATGTAAACTCTTAAGGAGAGCTGTAAAACGTGGAACATCACAGTGAAACGGCATGGGATACAAAAGCCAGAATTGTACAGGATGGCTTACCACTGAGACCGTTCTTGCAAACGATCGCTTTAAGATGTGTACTGGTTCGCTGGTCTGCTGCTTGCCTTTTGCCGCACTGCCATCACTGGTTGGAAGCCTGCGGGCAGTAGATACACGCAACAAATTCATGTTTGAAAGGCATATGCTAGTTTTCTTTTAGGAATATACATTTTCACAACAGTGGAATAGCTAAATGATGACATATTTGAATTTTTGTGTTCCCTTTCATTTTGATGACTTCCAGTTTTCATACATCCATACTTCATATATGCCAAGTTCCTTTTATTCAATGCCGTTTGCAGTTGTCTCTTCTCATTTTGAGTCATTCCCCATCAGCAAATGAAGGCCCTGAAGGATGTACTCCCACAGACTTCGCTCCATCCACTGCATAATGGTGGACTCTAGTTTGGGAAGGGGACTCTCCCTCAGTCACACTTTGAGTCTTCCAATCTGATGGCATTCTTCCTAACAATGTTCTCTTTATGTTCATGAGGCTTGCAGTAACTGACAATGTTCAATGCTATCCACAGGGTTTCCAGTGGTTAATTGCTCTGAAGTGGACGGCCTGGTCCTTCTTTGTCGTCTGTTCTTAAGTCTAGAAGTTCTGCTGAAACCTGTTCATATTGAGTGAGCCTGTTGGTGTTTGAAATACCAGCGACAAAGGTTGCAGCATCACACACGCCACCACAGTATGACACACTGGTAGAGAAGCGCTGGCAATAAAAGAATAAGCCACTGTGATTGTGTTAGTCTGGGTTGACTAGAGAAACAAATTCATAGACACTCATTCATGTGTGTATAAGAAAGAGCTTTATATACAAGAGCAATTGAATACCGAGAAAACATTCCAGCCCAGATCAAGTCCATATGTCCGATATCAGTGTATAAATTCCTCTTCAGACTCATGAAACACATGCAATGATGCAGAATGCAGGAAGATTACAGGCCAGTGGGTAGCAAGTCTTCTGGATCCAGTGACGGTGGAAGTATCTCAGTACTGGCGTGGGTCTCCATGTGGCTCCTTCAGCTCCAGGGCTCTGGCTGCATCAGCAGAGCTCCAGGAGGCTCATTGTCAGTAATGTCTCACAGGGAGTAAGTGTATCTGGCTCCAGTCAGCTATTTATCTCCTTAGCACCCTCCAAATAAGGTCATCAAGTTGTGACCTGATTGACAGGCTAGACTCCACCCCTTCACAAGTTGACAAGAGATTCTGTAACTGCTACAGTAATTTGAAATTATTGTTATTTAAGTAGGCTGAATTACCTGTACAGTAGCTGAGGGATCTGACCAGCATTAACATCTGTACCATTATTTGATTTCTTGGAACTCTTAAACTGGAAGACAACCCTAAGAAGAGAGAAAAGGATGACACAAAACCAACCTGATTCACTCGGGGAACTAACGATGCCACTGTCTGTTTGCACAGGCTGTGTTCATCAGCAGAGACTCGTTCTCTCGGGGGGAATGGAAGAGGACACGGACCATCCTGACTCTAATGCCAGCTCTGGATGGCTCTGCATCAAAAAGACTGGCACCAAACCTGCTTTAAAAATCTGTTCTCAGGTGAGTGCTGTTTGCATGATTCCCAGCCTCTTTACCACCCCCTTCCCACCTCCCTAGCTCAGCATTAACTAGCAGTGCACTATGAACAAGTTTTCAACCGAAAAACAGTTCAAAATGCACTCAACCAGATACACTAGGGACAGTTAGCACTCCAAGTCTGAACCTGCTACCTTTGGGAATCATTCAGTCCAGGGCTCAAAGCAATCCTACAATTCTGGCATACAATCTTGGAGTAAGTCAAGCTGGAGAAATGCTTGATGTAAATTGTTCGTTAACACTCTACTTGAATCCAGTAAACAGCATAGGATTCACCTCATAAATCAGTTCGTCCCAAACACTTTCAACTGTTTAGGACAGTTCTTTCATGAGTTGAACTAAACTGAATTTATGTAACTTCTACCCATTTCAAACAGTTTTAAGTTTCAAAGAAGTAAAGAATAAACTGCCTTTTTAAAAAATTAATGTTTTTTATTAAATACTTTTATTGGGGGCTCTCACATCTTATCACAATCCACACATTCATCCATTGTGTCAAGCACATTTGTACATATGCTGCCATCATCATTCTCACAGCATTTTCTTTCTACCTGAGCCCTTGATATCAGCTCCTCTTTTTCCCCCTCTCCCACCCTCCCCCTCATGAATCCTTGATAAGAATAAACTGCCTTTTTCTTACAAATGATAGAACTTTCAAATCCAAGCACCAGTGTGACAAGAGTACAAAGAACAATGGATGTCAAGTCAAGGGCCCCGGGCTCAGAAGTGGTTCTTTCACCGAGTAACTACATTACTCTATGGGGTTATTTCGCCTTCTTGTGACCATTTCCCCCACTCCAAAATGGAGCTAACATCTGCCATACAAAGTTGTTGAAGACACCATATAGAATAATCCAGATTAAGATACTTTATAAATAAAAGTTTATAGGAAAGTGATTTGTAAAGATATTTTGAATTTTTCGGAGCAGCAACGGGAGCAAAGCAATAAAGTCCCTGAGAAATCCCCAAAACAGGCTTCCAGGTTCAGGGGGCAGGGCTTGACGCCTCATCAGACTCGATCAGAAAACATACGTAAGGGTCAGCAGACAGACCTGGAACTATTTACAGCCCCCCCCCCTTTTATTCTCCTTCTTCTTCTTTTTTTCATGTATATCTATATAAGGCAAGATAACCAATCCCAAGGAGAAAACAACGGGACCGATGGCTCCAAGGAGACAGGGGAGGAGGGGAGCCAACAAACCCAGGGACAAGGCAAAGAGGGAACCACAAGAAATCTGAAATTAATGGAGAGGAGGGTGTAGACGCCCGATGGGGTTTAATGAAGTGCAATGTAGTCAAGAGGAATTACTGAGAGCCAAATGAAGGTAAACATGAGTGGGCCAAGAGGTAAACAAGTGGCCATCTAGCAGGGAAGCAACAAAGCCCCCCCCCCCCATGGAAGAAGCACACAGCCTGTGTGATCATGACGTTTAGACGGAATCAGGTATCAGACACCAGAAAATCCAAACCAAAGATCATATCCATGAGAACAAGGGTGTTCGGAGTGGAGCCCCAAAGCCCATCAGTAGACAATAGGACATCCCCAGAGAAGGGTCACAAGGAAGGGATGAGCCAGCCATGGTGCAGGATAGCATCTATGAAACACACAACATTCGTCTAGTTCTTTAATGCTTACCCTCCCCCTCCCCTCGCCCACCCTACCCCATCCCCCACCCATCATGACCCCAGTTCTACATTGCAAATCTGGCTAGACTGGAGCACGGCACTGGTACAACTGGTACAGATAAGAGATCTCAACACACAGAATCCAGGACAGATCAACCCCTCAGGAATAGTCATGGGAGTAGCAATACCATGAGGGTAGGGGGAAGGTTGGGGGAGAAGAGGAGATAAAGGGGGAACCAATCACAATGATAGACGTAAAACATACCTGCCCTAAGGTGGGTGAAGGGAGAGAGCAGACTGTGAAGATATGAAAGTAACAATACTTTATAATTTATCAAGGTGTTACCAGGGTGGGAGGGTGGGGGAGGGAGGGAAAAAAGAGGAGTTGATACCAGGTAGAAAGAAAATGTTTTTTAAATGATGATGGCAACATATGTATAAATGTGCTTGACACAATTGAAGTATGGATTGTTATAAGAGCTGTAAGAGCCCACAATAAAATGATTTATAAAAAAAATCAACTTTTCATAAAAATGATACACCACTTCAAATTGTTTTATTTCAGTTACCAACTTTAATAATAAATATATATTCCTATTTTATGGTTTCCATATTCCTCACTATCCTTGTAACCTTCCTCTCTACATTGTTTCCTTTGGAAATAAGCTTCTAAGGGGTTTAGCACCCAGAAGAACATATAATTACAAGAGCAAAAATTCTGTTAGTGAATTTTTATGCAAAAACCGAGCTCGGTATTGGATTTTTTTTCTGGCAAACTGTAACTTCTTCACATGATTTTCCTACACATGGCATGTGTGTTATATGCATGTGCACATTATTTGCAAATAAAATATGGTCTCTCGTTCTCTCTAAACTTTAACCTAAGATTACCTTTTAGTTTTATTAGCAGTCACATTACCTTCTAGTCCTATTAATGCTTTTGTCCTGACAAATACCTTCTGAGTTTTCAAAATAAAATTGCACCAACATGAAAGGGAACCCTGTGCTTACCCATCATCGGTGGTGATAGAAGCTTGTCCATGAGAGCCACAGTCACTGCTGGGTCCCGACACCCGAGCCCAGGCCACGTACCACCAGCCAGCTTGCAGGAGAACAGGTTCATCAAACATCATCGCATATTTTTCTCTGAGACAAAAATTAGTGAATTTGCCAATTATTTAGTTACATAAATTTGCTGAGTTATGTTCATAAGCTTTGTATGTGTCCAATATATTTGGCTCTACATTATGCCAAAATCAAGATTTCCTGTTTTTCTAGTTACCAAACCTGACAATAAAAGTGGGCAGATTCTGTGCAGACATCCTTACTCCATTTTACCTTTAATGTAATTTGTCAATTTATATTCTGAATTGAAAATGGGAAGAGGATATTGGTTTTAATACAGCATAATTAAAAGCAATTCTCTCGCTGGGGAAGGCTCTAACAGCCCAGATTTTAGAGCTCTCCCTTTAAAGTGACTCTTTCCTACTCATTCTGCATTTTTAATTGACAGTCAGTGACGAGGGCACTCAAATCTGAACAAAGCGCTTACCGGGCCGCACAGTCGTAGGCCAGCACATCCGTCTCTGCAAGAAGGTCTCCGTCAGTCTCATGGTCTCCTCCATCAGGGCCCAGCTCAAACAGCTGGGGGAAAAGGAACAAAGACAAAGGGAAAATCTGTGCAATCTTCCGTTAGATAAATTTGCCGACTGTCATGTTTCTAATTTTGTGTGTGTCTGCTATATACTTAACTGGACATAATGTAAAACTCAGAGTTACTGCTTTTCTAATGTTGTCAACAGGATGTACACAAATATACATGTCTAAGTTAAGAAATACACACGTTTTATGGCCTGTAACAATTCCGATTTTCCTACTTGATATACACATGTACTTAAGAACCAGTGTTGAAAATATGCAAGCGCCGTCTGTCCAAATCAACAGGTGAAGCACCCTGGCGGCAGTGTCTAGAAGGCTCACCTTGTGCCTGCACAGCCAGGAGAAACCAGTGCTGCTCAGGGTGATACCACACCTGGGGGCTTTGGACTGATGTGGGGGTGGCGGGGGGCAGGGGTCTGCAAAAGGAGAGTCCTCCCCTTTATCTTGGAGTGTGGCCTATAGTACAAAAGTTTTTCATTGCTGGCTATGTGGGGGGCCATTGGGGAGGAGTCGCATTGTGGCTCTTTCCTTTTCTGGCAAGGTGACTGTGGCCCAAATAAACTTGGGACCTGTGGATCAGACTCTTGCTTCGTTCACTGCTTCCTAGCTCTGAGTCTTGAACTCAGTCTCCTCATCTGCTCAAAGGGGATGGCTGCTAACGGTGGCTGCCATCGGAGCAGTTTGTGGGATTAAATGAAACAACACTTATGGAATGATTAGAAAAATCCCCCACAAACTAAGCTGGAAAATGTTAGTTATAGAGAACGAAGGAATAACAGACAGCTCCTGAAGAGTACTGACAAAACATAGCTCAGCTCAACATGGCAAGGGAAAATAGGTAAGGAAAGGTTTGAATTTGTTTTGTTTGAGGGAGGGGGTCATGAAAAAGGAGGGAAGGGTGGCAGAGTCTGGGGATGGGAGACAAAATAAGGTATCCACATAGGAAAAGGTTACAAAAGAAAGTGAAATCAGGGCTTCAAGTCTTTTGGTAATAAAAGACCGATATCTATCAAGAGAAACCCTTGCTTCTTTGGAGGATTTGTTGGGAACTACACGCAGAGGGGATGGAAGGCGGCAGTGACGGTGACCGGAGCGGACCCAGGACCGCCGTGTTAACCCTCCGTCCTGTGGTGACCACTGGACACCTCTTTCCAGGTGGAACTTCTTTTTTGACCTTCAGACCCTTGGTCTCAACAGTCATTGGATTCCTCTACGTGGCTGATTTTCAACAGGTCAGAAGGGATTCATCTCTCCCTCATCCTTCCTTTCCTGTAGGATTGATAGCACTAACACTTCCTGAGCCACTCAAATTTTAAAAATCTAACAATAATCCTCTTTTCCATAGCTCTCAGCCATCACCCTCTAGCTTTAGGCACTCTTGCTGACATCACAGCTTGTCCATTCAACCACAGGCACTGTCATTCCGCTTCTCAGTTTCATTTTCTCCTTGCTCTCACCCGCAATCCAGTGAGCAGAGGGCTTTCTTTTTGTAATGACTGTAGTTATGTATGCCTTTTAAGCAGAGCGCTGATCAGAATGCCTCCCGAATGAAAATTCTCCATGATTTCACATCTTTTACTCCACAATATGGTGGGGGAGGGGGGCACTAAATATTGGGCCCCTAGCCTTTCCCCACCAGCTTATGGTCAACACAATCCAAACACACACTATCTGGCAAGGCACGATTCTAAGAACTGGGCACACAGGAATGAGTAACAAAAAAACAACCAAACACACAAACAAAAAGCGGGGTCAACTGGGAGCAAGTACATGGTAAAAGGGGTGGTGGTGGTGGTGGTGTGGTGTGTGAGTGATAGTTTTAAACCGGCTTAGCAGGGAACCAAGAGCTGGAGGTGATGAGGAAGGGAGTCGAGTTCTCCTAAAGGGCACAGTGAATAGAAACCTCGCGGGCGACCCTGAGGCGCAGGCTAGCGTTCGAGTGCAGCAGTAGCGTGACATGTGGTCCGAGAAGCTGAGGGTAGTACTTGTGGGGTCTTGTGGGTCTCTGTAAGATCTCTGGCTTCTAGTCTAAAAAGATTATGGGTGGAATCTGGTCTACCCTGATATAAATCTAAACAGAACCACTCCAATTGCTGCGCAGAGATTGAACTGAAGGGATCAAGTGCAGAAGCAGAGTTTATCAGAGAGGAGGTTACTGTAATAAGCCAGGTGAGGCGAGGATGGCGGTGGGTTGTAATCAAAGGGTTACCAGGTCTAGAACCAGTTTTTAGACTGATCCGAGTCTAGATTTGCTCTGAAGCAGGCGTCAACAATAGTTACTGCTGACTGCATTCATGGCATGACAGAGAGATTCCTGGCTGGAGCCAGCAGAAAAGTGACATGAACTCCCTCTGAGATGTCTAACTGAAATGGGGGAAAAGTGGGGACAGAAGGTTTAGGCAAGGCACACCAGAAGCTGAATTACAGACATGTACATTTGAAACACCTCCCAAAAATCCACATGGAGATGCAGAGTAGCCAACTGAACATACTTTATAGAGGAGCTCTAGGAATCTGGGAGTCACCACAGGAAAAACCATGAAGTTGGAACACTACGGGAGTGAGGATACTTTAAAAAGATGGCCATGAGTTGACCTATGAGTGCTCCAGCACTGCGGGGTTGGAGAGATGATGTGGGACCAGAGAAGAGACAAGGAAGACAAGGAAGAGACAAGGAAGAGACAAGAGTAAAACAAAGTGTGATATTTTGGAAGTCAAGTAAAGAAAGACATTCACATGAGAATCAATTGCATTAAATTCCGCTGGAAGGTCAAGCAGCACCCTGGGGCCCAGGCTTTCATGTGGTAATGAGCTCTGTAGGGGTGAAAAAAAGGTAACTTATTACTGTGGTCTCAGCACTAAATATGTTGAACAAAGTCACAAAGGATGGGTATTTGTTTCAGGTGTGCAGAAAACTATACAAGTATCTGAAAAGGCTATTAAATCATCCCTTTTGTAAAACTGGAATGTGTTCATAAATTTCAACCAAAACAGCACATAGGAACTGAGCCCAAAGAGCAGTAGAAGAGATGTGAGAGTCTATCTCCCATTAAGAGAGAGACTAAATGATAGGCAAAAATGCAAAGTGAAGACGTGCTAGTCAAATCAAGTGCTTGTTCTCCTTGGAGGTAAAAAAAAAGTTATTTCTAAAAAAAATGTTATTTGTGTTAGTACAGGGGTTTATATTATTAAATGAATTGATAAGTATATTTTAAGTGTGTTTTAATTTTAGGAAGGTAAATATTAATAGACAAAACCCACAAAAACAAACATTCTTTAATTCATTTCTAGAGCTGTAAAAGGGATCTGAGACCAAAAAGCTTGCCATCGTGTATAGAGACGGGGACGGGGGGAGGGGGACGGGGGGGGGGGGGGGGGGGAGGCACGCTAGTCACAGAAGAACAGAGAGCAAATACAGGCAAGAAGAAATCAGAGCTTGGGTAGGTCAAGAGGAATTCCAACATTCACTGGGCAGACAGGAGAGAAGGAGCTGATGAAGGAGATGGAAGAAACAAATCAGAAGTACAGAAATAAAACAAAAACGAAATAAAATAATTCAGGAGCTTATTTCTGTGTGTTGCCAGGGGAAGCGGAAGTAGGAGAGATGGACAGCAAACTACAGAGAGGTGAAAGAAAAGATAAAATCCTTGTTGTAAAGTTTTAAATTCACTCAGTATATACAAAGCAAGATCATCTCCGGCAAAAGGAGGGAGCGAGTATTTGAGGCTTGAAAAACAAGGCCAGCATTAAAAACAAAACTCCTCACTCTGTCCCACAATTGCTGAAGGCTAGGTCCTCCGTGGAAGTGGTCAATACTGCAAAAACCTCTCAGGAGTCCCTTCTTGAGTTGGATCAACACCTACCTGACACTGGCAACTGTAATTATATAACTCAGTGGGGTTTCTCCTCTGTCTTACCTTTAAAACACCTGAAAATAGCCATTTCTTAAAATTGTGCTAAACATACGTTCGTTAACTAAATAAACATGTCCATTTCAGTATTTGTTGCACATATGATTCAGTGGAAGTTGTGTCCATCATGTAACAAGACCATCAGCACCAACCATTTCTAAATGTTTCATCATCCTTCTGAGAAGCTCAGTGGCCCAGTCAGGGAATCCTTTTTTCCTTTTCACCCTCTCCTACCTTCTAATTTAACTAGTAACCTAAAGTGTCACACTGATCCTTTACACCAAAATCAATGAGAGAGTAAAATGGCTGTTGGGCTTACTATTCATGGAAGTTGTACAGGCATCCTTAACCATGACGCTGTCCTTTATCACCTACACGGGTATAGGCCCTTTTAATGTGGCTCATTCCTATGGGCTCCACATTTCTCCTTCGGTACATGCATTCCAATTTTAACCAGAAATTGATGGGTTTATTTTTTAAAAATTTGTCAGCACTGATTTGGACTTAAAGGGTAGTAATCTCAAAAACAAGCATTATAATTTTTAGATATTATTTTTTTTAATGAGCATATACTCTGATTAGAATCATCACTGGGTTTTTTTGTTGCTTTTTTTTTTTTTTGAGGTAAACACTCAAAACCAAATCCCCGGCTATTGAGTTGGTTCTCACGCATGGAGAATCCTGACTCTAGAGGACAAAACAGACGGTCTATCTCTGGGAAAGCAGACATTCCTCTCTCTCCAAGAGAGGGTTTGGTGAGTTTGAACTGCCAACCTTGTGGTTAGCAGTCCAATGTTTACTTTTAGCTTGTTTACAAGCCGGAATCCAAACCCTATGTCCTATCGCTCATTCGATTTCTAATCCTCACTCTTAGGGAAAATGTGTTCCCCGTTGCGTATTAACAATGCTAAGCACTTGTTAAAGTCATATAAAAATATCTCTGCACCCGAACAACGGTGCCGCCTGCCATGAAAAAGGTTACAGGGAGAGGGTCCCATAAAGAGGTGCTGCTGTTCCTTCTCCACCAAGATGTTCCATGCAAAGGACCTTCGGGGCCTTGTGGTCATAAAAGGCATATCATTTACTGTCAAGTCATTTTCCTTCCAGTTCCTCCTTCTGACTCGACTTTTGATTTTCCCATGTCTGGGTGAATGACTCAATACTATGGTATTGCACTTTAGCAATGCTTCCTCAAGGTCTTTTTAAAAGACAAAAAAAAGTGACCCACGTCAAAACCAGCATGTTCAAACGATCAGGACAACAATGCCAATGAACTGCTCACCTTAATTTTAGCAGTATATTCTCCTCTACCTCCAAACAGACCAAGCCCACCGAGTAAAATATCAGTGTCCGCACTAAAACGTATGGCTTCTACAGAGTGGGCGGAGTAGCCCCAACCCCCTCCGTGACCTAAAAGATACAAACAACAAGTGATATTTATAAATACCCACGTACATTTCAGTGGTAAGACAGTAGTCCTGTAGGTGAGTATACATACTTTCAAACCTGTTGACCACACTATAATCTTCTTTTGAATAGACTTTCATTACTGCTTGAGTCTCCTCTTCCGTATTTGCAACTCCCATTTTCAAATCCTGCATCGCTGCCAAAGTATCGAGGCAACCTAAAGCAGCAAACAAAATTCAACTCCTTGAAATTACAATTCCCCGTGGCACTGATGATATGGGAATTCTGTGTCCATATCAGTAAATAAATTATCCATATACTCAGCAAATCTATGCCAAGTTTTAAGCATATTTTCATGGAAGATTCCTATACCAATAAAAAACTCACGACTTCTGTTATCATATTTAAGCACATACTATTTGGCAAAGTTCAGTACAAAGACGGACTCAGAAAAGTTGGACTCCTTAATCTTGGATTCCTTGGAAGTTTCATTTTATGATAATCTAAAGGATCATTTTAATTTGATTCTAAAAGTGGTTTGAGGACGACACAATAGCCACACACATCAGTGTAACTGCTGCTAGTGTGGGATGTTTACAATGGTAATCAGATACAATTTGTGGAAACGTTCACAAAGTATTTACAATGGAGGGATTTTACTGACAATTATGACCTTACAATTACAAATGAGAGAAAAACATAACAAGTCTCTTAAGGATCATTTAAAAAATCAAATATAGTTAAATTATGTGGTGGATATAAATTTTTAACAATGTAACAAATGGAATGAAAAAGTACTACATTTGAAATTAATAGGAGTGATGTTGACACGCTGTAGAAAATGGGATTATGCAAAAAGAGATGAGTGATCTATAAATTTCATAGGTAACATAGAATCTGTTATTTTAAGGCAATATGCATAAATGATTATAAGTTTTATAATGCCTCTAAATGTTTAGGTCATGGGAAGACTATTACATAATCTTTGTATTCCATTTTTCTATAAACTTTCTGAAACTCCCTCATATATTCAAGTAAAGATCTACCAACAAGGGAAGTATTCAAGGCTTCTTAGCAGTTTGCCAAACCCAAACCTTTTGTGTGGTTGGCATGGCTGATGTTAGGCTTTTTTTAGGGTAGGCCTCTTGCAGAGAGAGAACTTCACCTACAACAGGCATACCAAAAACGAGTGACATTCAAATCTGGGTACTTCAAAACTGAAAAAAATATCAAAACCAAACTTCAATGCACATCGACAAACCTGGGCTGAACATCAGATAGCAGCCCTACCTAGGATGTGCAGGGCTGCGTGAGAGCGAGTGGTGAGCGCCCTTGATCCTGTAGGTAAGGCAAGTTCAGGACTCAGGACGGCACATCTGGACTCCATCTCTGCCGCACAGGGCAGCAGTCTGGCGTCGGCAGCCACTGCATTGTAGCACCACAGCTCTCGCGTGTTGGGTCGGAACCTTCCGAGAAATGGAACCATTACAGTGTCACCAAAAAGCAAACCAAAAAACAAAACAAGGCTTGTGGGCTCCCAATTCCCCATATCTGAGCTAAAGAAACACTTCCCGTCACCACAAGAGAACTAATTAGAACTAAACGGTAATGTGGACCGCAACACTTCATGTCTAACACCGTCAACTCTATATTTAAAAAGATGATGCTGCGAGGAAAAACAGAAAAGTCCAGTATAGCAAAAATGCCATCAAAATAGTTCCAAGGGACAAGTTAAAAGTAAACATGTGAAACAATGTGATCGAGGTGAACCGAATCCTGAGCAATGTTAAACACAGTAAGACAAAAATACCCGCGATGTGAGAGAGTACCTGTGATGCCGTAATACAGCACAAATGGGCAAAGGGCGTGACACACTGCTCCCAAAAAGAAACACAATGGACTGTCTGGAGAGGCTCGACATAACTAACACACAGTAAAGTGACAATAATAATTTTTTTTAAAATTTAAAACTCCTGCCATTGCCCCACTTCTTGGGAAAGTTTCTATTAATCATGGATGAGATACAGAAAGAACAGCTTGTAGCTGAACAGAAGGAGGACTGAAGAAGACTGACACAGCATCTCCCTCCACAGACCACCTCCTTTATTTTCACTCTCCCAGGGAACAATTGTCCGGAATATTGTTTATCACGGTCATGTTTTTCTTCCACTTTTCATATACTTACATCAACACGATAAGTCACTTACATTTCTTGTTTTTGAACAGCACATAATCGGACATGCTGTCATGAATATACTTTATTTAGTCTTCTATTGATCTTTAGCATAATTTCTCCTATGTATTCGCTAATGGATATTTAAGTGAAAGAGAAAACTGAGGCAGAGTGAGGCAAACTAGCTTCTCCAAGGTAACGTAGAGAGCAAACTGGGGCACTAGCAACACTCCTAGACTGTCCAGGCTCAGAATGCTCGCTCTAAAAGCAGGACTCTTTTCAATTCAGTCATGGCAAACTAAGCTAAACTGGAACAAACCAGAACTGATAAAATGTGGGTGTCCTGAATGGTAAAATTTACTACAGGTTGAAACCCTTTCAGAAACTCAATCTCCTTCTTAGAAAACCAAGTTGGCAAGCTCAGTGCATAGGAACCAAGTCTCTTGACTGGCAGAGTCAGAAACAACAGTGCCCGATCAATGATGGGGATGGCCCCTCCCATTCTCATCTGTGCTAACTCTCCATGGCCCTAACAATAATCCCTCTCAGATGGACTCCTGAAGGACTCTCTTCAGCTCTGTCAAGTTTCCCATCCCAGGGTTCCAACTCATAATCTTTCCCATTTTAATTTCCATCTCAGTACACCCATATTTTACAAATCCAGGTCAGTTTCCCTTTTGCTGCAATGGCCAGGAGGGAACCAGTTTGAAGCCCTATCTGAATCACTGCGCTATACTGTAAAGAAGGGGCCTGGGAGGTGCAGTGGGTTGGAGAGCTCAGCTGCTAACCCAAAGTCAGCAGTCTGAACGCACCAGCCAGCACTCCACCGGAGAAAGATGTGACAGTCAGCTTTTTCAAGACTTACAGTCTCGGAAACCCATAAAGCAGTTCTATACTGTTCTATGAGGTCATTATGAGTTTGCTGACTGTATTTTTTAAAATCATTTTATTGGTGGCTCGTACAATTCTTATCATAACCCATACGTACATCCATTGTATCATGAACATATGTACATTTGTTGCCATCATCATTCTCAAAACATTTGCCTTCTACTTGAGCCCTTAATATCTGCTGCTCATTTTCCCCTTCCCTCCCCACTCCCCCCTACCTCATGAACCCTTCATCATTCATAAATTATTATTATTTTGTCATATATTACACTGTACGAGGTCTCCCCCTGCCCTCTTCCCTGCTTTCCCTCCCCGAGGGAGGAGGCTATACATAGATTCCTGTAATCAGTTCCCCCTTTCTACCTGACTGCATATTTTTATACTGTAAAAGTACCTGCGAATCATTAAGCTTACAGCTGAAAAAAGAATCCATGGAGGTTCATGATGATTCAGCGAGTTAAACAGGAGAGTCCTCCTGTGTGAAAAGTGCCTGTGCATACATTTTATATGACTGCAAAAGTATACTTTGATTCAGCTTAATTACGACTCTATTTTATAGGCAGAGAAGCTTACCTCCAAATTACGTCATACACAGGATCAAGACAAACACCGAACCCTTGCAGATCCTCCTGCTCAGAGTCGTTGAAAGTTTTACAGCTCCCGTCCACTTTATTGATCAGAAGACACTTAAACGGAGGAGGCTCTGATATAGAAGCAGGTACCAAGCCTTGGGGGAAAGATGTATATGCACTTTAAATGGGCATTCTATCATTGTCTAGTCAAACAAATCCTACAAACTAAACATTATTATCCTCTCCATCCCACAGGTGATGCAAAAGATGGTTGACAGGGTTATTGTGTATCATCAAGTTGATTCCAACTCATAGCAATTCCACAGGAAGAAGTAGAAACTGCCCCTGTGGATTTTCTAGAGTTTTTACAAGACCAGATCAGTAGATCCTTTCTCCTAAGAAGGCACCACTGATGCGTTCAAACTGCTGGCCATTGTGACATATAAAATTAAAATTAAACCTGAAGCTAACAAAATTTAAAACACATGTTCCTAATCTCTACCATATCTGATTCTAAAATAAATTATTTGAGGAAGAAAGAGCACAAGTTTGAACTGAAACCTTGGTTTTAAGGAAACATTAAAGCTTGAGTAATGTAAACTGTCATAAGATCTAATTTGCATCACTTATTTAATGGGAAACTGCGGAAAATACACATACACAATGTTCTCACCCCACTAGATTTTACTCTGTTAAATTTTAGCTAATATTTCCACGCTATCTAGCTTACCAATACTCTAATGTCTAGATCTCTCATGGCTTCCCTTCTTCCAACAGATAAACAAAACACACAGGCACCTACACGCTTCTCTCATATTTCTTAAATAAAATAAAACAAAAAAATCCAAAGAACCCATTAATATATTTCATTATAAAGGAAGATAAGCATTCAATGTTGATACAGAAAAAAGTGTAGTGGGGGCAGGGTGTTTGGTTTGGGAATTACCTATTATGTGCTTGCTAGCAAAAATTTCTGATGTAGCAAGCACATGAGAATTAATAAGTGCTTCGTCAATTCTTAAGAAAGTCTGGTCCCCACTTGCACCTATCCAGGTAGCTTTCCGGCCGTACTTTGACCCGATGTTAGGCATGGGAGCTGGTTTTGCATTCCAATATGGTACGTCCAAAATGGGTCTGCCCAGCTGTCCTTTCTAAAACATGAAAAATAAAACATGTTAACAATTTTACTGGATAAACGATCTATAATTTATACTCAGTTTTTTTAAAAGGGTAACAAAGGAAAGATGAGACATTATTCTTTATCAACTGTTAATTATCATTCATATTAAAAATATATGTTTCAAAGTATGATCAAGCATCAAGTAACACAATAGCTTCTATTGCTTCTAAGAATATCTCTTCAATATATCACTAAGAACATTATTTTTAAAATAGTAAGAAAGTTGAAATATTTTATTATGCCATGAGTCTTCCCCAGAGACTATTGTTATCATTACCTATTCATCCAGAGGACGGAGGTGTATTTTAAGTAAAAACATTGTATGTTACACAATTAGTCTATTTTGAATATTTGACAGAACAAAATAAGCTCACACTATCTGAAAATATTTGGATAAAAGAACAAAGATAGTTGACACTGTAATTGTGAATACAATTTGCAATTCCACTTATGTTTTAAGGTAAGCAGCAGGATGGTAAACGAGCTTAAGGAGATAACTGCTAACTCACTTACAAACATGACTGTGTGTCGGTGGTCAGTTAGAGACGTGCTGCTGTTGGAGAACGATAAGAACTGTCTCCGTGTACTACGTGATGCCTATTGACCTTGGGGCCCCTGAGACTAGGGTGCTGATCCTTGTTCCTCTAAGTGTTTAGTTATGGCTAAGATGGTTTCCTAACTTTGGCCCCTGTGCACGCCACCATAGTCACGTATATATTTGCAGGCAAGAGAAAGACACAAGCTCTGAAATAGATCGTGTATACCAAGTGACCATAAGAAACAGCTTTATTGCTTATGAAGAAGAGGGAAAAGAGCCAGCGTCCAGATGTGCAGCTCAGCCATGCAGCTCTGTCATTAGAAAAGGCAGGCCAGGATGCTGAGGAAGACAGGAGAGGCCCCTGGAAGAGTGGAGGAGGAGAGAGGGGGAGAGCGGGCCCATGGCTCCTGCCTACTTCCCGGTGCCTACTCCAGCCCAGCTGAAGTTCCTGCCCTGGTCTCACAGGAGCTGTTTCAGCTTTTTTCTTTTCTTTCCTTCATTCAATAAATCCCTTGTTAGTTCAAAGCCCTCCGCTCCCAAAACAAAAAACAACACTGAGAAGTCTCTGGCTACTAAGTTAGAAGTTGAGGGAACAGAGACGGTTCTTGCTGGATCAGTAAACATTCACCGAGGCCTGGCTTTGGAGCACTCTCTCCACAGCATTCCAGTCGAGGACGCAAAACCAACCCCCGGCGGTCAGATCCGCTGTGACTTACACTAAAACCCTGCCCCAGAGCACGCATGGGGATTAATAAGTTCCTCGGTAATGGGCATAAACCCGCAGAGCAGAAACCATGAAGACCAGGGATCCTGCAAGAATCCACTGAAGCTCTGACTCAAGTGCCAGATTCTGATTTCAGTTTGGCTCCTCCTTCGACTCCACAGCAAGGAGACAGGGCCACACACTGGCTACAGAGCCAGTGAGCTTCAATCTCTGGCTGCACCAGGGAAGGAAGAGACTGCAGGTGGCAAGCAGATTATAGGTACAGTCAAAAGATACAGTGCTTATTCTCACACTTTTTCAATGTCCACCCCTATCTCTTTGAGGCAGAGGGCGGGAGGGGAAGAAAATATAAAAATGTGAACACGGCAAAATATATGATGTTCAGGGGTGTGTTATACTTCGGAAGTATAGCGAAACTAGTCATACATTTAGGGACTATGGAAATATTGTAATGAATATCTATTCAATTAGCTGGGATGGACTTAATGGCAGTGGGTATGAACCAATGAAGTCCAAGAATATGACAGGTGTTCAACAGGCCCACAGGGATTGGGGCTGTAATTACAAAGGGCCACATTTAAATTCCTCAGAGTTCATATCAGGGACTGGACGACTGCTAACTAAAAGATGGTGGTTACAACCCACCCGCGGTGCTCCACGAGCAAAGCCCTGTGTGATCTGTGTCCACGGAGCTCAGAGCCTTGGACACCCACGCGGCAGTTCTACGCTGTCGTGTAGGGTCACTACTGACAATCAACTTGACAGCGGACACCAACTATTTTAGGATCGATTAAATGAGTGAGAATGGTTTAAGGTTGTTCAGAGCCAGAATTTCCACTACACAATAGGAGAACTAACAGATGTAAAATGGAAACAAGAAAGACAGAACCCTGTGGGGTCAGAATGTAGCTGACAACGTCTATGTGAACTTGTGATTGCTGGAACACTCAAGTGTACATGTATAGACATGGATGCGTATTGGGAAAGCCAAGATGCTCGCCAGCAATAGACACATTTAGTGCCCAGCTTGTCCTGAGTACTAGTCACTACTAAAAAGAACCAGAGTTCCTGAAGAAAAGCCTGGTTCTACAACTCAGACAGCGTACATACAAGATGAGCCTGTACCTACCAAGAAGTCTGTTATGGCAGGAGAAACAAAGGTGCTAAAAGGGGAAAAAACACACACAAACAGGGGGCACATCACAAGGCTACAAGGTCCAGCTTCAAAGGGCTCCCCTGGCTAGATCTGGGGCAATCTAAGTACCAAACAATGAAGGACAGAAATGGAAAAAATAGGAATGTATGAGTTCATACCAATAACATGTAGACAGACAGGCTGATGAATAAAAAAGAAGGGCCCTTGCTTATACCGGAATGCCAGGTGATGACTGGCACGTGTGGAGGCGGCGTTGGAGCTGAACCCAGTAGGGCTCTGTAACAGTCACGGTAAAGACTGATTCAGGCAAAAACCATCAACGGCTGCAAGGTCTAGGGAGCATGTTTGAAAAGCAGCATCTAGGCGGTATTCAATGTGTTGACCCACAGGGCTTGTGAACTGCGAGAAAAACCTCTGAGGGGCAGCTCAGCATCTTCGCCCTCCAGATGTGATGCCCTGCAAACAACATGCTTACCGCTGGGGTGCACTCTCAGAATCCAAACATGAGAGAAGGCCCAATACACCGAACGTGAGAAATCATCACACACAGACTTCAAAGGGCTCATAGAATAAATCCATTATATTTTACTCTAATTCTGTTTTTCTACCAACTTCTGAAGCACTCCCCTGGGCATTTGTGTATGTATGTATGTGTATATAATACACGCACATACATGTAAAAATAAATCATATTCTTAAAAAACAGAGAAGAACCCTTGAGGGAATGTTTTTGATGAGCGGAGGCTAGGGAGAGGAGAGAGCTGTGCGCTATCGTGGGGAAGGGCTCCAGTGCTAACGGAAAGGTCAGCGGTGCACCTCTACTGGCTGCTGGGTAGGAGGGAAGGCCTGGTGCTCTGCTTCTCCCGAGAGGGCAGCCTGGGAAGACGTGCGGGCAGCGCTACTCCGTGACACAGGGCCACTCTGAGCGGGGGACGACTTGATGGCACATCACAACACGGAGACATGGCCAGTGAATGCAATGGTGGACGCTGTGGGAAGGGGGCAAAGGGGGGGTCCACAGTCCACTGACAAAAGACAAACGACTTAGGAATAGACGATCATCATGTATGTAAACTATTCTTAAAGGATTTTCCAAGGAAAGGTGTTACATTCATACAATGCACACAAGCAGAAAGGGGAGGATTAATGGAGAGAGGGAAAGGAGAAGAAGAAAATGATTGAAAAGATGGGTGAAAATGTCTGTATATGAATAATAGTAAAATAATACACTCATGCAGTATTCTTGTTTTCATCTTCAAATAAAAGGTTTTTCCTTCTTTCCTTTATGTTCACATTGGTCAAGGAGATGTCGGATAGTGTAAGACATGACAGAATAATAATAATTTCTAAATTGTCGAGGGTTCGTGAGGGAGGGAGAGCGGGGAGGAAGGGAAAAACAAGGAGCTGACTCCAAGGGCTCAAGGAGAAAGAAAATGTTTAGAGAACGATGATGGCAACAGATGTACAAATGTGCTGGCACAGTGGATGCATGTATGGATTGTGATACGAGTTGTACGAGCCCTCAATGAAAAGGAACAAGCTCAATGAAATGAAGAATTATTGACATGAATTGGTTTTCTAATCATGTCTTCACTAACATTAATGTTCACACTGAGAAATGTTTAAGTACATAGAAAAAGAAATAACAACATTAAGGTCACACTGAGAAATGTTTAAGTACATAGAAAAAGAAATAACAACAAAAAGATTAGAAGTTGTGAAGCCTATTTCAGAGACTTAAATTACAGACTTCTGCAAAGTTAACCCAAGGCAGAGGAGGTGTGGGTGCTTAGGATTTTATTTTGTTTAATTTTAGCCACGGTCTTACACAGTTTTCTTTGATATCCACTAGCTCAGGTGATACCAAACTTGCAAACTATCTTCACCCTTTCCAGGGATGGCACAAAAGAAAGAAAAACAGACAAATACACCCCAGAAAGATCCACAGAGAAAAAACTGAGGAAAAGGAAACTATAATTTTGAGCAAACCTAGTAACTAACACACTAGGCTTTTAAAAGTATTAAACTAGAAATAAGTATATATACATATATTTTTTATGAATCCCTCTAAGTTAGGCAAGAAATAACCTTTTGAACGACATAATTATCTCTACCAAATGTCTACAGGGTTTTGAACTGCAGTACATCCCAACACAGGGGTGAAATTCAATGACTTCTGATGCTGATTTGGAGAAGAACTCTGATGTCGTTCAAGTTTGGTCCGTGTTGGAGGAGGAGGGAGAGAATGTGCATATGGCATAATTACAAAACAAGAATTTTGCTGGAAGCAGAAAGAGATAGCTAGTGTTGATCAATTATAAGGCAATGGTACATTGTAATATTGCTTTAAAGTTGTCTTACAGAAAAACTTCCAAATGTGAAGACCTGTCCATCCATTACAAGCACTGCTGTGTGGTTGCTGCCTGCAGTAACTTGTGTGCTAGGACCTGGCAATGCTTGAACAAGAGTGGGACAGCCCCTAGGTTAAAAAAAAAAAAATTAAGTCAATTTCTTACAAGATCCAACTGAAATAGTAATAACCAGTAAGTCATCATTGCAATTAGGGAGGAGAAAAGATACAAGGGCCTAGTAAGAATATTCAACAAACACATTTGGGCGCTGCAGACTGCTTTTTATTCAGGGCCTGGGTACGTAAGAATGAAAAAGATCTGGTTGCTGGCTTTGAAGAGATTCCTTTAGAATTATCTGCCTTAATCATAGGCACATTTTATTTAATTATTCTGAAAGATCACAGCTAAGTTCAGTTTGGAAGAAAACATCCAGCACCTAGTAATGAGAGACATCATAGGCAGGGATCTCTCAGTAAGAATATATCTGATGAAATAAACAGCATGTGATGTCTAAATAAAAAACCTAACCAAAAATTGGGTGATATCGCTGATTGTGTGGCCCCCATCTCCAACTTTCACCACTATGTGTTAATGGTAGAGTTTAACATCAGAGTGAGTACCAGGCGAGGCAATAGAACGGTGACTAATGTGCAGTCACTGGAGCCAGGTCGCGGGAGTGAATTCTGGCTGCTCCACGTAGTACTGCGGTCCTGACTTTGAACAACCTGCCCATCTTGTATGGACTTTCGTTTTCTCCTTATCACGCGGCAGAGGAAAGTCATACCTGCGTTGCCTCCAAAGTTCATGATAACTAAGTTCACCAGGTCAGTGCCTGGCATACAGTCAACAGTTAAGAAATATTAAGTATATTGTAAATGACAGCCGAGTATCCTCCCCAGTTTTTATTAATCATTACCTGTCGTTAGAATAGTAATCATTTAGAAACAGCCCACACGAGGGAAAGCTTTCCTGCTCTTCAGATAATTATCATACTTAAATTTTTCAATACAAGGTTAAAATATAGCAACGTAAAAGTTTTGCAGCTTTTACAACACACACTGATTTAAAATAAGGAGAAAGAGAATTAACCAGCCTTCAAGCAGTTTTTCTCACAGTTAGAAAAACACAGAGCGATATGGGCTCCGCCACTGTTACATCCTAATTGCATCCATACACTTGACCTTCTCCCAAGACAATCTTTCCTTATGGCTTATTCTATAAAATACACTTACAACCTGATTACCCGACATTTGCATTTATGACAACAATAAAAAAGATCTATCCCATAACCCTACAGGGGACAACACTGGAGACACAGTGCGGGTACTGCGCCTGATCTGATCCCACCAACCAAAGGCAAAACACTAAGAGCGTGCAACAGAACAGCAAGGGGAACAGAGCAACTTAGTCCTCAGGGAATACCCAAAATAGGCTTTGGGACCAGGGCTTGGCACCCCATCACACTGGACCGGGAAACACTCCTAAAGGCCAACAAACAGTCCTTAAACTGATTACAGGCTTCTCTCTTCTTTTTTTTGTCATTGGCTTTTTGTTGTTGTTATGTTTTCTTTTGTTGCTTTGTTTTGCTCTGTCTTGTTTTCTGCGTGTTTTTATCTCCGCAGGTCTGTCTAAAGATAGGCTGGAGGAATTATCTGGAGAAGAAAACAATGGGACCAACCGTTCCTGGGGGACATGGGAGAGTGGGACATGGGGGGAAAGGAAGTGGTGTTAACAAACCCAGGGTCAAGGGAACAGCAAGTGATCCAAATCGGTGGTGAGGAGGGTGTTGTAGGACTTGTAGGGCGTGATCAAGGGTAATGAGAGGAATTAATGAAACCCAATGAAGGCTGAGCATGAAAAAGGGACAAGAGGAAAGTAATAAGAAAGAGAGGAAAGAACTAGGAGACAAGGGGCATTTATAGAGGTCTAAATAAAGACATGTACATATGTAAATATATTCATATGTGAGGATGGGGAAATAGACTATGTGCCTTTATTTATAGATTTAGTATTAAGGTAGCAGATGGACATTGGGCCTCCACGCAAGTACTCCCTCAATGCAAATACAACAAATAGGCATTCCATGATGTTCACCTTCCCAACACGATTGCTGAAGACAAAGTGAGTACATAAGCAAATCCGGGTGCATAGAAAATGTGGTGAAGAAAGCTGATGGAGCCCGGCTATCAAAAGATATAGCATTCAGGGTCTTAAAGACTTGATGGTAAGCAAGGGGCCATCTAGCTCAGAAGCAACAAAGCCCACATGGAAGAAGCACACCAGCTTGTGTGATCATAAGGTGTCAAAGGGATCAAATATTAGGCATCAAAGAACAAAAAATCAAATCACTGTGAATGAAGGAGAGTGCAGATTGGGGACACAAGACCCATCTGTAGACGACTGGACATCCACTTACAGTAGGTTAACAGAGAGGAGATGAGCCAGCCAGGGTGCAATGTAGCAACAATGAAACATACAAATTTCCTCCAGTTCCTAAATGCTTCCTCCTCACCGCTACCCCTTCCCTGCCCTCTCCTCTCCCCACCCCACACACACTATCATGATCCCAATTCTACCTTACAAATCTGGCTAGACCAGAAGATGTACACTAGTACAGATAAGAACTGGAAACACAGGGAATCCAGGACAGATGATCCCTTCAGGACCAGTGCTGAGAGTGGTGATACCAGGAGGGTGGAGGGAAGGTGGGGTAGAGAGGGGGGAACTGATTGCAAGGATCTACATATAACCTCCTCCCTGAGAGATGGACAAGAGAAAAGTGGGTGAAGGGAGTGGATAAGATATGACAAACTAGTAATAATTTATAAATTATCAAAGATTCATGAGGGAGGGGGAGCGGGGAGGGAAGAAAAAATGAAGAGCTGACACCAAGGGCTCAAGCAGAAAGCAAATGTTTGGAGAATGATGATGGCCAAAAAATGTACAAATGTGCTTGACACAATGGATGTATGTATGGATGTGTAAGCCCCCAATAAAATGATTTTTTTAAAAAACCGCAAAACCAGAAATTCTCTTAGAATAAGAAGGATAAAAGCATTCCATTTGTACTACACTCTTAAGCTATTCCAGATTTAAGTTTACTGAAAATTGGAGATGGGTTTGGTATTTGGAAATTTATAAGAATATGGAATAGAGCAGACAAACAAAAGGGAAGGGTGGAGGACTCGTGCCTCAAGCAGAGATGGAGAAGGCCTCAGAGAGGGTTTCTGAGCATCTCTGAGACACACACGCATTTACTAGGGTGAGGCTGTGCTCAGTGGATCACACCCAGGCTCTCACTCACTTCCCACAAACAAAATTCTGAGGAAGATGTGCCTATTCCCACTCACTGAAGGCAGAAGGGGAGACGCGAGCAAAATAACTGGATTTGGTCATAACGTAGCAAATGAAAGCACCAAGGCCAAAAGTAGAGACCTTGGGACAGCGGTTCTCAACCTGTGGGTCGCGACCCCTTGGGGGGGTGGAAGGGGCTGTCCAACAATCCTTTCACAGGGGTTGCCTAAGACCGTGGGCAAACACTTATTTCCCACGGTCTTAGGCACTCAGACACCGCTCCTCTATTGTAACCTTCCCACTGACTCTGGCTTTTATGCATACTGTCCCAAAATGACTGTTACCCACGCTACACCATGATTCAAGACAAAAATTCATTTATTTGTAATTAGAAATCATTATTTCACAACATAATTACACATTGTTTTTGTGTTTAATCACTATGCTTTAATTATGCTCAATTTGTAATAATGAAAATACAACCTGCCTATCAAATATTTACATTTTAAGATTCATAACAGTAGCAAAATTACAGTTATGAAGTAGCAACGAAATAATTTTATAGTTGGGGGTCACCATCACATGAGGAATTGTAATAAAAGGTCATGACCTTAGGAAGGTTGTGAACCACTGCTGTAGGTGGATCATTTGCTAAAATAGCACATTACAAAGAGAGACCATCAGCCACTCTGTGCATCTTCATCACGTGCACTACACTATGTCTTATATTAACCACATTTAATTAATGTGTGCTATGCAACAAATTCCAGGTAACAGCAATTAATTACTAGAAACTTCTCAAAAAACGCCCCGCAATGCTACACTTTATTTCAACTACATGTCTATCAATGTTTTGCCTGGCTGGAGTTAGCGCTTCCAAAAGAACAAACGAATCTGTCTTAGAAGATGCGCAGCTAGACGGCTAACAGCAGTGAGGATGGTGAGCCTGTGACTCGGGTACTTTGGTAAAGCCGGGGCACAGCAAACCAGAGGATCTGACGGACACAATGGTTGCAGCACTGGGCTCAGGGTGGCGCAGGGCCCGGCAGTTTGGTGCCGTTGAACACAGCGTTGCTGCCGTGCGTCAGAGTAGACTCGACAGCAGTTTGTATTTACGCTGAAAGAGCAATGTTCCTGCAGATAAGCATGTACTTCTTTTCTGAATTAATAACAGTTCTTAACTCCCACCTTCCAACTGCCACAAAGAGACACACACGTAACTATGGGACTGAAGACGGAAAAGAGATGTGCTGTTGTTGTCTGGTTGCCATAGAGTCTATTCCGACCCGAAGCAGCACCCTGTGTGCAGAGCAGAGCTGCTTCACAGGCGATCCTCCTTCAGAAGGAAGGCAGCTAGCACAGGCCGCCAAGAGGCCTGCTAGGGGGCCAGGGCAGGGTCGAACCATTAGCCTCTCTGGTACTAGTCAAGTCTTTAACTGTCTCCACCATGCAGTGACCCTTCATAAGACAAAGCATATTACACCAGGCCATCCAAGTTGCATCTGTCCACACCAGATGCTGTCAGCCTGTGAGCTACGTCTCAATAAAGGGACCCACGTGTGGAACTTTACAAGTTAGGTAAGAAAGACTCTGGGCAATTAAAACCAAACTTCACCAGAGTTTTTGTCTTAAGAAATCCTGATGTTTAATCATCAACATTAAAAGTTATCAGATTTTATAAGATAAAGCAAATGTTTTGAGAATGATGACAACAAATGTACAAATGTGCTGGAAACAATGGATGGGTGTATGGATTGTGGTAAGAGTTGTATGAGCTCCCAATAAAATGATTTTTTTTTTAAGTTTCCAGGTTCTTCTGCCATACAAATTAAAGTCCCGATTCATCTTCTGCCCACAAGTGACTTTTTATGGGGCCCTCGTGAAAACATCAGTTGGCCAGTGGGTAGCTCCACAGGTCACCGCTGCGATGGTGCATCCCACAATGATATTAAGAGTGGGAACAGTTTCACAGACTGTTTGGTAACAGTGGGAATTATATGCTGCACTTATGTACAATGAAAAGTTCAACTCGATACCTCATTTGTCTCTTCTCACAACAACAAAATCTGTCAAGGTAATGAAAGACATTCCATTCCATCCCCATTTTTAAGCTGTGTAAATGAGCTAACCTTGCCACAGCTGTAGGGACAGGCAGTGGATCTTAATCCTGGATGCACATGACACTCTGGGAGTCTTAATATCAACAACAACCAAATAGAATGACAGCTGCACTATGCCCCCAACACACACACACACACACACACAATCACCACCCCTTTTACATATTCGAAGTATAGAATCCAGACCTGGTAGCTTAAAAAACTCCCCAGGTGATTATAATGTGCAGCCAGGGGATAAAAATAATTGATCTTTACCAAACAGCCTAACTCTGTTCTTGACAAGCCAAAAAATAAAAACAAACAAACCTCGCTGCCATCTTGGTCGATTAGGACTCACAGCGACTCTATAGGGCAGTGTGGAAATGTTCCTGTGGCCTTCATAGGCTGTAGCTCTTCATGGGAGTAGACAGCTTTATCTTTCTCACAAGGAGCAGCTGGTCGTTTCAAATTGCTGACCTTGTGATTAGCAGCCCCACGCATAACCCACCACACTCCCAGGGCTCCTTAACCTTGACAAGGTGCGCCCAAAATAGAGTCAAACTTCTGGACTGCAATGATTCGGTGGAGAGAATGCCTGATTCTACCCCTGTGATGGCAGACCATGTAGGCCAGCTGATTCTGGCAACACCTTGTGACAGCACAGAGATTAAGACAGAGGGAGAATTGAAAAGAAATTGGGTTCACGTGGCAAACAGATGCTGAGTCAAATCTGGCCCCTGATACGTAAAATGGTAGGGTGGCCATCGAGGTGAATCAGTCCTGACACCTGCTGCAAGGAGCACAGTCGACTAACAGCCCTGGATGCTGCCTCTTTGGATCTTGGCTGTCAGTCTTCCCAGGAACGCTGTCTGTGACCCAGCCTGGAAAAGGCATTCCTGATGGCCCATTCTTTCCGAAAGCATGATTTTTCTGGGCAACCTTGGCTTCGGGACACCTCCTCAAGTTGGCTGATGTGCTCAGAACTGTCCCATAGTCTAGTGATTCTCCCGAGTCAGCCCTTTCTTCTCTTCCTGCACAGGTGTCAGGAAGATCCCAATGGTGCCTGAAGGGCCTTTTTGCTGGTTCCTGCTTCTTTTCCCTTTATTTGCACGGGAGTGCCTTCCCAACAAACCACTTTCATGTCAAATCTTAAGTCGTCTTGCCAGAGGACTTAAACTAATCACAATAGATTCTGTGTTACTTTTGACCAAAAGCACCCTGACTGTGTCAGTTTGAAAAAAGACCAGCTGCTATCACAGTAAATCATATGTAACAGGATCTTAAACGAGAGAAGCGTATTTCTCACTCCTGTAAGACGAGTCCAATGAAAGGGAGCTGATGTGGCAGGTCTATGGTGTCACGAACCAAAAGTACTTTCCTCTCAGAGCTTTGGTATTCTCAGTACATGATCTCCACTTAGCGTGCCCACGACGGTGTCTACAAGCTCCTTCAGAACGCACGCATTCTGCCAAGCAAGCAAGGGCAGGGAAAAGACAAGTGGAAGAATATGCCTGGTTCCAATGTTGCACACATCGCTGGAACGCACAGAACATTCTTTGCAGCAACACAGGCTCAACTATAAAGCCTTCACCTGCATGGTCAGACCCCAACGAAAGCAGTAAAACCAAGTGGCATATGAAATATAGGCAAATACTGGCCTAGAACTCTCTCTCCTCCATAATCCGTTCTTCGCGATTCTGGAATTTAGTCTCTGTGCAAGTAGAACTGTACCCAAGTCGTTTTCAGTGGCTTGCTTTTCAGAAGACGGCTGCCTGGACTGCCTTCTCGAGCCCCCTCGGGGAGCACTTGACTGCCCAGCCTCTCAGTTACCATGGAAAGAATGAACACTTGGAACATCCAGGAGACTCTGGGGTTTGGTTTTTGAGACTCAGGTTTGTTAGTAGAAAGTGAAAACCTATTTTTTTTCTCCCGAAACTTCATATTCATCTACCCCTGTGAAAGCACGCAGCCACAAAGTCAGGAATCATTAGCAATCACTAGTAATTCATGGGCCCCATGTGGTAAAACTACTTCGAGTCTAGAAAGAGGAGAAACGAAGAGAGAAAGAAAAAAGAAAAAAACAAAACAACTCATTCTCTTCACACAGGAAGTAAGAGTACCTGGAATTGACATCTCCATGTCCTAGCTGCCCATGCTGCCCATATCCAAATGTGTAGACATCTCCATTTTCCATCAGAACCACTGAAACCAAAATACTTGCTTTATTCTCATTAAATGTCCAAGGTCTACCCCAACAATAGGAAAAGCTGTGCTACTGTTAAAATTCAAAGTTTAAAGAGACATATTTTTGAGACATCATATTTAATGAAACAATCTTTCCGTAGAAAAATAATCTTTGCATGTCAAAAGAGCGTATTTTTTTCATGAGTATTTCAAAACTCTTACATGTTAGTTAAGAACAACACTAATATTCATTTGGCATAATGATTCAGATAGGATTGTGCACAGCACAATTATGTAAAGCAACAATGAAATGTGAAAGAACTTCAAATATCTATCATGGCATTATCAAATAAGGAAACCTAGTAGGTGTCAAAAAAGAAAGTTAACTCATTTTTAGTCTCATAACAGTTAAGTAATGCGACGTAAGCTAAAACCCAAATGTTAACTATTTGCTTCTTTTTTACATTTAAGAAAAATAAATGATACCACGCTCCAATACAAGACAAGGCATAAAAATCACACAGTTATAGAGATGAAAGGGACTTCAGAAATCGCTTCATCTTTAGTAGTTTCTCAAACTAAATTTAAACCCAGTTCTAAACTAAGTCAGAAAAGAGAATCAGAAGTCAGATCTCTGGTCAAATACCTGTACCTCAAGCCAGTTTTTAAGAGATTATAGAGTGCACATAAAGCTTTATAGATTCAGGAGATACTGCCACAAGAGATAGCTTTTGACTCAGTCATCAGACTACAACCATTAAAAGTAAACAATTATGAACCCCAACTAAAAAAAAGGCAGGTACACCCCAAAGTCCAAAGTGCTACCTGAGTGGTGGAACCCACAGCTGACTTGCACAGCCCGGAGCTCGCAGTCAAAGCGCACTGAGCCGGGAGGGTATGTGGTGATTTTGCTTGCATCCTTCTCTCCACGTTCTCCACTCCCATCTACAAGGGTTACAATGTGTAATTAAGCCATTATTCATCTTTGAGGTTAAATTTCAGATCAGTTTCACCAAGGAAGAACCAGAGAAATGTGTTAAAAGGTACAAGCAAGAAGAATCTGCAGCTGTTAGAAATGACAGATCAAGACTACCTGCAAGGAAGCAATTTTGAAAAGATATACTGTATACTTGCGTTTGCAAATAGTGCTAAATCAATAAAAACAGAGAGAAGATCTGGTTAGGGACAAAACCTATTAAGCTCATCAGTTACGTATGTGGTATAAATGGATCAATCGTTAAACTTATAGGAATAACAAAAATTTTAACTGTGACAGTTTATGTGGGGAAACTTAGTTTGCATAAAAAACAACTGCATGCAAAGTTATTAAACAATTATTTTAAGCTTAGTTATATTGTTAGTACTACCATTAAAAAAAAAAATTCTTAGTTGACTCACTGACTTAGCTTTTCCAAACAGATCTTAGAAGTCTATGCTGTCTACCTAGAGTCGATTATTCTTTAAAATGTTATAAAGACCAAATAGCTTTACTTACTGCCCAGAAGTCAGAGATCTGCTCCTAGTTCCCTTTCCCTGTCCCTCCTTGCCCTCAGCCTGTATGCACTGAGTCTTCTTCCTGCCTGCAACCCCTACCTACCTTCCACCAAACATCTTTCCCTGCACTTCTTTCTTCCTCTTTGCCTGGTAGAGTTTCCTCCATCACCTTGGCTTCAAGCCCACTCTGCGTCATGCATGTGCTGGTTTCTTCATTTCACCGTGGCGGTGCAAGGAAACCACTAAAAGCCACATTCTTAAATTTATAAAAACTTCCATCTTGAATGTGTAAATAAGGGGAGTAACTTACTTTCCCCAACCTAAAATGGTACATCACTTATGCATGACCTCTGTACCTCAAAACACGAATTTCTTACACAGAGAATAAATTTGGAAGGCATTTCAAAAGGTCAATTAGTCTACATCATTCTCTTGTATCTGTTATCTACCAACTCTAAAAAGGAAGTGTGTTTAATGTGCAGATACATGTGTGAATCTACACACACTTTTAATTTAGTTCCTACTGTCTCGGTCCATTGTAGAATGTGAAGCAAAATAACATATGAGATCATTTTATGTTCACTTTATCTTTTTGTTTCACATCATCTCTTTCTAACTTCTGGTAATATCGACTTAAGACAACATTGACCTAAAGTATGATTTCTCTTCCCATAACTCAATGCCTCTCTACTTTAAGTTTGAAAAGCTTTAAAATCTTCTTAACACGAGAAGAGTAAAACCTCACTAATTCGGGATAACACAGACTGGACCGGTTCAGGTGACTTACTGAGCACGTCTTAAATCATGGAACATGTAAGTAAATGTTCAGTTTAATTACCTCCAAACAGTACAAGATTATAGATTAAACTCATTGCTATAGTAAATGTGGTTACCTATATTACAACTCAAAATAGGCCTCTATTACATAAAAATGTATCAGAAACATAAAAGTCCTTTAACATACAAGAATTAACTGCTGGACCCAGAGGTTGAAGGCACGCTGAAGGAATCCTTCATTTCTTGAGCCCTTGGTTTGAAAAGCTAGTGATTTTAGACAGGTTTCCCCTTATAAGTATGACCCTGGAAATTCACAGAGGAAGAAATTATGTTGAATTTTTAGTGGAAAAATTATCACAAATACTGTATCTGAATTATCATAAATTCTGAATTAGTGAGAGGTTTTACTTTCACTGTAAGGTAAAGGATATGACTCCTCTTCTGCTAAATTATCTAATGTGGGGTTTGACAAAATAAATCTGCAAGGCTGGATTGGCTAAAGGCAGTCACATTTCACTTCATGCCACTTTAATGAAATTCAATCGTAGTTCAAAGTCCTTCACCTTGGAAGAACACTGGAATGTTTAATTATAATAAATGATTTAAACAAAAGAATAAAGTTTTCCAAAAACTAATTAAGATGCTAGATGACAAGAAATTTTACATCTTTATCTCACTGGTTTTTTAAAAAAAACACTATTAAAACAAATCTGATAACACAGAATCAAATTGCGTTCACATCATTTTGCCAGGCTTAATGAAGCATTACAAGTTCCATTCCACTTCATGTACATATATGGATGGTAATTAGGATCCATTTCCTTTGTATTTAGCCTTTTGCCCTTTCTTTTGAACTAGAGATTAAACATAGATACAAATCCCACAATAGAGAGATAGCATCAGAGAAAGGAAGGTAAAACAGGGCTAGTGACCTAAAAATAAAACAGTAAGATGAAAGGGACTGTAGCGATTACTTAAGAGGTCAGAATAACACTAGAACATTTTCTTCAGGTTCATCTATATAATTTGTAACTCTGTAATTGCTGAAATACTCGAATGGGGAAAATATTGGTAGTTAAACTTTTAAAAATTGGGATGAAGTTCTTAATCACTTCCAGAAATAGTAGCAAAACTAAATAAATGTACAAAAAAGGGCTTCAAGATGTTTTGTGGAAATTTTCCATTATCTTTTCATTTCATTTTTCCATGAACATTTTCAAGTCCCCCTCATATACATTACACACACACACACACACACACACACAAATCAATTGTTGTGTGTACCTGGTATTTAATGTTGGCTAAAAAATAGAATCAAGCACAATTCCAATACTTTAGGAATAACTAAACTTTCATTGAAGAAAAATGGTATTTTCTAAGTAGCTAAAAAATTACTGCATATTCAAGAATAAGTGATATCCAACAAATTTAACTTCTGCTCAAGCCAAATACTCAGTAAAGTGTTAATGAGCAACAGTGAGACTTACTCTCAGATTTGTAAGAAAGAGAACTAGGTATCAAAAAATCTTACAATCGCCTCATTTAGCTATCAGCGTAATCTTTATTTTCCTTAATATGTAGTCATTTAAATATTCTGAAATACTGGTAAGAAATATCGAGAATAGAGCCATGGCTCTCGCTGTCTGAGTGGTTTACTGTGGATCTTTGAAGTGACCGTGGTGGGCCACTCCAAGAAGCTTGGTGATGGCCACGCAGATACAGAAAGCAAGTTTCTGAAGCTGGTGGCCACCATCAAAGCCGCCTTGGCCATCAGGAGTAGTGTGCCCCAGAGCAGAGGCCAGGGACCTTGGCCCAGCCCCTCCTGGCAGACGCTTCAAGACAGGCAGGACCCGAATGTCTTCTGGACCCTTGGTCTCTCCCAGAATCGCCCGCCCCCTGGCCCCCCGCGGCTGCTGGGCCTGAGCAGAGACTGAGGAGCCTGGTCTCTGCCTCTCTGTGTTGTGTGTGTGGAGCTGCTTCTAGAATCTAGTGTTTCCACTGACCCTGCTGCCTGCTTGCCCTGCCCCGACCCCACTTTCTCTGATTTCCCCTCATGCATCGTCCCAGCCCTCCAGATCCCTCATTCTATCCTCCAGAAAATGGGGGGGAGGGGGTCCCGCCTCTGGGCTTCTCAAGAGGAGCAAGAAGAGGGATCATGGTGTGTGAGTGTGTGGTTCAAATTTCAGCAATGTCCACAGTGCTCCACGTTCAATAAAAAGTGGGCAGGTTGGCCAAGTGAAAAAAAAATCTAGACTAGTTATCTAAAAAAGAGCGTGTATGTGTAAGTGTTATATACACATATTTGAGTATGCACATTGGCACTTTCTTTGAATTTTAATTGGTATTTAAATCTACATTTTACTACTTTTGATCATTTCAGAGTCATGCATATCACAGAAGTTATCCAAGAATTATTGAGAAAAATTATTAGAATGCATCAGCAAGGAGTGGTAGCAACTTCAGCCTATTTGCCTCATTCTAAATGCTGTGAAAATCCACGCAGCCCTTTGAATGAAACTAGTCACGGCCCTGTGCCAAGGAGGCTTAGGAAGTAATGGTGCACTACCGTTAATGCGGTTTAACTAACATTAGACACCGGACCTCGGAGTCTTAGCTTCTCCGT
The DNA here is from genome assembly GCF_050624435.1 of Tenrec ecaudatus. Classification (NCBI taxonomy): domain Eukaryota; kingdom Metazoa; phylum Chordata; class Mammalia; order Afrosoricida; family Tenrecidae; genus Tenrec; species Tenrec ecaudatus. The sequence continues at coordinate 17,908,160 of NC_134540.1, read as the reverse complement.
CTAGAAAATAGCAGTAAGTGTTCGTACCATACAATGTTCTGAGCAAGATAAAGTGAAATGATGTCTAAACATCAGTCAATATTATTGTTGCTTTCTTTAATAAGCACAACCCTAAAATGTGATATTATTATTCCATTTTACAGACGAGTAAAAAGTAGACAGATTTAGAGTTTAACACTGCATTTTCCTGCCCCAAATTATTGACATCTTAAATATTTTATGATTAAATGATGTAGTTAACAAATGTCTAGTTTTCTATTTTTAGGATAGTAACAATTTTAAAACAGAAAGCAAAAAAATCGAAACAAGAACACTTCTATACCTAAAAACTGTACTCAGGAGCTTCCAAAAGCTCATGGAAAAATGGCAGCGAAAGATAATGAAATTTTTCCAACAATTTTTTGAAGCCTCTCCTCACATATCTAACTAAATATATAGTTACCATATAGTTTCATATAAGGCACCATGTAAATACTTCCAGACATGCACTCTTCAGAGGAAAGTACTATCCCCATGCTATCCATATAGTTGACATCAGCCCAGCTACTATTACACACTTGACAGTCGGACTGTTCTTCTGGGCAGTCCACAGTACTTCCAATATTCTTCTTCAGCGCCCGAGTTCAGAAGCATCACGTTGCTTTCCTTCCGTCTTCCTTAGTCAACATCCAACTGCCACTTGAAGGTAAGGCAGTCCATTGAAATAACATGGTTTGGGTCGTGTGTCCCTTAGTCTTCAAAGTTGACATCCTTGCTTTGCAACGCTTGTAAAGAGATCTTGGGCGGCAGACTGACTGAATGCAACGTGCAATTGGATCTCTTGACGGCTGCTTTTATGAGCATTGATTATGGAAATTGCTAATATATTCTATTTCTCCTTAAATCAGATTGTTCATCTAACATCGATTTTGTGCTCTTCCCTGAAGTCCCTCCAGTCATCCAGAAACTCTCCAACTAGTCTTTCCATCTGCAATAGTTCAGGTTTTGTGTCAACTTGGCTGGGCCAAGATTTTCAGTGATATGGAAGTGAAGGCCTAGTAATCCGCCATGATCTGTGACCTAACACAATGTAACCAACTCCACAATAGCGTTGTGAGCAGTCAAGCAGGTGTAAGACGAGTAGGGTGGATTGCGAACCCCTTACTCGGTGTCACAACCCTCATGCAATTAGAAGAAAATATCCTCTGGGATGTGCCCTACTGTCTCTATAAATGGAGACGTGGAGAAGCTGCCTTGATTTTTTCTGGGTCTGACTGCTGCATCTGGCCAACTGACTTCCAGTTTGTTGGACTTTAGCCATGAGTGGCCTGGCATCTGACCTGCTGACACTGGATTCACTTGCCTCTCCAGGCAAAAGCCTGACCTGCTGACCTTAGGTTCATCTGCCTTTATAGCCACCAACCTGTGGTATTCCTGTTAATCATGGGTTTATTGGCTCCTAAAGCCTTGTGTATCATCTGACCCACAGACTTAGAACCTGGATGGACTTAGGCTGTACTTGCCCATTTCAACAACTGTGTGAAATCGTTTTCTTGCTATAAATTTCTACACACACACACACACACACACACACACACACACACGTCACTGGTTTTGCTTCTCTAGAGAACCCAAGCTAACACACCATCTGAGAGCTCCCTCCTATTAAGAATAAAGCATAGCAGTTACAGCTTAAAACCCTCAGAGAAGCTGTTGTCCAGAAATTTAATTATTATCACCCTACAATCTGTACTCTAGCATAATGAAATGTAAAACACAGACAGCAAATAGTTACAGAGAACTTGTCAGTGAATACAGTGAAATGCAAACAGAACAAGGAAAAGGAGGGACCTAACTAGAAAGAATATTTACTAAAAACTTCTGAAAGTATGCAGCAAAAATACAACAGTAAGTGAAGAGAACTGTGCATCAGTAAATAACAGCTAAGGTGGAGAGGGGGGAGAGTGAGAGGAGCGGGAGAGGGGAGAGGAGGAAGAAGAAGAGGAAGAGGAGGAGGGAGAAAAAACTGGGTGGAGGGAGATAGGAATTAGTGAATGATAACGAATTCCCTTTCTTTCCAAGAGGGCACTATTTGGTAAAATATCATTGATACTTAAAAATCATTTTAGGGGCAAAGAGATAAAACTGTTTCACTCTACAAAACCATAAAATCTGATTAAAACCATATACTTACATTGAAACTTATACTGGAATATGACAAAGCAGGTATTAGAAACCAAAGCTGCAGCTACAGATTCAGAGAACCTTGTTACCCAATCACCCCGTGACAGATCAATGTAGTCAGGTTAACTATTGCTAAGTCATTTAGCAATGTCTAGAGAAAATCATTATTGAATTGTTGTAAAGAGTCAAGTTTATTTTTTTATCTTTGGTCTTTATTTAAAATCCTGGCCAAAGAAGTATAGGTGGTTCCCCATAAAATACTGAGTAGAAAGAAACAAGTTTTGGACTGTTTCATGATATGTAAATATTTAGCCTCAGGCCAAGTCGTGGGAGAATTCTACTGGAGATGATAGCATAGAAATAAACCCAGAGGAAATGCACTCTCATAGCAGAAATAATAAGGGATCAGAGATGTGGACACTAGGGAAACACAATTTGCCTACCATTGTTCTGAGATTTAAATATTTAAATATTGGTAGTCAGGAAATAAACAAGAACACATTTTACTGTGGTTAAGCACATTAGATTTAAAGCACCCTCAATTTTGGTTTCTGAAGAAGATACCTTAGGTAGAACTTTCCCTCTTTGTGTTTTTACTAAAAACAGGCTTTTTTGTTTGGTTTTGTTTTATTTTGAGAGACAAATGCCAGCTTGAGAGAGGCAAATTAAAATACAGTTGCTATTATATGTAAACGCTCTAACAATTTATTGTACGCAATTTTTCAGCACAGGAGAAAGCAAAACGTAAACTTAAGTTAATTCTATTCCATTTTGGTTTTCTAGATATTTAAGAAAATTCTAGACAATTTACATAGCAAGGCAGTCCCTGGGTTATAAACATCCAACATGCATTTTACAGACAATTCCTACATGCCCCTTATGGCCAAGTAAATTTTTTAAACCAGCCCTTAGTCTCAACAAATCCTCCCTCAAGCCGTCTTCACAGTGGCCTGGGCAGTTCTGAGCCGCAGGAAGGGAAGACTAAATGACAACCACGTGCGCCCGCTCCAACTTACCTACAAATGCGACTCACAGTCACAGTCAGGAACGGGGGTCGCACTCATAACCCACAGCTGTCTGAAAATTTACAAACTCTCTACATTACAGTCTTCCCTGAGGGAGATGCCTTGTAAATTGTGGTTTAGAAGAAAAAGCACACTTTAGGAATATTTTTAGTTAACCCAGAACATTACTACCTCAGAGATAATTCTAGTTACTCTTTGGGAAGATCTGTAAACCTCGCTCTTAAACCTCTTTTAACCTTCAAAGGTTAACTATTTGTACATTCCCATTTGCTATATAAAGTTAATATTAAAACACAGAAGCATCATAAAAATCGTATTAACTCATTATGACTTTGTACAATGGATTCAGTAGTTGCATTAATTCCAAAGCAAATACAGTGTCTGGGAGTTGCTGGGGGTTAAAAAGACCAACATATCCTATGTCAGACACCTACAGGCAGATAATAAAGAGAAACCAATGACATTTCCCCCATCTGTCCTTAACTTTATGATATCTGGAAAGAAGCACTAGAGAAAATTATCTTATGAAACACCTTCTTGATCGAAGTTAACAGAAAACATCGAAGTTAAAAAGAAATAAATTAAAAAGAAAGAAACAAGCAGCATGACAGTCACTTGACAAACGGTCCCACTTTCAGCTTAGCATTTTAGCAAGTTCTTTCTCCTCAGGCTATAAACTAACGAGAGAAGCAGAGTAGAGAGTCAGATTGGTGCATTTTCCCAGAAATACAGTTAAAATCAGGGGAAGCCATGGGGAGAGCTCCCACCTGGTTGATAAGGAAGACCAAATACCTTTGCGCTGGTCCCGCTTAGGCTTTAGCTGTGCTGGACGGGCTCTGAGTCTGGCTAGAGCCTGTTCTCGATGGTTCATAAAAATAGGACCAGCAAATACAAGGGGGCCTGAGGAGAAACATTGTGCATGTGCATAGAAAAGCTCACAAAATGCAAACACTACATTGCACAAAAGTAATTAAACTAAAAGCATGAACAATTATTCTGAGCCATTTTGCATATTAGACTCCTTTCCAAATTCCCCTATTTCAACCCGCCCCTCCCAGCCATAATCTACTCACCATTCCACGCACAATTTACCATCATCTGGTCTACACACAATTGATTCCACCATGTGCATTCATAAAGCTATTGGGTACTTACGAATAGTCTCAAATAGTTAATCAGGAGTTTCAGTTCCCATAAATTAACTTACAAATATTGTTAAATGGTATAAAATTGGATGGCTCATGCTGTCTCTCAGACAAGTATCTTTCCTATTGAGATTAGACGGCCAGTGAAGCAGGCAATCTAACACAAGTAACAGTTCAGGAACCACTAACAGTTCTTTCATGATATCATTTCTTTCAGAAGCTCTACTACATTAGATTACATTATTCCCAACATATTATAGTTATTTCTAACCAGAGCATTCAAAGAAAAACATCTACTGCAAACTAACTTGAGTAAGTTTTTAAAATTGCTTTTCACGATTTTTTTCATTCTAAGTTAAAGAATAAAAAACCATCTATTTAAATGATACATTTAAATTTTAGTTCTTTTCTTCTACAAGAGCCCTACAGCTCTCTAGCATTTTAGGGACATCACAAATGCCTTCAAGTTACCAAAGACTCTAAACCTGGCAGTTGAAGGAGTTACCTAGATTTAGGTAAAATCGTGACCGTGCACCGAAATGGAACAGTTTCATTAGGGCATGCTTCTTTATGGCTCTTTTAGATCGTCAACTCTAATGAACTTTTTCTACAGATGAGACAAAATGCCAACATTGCTTTATAATAAAATTGGATAAATGCCAAATCAACTGCCCAAATACCTTCCTTAAAAACAAAACTAGGTTAAAATGAGAAACCTTTTTTGATCATGTCTTTCAATAAAAATTCAAGCAACCCCAATTCTGTGGAAAATCAAGACTATCATGTTCTATGTTTTCTGTATTACAGATAGAAATATTTCAATTTTATGTTGAGAAAAGAATTAAATAATGCTGAATCAATTACTTTCAAACTTAGATTATATAAACTGAGCATCATTTTTGAAAGATAAAATTAAATATATTTCAAGTGAACAAAATGTCCTAATTTCTCAACAAGCATTATTTTCATTTGGTTTTCTAAAGCAGATAATAAGAGAAATCTAAGAAGTGTAAGGCACTTTCCAAAAAGACAACAGAATTGTTAGCCTTGAAGTAACAATAATAATGCTGTAATAACATTTTGTTGCTTCTGTGTTCGGCTTGGGTTGTTACTTCCTCTAATAAAGATATATTGTACCCACCATGTGCACGGTTATTTGACTTTCCAGTAAATTCAATCTGTTTTAGAATGTTTTAATATACAAATCTAGAAGCCCATGAGCAACCAGACTCAGAAATTATACAACAAATGCCAAACAATTTCACCATTCACGGTGGCAGCCACTCAGGCTCTAAAAGTCTCATCTCCCGTAGATCAAGACAACTTTTCTTAAAGACAGAATTCTAACCATTTTGTTGCCAACCTTTTAAAGTTATCTCTACTTTACACATACAAGGTGTCAAGTGTATAATGACACAACAGATCCGTTGGGTGGGGGAAGAACTACATTATAAGAAATGGTATATAAGAAGACATACTAAAGGATAAGAAGTGATTGAAGCAGCCTTGATAAAGCAGAGAGGTTTCAGAAAATGAAGAAAGAGAAGACAGGGAAGAGAAGGCACGCCAGGTGGAATGATCAAACCAGAGAACCCACCGCTGGGTGTTGACTGTGACTTGGGTAGTGACCATACAGGACAGAAGAAGACGGCTCCACAGAGTTTCATGTAAAGCTTTATAGGAGCAGACAGACTCATCTTTCTCTCAGAGCGGCTGGTGGATTTGAACAGCCAGCCCTGAAGTAAAAGCCCAATGACTAACCCACAGCACCACCAGGGTGAGAGGAATCGTATCTATAAAATCAAGATCAATGTTGAGCAGTATCAGTCATTTAAAATACACAGAGACTAAATGTATGAAGCACAGATTATAAAAGCAAAAAATGGCAGGAAATGAGTTGGGTGGGAGAGGTATAAAGAAAAGAAAATGTTTTTACATAATTCTATTCTAGACTTAATGCCAAGTCCCTGAAATGCTTTCAATTAATCAACCAATATTTATTAAAGCACTTCCACACTTTAGGCACCACACTAGGTCTGGGAACACTTGGATAAGCACGACACAGTATCTGCTTACAGAAGCTCATGAGCATATGGGTGGAGGAGAGAAGGTACATATAACCAAACAAGATCTGAAGATGGAGCCTATGTGAGCAAGAGGTGTCGAAAGAATCAGCTAGATATCAGGCATCAAAAAACAAAAAATCATATCATTGTGAATGAGGGGGAGTGCGGAGTGGAGAGCCAAAGCCCATCTGCAGGCAACTGGACATCCCCTTACAGAAGGGTCAGTCAAAGTGCAGTATAGCACCAATGAAACATACAACTTTCCTCTAGTTCTTAAATGCTTCCTTCCTCCTCTCCCCCTACTATCATGATCCCAGTTCTACCTCACAAATCTGGCAAGACCAGAGGATGTACACTGGTACCGATAGGAACTGGAAACACAGGGAATCCAGGACAGCTGAACCCCTCAGGACCAGTGGTGAGAGTGGTGATACTGGGAGAGTGGAGTGAAGGTAGGGTAGAAAGGGGAAACTGATTTTAAGGATCTACATATAAATCTCTCCCTGGGGGACAGACAATAGAAAAGTGGGTGAATGGAGACATGGGACAGTGTAAGACATGACAAAATAATAATAATTTAGAAATTGTCAAGGGTTCTGGACGGAAGGGAAAAGAGGAGGAGCTGATACCAAGGGCTCAAGCAGAAAGCAAGTTTAGCGAATGATGATGGGAACAAATGTACAAATGTGCTTGACACAATGGATGGATGTATCGATTGTGATAAGAGTTGTAAAAGCCCCCAATAAAATGATTTTAAAAGATCTGATGGTGGTGTGCTGTGTCAGGAGAACACACACCGGGGCAGATACCAAGTCTGGAAACCTGGCAAGTGGGGGAGCCTTAGAGTGCAAGAAGAAAGAATATAGGCTGAGGCCTATTAGAGGAAGAGACGATTAGAAACACTGAGATATGTGAAAGAGAACAGGAGAGAGGGCCTACAAAGAAGCGTAAAGAGATGAGACTGTAAAGAAAAAAACAAAATTAGAATTCACGCTAAGGACTTTGATTAGCTTTTTTATTTCCAACAAGAAGTGTTGCTGATAAATTTGTATTTCAGTGTATACATCCTATATTAAAGGGGGGGAGGGAAACAACGCAGGGGTTAATTAAGCTTTCTGCTATAAGTAAGAGTAGGAGTGGCCTGACTTAAAGATTCAGTAGCTTTGGGGTTTCTGAGAAGTGGACATATTCACAAGTTATTAAGCAATTAAGAAGGGAGAATGAACAGTTTGCTGGATTATTGGGAGAGGCATGAATAAAACAAGCATGAAAGGGCCAGATTGAGATATTTAAAAGTTCCTTAAGTACTGGGTAGACAGTGGGTTTTTAGGGGCATATCCATAGGCAGCCAAGCAGGCAGAAATGGTGACTAGATTAAATGACATCACAAAGTAGCACAAAAGCCTTTCAGAAATCTGTTTTTGATATATTTCAAGAGCATACAGTTTACTATTATTCTCTGACCCAGTAACTTACATCTATGAAAATCCATCCTAATTCCAGCTCAAAAATACTTACTACAGTCTTATTCATAATAGAAAAAAATATAAACCAAATAGGAAAATAATTCTGAAACACTAGGATACAAAGTAGTATAATACTTTGCTATCAGATGTGAGATTTTGGATATATTTTTACTAAGAAAAAAGGGGAGAGCTTTTTGTGCTATTTAAATTAACAAGATAATACTGTTTCCCTAAGTTTTATAAATATTAAAAAGCAGCAATGACAAGTATGGGTTAAATAGGAGGAAGATACATCACTCTCATGAATATTTTTTACAATAAAAATGCCGAGTGCATTTGTAAAAGCAATTGGAAATGTTTTCAGACCAGACATTGAGTCAGACATTCTGTTTTGGTTGTTCCATTATGTAAGCCAAAGGCTGCGCTCTGTGCAGCAGTAAGCTCAAGAACATTATTGCCAAAATCTAGAAACTGCCAACAACCTGAAAGCTTTCTAACAGAATGATGCCGAATCAACGGTGCTACAACCAGATGATGAAGCACTCTGCAGCTAAGGAATGTGGTAGATCCATATTCTAAACGGAGGAACAGAAACATACAACCAAATGATAACATCTCCCAAGAGTTTTTGAAGTGCCTTGGAAAGTTCAATGTAAGGATTCTACGGAACCAACCCTTCACTTAGAAGTTAACCCAAGAACCAGAAAACTTACACGGCAGCGAGTTTTGTGAACTAAAAGGTGTAACTAAGTTCTATTGGTACTTAAAGAAGATTGATTTAGTATGGATTGTGATATGTGAGCCCTCAAAAAATGATTTTTTTAAAAGATTGATTTAAGAAAAAAAATGTTATCTAAAATATTGATAGCACCTTAAAAACAAGCTGAGTGCAGGCAGTACATCCCAAAAGGGCAAATATTATGTGATCTCACTAACCCATCTGAAAGGCAAAGGTATAGAGGCCACGGCTCGTTCGTTGTTACCGGAACGACCGAGGAGGGGCAGTGTGAATCACTGGTTAGGAGCACTGACGTTCTGCCTGTGGCGGAGCAGAATTTGGGAAAGGATATGAGTGGTGGTTGCACAACATGATGAATGAATGTAATTAGTGTCACTAAATTACACACTTTAAAACCTTGAATTACCAAATAGTGGGCTATATATTTCTTCCAACAGTAAAAAAATTAACAGCATCAGAAAGAAGTCACAAAAAAGCAAATGTTTATGATCTCACATATAAAATAGGCAAATGTATCGATCAAATCGTATTAGTGGTTACCAAGGCCGGAGGGAGGTGGGAAGAAAGGGGGCACTGGGTTTGTGTTAACAGTCATCGTATAATTAGAAAGAACACAGTGATAATGGTTGTACACATGATGAATATAATCAGTGTCACTGAATTATATATGTGAGAAGTGTTAAATTGGCAAAAAAAACATGGGAAAATGGAATAAAAAAATAGAATTTCACTACAAACTTTTTAAGTCACTTCATACATTTACCACAATTAAAAAAATTTTTTTAAAGAGCATAACATTTTTTACTAACGGCAATGGTCACACTTTATTAAAAAGCTGTATTCTGGATAACCTAATTTCAATGGCACTTCCTACTACAGAAGAGAGTGTGTCATAGGCAGTAGCTAAATTGTATCTATTGTATCAATAGGCCAGTGACTGAATGGGCAAGGATTTAGTAAAACAGCTGTTGTTCTACAATCTGGTTTAATGCAGAGGCAATTTACCCGAGCTTGCTAAAGACGATGAGACAGGCAGTCAAGGAAAACAACATACTCCAAACCTGAAGCTCTGAAACATGAGCAAAGGAGAAATTAAATTGCCAATGGGCATATTTCAGGGAACGTTGGTGGTGTGGTGAGTTACTCTTTGGACTGCTAACCACATGGTACATTAGGAAGCCTTCTACTCCCATAAAGAGTTGCCGTCTCAGAAAGCCAAAGGGCTCTTCTACGCTTTCCTCGAAGGCCACTGCAAGTTGGAATGGCGCCAATGGCAAGGAGAATGTGCATACCTACTATCATATGACTCAACTGTCGTGCTCTGAGAAGTACCGTGCAATGGATAGAAAAATAAAGCTCATAAGGAACAAAAGAAAAACTAACACCATGCAAGTGACTGAAATCCGTCAAAGGCAGACTCCAGGGCCCTAGAGCTGCTTCACCAGGTCTTGTGTGGACACCACGGGAGCTGCTGGAGTGAACTTGGAACATTTCCTTACAAGAGTGGTTCTCAAACCTTACTCCCATTAGAGTCACCCATTGGAACAGTGGAAACTGTGCACTGCTGGTCGCACTCCCTAAGTCATTGATGAAGAAGGTCTAGGGGACTGGGCCCCCAAACTGGCATTTCTAGCAAATACCTTCATGAATACCATAGTTAAAACTTAAGTGAAACAAAATACACACCCAATGCCCAGAACCTACTACTATCCTTGTAAAAGCAAACACAATAATAAAGCAGTAAAAATATTTAACTAGTGAAGTTTTAAAGACTCTGCAATCATTAAATTTTGTTGAATTACCAAGACATATGACAGTGAGTTAATTCCAGGTTCCTTTTATTGTGCAGATATCTACCACACCTAGATAAAAAAAGCTTTTTTAAAGGGGAGGGAGAAATATTAGCAAGAGATACATCATTACATAAATAATGAAACATCATCACAAGCACATTCTATAGTATGTTTGAAGCTGAAGAAATTTTTGGGTTGTGTAGATCAATTTTTATTATTGAACCTAATGTTTTTGAATTAGTAGTTGAACCTAATATTTTATTCAAAGGATGAATAAAAATGCAGTAAAGAGTTGCATTGAGCATTAAACTTAAGCAAATGATACCATTACCATAAAAAGGAAACGAACACTTAATTACCATAGTCGTAAAGACTCAGAACTTAAATTCTATTTGACAGAAAGATGTAATATACAATGATCCCAAACATGAGAGGTCTAGAAGTATTGCTACAAAAGCAGAAAACCCTGGATTAAAACAACCGTACCAAAATGTGCAATTCTCCCCATATCCTCCACCTCAGCCTATCCGTTTCTGAAGGCAATTTTTCATCTCTCTAAACCGTTCCCCCAAACAATTCTGTACTTCCCTGACTCATAACTATGCCACACAGCATCTTTACCCTTGGTGACTCAAATCCTGTTCTTTTTCACTGTCCTTTGAGTTTGTAGGGAGAAAGAAGATGTTAGAAGGGAGCAAAATCAGATTCTGTGCGTTTGTGAGGGAGCCAGCCCTTGTGACTGTCAGAGAATGTGCAGGTATATTATGATAAAAAGAAATTTCCTTTGGCACAATTTTCCTGGTCTTTTTCTCACTAATATGGTTTTCAATTTTCTTAAAAATTCTTCCAAACAAGCCCGTGTGATTGTCCTGCATCCTTAAGAGACAACAGCACGACCAACCCTTTGGAGTCCCCCAAACTTGTCATCTCCTTCTGAACTCCTCTCTCTCTGCCATGAAGTGACCTGGTCCACCTCATCCCTTTAGAGCCACTGCTTTGATTGGGCCTTTCTACTTTTTATTGTGAATTCGGTGAAAATTTTTAGAGTAGATTGAGAGCTTTACATTCAACAATTCATACACACGTTTTCAATTACTCCGCCACAATAGCCTCAATGTACCAGCACTTCTCCTACCTCTAGTCCCAGTGTTTTCAGTACCCAGTCTTTCTCCTCTCTAAGCCTTTGAATTTTGTGTTCGGTACAAGGTGCCCTTTTGTAGCTTAAGTGCGACCCAGGGCCATATCTTAGGAGCTCACTTTTGAGGGCACTCGAAGGAGACTTTTAAGAGAAATTGTCCGTGGCCATCCACTGATCACTGTTGAAATAGGTTTTGCAGGTATGAACTGGAACCTCAGTGTAGCAATACTTTTGACTTACCCTCAAATTTTACTATTATCCCATTTTACATGAAGGGAAAAAAATCTCTGGGAACAATTATAATATAGATTACATGAACATACACCTAGAGACTTTGTCACGTGTATAAACTATCGTTTCTAGTTAAGTATTTAAAATACGAGTATCGAAAATTTTGGATCAAGCTTTTGCTTCAAAAGCAATAAAACCAGAAACTTCTGTTGCAGTTGATCTTAACCACACATAGAAGAGATTCTGTTAGACAACAGCTGCTTTTGTCATACATATGTTAATCTGTTTGCTGTTTACATATTAGAAAACCATTTTATAAACATTAAAACCATATTACAAAGTATAAAAACTCTTAGGCTGGAGCGATGGCAATACAAAAAATGAAGAAAAGATAAATAGCCAGCCCACATTTCCAAATAAAACTTTCAGACATGCAATTACCCCTCTTCTACATAAAAAGAACACATGTCTTCAGAAAACAAAACATAGCCAAACATGCGTGTGTGCTGGGTAGGAGGGAAAAGTGGCGAGGCGTATGCACAAATGAGGACAAAGAAAATGTAAGAAAGCAGCAACTGGAAGTCTACACGAAACCAAGTGTCTTGATCCATAGTATTATAGATGGGTTCACAGTCTAGGCAGAGGACAAGAATTTTCAATTTTAAAAAGTTGTCTTTTCTAGTAGTTACTGATACGTAGACTGTTAGTATGGTTGCCTTGTGCCATATACACCATACTGCACTAAATATATTTTATAAACGTACTTATAAGTACCTTGAATGATTTCATATCATTTTCATGACTAATCAGAATGTTATTCATTTTAATGCCCATGCTTTCTTACAAAATCAACCCAATCGGTAATTCGTTGGATGGTCTTACTACAGGGCGGGAAAATGGATTTTCACATACTTTTTCTTATCCAGCTAAATCTTACCTCTTCCTTCCTCTAATCTGTGTCTCCTGATTACCCTCTGTCGTTTTTCTTCTTGTCGTAACTGAAGATGTTCTTCAATGTTAACTCCAGGTACTGGGACAGCTGGACAAGTGACCCCCCCCCAAAAAAAAAAAAAAAGGCAACTAAGTTTTGTAACAGAATGCCCAAGCGATGATATTCAAGAATGTAGATAGAAGTGAGCAAAAACATAAACAGAGTGTGTTTCTTCAGAAAACAGACACAGCAAAGCATACGTTAAATCAAAACTAAAGCATAAATTAATTTTACTTTAAGATTTCTCAGAACAACAGAGAGGGGAACCTCATTCCTTAGTGAAAGGCACATGGCCCACCACGGGAAAAGCAGCACCGTGTGTGTGTGTACACACCCTTCTTATCTGCGCACCCCAAAGGAAATGCTTACACTCTGAGGATTATGGGATTGAGGACCAGGTGTTTTTAGCCAGTCACATTACCTAAAAGAAGGTCTAAAGGGATCATCTCTTTCACTGCATCAAGAATCCCTCGCTGCCGTGCTTCTTGGCCATCCAGCTCTCTTGCACAAGCCTTGCAGCAGCCACACACGGCACAGCCAGACTCCCCCGAGCCACAGCCACAGATGCTTCGAGGACAAGAGGAGGGAGGGAGAAACGTGTTTAGCTGAAATCCTCAAAAAGATTCATCTTTCCTCAAAAATTTTTTGTTTTTAATCACTGCCTTTCCAAATTCAGAGATTAAATAAATCAGCAATGAAATTACCCTTCGGGGGCGAAGGGGAACAGATGACAAAGATCTATATTTAACCCCCTCCCTGGGGGATGGACAACAGTAAAGTGGGTGAAGGGAGACATCAGGCAATGTAAGATATGATAAAATAATAATAATTTATACATTATCAAGGGTTGATGAGGGAGGGGGGAGCAGGGAGGGAGGGGAAAATGAGGAGCTGATTCCAAGGCTCAAGTAGAAAGCAAATGTTTTGAGAATGATGATGGCAACAAATGTACAAATGTGCTTGACAAAATGGATGTATGTAGAGATTGTGGTAAGAGTTGTACGAGCCCCCCAATAAAATGATTTGGGGGAAAAAAAGAAAAATAAATTACCCTTTCGGATCAAGAGGTATCCATTTTAAAGAAAATGTATGAACAAATGGTTAGTTATAAACAAAATTTTGTTAAGCTTTTCATCGCAAACCAGATTTTATTAAAACTCCTGATAAGTAAAACTGGTGCGAAGACAGCTTCAAGCTGTTCATGAAAAAAATTGCACTGTTAAGGTTGCTTTACCACGAACTTTTTGAAGCCCCCTCATATTTCTACAGAAAATACATGGCGACCCAGTCTGCATTTTGAAAGGCACTATTAACAATGAGAAGTATCTTTTGAAAGTTTTCACAATTAGTAAAACACTAGCAGCTGAAGTATCACAGGGACTGGACGCAGTGGTTGGTTCAAACAAAGTCAAAAGGTGTGGCTCTCTACAAGGTCAGAGGGTGGGCACTCTCTGACGGCCCAGCTTTGCCAGCAACACGCATCCACTCCCCTCCCCTCCCTTGCAGAGGCTGCAGACCTTGGGGCGTCTGTTTTTAACAAAAGGATAAAAATACTCCAAAACCTTGGTGAGCCTGCTGATTGGCAAGGAGCTTCTTAGTGGCATATTATGTTCTGCAGATGTAGAAATCATATCTTTAATGTTATTCGCTGGCCCAGTCCACATGTACCTTCAGCAGCTTCCTGAGCCTAGTTACCCACATTTGAGGAGGGACAAGAAGACTCTACCTGGCAACAGCGTTAAACTATAAAACTCCTGGCTGTGCAAAGCAAGTGTTGCTGGCAGCTTGGGAGATCAGAGGCTACACAGAAAAAATCATATGTGCTGAGATACACAGCTGGGAAACCTGTGGGCAATAGTTTTAAAATGGTTTCATTTTAAGTTTACTCTAAAATTTATAGTTTGAATTTTATCATAATTGAAATACAAAAGGAAGTAATTTTAAACAGACGTTTATGTCCTCCTGGCATATATTTCTATGTATACTTCATTCATTCGATCATTGAAGCTTTACAAAGGTATTACTACACGAGTGTGCTAGCATGGAACAGCTCTGTGAGCAGTCATTAGAAACTAATAGGGCATCTCTGTAGGAAGAAAGCACCCACAAAGAGGGCTCATTAGTTGCAAGAGGGGCCAGAGGACTCAGGTGACTCCTTTAGGATCTAGACCAGTTGTTTAATTTCAGAGATCGGGGACAGTGAATTTTCATAGATATACTTTGGGAAAGATAAGAGGAAAAATCTCAACTCCAGTGTTGTTAAGTAATAACAGAATCTTTGCACATCTCCAAAGTAAATTTAAGTACAAACAATTGGATATTTAGACACAGAAAACAGAACTAAACATATAGTTCAATGGAATTAATATTTTTTAAAAGTCAAAGATTTTTACATACTCTAAAATATAGTAAATTTCGTTTTTTAAAACTTTTATTTCAATATCCAGTATTTCAATAGCCTTAAAACAAAAAAACACATGATCTACTTAACTGTTACTTTCTGTCAAGTATCCACATAGACTTACAGTGGCAGCCAATCCAGGCAGGCCTGGGAAGAAAGGTGAGATGCCTAGAGAAGTGATACTATCGAGGGGGCAGTGACATGCGGGGAGCTGACCACCCCCTGGGCTTTGCTTGCCAAGATTCCTCTACTCCCACAAAATAGCCAATGCGCCGGACTCTCACACAGGACACTCAGGATGTTCTACTGACCTTAACTGATGGTGTGAACACAAAAACCAAACATCTCTTCTGTAAGCTAGGGAGAAACTTATGCTCCAATTCTGTCAGACTCAAAGATTAAATTCGACGTGCAAATCCTATCTTATTGTTGTTATGTGGGGTCGACTGCAACTTCAGAGCAACCCTACAGGACAGCGCAGAAATGCACCTCACGAGGGTCCTAAGTTTTACGCCTCCTCGGAGCTGATCTTTTCTCCACTGGAGCAGCTGGCGAGTTGAAACCTCTGACCTCTCAGTTAGCAGCCAAGTGCTTAATCAATGCGCTATCAGGGAGCCTGAAATAATAAGGAATGCTGAAGGAAAAAAAAAGTGATCTGATAAAATGAATACAAGAAGTAACTTTGGAACTGAACTCTTTAAACTCCTAAAACTGCAAACAGTACACTTATGCCTAATTGAGCTTGCAATATATTTGATAGTTCTACTCAGAAAAGAGTTATGTTCCACAAAAATGGGTAGTATTGAAGGAGCATTAAGAAATGAAGGCATGGCCCCAAGTGTTGAAAACACTTCTGATCTTCTAAATAATGGCGCATTGACTTCAATGAGCGAGAAATGTCGTCAAATGCAGGTGACATTATATGGGAGAGTAGCATGATAATAGAAAATGACTGAAAGAAAAAACTACTTATGTGTTCATATGCCTTTAAGGAAAAGTACACTCACATCTTTTTAGAAAAGACCTGTGTGCTACACATTTTCCAGCAGTATTTATTTCCCAGGTCTCCTCCCTTCCTTACCCTCCAGGGACCCTGTCTGGGCGCCCACTGCTGACACAGCTGGCCCCATAACCGGAGCAGTCCCCGCAGACCGTGCACACCATGCACTGCTCCAGCTTCCACTTGTGCATGCCCGGCGGGCACATCATGGACCTCTCGTCCTTCTCATCCAGCTCTTCCTCCAGGTCCTCATCCATTGCTGTTGCCATATTCTCAACCCCGAAACCTATTTGATAGATCAATGTAGAATTTTCAAATGTAGATTACTTCTATGCTAACAAAGCTAATCATTACTACTTCCCAATTAAAATATATATAGAAAACACAATAATCAGAGTAAAAAATACAAAGGGATAATAAAATACCAAAGCAACAAAACAAATCACACTTCCTTTAGAGACGACCAATAAGCACACTCATTTCCCCCTCCTCCACCAGTAGTCATAGCAATGTCAGATCTCTTAGCTGTGCAACAGAGGAAAACTCTGCCTGGCCCTGTACAGTCCTCACAATTAAAAAAACACTGAGTCCATCATTGTACCTTAGGAGAAAGTAGACATTAAATCATCACAGACATAAATATAAAAATACAACTGTGAAGGGTCTTAGAGTCAGCTCTGGAAGAGTATAGAGTGGACACAATCATACCGACTGTGAAGATGCTGCACGACCAGGCAGTGCTGCCTCTGTTGTCTATAAGGCGCCAACTGGACAGCACTTCACCACCAGCGCCCAAGCGCCTAATAGTGGGGGTGCAAACCCATGGGGCTCGAGTAATCTGTGTTCCCTATCAGACTTCGAGAATCAAAAGTAAATTCTATGTCTTACTCTATCTGTCATTTGTTTCTCTCAAACTTACTCTCGTATATTTTACACCTGCAACAACACCCAGCAGAGAGCTACTACTGCACACAAGTCAACTCCATGCAGTTATCTTCAGCATTTCTATTACTTCTAACGTACAGGTTAGATAACTAACCGCTGGGTACTTCTTTCTAGAGTTAACACAAAGCAACACTCTAGGACTTGGTCACCTATTTCTAACAACATTAGCTCTCCATAATGGAGAATTTACTTTTACCAGGTTGCAAATGCATTACTCATTTAAGCATCCAAAGTGCAACATTTTATCCCCAAATACACCTCTGAATTCAATGGTATTCGAATAAAAAGGTCAATGAGAGTGGTTTTCAATTCATATGGAAACTAGAAGCCTCAAACTCACTACCCCAAAGCCTACAATTCCATTTCAAAACGAGGTGGGAAATGTTGACATAGACATTTAAAAACTGCATACAACAAACGAAAATATAGCTAGATAATAGACAGATATAGCTACGCATATATACACAGTAAAAGTAATCAAAGGTATATGAAACAAACACAACCTGATATGCAAAAAATAATAATTATAAGCAAAAGTCCTACCAAGGAATTAAAAAAGGCAAGCAAATTAAGAAAAATTAATTTTGAAGACATGCTCAAACTTAATTCTAAGGTCTATATGCAAAGGAAATGCACACGTGTTCTTCAAAAGGCGGGATAAATAATAATCCAGAAGCGATTAAAAAAAAAGAGACCAATAGTTCCAGGGGGACACGGGAAAGGGGGAAGCAAGGAAAAGGAAGAGGGTGTCAACAAGCCAGGAACACAGGAACAACAAATGACCTAAAATTGATGGCAAGGAGGGCACAGATACCTGGTGGACCTTGATCAAGGGCAATGTAGTCGAGAGGAATTACTGAAATCTGAATGAAGGCCAAACATGATAGGGGGACAAGAAGAAAGTAAAAGGAAATGAAGGAAAGAACTAGGAGGCAAGGGACATCTACAGAGGTCTAAATATAGACGTGTACATATATATTTATATATAATGATAGGGAAATAGATCTACGTATATATATTTATATGTTAAGTATTAAGGTAGCAGGTGGACACGGGGCCTCTACTCAAGTACTCCCTTCAAAACAAGAACATTTTGTTCTAATACCCCAGCATTATGAGATGCTGACCTCCCCAAGACATTCTCTAGAGACCAAACGGATACATAAGCAAATGTGGTGAAGGAACCGATGGTGCCTGGCTATTAAAAGATATGGCATCTGGGATCTTAAAGGCTTGAAGACAAACAAACAGACATCTACCTGAGAAACAAAAAAGCCCACATGGAAGAGGCACACCAGCCTGTCGAAGAGGTGTCGAGGGAATCAGAGGTATCAGACATTAAAGGCCCAGAACAAAAAAAAATCATATCAATGTGAATTAGGGGGAGCATGGAGTGGAGACCCAAAACCCATCTGTAGACAACTGGGCATTCCCTTACCGAAGGGCCACAAGGAAGAGACAAGCCAGTCAGGGTGCAATATAGCACTGACTAAAAAACATACAACTTTCCTCTAGTTCTTTAATGCTTCTTGCCCCCCTCCCCCACTCTCATGACCCCAATTCTATATTACAAATATGGCTAGTCTAGAGCGTGCACACTGGTACAGTTAAGAGCTGGAAACAATAGGGAATCCAGGGCAGATAAACCCCCTCAGGACCAATAATGAGAGTAGCAATACCAGGAGGGGCAGGGGAAGGTAGGGGGAGAAAGGGGGAACTGATCACAATCATCTACACATAACCCCCTCCCAGGGAGACAGACAACAGAAGTGAGTGATGGGAAACAGTGGTTGGTGTAAGGCATGAATAATTTTTTTTAATTTTTAGAAATTATCAAGGGTTCATGAGGGAGGGAGGGTGGGAGAGGCAGAATAATGAGCTGATACCAAGGGCTGAAGTAGAAAGAAAATGTTTTGAAAATGATGGTAGGAACATATGTACAAATGTGCTTAACACAATGATGGACATATGGATTGTGATAAGAGCTGTATGAGCCTCCAATGAAATAATTTCAATATTTTTTAAAAAGACCTTATCTAGAATGTTCATAAGCAATACTTTTCATAGTAACTAAAACTGCAAATAACCTGGAGAGGTTGAAAATATGATGATGTAGCCAAGTACTCATGGTAGCATGGGCGAATGACATGAACATCAGTGATGAGTGTGAAAAAGTTAGAAAACAGCTGGACACAGCAGACTGAATGCTGTGTGCTTTCAGTTACGTGACATGCAAAAGTGTGCAACACAAATCCAGAGAGCTGACGGGCCCATGGCTAGTAACTAGAGGGGTTCAGAAAGAAGAGGTTTCTGAGTGTACATAATATACTCTATCTTATATAACCTGTCCATGTTCAGTTCATGAAAATTCAGAAATGTATCTTAAGCTACCGTATATACTCGAATATAAGCCAACCCGAGTATAAGCCGAGGTACCTAGTTATTACCTGGGAAACCAGAGAAATGGATTGACTCGACTATAAGCCTAGGGTGGAAAATGCAGTAGCTATTGGTGAGTTTCGATCATCAAAACAAATGAAAATAAAATTACTAAAAATTGAGATATCAGTGGGGTAGTGTATTTAAATATTTATTGTAAATATAAGGATAAGTCATTTAACATTAATAAACCAGCATGGTAAGTGGAAAATAGGTTCAACAAAAACAATAAGGTATCAACAATGATACCTTAAGAGTACTATTCCCTGAGCTCAATCAGCAACCAAGCTAAAATGTAAAGAGTAAAAATCCTTCAAAACTGGATTCCTCCTCATCATCCATATCCCAATGCAGAGCTTCAGCTGTTGTGAGGTCATCATAGGCGCTGTCCTCACTGAGATCGCCATCATCACCATCACTGCTGTCATTTTCATACAAAGAGCAGTCTTCACTGCCATCCATAGCATTACGAATACTACATTTCTGGAAGGCACGTCGCACCACATCTTCTGGAATGTGTTCCCATGCATCTCGAACCCACTTTGCTATTAACTCTATGTCAGGCTTCATGAGATTTCCTCCTTTTGTTAGTCAGGCTTGACCAGATGACATCCATTCATGCCACATCCTTCGCACATGGTCTTTAAAAGGCTTATTCAAAGATACATCCCGAGGCTGCAGTACAGATATAAGCTCACCTGGAATAATGGCTAAAGTAACTTTACTAGATTTTGCCAATTTTTTTTATGTCATCTGATAGGTGGGCTCTGAACTATCCCAAACAAGTAGCGATGGTATTTTCTTTAAGGCTGCTCCTGGTCATTGGTTCCAAATTTCTTCCAGCCATTTTTTGTTCCGTCTTCATGCATCCAGCCTTTTAACATGTGCATACATAGTAATTCTTGGTGGGAAATTGATCTTTTTAGGCAAGGTCTTTTTTGTAAAAATAATGACAGGATACAGTTTAGTTCCATTAGCCAAACATGTTAGAACAACTGTAAAAATTTTTTTTCATTTCCTGTGGTTTTGAGAAAAATGGATTTTTCTCCTAAACTTGCCACAGTTCTGTTGCTTAGAAGATCAAAAGTCATGACAGTTTCATCCATATTCCCAATATCTACCACGTCATAATTATAAATCCTTCTTTGTTTTTTAATAAATGACCGGAATGACATTTTTTTTCTTCAAGGTCTGTGGCAATTTCTGGGAAATCTTTGTTCTTTCTCTATTCATGAAGCGCGTACACCATCCTGCTGACACAGCAAACTTTTCAATGCCTGGTGCTTTATATTTGTCATCCTTAGCCATTTGTGGAGCACGTATACGGATTCCCATGCATGTTATGCAGTAACCATTTTGACGACACTCCATAACCCATTTATGCAATTCACTCTCTAGAGCCCCATAAAAGACGTTAAACCACGACGAGCTCGTCTAGCTTTTGGAATCTGTTCCAAGTCAGCCTTCATTTTCTGCCACTCCCTCACTTGCTTTTCTTCAACACAGAATTCCCTACTTGCAATACTGTTATTGCTCTCTTCTGTTCTTGACACAACCTTCATTTTGAAACCAGCCTCATATGACTGGCATTTTTGTTTTGGTACAAGAGTATCCACTTCTAATAGGAAAAAAAAACAAGACTAATGCAGGATGTGAATTAACAGAGACCAGAGCGGAGAGATGGAGCGCAGCCACAGACACATCCTTACCAGTTCAGCTGCCAGCGTAAGTGAATCACTACGGGTGCTTCTGCGAATTGGAGCTGTTCACGTCATAGGACAGCTCTGATTGGTTAGATGTGAGTAAACAAACATTCAAAGCCCTGAAGTGTCAGCGAGGCTTTGATTGAACAGCAGAGAAATGGCAATCATCCGCAAGATAACGGGCACACGTCCCATTACCTGGGGGAGGAGGGTGGCCAGCGAGATGTTACACCTCGCTGGGATACCACTGACCCGGCGTATACATGAGGATATACGGTATGTCTCCTTTTATGTGTGTGCATTACACTTCAATTAAACAAGTAAAATATTACCAGGAAATACCACTTTATGTCCATCAAACTAACAGATAACAAGTATTACCAGACTATGCTATTACTTATACCAGCTATTATCAGACGACTGTTGAAATTCACACACTGCTTGTGAGCACACAGATACATGAGAGCACTCTCTTTGAAGACGGTGGTAGTAAAGCTGAAATCTATCATCCAATCAGCAAACCAGAGACAGTACCATATGTTCACCAAAACACATGCCCAAGGAAATTTTAATTATCTCTACTGAAAAGAAACTGATACAGCTACAAGAAAATGTGTAAATAATTGTGGTACATTAGGGTTGTGGTTTATTACATAGTAATCAACGTGAATCATCAACTTTTAAATGGACTCACAAAGATTCCAAACACAATTGTGAGCCAAAACAATTTGCAAAAAAAATATGAATAATGGATTATCAGTTCTATAAGCACAAAATAGCTATATTTGTGTGCCAAATATATAATATGTAGTATATATTATACCTATTAATAGGAGCTAGAAGTGGAAATTGAAAGCAATTAAAAAACAGACACATATTTCCCCCTAGTGATCCCCAGTAAGACAGGAATCAGAAGATGAGTCCCTTTCTTTTCTTCAATAGCCTGAGGATTTGGGCACCAGATAAAGTAAAGAAAGTGAATCTATACTGTAACCATCTCTTGGTGAAATATCAGATATTCCTAAGGATCATCTCAACTGTCAGAACAGATTAAGGTAACGGCAGCACACTCAGTGAAGCAGGAAGGAAGGGTGTGCCAGATGTGATTGCCATGAGAAATGGCAAACACAAAGTGTGTGGAACAAAGGAGGCTAATGACGTGTTTGAAAACACTTTTTTCAGAATAATTTAGTCACCAACAATGCTAAATCAGGGGCACTATTATGCTTTGTAAAGAAGTGGGGGGGGGGAAATCATATAATAAGCAGTGGAGGAAGCAGAGCAAAGGGATCCCGAGAGAGTATAAAGGATGGACTTCCGGGCCAGGACGTGGCATCTCACAAGCTACACCTAGAAAACACTCCTAAAAAAAATAATAAGCAGGTTCCTTTGCTCAAGTACTGAAAATCTAAAGTATTTGAATTTTCCAGTGATACACCTTTCTCAATGACTATTGACAAACAAGTGTAAAATTCAGTATTCTTCCTAATGTATACATAGGAGACCAGAGCATCTCTTACTTTGAAAAAGGTAAAAATCTTAACACACACCCCTCGGAACGGAATGAAAAGACAACATGAATTTTAATCACCATCAGTTACCTTTCCCTCCTTGGTTCATGGCGCCTGTGTCTCGTCCACATTGTCCTTTGTTATTCACACCAAAGGTCCACACTTCTCCGCTCTTCATTAAAACACAGGTGTGAGCTTTGCCCATGGCTACCTGAGTTACAAAGTGGCCCTTCAAGTCCGTTACCAAACCTATAGGACAGATACGCATCCGGTAAGAACCCATGGAAAACAGTCGGTTACCAAACCTATAGGACAGATACACATCCGGTAAGAACCCATGGAAAACAGTCGGTTACCAAACCTATAGGACAGATACGCATCCGGTAAGAACCCATGGAAAACAGTCGGTTACCAAACCTATAGGACATATACGCATCCGGTAAGAACCCATGGAAAACAGTCGGTTACCAAACCTATAGGACAGATACGCATCCGGTAACAACCCATGGAAAACAGTCAGTGGAATACGAAGAGAGCACTCAAATACAGAACTCCTCATTTCTGGGCCAAATAAAAAAATAACTTACCAGAGTGAGAGATCAGTAGCCTGAAGACTAGAAAAGCTGTCACAAAATTGTATTGTGTCTCTTGAATAAATCTCACAATGCTACCACCCAGACTTGGGAACAATCTTCACTGTGGCACACGATCAAGCTCACTCCCCCCAAGCCCTGTTGTAAGGCCAGTTTCCCAAAAATGCTCAGAAGAATTAGTGGTCCTCAGACTATCCTGGCCTGGCACATGGACCACATAAAGCATCTACTTTACCTGTGCTAATCTGTCTCTCCCAAACACAGTAAAATACTTGTCTCAATATACTGAAATGACACTAGTTTTAAAAGAACCTATGAAATTTCCCAAAACAATATTTTTCTGTCTCTTTTGAACCTACAATGCGTTCAGCCACAATCCAACACATAGCTATCTCCTAACTTCCCCTACGGCCTGTTCTATCAAGTGTCACCAATATGAACATATTTTTTGCATAAACTTTAAGTTGACTGAAACACATTTAATCTTGTCGAAAGTAGTAATGGCAGAAAAAAATCAGTCACATTTTTTCAAGTAGGTATTTAATATGCCAATTTAAATAAAGTTTTTTAAAAAATCAAAGCAACTTGTTTTATTTAAATTTCAAATATCAACCTTGTATCACACTGGGGATACTGTTCTCCATTATTAACTTAGATTTAAATTATTCTTCCCTTAAGGTGGTCTTGGACCTATAGTAGCCTCGGTCTTTCCATTAAACACACTTTAAAAACTTGGATTTTTAGTATCTGATGTAATTTCAAAGATGTAAGGTGGCAGTTATCGAGCGACCTGACATGGTTTGAGCCCTTACATGCAGTTAGGAAAGCACCATAAAATGTTGTGGCGGGGGAAAATACTAAAGAACAAAGATATGCTCAAGTACTGATTTTCAGTCTTATCTTTGCAATACACAACAATTAGAATTGGCCTTTTTGTTTCCATAAAATGTAACATTCTATTTTAACTTACTTGAACTATCAGAGTAAATGGCATCTTTTCCAAACATGTATAGTTCTCCATCCTTAGAAATAACAGAACTACTTCCATTATTGCAGGCTGTATAGACCACAATCTTTCCTTCCATTTTAATGATCTTTTTAGGCTTATAGGGTTTTGACTGCCTTCTGCTCTTGGCTTAAAAGACAAAGAAAAAGAAATTAATACTTGTACGTACAGATGACTAGGGTCACTGGGTAGAGCAAACAACTCATGTGTTCAGTTACTAAACGAAAGGTTGAAACCTTGAGTCCTCCCAGAGTTCCTTGGGAGAAAAAGCCTGCCGATTCTGTACTTTTGAAAACCAACCACTGCAATTCCATGGAGCACAGTTCTAGTCTCACACCTGTGAAGGCCTGTCCATTGGAATCAACTGGACAGAAGCTGGTTTGGTTTCCATATAAAGCCCCCCTCCCCACCGGGGCAAAGGGGAAGAGGATGTTATTTGCATTGGGAAGCCTGTCCTTCCCAATATGCCAATTATAACTAGTCAACCAACCTACAAGCCTCATTTGGCCAAGATCAGATTTCTTTTTAGCACACTGAAATTCCAATGGGAAACACCAAATTTCTACCTAACTTCCAGGGTAGTCTCTGCTTAGTTATTCACACTATCAACACCACTGAATTATCATATTCATATAGATGTGAATTACATATATTATATATGAATGATGTGGGGAAGTATGTGTGAGTGAGAGAATGAATTTAAGTGTGGGTGGTTTGAGCATCCCTGTTTACAAGGTCTTGAAGTCCCAAGAATAAACAAAGAGACAGGAGACCTCAATCTACAGATTCTATTGTGATAAAACCTGCAAACTTTTTGCAATAAAAACAGCGCTGTGCTGGGCCTAATTCTGGTGTTCAAAGACACGAAATGTATTTTTCAGACAGCAGGATCCATACACACAGCGCCTTGAAGCCACTGCTCAACCAAAGATAAAGCACTGGGGGTGAGTGGCCTAAGGCATTTACTTCAAAAACCTAATCCGCATAAAGGTGCTGACTCTGCAGTGCTATCAGCACATGGAAAGTTACCAATGGGGGAAAACAATACTTTGAGGAACAATCTGAAAGTATGCAAGAGATTGAAATTATTTTTCCAGTATGACTATTGGGTTTTTTACAGAAAAAAGACCCAAGAACAGTGACCTATAGGTAACCCTCTTACACAAGGTTGCATGAAGTGTGCCTTCATTCTGAAATATACATCCCTTCAAAAGTTTAGTTTCCTAAAATAATCTAATGGAATAAATCATTGTTCCATTAGATACTGGCATAGTCTGATACGAAAAGCCACGTATCCATAAAGCATATAAAATCCCATGAACACATATTTCAAAATAAAATTGGCAACCATAGTTCTTTAATGAACAGTATACCACCATCATTAAATAAACGTATCCTTGGGGGAGGGAAGGAAAAAATGAGGAGCTGATACCAAGAGCTCAAGGAGAAAGAAAATGTTTTGAAAAAAATGATGACAACATATGTACAGATGTATTTGACACAATGGATATATGTAATGGGCTGTGCTAGGAGCTGTAAGAGCCCCCAATAAAATAAAAATTTAAAAACAAACAAATGTATTCCAATGTACAAATTTTGATGAGGTCTGTATGAGTGAAAAGACTAGGTTGCCTCATAATAGCAACTCGACAGCATGGGGTTGGGTTGGCTGGGTCGAATGTGAGCTAAATTCCAGAGTATTTAGACTGAGTGCCCAGGTGATCAGCCAACTTACTTGATTCTCCATCTTCTCCTTTACTGGCAGATCCTGTAAAGAATATGCTTCCATCCTCCGCTACTAAAAGAGCATGAGAGCCATCGTGCCCAACTGAGAAGTGGACAATCTTCGGAGATTTTGTAATTGGTAACTCAACCCATTTTCCTGCTGAAGGACCACCTTGCTTAATTCCAAGACTCTGGTATTTGCCAGTGTAATATATCTTATATATTAAAAGAGAGAAAAGAATTACATACAATGCCTTTTTGAGATGATAGTACAATAGGTTTTTCATACAAACGAAAAAGACATTCAGTAATTTATCAAAATAAAAACCAAAAAGTACAAGGACACAATCCCTTTTTACTATATACTATTTTATTTCTGCAAACTGAACAAAGAAAGATAAACAACTACATTAAAACAGAGTTCATAATAGTTTCTTCGATCAGAACCAAGAACATTTTCAAATTTATATTCCTTTCCACAAATAAACTCACTGCTTTAGGAAAATCAAAAATTCAATTCATTTTTTTCAAATTGTAAAAACCCTTACTTCCAATCACGCTATATTTGCCTATTAATTTAAATTTTCAGAATCATATAAATTATCTCACTTTATCCTCACATCCACAAGATACAAAACATCCATCCCCATAGATTAAATTCTGCAGTATAAAATTTCCAACCGCCTATTTTTGCCAATTTTTAATCTGTGTATTTCTATGTATTCCCAAGTACAGAAATGTATAATAAACATACTATTTACCAAAGTAAACACAAAATGTGAATTTACCCTAACTCAAAAAATTACAAATTTAAATTATAATAAAAGATATATTTTGAGGTGTAGTATTTCACAGATTGTAGTCTTAAATGTCATAATTTTATCTCATACCATCTTAAGAATATAAAAAAGAAAATCTTTAAAGGAAATTTTTCAAAGATGATTTCATTTTAAATGTTAACTGTAAACCAACCAGCTTACTATACTGTCTCTTAAAGCAGAAAATGTTAATTTGACCCAAAAGAGAGTAGTTTACCTTTCCATTTGCTGTTTTCATTAAAGCAAACTCTCGTCCTGCACCAAGGATTGCTGACTCCTCGTCAAATCCCGTACCTAGTATACAATGAGACCAATAAATGCGACAGCATTCTTCGTGTGAATGATGTCAAGCACAGCATGCATGAACTCAGGTGATTAAGAAGTTAGTATCACTCGAAAGTAAGGATGACAGGAGATATGTCATGTCTGGTTACAAACAAACATGCAAAAAACACAACAATAAAAAGTACTATACTACTTCCAAGGAAGGTAAAGTTATCTTAAGTTCCATAATTTGTCCCAAACTACAAATTATTTTTTAATGTAAACAAAACACTTAAAAATTCAGTATCCACAGTATTCCTTGTATGAAGGTCCATAACTTAATTGTTGTTTAGGAACCTGGGAATAGAAAGCCCATGAATCATATCTCATTTAAACCTCACAACTATTTTGCCCCTTCCCAAAGGACAAAATGTAAAGGTTGGTGACTGGTGCAGACACAGAGTCATTTGGGGACCTGGAGAAGGTCATGTAGCTGTCTGAATACACATATTTCTGATACTTTATTCCAAATTCTCTTCTACAAAAGGATATTTCATGTTGCCACACTATTAATCAGTTACATATGTATATATACATACAGACTTAGGCACATTTAAAAATTTGCAAAACTGTCAATCAACAATTATAATTTTATATGGAGGACAATTTATGATCTTGTACAATGATACAAACTATTAACAATCTTATAAGCGTTTTAAATTTTAAAAGCATCATCTCAATTTCAATATTTTCTATAGGGGAATAAAAAAATTAACATATGCCAAGTAAAGCAATAATTTCAAGTTAGTTAAATTTAAAGAAAGGGCAACCGAAAAAGATGGATCTTGCAAAATCTATCACTTAGATGATGGTACTGTGAAGTTTGGAACATAATTGAGACCACAATCTGAGACCTTCAAGGAGACCCAGTGACCCTAATTGTCTGAGCACAGACGCTACAGCCCAGAAATACTCTGTGCCCAGATCGCTTTCATCCACAGGATAGATTATTAATCCACATGTTTCCATTGTCACAACCAATGGAATCATTCCAGGGATATCTTGGTAATATATTCAAATGAAACTTAAAGGCATGAATGAGAGAATTATTATTGAAGTGACATTTTAAATAGAAGTTTCTAATAGTTTAACTGAGTATATAGGGTTGTATCAACTAACAATATCCACTGAATTGCCCACCCACATTTCCTTTGGACTATTCAAAATAAAAATGGTAGATTAGGCAACACCTGACAGTGGTCTTCCAGTCTACTGCTGAAGGAACCATTTTCCCTTCCCATCACACACATCAACTCATGACTGTGCTCCACCTCCCAGACAGCAGCACAGCTAAAAAGATAAGCTAGCCTGTCGAAAGCACAGTATTCGCTCTCTAAAGAATGAAGAAGATGAACATTTAAATGTGAGGGAAAAGCTTATTAGTTTTCCCCCGTTTAAAAGAACTTATCGTGAATTACATGATGGTTTACAGAGATGTTATATCAAACAATTTTTTCAATTATTTATTTTTATTAAAAATTTATTTTTATTGTGTTTTGGTGAGTTTACATAGCAAATTAGGTTCCCATTAAACAATTTCTATACATATTGTTCAATGATATTGACTACATTTTTTTACATTATATCAACATTGTTTGGGAAAGGCTTATTTTGCCATCTTACTTATAATATGCAAGTCCTTTTCCAAATCAAATAGTGAGATACCACAGGCATGTAAGCATTTTCTGGCCAGTTTTAGTTGCAATTCTTGTTGTAGCACAGGTTCCGTGCTTGTGGCAAATATTCTGACAACAAAACCATCCTAAAAGAAATAAAAAACACCCACAGTTACATTGCATAAGTTGGTCTTATTTGGTACACAAGATCTATTTCAAAGGTAAAGGAGCAAAAAATGTAACTTTGCGGAAAAGGTGAGCCTGATCCAAGGCAGCATATTTTCTTTTTAAAAAATTATTTTATCGGGGGCTCATACACCTTTTATCATAATCCACACATACATCCACTGTGCTAAACAGATTTTTACCTAAGTTCCCATCATTATTTTCAAAACATTTTATTTCCACTGGAGCTCTTGGTATCAGCTCCTCATTCTTTACCCTCCCCCTGACCCTCATGAGCCCTTGATAATTTATAACTTTTTTTTCATGTCTTACACTGGCCAATGCCACTCTTCACCCACTTTTCTGTTGTCCATCCCCTTGGGAAGGAATTATATGTCGATCATTGGGATCAGTTACCCTTTCTCCCCCTACCTTCCCCCTTAACCCTCCTGGTACCGCTACTCTCATTATTGGTCCTGAGGGATTTATCTGTGCTGGATTCCCTGTGTTTCTAGCTCTTATCTGTACCAGTGTACATGTTCTTCTCTAGCTAGCTTTGCAAGGTAGAATTCGGGTTATGAATTGTGTGTGTGTGTGTGTGTGTGTGTGTGTGTGTGTGTGTGTGTCGGGGGGTAGGGGTGGTGAAGCATTAAATAACTAGAAGAAAGTAGTATGTTTCATCGGTGTTATACTGCATCCTGACTAAGTCAGCGTATTTTTAACTATCTCTTATGCATGTGAAAACTGGACAATGAATAAAAGAGATAGAAGAGTTGATGTATTTGAATTATGGAGTTGGTGGAGAATATGAAATATAACACGACTTCTAGAAAAACAAACAAATTTGTCTTGAAAGAAGTACAGCCAGATTCCATGATGTTCACCTTCCCTACACGATCACTGAAGACAAAGCAGGTACATAAGCAAATGTGGTGAAGAAAGGTGATGGAGTCCGGCTATCAAAAGATATAGCGTCTGGGGTTTTAAAGCCTTGAAGGTAAACAAGCAGCCATCTAGCTCAGAAGCAACAAATCCCACATGGAAGAAGCACACCAGTCTGTGTGATCACGAGGTGCTGAAGGGGATCAGTTATCAGGCATAAAAGAACAAAAAATCCTATCATTGTGTGCTCACCTCCCAGATACAATCGCTGAAGACAAAGTGAGTGCATAAGCAAATGTGGGGAAGAAAGCTGATGGAGTCCGGCTATCAAAAGATATAGCTTCTGAGGTCATAAGGCCTTGAAGGTAAACAAGCAGCCATCTAGCTCAGAAGCAACAAAGCCCATATGGAAGAAGCACACCAGCCTGTGTGATCACGAGATGTCAATGGGTTCAAGTATCAGGCATCAAAGAACAAAAAAACATATCATTGTGAATGAGGTGGAGTGCGGAGGAGGGAGCCAAAGCCCATCTGTAGGCAACTGGACATCTCCTTACAAAAGAGTTGCGGGGAGGAGACGAGCCAATCAGGGTGCAGTGTAGCAACAATGAACCATATCACTTTCTTCTAGTTCCTAAATGCTTCCTCCCCACCCACTATCATGATCCCAATTCTACCTTATATATCTGGCTAAGCCAGAGGATGTACACTGGTACAGATAGGAACTGGAAACAAATGGAATCCAGGACGAATGATCCCTTCAGGACCAGTGGTGAGAGTGGAGATACCGGCCAGGAGGAAGGGTGGGGTTGAGAGTGGGAATTACAGGGATCTACATAGAACCTCCTCCCTAGGGGACGGACAACTGAAAAGTAGGTAAAAGGAGACGTCGGACAGTGTAAG
The DNA here is from genome assembly GCF_050624435.1 of Tenrec ecaudatus. Taxonomy (NCBI): domain Eukaryota; kingdom Metazoa; phylum Chordata; class Mammalia; order Afrosoricida; family Tenrecidae; genus Tenrec; species Tenrec ecaudatus. Next base: position 17,877,372 of record NC_134540.1, on the reverse strand, counting down.
ATATGACAAACTAATGTTAATTTAAAAATTATCAAGGGTTTATGAGGCAGGAAGGAGCCGCGAGGGAGGGGGGAAAATGAGGAGCTGATGCCAGGGGCTAAGTGGAGAGCAAATGGTTTGAGAATGATGAGGGCAATGAATGTACAGATGTGCTTTACACAATTGATATGGATTGTGACAAGAGTTGTACGAGGCCCCAATAAAATTTTTTTTAAAGTACAGCCAGAACACTTCTTAGAAGTAAGGATAAGAGGATCAAGTATGTCTCCTACTTTAAGGAGACAGAATTCCCAAATAAGGTATCATTCTTGGTAGAGTGTCCACAAAAAAAGGAAGCTCTTCAATGAGATGGACTGACGCAGCAGCTGCAACAATGGACTTGAATATTGCTACAACTGTGAGGGCCGTGCAGGGCAGGGAATGCTTCCTTCTGCTGGGCAGAGGGTCGCTAGGTGTGGGAGCCTCTCACCGGCACCACTGCCACCACCAACACAGCCTAGTAAGGAGCCTTCCTGAGCTGGTGGTGAAGCACTGAGCTGCTATCAACAGCTGTTCCACACGAGAAGGAAGTGCCCATGTGCTGACGCAAGATTACCGCCTTGGAAACCCTCAGGAGCAGTTCATGCTGCTTGCCAGGGTGTGGCTTCACTTTGGTATATTCTGACAAAATGAAATAATTTCAGGTAAAATGCTTCCTTCCACATATGCCAGTTACTCATGATTCAAGGTACTTACATCTCTTGAAGCAGCTATTTGATTAATATATTCTCCATCAGTGAATAAAATATTTTGACCTTCAGTATGGCAATCTGCATGGAAGGAAAAAAAATATCACAATATAAATAAACACCTCATAAAATGACTTTGCTCCTCTGCTGAAGTCAGAATGAGAGCTCTCCAGGAATAAGGATAAACTTAACTAAAAAGGAGACTGTACTTTTTGATGACATTACAAATTAGCAGATATTTAGTAATTTACCTAGTTATTATAGCTTTGTGCTTACATTTATAATTTCTTCCACATTCAAAGTCCTGAGAACTCACCTAATTTCAAAAGGAATTAGTATTTAATATATCTGGTAGTAAACATGCACCATGATGAACAAACTACAATGTTGGTTATTACCATTTCAATACAATCACATGCGATGTACCCTCAGACATACATCACAGTAATTAGGGTCACAGAAAAATACAGATAGACCTACAGCTTCTGTATTTGAGGTCTATGGTATCCAACTACAGATATACCTTGCTTTATAAAATAAAATGCAAAACTGGTTGTACAATTTTTTACTTGTAAGTTCAATGCTTATTTCCAGCCATGTATTTTGCAAGCTCTAAACCTTTGAAAGGCTCATTCTTAATAGAACGAACAAATCTATTCAGACGCATCTCTTTTAGGCAATAAGTAATCATGTGTCTTGGCCAGAGGCTCTTCCCTTATCAGAATGCACGTATCTCTGTGGAACAGTGTACTGTATGTACGCTGCAATCAGCAAAACCCACCAGCTCAATTGAAACAAGGGATACCTGTACCACAGAAGTACCACTGAAACAGGGGTTAGTAAACGCTACTTATAAATAACATGAGACTACAAGCAAAGTCTAACATCTCGGTATCCTTTGGGGGGACACCGGGGGACAAACAAACAAACGTTTAGCAAGCAAGTATAAAAAAGCACACACATTTCCCAAAATAACTGCAGGGAACTAGGATGAATCTCTCCATTAATCACAATTACCAGAAGAGACCAAGTTTCTATTTGCACCTGAATCAATGAAACATTCTGTTTCTAGAATGCAGTAATGGAGACCCCCCCCCCCCACCCAAATAAACTGGATTACACCATATCTTTGCCCAGGAGCTTCATACTAGCATACTTCCTTATTATAAATATGCAAAACACAGGCAGACCCTTACCAAATAGAGAATTCAGTGATCACAAACTGGAAATAAAACTGGGAGACAAGGCCCACTGGAAGCCCAAGAGACTTGGTAATCAAAGAGAGGAGAAATCGAAAGAAAGAGTTCCTAGTCCACTGTACAGAGTACAAAGAGGCACAAGAAAGATGCTTCTCAAGCTTTAAGCAGTAAGATTTTAAACTAAAAAGCAAAGAAGAAAAACTCATTATAATTTCAGATCAATGCAGGGGTGAGGGGTAAGTGGCGCAATGAGAGTTGCAAAAAGACTCTTGTTCTGAGGCAATCTGTCACCAGAGGTGAAGAGTAAATGACATAAGAACACAATTTAAAAGGGGTGCTGAAAAATAAAGGATAAAATGACAATTAACAAACAAACAAGAGAATGTTTTCAATTCAGCAATACTATACTAGATTGAAAATCATGGGTTTTTTTCTTTCAAGTTGGAACGTGACGCTCAAGGCATTATAAACCTGATATTGACTTCTGCACCTTCTTTGAAGGGAAGGGTGGTGGGCAGCTGTCCCTACTTAGGGGAGAGGGGATACTGTAGACCATGCGTCCCAGGTGCAAGCATGGGCAGGAAGGTGGCAGCTTCTTTCAGGCTTGTAGGCGGTTTTCTTGTCTTGTGACTTCAAAAGGATTTCCTTTGATTCTTTCCTTCAGGGATGGGATAAGACCTTATCTTCAGAAAAATCTGGGGAGTACCAACCAGTGCAGGGGACACACGCTATCCTCCAAAGATTGGTCCGTTCTTCTCCACAACACAGTGCAAGTTTGTAACACAGCAAAATGCAGTGCCACCCTCCCGTTACTCAAAGTTGCATTTCACTTGATAAAATGATGCTGAGGGATTTACGTGGAAAGGGGGGTGTTTTAAAATCAATTTTCAATCATGGTGGAAAAAAATACAGCAGTGATCATGTCACTCGCAATCTCCGTTAGTAGCCAGGGCTTCTTGGAAGTAAATCCTTTATAATTTTCATCCATTTCAGGGATGGGAGGGTGAAGGAGATTTTTTATCAAAACTTAGAAATTTTGTTCTGGAACATTATCCTGAAACACTTACTTACACAAAGAGATCGCTCTGAGAGTGATTCTCATTACAATGTAATTTATCACAGCAACAAAAAAACGAAAACTGAATTCTGTTCAACCTTATTGATCAATGGAACCTATTGTCTGACATTAAAATGATGTACAGCAAATTATTTAATGGCATGGAAACACGTTCAGAATTGTAAGGGAAAGGACGAGCTTCACAAAAAGCAGTACTAGAGCATGATCACAGTGCACACGCAGACACACAGGAAAGAAGAACATACTCACAAATGCTAACACGGTTCACAGTCAGGAAGTGGGTTATACGTGGTTTTGATTTTACTCCCTTTTTCTCCTATGATTTTTTTCAGACAAACATGATTACTTTGTATAAATGCTTTAGGCTACATGGTATTAAAACTTACATCTGTAAAATGATCAGAGACACAGCCCAAGATTCATAATGAAAACTACCGTACAGGCTCAACTGCAAACAGACACAAGGTAAAATGGCTTTTTATATGTCAACCTGTTTTCCAAAGCTGCCAGGTGTATGAAGGGGACAACAAAAATGTAACATTTACCTTCGCGCGGTGTCATGTAAACTTATTTGGGTAACCTAGCAATGTTCACGTAACTGTGTGACGGGGCTACGTTTTCTAAATGTAAAACAGTAACAAGCAGCCTGGGAGCCACAGCCTTCTCCTGTGCTCCTCGGAGCAGGCTTCTCAGTACTTTCCGACGGGCAAGTGCCCGAAGTAGCACTGCTTGTGGATTACCTTCAACTTAGTGGCAGTCACATTACACTGTCAGCGTGCTAATGGAAATGAGCCACTTCCCAAAGGGTAAGCAAGTTTAACAGACCTTCCGATGGGAAAATATTTCCTGCCTTTGCTCAGTGCTACACAAAAGTTGAGATTTACGATCGCCATGTAAACAGCCAGGACTGTGATGATGAATTAAGGCTAAATGAACTGTGTCCGACGTCCTCCACCAGAGTTTGATATAAAGTGCTAAGTGACGGAATTGTTTAACAAATGCCAATACACTCTTAAACTTGTCTCGGAAAACATTTTTTTTTAAAAAAGGAAAGCTCAAAGTGTTATGTTGTTACAAAAAAAATACACAGAATATTCTTTGAAGCAAGTCACCAGAGAGCCAATGGGCATAAGAACAACAAAGTGATATTGCAGGAATTTATCAGTTGAGAGTTGGGGACGAGGGGTGGAAAGGAATAAAGTTAACAGGTGGGCAACATTCTGAAAACAAATATGAAAACTATTTATATGAAACGCCTGCTGCCTATTGCCCTCACATGCATTTAACTTCACATAGACTATAAAATGTTTTGCATTGTCAAAAAATTTGACATCTCTGTAAGCAAGCACACTATTTCCTGCTAAGCGTTTTTTACATGTTTAAATGTACTACATGCACATGTACTAAAGCCACTTGTGAAGAAAAACAGTAACTAGTGGAAGACCATACCTGGTAACATTACAGTGCCATCTTGTTCCAAGGTTTCCGGACTTATCCGTATGGCTGTCATGCTGTGGTTATTCACATCTCTGTACAATAAGTAACCCTGACGACGACAACAAAGACATTTTCTTGTGTTATGCATTAAAATATTTCATAAATGACCAACTCAGCAGCAAATGCAGTCAGACAAGCCCAGGGACAGTTTTTGGAGGCACATGAAAACATCAACACAATGTCAATAAGGAGTGACACAGGGGCCACAGCAATGAGCTCAAACCTGACAAGCGTCAGGATAGCACAGGACTGTGCCGTGTTTCCCTCCGCTGTGCAGGGGCTGCTCTGAGTCAGAACTGACTTGACGGCACCTGACAAGAAGTGATGTCTACAAACAAAAGAGGATGTGCATGCTTTACTAGGAGTTGACCACACATGATTTGGGAATCAATTAATATCTATCACATTCTCAGATGCATGTAAATGGTAGACTACATAGGACAAGATAAGTATTTTTGCTTAACATGAATATCAGTTATCAAGAAAATAATAAAAGTGGCCACGATTACTTGAAAGCACAACTGAAATATCATTTCAAAGTTGCCATTTCAAGATGAAGAGTGTAGTGGTTTTCGATGCCCAAAGTACTGCTGGCCATGATTTCTGTAAAAAAAAAGTTTTCCATGCATGCTTTCTTAGCATAACAGGTAGCCCCCCACCCCCACCCCCCCGCTGCCACCAATAAAAGAAAGAAAAAAACCCAAAAAAACTGGATGAGACACTTCAAAACATGCTGTGTCTTAAAAACAATCACTGACTGATGAATCTGCTAAAACAAACTTTAGAATCTCCTACCTAGTTGGGATAGCAGGATTATTTTTTATGTAACAACCAATTATTTCTGTGGCCTCTAAAATGCACTGATAATTTTTAGTTGATGCTGACAACAACCCTATGAGCTGGGCCCCGTGGGTGTGCAGGGGCATCTTCATTGTACTCCTTCCCACAAGGGAGCTTTCTGGCCTCTTGGTTCCATCTTCCATTTGCTCCCCTCCACAGAGGAGAGGGGACACGGCGGATTGCTGTCTCTACTGAAGAAGCGCAGCCCCGTTTGGCTGAGGGCTGAGAATGAGATGAAGAAAGCAGCCTGGCTTAGCTCTCTCCTCTCTTTGCGGATGCTCTGTCATCCGTGGTCCCCTGTGCGGCTGGCACGCCGTGAACTGTCGGCCCACAATGAGCTGGATGCCTGCAAGCCCCGGGCGCCGACTGAGCATGGAGAACCTACCAGATGTATTCTCCAATTCCGATTTCCTCACCAGAAAGGTGACACGGATTACTATCTAGAAACCCACATAAATAAGAACTCCAACAGGAAGCATTTTGACCCATTTACAGATGTTAAACAACAGAGGGCCAAATAAGTAACTGGATTTTCAAAAATCACACAGTTTACAAGAGCAAGGCCAGAACTAAAAGGTAACCTCTTGTGGATTCTAGGCGAACGATGTTTACACGATGCCAGACTGTTTCTAAGAAACCGTGAGGGTTCAGTAGGTAAAACCCTGGGCTGTTTACCACAAGCAGTGATTCAGATCCACTCACTAGCTGCTCCACGGGAGAAGAAAGATAGGGCTGTCTGCCTCTGAAAGACTTACAGTTCCAGAAGGTGCAGGTAGCAGTTCTACAGAGTTGCTATGAGTTGAAACTGAACAGGCTGTAGTAGGATTGGTTGTTTTTATACTGTTGTTTGTGTTTGTTTGTTTTTAATGGGAGCCCCAAGGTGGTAGTTAGGCCCTCAACTGCTAAATGAATGCCTAGTGTACTGAGTTAGCCTAGAAGCACCTAGAAAGACCTGGAAGGCTACCAAACAATCAGCCCCTGAAAACGTTGTGGAGCGTGGCTCTGACCTGACAAACCTGAGGTCTCCCGGAGTCAGAGCTAGTCCAATAGCAACTGTTGTCTTTTTAACACTACACACACACACACACACACACCACGTGGCACATGGGGGTGGGGTGGTCAAAAATTCATGGAAAACTCCCTTATCTTGCTATGTACTTGTTGAAGCCCCTACCATTATGCATATACCATTTCTGTTCAAACAGGAACAACCACAGGTACAAATACAAATTACATGTTTTTACAATTTATGAAATAAGTTTGACTTATTAAGTATATTCTCCTACCTGAGCATACCCTAACCAAGACTTTTTTTCTTTTCTGTTTCTGATGCGGGATGTAGAATTATATATATGGCCCTGCAAAATAACAAGTATTAGTCTGTGAGCAGATTGATACTTAAAAATTACGGAAAATAATACTAACAGCCGCATTATATTTAATGTACACACTTCAATTAAATTATTTAAATTAGGTGGTTCTCTAAAGAGGCTAGAAATAAGAACACAACTTATCAACATGGGTCTCGGTCTGTCCGTAATTAAGAATTACTGAAAGGGCAGCATTACCCTGACGGTCCCACTGTATCCGGAGCCGATTTTGTATAAGCCATCTTTGCATAAGAGATAAAGAAAAAATCCATCATTCTGAAGGAGGCATTGATCATCTTCATCAACAGATATCTCTTTTAATGGCCACTTGTGCATCAAAGCTGCTTTCTTAATGCCATTGCTAAACCATTCCTGAATCTGAATTTTTCCCACCAAAACGGCTTGTACACTTCTCTGGAGCGAATTTAGTATTGTTGGCACCTAGACAATAGAGAAGAAAAAAACAAACAACAACCAGAAATAGAAGCATTTTTTGGGGGAAGGCAAGACATTTTTGTAATATGTAAGCATTTATAAGAGAAATTATTTAGAATAATGGTGTTTGGCATATGAGTAAAAAAAGAAAATTAAACTTATTTTCAGACAAATGTCTATGGTCCCTTGGTTTGGCGGTTTAGGGTCATGGTTTCATGGGGCATCCTAGTTAATTGACCTAGACAATGTGTTTACTGCTTGTGTTCTACAGCCTACTTTGAATACTGTCTGGAAGGATCTTAAAGGCTCCAGAGCACAATTGGTCTCTATCCTCCTGGAACAACCAAGGGAGAAGGAGAGTTGGAATAGAGGGAGGACATGGACTGTGCCTATGGCCTCCTTTGCCATGTGACAAAACTGGATGATGATATGAACTGGATGGATGCCCTGCTAGTATTACTGGACATTTTGATTAAAGATTCCAGAGAAGAATCCTGATTAAAAGGGGGAAAGCAAAATAAATAAATAAATAAAGACACAAATCTCAAGCTGATAAAAAATATCAAATCCACGGACAAGGTTTTAACCAGATCTATTATTTTGATCTCCTACAGTCAGCTCCCCAATACTCTGTTTGGTATCCAGTTTACTATTACCCGTCAATTATGGTTAGAGGGAAGACACAGAGGTTTACCATATATACTCGAGTATAAGCCGACCCGACGATCCGCAGAGGCACCTAATTTTACCACAAAAAACTGCATTACAAATGGGCTAAAAAACTCAGCTTATACTTGAGTGTATACGGTATTTTACGTGTAGATCTCACAAATGTATCTTCGGCTTCTACTGCGGTCCGTAGACTTCTACAAACCAGAATCTCATAATGTGAGCACTGGTAGTATGCCCTCTTTTGGTTTTGCATTACATAATTTACAATCCTTGAGTCATGCATGTTAGTGTGCCTCCATGTGGGCTTAGCTGACATCTCGTAGTTGGAAGCATGTCCTTCAAGACCCCAGACGCTATTCTATCTGATAACTGTTTCTAATTTCTTCCCCACACTGTGCTGTAGCATCCATACCTTCTCTGTTTCCTTCATGAGGGGGGTGTCAAGCAGGACTATGTTGTAAGAACTAATTGTTCCTCAACTGGAGCTAGAATTTAGTGAGTCCAAATCCGTTCCTGGATCTATTTCTTTTATCTGCTTCTGGCTCCTCTTAGAGACTTCCTTGATATTTATGGCAGAGAATCTAACAATTGTACAATACTTTTTCATGTGATTGAACTATGGAATGGTAGGATATCTGTATTAGTTACCAATAAGGTGGTTTAGAAATATATATACATAAAGGGGTACTAAAAGGGGGGGGGGGAAGCTTTTGTAGTACACATTTTTCCAGAAGGCGAGCATCAAGCAACTTGTTCTTAGTGCACCCAGTGGCATCGCCTGGGAAGGTTCTCTCTGGTCACTGTGAATTTTTTCTTAAAAGCGGTTTCCCTCAAACCTCACTTTTGTGATGGCTGATTTAAAGAGAACAGAACGCTGCTGTGAAATTTTGTTTCCTGCTCCGGAAAAAATGCAGCAGGAACTGTTGTGATGTCGAACATAGATTACAAAGACAGTGCTATGGGAAAAACTCAGGTGGTAGGAATGGTTTTCTCATTTCAAAAAGATGAAATGTCGACTGATGACAAACCTTGTTCTGGATATCTGTCAACCTCCCAAAAGGATGAAAATGTCGACAAGACTAATGATGGGCCATTGAAGAGGGGGAGAAGTTATCTGGACTATCGAGAGTTCGGTTCACTGAATTTTAACGGATTTGGGAATTAGAAGGGTCACTGCGAAATGTGTGCCTCGGGTTCTGACTGGCCAGAAAAAAAGAGCATCGAGTGGAAGGAAACATGCTGTGCTTTGAAAGAACAGCTCCAAAGTAACCAGACTTTTTCCAAGGTCATTACTGGTGATGAGATACGATGCTATTCTTACTACCGCAAAAGCAAACATTAATCAAGCCATCATCACCTCACCAAAAAAATAAATAAATAAAAACTCAAGTGAAATCAAAGGTCCAAACAATGCTCGTTTGTTTTTTTTGATGTGAGGGAGCTAGTGATTTGTAGTATGTTCCACCAGGTCAAACTGTTAATCAAGCTTTCTATTTAGAGGTCTGAAAAGATTGCCTAACAGTGTATGACAACAAAGGCCTGATTTGTGGCAAATGGGGACTGGTTTGCTACCACAACAATACACCTGCTCACACAGCCATCTCAGTGTGCTCGTGTGGGATAAAAAGCAGCACAAGCCTCTCTTGCCCCATGCGCCTGACTCACGTGACCTCACTCCATGCAACTTCTTTTTGTTTCCACAAATACAGAGGGACATGAAAAGACAGCGATTTGATGACATAGGAAAAGTGAAGGGGAAACTGAGGGAGGTGCTGTCAGCCATCCAAACAGATGAAGTTTGAAAAAAAAAAATGTTTCCAAAAGAATGGAATTTCACATTTTACAAATGTCTTGTATTGGTGAGAGGACTTTGAAGGTAATAAGGTAGTTTTATGAAAAAAATGTAAATACACAGTTTTAAAAATTTTTTGGTTTTGGGGGGTACCCCCTCGCATATCACATCCAAAGATGGGTAACTTGTACATTTTACTAAAAACACTGAAGTATGAATCTCTCTCACAAGTACCAGGTAAGCTGCAATGTGTATATGATAACATATATTATAGCCCATAATACATAATAGTATATATTATTAAAATTCATTCGCCTGTTTTTTTCTCTCTCTCTAAGGTGGCTAGTAAAAAATTTTAATTACATCTATGGCTTACATTAATTTCTATTGAAGTGCTATTCTAGAAAACAAAGCTTTCAAAGGGACACTAGACCCAACGCTCATTGATATATATGTTCTGCCAAAATGTTATATACATACTATATCCTGAATAACATAAATATTATATAGTTGTATTTCACATACTATATATTTTATATTAAATATATTATATAGAATATATTATACATATATAAATATATATATAAAATCAAATATTTCCCTTAGCTCAAGTTTTTAGAAAGAGACCAGAAATAGGAAATTGAATTCCCTAAACAAATTGAGATGTTAGTTATATATTGCCAATGGAAGATTTCGCCCCCTTCCATGCAGGCTCAAGCCAATAGAAAAGAAGCTGATAAATAGGAGCCAAATAATAAAGAACATTGTAACCTTCAACATAGGGCTTTGACTGGAGTTGGGAACAGGGAGGATAAGGAAAGATTATAAAGAACTTTAGGGGTTCAGTCTGGGACCTAGTAGATTTGCTTCATTTCATTGAGCTATAATTAACATATCATGCAATTCAATAGTTCACACACATCAAAAAGGGTTGTACAATCAACTTCAGACTCAATAGTTCAACTCGGGACTCCATAGTTTTGTGTGGCCTAGTGTCTGGCACAATATTAGAGCTGGATAAATCTAAATCCAAGTCCTATCCCTGTTATCAGACAGTGTCCTACTGCTAAACTTCTTTCTCCCCGCAAATAGTTCACTCTTACTCTCAGTTCCAGGTCTTAAAGGCACAAGGACACCTGGAACATTCTCTTCCCACCCCACAATACCAACATCTTCTCCTTCGCCACTCAGATCTCACTTCCAATCCACTAGGAGGGTTTCCCTCAACCTCATTTATGAAGCACTGCTATTGGCTCCAAGACTAAAATGATCACCCTAGAAGTCCAATAAGTTCAAGTGTTTATGGTCAAGATTCTATTAAGATGTGGTATATTATAAGCAGTTCTTTGCATCGCTTTACTAAAACTTCAGAAACGTTTATACATCATAAACCATATACAAACTTGAACATTTGCAGACTCCTTTAAGGGTTTCTAGAACACGGCTTGAAAAGCACAGCATCTGACACACTTTAAAGTAACTACATGCCATAAAAAGGAGCCAGCGGACTGGAGGCAAGGCAGACAGAGGAAAGACTGAGAGTGCAAGTTTAATCAGCAGACTGCCACAGAAAATGACCCATCGACTCCTGGGGCTGTTGTTGGCAGGTTTGGGGCTGCCCTTCCATCTGTCCTGGATGCTGTAGTCAGGTCAAGGAAAGGCAGACGACAGCAGGGACTTAAACAACATCTTCTTATTCTATTTCTAGGACATGCAAAAGAATTAAATTGGGTGTGCCCATAAGGAGCAGTGTACCTCTCAACCCTGAAAATGATGAAAAGCTTATCCCACAGGTATTAAAGCTTAAAATGCCTTAAACTAAAGGAACTCAGACAAAAATCAATGCTGGAGAAACCATAATCATTTAATCAAAAGTAGAGCAGATTCAGACTATAGCCTTTCCTTTCCATCGACAACAGGTCCATATTTAGATGCCATATAAAGGATTTTCTAAGCAGCAGTACGGATGAGATACCTGAATAGTTTGGCAAGCATGGCTGCCATTGTTGGTGAGGATAGCAGAAATAGCTTGAAGAGTCCTTCCTGTTTCTCCCCAGGCAGCCACCAGACTGAAGAGACAAGCACAGGAAAGTGCTGTCAGGGACTGCCCCGTGCTGTCATTCATCCCAGTACTCCGAACAGTGATTTCCAAAAGGAGCTGAAAGAGAGACTCTGTGGATAAAATATAACTCAATTATATTCATTGCGCATACACAACAGCACATGCTGATTTCTTTATACCTCGCCTCATTACAAAAACTACCAAAGACAGTTAAAACAGTTACTTTGGATGCATCCCTTTCTGCCACTACTCGCTGTCATTGACTGATTCCAGCTCATAGCAGCCCTGTGTGCAATTTCTGAGAGCGTAGTTCTTTATGGGAGCCTCGCCTTCCTCCGGCAGAAGAGCTGGTGGGTTTGAACCACTGACCTTGTGGTTAGTAACCCAATGTTTAACCCACCGTGCCACCTCAGGCTCAGTTCCTTTCTGGTTACCCTTTCTCCCCAAATGCTAAAACACTTAGATAATAGGGCCTTAGAAAAAAATCAGTTCAACATCAAAATTCTGTAAATAAAGCAATGAAATCTTCCCAAAGTCATTTAAAACTGACTTTTCTGTAGGCATTCACACATCCAAGAAATTCCTTCTATCAGGCCACTGATTACTCATTGCCCTTCTTGTACCTTTTAGATTAGGATATGGGCTCCTTAAAATGTTAACTGTCCAGAAACTTTCACATTTTCAAAACAACAAGAGATTATGTACACAATACACCACAATCTGTCTTAATAGTAAATCAGTTTTGTTGTAACGTAAGAGCAGTTCACAGTTTTAGGCAAAGTACGGAGTCTGTTTTATGCCTAGCGAAAAGCTACCTCCAGGCCAGTAAGAGCGATGTCCTCTTTGAAAGCAGTGCTTCTCAATTTTGGATACTCTATGGCAGTGGTTCTCAACCTTCCTAATGCCACGACCCTCTAATGTTGTGGTGACCTCTCATGTTGTGGTGCCACCTCTCATGTTGTGGTGACCCCCAAACATAAAAGTATTTTCGTTTCTACTTCATAGCTGAAATGTTGCTACTGTTATGAATCGGGTGACCCTGTGAAAGAGTCGTTGGGCCCCCAAAGGGGTTGTGACCTACAGGTTGAGAACTGCTGGTGTAATGTATAATGAAACTGGGTAAACAGAAGTTAAAAAAAGTTTCTCCAATCATGAAGCCACTTACAGGCATGAACCGAAAATGTTACACCAAAAAATCCATAATGGCCAGAAGGGGTCTCCACAAAAGAGTCCCTGGAAAACTACCATCCAACAAGATTGAATGAAGGGACTTTCAATGGATACTTCCTCCGCGAAAGGAGAGGAGGCTTCGAAAGTATGTAGAGTGAAGAATCAGAAAGAAGGGGTGTCAAGGAAAATGATTTTAAAAACTGAAAGGTGAAGAGATAATAGAGGAAAGGGGAAAGTACGAGCAAGAGAAAGATTAATGTATTATCATCCACTGAAAACTGACAGGTCAGGCATAGTTCAGAGAAACCTGGGAGTCATCCTTTACCCCCAGCTTAGCTCTCATCTTCCATATCTAATCCCAAATTAAGTCCTATTAAATCTATTTCCTAATTGATTCCTCCACTTATCTATCTCTAGTGCACCACCATTTTCCTTATTCGTGAGAACACGGTATTATCTTAACTAGGTTACTACAAAGGTGTTCATAAGTTATCTCCACCCTTCACTTTCAGGGTCAACGTAAACAGTAGAGCAAAATGCTGGGTTATTCCCTGAAACCCATCCATTCCTCTGTGGATCTCTCTCCTCCCCCACCCTTGCCCTGGTCCTTTCTTCCTCTACTTGTCTCCATCCCTCCATACTCGCTCCTCGTTCATTCACTCATGCTTCCCTTTGCCTTCCTATCCAACTGTCTGTCTGCCCTCCATCCTTTCCGCTACCAATGCTTCTTCCTATTGCTGCAATACTTACTGAATTCTTACACTATAAAAGGAACTACTCTAGGCTGGGGGTGTTAAACAAGACAATGTTTCTACCCTCAAAAATGTTACACTGAAACTGGGGGTAGGGGTGTTCATAAGTCACACAATTTCAGAAAATGCAGACTATAAAAGAAATGACAAAGAGGCAGAGTGGCTTTCTGTTCTGTCTAGATTAACAACCAAACTTCGAAACATGGCTCACAGAGTTTCCAGGGTCTGCTTGCTGCCTCTTCTCACACTGTATCACAACACCCTTCCTCTCCCTTTGAGAGACTAATCATACCAGTATTTTTTCCAACCTTTCTCATTTCTGTCCCCAACCCTTTCTTTCCACACGCTGTTCTAACTCAAACACTTACAACTCGGTCTCCTTCTTTCCATCTTCAAATCTCAAATGCTACGTCTTTAAAAGGCTTGTCATACAATAGCCTCTCAGAACAGATCTACTTCGCTTTATACAATGAATCCACATTTGCAGTCGTGCATGCATCCAAGTGCCCAGTGCTAAGCCACATCATGGTAGCAATGGTGACAATATTCCGCACGTAACATGGGACATGCTGAAAAATTTGTTAAATCATTAAAAAACCAGTAATCCAAAATCTTATATGTGTAAACTAAGGATTTACATTTAAGTGAATAAGTGAGAATATGTATTCTAATCTTAAATTGAAAAGAACCTTTCTTTTTGCTGTTTAAGTAATGCTAAGTAACTCAGGATTCATTTGTAGAGAGACGTTTAATGTACCCTAAGTGGCATGCTGTTCCTGGAGTACTGCAGTTCTGGCGGTGTGAGGAAGGAGACAATACCCAGCTGGAGGGGAGTAACTAATGTGACTGCGATGCGACATTGCATCAAAGGGAAAACGCAGACTGACGTCAACAGACAGGAGGCTTAAAGAAGCAGATTCCTTCTAAAAGCTTTGAGCTGATTAAAAAACACGAAAACTAAGATGAAATGGTCAATGCCCTTTATGAGTAAAATTAATCAAAACGATAAAGAAATTAAAAGTGAAAAGATCAAAGAGAGACCAGAGAACTTGTCAGTACACTACAGGGGAAAACTACTTTCTGTTTTGTTTTCAAGAGCATTTTTATTGTTCTGTCTTACATAAACTAGACACAATAGAAAATGTACAAGAGTTGACACTAGCCATCAGAGTGGTGGAAGATCCAGAAGGGAAGAAATGATGAGCGTGTGACTCAAACTAAGAAATATGGAACGTAGGTTTTAGTGGATATTTTAAGACCCCAATTTGTCAACTGACAAAACAAAGAATAACTACTAAAATAGATCCAAATAAAATAAATCTTCAGTAAAGTGTTATCAAGCTAAGTAGTCTATCCTAACATTAACTGATCACTGTAGCTACTGTAGCAGTAACTAAAATAAATAGTTTTTATTCGGTAGCAGCATTTAATAACATTTATGGGGGCTGGGTGGTTGTTTCTGCAAAGCCCCAGCTTATCTTAATAGTTAGAATTATTATTTTTTAGTCATTTTATTGGGGACTCATACAACTCTTCTCACAATCCATACAGACATCAATTGTGTAAAACACATTTGTACATTCACTGCCCTCATCCTTCGCAAAGCATTTGCTCTCCACATAAGCCCTTGGCATCAGCTCAGTTTCCCACTTCCCTCCTTACTCCCCCCTCCCTTATGAACCCTTGATAATTTATAAATTATTATTTTGTCATATTTTACGCAGTCCGACGTCTCCCTTCGCCCACTTTCTGTTGTCCATCCCTCAGGGAGGAGGTTATACGTAGATCCTTGTAATCGGTTCTCCCTTTCCACCTCAAGAATAATTATTATTACTGCCCCACCAACTAAAAGAAAATAACAAAAATGATCTTACATAAAAGCTAAATCACTATATGTGAAATCGCCCAGTAAGAAAAAAACTAGTCCAAGAGACCTACTGACTGAGAAACGTCCCGGGCAGGGCCCAAATGATGCTATTACGTGCTGATGTTAAGAATCAAGGGCTGGTGCTTCTGAGGATTTTCTTCCACCAGAAACTCTCAACGCACGGCTACCTCTCGAGTCATTTCCGACTCATAGCATTCCTACAGAGACTCCACACCAGAAGTATCTGGAAAACACTAGACTCTTTGAAGGCCCAAGGTTAATATCAAAGAAAGGCAATTTAAAAATTGCTGTTTCGTGGATGAAGGGAGGCGTCGGACAGAGACAAAACAATAATAATTTATAAATTATCAAGGATTCATGGGGGGGGGGGGTTAAAATTGAGGAGCTGATACCAAGGGCTCAAGTAGAAAGAAAATGTTTTGAGAATGATGATGGCAGCAAATGTACAAATGTGCTTGACACAGTGGATGTATGTATGGATTGTGATGAGTTGTATGAGCCCCCAATAAAATGATTTTTTAAAACTTGTTGTTTCTTTTATATTTCTATTCTTTAACAAGGTTAAAGCAAACCCTCCTATATTGTTTGCGGATTATGTGTTGAGTCTGGTGGTACTGCTGGTTAGGCTTAGAGTTGTAACTGTAGGGTCAACAGTTCAAACCCATCAGCGGCTCTCCAGATAAAACATAAGTTTGTCTGCTCCCCAAACCCTCTACAGGGTAGACAGTTGTGAGAAGGGACTTGATGGTGATGAGTCTGTTTGGGTATCAAACTTAGGTCATTTGCATGAAAGGCAAGCTGTCTTAAAATTCAAAGTCTTATTAAAATGAAAATCTAACAACGGTCTTTTATTTTTTTTTAAAGCAAATCTATTTACTTAGTGGAGGTTGCTACTAATTTACAGAATTTATCCACTGCCCAATTAAGGTATTTTGATTTATGAAAAACACAAAAGAATTGTTTAACTGTGCTGTTTTTAATATCGTGTGTCTCCTCATTTTTTAAACAAAATATCCAGGTATGATATGTAAAGTCACAGAAAATGAACGCTATTTGGAGCAAAATGTGAAAATAAACAAATTAAGCTAAATGACTATAAGAACTGAGGGAGAAAGTGGATGGTGTAAGATATGAGAATAACAGTAATTTATAATGTATCAAGGGTTCAAGAGGTCTCTGAGTTACAAAGATTTAAGTCCCCTTACCCATCACTAGGATAATCAAGAAATGTCTGAGCATGAACTGTAACTCTTTGTGCGCGTGCTAAAAAGATAAATAACAAAATAGAGCCAATTCACTAACTTCTACATGTATACTTCAGTGACACGGAGCATGTCCCCATGGTTGTGTGGAGCCTTCACCACTTTCCTTTTCTACATGAATCCACCGCCATCAACAGCAACTTAGTGAACCCCACCCACACCCATGCCTCCTCCCAACCCCTCCCTTCCCCCACCCCTGGGAACCACTAAAAGCTATGGTCTCAAAACATGTGCCTATTGCAAAGACATGGGATCATGTGACATTTGTCCTTTTGTGACTGGCTACTTTCACAGCACATGACATGTTCAAAGTGCACCCATAGTGCAGCACACGTCGGCACTTCATTTCTCTCCATGGCTGAGTGACACTCCAGCACACGCGTAGCCTACCATCTGCTGATGGGCACCGGCTGGCTAGTGTACCCAGTGCTGTAATCAGCACCGGGGTGTGTGTTGAACTATCACTCCGAAACCAAACATTCAGTCAAATACCGTGAGCAAACACTTCCAAAGTAACACCCGTAATCATTTAATTGCCAAAATTACTTAAAGACTGCTGCCACACTGTCCCCTATGTGCTTCTTAAGAGAAGTCATTGCGTTTTAAACCCTCAGGCAATGAGTCTGGACTCTTACCTAGGACCTCCGGGGGCTCCGACTGCAGGCCTTCTGGCTGCTGACCCTGCAGCACATTAAGCAGGGCTTGGAGGCTCCGGAGACACAGGGACGGATGAGAGAACCGAGTCTCCTTGATCAGTTCGAACACTTCGCAGAGCCCAACCTCAATGATCTATCAAGATGGGGGAAGGGCAGAGGACACTTTGTAACACACACGTTTACAATGCTTTCCAGTCAGTTGTGTCGGTGGAGTTATTTCCACAGCAAATGACAAACCAGTATTTGTAATATTAAAGAGGCAAGAACAAAAACAAAACACTTAAAAAGTATGCTTAACCTCAAGATTAGGACAACTTTTATCTAATTATATGAAAGGTTATAACAGTGCCAATGCTAAAAAAAACGTTGTTTAGGCATAATGAAATCTTCATAAACTGTCGTGAAAACTCTGTGAACTAGATGCTGGATTGCATTCACCCGGACGAAATAAACTGTATGAACTTACAAACTTCATTTGGCTGGGCTCAAGTGAAATCTAATACTCTTTGGCAAAGCATATGCTGTCATGACCAAAAATAAAGAGCATAGCACCTATGAGGAGCTTTGAAAAGTTACAGAATAATGGAATTAGAAGACAATGGGGCAGGACTGGGAGGGAGCACCGGAGCTGACTGCACAGCTCATTTTGGGGGTCATTCAACAAGGAGGGGAGGGAGTGCTCTAGGATGTGGTGGTGATTGTACACTTGCTCCTTGACATGACTGAACTACTCAACTGTATGATATGTAAATCATGTGACAAGATAATGGAATTTTTCCTTGAACTTTTTGAAGCCCTCTGTATGTAGTAAAAAGATTTAAAAAGGAGCTGCTCACTGAATATTGGAACAATTGCATTATTATTGATAGATGTGTCCTCTGCTTTAGTAAGATTACCACAAAAAGAATTGAAAACTATCACTGGTACTTTTATCCTGATTATCTGATCACTCCTCATAAGGAGCCACAGAAATCACACATATTAGGGAGCAACCCAGGCAGACTCACGGCTACTGAGTCAATTCTGACTGACAACGACTCTATAAATGGTTTCCCAGGAGCAGGTATGAAAAAGATCTATCTGTACGTCAAGACTGAATAAGTAAAATGAAGTAATAAATACAAGACCACGAAATGCTCTTCTGCAGCAATGTCAACACTTTGCGAATCAGAAGTGTAAGATGACTTTGAGAACAACAACACTTCCATCCAGTCCATGTGGATGCACCACAACCTCATACGGGCTATCAGAGACCACCTCCTCCTCTTTCTAGGAGGACAGCTGGTGAGCTTGAACCGCCAGCCTTGCTGTTTGCAGCCCAACACCTAACCCACAGGCTCTCTTTAGGAGTGTCAATATAAACGTCTGAAGTAACAAATAATTAAAATAAGATTCATGAGTAGAAATGCACCAGATGATTAATGCAAGTGGAATTAATGGAAAAAGCTTCTCTCTGCGAGGGTTTGCTTAATCATTTGTACATAAATATTTCCTAAGCACTTATTTGTACAAGTCACTATATAGGATATGAAGGCATTATACTGAAACTTGTTGTCTAAAAGTTATAATCCAATAGGAAATCATGTAAATATTCTTACCCTGGTAAAGCCTTTGTTTTAGCACATATTATAGACCATTTTTGTTTATATTTTCTTAGCAAATTATGATATCTCTATTAACAAAAAAACATATCTTAGATAGTTTACAATCAATCTAGCCTAGTTCCCGGAACATAGTAAGTATACAATAAATATTTGTTTATTCATTTGTAGGCCAAAAACCGTGGCAACTCAGAAATCTATTTTCGAGAGAGTTAAATGAGTTGCAGGCAAGTAAGTCATCAATATTCTAATATTTATTTGCAAGACTGAATATAACTGAGATAAAACTGAATAATCAAAATAGCTAGCATGATTCTCTTTAGAAAACTGATCTAAAATGATTACATTTGTCCATAGTTTCAATTGATTACATGCACTATGTGATTATATTTTTCATTTGCTAGTTTCTTTTCCCAGAATGGACAAGAAAATAAAAAATACTACCCAAGATTTCCTTCTCTCTAAACATACCATATATACGCGAGTATAAGCCAATCCAAGTATCAATGAAGGCACATAATTTTACCACAAAAACTGCATTAAAAATGTGCTAAAAAAACTCGGTACTCACAAGAAACAGAAATACAGTTTAAAGACCTCCTAAGTTTAAAACATAGTGCTGTATTCTCAGGTCAATGGAAAACTCCTATATGTGAAGAACCGATTCCATTTTTTTTTTTACATCAAGACAAGCTTGTATTAACTTTCTTTTTTTTTTTTAAACAATTTATTAGGGGCTCATACAACTCTTATCACAGTCCATACATATACATACATCAATTGTATAAAGCACATCTGTACATTCTTTGCCCTAATCATTTTCTTTTTTTCTCTCCTCTTTTCCTTCTTTACATTTTATTAGGGACTCATACAACTCTTATCACAATCCATACATATACATACATCAATTATATAAAGCACATCCATACATTCCCTGCCCCAATCATTCTCAAAGCATTTGCTCTCCACTTAAGCCCTTTGCATCAGGTCCTCTGTATTAACTTTCTATGACACGTCTGTACAGGGTCTAGTATGAAGCATTAAGAAAGACAAGACATCAGTTTAAAAAGAGCCCCTCTCAAAACAACAGGAATTCTGCTAAAACTGAAGAACATCCATCATATTTAAGGAACTTGAATGGAAGAATGGTAAAAGCACTGATGTTTTATGAAAAGTTAATGGGGAAAATGACCCAAACAAATCAGCAATTCCATGAAGCACACAGTAGCAGCACATTCACATCAACTTACAAAGAAAAAAATCAAATCTTGGACTGACAACTACCCGCAGAAACAATACCAACAAAATAAAGACATCTCAGTTGGTTCGGCTTACACCATTCTGATTGAAAACTTAAAGTTCATCAAACTTTCCATTTGATGGATGCCAAAAATGTTGCACTCAAATCAGCTACTGAGGAAAACCAATTTTTCAATGGAAATTTTAAACAAATGAGATTAAGATCCTGAAGCATTTCTTAGAAGAGTTGTAAGAGTTGGTGAAAACTGGCTTTACCAACATGATCCTAAAACCAAAGGTGATCAAGAAGCAAAAGCTGGCCAATCAAGAGCAAAGATCAAAGCAACAGGTTTTTGGTGTGCTCAGACATTTTGCTTACTGACTTCCACCAGTGTCCACTCCCCACCAGCACAGGGATGCTCATCCCTGTTACCACACAAGGGCGACTGTGAATGATTTGATGGGGAAGCATTAGCCATCCACTGTACAGTCCTAATTTGGCTCTTTCAGCTATCATTTTGTTTCCAAACTTTAAAAAATCCTTAAAGGACACCCATTTTTCTTCAGTGAACTGAAGAGCTGTTAACTAGAGAAGCACCGTAGTTACCTGAGGAACAGTTAATACTGTAAAAGAGATTGCAATGACGTGGTGAAATTCCCTGGACTCTCAGGTCTTTAGGGATGGATTGCTTATAAACCTGTCTTCACCTTGATGGAACTTATTTTGAGAAATAAGTTTACATTTAAAAGAACTGTTATCTATTAGTGCCATCTTTCCCAATGACTTTTTGAAGTATAGTAAATATATATATATATATATATATATATATATATATATATTTCCTATAGTAATACAGAAAATGTTAAATCTTTTTTTTTGAAAGTGTTAAATCTTGCCAGAATAGTAAAACTGCTTTCTAAATATCCCTGGGTATCCCTCTGATAAGTTTAAGATATAATACAAATGTATGACAATAGGCAACTCAGGTAGGCGTCACAGGACAGAGTATCAGCTGCTCATGGGTCATATACATAAGACCTAATCAACATTAAGACAGTGAATTTCCCACCTGCTTTTCTATACTGGCTCATTGAAATTTGAGGGGTTATTGTTAACTTTTACTTGCTAGTAAGGGGGAAAATGAATTCATTCCCAGAACAGTAGAGTGTATGCCATATAAAGTAAAAATCAAGCTTGTTTTATAATCATTAAATAAATATTGATATTTATCTGTGAATTATAAAAATAGAAAACAATTATGTTTCTTTATGAGGTTTGTCTAAGTAAAGTATTTTGCCACACACAACTGTGCTTATATGCATATGTACACATGTATGAGTATAAAATTGGAAACTGAACTGTAAACTTTGAAGCCTATTTTAGAGTCATTACAAACACACTCCAATTCTCTCCTTCATAAAAATAGTGCAAAAAGAGAAAAAATACACTGCAAATACAGTATGAACTACCTGCACGTAAATAAATATTTCCTTTAATTTAGGAATAGAAAAAAATAGATAAAACAAAGAAAAACTAGTTTTGGGGGGACATAGGATATAAGAAGTGATCTTCCTCTTTATAAAGTTTTTAATTTACATATTATCTACATACAAGAAATATGTAGTGCTTTGATCATTTAAAATATCAAAAATGACTTTCAAATAGAACAGTAACTAACTACATATTAGAAAACCATTACGTTTCAATTCATTCTATAATAAGATAACTATCCACCAAAAGGTCTTCTTCCCTGCTCTTCAGAATAGACCCATGAATTTACATGTACAAGGAGTCCAGGCAACATACAGAGTTGTGCGTTGGGCTGCTAACCAGAAGGGAAGCTGTTTGACTCCACGAGTTACTCCCAGGGAAAAAGATGAAGCTTCCTACTCCATGAAGATGTATAGCCTTGGAAACCCAAAGGAGCTGTCCCACAGGGTGTCACTATGAGCTGGAATAGACTCAGTAGTAGAGGATTTGGGTTTTTGCTTTTTATTACTTCTGAATAACTAGTACTATAAGCTCGCCCCACCCACATGTAGTACAGTAGTGGACTGTATATTACTGGGATGCTAGAAACGATGCCATCAGTTTCTAAGATGCCAGCAGGGTCACCCAGGCCGAACAAGTGTCAGCAGAACTTCCAGACTATGAAGAAAGAAGAGGTGCCCACTTTTGAGATATTGGTCACCAAAAACCTTCTGGATAGCAGCAAACCAGTATCTGACATATTTCTAGAATATGAGCCAGTCAGGTTGGAAGGCAATCAAAATATACTGCCACCTCACAGCTAGAGATAGCAGGGTTGAATTTTAAAGCATCAATGATTTCTTCATAGCTAATTTTTTTTTATAAATGATGACTATTCACAGGGTTTTCACCAGAAAATTTCAAGGGACAGTTTGAGAAGACAAAATAAATTGCTGTAATGAAACCTGCAAAGACTAGGAGTTAAAAAGTCAAATGGGAAGAAAATAGTCAACATTTCTCAGGTAGAACTATCTGGAGAAAAATTCAAACCTACAGTTGCAATGCTGAAGGACTGTATGGGCAACTATTGAATGATGCAGAAATATCCCAAAAAAAGTGGAAGGAAGACAGTCAGTGGACCAGGAATGACTGGTGATGTTACAAGGTAGCCTATGCCCAAGGACTGATGCTACAGAAGGAAGAAGCCCGCACTACACGGAGACACGTGTGACCAACAAAGGTTCCATGACAGAATACCAACTGAAATATTTCAAAAGACTAATATAGCACTGGAAGCGCTCATTAATCTACAGCAAGAAACCTGGATGCCAGCGAACTGGCTAGCAGACTGGAAGATATCCATATTTGTGTCCACTCCAAAGAAAGATGATCTAACCAAATGCTGAAATTATCCAGCAGTATCATTAATATCACTTGCAAGTAAAGTTTTTCTAACGATAAATCAAAAAGTAGTTGCAGTAGTCGGCAGGAAAGAAGCTGTCAGAAGTGCAAGTCAGATTCAGAAGAGGACATAGAACAAGAGATATTAGTGCCAGTATCAGATGAATCATATAACAAGGGAAATCAGTGCCGGCCAAGAATACCAGAAATATGTTTGCTTGTATTTGGTTTCTTGGTTTGCAGGGCTAAGGGCACGACTTCATAGGGCACTCCAGTTAACTGGCATAAAATGTTAATACTTCCCTTCTACCTCATACCTGAAGCCCTGGTCACACATTGGTCTGTTAACCAGGTTGGTAGTTCAAAACAGCCAGAGGCTCTTCAAGGGGAAAAATAAGGTTTTCCACTCTCGGAAAGAAGTATAATCTTGGGAAAGAATTAGGAGGCAAAGGGCATTTATAGAGGTCTAAATACAGGCATGTACATATGTAAATATATTTATATATAACAATAAGGAAATAGATCTATGTACATATATTTATATGCTAAGTATGAATGTAGCAGACGGACATTGGGCCTCTACTCAAGTACTCCCTCAACGCAAGAATGCTTTGTTGTAATAACCTGACATTCTGTAATGCTCACCTCCCAACATGATCACTGAAGACAAAGTGGGTACATAAGAAAATGTGGTTAAAAAAGATGATGGTGCCCAGCTATCAAAAGATACAGCATCTGGGATCTTAAAGACTTGAAGATACACAAGGGCCATCTAGCTGAGAAGCAACAAAGTCCACATGGAAAAAGCACACCAGCCTGTGTGATCATGAGGTGTCGATAGGTATCAGGCATCAAAGACCCAGTACAAAAAATCATATCAATGTGAATGAGTGGGAGCAAAGAGTGGACACCCAAAGCCCATCTGTAGACATTGGACAGAAGGGTCACAAGGAAGAGACAAGCCAGTCAGGGTGCAGTATAGTGCCAATGAAACACAACTTTCCTCTAGTTTTTTAATGCTTCCTACCCCCACAATCATGACCCCAATTCTACCTTACAAATCCGGCTAGACCAGAGCATGTACACAGGTACAGATAAGAGCTAGAAACACAGGGAATCCAGGACAGATAAACCCCTCAGGACCAATAATGAGAGTAGCAATATCAGTAGGGTAAGGGAAAGGGTGAACCAATGATCGGCATATACCCTCCTCCCAGGGAGACAGACAACAGAAAAGTGGGTGAAGGGAGACATTAGTCAGTGTGAGACATATTAATATATCAAAATAATATATCAAGGGTTCATGAGGGAGGGGAAAAATGAGAAACTGATACCAACGGTTCAAGTAGCAAGAAAATGTTTTGAAAATGATGATGACAACATATGGACAAATGTGTTTGACACAATGATGTATGGAATGTGTTAAGAGCTGTACGAGCCCCCCCAAAAAAATGATTTTAAAAAAATAATTATAATCTTGGAAAGCCAGAGGCGGTTCTACCATGGGTCACTATGAGTCTGAACTGACTTCATGGCACAGGACTGAGCAGGTGTTTCAGTCTGTAACTGACTCTCTGACACTAACAACAAGGCAGGGGTAAGAAAGTCTCTTTAAAAATGATCAGTGATTACTAAGTCATAGAACACGTCCCAAAAAGTCCTATTAGATTTAACTTCTAAACATACAGAAGGGAAACAAATAAATTTTGTTTGTTTGAGAGGAGATGAACAGGCAATGCCACACATGCAGAAAGGAAGGAGGGAGATGAACAGGCAATGCTACACATGCAGAAAGGAAGGAGGGAGATGAACAGGCAATGCCACACATGCAGAAAGGAGGGAGGAACAAGAGAAGGAAACGGATAAAACGACAAAGGCATTTGGGTAGCAGTACAAAAAGGGTCAAACAGAAAACACAGCATTTCTCACCTGGCCTCAAATCCCCATCACCTCAAACCTCACAGCCCGACTGCTTTCTGTGAGCCAGTCTTTCATGTCTGCAGACAGCTGTCCAAAGCCTCACCTGAAAAAGTTATTCCGAAGCCTATGCCCAACCCAGGGCTCCACCCCGACGTCTCCTTTATGAAGGCATCTCATTGTTTCTTTCCCTCCCTCTTTCATCACATGATCTCACTCCAAACGTTTCCTTTCTTTGGCTGCATGGCATTTCTTAATAAATTTAAGACTTCCTGGGAAAGTAACTCAAATGTGTGTGAGCATATTCTCTTAACATGTGTAACTGCCATTGTCATGCATTTATTGAACGTTTACATTACATCATGCCACGAACTATTCTCTCAAACACTTGACATCCATTAACTCGTTTGGTCTGCAATACTTAGTGAGGTAAATATCATTCACATTTTACAGATGGGAAAGTCAAGGTAGAGAGACCAAATAGCTTTCATAGCCCATACAGCAAGACTTGCTTTATTATTGTGTGAGTATCTGACAATGCAGGAGGGCTTGGCTGCTAGCTTCAAACCCGCTCACCTGCTCAATGGGAGAAAGCTCTGATGATCTGCTTTCACAAGGACCACAGTCAAGAAAACCAGAGGGGGCAGATCTACTCTTTCCCACGGGGCTGCTGTTAGTCAGAGTTGACTCAACAGCATAGAACAAGACACAAACCCAGGCAGTCTGATTCCATAACCCACTTTCATAATCACTGTTTTGCCTTCCAATGGGTATGTGATGAAAAACAAGCTTACTTGCTTACGTACAAACTTATTCACTTGTGCTATTTGATTTTAATTTCCTTTACTGTAGACTCTGCTAATGATGTCGTGAAATACTTTCTGAAGAATCACTCATCACTTCTTCAATACTCATTTATACTGATGGTTTAAAACAAATCAGAAATCCATTTTCTTGATTATGTAATATTGTTTCTTTAGAATGACAGTTCATTGTTCAAAAAAATCTACATATCTGTATGATAGATTTATTGGGGTTTCCAATACTGAACTGAAGCAGTCTGGTTACTGCAGGACAGTGTGACTTACCTGCACCTTCCAACCTCACATTCTAGCCTACCTTTTTCTTTGTTCCCCTACTTTTTTCTTAAACACCCCATTCCTTTCCTCTTTCAACATGCGAAGTCAAAAACCCACTGCCATCAAGTCAATTCCAACTCACAGAAAGCCCATATAGGACTTCTGAAACTGATGTTCAATTTTTTTATTGTGAATTCGGTGAAGGTTTACTAAGCAGATCATCAGCTTTACATTCCACAGTTCATAAACTTTTCGATTCATCCACTGCAATCCCCTCAATGTACCATCGTTTATCCCACTTCCTCCCTGTGTTTCTGGTTTCCATTCCTCCCTTTTCCCTAACCTTCTTTGCCCTGTACTCAGATGAATGATGTATTTTGGACATGAAATGGCGGAGGATGCTAACATAGGGGGTAAGTTCAGTTCCACACCTAGAGGATGACTAAGGACCAGAGTCAACTTGCTTTGAAGACCCCCTCACCACAGGGCAGTAAACCCCCGCTTCCTGTAGCTCTCGGCTTGTGGCAGTTTGTACTTCCTCGCTGTTCACCTTAATGGCAGCTCAGAGCACAGAGCTCCAATTCCATTTGCAGTGGCCCAGGACCTGCATGCCGACATATCCACTCCACTGCCTTTGAACACTATTCAAGCCCCATCACCAATTCCAACCCTCCAGCCTCGCAGCCCAGAAGGTGCTGTCCAAGGGCTCAACATGGAGTCGCCATTACTTACTCTGAAGGTGCTCTGATTACAAAGCTGCATCACCCCAGTTTTCCTGGTGTGTATTTCAATCCTAGTTTTACCCATGGCTCCATTATTTTGAAAGAAAGCAAGGTATTTTCACTATACACAGGCACTCCTGTGCGTTTGCATCTAAACAGAAGTCAGTGGCTTACCTTTGGAAGCTTGATCGGGGGCTCTTTAGATTCCTCCTCCTCGTCGCTGTCTGACTCCCCGCTCTGCACAGAGTTCTTAGAGGCAACTGCCAACGATGTTTCCTTTTTCTGCCATTCCAGAACACAATGCCGAACATTGCAGTAGATATTGAAAGCAGAAGGATTGCTATGCAGTTTAATATCTGGTATGATGACCGTATTATCCAAGTTTTCTGACTAGAATAGAAGAGACAGTACTTCAATTTTATATTATTGTCTGGCATTATCAATTCCTACTTAAACAAAATATTAAAGATTAGATAAGCTTACTTGTTAAGTCACATAAATAACTGAGTAAAGACTGAACCTAAGTCTTTGAATCACGGGATTCTAATCTAACATATCCTTCCTATGGCTGTGTGCCACTGAGTCTATTTTAAGTCAGAGGAGCCCTAGAAGACAGAGCATAACTGTCTTATAGAGTTTCCTAGGCCAGGGTAGCCTAATGGTTATGCATTGGGCTGCTACCCCAAGGTCAGATGTTCAAGAACCACCAGCTGCTCCTTGGGAGAAAGACAGGGCTTTCAATTCCCAAAAAGAGTTTCAATCTCAGAAACCTATATGAGCCAGTTCTACCCTGACCTATGGGGTTGCTGTAAGTCAGAATCAACTCAATGGCAGTGAGTGAGTGAGTAAGTGAGAAACATTTACCAGATCAGATTGTCAGATCTTTTCTCTGGTGGAATGACAAGTGAGTTCAAACTGCCAAAAGTTCAGTTAGCAGCTGAACACTTAACCATTGTACCACTAGGGCACTTTCCCTATACATCGGCAATTTTAGAATAACATGGTAGTAACCAACTAGGGGGAAAAAGCCTTTTCAACATATGATGCAAAATCAACTGTTATTAATGTAGAAAATACCAGCACTGGCCCTTACTTCACAATATAAGACCTAACTTGAAATGGAAAAGACCTAAATTAAAAGCTAAAACTAAAATCTCTAAAATATCTATGACCTTGAGGTACAGGGAAAAAAATATAGGGCATAAAATGCTTGAATCAGCATAACTGAATTTTATACAAAATATAATTTGTTTTTGGAAAGCAATATGAAGATACAAAATAATGGAAGAAATTATGTACAATATTGCTGACAAAGATCTTAAATCTAGAGGATACAAAGAACTTTTACCACCTCCATAAGGCTAAGAACTCAATTATAAAAAGAATAGATACGTCACAAAATAAAGAAAAACACACACAGGAATGGCTAAAAGGCACAGAAAAGATGCTCACATCATTGGTCATTAGAGAAAAGGAAGCTAAAACTATGGTGCGATAACCACACACATTGAGGAAGGCTAAAATTTTAAAAGCTAAAATGGAATTTCCACACACAGTTGGTAAAATACAAAATGAAACAACCATTTTAGAAAAGGTTTTCTATTTTCTAAATTCTTAAACATACATCCACTGTACCACCTTTTGCTCACATGGAGTCTTCTCCAAGGGTACCACAATGGACCCTTGGTCAGCCCTGGCCAATGTGGCTCAGGAATACATGGTCTTTATCTCAGTGACCAATGATTTTGCTAATATATGCCTAGAGCAATGGGGCATGCCTAGTAGCTTGTCATGTTGCTTCGTACAAACATCAAGACCGAAGTGTACGACTTGTTTCATTTGCCATAGCTGGGTGCATCAAAAATGCCCATGTGGCTCCCTAGGATCCTCCCGGGACCTCTCGTCCGTTCCTGCTTCCCCCTCTCCTCTCCGTCCTCACTCCCTTTCCCTTTCTCCTTGTCCTCCTTCCCTTCCTCCTCTCTTCGTGTGGACCACCAAGCAGGACTGAGGCAAAGGAGATAGATGGATTTCTCTTCAGCCAGCAAGGCCCAGAAGAAAGCAGGGAAGCTGATGTGTGACATGACCCCCTGCCCTCTTACTGAAGTTATCCAAAACATCAAGAAGACCTCACAGATTCCTGAGAATGGCAATCACTGACTGCTGAGATATTTTTTCCATTGCTGATGCTGTCTAAAGGACACTCTGGGACTCTATCATAACTGAACATTTATACAACAGTGACCGGACTACTACTACAGACTGTTGTTTTGCTGAAAGATCAAGATTTTGGACTTGTCAATTAATGGTATTATGTGATTGGAATGTAACTGATTTTTGTATAACCCCTTATCCTTATAATAAGAAATTGCATGATTGGGATTTGATTAGGAAACATTTGCAAGAGTTTTAGGGAAACATTTCATTAGATGTGACTTAGCTAAAAGGATATTTTTTATACATTCAAGGGTGGATTTAAGGCATTCCACTAGCTAAGGTATTTAAACAAATGGTGATTGGCATAGAAAGAGGCTGGATCTCACATGCATGGGCTCAAAGTATTTCACATAGCTAAGTTCCAGTCTGACTGTGTTACTTTTCATCATAAATCTAATGCTCGCAGTCTCGTGTCACTTCTATAGGAAGCTAAGAGATATGAAGAGAGACCATGTTGCCTCCGTGACACTAGTGAATCTTAAACGCAATGCACAAAGGGGAAATGTGGAATGGATACTAGCACTGAGGGAAATAAAACTGGAACTTATTCCCTGGCTGGTCCGGAGGGAATCTGGAAGACTAGTATTCCATGGCTGGAAGACCGCCACTCTGGTAGCTGGAGATAAGGCCCGAGTACATGTTCCTGTGGTTGTCTATCATTTCCACAGTTCCTCCCTTAAAGCTGTGCTGCCTTAAAGTGAGCACATGGTAAATTCAATTTCCCTATAGAAGCAGACAGTCCTATTTGGCCCTATTTCTTCCCACTGTGGCATCCAATCCCTCTGATACCTTCCTCCAATAGCAGATGGGCATAGAGATACCTTATCCCCCATGCCTGAATGCAAAATGTTTGCTATATGCCTCAATTTTTGGCTATATTAATTGGATCATGAAGTTTTGCCTTGACAGCTTTTAATATATAGAAAATAACCATGTCACCCATATGGCTTTTGAATTTTATATATAAAACAAAGGGGGAATTGTTGGGGGAGGTAAGATGTTTACAGACATCCTGAAGACAGTCACCAGACTACTGTAGGCCCCACTCCCTGCTGTTAAGGACAATGGACAGGCCCAGTAGTCATCCATTTGGTTCCTGTAGGTGGAGTTCACACCCTACTGCTAATGGTGTCTATCAGTTGAGCCAGGGAACAGGTCAAATTGGCTCTGTGACATCCAAAGTTAGGCTGCCATCCTGTATCTAGGACCTGCCCATCTTGCCACGCGTATACCCCAAATCCCCCTTCCTATTGCATGGATACCCCTAGATCACCCCTCTCATTACTGTATTACCTATAGCATAACCCCTTCCTGTGACGTATGTCAACTGTAATTAGGGGGCTTGCATGTCCCCAGAGAATATAAAAGCCTTGGTTAGCATTAAAAAAATGTCCATGTGCCACCTACTACACCACCTTTCCTAAAAATCCAATCCAAACTAGCTGCTGACCATTCAAGCCATGGAACCCCATATATCATTCCTCCCTCATTAACATAAACTCATGGCTGTTGTCACTTGGTCTCCTACTATAGGCAGTTTTCAATGATCCTGTTTAAGGCACATCTCTTTTTTTACGAGTGAAGCTATAACACTGCTCAGTTTCAAGAAGATTTAAGAAGATAGTGTTCATTTAAGGTTTAGAGCTGAACTCAGTGCAATAGTTTCAGGGAGTCATCCATCCTCCAGAGCTCCAGAAAACACCCCCTTAAATTTTGAATTCTGTCTTCTACTTTCCCCACTTTGAGAAGGATGCTTCTATGGAATCTTTGATCAGAATGCTCTGTTATGGCAGCCAGCCACCATTCAGCATTGTTTTGATGAATGATTGGTAGGTCCTTTCCACCTGATTTTGACTGTCATTTTCTGTCTGTAATTTTTTTCCCATCCCTATGGATGTACAGGAGCATAGAACTTCCTATTCCACCATCTGTTTGTGGATTTTTTTATAATTCAAATATTCTATGTTACGCTTTCTTTGGCACAGCAACCCACAGACAGAAAAACTCAGAACATTTTGGGGATACGAACAGTCTCACAAATTCACTTATCTTGTTAGGTCACAAGACCACATGAGGAACCCAAATCCAAGTCCCAATTCTAAAGCCAATTGTCACTCAGTTTCTACAAGAAGTAGTGAAAATGAAATGGATGCAAAGAAACAAATACATGGTCCCGAAGGACTAAATATAACAACAAAAATAAATTTAAAATAATTTTCGGCACCTAGATATTAATTTCCAGGCTACAGGTCAAGTAACATCCCAAACTAAAGATGAACTGGACGTAAAATCCACATAATTAAGGTTTAAAAAAAAAGAAGGAACTTTAAACACTGGGCTAAAACAGGGTGCGGGTCTGTGTTGTATACTTACATATCATTCTTTTTTAAGTATGCCTCTAGAGGCTAGCAAACTGATAGGCACTTTTTCTGTATCCAAAGTAATTTCACTATCACTAATTAATTCATATCTTCATTTGCACACAAAAAAATAGAAACTCTAAAAAATGTCCACTTCATTCATTTGGGGTTTTGCATTTCTTAATAACGTTCATTACCCCAACACATTCACTATTCTAAAGTCAAAATTTACTTATATGCCTTCCTGCCGACATTGTACTTCAGTATACAGAAATGGAATAGTTTGTTAATTTTACACACATGTTCTTAAAACTTAGTGTTTTAATCCTATTACCGTACCAAAAAGTCCTATTTCCCATAAACGACAAGCAGCTTTACCTTGTTTCTTGTCTTCACCTTTGATTTGCTCTTCTGTTTTCTTTTCAATTTCTTCTTATTTAATATTTTCTTATTCCTAAAAAAAGATGAAAATAAAAATAATTATCAATCTTCCTATTAGAATACACAAATCAATTAAAATACGTATTTCCAGAGTAGACACTTAAATGCTATAAAACTATACACTCTGGGGTATAGCGAAGACATTATCATTGAAAAGAGCGCCGGGCAAGGTAAGAAAGGCACATTCAATCACATTATGCAACTACATTTACAAAAGTAAAAAATAAAAGACATCTTATGAAGAAATTATGTTTTCAATTTTATTCAACCAGTACATATGAGTTGTATTTGCTTCCTGAGGGGAGTGGGATGGAATGAGGCTGCTCTTTGTGGTGGTAACAGCTACAGTGCACAAGGGCTGAAGAGCACATTTCTCATCAACTTACAACCAGGACCCTCCATTCCACACGCTTCACATGCACATACTCCTTCACCTCAGAACTTTACCACAGAAAGGTGTTCTAAGGAAAGGTGAAGTCCCTGAATGATTTGCAGATAAGGGGCGGGGGTGGGGTGGGGTGGTGGTGGTAAATATGTGGTAAAGAGTAAGAATACAGTGGGAGAAGTAAGTAATAAGATAAACATTTTATTTTATTTTCATTTTATATTATTTTTATGTTTACCAGGCTGAGATGCACACCGATGATACTTAAAAAAACACCCAACTCACTGCCATCACGTGGTTTCAAATTTGCAGTGAGCTTACAGGACACGGTAGTTCTGCTCCTGTGGGTTTCCGAGACTACAACTCCTTATGGGAGTAGAAGGCCTCATCTTTCTCCTGAGGAGCAGCGAGTGGTTTCAAACTGCTGACCTTGTGGTTAGCAGCCCAATTTGCAACCACTAGCTGCTACCAGGGCTCCTTGATAAGTACTAGGAATACAAAATAAAAATGACAGTTCTTGTTCAGGGACCTTACTGGACAGCACAGATTAATGATGCATCAAGGCTATAATAGAGCAATAAAGACAAAAGGTAATGTTGTCCCAGAATAAAGTGGTAGTAATAAAAAAATAAGTTAAATAAGCAGAAGAGATGAGGTTAAGTCCATAAGACTGACAGCTATTTGATAAAAACAGTGTTAATAGAATATTTTAAGTAAAGGTCATATGAAAGTCAGGGTGTCATTCACAAAAATACAGATGTCAGAAGAAGGAATTGGCTTAGAAAAGGGAAAAAAGCAGGTTCCATTTTGAAGATGTTTTGAGTTCGAGATGCTAAAATGTCTACAAAAATACACATGGGCAACAAGCACGTGAAGATTTTGTCCTTGACACTTCCTTCAACTTCAGTCTTCACACCAAAGTGACCGCTGACTCCTTTAACCGTGTTTCCTGAAAAGTCCTCGTATCTGGCACACCCTCCCCAGTGCTGTGTGCTAGCAATCTGCGGCTGACAGCACTGCTGGCCGCGTTAACACGGTGCCACGGGGTCGAACACAGACGTGTATGTGAAAGGATATACTCAATCGTGTGAGATATGGGACCAAAAAAAAGAGAAAATTATAGGGGGAAAAAAGAACAAGGATTCTAGGGGGTGTGGTGGGAGAGGGAGTGACAAAGGAGAGCTGATAGCAGGGAGTTAAAAAAGAAAATGTTTTGAAACCAACTGTGGTAGCAATTACACAATACTGCTTGATGTGCTTGAAACTGACATATTCGCAAGAGCCCCCAATAAAATGATTAAAATATATGTATGTGCTGCTTGCTAAAAATTCACACAATTAAAAAAAATTCAATACCAATCTTCAGAGAAACAGTTGTACATCCTAATTCCTACAACCAACTCATCAATAACTTAAATGTTCATAATTTCAAAGCAATCATGTTGTCTCTTTAATTGACTTCTTTAAAGTTCAAATAGTTTTACATGCATTCCTGAAACATTTCTTCATACCCATGTTGGCATTTGGTTGCTTCTAACAGATTTAAAGACTCTGCAGCATTGATTCCTGTATATAGACTAATTTAAAAACCAGCTTTCCCAAAATTTCTATAAGGTCAATGCAGTATGATTTTGTTGGTTTTACTTATTTTTGAGGTGAAAAGATGTCAAAAGATGGTAGTTGAAAAGCACATTAAGAAAATACATTTTCAAGATAGAAAAATTTAAATGTTATTTATATATTACTTACAACATCATTTCATATCAACCTGAAAACTAAGTTTAAATACAACTTTTCGTGTACCTAATGATGAACAGATACAATATGGGGAAAATGGTTGAAAACGATGCTGCACATGAACAATGAACTTGAAATTTCAAGAGATTTAGGATTTCACACGCAGAATGAATAGAGCTTAATGAGAGGAGTTGTTGGAACTGGTCTTCATTTGGTAAAATTCATAGTATTCTCTCAAAAAAAATCTCATATCCATGAGATTGCAAAGGAGCCGGAGTTGATAACAACAGATAAAGGGCTATTAAAGAGGCCTTAAATTTAAGGACAAGTGAAAATTTTCAGTGGTTCAGTGATATAGACCATTCACCCATCAGCTTAATACTAACTTCCTAACAAAAAAACTGCTCAAAATTTAACTTCAAAATCTCTCTCAGGCTGACTCTGATGCTTAATTTGTAAAATTGAGAGGTGAAGGAGATTACTTACAATGTTCCCTTTAACTATAAAATGCAAAAAAATAAATAAATAAACCATTGAGTCGATGCCACTGACTCCGAGTGGCCCTACAGGGCAGGGCAGAGCTGCCCGTGTGTTTCCAGCTGCTGACCTTGCAGGTATCAGCACAAGTAGTAACCACTACGCCACCAGCACTCCAAATTAAGGTGCTTGCCGGAATAAGCAGGCTTTAGTCCTGTTTCAAATTTCATATCATAATGGGAATTTTCTTAAAACTACCTGTATGGTCTAAGCAGGTAAAGACAAACTTTTTCTGTCAAGGATCAGGCAGTATGTATCTGGGGCATAAGGGTTTTTTGGTGTTGTCAAAGCTACTCAGCCCTTCGTGGCCAGAAAGCAGCATGAATATAGCACAGAGACATGGAAATGTGAATTTTACATAATTCTTACAGATCACAAAGCATTCTTCTTTTTTTTCAACATTCTGAAAACCATAGCAGACTGCTGAAAACAAAGGGTGAAAGAGGAAACCTGAAAAGCAGCCACAGAAAACAGGCACGCAGAGGCACAGCAATACAATAAATATCTTTCCCCCTCCCCATGCTTCTTGTTGAAGTTCTGAGAGGAGAAAACCACTAGCAAAACAGAAGTCTAAGCTCATCCCAAATATCCCTTACAAATGAGAGCAAAGACAAACTGGACAGGGAAAGAGTAGAGGACTTCTAAGACTGTCCCCGAAATAACCTAGAATCTAATCGACCCCCAAGTAGCAGTGGTACCAAGAAGATTTTAAAAAGGGCTGCTACCCTTTCTACCAGTACTGTCAGCAGTTTCTTTAAAAAAACAAACAAAAGTGAGAAGATAATGGAGTACTTGAAAAATGTCAAGTAAAACATAATTAAAGAGGAGAATGTTGACACATGTGCTAGATGTAAACAATGTCACGGAACAATTTGTATGGAATTTTTCACATAGAACCCTAATTTGCTCTGTGAACTTTTGCCAAAAACTCAATAATAATATCATAAAGGGGAAAAGGAAAGATAAAGATGTTTGAAAACTCATAATCCTCTTAATACAGATGTTTGTAGCTGGCAGAATTCAACAGAAATGGGCCAACAAGATAAAAAACAAAGTTCTTCTTTTTACTTATAAGGTGAAATATAAGAATTCAAAAAAAGTAAAAAGACAGACCTGGCCATATTTCTCAATATCTGAGGAGGGGAAAATAAGAAAGCTAGTATAGATATGGTTGACAAAGTAGTCATCCAGTCTTTTAGGAGAGGTGAAATCAATCAATGAAAACCCAACAGATCCAATCTATACTCAATCATAGGAGTGGAACAGCTTCTCCTTCAACTATGCATGGAGTCATAGTGAATCATACTGGTATATCCAACAGCAATCTAAAAGTCTTTAACTACTATAAGAGATCAACAGAGTATTTAAGAATGCCCAGACAAAACAGACAATTGAGCAAGAAAGTATAACACTCCTAAATGTGAATGCATCTAATATAATAGCAAATATATCACACAAGACTAACAGAAATTTTAAAAAGACAAACTCCTACTAGTAACAGATTGTAGCATACTTCTCTTTGTAACTGATCAGGGCAAGGAGAGAACAAATTTTAAAATATAATTAACCAACTTGACCTAGAGAGAGAGAAACAGATCTGACAACTACAGGATGCAGCTAAAGCAGCATTCCGAGGAAGTGTACAGCACTGGGCATAAACATAAATGTATATACTGTAACAGCCAAGGCAGAAAATAAATTATCCAGGAAACTAGAAAGATAATAGCAAATGAAATATAAAGCGTACAGAAGGAAGTAATAAAAGTAAGAACAAATATAAATAGAGAGCATCAACAGAGTAAATCAAGGAATCAAAAACTGATTCTCAGGAAAGGTAAGGGGGGGAAATATATCAAATCACAAATATGTTGAGAAAGGAGAAAGGGGACATGACTATTGATCCTATTGATCCTGCCCATCTATTTGAAAACTTAAATAAAATACAAGTTCCTTGACAAACAAAAGGGGGCAAAGGAGGAAAAATGCCTGAACACTCTTATATTTGTTAATAAAATTGAGTTCATAATCAAAAATCTACCCACAAAGAAGATTCTAGACTCAGGTGGCCAATCCAGAGACATACAAAATAAATGCTGGGCTCTGGTTAAACCATTTAATTAATATGCTAAAAACCAGTGAATTTGTATACTTTAAGCAGGTGAATATGATGTCATATTAATGACAGCTAAATAAACATTAATTCTACAAGAAGCCATTAATCTAACAAAAACGTTCAATGTCTAGGAACATATAAAAGGGTCAATATTTAGCCATCAAGCAGAGTTGATTCCGGAAATGTAAGTCTCATTCAATATAACTGCACTTTATTGTAGAATCCCAAACCAAGTCCACTGCCACTACGTCCCTTCTGACTCATAGCCACCCTCTGGGACAGGGTGGAAAGGCTCCAGGATTCCATGACTACCAGCGGAATAAACGGGGGAAACAAATGCATGACCATTCCAATAAAAGCAGCAAAAGTATTTCCTAAAACTCAACAAGCATTCATAAACTCCTCAGTGACCTAGACACAGAGGGAACTCTTTTAATCTAATAAAGATTATCTACCAAAAAACTGCAACTCAATGATGAAAAATCATACACTTCCTCTGAAGATGGGGAGAGAAAACAAGGACTTACACAACACGTCTGTTAAACAATGTACCAGAGAGTAATTAATGTTAATCAAAAGAAGCAAAAGGATGATGGCTGAAAAATAGTAGGCAAATTGCTTTTATTTGTAGATAACATAATTGTGTTCATTGAAAATACAAAATAACCTGCCAACCGCCCCCCAAAAAAGTTTGTAAATGAATGATCTAGTTAATTGTATACAAGACTACATTTTAAAGTCAACTGATTAATAAAACACTGTATGTAAGCTGGCGTTTACCAACAGAAGTCATACTCCTTTCTCCTGTGTAATTAAAGTAATGATACTACACTGTTGTGTTTAAGCATCACTGAGTAAATTAGGGAGCAAATGAGATCTGATTACTAAGTAGAAAACTTATATTTACTTAACCTAGTCTGATAATTAGCAATAACAAAGGGATTTTAGCAGTTCAAATTGGTCTGGAGAAACGCAAGCATATGTATAGATAGCTTCAGTCTCTTAACTTCATTTGGGTGTCTTCATATCAGGGAGACTGTAAACAGAGCTACCTTGGCAGCAAGCAGCATGACAGAAGGAAATGGGAAGGAGGTACAGTGTGGGGAGGGGAAGTTGCTGAAAAGCAAGGCTCCAGACCACAGATCCAGCAGATCGACTCTCAGTCTGAGTGAGCCAGGGACGCACAAGTCATGAAGCAACTGCAGATGACCATTCACTCGTGCAGTCTGAGAACTGCCACAAATCACTGGGGAAGAGCACTGACATCTGCAAATAAGCATTACACACAGACACATGGCATCCTCTGTGAAAACTATCATAAACAGACTTCAGATGGTCACATTTTTAACTGATTATAAAACAACTACACTTGTCAAATTAAAGATATAAAAGGTCAAAGAACAAAAAATCATTATCACTGTGAATTAGGGGGAGTACGGAATGGAGACCCAAAGCCCATCTGTAGGAAATTCGACATCCCCTTACAGAAGGGTTGCAGGAGGAGACAAGCCAGTCAGGGTGCAGTATAGCACCGATGAAACATACAACTTTCCTCTAGTTCTTTAATGCTTCCTTCCTCCCCACCCCACCCCCCACTACCATGAGGAGCTGATACTAAGGGTTCATGTAGAAAGCAAATGTTTTGAGAATAGGGCAGTGGGGGGGGGCAAAAAAAATGTTTTGAGAATAATGATGCCAACAATGTGTTTGACACAATGGATGCATGTATGGATTGTGATAAGAGTTGTACGAGCTCCCAATAAAATGATATATTAAAATAGAACAAAAAGTTGTACAAGCCTTCAATAAAATTATTTATTTAAAAAAATAAACAACTTAAAATAAATTCCTAACCCAAAAAAAGTCAAACTTTAAAATATCTTTAGGGAACAGAGAACATAAATCTAGCAAATCTGAAAAAAGATATTCAACTTCTAGACGTGAAATGTCTACTATGGGCAATCCCTGGATTATAAACAAGTTTGGTTTTTTTTCCATGGTCACCTTCATTTCCTGCAAAGGCAGCTTTGAAATCATTGAAAATGCTTTGAACCATTTCTTATGCTAACAAACCAAACTCACTGCCTTCCAGTTAATGCTGGCACACAGTGACCCTACATAACAGAGTAGAACCACCTCCTATGGGTTTCCAAGTCTGTCATTCCTTACAGGAAAAGATGGCCTCATCTTTCTCCTACAGAACCACTGGTGGTGGTTTCGGCCTACTATCCTCACAGTGAGCAGCCCAACGCCTAAGACACTGGAGGAAAACTAAATGAGAACCATATGCACCAATCTGAGAAACTGAGACGCTGGTAACTCAGACTATCTGAAACTAAAGACTGAAAGACGGGTTTCCAGCATACTGGGCAATGTTGAATAGAAAATGTGACATGTAGAAAACAAATCGGGGGGAAAAAAATCTAAAACGCAGCACAGAAAAAATTGAAAGTAAGTCCAAATCAGAAGCCTCCTTTCCTTCTCCAATCCCAAAACAGATAATGACCCCAACCCAACTATCTGCCTCATTTATCATCCTTGAGATTTAGACCACTTATACACCCTCGTTAAAAAACCAGCCAGTCTTCCTGGTGATCCCAACTCACAGTGGCCCTTTAGACAGAGCGGAAGAGCTCCTCACAAACCTTTCTGAGCACACACATAGCCTTGGTTTTCTTTGAGCGGCTGGTGGGTGTTTATCACCCCTGGCAGCCCCCAGCTTCCCCCACTGTTCCTTACCCTCTCTTAGTTATTCATTCCTCTCGCCTTTTCCTATGGTTTCTAACCATAGAGGGCTACCGACCCTCTTCAACCGGGAGAGAGAAAGAAGAGCATAAATAATTCTCTATTCTAAGTGTCGGGGGGAAGAGCCCCAACTGTAGTGAGCCAATGTTGGTACTTTCAGAGCAGCAGTTCAAAACCACTAACTGTTTCTCAGACAAAGATGAGGCTTTCTACCTCATAGTAAAGAGCTGCCACCTCAGAAGCCCACAGGGGCAGTTCTACTCTGTCCGACAGAGCGCGCAATGAGCTGGAACTGACTCCAGGGCAGTGAATTTGGGGTTTTAAATGTCCTGGAGGTGTGGGGGGTCTTAAAAGTGCCTTAAACGTTTGTCTTTGTTGTCCCAAAGTTCCTCAACCCCTTACAACCAAACTCCTACATGCCTGAGATATTGCAACATCACAAATTTAATTCAGTTCCCTATCTTTTGTCCTTATCCCTCACATTCTGCTGATTTCTGTAAAACAGTGTCTGTTCCCGTGGATACCAGCACAAGCCTTTTTCCTCCCCATCACTTCTCCGGGCCCCTTCAACCGTTGGTACATATGTTCTTTTTCATATGGGTTATCTGTTCACGCCTTATGTTCACTTCTGTACTGGTAATTTCCAATCCTTGTTCTGAATAAAAAACTATAGCAAAAACTACAGCAATTCTTAAACAATAGCTATTGAGAGTTCATGACATTACCAGAAAGCTCATAAGGAACTAGCTATGACGATAGATAGATAGATAGATAGATAGATAGATAGATAGATAGATAGATAGATAGATAGAATATCCACCATGATTTTTTCTAGCCTCTTCAAAGTCTCACACCTACCCACCTAATTCAAGATAGTTAATATAACCTTTTACTTAACTGCTGAAAATGGGGTGCCATTAGAAATATATGGAGGTACAGCAAAATGTATTTCTACAAAATCATAGGAAACTTTATTTTAAACAAATACAAGGGGCTTCAGAAAGTTCACTGGGAAACGGAACATTTCTGTTCACACTCACTCACAAGGGAGTCAGGATTCATCAGCATCTTCCTACCCTCTCTTACCCAGACCTGTCAGGAAACCGGAAATACACCCAATCTGCAGAGCTCCACTCAAGCATTTGGTTTGGTGGGAGTTAGCCTTTATGGCTACAATGGCCAAATCAAGATAATCAATGCACCACAGTCCCAATCTCAAAATTATTTTTCCCTGCAATAAAAGATTCTTTTTTTTGAAAGCACCCTAATGAGACTAAAGCAAGTAGATTAAGAGATCTTGTCTGTGCCACCCACTAATCACAAAGACATGTTTTGTTTTGAAAAAAACACCCTTGCCTGTATGGATTGTTAACAATACTTTTGACAAAATTTCACTTTCTCTGTACTTTTCTTTAAGTCACCTTTAACTAATTCTCTAACCAATACAGTTCTTACTGTATTTGTTATTTATTTATCCTCAGCTCCTCTTCTCTCTCTCTCTCTCTCCCTCAATTTCTCCCTTCCTCCCCTCCCCCTAGCTACTAGCCTCTTTCCCCCACCCACCCACCCTTTCTCCCTTCTCTCCTCCATTCTCACTATTCCTGCTCTTCTTCAGTCTACCTGGTTAAAAGAACAAGATTTTGGGAAAAACTGCCTTGGTTCAAGTATAGACTAACATTTACTAACTGTGATCTCAGAAAAGTTACTTAAACTCTGTGCCTCAGTTGCCTCATTTGTGAAAAAGTTACGAAGTATTAAACAAGTTATCACTTACTACAGGGCATATCAAGAGGGCAGAGTAAAGTATTACAGTGAAATGTGAAAAGACCTAGGGTTAGAAAACCAAAAAGGAAGAACATGCTCAGCATATCTGAAACAGAAGAAAGAAAAAAAAACCCTCGAGGAAAAAATTCAAGCCTTGTGTTGCAGTATCAAAAGATTCTATGGACAAATATGGAAGCTTACAGGAAGCAACAAAAGAAGATGGGAAGAAGACACAGAGTTACTGTACCAAAAATAGCTAGTTGACATTTAACCATTTCCAGAGGTAGCATATGATCAAGAACCAACGGTGCTAAAGGAAGAAGTTCAAAATGCACTGAAAGCATTAGCCCAAAATAATTCATCCAAGAATTGATGAAATATCAATTGAAATGTTTCAACAAGCTGATGAAGCACTGGAAGCATTCATTCATCTATGCCAAGAAATTTGGCGTAGCTACCTGGCCAACTGACTCCATATTTGTGCCCACTCCAAAGAAAGTTAACCCAACAGAATGCTCCAATTATACAACAATATCATTGAGACATCACATGCCAAGTAAAATTTTGCTGATGATCATTGAACAACAGTTGCAATAGTATACTGACAGGGAGTTGCCAGAGGCTCAGGCTGGATTCAGCAGAGGACAAGGAACAAGGAATAACATTGCTGATGTCAGATGGATATTGGCTGAAAGCAGAAGAGTTTACTTGTATCTTCTTGACTATGCAAAGGCATTCAACTGTACAGGTCAAAACAAGCTATGAATCCCCTCGAGACGAGCTTCATTGTATTCTTGCATAACCTGTACATAGATCAAGAGGCAGTGTGTAAACAGAACCAGAGATTACCGCACAATTTAAAATCAGGGTTGCATCCCGTTTCCATACTTATTCAATCTGATTGCTAAGCAAAAAAATCAGAGAAGCTGCATTGTATGAAGAAGAATACAGTATTGGGCTTGGAGGAAGGCTTTATTCCCAAACTTCTAAGGACATGAGACAAGCTTGCTTGCTTGCTGAAAGTGAGGACTTGAAGATCAAGGACTATTGCCTGTTGTGTTCATTACAACTCAATGTAAGAAAACAAAAATCCTCACAACTAGACCAACAGGCAACATCATGAGAAAAGCACTGTCAAAGATTTCACCTAGTTTGGGGATCCACAATCAGTGGTCATGGTAACAGCAGTCAAGGCCTCCCACAATACAATGTATTGAGTAAATATGCTTCACAGACCTCTTGAAAGTGCTCAAAAACAAGGATCTTACTTTGAGGACTAAGGTGCGCCTGACCCAAGCCATGGTATTTTCAATGGTCCTGACAAAGAATATTGGAAAGTACCGTGGACTGCCAAAAGGACAAACAAATCTGCCCTGATAGAAGTACAGCCAGAATGCTCCTAGAAGCAAGGATGGTGTGGCTTCATCTCACCTTCTTTGGACCTGTACGCAGGAGAGATCAGTCCCTGGAGAAGGACATCCTGCCAGGTAAAGGAGAGGGGCAGCAGAAAAGGGGAAGGCCCTCAACAAGATGGATTAACCCAGTGACTACACCAGTGGGCTCACACACAAGATCAATTGCAAGGACGGCACAGAACCAGGCAGTGTTTCCTTCTGTTGTGCATAGGGTCGGTCACTCTGCGTCAGAACTGACCAGCAGCGCACAACAGCAGCAACACACAAATTTTGCTAAAGACCGTCTTGGTTTGGATTTACCAAGAAACAGACTTTGATTCGCGTACTCAAATGCAAGTAGTTGTGATGGCAACAAATGCACAAATGTGCTTGACACAATGGATGGATGGATGGATGGATGGATGGATGGATGGATGGATGGATGGATGGATGGTGATGAGTTGTACAAACCCCCAATAAAATCATTTAAAAATAAATAAAGTGAAACAAGACTAGTAGAAGAAATCAGAAGTGAGACAGAGAAAAGAAGGAAGCCAAAAAAGGGTGCCAGTTAGAGCCTGTTCCCACTGGAGAAGTATCAGAGGTGGTGGAAAGCATGACTCAAGAACTGTCACAGTGAAACGTAAGAAATACAAACTATTTATCTACTAACCCTCCATCCACCATTGGCTGAAAGCTCTTCTGAAGACATTAACTGATCGGCATTTCCCTGAAGACAAAACATGCCTCCATATCCAGAGAGCAAGCTCTCCTTAGCCCGAAACAAAGTGCAGGGACAGTGAATCATTTAATTGGTTCTTTTACACAAAGTCTCTAACTCCCACCAAACGACCTTTTCCTGCATGGGTCTGCTAAGCTGGTGAGGAAAGAAACTGCTAAGATTCACGTGTGAATAGCTCTTTGAACAGGAGTCCCTGGAATGCCATCCTGCTTGTGTGTAAATGAGAACTCTTGAGAAGCAGGAGAAGGGATCTCAGTACCAGTAGGGGCCGGGGGTGGGAAGAGTCCTTTGGAGCTGAGATCCCTGCACAGTAAACCTCCTGGGTCCAGATGACAGCCACAATATAAGAGGA
Source organism: Tenrec ecaudatus (assembly GCF_050624435.1). Taxonomy (NCBI): domain Eukaryota; kingdom Metazoa; phylum Chordata; class Mammalia; order Afrosoricida; family Tenrecidae; genus Tenrec; species Tenrec ecaudatus. Next base: position 17,833,757 of record NC_134540.1, on the reverse strand, counting down.
GCAGCCCCAGACCCAGAGCATGTAAGAGAGTGATGGGCTTTCCAACAACCAGAGAAAGTGAAACTGAGTGCACACTTTTGTGTAGGAGGCTGGCTTACAGAGTGGGGTGCCTCTGGGCACTTAATTGGTGAAATTGGACTTGCTGACCCATAGAAGTGGACCTGAGTGCTTTCGGGCTGAGGTACACTTGAGCGGGGTGCCTCTGGGCACTTAATTCGGGGAACTGGGTTTGCTGATCCATGGAGCTTAAGTGGAAATGTCTTAGGGTTGAGGCTTATAGCAAAGTAGTACACCCTCTGGGCATATATCAGCAGATTTTACAGACCTTTCGTTAACATGTCCTGATAAACATCTCAACCCTGAGCATTTCTCAAGCTGACAAAAGACTGATTTCACAATTTGTTAACGTCTTTAATACACCGTTTATCATTATTTTTGTCTGTGAGTTCTGTGTGGCCATTGCAATGGATATGAGAAGCTAGAGAGTAAACAGAGAACGTTAATTAAGACAGAGCAGAAAGTCCCAGGCGTTTGTTGTAGACAGCACTGAGATAAGTGCTGGATGGATGTGGCGAGGACGCCAAGAGCATCTGCTAAAGCGCCTATATCCAAAAGATAATTAGATCCTTGGCTCTTCCTGAAAGCTACTTCTTCATGCTCAAACACGGACATCTACATAATATTGTCCATCAAATCTCAATTCATTTCCCCACCAAAATGTGACTGCTCCCTTTTTCCTAAAAGGTGCAAGTGAGTAGATTTTTTATTAATCTCTTAGAACCAATTTCAAGAGCTGATCTTAGACTTCTGTTCAACTGGCAGACAGGAAAAGAGATACCGTATATACTCGAGTATAAGCTGACCCTAATACCAGCCGAGGCACCTAATTTTACCACCAAAATTGCATTAAAATATGGTGAAAAACTCGGCTTATACTCAAGTATATAAGGTAACTAGAAATTCAGAGCATTTCCATGAGTGAGGCTTTGAAAATAGTAAACATAATGTGCTTGAAACAGAAATGAAAGAATACTAATAGACTTCTCAAAATATGGAGCTCAAAGAGTTCAAAGGAGAGGTCTAAACTTCAAGGCACTGACCAAGAAGTCATATGTAGTTAGAAGACATCTGAGATCACCAGACTAAGACATCCAAAGATCACTTAGAGATCAGCATGCCATAGCAAACTCTTCCTCCTTTCTGATGCCTACATAAATCGCATTATTGTTCCAGTATCTGAAACCTTCACCATCTTCATACCAAAAATCCTTCTTAAATCCATTCTATTACTATAGCCTTTTCTCAGGGCTTGCCATCACATATCAGTCCTACAAGTGTCTCTGTAAAGTAGCCCTGCACAGGAGTTCTTTATTTTATTCATTCTCCACAATGCTGCTAACGATACTTTTATCAACTAAAAAGTTTCATAACACTCTGAATGTAACAGCTGGGCCCTAACACATTCTTCTCGTCTCATCCTCAAGCACTTCATCACCCAGCTCCCCACCCTTCAGCTGTTATCAATATTTGTTCTGTAATTTCAAGTCCCTTGAATTCACAATGCAACTCCAGCAATCATCACTACCTCCTGGGGTTGTTACTGGGGCCAAGAAATGGATTCTAACTCATACCTACCTAACAAGATGGAGTTTACAGCAATAGGTCACCAGGTCTGTTACCCCATGGGGCCACTGGTGGGTTCAAACTGCCAACCATTCAGTTAGCAGCTGAGCACCTAACCATTGAGTAACCGGGGCTTCTGAACACCTACCTTTGAGGGCCACAGAATGGTGTCTGTAAGGACTTTTTGTGATCCACTAGAACACACACACCATTGTTTGTTTACACACTGTCTTTTGTTGCTTTTGAGCAATCATTGCAGAATTAAATCGTTGTGGCAGAGATAGTACAGCCTCAAAAATCTAAAATGATTTCTGTCTGGACCTTTACAGAATAGACTGGCTGACCTCACATTGTGGAACAATATCAAACAGATGGATTACCAGAGAAGTAAGAGAAAAATCGGGTCTGACAATATTTGAGAAAATAACAGTTAAGATTTGCCAAACTAAATGAAAAGTCTTACCTAAGAGCTCAATGAACATTAAGGCAAGACAAATGTGTACACATGCACACATAATTAGGCATAGTGTTGTCAACTTACTAAATGTCAAAGATAAAGATGTCAGTCTTAAAAGTATCTAGAGATAGGAATCTTGGTTCTGGTATGGTGGGTACAAGCCCAAGCATAACTCATCTCTCATACTGTTTACACCTTTTAAGCTTTGAGGGAGCAAGAAAGCTGAACGCTCTCAAAAGAACCCAACTTACTGCCATCTGCCATCGAGTCGATTCTGACTCAGAGGGAAGCAGACTGTGGAGAGAACTCTAAACTTGGAAAAGCAACCCTCAGGAGAGTGAGGCCCACTTTGGTTATTTGTACCTCATCACTGCACTACAGAGCACTACAAACTAGGAAATGAAAACGTCCATTGAAACCAGAAACCTAGAGAAAAGAAAAGAAAAACAATGACGGAACAGATGTCCTAATTCTGTAAAACCTACGTTGGTCTTCGGGCTGAATACAGAGCTGAGTATGCATGGAACAGCCATGAAGCAAAAGCTTTAAGAATTAAACTGAAATTTTAACCACCAACAGTCTGAACCTAAGCAGAATGATACCTTGCTAACAGAAAAACACTAAAGCCAACATTCTCCAGAAATTACAGTAGGACACAACATTTACAAAATAAAACACTCACAATGTCTAAGACTCAATCCAAAATTCTCACAAAGCAAGAAACAAGGGAGAGTGGTCAACTTCAAGAGAAAGATAATTAACAGGTGCCAATGCTGAGCCAATCTAGAATATTCTTATATTGCTATTATGCAGCAATGACTTTAAAGCACTATTATAAATATGCTCCATTAAGAAAAGACAACATAGTTGAAATGAAAGAACGTGTCAGCAGAGAAAGACAGAACTACATTTAAGCTTTAAAACTGAATGATACAATATAAGAGCAAAACCAAGGCATTCTCAGATGAAGAAAAACAAAAATAATTTACGCTCAACAGACTTCTCTAAATGAAATGCTAAATTTAAGTGCTTAAACTAAAGGAAAACATTGCATTTTCAAGAATAAATAAAAGACAGTAAATGTATAGATACAGAAAATATATTTGTTTATCTTTAAGTTCTTTAAAAATGCATAAATTTGACCAACAAAAAAACTGTCTATCATATGGTACGGTTTTCCAAGTATTTCGATGGAGTTGGCATAAAGTTCTGGGAGGAGGAGGAGTCTGCATGCCTGCCAGGTCTATCCACTGGAGCAAAGAAGTACAAAACTCTAAATAGACGGTACATTATTATCGCAAACACATTAAAAGTCTGATACAAAGTGACGTAGCCCAAGAATAGGCAGTAGACAAATTTAAATGAAATACTGAAAGATAATTCAAAATAAAGCAAAGGGGAAGAAAAAAACACAGAGGGACACTAAAGACAATAAAATGGTAGACCCAAAGCTAACCATGTCAATCATCACACTCATATTAATTACCAAAGGCAGAAACTGACAGTGTGGATTTAAAAATTAAAGAGCATACTCCCGTACGTGGGGCCCAGAACAGAGAAAATTTTAATTTCAAATATTAGTCAAATTATGTTTTGTCTGACAAATATATCAGTTCCTTGTAGTTCCTACTTTATAAATTGCCTATTTAAGGATTTTGAATATTTTTCATTCTACATGTTCTTATAACTCGACTAATATTTAATTAAACCGACTTTAAAAAAAGGGCTAGAACTGTCTCAGCTAAGACTGGCAATCTGCTGTCATTAAGTCAATTCCAAGTCTGTGAATCTTTAAGGACCCAAAGTACTTCATATTTCTCTAGCAGAGGTGATGGTAAACTCAAACCACTGACCGTTCGGTTAGCAGCTCAACACTTAACCCACTGTGCTACCAAGGGTTCGTAAGACTGACAAAAGTTTGAACAAATGTCAACTGGAATGGAATGTGAGCATAAAGCCAAAGAATCACACATAGGTGTTGTATCTGCTGGTGGAAAAATCTACTCAAGAGAGAAATGGGAAGCAATATATGCACAAAGAAACTCATGGAAGCATTACTGCTAATCACCAAAGAGACCGCCTCCCCTCCAGTCAAAAGTAAGGTCCTAGCTGAATAAACTATGATTTAACATACGATAGTTACATTGATTCACAAAATTTCTGTGTAATGATAAGGAATGAGGTACAAATTAGTTTTAGATAAAAAAGCAAAGTTTATTAATAGCAAATAAAGATATGCACACTTCCAGTTCTCGCTTACGCATTAAAGGCAAGAGGATGATGTTATTGCTGTTGCTATTGTTAGGTGTCCTACATACAATAGGACAAACCAGCGCCAGATCCTGAGCCATCCTCCCAATTGTTGCTTTCCTTTAAGCTCACTGTGGCGGCCGCACTGTCATTACATTTTGTTGGCCACAACTGAGAACACACGTCATAGTTCGAGTCATGTGTACCTAGTCCACAAGCTGACATCTTTGCTTTTCCCTGCATTACAGAGGTCTTGTGCAGCAGATTTGCCCGATGTGGTATATTATGTCCTTTGACTTCTGAACTGCTGTTTCCATGAACGCTGATTGTGGATCCAAGTAAAATGACATCCTTGACACCTTCAATCTTTTCTGTTCACAAGGATGCTGCTGATTGGGCCAGCAGTAAGAACTTTTTTCTTGACATTGAGGTATAATCCATATTGAAGGCTATGTTAGTCTTTGAGAGTCATCAGAAGTGCTTCAAGTCCTCTTCACGTTCACACACACACTCACACAGCATTGACTTAGAACATTTTAGAGGAAAACACATAAATAAGGCAATCTAAATATTAATAAAAATGTTTGCTAAGAGTAGCTTAGGATATTTCTCCTAAAGTGAAATTTCTCCAAGTACCTTTTTATGGAATCTTGGCCTTGTAACTACCTAAATTATTTTATATATTCAAAAATTAAACTGAATCACATGAGGAAAACTTGGTAAGCCTTAAAACTGAAAATAAACTCAAGACAATACATCTACTATATAGTTTATCAAATTGGTAATACCACTACTAAGGGAAAAAAAGGTTTTTTCAAGTAAATTGTGAATACAATGAGTCAGATTTTAAGGAAATAGAGAACTGAAAAAGAGAAACCTTAAATTTCACTTAGCAGTTTTACTGTTCCCATTTTCCCACTGCTGTTGAGTCAACTCACAGCTTCCCCCTCCCCCCTCCCAAGGGCAGCGCAGAACTACTGCCACAGAAGGTGGCAAAGTGTGCGGGGCTGCGGCCTTTCTCTTCTCAGCTCGGAACCACTGCACCCCCAGGTTCCTTCACTCCTCTGTTACTGGTTACACAGACAGTAAAACACATGCACTATCCAAACAATACGAGTAAGTTAATTCTGTTACCGCTCCTAACACACAGGATTTTCAGTATCAGATAAAGACAATGCAAATATAAAATCAAAGAAGAATTACTGGTAAAATGATTAAGTTAAACTTGAAATAGAAATATCCCTATGAACTTATGGTTCATTTTTAATATGCTTCCTAGCTATCCTTTGAAAGGGAAAAAATAATCAGTAATGGAAAGCAGCATACCTGGGGCACAGATACTAATTCCTAATACATTTTCCTCTAAAATACAGCAGGGTCCTTGAAGAAAGGGCGGGGCCAGTTCCTCTGGGGGTGGGGCACAGGGAAGATTCTGTGAGGCAGATACAATGAAGTGCTAGACTGAGCTGGACATGACCAAAAGGCATAGAACACAGCTTAGAGGCCTCCTGATGGCCATCTGCAAGACAATCTCTTAATCTTTTTTTCTTTTTAATGACTCTAATTAGTTTTAAACACACAATAAATAAAAGCAGTTAAACCCCACAGAGATAATCAAAGAAGCCAAGAAAATGAGAAAAAGAGAAACAAGGTCAGATCAGGAGAGAGAAACAGAATGAGAAATTATCTGTCTGTTCCCCAGGACACAGAAGATCAATGGATGTGAGATTCTGAGAGTTCTAGCTGATGTGGGAACGGTGTTACGGGGAAGTGTCCTTGGGATCCAGGTCCATAGGCAAGTGAAGGGGGAGGTCTAGGCAGAGAAAGGAGTGAGCTATCCCCACAAAGGCCTCCAACAACTAGAGGTGGGATGATGCCACCTTAGGGAAAGGGCTTTCATATGCTGCTCTTAGTTCACCTGAGCTGCCCTCAAAAGAACAGGGCATGGCCCAAAGTTTGCCAGCCTCTGCAGCCCAGGACAATTTCCCGAAAGGAAGTTAGGAAATAAGAATCTTCAGCCAACAAACCCTCCCAGCAGCTGGGGACTAAGCGCATTCCCACTGAAGAGGAGATGTGAATTTCACACCACAGCACTCTCCACAGTCCAGCCTACACCACTAGGATTCACTGCTTCCCTATAAACTTTGGGAGCAGCCCCTCTAGAATACAGATAGGGGTCATCATGTCCTTGAGAAAATCTCAAGAGAAATAAAGTGGGGCACTCTATAGTCTCTCCGCTGTAGGTGGTTTCAAGGCCACAGGAGACATGGAAACCCTCATCCTCTTCTCTGCTGCCCATTCTAGATTTCTCTCATCTTAGCAAGCATTTCTGCTAGTCCAACCGGCTGACCTCATCTGTAGGCCAGTCTCATATCCATTTCTGCTGAAACCTGATCAAGTACCAAGAGATGCCCAGTAGATCACCAGTGCGCCAAACCTCCAAGCTCACTAGGTAACAACAGTCCTAGTTCCTCTAGATGAGGAAGTAAATCAGCCCTGGAAGAGTCCAGAAGGCAGCTGCACCTCAAAGGATGGCAGAACTATTGCTGCACCTTTTGTTGGAAATGTCTCCTTTCTGAGAACGAGGACTATGTAACCCACAGTACATGGAGCAATAGAGAGGGAAAGCACAAATTCCCCAGTGATCACCAGTTTCCACTATAACATCCATGTACCCCTTATTCGGAACACTATAGAGCATCCTTATAGAGCCACGGTTCTCAAACCTGTGGGTCGCAACCGCTTTGGGGGTCGAATGACCCTTTCACAGGGGTCACCTAAGACCATCGGAAAACACGTGTTTCCGATGGTCTTAGGAATCAAGACACCGCTCCTCTATCATGCTCCAGACACAGACATGCCCACCTACGAGTACCCGGCGTGAAGACTGTTACCCATGCTACACCACACTTCAGAACAAAAATTTCATGTATTTGTCATTAGAAATAAATATTTCACAATATATAATTACATATTGTTTTGTGATTAATCACTATGCTTTAATTATGTTGTTTGTAACAATGAAAATACATCCTACATATCAGATATTTACATCAAGATTCATCACAGTAGCAAAATGACAGTGATGACATAGCAACGACAACAATGTTATGGTTGGGGTCACTGCAACATGAGGACTGTATGAAAGGGTCTTGGCATGAGGCAGGTTAAGAACCACTGTTAGAGCATCACCTCCAGGTTCCAGCATATCAAAAGATCTCTAATGATCTCTAAGGCTTCTGGATGGGGCAAGTGGAGCTGATGAACCCTCTTTGGTTATAAAGTCGGTCCCTTAGTCTGCCGAGATGCTATGTGAGACCCACGGCTGGTGGATCACTCTGGGGTTGGGGTAGAATCCAACCTACCAATCAGGTCACAGCCTGATGATGCCTTGGGGGTGGGTGAGCACTTTTTAGAAGAGACACTGGGAACCTCTCCCTCCTTCCATCCCTCACCTTCCTGCTTTATTGGAATTCTATGTCTGCCTTCAGGGGCAGCCCCATATGGTCCGTCACCCCAGGAGCCGTCAGCACCCTGCCATGTTCCCACTCTCCATGGGCCTCTGCACTTACACCTTTTTCTTTCATCGGCCTGCAGCTACCAAATTCTGAAGAGAGTTCCAGGTATCATCAGACTCATGGACTGTACTGGGACACCTTCTTGATACAAAATCACTTCTTGGGTGTGTGTGTGTGTGTGTGTGTGTGTGTGTGTGTGTGTGTGTGTGTGTGTGTGTGTGTGTTTCTTCCTTATACATGATTATCACTGGTTGTGTTTATCTAGGCAGCCCAGCCTAATACAAATACTAAAACCAGTAAGTGAAAGACAACACTCGGTGTGCCAGTTATTACTCCATGGTTACTTGATTTTTGCAAGTGAAAACAATGCATGTCCATAGGGTAGATCGGCAAGCACCAACTTCACTACTATCAGCATGATTAAGCAGTGAGACACACCTGACAAGGTCTGGATGGGCTGCCAGGCGCATGGAGTACTCAGGACTACACGGAAACAGTGGTTCTCAACCTTCCTCGTGCCACGACCCTTTAATACACTTCCTCATGTTGTGGTGACCCCCAAACATAACACTATTGTTGCTGCTACTTCATAACTGTAATTTTGCTAATGTGATTAATCATTTTATAAATATCTAATACGCAGGATGTATTTTCATTGTTATAAATTGAACATAATTAAAGCATAGTGATTAATCACAAAAACAATATATAATTATATGTTGTTAAATACTTATTTCTAATGACAAATACATGAAATTTTTGTCCTGAAGCATGGGTAACATTCTTCATGCCAGGTACTCATATTTGAGGATCTCTGCATGTGGGCAGACCCATCTGGAGAAGGATAGAGGAGCAATGTCTCGGTTCCTAAGACCATTGGAAATATGTGTTTATAGGCAACAAAGGCGGCAGAAGCTACACTGGTGAACACTACCTGTGGCCCTGTGCTTGGGAAGTCAGCTTCATGAGAACATTCTAGTAAGGAAAATGAGTGACAGAAGGTGGATCTGTGATAGCAGCCTGGGGCTAGGAGGAGGGGGAGAGCACAGTAGAACCCAGGTGCAGTGCTGGGCATAATCGGATTTCGAAGCAAAATATCAACAACAGTTTGCATCAGAGCTTCCGACCTGATCAATGGGATTTTTGTAAGCAAAAGCAGTTCGTTTCAATCACCCAGCATTAGCTGGCACTGTTAGTACATGTTTAAAACTTTTGCGGCTATATTCCAAGTGTTTTGCGATAATTTTCTTAGTTTTTGTGGCTTTTTGCAACTGTTTTTAGATAAAAGAAAACATGGGTCCTAAGAAAGAGTTTTTTGAAAAGAATCGTCAATGATAAGCAACTGGTTAACCATGTTATCGATATTGTTGCTGACAATTTAGTAAACCCTTTTAGAAAACAGTTATGGAAACACCAATAGCAGACCACATTGGACAGATTGTTTTTTGTTTTTTAAGAGAAAGCCAGCCTAGTGAAAAAAGGGACAGAAGGGGGGGGGGCTGAAAAGCAACTATCAATTGATTCTATGAAAGGGGATTTCCCTTCCAAACAAGGACTTTCTCCGTCCCTCCTCTCACATCCGTGTCCACAGATCCAGATCCTCATCCATCGCAAGGTATGGGCCATACTATAGTTGTGAAAAACATTCTTAATGGTGTGTTTCTTTTTAAAAGTATATTATTTAACTCTAAACTTATTTACCTTGAAATTTCTGTGTAATGTTTTGTATAAAAAGGCATGGTTAGGGTAAAAGCTTGGGAGTTGAGAATGAATTAATCAATTTTCAGTTATTACTTATGGGAAAAATTGATTCAGAACTCAACTGCATCGCATCTTGATGCTCCTTGAATGGATAAGCGTCAAAGTCCAGGATTCCACTGGATTACCTGGTGGGTCTGGAGGAATTTGGGGGAGTGGTCAAATGTTCCATCCGTATCATGATTGTTACGATGGTTTTAAGACTCACCTAACTTTGAAGTCTTATAGCATGCTTAAGTCTTCTAACAATTTTTAAAGATGAAGTTTTTTCATATAAATTAGTGAGTGTTTAACCTGCTTGGGGTTTTTTAAAAAAAGGGAGGGGGGACATTCTATTGATTTATAAAATAGATATTTTAAAGTGTAAATTAATTTTTTAATTAAAACTCTTATTTTCTTTTTAAGCACTCTCACTCATTGCCATCAAGTCAATCCCAACTCATAGTAACCCTGAAGAACTGCCTTGTAGGTTTCCGAGACTGTAACCCTCTACTGTAGGAGTAGAAAGCCTGGTCTTTCTCGCCACTACCCTCATGTGCTAATATATGGGAGAAAGATGGCTTTCTACTCCTACAAACAGTCTCAAAAACGCCAAGTAGCAGCTCTACCCTGTTCTATAGGATTGCTATGAGTTGACATCAACTCAATGGTATTGAGTTTGGTTGTTAGTGCTTATAGAGTTCTAAGTATTCCACATGTGACAGCTATTTTTAAAAGATTACTTACGTAATTTTCTACAGATATACAAAATAGATTCTACTAGCACACCATTTCTAAAGCAGTCTCACAATAATGCCTTTCCATCCCTTAAAACTATAAAGGGTTCATCAATGTCTACTGAATAAAATCTATTCCTATTCCTGTGGCCAAGGTCCCCATTTCCAGAATGGACTCACACTAACTGAACACTTATACTGCTTCTTAACCATTATCTCTTAATCTTATCAAACTGGACTCTCACACCTTTGCTTCTGTCCCTTTGTAATGACCACCTATTATTTCTTTTTTTTTTTAACAATTTATTAGGGGCTCATACAACTCTTATCACAATCCATACATATACATACATCAATTGTATAAAGCACATCCATACATTCCCTGTCCCAATCATTCTCAAAGCATTTGCTCTCCACTTAAGCCCCTTGCATCAGGTCCACTTTTACAGTGTGGGAATTGCACCTGACCTGATCCCACCACACCGAGGCAAATCACTGGGGGAGTGCAGCCGAACAGCAAGGGAATGGAGTGGCAAGGTCCCCAGGGAATGCTGAAAGTGGATGTTGGGGCCAGGGCGTGGTGCCCCAACAGACTGGACTGGAAAACGCTCCGAGGGCCAGCAAACAATCCCTGAACTAACTACAAGCTTTTCTCTTGTGAACTGTTTTGTTCTGTTCTTTGTCAGTGGTTTGTTTTTGTTGTTTTGTTGTCTGGTTGTATACTGTTGCTTTGTTTTCCTCTGTCTTGTTTTCGTGCAGGTTAGTGTCTCCACAGGTCTGTCTGAATAGGACAGGCTGGATGAACTATCTGGAGGAAAAACAACGGAACCTACAGTTCCAGGGGAACTTGGGGTGGGGGGGTAGGGGGGGGTAAGGAAGTGGTGTTAACAAACACAGGGACAAGGGAAAAACATGGGATCCCAAATGGTAGAGAGGGGGGAGTGGCAGGCCTGGTGGGAAACGATCAAGGGTAAGGTTGCTTAGAGAAGAGGTATACTCTAGCCCAGGTGGTGACGAAGCATGGTAGTAGGGCAGGAGGAAAGTCAAGGGAGATGGAGGGAAGAGCTAGGAGTCAAAGGGCATTTATGGAGGTCTAGACAAAGACATGAACATGCAAATATATATAGGAGGATGGGGAAATCGATCTATGTGTCTATATTTATAGGTTAAGTATTAAGGTGGCGGAAGGACCTTGGGCCTCTACTCAATACTCCCTCAATGCATGAATACTTTCTTTTATTAAATTGGAACTCTATGATGCTCACTCTCCCGACACAACGGCTGGAGCCAAAGTGGGTGAACAAGTAAATGTGGTGAAGAAAGCTGATGGTGCCCGGCTATCAAAAGAGATAGTGACTGGGGTCTTAAAGGCTTGAAGATAAACAAGTGGCCATATAGCTCAGAAGCAACAAAGTCCACATGGAAGAATACACCAGCCTGTGTGATCGAGTGGTCCCGAAGGGATCAGTTACCAGGCATCAAAGAACAAAAAATCATATCATTGACTGCACACCTCCATGATAGGATCACTGAAGACAAATGGGTGCATAAGCAAATGTGGTGAAGAAAGCTGATGGTGCCCGGCTATCAAAAGAGATAGTGTCTGGGGCCTTAAAGGCTTGAAGGTGAACAAGCGGCCATCTAGCTCAGAAGCAAAAAAGCCCACATGGAAGAAGCACACCGGCCAGTGCGATCACGAGGTGCCAAGGGACCAGGTATAAGGCATCATGCAAAAAAAAAAAAAAAAAAGATATATGTGTGTGTATGTATATATGTGTGTGTGTATGTATGTGTATATGTATATATATATGTATATATATACCATATTAAATGAAGGGGGAAGTGCAGAGTGGAGACCCAAGGCCCAAGTGTCGGCCAATGGAGATCCCCTCATAGAGGGGTTTAGGAGAGGAGATGGGTTAATTAGGGTGTGAGGTAGTACCGATGAAGAACACAGCTTTCCCCCAGATCCTGGATGCTTCCTCCCCCCAACTACCATGATCCGAATTCTACCTTGCAGGGCTGGATAGGGCAGAGGCTGTACACTGGTACATATGAGGGCTGGAGACACAGGGAATCTAGGGTGGATGATACCTTCAAGACCAAGGGGATGAGGGGCGATGCTGGGAGAGTGGAGGGTGAGTGGGTTGGAAAGGGGAAACTGATTACAAGGATCCACATGTGGCCTCTTCCCTGGGAGAGGGACAGCAGAGAAGGGGGGGAAGGGAGACTCCGGATAGGGCAAGATATGACAAAATAATGATGTATAAATTACCAAGGGCACATGAGGGAGGGGGGACCACCTATTATTTCTTAGTCAATTACACTTAACATTTCCAAAGTATCTGCCTTTGTATCTTTCATTCCCAACTAGGAAATAATCTCAAGTAGGAACTGCCTTATAAATCTTTATAGGACCAAAGAGTAATTCCCGAATGATGCTGGATTAATTAACATCTTACAGTCTACACCCTGTCTGTCTGAGGGATGGGTTCATATACCATTTGTAACAGGAAGAGATAAAGCACCTTTAGATCTAAATGGGCCTAGCTTAGGGAGGAAAAGCCCGTCCCCAAGTTAACCACTACCTCTTCTATTGTTTCCATTCACCTGTTTCTCCTTCCACCGCATGACCCAGATACCCAGACTCCTCTCATCTTCCAGGCTATCAGCTCTCCCCTGGCATCACTTTTCTTTTTACCATATGGTCAGTTGTTATCACCAAAAACCTTTTTTTCTCTCTTCCCTTTTGAGTTCTTGTCATTCTTCAACCCTGAATCATCTCAACTTGAAGTTTTCTCTAATTCTCTTTTGAGCAGGAAGAGATGAACTACCATGCTGCTTGGAATTTTAAAGATATGCTTCAGCAGTGACAGCAGCAGCTAACATTTCATGGGCACTCAGCGTGCTGAGTGCCATGACCTTTCCAACAGCCCTAAAAGCCTACATGTAAAGGAACAGTCCGAGAAAAGCTACTTAACTTGCCCAGAAGGTACAACGGGGATTTCAACCAAGGCAGTCTGCTTTCCGAGTTTAGTATTTAACCGCCATGCCAGCTAGCTAGGGTGCATTGCCACTCAGAACCGATGGAAAACGCCTTTACTTGTTTCTCTTCCAGTACCTTCCCCAAGCAAATGTTCCCACTTCGATCAGCCTCATTCTTACAAAAACATACTTATTGAGTCACCCAATAAATAAAGTATTTATTCATATATTCAACACGGTTAATGAGACAAAGAGATTCTTCTAAAGGATCCTTGCCTCATCTTCATGTTCCCAGACCCACCTGCCCCTTCACTTTCTTTTTTTTTCCCCTTCACTTTCAACGACAAAAACCGTTAATAAAATGCAAAAACAAAAATAAATTTTTTAAATAAATAAAATGTAGAAACAATGCCCCAGTCTCTTGGCATACAGTATTATAAAACAGCTACAAGCAGTCCCTGTTATTCTCCCATTCCACACACTGCTACATGAATAGGACACTGAGGCACACAGAACATGACATACATGGCAGGAGAACCAAGATTTACGACCGGTCTAACTTCAGACTCCTAGCCATTCACTGGAAGGTCATCAGGCTGGAAGGCCTCAGTTTCTCTTCCCTACTGCATGCGAGTCAAATGCCAACTCACAATGATACTATCGCACAAGGTAGAACTCGAACGGTCCCTGTGGGTTTCTGAGCCTTTAACTCTTCATGGGAGTAAAAAGCCCCGGCTTTGTCCTGGAGAGCGGCTGGTGTTTTCGAACTGCCAACTATGATTTAGCAGCCCAACCATAACCAATATGCCACCAGCGCTCCCTGCGTCAAATACAGATGTTAGTCAATCGTTCACTCAGCATTGAAGGCTAATTCACTTGCTTTTGTTGCCTCAGTACAAGGTCATCCCCACTTCAAGGTTTTCGTAATTCCCTAAAATGGCCTTTTTTTAAAAATCTACCCTTAGTTATGTTTCAACTTAAGTGTCCGTTTCCAAAGCGACCTTTTCCAAAACATTCCAAATTGTTCCATCACATGAAATCAGTTTTATTTCCTTCATAGCTACTTAGTCAACCGGCAATTATCACATCCATTTCAGCTGTCTGTTTCTCGTGACTCGGGTGGGAGTTCGTAGAGCACAGAGACCATGTCCGTCTGACCCACCACTTCCTCAGCATCTAAAAACAATGCCCGGGACATTACAGGGGCAGGGATTTGACCATGTTGACCCCATACATGTTCCAATAGAATTGTGATCCATAGAATCTGGAATGACTGTTTGGGAGAGATTTTTTTCAAGATCTTGAGTCTTTTCTTCCCAAATGTCCGTACATGGGCATCAACTTTTAACTGCACACTCTGGGGCTCCTGGCACATAGTACATGCACTTGATATTTACAGATTATATTCTACACACTGACATTACCACAATGAGTAGGGTATACGTGCAGTCTCTATTTTCAAATACCTACTTCTCACTTCCCTGTTAAAGACTAGGCCCTAACTTTTTTCAATGGCTAATCTCTCTTCCTGTGATTAGAGTTGCCCTTGAGACCTCCATATCAAACATTCCCTTCAGTATCTTTAATCTTTCCCTGACAAAATCTCACTGGAGCCCAGTTGGCATAAATTTTCACAGCTGGAAACTAGCAGCTGCTCCACACTCTAAGCAGGGAGTTGCAGTCCAGGAAACCCACAGGAATAGGTCACAGGGTTGCTGGGAGTCCGCGTGGACTCAATGGTAGCTAGTTGTTTTTGTTTTTTTCTCCTCTTGATGAAATGGCACAGAGGCCCCATCTGAGCTCCTCTGGTTACACAAAAGAGAAGGGGAATCCGAACGCCCTATCTGTCCAAGCCTGAGGTCCACAAGACAGACGCCATAGTAACATCAGCCATTCCTCTCGCGGACCTCTAGTTCCCTGCTGGGTTGGTGCATTGCAATGACCACATACAACTCACAGACAATACTCACAATCACGGGGGTTTATTAGGGGTGTTAACAGGTTACCACAAGCCAAGACCAGAGAACATTAAGAATGCAGGTTGTGGTCCACAGCAGCATGTCTTCTGTCAGGAGCCAAGTCTCTCGCCATTCCTCCACCTTGCAGTCACAAGGATCCTTGGCCTCTGCCTCCCTGGGCCAGGAAGCCCGACTGCTATACAACCTCACTGCTCCAGGGTGACAGCAGCGGCTCCTCTGCTCTGCTGGCTTCACCACTGAACATAAGGATCTCAAACATGCTTCTTCCTTGATAGTCTCCAGGAATTCTCTGTGTTCCTGATTCAGAGATGGCTCTTACATTCAAAACAAACCAAGCCCTGAGTTAAGTCTTCTGTACTTAAGTTACATGCTCCCATCCAGTCACTGGGAGGGAGTTGACAGAAACTAATGGAGCCCCAGTGGTGTAGTGATTCTGTGTTCAGCTGTCATCTGCACAGTGGGCAGTTCAAAACCATGGGCAGATCAGCAGAAGACTAGGATTTCTACTGTAAAGAGCTACCAATCTCAGAAACTCACATAGGGTCATTAGTCAGCATTGATTTATGGGCACAATAGCCATATAAAGCAATCGCACTCCATTATCATCACTACCACCACCCCTGCACCCAATTAAGGAGCCCTCCTAACACCCAGGTTACATCTTGGAATCCCTGAGCCAGAATCGACTGAATAGTAATGCGAGCTATTTTGTGGAAGAAGCTGACTTCCATAAAGATTTAGTCTTGGCGAAGCTCTGGTGCGCTTCTATTCTGGACCCTATCAGCTCCCTATGAGTCAAAATCAGCTCAAAGGTCATGGTTTGTTTTGTTTTTGATTTTTTTGTCTGTCTTACTGGATGCTCTCCACCCTCCCTCCTATATCCTTGCATTCTCTAAACGCCTCCCCCTTCTCATTCCTTATCACATCCCTCTACCAGGACTGCTTCCTCAAAACTTATCAATGACCTAGAAATGGTTCTCACATTTCTTCCACATTTAACACTTTTGTGGACCTTGCAATCTCCCTTCGTAGGACCAGAGTTGCTACTGTCTCCCAGCCAATTTTGTTGTACCGTTTTGCTTTTCAGCTTCTCTCATTGTCTCTTTTCTCCCTGACCTTTATTTACTCTCAATGTGCATCCTCTCGGGCTTCAGTCTTGATTCATTCTGTCTCAGAATGTTCTCATTGTCTCCTCTCACTTCAACCAGTGCCTCCAAACATGACTATTTCATAGCTATTCAATCTGAACCTCAATCTCAGCTCCACTTTCTCCATCATCTTCAATAATTTTTTAATGTGACTGAATGCCTAGCCACCTCCTCAATGAACAGATGTTATTGGCTATGAGTAGGGAAAAAAACAATGTGAACTATAGCAAGCAACAATGTTCTGAGAAAGGAATATTATGTAACTTAAGGCTAGTGTCCCTGAGTATTTCTTTGCAAGCTTAAACTAACTGTTCGTTACTTTTACTTGACAGCCAGGAGAAAGACAGATTTTCTCCTCCTGTAAATAGTCCTGACAATCCCGGGGCAGTTCTAGTCTACCTTACTGGGTGACTAGGAGTCAAAATTGACTCCAAGGCACTGAGTTTACTTGATAGCTGGCACAGAGACTAAAACCTCATTACATGTTTATCTTATAGTACATTATCTCAAACTGTTCAGATAGTTCTAAATACGTAAGTCTTTGTATATGAACACCAGAAAGCCAGAAGGAGCCCTGGTGATGCACTGGTTAGGCACTCGGCTGCTAACCAACAGGTTCAAACCCACCAGCTGCTCCATGGAGAAAGATGTGGCAATCTGCTTCCAAACACTGACTTCTGGCCCTGGAAACCTTCTATGGCAGTTCTCCTCTGTCCTATGAGGTCACTCTGAGTTGGTGTCAACTTAATGGTGATAGGTTTGGTAGAAAGTCAAAAACCATAGTGATATGCCAGTCACAAATGATTGCAAAAATCTGGGAACAGCATAGAAAATGGATTCCCATTGCTTTCTTGGGAGGCTTGTAGCTATGTACCTACCCTGCCATAATGCAGAGACGCAGATCTAAATTACACCTAATCATCTGAGCAAACTCTCTAAAGAGGTTTTGTGCTATTTTCAAAGGCATTCGCAAAAATAAAAAAGACCTGTGCCATTTTGGCAATCCTCTTAGATTGCAAAGTTACACGTAGTTCTAACCATATGATACAATTCTGTCAGGTGTCCAAACCTGTAAACAATGACAGAGGAGAAGAATGACCTCCCCAAAAAATAAAAAATGCGAGCACGACTCCACCTTTACAACTCTCCCCAAAGAGAAAGCCACAGAACATACTGATAAACCACGGCTGACTACCTGACTTAGAGCCGCACCCCTTTCACAATGGGAGAAAGAAGCATGTGGTTATTAGCTAATAAACTGCACATGCAGTCAACAGGGTAAATGACATCATTTGACAAACCCTAAGATCCTTTTCCCCTGGATTACAAGAAGGTTGGGGGGGGGGGGGGAGAAGATGGGGATGGGAGGAGACAAGCCAACTGCCAATTACCACGGTCAAACCCAAGCTGGTAAAACTAGTCAGTCTTACCCAGCTTCAGGGTGTGTGGCATGTAAGGACATGGGAGAGAAAACAATGGGCGAGTTCTTAGCAAAAAACGGGCACCCACATTTTAAGAAAAAGAAAACGAAAGTGAATTAACACTTCCCTCACAGGGAGGAAGCTAAAGATGTGCGGAGCCTAACTGGAAAAGACCAGGGGCTACTCAATTTTTTTGATGTTGTTTTGTTGGTTTTCCTAGCCGTTAAAACACACCTCACCAACTGCTGTGTGTTATCGTTCTCCCCAGCCGCCTTTCCCTTTTCCACGACACAAATTCCTCTACTCGAAAGCCCAAAAGTAACATAGGAAATTCAACAGAAGATGAAGGGAAATGGCCGATAGGGTATCAGATCACAAGAGCGTCTGGACCCACGTCTCCGGTACACCGGGTGATCAAAGTACAGCCCCAAAGAATCTCTAATTAAGCACCTTTCAGGCGTAGACAACTCCCCATCCGCATCCCTTATGCACAGAAAAGGAAACTTCGTGCCTGACAGCTGGATCCTCAAAACCCACCCAATAAATACAACCTATACCATGCCCCCTAACGGAAAGACATCCCCACCCACCACCACCAAAAAAAGAGAGAGGCGGATGGAATGTCATTGAGGGCAAAGGGGGAGGGAGGCGGTGAACCGATGTCGAAAGAAAGATTCGTGCAGGGACCACTGCGGCAGGGTCGCAGGAGGCGCCACGCTGCCCGAGACTCCTGCAGATTGCGTGTACCGCCCTCTTAATCCTCACCCAGCGCTCGCCTTCCTCCACCACACACACACACGTAAACACACGCGTACACGCACACACACACACGTGTCGGCGAGCCAGCACCTTTCCCAGCCTCTCCAGGCGACGCCCCCACATCCCCCGGCCCCCCCACCCCCAGACACGCAGCGCACACCCCGGGGCGCACACGCGGCGGGTGCCGCAAGGCAGACGCACCTGGAGGCCGGGTGTCCGGCGCCGCTGCCGCCCTGCTCCCGGTCACTGAGCGCCGCCGTGTAAATCCTCCGGTAGCGCTCGGCCAGGGCCCGGCCTGACAGCAGCAGCTGGTAGTGACCCCGGGAGTCCGCGGCCGGCAGCCCCAGCCCCGCGGCGGCCACCGAGCCCTCGGGAACCGGCATGAACAGCGCCCCCGGCGCCGGGGAGGAAGAGATGGTGGCGGCCGCGAAGAAGGCGTCCCCGCCGGGCCCCGAGGAGGCGGCGGGGGAGGCAGTCGCTGCGCACATCATCATCCTCGCCGCCGCCGCCTCGTCCCCGCGGGCTGGGCAGGCAGACACGCGCGCGCGCGCAGCCCTTTTCCAACGACGACGGCTCCGGCGGCGGCCTCTCCCTCCCGCAGCAGGGAGACTACAAAGACAGCGACCTCCGCCTCCTTCGCCTTCTCCTCCTCCTCCCCCCCGCGCCGCCCTCGCCGCCGCCGGGGCCGCTCATCTAACCCCGCCACCCGGGGCGTGTGAGGAGGAGGCGGTACCGCCGCTGCCGCCGCCGCCGCCGCCGCTGCCACCGCCGAGCTACCCGCAATGGGAAGCGGCTGGCCGCACTGAGCATGCGCCGCCGCTCGCACATGCTCAGTCCCACGAGCCCCGCCGCTCCGCACCCCGCCCCGCCGCTCCCACTCCCTCCGCCTCCGGGTTTGGGTGTGAGACCGTTGCGTCGTGCCCACGGGAATCCACTTCTCCGGGTTTTGATGGCAACCCGGGAAGGGGCACTGTAAGGGAAATGCTGGGGCCACTGGCAGCTCTGCACCGGCGACGTTGGACTTCAGGGAATGGGCTTCAATGCAGATGGGGGGATTTAGGACCAGAAAGGAGGAAAGAAGGCGAAGGTGCCTATCATCGCCCGAGAAGGAGCATTACGCACTCCTGGTTCTTGTCTCCACGGTCTGGGTTGCCAACGGGAAGATTTGCTCTGCGTAGTAAGTAGCTGGTTAGTTCAGGATTCGAGGCTCTCCGAATTCGATCCGAGTCGAATTAAAAATGGCGATGGTCTTTTGAATGTATGAGTGAAATCTGCTTGAAAGAACCTTTACTACAAAGACAGCTAGTAAATAGGTGTATTTTTTTTTCCTTTTCAGAATTTGTAGACTACACAGTTTTGCCAGAATTCAAAAGCCACGTCATGGCTTATCTCTCTCTCTGCTCAGGGTTTTGTTATTAAAGATAGATGATGATTGAATATAACCTGAAACTATATTTGTGACTTAGACTATATACTATCAGAAGCTGTCACATCTACAAAAAGCTTACCATTGTCTTCTATAAAAGTGTAACAGTCTCTGAGTTTCTGTTCCAACCTATTCTACTAGTACCTTCTTTCGAAGAAAGAAATGAAAAACACATGCACCATGATGCCTAAATTTTGCCCTCTAGACTTTCAGCTTAAAGAGTTTGCATAATTCATGTTCCTAATAAATTCTAAGTACTATCATCCTGAATGAAGAGCCTTGGTATCTCAGTGGGTTATGCGTCAGGTTACTAACCAAAAGGTCATTAGTTCAAAACCACAAGACACTCAGCAGAAGAAAGAAGAGGCGTTCTGCGCCCACAAAGGATACAATCTTGGAAAGGTAGTTCTCCCCTGTCCCATAGGGTCGCTATGAGTTAGAATCAATTCGATGGCAGGGAGTTTGGTATAAACTTGAGTACCATATCCTTCCCTCCTTGGTGCCAGCTATTCAATTCCCAATGGTGGTCTTATATACAAGAGGTTGCCTGATCCGGTGTCCTTCTACGCACCACCATATTCAAGTCCATCCATCCTTGTGGCTACTGTACCACCCCATCTCACTAACAGCCTCACTTGTCCTGAGTGGCCTTGTTGGACCACACGTGATGTCCGTCTTCCTGGCCATCTATCTCTCCTATAGAATACCCAGTGATCCATAGGTGTGGGATTTGGGGAAGTAAACTGCTAGACTTTTCTTCCTAGTGTGTCTTGGTGAAATTCAGCTGCTGTCATTTGAAATGAGCGTGGCCTAGCTCCCACACCACCGCAGCACACAGCCACCCAACTACAACAATCTGGCCAATGGATGGTGTTCTTCAACCTACTAGTTCATTTATGCGTGTCTCTTTGAATATTCTTCACTTTTAAAAAGGGGTGTGTGTGTGTGTCATTTTTAGCATTTTGAGAATTACAAACGAGTGGGGAAGTAAATCATTTCTAACTCCTGGGGTTGTGTGGTGAGTAGTTGTTGAAAGAAATGTATTTGTTCCTGGACTTTGAACAATAGGTACTATTTGGGGGTGGGGAATAAAGATGGGGTGATGAGTGCGTAGAGACAAATGCATAGACACAAGGAATTGCCATCTTTTGGAACTATGTGTAGATCTGTGTTTATGTGATTTGTCAGTGATATAAGTTCCATTTGAACTTCTAATTTAACTTTTTAGCCTTCCTCAGCCCCTAGTATATAGTCTTGCATGTGATATACAGTAAGTGTACTTGTCCTTTGTTAGCACAGTTACAAACTAAGAGCTGTACAGGAAGCACCTCAACCCCATGCATGTTTTTGAGACCATAAACACTGGGGTAGCCCATTGGCTTCTAGTAGATTCCAATTCACATAACGACCTTATGTAATAAAAAATATAATTGCCCATAGGATTTCCAAGGCTATACATCTTTATGGAAGCAGACAGCTTCCTCTTTCTTCCCACCTTTCACTTAGCAGCCCATTCCTTAACCCATTGTACCACTAGGAACAGAGACAGCTCCAGTCTTGGTAGAGTTAAATGGGTAGGCGTTGTCGGGGTGAATTACTGTTCACCACCCTGAAAGGTCATGAAAATGCTCTGAAATCAGGCACATGAATTTGAAACCTGGTCCTGCCACTGAATGATTTAGGCAAGCTTCGGCCCCTACATTGCTGAGTGGCTGTCCAAACGAAACGTGCTCCCTAGGGCTTCCTCGGATGTCATCTCAGTGGAAACGGACCGCCAGGCCTATCTTCCTAGGTACTTCTGGATGAGTTCCATCTTTTAAGTTGGCGATCCTCCTGGGTGAGCAGTCGAGTGCATTGTACACCACCTAAGAACCTCCTCCTCTCTATAAAAACAACAGAACCAAAGTCACCAATGTGGAGCCTATTCCCACTCAGAGGGACCCTGTAAGACAGAGTAGAACTGCCACCTCGGGTGTCTAAAACATGAAATCTCTGAAAGGAGAAAGCCTCGTCTTTCTCCCTCAGAGCCACTAGTGGATTTCAACGTTGACCTTGAGGTTAGCCGACCAACAGGTAAGTCCCCTTCCTCCTACATAATAGTCAAAGTAATACTTCCTGTTCCTGCGTAAGTTTGTGGGAAGGCTTACAGTATCCAGGACTCGGATATGACTTTCCATAAACTCTAACACTTTCAAAGAAGAAGGCAAACACACCTTTGTCCATAAGGGCTGCAACGATTTCTATTCCCCACTCTGCCCACCCCCACCCTCACCCTCATTACATTCTAAGTGCCAAAGGAAGGCTCTAACCCTAAATAAAAGTGCAATAGAGGATGGATGGATGGATGGATGGATGGATGGATGGATGGATGGATGGATGGATGGATGGATGGATGGATGTTACTTGGATAAGGACTCATTTCCACCTCAGGCTCAAGTGGAGGCATCTGCAACCTGCACCCATTTAGTGTTTCTACTGGTCACTGTGAATCGGAAGAGGCTCCATGGCAGTGAGTTTTAGTGGGAAAATTCCTGCTGATGCCCTGAGATGCTAGAGTGCCTCCATCCCCTTCCTAATTTTGCTTCAATCCTTACTGTACCTTCAATCCCAGACAGCTCCCCACACCCACCCTTTCTGAACCTTGTGAATAAACTCAAAACCCGGGAACTGGATCATCATTGGCAAGGAACCCCTGGGCTGCTGAGCAGCGCCAATCGGCGCGCGCAGACGCGTGCACGTGCTCACTTGGGGACCGAGGGTGGCGTGTCGGCTGCGGTTGGCAGCGTTTCCTTGCGCGGCAGCGGTCGCTCTGCCCGACCTGAACTGACAGCCAGCGCAGCGCTGTTGGTGGCTTTTCCTCTCTTCCTGCCTCTGCGCGGTGACAGTCCCCTTTCCCGCAACTGCCACGGCGACGGCCGGCCCAGCCGGGCACCTTGGAAAGCTGCCGGGCGGGCGGGCCCTGAGGGACACGGCTGCACGGAAGGGCGTTTGGAGTCGAGCTGAATTGCACCGACCGGGGCCCTGAAGGAGAGCGTGAACTCCCAAGCTGCGTGCCTGCAGCTGCTGCTGGCCGCGGCGTGGGTTCCTCCCGGTCCGCAAGGCGGACGCCCCCTTCTACCCCCACCCCCGCTCCACGACCGCAAGGCTGGTGCCGCCCAAGGGTCCCGGGATTCAGGGAGCGAGCAGGAGGAGGGCACACAAAGGGCTCGGCTTCTGTGTTCCAGCTGTGTCCTTAGTGCGCTGCCATCTTAGCTTTAGCTCCGGGAGCGGGGTGGGGGGGCGGGGGTGGGGGTGCAGACAGGGCCAGCCTCCCAACCACACAGACATATTCGCCCCCAAATAACGACACTGAACTAACACAACCCCCGACTCTGTCCATTTCACGAGGAAAACGCACGCACAGCATTTGTGCACTCTTGGTGTCCTCAGTTCACACTCATTCCTCCAAAGACTCTGCTGTCTGCGACCGTGTGATGAAAACGACCGCTTCAGCGTGTGCACTCCGCGGACACGGGTTCTGCTGTCGCCGTACCATGTGACACGGGGAAGCAAGCACTGCGATTGTCTGACCTTTCCTCACGTTTGTATTTTTCTCGTCTCGTGGGTTTTGTTTTACCAGAAGCCACCTGCACCGGTGGAGTAGTAATACGGCAGAAGGCACACTGCCTGTCAAGGGACTGAGTGATGAGCTCAGTTTCATTTTACAGGTTAAAATTGTAATATTGCTACAAGACTGCGAACACAGGAACCACGTATATCATCAAGAACACCGAGACTGCTGAAAAATACTGTGCTCAAGTCTAAAGTGTATTTGTAAAATAGCCCACTGGAGGATCATTGCAGACGTTTTAAAACAAGCTTGGTTGTGGAGAGCCACAAGATTCTGCATTCTTAATATGGCGCTATTGCCGTTTAAACTGAAATATGCTTCGTGTATTTAATACTCCACACTTAAGAGACAAATTCCGCTTAGCACTTGAAATTTTCTTAACATTACACTTGTAACCTACCCCGTCCCCAATACCTTGACCTCTTGCTTTAAGTAAATATGTTTTAGGACCTTGTGTTTTTAAGACTGGAATGTGCAAGGCCCCCTGGTGATGTGGTGGGTTACAAGTTAGGCTGATAACTGCAAAGTCAGCCGTTCAAATCCACCAGTCACTCTCAGGCGAAAAAGATGAAGCTTTCTGCTCCGGTAAAGGTGTACAGCCTCAGGAACCCAGGGACAGTTCTACCGTGTCCAATAGAGTCTCTATGAATCAGTCTGTACGTGATGGAAAATGTTGTCAGTCCATCTCAAGGAAGCTTTTTTTTCCCTGACCCACTGCTTTGCCAAACGTGATGTCCTTTCTAATGGTTAGTGTTTCCTGATACCGTGCGTCCCAAAGTAAACAAGACCTAGTCTCAAGATCCTGGCTTTTAAAAAATAGTATTAGCTTGAGCTTTACTATCTAAGATTAAATATTTGAAATCACATTACCTCAAACTCAGAAGGACTACTGGAATTCTTAGACAGAATTGCAGTCTCATTATACCAATAGGATTATGGGTGAATCCAAAAGTCAAGATATATAAATGGATTATAGTAAGCATGACTTTTATCTGAAAGATATTTAACTCCTCTCAACCTAAGTTTTCTCATCAGTAAATTGAGGTCGATAATAAAACCTTCAACACTGAATTATTTCAGGATTTGACTAAGCGATATATATGAAGAACTTATTTGACACACTATCTGGCAGATCAAAACCAGTGCTAAACCCACTGCCAGTGAGTAGACACTAGCTCATAGTGGCCCTTTATAGGGAGTCTGCAGCTGAAGACCCTTTAAGCAGCAGATTTCTCTCCTCCTGATTGGTTGGTAGGTTTGAACTACCAACCTCATGGTTCACAGTCCAGGTTTTTCCAACAGCCCCACCAAGGTGCTTTCAAACAGCACACAACTATTAGTGATGTTCCAATCCTTCGTGTGGAGCGCATGTTAGAACCTTGTTCTAGATGAAGTAAAAAAAGTTCTACAATCTGAGTTATGTGTGTTTGGATTCGGAGAACGTTTTCTGTTGTTTTTCACAAAGAATACCATTTACTACTTCAGATTTACTGTCTTGTCATGGGACAAGAACAGAATCCAAAAGCAATGCGTGTTTTGCCTAAAATAAACTAATCTTGGATGATTTGTTAATTCACATACCACACACACACACCACCACCACCACCCGTTCTTTGAATTCACCAGTTTGGGGAGTTGGGAGATTCCAAATGATGGCTGCATTTTGACATGATTGATGCAAGGTGTCCTTCTACGCAACTGGTTGGTAGCACTAAAAAACCTCTAGCAACCCGAAGAGAAATCACCTAATGCTCTCACAGGCTCTCAGTTAAGCTGTAATTAACATCAGAATCTATCTATCTAACCCCACCTAGTTTGACTTCCTGTTTTGATCAAGGCTTTTGCTTCTGTGTTTCAAAAATAAAAAGGACCAATTTCCTCGTTCTTCATAAAGAAGGCTCCTAATATTTATGTTGCCCCTTGTGTTATCCTAGTAGCTTGGCCTCCCAACTGGGCAAGTATCTGCTTGAAATATTTTTAGAACATATTATCCAAGAAAAATATCTCATCCTTTTCTTGGTTCATTTATAGAAAATAACCTGGTGGTATCTGAAACAAAATCATCTTTGTGTCTACACTATGATGTCAGCTGTTGGTCAATGGATTAATTTCTTATTTATGTGGCCAAGCAAAGCCAACCATGCTTCCTGAGAAAATCGGTCACTTCCCTACCTGCACTGCTGAAGTTCGCCACTGTGTACAGGGAGACAGTGAGCCAGATATCTAATTCTTTGTTCTTGGCTACAGTCCTGTCCAATTCTCTGTTCTGCTCTGCTCTTGTCCAGCAAGGGGATGACTCCTACAAACTACATTTCCCAGCTGCCCTTGCTAACTAGCGGCAAGTTCCATTCAGTCAATGGGGGCGAAATGAATGACTGGAGGTGAGAAGAGGGGAGAATCCCTGCAGTTCTTTTCTCTACTCCTCCTTCTTCCTCCTTCTTAGACCCTTTCCTTTCTCTCACCCTCTTTCTAGCTAATCTTCCTCCTCTTTGGACATTGTTTCCTCGGTGCTTCTTGGATCTCCCTCTGTACCCAGCTCCAGCCCGATAACCTTTGTGGAATCAGTGCTCACTGGGTGGTCCCAGCTCCTATGTTCTGGTGATACCACCCCTCCTAGAACATCTCTAGCCGCAGGGATGGTAGTGGCCTCCTGCTAATACTAACTTCCCCCGCCCCATCCCAAGTTGTCACACTGCCCCTTTGGCTGGAAATTCGTTCCCTTGTATTCGGTTCTCCCTCTTAAAGACTTGACATGAACTTTTGTATTTTCCTGACGGGGCCTGGAAATATACAAATGGCCTTCCATCCAGATCGTAGACCTGATTTGATTATGGTATTGTATCACTTTTATTCCGACCTGTAAACTTGTAGAACCCACTTCTCTGGGGAAGACAAAAACCTGCTGTGAAAAGACGATTGATTGACTTACCCACTCTGGTTCCCCATCCACTTCTTCCTTGCCTAGAAGAAAGGGTGAAAGACTCTCTTGGAAAGCTTTTCTTGCACCTAGGGTTGGATTTGTGGCACAATTCAGAGAGGAAATCTACCGGTTCCACTCCTCTCACTCCCTTTCACGCTCCCTCAGAGATGGGTAGGACTTACAATTGAGAGTGCTTTTACCCGAGACCCGGTCTGAGTTATCTAGAGCTGCTGTGACAGAAGTGAGTGGCTTTAAGCTACAGGAATTCATTGTCCCCCACTCAAGGCTGGTGGTCTGGATCGCCGTCGTTCTGGGAGAAGGTTCTGTCTCTATCAGCTCTAGGGGTGCCCTGGTGATGTTGAGGTAACCATTCGTAGGCATCAAAGTAGGCAGTTTGCAATCAGGAAGAAGACGGAGCTTTCCATTCCCATGAACTCCCCTGTCCTCTAGAGTCCCTCTGAGTTAGCATCGACTTGCTGGCAGTGAGTTTGGTGGTGTTGGCTTTATCAGCTCTAGGGGAACATCTTTATCAACAACTGTAGACCTGTGTTTATGTTCTCGGGGGTCTAGGAAGTTCTCCGTACAGGGAGCCCAGAACCAGAGCACTATGCTCCTGGCTCTGCTTTCTTGGCGGAAGTTCAGTCACTTTCACTCTCTGCTTGCTGACTTCCTTCTCCTGTAAGATACAGTGTGATCCAGACCACGACCCAGGGAACTCGTTTTGCGTGGATTAAAGCTGTGACCCAAGTAATGGTGGTGACTTATGAAAGATTGATGCAGCCACCTGAGTCCTGCCTTGGTTGCTAACATAACAAACCTAAGTCTTTATAACACAAACGAATTCTGCCAGTGGTCAGGACTCACAAAATGTAAGGCAGCGACCTAATCCTGGGGCTTTGGGCCTAGCCAAGTTGACACAAGTTTTCAGGGGACTCAATTGGATGCATGACCTGCAGCAGCTTCAACATCTCGTCATGCTATCAGGAGCACGCTGAAGAAGCAGACTCTAAAATGTGGTATAGGAGTTGGATCATCATTATCTACTCATCAGGTGGCAAAGAGGACACTATCATTTGTTAAGGGGGGGCATCTATAGCTCCCCACGTACTGGTATCCCACCCTTATATGATCCTTCCCTTTGTAACAGGGCAGGACCCAATCAAGAGAATGCGGCATGCATGACTGGCTAAACATGATTACATATGATTAAGGTACATACAGTTATAACCTCCATCTTGCCAGGCAATGCCTTCTCTCCCTTACGGCCTTTAAAAAAGCAAGCTGTCATGTTATGAACCACTGTATGAAGAAGTTCACATGGCAAGGAACTGAGGGTAGCTGCTGGACATCAGCCGGCAAGGACCTGAGATTTTCAGTCCAGCAGTCTGCAAGGAACTATATTCTGCCAACAACCATGTGAATTTAGAAGCGGTCGCTTCCCCAGTAAGGTTTGAGCGCCGACTTCCAATCCAGCTGAAGGTTTGGTGTGATTTCAGTCTTGCGATGGGCTGGCTTGCAATGCCTGGCTCACAGAAATTGTGAGATAATAAATGTGTGCACATGTTTTAAGACATACCTATAGGTATCCCAACCCAACTCACTTTCTGGGAAAGTCAATGGCAAGTTTAGGCTTCTGAGAGGTTCAGACGTGTTCGCTATAAGGAACGATGGCACTACGCTGCTTGTTCTGAGTGCCATAAAAGCA
Source organism: Tenrec ecaudatus (assembly GCF_050624435.1). Taxonomy (NCBI): domain Eukaryota; kingdom Metazoa; phylum Chordata; class Mammalia; order Afrosoricida; family Tenrecidae; genus Tenrec; species Tenrec ecaudatus. The sequence continues at coordinate 17,805,482 of NC_134540.1, read as the reverse complement.
CTGGAAAAAATGGAAATAAAATACTGAGAATTAGGATTACAGTGCTCTAAGACATGCCAGACATCTCCTGCGAAAACTAAAAGGAAAATTGCCACATCTCGTACCTCTTGCTACAAAGAAAGACAGGCAACGCCTGGTAGCCTTCTTTAGGCTTTGAAGGCATTATATTTACTTGAGACTATTTCTATGCCGCATGTACTGAATTACATGTATGAACCAGCTTTAGATGAAAGAAAGAATTCTATATCATGTCTTGATTGTAGTGAAAGCAGTCCTATTTCTTAGACCATACAGCTTGACTCAAATCAAATCAAACTCACTGCCATTGAGTCAAGGCTGACTCCTAGTAACCCACTTTCAGTGGGATTCCAAGTCTAACTGTTTACAGGAGTGGAAAGCCAAGTCTTTCTCCTAAGGAGCTACTGGCGGGCTTGAACTGCCCACCATGCGGGTCACAGTCCACTGCATAACCACTACGTCACCAGGGCTCCTATGCGACTCAACAGGCCCTGTGATATTAGAGGTATCAGCCAGGGGAAAAGATGCTGTGGAATTTATGTGACGTTTCAATGAGAAAATCACAATGAAGAGCCCAAAGTTTCTCGGAATAAACTCATGTGCTCTTTAGCAAAAACAAAAGAAGCATTTTTCTATTTGGACTCTTGGGCCGCTGTCAGGGTCTGATAGAGACAGAGCACCCCATCATGGAATACTAAGTGACCATGTGGCTGGAACTACCCATTAGAAAATGGATTCTCTCAGATCCACCAACTCATAGTGTCCAAACACCATGTAGTATTTACATGGTCGGTCATGTTCCACCAAAAGAGAAGTGGTCTGAAATCAGATCTACAGAGCTCATAGGCAGTGGGGAATGACCTGGCGGTTTGATCGGATGGCTTGGCTAAAAGTAGAAAGGCCTTGGATGACTGGGGGAAAGACAGTGGCCTGTGGGAGTGGACAAGAAGTGGAAAGTCGGTTCCACAGTCTGCCCCTGCCCTTGTTTGTGCTGACGATATTTAGCTTCTCCATCGTCTCTTTCCACAGATGTAGTGTAGTCCATCCCGTGAGGTTTGCAAGAACAGCGTTGTTCTTGTTGTTAGCAAGGGGTATTTAAAGAAGTCGTTGGGTTTGCACCAGTCCGTCATGAAATCTGTGGGGTCGCTGCTGTCGCCAAGACCCTCTTTTCTAACTGCTGATCCTCCGACGTTGTTTCCAATGGTCACCTTCTTACTGCCAGTAATTTTCGGTGCATCTTGATCGCATGTTTGACCAACTTCAGAATCAGGAAGCTGATAAAAATCTTCAATGTCTTCATGTTCGGCATTAGCGGTGGGTGTGTGAACGTGAAGAACAAGGATATTCATTGGTCTTTCTGGCAGATGTATGAAGATATCCTACCACTGATGATGTTTTACTTCAGAGCATGTCTTGAAATGTTCTTTTTGATAAAGAATGTGATACCATTATTCTTCAAACTTTAATTTCTGGCATTGTTGACCATCTCAATGTCCAATTCAAAATGTCCAGCCCATTTCAGCTGATTCATACCCAGGAAGTCATACCTAATCAGTCTTTATGAGTTCCATTTCAAATTTTTTTTTGACAACTTCCAATTTTCATACTTGGAGCTTTCCTTCATTTATACTTTATTCATGCCTACTTTGTACAGCCCATTTTCTCACTATTAATTGATATTAAGATTATATTTTGTAAATTCATACCTTATATAGTCCCGGTTCTAATTATTTCAAGCTCACTTCAATGGTGACAGCTGTTTCTTTTCATTGTGAGTCGTGTCAAATCAGCACATGAAGTGTCCCCAAGCTTTTCTTCGTTCACATCACTAATATGAACGTGACTTTGTGGCCCCAGCGCTTCCCCGGGCATGTTTCCAGTGTTTTCTAACCTGAGGAGTTCCTCCGTCTCCTGACACTGTATCAGACAATGTTCCATGGCTCCGCGCAAGGCTTTTTCCTGACAACTTTTGACTGTTGTTGCTTATTTATTTATTTATTTTTGATGTACAGAGAAAGACTTCCACATCTCTCCACCTAGTCATTTAGGCTGGAATTTCCACAGAGCCCTGCCCATCGCGGTGGCCCTGCTGGTATTTGAGATCCTGGTGGCATCGCTTCCTGCACCACAGTATGCAAGCCACCACAGTGTGACCTAATGCTGGAGACTGGTGCCATGCCCTCAGCAGGTGACACCGCCTGACTCGGCATCAGCCGGGGGTGGCCTGTGTCACCTCTTATTTCACCAGGAGAAAGAAGCCAGCTGAGCAGAAAGACCAACTATCACCGAGAAAGAAAAACTGGAAGCAGACACACCCTTTTGCCCTGGGTCCCTGTGCTGGGCAACTCTGAGAAGCAGGAGACACAGGGATAATCTGGCAGCCTTCCCTTAGAATCTGCCTCTGGATTTGGACTTCCGGCCGTCTACATTTTGTGATAATACATTTGTGTGTTAAAGCCACACACTTGTGTCATTTCTGTTACAGCAGTACCGGATCTTTAAGATAGCAGCCATACTGCAGAGATGGAGGCTCTGCTTGGTGACAATAAAAGAGGTGACGTACCGATTTTACAGCAAAGGCTCTTGATTCATAATGTTACTGTCAAAAGTGAAAGAGAGCGTCCGAAAGTTCATGGGAGAATCCCATTATCTTTTCACTTCCCATGATCTTTCTTGATGTACTTTTTAAAATCCCCTCAGACAACCAGAGGGAACAATACTGAGCCCCTACACCAAATACCATTCAGGAAGCCCGATGAGTCACTTGATGGATAGCTGATTACATTTCACTATGGAAAAATCCAGTGATTCCAGTTGGCTGAGATTGCTGCGTAATCCTGATGTGGGTCTGTCTCCCCAGTGACAGGGCGTTGTCAGGCACCATGATCTGAGGCTGTACAGATTTCTATTTCACGGATATGGGAAAAGTGTTTTTGTTTTGTTTTAATTTTAGGAAAGGTAGTCTCAGATCTAAGGCCCCATTGTATACTTAAGGATGTGTGCCAGTAGATTCGCATCTGTGGTGGGCTGAATAACAATAGCCCCCACCTTCACCCCTGGGAAGTTGTAACTATGTCATTTTCCACAGCCAGAGGGCTTTGCAGATATAATTAAGGATCTTGACAGAGGAGTTCTTTATGGATCTTCCAAGTGGGCTTTGTGGCTCAGCACATCCTGGTTCTCAAAGTTTAATACTGGCATAAGAAGTTGCTGTTAGTTTCTTCAAACCCCTCCATCCACGGGGCCAGAAGATAAAGCAGGCCCTGTCCTGGCCCTAGTAACGGAGTAGCCGATCTCTATCCTCAGGAGTCGGCAGGGAGGCTGTGACATGGGGAGGCAAGGAGAATATGCATATGTGGCACTCAGTTTGACCTCACCAGCAGATCTGAGGAAGGAAGGCGAAGCTTTCTACTCTTGAAAAGAGATACTGCTTCACAAACCCAAAGGCAGTTCTACTCTGACCTATGGAGCCACTGAGTCAGCATAGAGTCAGTGGCAGTGAATCTGAGAGCAGGTGCATCTCTTGGTAATTCTTCCTCTGTGTTGATGTCATATGGACAAATAAATGCACATGTGACTCTCTCCACCCGCATGTGTTTACCAGCTCCGAAACCCACAGGCATTCTATTCTGTCCTGTAGGGTCACTGCGTCAGAATAGACTCAATGGCAGAGAGTCTGAGATCTACAGGTGTGTCTCTTGGGAACCAGAGGCTCAGGTATTTTAAGGATGAAGATGTGGGTGACCCTTCCATGTAGACCACCAGGACTAGTAGAGATAGTAGCCATCAAATATGGGGGCATTTGTCATTTTGAATTTCAACTGTAACCTTAAGACCAGATGTAGCCTCAAAGACCACGCATAGTTCATCTCACGACACTGCCACCTGGTTACAGGGTGAACTGTCTGCAGAAGCAGGTGAGTCTGAGCAATTCAAGGAGTAGGGTGTTGTCGGTGTGGTAACGTAGTGCAGACGCTGGTCTAGAGGACTGAAGCACCTACTTCTCAGCTGTCAGAAGCTTTGACTGCTGGCAACTCACAGCTGAGTTTCTGTCTGAACGTTGGTTGTTGCCTGGCCCATGTCCTTGCTAAGGCGTCGTCATTTTAGTGGTACAACTCAGTCCAGTTGTTTTCATTTAAGGGCCCTCAGGGCTCCCCTTTTGGCTTATGCCCCTATTTTAACTGCTTCTCAGTTCAGCGTTTCCCTCTGCCTAATCCTGCTGCCTTGGTTCCTCGACATGTGCATTCTCTGTGACTTTGTATGTCAGAGCCAGTTGCCTGGGAAACCTGTGATTTTTTTTAAATCATAAAATTGTCATATTTTCTTGAAGTATTGTTCTTGTTCATGGCATCATGACATATTTCAAATTTCCTTCATGACAATTTTATTTTAGAATTAAGCACTCGGTACTTCGCATTGCTTTACGACAATATTGTATTCCTTTCCGTTTGATTGATACTAATTAGGAAACAACATCATGATCAGTGCAGAAAAGATGGAAGTTGTCAGGGATTTCATTTTGCTTAGCTCTATAAACGGAAAGAAAGAAGGAAAAAAGGCAAGCTTCGACTTGCAATCCTGAGTCTGTGTTCAAAACATGGAACCATGTGGGAGGCGTCAAAAGAAGATCGAAACCAATACACAGAATCACAGTCAGCATTCGACGGCGTCCAGCGGTGCTAAGGAAGAAGTCCACGCTGCACTGAAGGCACAGCTAGCCAACAAGACCCCAGGAGTTAATGGGATACAAACTGGAAGTACTCACTCACCCCTGCCAAACAATTTGGACCGGAACAGATCTGTATTTGTAACCAATCCAAAGAAAGGCGACACACCAGTAATGTGCACATTATAGAACGATATCATTAATGTCACATATAAATTAAAGTTTGCTGAAGATCACCTGAGAACAGCTACAGCAGTACACTGACAGATAAATGCCAAAGATTCAGGCTGGTCTCCGAAGAGGACATGGAACAAGGGATAGCATTACTGATGTCAGGAAGATGTTTATTTTTGTTTTGTTGATTATGCAGAGGCATTCAACTGTGTGGATCATCACAAACGATGCAATGCCTTGAGAAGAACAGCAATTCCAGAACATTTCATTGTGTTCTTGAGGAACCTGGACATGGACCAAAAAGCATTGTGCAATCAGAACCAGAGGATATTGCCCAGTTTAAAATCAAGAAAGGTGTTCAATCTTTATGCAAAGCTAATAATCAGAGAAGCTGGATTATATGAAGATGAATGCAGCATTAGGATTGGAGGAAGGCTTCCATATGCAGATAACAATTTTGCTTGCTTTAAGTGAGGAGGACTTGAAGCACCTGCTGATGAAGATCAAGGATTGCAGCCTTCAGTGTGGATTACAACTCAATGTAAAGAAAACAAAAATCGTAACAACCGGACTAATAGGTAACATCATGATAAACAGATAAAAGTTTGGAGTTGTCAAGGATTTTGTCTTACTTAGTTCCATAATCAACACTCGTGGAAGTAGAAGTCAAGAGACCAAACGGCACATTGCATTGGGTGAATCTACTGCACAAGACCTCTTTAAAATGTTGAAAATCAAGGATGTTACTTTGAAGACTGACATGCGCCTGCCCCAAGCTATGGTATCGGTAGTCACCTCCTCTGCACGTGAAAGTTGGACACTGATTAAGGAAAACTGAAGCAGCATTGGTGCATTTGAATTATGGTGCGGGCAAAGAATACCGAAAGTACCTTAAACAACCAAAAGAACAAACAAGTCTATCCTGGAAAAAGTTCAGCCAGAATATTCTTTAGGAGGAAGAATGGCAAGACTTTGTCTCACGTACCTTGGACAGGTTATGAGGAGGCACTAGTCTCTGGAGAAGGACATCATGCCTGGTGAAGTGGAGGGGCAGAGACAGGAAGGCCCCGGTGGCTGCAGCTACGGGCTCAGGCATGGGAACAATTGTGAGGATGGCATAGGACCAGGCAGTGCTTCATTCTGTTGAGCACAGGGTTGTGAGTTTGAACTGACTCTAGTACCCGACAGTGGCAATCAGGGACCATGGAAGCAGCCGTCACGCAGTCAAATAACACATCGCATTGGGAAAGCCTGCTCTCAAAGCTCGCTGTACGTGTTAAACAGATGTGACTGCAAGGACTGATGCTGTCTGACCCACGCTGTTGTTTTCAAATTGCCTCACATGCGTGGAAAAGTTATGCAATGAGTCAGGTAGACTGTAAGATAACACAGAGACCGGCTCTTATCTTACAACTCTAAAGACCCGGAGAGGGGCATGATCTGCAATGCTAATACTTATGGGTAAGGAAAAGGATGTGAACAACAGTTAAAACTTCGTCAGTAGATGCCCCCTGCGCTGCAGGCTGGACCTGATCTGGTTTCCAAGATCTCCTGTACTTTTGGTTTGTTGTGTGTGGCTTTTGTTTGTTCGTGGTACAGTGTATCTCAGAGGTGCTGTGTCGATTGAGGTCACCCTCTTGAAGCTGCGCTACATGCTTTTGTGTTTTTCAATACATGAGGGGGTACCCCCCCCCCCCAATGGAATATTTTTTTCAAAGCTAGCTATTTAGATTTTTTTTTACAAAGCAACCTTATCACCTTCAAAGTATTCTCCATTATACTTTATACATTTGTCAAATCTGCGATTGCATTCTTGGAAACATTTTTCAAACTCATGTGTTTGGATGGGTGGCAGTAACTCCCTTGTTTTTTTCTTCATCTCTTTTACATCATCAAATCACGCTCCGTTCATATCCCCCTTCATTCACAGAAACCAAAAGCAAAGCCAGGTGAATTAGGTACGTGGGCCAAGAGAGGTCTGCTCTTTTTGGTCAAAAACTGGCACACAGATGGCTGTGTAAGCAGGTGCATTGTCATGGTGGCAAAACCACTCCCCTGTCTGCCACGAATCAGGCCTTTTTTGTCCCACACTGTTACGAATTCTTTTCAGACCCCCTAATAGAAAGCTTGATTAAGTTTGACCTTGTGGAATGAACTCCAAATTCACTACAAGTCAACATTTTCATCAGTTCAGGAAATTGATGGACGTCCAGAACAAGGTTTGTCATCAACTGACATTTTACTTATTTTGAAATGAGAAAACCACCAGTACACCTGAGTTTTTCCCATAGCGCTGTCCTTGTAAGCTGTGTTCAACATCACAACAGCAAAAGTACAGCCAGAGTGCTCCTTAGAAGCAAGAATGGCAAGACTTTGTCTCACATGATATGGACATGTCATCAGGAGAGACCAGTCCCTGGAGAAGAAGACCACACTTGGTAGGGGGTCATCAAAAGAGAAGACCGTCCAGGAGATGGATTGACACAGTGGCTCAAAGAGTGGGCTCAAATGTAACAATAGTCAAGAAGTTGGTGCTGGGCCTGGTGGTGTTTCACACAAATCTGAACAATTACACAATCGATCATGACCTTAGAGAAACTATATTTGTTAGAGTATTTTCCCTCCCAAGCTCTGAAAAAAATAAAAAGAAAAAATTTTAAAGGTTTGTAGAAAATAGAAGCAAAAATATCACCTTTATGACAACCATAGTTAAGAGGAAGGACAGTTCTCAATGTCAAGTCCAGACACCCATCAGCTCACCTAGAACTGGCAGAGCGGTCCTCTGTAGGTAATCAGGAAGCCCTGGCTTGCTCCCTGCGGGCGTGTAACTCCCAATTATTTCAGCAATGAGATGAGAGACCATATTTCCCCGGAGTAAAAGACAGAAAGACCCACAATGATGTCATCCATTTGAAAAGAAACATCCAGAAGCTTTCTCTTACAGTATTTCCTACAGTCACAAGACACGCAAGATTCCTTTTGGGTTAGCTCATCTCCATTTATGACTTTGTCTACCACATCTTTGTTGACGAGCCCCAAATGCTCAATTTAGTCAAGGTCTCTAACATCAGCTGCAGAACCATCCACCGAGCAGCTTGGGCAACTCTATTTTGAGTCCCTATACACATTGCCATGGATGTGATTCAGGCTCAGAGTGACCCTCGAGACCAGGGTAGGATTGTCCTTGTGAGTTTCTGAGCCTGTTACTCTCCCACAGCGCGCCTGGTGCTTTCAAACTGCTGACCTTGCAGTTAGCAGGCCAACGTGCAACCGCGACACCACCAGGGCTCCAAAGCTCCACTGAGGCACCTAAAACACACCCCGTGAGAAACAGGCCCCAGTATCTACCCATGAACTGGCCCGGTGGGTTTCCAAGACTCTATCTGTTTATGAGCAGTAGAAAGCCCCTTCTTTCTCCAGAGGAGCTGCTGGTGGTTTCGAACTGAGGCCTTGCAGATTGCACCCAACGGCGTAACCACTCCCCCACCTGGTCTTCTATGGTGATGGTAGTGTTCTGAATTTGCTGCTCTGAATCCTCAGTCCCAGAGTGGGCCATACCTCCCCCTGCTCGGGGGCACTGGGCCGATGGGTGGGGGCTGGGGGTGGACCCGCAAAAGCTGATTTTTAAAAGCGCCACGACAGGACAGGGCAGAACTGCCCCGTGGATTTCCCAAACGGCCACACCTCGCGCCAAGTCCAAAGTCAAGCTGTCTTCCTCCCTGCGAGAGGCTAATAGCTAACCACAGGCCACGTGCAACCAGTACGCCCCCAGGGCAAAATAAATTCCTACACATGTCTTCGATTTCGGGCTAGGGTACAAAAGTGTCTTAATGCTAGGGGCGCGCTGAGTTTGTGTGCTTCCTGAAATGGGAGGGAGGTGTTAAAGCCCAATACATGTGAGAACCCCGTGAGATGGTTGAACAGATGTGTGACTATGCTAGAAACTACTGAATCGTATAATTTAAAATGGCGAAGTTGATCATGTGTGAGTTCCACGCTGTCTCTAGGAGCACTATGATTCAGAATTGACTCGAAGGCTCTGGGTTTCTTGTTTGTTTGAGTTATATCTCAAGAGACTTGCTGGGTTTTCATGTGTGTGTGGGTGTACATGTGTGTTTTTAAATCGTTTTATTGGGGGCTCATACAACTCTTATCACAATCCATACATCCATCCTGTGTGTGTGTGTGTGTGTGTGTGTGTGTGTGTGTGTGTGATTAAAGCGTTTTATTGGGGGCTCATACAACTCTTACCACAATCCATCCATCCATCCATTGTGTCAAGCACATTTGTACATTTGGTACCGTCACCATTCTCAAAACATTTGCTTTCTACTTGAGCCCTTGGTATCAGCACCTCATTTTCCCCCTCCCTCCCCGCCCCTCCCTCATGAACCCTTGATAATTTATAAATTATTATTATTTTGTCATGCCTCACACGGTCCAACATCTCCCTTCACCCACTTTTTTGTTGTCCATCCCCCAGGGAGGGGGTTATATGTAGATCCTTATAATCGGTTCCCCCTTTCTATTCCATCCTCCCGGTATTGCCACTCTTAACCACTGGTCCTGAAGGGATCATCCATCCTGGATTCCCTGTGTTTCCAGTTCCTATCTGTACCCATGTACATCCTCTGGTCTAGCCAGATTTGTAAGGTAGAATTGGGATCATGATAGTGGGGGTGGGGGTGGGGAGGGGGAGAATCATTACAGAGTTTGAGAGAAGTTGTATGTTTCATCAGTGCTATACTACACCCTGAATGGCTCATCTCCTCCCCGCGACCCTTCTGTAAGGGGATGTTTAGTTGCCTACAGATGGGCTTTGGGTCTCCACTCCACACTCCCCTTCATTCACAATCATATGATTTTTTTGTTCTTTGATGCCTGATACCTGATCCCATCGACACCTCGTGATCACTCAGGCTGGTGTGCTTCTTCCATGTGGGCTTTGTTGCTTCTGAGCTAGATGGCCGCTTGTTTATCTTCAAGCCTTTAAGACCCCAGACACTATATCTTTTGATAGCCGGACACCATCAGCATTCTTCATCACATTTGCTTATGCACCCGCTTTGTCTTAAGCGATCGTGTAGGGAAGGTGAGAATCATGGAATGCCACTTTAATAGAACAAAGTATTCTTGCATTGAGGGAGTACTTGAGTAGAGACCCAATATCCAGCTGCTACCTTAATATTAAACCTATAAATATATGCATGTAGATCTATTTCCCCATCCTCATATATAAATATATTTACATATGTGCATGCCTGTGTTTAGACCTACATAGACCTCTTTCATTTTACTTTCTTCTTGTCCCACATCTTTGGGTGTAGTGGTTACGCACTGAGTGACTAACCTCATGGTTGGCAGTTCAAAAACACAAGCTGCTCCCTGGGGAAAAGATGAGGCTTTCTACTCCTAGAAAAAGTTACAGCCTGGAAAACCCACAGGGGCAGTTCTACCCTGTCCTAGAGGGTCGCTGTGAGTATGAATCGTGTGTGCGCGCGTGCACGTGTGTGCGTGTGGTGTTCATCAGGGTAACGAATGCTAGTGGCCCCAGCGAATGAACCTTGTGAGCTCCTTGCTCCTCAGGGCCAATCTCCTCCAGTCCCTGATGTGCTTTGTGTCCCTGGAGGCTGGTGCCTCTGTAGGGCATCACCTAAGAATTCCCTGCAGCTGCTTCGGATTGGCTAGCCGACAGGGATGGCCCCTGGGAGATCAGCGTTAGGAGATATTTCTTCCCAGCTCGCTCCTTGTTTGGGAGGCTGGCTCCAGGGGTGCTGGCTCCCTTTGTGACTATCGCCCTTGCTGGGCATCTTTTCCTTCCCAGCTTCCTCTCCCAGGGCTCTTGTAACTATTTCCTTTCTTTGTCCCTTCAGCGTCCTGCCTCACATATTGCTTCATTTCCCTGCCCACACACCCCTCTGAGTGTGTTCCAATGACTAACATCATGGAACCACCTGGTGAGTTTGTTTCAGGCCAGAATCCTGACAAACATATTCCAATCTCTGTAATTCAAGGTAATAAAAAGTCGCCTCCTGCCCTCCCCTCCGGCCAACATGACAACATGATACAGTGTATGTAGCCTTTAATCTCAGAGCTTTGCCACCTGAAAAAAGTGGCCCCCAACAAGAAGTAGGAGGATACCGGGTTCTAAGATGGCAGTGTTGTTGCTAGGCACCAGTCAGTGAGCTCCCACTCATAGCGGCCCTGTGCCCACGAGAATGGAACATGACCCGGTGCTGCATATTGGAGCATCCCTTATGTCAATTCATCTTAATGAAGACCACCCTGTTGTTATGACCCTTTACAAAATATGATGTCATTTTCCCGGGACTGGTCTCCGCTGGAAGGCCATAACCACTGCCTTCGAGTTGATTCTGACAAAGCATGGCCCTAGCAACACAATAGAACCGCCCCTGTGGGCTTCTATGGCTGTCGATCTATAACCGAGTGGAAAGCCTCATCTTTCTCCCATGTAACAGCTTGGGAGTTTGAGCTGCTGAGTTTGAGGTAAGGAGCCCAATGGGCTACCTGGGCTCCTCTCTGAAAATCCAAAAAACATATTTATATGTAATATTCCTTGGCAACAACATAATTCAATGGCATGGATTCCTCTTTGGTCTTCCTTGTCATTGTGCAGCTTTTCTGTGCAGGTGAGCTGATTGGAGTACATAGCTTTGGAGGGGGCCACCTAATTCTTCAAAGTCACTCTTTGTGTTGTAGCACTTGAAAGAGGTCTTTTCCAGCAAATTTGCCCAAAGCAACTCACCAATTGATTTCATTATTGCTGCTTCCCCCCACCTTGATTGTGGATCCAAGTGAAAGAAAATCCCTGAGGACTTGCATCTTTTCTGTGTTTATCATGAGGACGCTGCTGATCCAAATATGAAGGTTTTGGCTTCCTTTGCCTTGCTGTGTAATTCGCAGTGAAAGCTGTAGTCTTTGGTCTTCATCAGTAAGTACTTCAAATCTTTTTTCACTTTCAGCCAGCAGGGTTGTAGCTTCTGTCTTTTTTAAATGGTTACTAAGACTTCTGCCAATCCCGATGCTCATTCTTCTTCCAATAGCCCTGTTTCTTGGATGATTTGCTCAGCATACGGATTAAGTATGGTGAAAGGATACAACGCTTATACACATTTCTCCTGATATTAAACCATCGTGTAGTCTCTTGTTCTCTTCAAACACATGCAAATACAGTGAGGAAAATCCCAAACAAAACAAAAATAAAGTGTATAGTGGTTTGTTCTTTTTTAATTTTTCTGAAAAATCCTAAAACAGGATAAAAACCACTTCATGCCCAGGATAGATTTTTGTGTGTGTGCCAACATGGCACCTGTAAGAAGATGTGGGTGGAGGTTAGCCTGTCCATCAGGTCACAGTTTGACGACCTCATTTGCAAGTGGCACTGAGAAAAATGACTCGCTGGAGGTAGATCTCTCTCTCTTTCCCTTCAACTTCCTGTTGATGCCACGTGGAGACCTGCCAGAGCCTTGGAAATGTGTCCACTGTCAGTAGATCCACAAGCCTGCACCCACCACTCTGAGATCTTCCTGCATTTCTGCATCCTTGCATGTAGCTGTGCAAGCCTGAAGAGGGATTTATGGACTAGTATCAGATTTATAAACTTGATCTAGAGTTGGCTGGGATGTTTTCCTGATATATAATTGTATATTGATATAAAGTACCTTCTTACACACATATGAGTGTCACCAAATTTGCTGTCAGGTCAAACCAGCCTAACACATAGAGCAACACTAATGCGCTCTCCCATCAAGAGGTAGAGGCTCTTCGTGGTCATCTTGTAGTCGAATCTGACTTGGACCAGTTTCAAGCATCGGAAGTGATATTCTGAGGCTTCTGAAGCCTAGTCAGATGAAGACTGGAGGTTTCCATTTGCCACCTCTTGGGACTCCATCACTATCTCGTGAGAAGCCCAAGCTATGTAGAGATGCCAAAATAAGGTTCAAGGTGCTCCAATTGACGGCTCCCTGCTGTCTGCCATCACCCACTGCCAGTCTTAAGAGTGACTAGTTTGGATGTGCAAGTCCAGGTGAGGCGTCAGATAATTGTACTGCCATGCGCCATCACTGGGAGCAAAAAGCTGCATGGTTCATTCCACACGGTTTTGGGAGATTATGCACTTGTGTTGTTTTAAGCCTCTAACATTCACTTTTTTGGGTTGTATTGCAATAATAACCCAAATAGCATTTATATGTAAAACTGAATTAGGTTCTAGTTTCAGATCAACAGAAGTAGATTTTTCACTTATCTGATGCTCCAGTGAGCTAGCTGTCTTTCACGGCAGGTGATAGTTCTTCTTTGTGAAGGACTGATGTGTGTAATGCAGTAGGTTTATGTCTAGCCTCTTCTCTCGACATCAGTAGCCTTTTCTGTTTATTGTGACAGCCAGAACCCTTTTAACTATTTCTATGAATGTGTACTGATACTGAGAACCACCAGTTAATGATTTAGCTCTTGACCATACAGGTGTGTATTAGGAAAGGTAAAAATAAAACTTAATCCATTCCTGCAAGAAACTCACATGGAGAAATTCATGAGAACATGGGGAGGGGGGGAATGAAATGATAATACAACCCCCGTTAAGCATTCTGATGGAGATGTTTTCCTAGCATTGTCATAGCATAATGAACCAATATTTACATCAGTTTAGGGAGCAGTCAGTGTAGGTTTCCTGGAGGAATTAATTATTAAGCTTAGTTTTGAAGTAAGCATGGGAGTTAGCTTGATAGAAAAGAAGGCCAATAGAAACTCAGGCAGAGCAAATAGCTCATGCCATAGGAGAGCCACAAAGTTTGCATGGCAACCTCGGGTCAGCTAGTGATGTGTCTTGATGTCCTTTGATGCATTTGAACTGTGGTGTGGGTGCTGAATACTGAATACGCCATGGACTGATGTAGGCATGAAGAAATCAGTCTTTGAAGAACAATCACAAGAGTTCAGCTCCAGAGACGTGAGGATAATAAGACTTTGGCTCAGTTACTTGATCCAGGCAGGCATCTGTAAAGACCCGTTGCTCTGAAAGGACATCATATTTTGTCGCAGGTCAACGAAAACAAGGGACATCATTACTAAGACAAGTTTACATAATAGCTTTAACAACGGGCTCAAGCATGCCAGAGATCCCGGGGATGGCACAGGACCAGGCGGCATTTCGGTCTGGTATGCGCCTGGTCACCATGATTTGGAGGTGACTCATTGGCATTTACTAACAAGTTTAGTGAACCCTGAAGTCAATCTCAGGGTATGGCACAGAGAAACCATGCCACGTGGTCAGCACACCATTGTCCTAGGTGTCTTTGCAGTTAGGTTGGGACCCATCAGATGTGGGAGAAAAGGATGTCATCCCAAAGCCTGATCCTTAATAGCATCCTCTGCACGGGCCTCATGCTTGGTACAGTAGAGACACTGACAAAGAGGAAGGCCCCTACTACCTTGTTCTTTGGGCACCTTCAGTAGCAACTACAGCAGTGGCACCACCACCACATGAGTCACTAAGATATCACACCTGTGTCAATCTGCCTTTGTGTTAGATTCAAGTATCTGATTACTTTTTCAGGTCTTCTAGTTGGATCTGGCCCAAGTATTGATAGATGTGTATGTGTGGACATACATGTGACAATAGATAAGGAAGCTCCAGAGCGTTGGTGGAAGAGTGTGATGAAAAGATAATGTTTCTGTTTCGCTTTGCTTTCCACAAGCATTTGGAAGGAATCCTGGTGGCCTAGTAGGTTTCGAGTTGGGCTGCTAGCCGCAAGGTCAGCAGTTCAAAACCACCAGGGCCCTGCAAGAAAATGATGAGGTTTGCTGCTTTTGTGCAGATTTAGAGCTACAGGGATAGAGTTGTATGAGTTGGGATCTACTTGATGGCATATTGTTGTGAGGCCTGTCAAGTTGGCCTGATCCATCGGGCCCCTGTGCACACCACAATGAAACACCGCCGGTCTTATGCTGCCCGCACAACAGTTCCCATGCTTCCGCTGTTGCAGCCGCTGTGTCCATCCATCTCATTGTGGCCTTCCTCCATTTTGCTGCCCCTCCACTTGACCAAGCATGATGTCTTTCTCCAGAGACTGGTCTCTCTTGACAACCTGTCCAAAATGTGTCAAAGTCTCCCCCTCCTTGCCCCTAAGATGCACCCTGGCCATACTTCTTCTCAGACAGCTTCTTTGTACTATTAGCAGTCCATGGAGCCTTCCATAATCTTCGCCAGCACCACCGTCCAGATGCATGGATTCTTCTTCCATCGTCCTTGTTCAATGTGCAACTTGCACATGCGTATGAAGCCATTGAAAATAACCATGGCTTGGGTCAGGTGCATGTCAGTCCTCAAATTACCATCTTTGCTTTTCAATGCTTTAAAGAGGTCTTGTGCAGCAGATTGACCCCATGCAATGTGTTGATGACAGTGAGGTTTTGTTGTTGTTTGCGTGCGTGCGTGCATGCGTGTGTGTGTGTGTGTGTGTGTGTGTGTGAAACAGTGAGGGTAGCGGTAGCAGTAGCATGAGAACCTATCTAACTTCTGGGGGAGTAATGAGCAGGACCAGCTCAAAGCTGATTCCCATTAAGTAGAAGTCAGATACCGCTACCCTCCGGCCTATTTATCAGTCCTGACCCCAGTCCTCCTTTCATGACATTGTCTACTTCTTTTCTGAGTTTGATAACCCATTGGTAATGACCACATGGAACTCAAGACCACACTGAGAGGAACGTGGTTTATAGAGAAGTAGTAAGAACAAGTCAGGTGAATAGGCTATAATTTGTGATCAGGAACGGAAGCAGGTAGACAAAGTCTCCCTTCTCCAGTGCAGGACAGCTCTCTCAGTATCCCTCAGCCCCCTTAGGACTGGCCTTTTCTTGGCCCCGCCATCTGTTACCACTGGTTCTGCCTCAGGGCCCCCTCTGGTCTGCCTCTGGATTCAGTGTTGCAGTTCTTAGAAGAGGTTCCTTCCTCTTGGCTTCTTCTGTCTCATCATTTGCCTTTTTTCCTGTCTGCTTCCTACTTCCTGTCTCTTTCTGCCACTAAAACCTCTGTGGGGTTGGCTGAATAAGGTACACAACTCCTTGTCGGTTTCAAGTCATGGCTTCTCCCACCGGGGACCACAAATTGGCCATTCCCTTCTGAGTAACTATGGACTCTTGATTTGCACAGTGGGCTGTGCATAGCAGCCCAGGGCCAGACAAAAGCATTAAACCAAATGGTTTACCCTTGTCTTGGCAATGTAACAAATCCTGTTCGGTAGAAAACTGGGGCAAAGATAGTGCCTCTGGGCTAGGGGAACAAAGTATCTCCAGCTGCTCTTGCACGGCACCACGGCGAAAGACCAGGTGAACTCATTTACATAGTGCTCTATGTACAGGTATATCCACACACGGGGCTTCAAGCAGTTTGTGGAACACTGGAATGAAAAGATCATCAGGGCTCCAAAAGACTGGCACAGAAATGCGGATTCCGTTTTTCCATGTGATGCCCAACAGCCCCGTGTGTGTACGTGTGCGAGCTGTTGCTAGTGCCAGCGATTCAGTTCTGACTCACAGCAACACCTATGTGCAACTTGTGTTGCCCGTCCTTTCCCCACCTGCTTTAATCACTCTACATCCAAGAGCACGTTTCAGAGCCCCTTCTGCCCTCCACTGTGGTCTCTATGTTCTTCCCTATCTTTTTCATGACTGTCCATTTGCAGGATGTTGTGAATGTCATTCAGAGCTCTTCAGTTCTTCTGTCACTCGTGTGTCCGTTCTGTTCTTGAGTAGTTTCTGCATTCAGGTGGGATACACTCAAGGTTGAATTTGGCTCACTTGCTTTGATTTTCTTCAGCTTCAACCTGAACTTGCATTTGAGCAACGGATGGCCTGTCTCTTCCACAGTTGGCCACTTGTTTTACTTTGCCTGATATGGTGCTGCCCCACTGTCTCTTCCCCTAGATATAGTAAATATAGTAGATATAGTAAATTTGTTTCCTGCATATCCCACCTGGTGAAGTCCACAGGAATAGTCGCCATTTATTCTGTTTTAGAGATATATTTTCAACGAAGAACTTCTTGATCTTGCTGAATTCTATCATACCTGTGTCGCCTTAATGTTCTCTAGTTTCTTTCTTTGGGTTCTAACATCCATTGTAATGGCTGCACAGAACTCAGAGGAAAGTCACGATTAAAGGGCTTATTAAGGCAGTTACCAAGCTGTAAAGCCATGAGAAGCGCTCAGGGAACTTGTTTTTCAGGATGTATTATTACAAAGTTCTTTCGGGTCTGCTAATAAGTGCCTAAAGGGGCACTGCCACTCCACTGTACGACTCAACCCAAAGGAAGTCAGCTCCACTTCCGTGCGTCATCAAGTCCAGCTCTGCCAATGCCAGCCGGACTCCTCCCCCAAAGCGCGCAGCTGCCCTTGCACTGGGGGTGTGGATGCTCCTCACTCTGTCCCGGACGCGGGCTGCTGATTCTGCTGCTCCTCCTGGAATATCATAGTTGTTACAGGAAGTTCGTTGCACAGAGAGGTCAAGTTCAGAGGACACATTCCACTCCTGGCTCTTGCTGGAAAATGAAATTCAGCAGATGGGGGGTATAGAAAGACTCCCCGCCTGACTTTGTCTCCCCCCAAAGATATGCCAAACATTAGAGGTTACTTGCCAGCACATGGTGGGAGGTCAGATGCATTCAGCCTTCACACTACTGTCTGGTCCCACCACAAGTAGGACCCACTCCCTGCTGTTAAGGACTATGGGCTACTTCTCCCTGAAGGCTTGCAGCCATCAATCTGTTCCCTGTAAGTGGGGTTCACACCCTACTGATAATGGTTTCCATGGAAAGCCAGAGAACAGGTCAAACCTGCTCTGTGACATCCAAAGTTAGGCTGCCTTCCTGAATCTAGGATCTGCCCATCTTGTCACATGTGTGCCCCCAATCCCTCCCCTTCCTACTGTGCATACACCCCTAGATCGTCCCCCTCTCATTACTGTATTACCTATAGTGCAACCTCTTCCTGTAATGTATGTCTTTACCTATAATTAGTGGGCTTGCACGTCCCCCAAAGATATATAAGCCTGGGTTAGCAATAAAGAAGTTTCCTAGCCCCTGTCCTCTCTCCCCTTGTCCTCCTTCCCCTCCCCCTCTCTCCTGCTCTCTCATTGTCTCTCTTTCTCTCCTGCCCTGTACCACCAAGAGGAGCTGAGGGGAGCATGCTACCATGAAATGTGACTGACTCCATTATGTCAATCTCTCTTCTATGTCATATTCTCTATGACTGTATTAGACTCTTTATGTACTTTAACCATACAGTTATGCCTTTCGAACCCGCAATTAGTTGTGGGGGCTGACCTTCCCCCACAAGTGGGCTGATTTTATACCCTGGGGATGATATGCCAAGGAATCCGATTCACAATTCCTCACAGGTTAATCCTATCGGTATCTTCCCTAGCTTCTCCCCACACCCCTGCAGGAAAGGTCGTCTGGGTGAGGGGCTGTGCCTAGAAGAGCCACCTTCAGTAACGCACTGTCCCAGCCGCGTGGTCTCCGGCACTTCCTTTCTAGCGCCAAGGCCATATTTTGCAACTACTAGCTTTTCCTTTTTGTTTTCAACTTTTGTGTTCCCATTACCACATCAATTATCGCTTATCGATGCATATTTTTAAAATTAAAAGATCATTTTATGGGGGCTCTTACAGCTCTTATAACAACCCATATATCAATTGTATCAAGCATATCTATACATATGTTGCTATCATTATTTTGTAAATATTTACTTTCTATTGAGCCCTTAGTATCAGCTCCTCATTTTTCTCTCCCTCCTGCCCCCACCCTTGTGACCCCATTGATAAATTATTATTTTCACATCTTACACGAACCACTGTCTCCCTTCTCCCATGGTTTCTGTTCTTCATCCCCTCTGGTGTGTGTGTGTGTGTGTGTGTGTGTGTGTGTGTGTGTGTGTGTGTGCGCGCGCGCGTGTGTGTGGTTATGTGTCAATCAGTGAAACCAGTCCTCTCTTCCTCCTGTCCTTTCCCCTCCTTCCCCTTACCCTCTTGGTATTGCTGCCACCATTCCTGTCCTTGGATTCCATGTGTGTCATGAGCTCTTATCTCTTATCTGTACCTGTGCACATGCTACGGTCTAGCCAGCAGTGAAAGGCAGGACTGGGCATCGACACTTCATGATTGCATAGGCTGGTGGGCGTCTTCTGTGTGGGCTTGTTGTTTATTTGCTAGATGGCCTTTTGCTTACCTTCAGGGCTTATAGATTTCATCCTATCAGAGACAGCCTTGCATTTCAAGAAAGGTCTTGAAATGCTTTGTGTGACAATGAATGCATTGTGTGACAATGCCTTTCCTCTAGAATTTGTCTTTCCTGGTGCACTAAATTCGGTGAGGTGGCTCAAAGTGGCCAGTACAGTCCATTTCAGTTCACGAATGTCTTGGGCTCTGGATATTTCTGCGTCCTCTTTCAGTTTTGATTATTTCCAATTTTGGGGGATTCATATTTTATATGTTTCATGTTCCAAGTATTAATGGATGTTTGCAGCTGTCTCTTCTCCTTTTGGTCCCCAAAGCTGTACTCTACCCACGACAGTAAGGTCTACACTACATTGAAGAGGCAGAATTTCCCCAGTTGTACTTTGAGTGCCTTGCTGAATGGCTCATTGACGGACTAGAGCGGACGCTGTTCTGCTGCCTTTCCTCAGGTTTTCGGTAGCTAATCCCTCAGAAGGGGCCCGGCTACACCTTTTCTGAGTATGGTCTTAGCCCAGAAGCTCTGCTGAAATTTGTTCGCCATGGGTGACCCTGCTATTTAAAATCCTAGTGGCATAGAGTCCCACATTATAGGCACATCCAAGTCTTCACGGCAGGACAAACTGACAGCTGAGTGGTAATGGGGATGGCGGATGGTAATGATACAGAAATCATTTATGATTTTACATAAATACATATATGACCTTCATTAAGCTGTTCTTTTATATTAGGACATTGCTTGTGTGTTTAGCATACAAAGATCAGTAGTTACTGGACAGTACCATCAAGTGGATTCTGACTCATAGTGATCCTATAGGGCAGAGTAGAACTGTGCCTGTGGGATTCTGAGGCTGGTAATCTTTTTTTTTTATCATTTTATTGGGGGCTCATACAATTCTTATCACAATCCATCCATTGTGTCAAGAACATATATACATTTGTTGCCATCATAATTCTCAAAACATTTGCCTTCTACTTGAGCCCTTAATATCTGCTGCTCATTTCCCCCTCCCTCCCCACACCCCCCCATCTCATGAATCCTTCATCATTCATAAATTACTATTATTTTGTCATATATTACACTGTCTGATGTCTCCCTCCGCCTTCTTCTCTGCTCTCCCTCCCCCAGGGAGGAGGCTATACGTAGATTCTTGTAATCAGTTCCCCGTTTCTACCCCACATTCTCTCCATCCTCCAGGCATTGCCACTCTCACCATTGGTCCTGAAGGGATCATCTGTCCCGGATTCCCTGTGTTTCCAGTTGCTATCTCTACCTATGTACATCCTCTGGTCTAGCCAGATTTGTAAGGTAGAATTGGGATCATGATAGTAGGCGGGAGGAAGCATTTAAGAAGTAAAGGAAAGTTACATGTTTCATTGTTGCTACCCTGCACCCTGACTGGTTCATCTCCTCCCACAATCCTTCAGCAAGGCGGCTGGTAATCTTTACTGGACCAGAAAGCCTCCTCTTTCTCTCGAGGAGTGGCTGGCAGATTTGAACTTCTGACATTGAAGTTAGTAGCCCAACTACACCACCAGGAGTCCACATATAAAGATAGATGGCATTGTTTATTAATTTAAAATCAGGATAGTAAAGAAGTTGTTACAAAATAATTCTTATGAGACAGAGGCTTAATATTAGGGTTTAAACTACACTGTTCTACATGAACTGGAGTTTTGGTTTCCTTATTTGTCTGTTTTTCTTGATCTTATCTTCTACTTTGATTTATACATTTTTAATTCAAAATATTTGTTATTAACATAAATCAGCTCAAATGTATGTAGGATGTAAATAAGTGAACAGGTAAACAAATAGCTTTATTTCCCCTAATTACTAAAAGGTGTAACATCTGTTCAACATATAGCTTTTATCTTCAAGACAGAATTTCTATTAAAATCCAGCACCACCCATTGCCAATGAGTTGATTCCAACTCACAGTAACACGACACAGGGTTTCTGAGGCTGTTAGTCATTGTGGGGGCAAAGATTTCCATCTTTCTTCCATGGAATGGCTAAACTACCAACATTATGGGCAATAGTTAACATCCAATGCTGAGCCATCCAATTGTTACCAGACAATGACACCAGGATACTTTCCCATTAAAGTGGTTCTTTTTAATTTTCTAGTTTGATCCAGATATCTAAGAATGTGTAGGTATGTGTCATATGAACACTGTTACATGAGAGACTTCAAAACATTTGTGGAAAAAGTCCCACTATCTTTTTTTAAAATCCTTTTATTGGGGACTTGTACAACTCTTATCACAATCCACACATATATCTGTTGTGTCAAGCACATTTGTACATTTGTTACCATCATCATTCTCCAAACATTTTCTTTCTATTTGAGCCCTTGGTATCAGCTCCTCAATTTTCCCCTCCCTCTCCACCCTCCCACCTCATGAACCCTTGATAATTTACAAATTATTATAATTTTGTCATATCTTACACTGTCCGACACCCACTATCTTTGAATTCCATTTTTTCTACAAACTTTTTGAAGGTGGCTCATATTTAATTGGTGTACCTTAATGTGAGTGAATCCTTGATCTAAAGACCATATGAACTATTTCTGGAAGGAGACTGAAATTAAATACAATCATTTTAGATTTCTAACAGCAAAGTGCTCATCTCATATTAGTATGGTCTCAAAGGGGGAAAACAGATCCTTTAGTAAAATGAGCCTATGGAAAATATATTTATCCAATAACTTAACTTAAAACATCAGGTTGAATAAGTACTGTACTCAGATGATATTTAGTATCTGAAACTAAAATTCTATAGGGCTGCAACTAATGATAATCTACCATTATGAGTGTCTGCTACTTAGTAAATATAATGTAGATCTAAGAGTTTATGTTAATAGTTACATTTTATACTGAAGCACATACATAAATTAGTCTCTAATTGTTGAACCACCAATGTTGCCCAGAATAATGGTTATGAAATAAAATTAAAATGTGTGGTGCAGTGATTTCCTTGACATGGATCTTGACTTTGCAAGTCCTGCCAAAGGACCGAGTGGGACCAGGCAAAAAAGATGTATAGAACCTTAAGGTGGGCCTTAGTCGATTTGGCTATACTGCTGGGTATAAAATGAAGTGTCACAGAAGTTGAAAGAGGAGGTGGATCTCACTATAATCAAGCAGAAGAACCAGGAGTAGAGTGTGTCCTTTGAATCCCAAGATCCTCAATCCAGTGACTCTAGAGTAGTGACTGAGAACAGGTGATCTTGATTAAGGAACTGCTGTAACTTGAGCACTTTTGACCTGAATTGTAATCTGTTAACTTCCCTAATGAATTCTGCAATCTTGACCTTTGCAATGAATTATTTAATGAAGCAGAGAAGTAAACAGTCCCCTGGGAAGGATGGTTGGTGTCAGAAGTGGTAAAGAAAGTTCAAGTGTGGAGGTATATCTGACCTCTGCCTCTTAAGAATCAGCCTGGGGCTGCTATTGAGTTTGATTTTCCTTCCCTCTGGCGCAGTCAAAGGTCAGCCATCACCCCATGCCATTATTATTGTTGTTGTTAGGTGCTGTCTATCTGTACATAGCAACCCTACGTGCAACAGCATAGTTCAGTTGCATGGATTTTCCTTTGGTCTTCCTTATTCAATGTCCAACTTTCACATGCATATGAGGCTATCGAAAATATCCTGACTTGAGTCAGGTGCACCTTAATAGTAGCATCCTTGCCTTTCAGCATTTTGTGCAGCAGATTTATCTAATGTAATGCAGGGTTTGATCTCTTGACTGCTGCTTCCATGAGCATTGATTGTGAACCAAGCAAGATGAAGTCCTTGACAATTCCGTCTTTTCTCCATTTATTATGCTGTTACCAATTGATGTAGTTGTGAAATGTTCTTTACATTGGGTTGTAATCCATACTGAAGGATGCAATCCTTAATCTTCATCAGCACGTGCTTCAAGTCCTCCTCACTTTCAGCAAGCAAGGCTGTGTCACCTTCACACCACAGGTTGTTAATGAGCCTTCCTCCAATCCTGGTGCTGCATTCTTCGCCATATAATCCAGCTTCTCTGATTATTTGCTCGGCATACAGATTGACTATGGTGAGAGGCTACAACCTGACATGTACCTTTCTTGATTTTTAACCAACATGCAAAATCAAAATCAATTTACTTTTAACAGTTACATGAGTGACTTCAACTTGTTTGTTTTGAAGTTTGTTTAAAATTCACCTAATTTTGTTTTGTGTGAGAGCACATATATATGTTTGTATGAATGTACATGCACACACACACACACATACACATACACACACTACCACTTGTTGGTTAACAAGATCCCTGGAAGTGCAGGGGTACCACTCTAGGTTGCTCAGCAACAGGTCAGTAGCGGGAAACCATCAGTAGTCTGCAGGACAAAGAGGTGGCTGTTTGCTTCCACAAAAGATTTACATCATTGGGAACTCTATGCGGTAGTTGTACTCTATACTATAGGATCGCTATTAATCAGAATGGACTCACTGGCAGTGAGTTTGGGCTTTGGCTTTTGGTCTAGTAGAAAGGGTCAAGTACTCATCTAACTGAAAGGTTGGTGGTTCAAATCCACCGAATGATGCCTTCGAGGAAGACTGTTCTGCTCTGGAACACACGGAGTTTCTGTGAGTCAGAATGGATGGAAACTATCTGTTTTATGTGGTAGACCAGTGCTACGCTCCTTGTCTAGCTGTCAGGAATTCTACTCCCGCCTTGATAGAAGGGGAGAGAGTGGACGTGTCCAAGAAAAACAGATCTAATCGATAGAGCCTCAGTCAGCCTCTGTTCAGGAAGCTGCATACGGCATCCTCGTTTCCTTGTCTTTGCTGTATGGCACTTCACACACACTCGGCTTACCCACAGAAGGCAGGCTACTGGCAACCCTGCAGGGAGGCCCGGGGTGCTGGCGAGTCCAGCACAACCTAGAAATGCTGTATAGAGTCTCCCTAAGCCGGAATCGAATCGACCATGGGTTTGTTGTTTTTTAATAGCATGCTCACTTGTGTCTCTGTGTCACCTCTGGTGTTTCTCAGACTATTCCAAGCTTTTCCAGAATGCTCTCACACACTTTTGGAGCCCTGATGGTGAGTGGTTACAAGAGGGACTGTGATCCACAAGGTCAGCAGTTCAAAAACAAAATCCGCTCCTTGGGAGAAAGACGGGCTTTCTGCTCTTGTCAGCATTTCCATCTTGGAAACTTACGGGGCAGTTCCACTCTGTCCTACAGGGTCATTATGAGTCGACATCAAATCAATGGTAATTAATTTAGAAATAATTTTTAATCACACGCTTACTAGAGTACAGTATAGTGTAGATATTACTTTAGAAATACATTTTAGATTAGGGCAAAGAATGTACGGATGTGCTTTAAACAATTGATGTATGTATATGTATGGATTGTGATAAGAGTTGTATGAGCCCCTAATAAAATGTAAAAAAAAATGATTAGGGCAAAGAATGTACAGATGTGCTTTATACAATTAATGTATGCATGGATTGTGATAAGAGTTGTATGAGCCCCTAATAAAATGTTTTTTTTAAAAAAAGAACTAGAGGAAAAGAAAAAAAAAGAAATACATTTAAAATGTTGTTTATTTCATGGTCACAATTAATCTTTTATAAATAGCTAAGAGAATAAAAGAAGACTGCTATCATATTTTCTTAAGCACTTAAATGTTACTTACTTGACCCTAAGTCAAATATGTATTTTCTCCCAAACTACTTCTTGATATCCTGGGCCTCCCTCCGCTCACCCCCCCCCCCATAGCATGCAATTAGTCATTTAATGACATGAGGGAGAGATGTACAATCATCACCAAATCAATTTGAGAACATTTTCTGCCAGTACTCATTGATGTTAGCTTCCTCTTTCCCCACATCCTCCCCTGCCATGCCCCTAGGTAATTACCAATCCAGTTGCAATCTCTATAGATTTGCCGATCTTGGATTTCCTGTACAGAAAATCATACCAAATACGAAACAAGCCAAAAACTAAAAACGACAAAATAAAGCCCAGAGAAACCTCAATTGAACAGAAAGCAGAAGATACGAAAAGCCGAAACAACTTTAAAGTGGGTCCAAATGGAGGTCAAAGGATCCTAAATACATCGGCCATAATCCTCTTTAAAATGCCACCAAAGCTATTCAGAGCCCTGGACTATGTGCAGAAGGAAGACAGCAGACCCTGAATCCATGGATATTTGCATTGGGGAACCAAAAAATGTGGGCGGCTCTCTTGATTGCAATAGTCTCCTCACGGTGGTATCTGGAACCAAGCCTGCAGCATCTCGGAGGCAACAGACCTGTACTTGATCAACCATGTCTGTTAGTAGCCACTGGTGCGAGGTTTGCATGGTCCATGAGAAGTGTCTCATGGAAAGGATGTAAGAGACACATCTCCTTAGCTACTGTTGCTACAACAGACTCAAGTAAACATTACCTCTTTTCCTTGCTGAACTATGTCTGGGAAAAGCAAGAGACGTTCAGCTTCACATCAGCCCCTAGCTACATACTTTGTAAAACTGAAACCTAGCGTGGGAATTCCAGGGACGCTGGGCCACAGAGAGAAAACCCCCTCTCTAAGCCAACCCTAGATTAGGGAACTAGGTCAACCTCAATACTAATGTGGCAAGAGAAAAAAATTAGCCTGGCTCCTTATAAGTGGAAAAAGTGACTAATATAATTTGAATTTTTATAAAACGCTGACAAAATACAGTATTGAAAGCCATGAGGAAGATTTCTTTTTGTTTCCGCCCGTTGTTTCCGCACAAATCCTTTTTGTTTCCTCCCGTTGTTTCCACGCAAATCATAAATTCTTCCTGCAGTGGATTAAAATGTTGACTTAATTTAAACTTTTCACAAAAAAGAAAGGAAAAGGTATCACCCCCAAATAGTAAATTCTAGACACCAGTGTTGTTTATAGCATCAGTGTTGTTATCAAACAGGTGCATGGTCTACTTGAGATACCATCATACCTCGGACACAATTCTTTAATTTATCCTTGTTTCGCCTCTGGAAATGGGTGCTGGCCTACCCTAGAGACGCCTACGGGATGTAAGAGAGCAGTAGCTTGGTCGCCAAATGGAAGAATTGCCTCAGCGTGTGGGTGTTGGCAGCATCTTCCACTGGTGCTCTCTGGACACCATTACAGAGCTGAAGATCACAGGTAAGCTGCCTTCTTGACCCTGATGTGAAGGCACGCTCCGAGAGAGAAAGTCACCCTCCTATCTCGGCCTAAAAAATGTGACTCTCATTGCGTAGCGTGCCACACATTTAAACATTATACATCCATTAGTCACTACTCTTGTTCTAGTTTTGACTTCATACTTATTGGGGTTTTTCCCTTTTGCCTAATTACATGGAAATTAGAACTCTGAGGAATAAACTACGTTAAAGTGTAAAAAATCTCACTGCACTGATCCTCGGCCTCGTGCAATCGGTGGTAGAACACTATAGCTGGAACTGCAGCAGGGACAGATTGCTTTGTATGAAATAGATTTGTCACCATGTGGGATCCCAGTGCCGGTCTATTAATAAACAGATAAAGCGAAAATATTTCTGAAGCCATTGTACTGTTTTCAGTTGGCCGCTTTGTCATAGCTAACACTGAGAAAGAACACAGGCCTAATTTGTAAAGCGAACTGATAGGATCAGAGAAATAAGATGACAGGATAGGACATAAAAGTAACTAGAGGTTTAATCATTCTGCAGAATCAATGAGAACATTCCATTCTTGTCCTTCTCGGTTGATGCTCTGCAGGAATCATCCCTCTGGCATCCTATGCTTTGTGATTACGATCATTTATTTTCCAAAAGGAACCTCAGTAAGCTGATTCACTGTGAGTGGTTTTCTTTCCAAGAGAGTGAAGTTGGAAAGAAAGGTAGTGACATTTGGAAATTACTTGCTATTCAAATCTATTTCTATCGGGTTGATTCCAATTCACAGTGATCGTGTGGGAGAGAGTCAGACTGATCAAACTGCTCCCATCGTTTCCAAGCTGTCATCTTTACAGAAACAGACTGTCATTGTCTTTCTTCCTTGGACCCGCTACTCCAAGGCTCAAATCCCCAACTTAACCAAAGGTCACCAAGCACCTAACCACTGTCACCAGGCCTCCTTTACTTATCACTAGCTCTGATAATGTGCACACTGACTTAGAGTGCCTATAGGAATAAATACATTGCTTAAAAAAATGAAAATAAGACATGGCTTTATGTATGATATGCCTTAAATTTGGAGCTTTCAGAACAACACATTACAGCTATTTTCTATCTACAAGTTCCTTTTCTTTAGCACATAAGTATATCTTCATGTCCCACAGTTTTCCATCCCTCTGTGTTGCTGCTATGTCTGTCCAGTTGGTTCCCACTCACAGCAGACTTAGCTCAGCAGGACAAAGCACAGCCTGGTCCTACACCATCCTCACAATTGTTGCTATGCTTGGCTTGAGCCCATTGTTAAATTTTTTTATCTACAATTTTAAATCTTGAAATATCTCTTAAAAATGTAGATAACATTTGGCCTTATTTGTAACTTCCACTGGCAGGACTTCTAAGGCTATGCAAATGTTTTGAGAATGATGATGGCAACAAATGTACAAATGTGCTTGACACAATGGATGGATGGATGGATGGATGGATGGATGGATGGATGGATTGCGATAGAGTTGTATGAGGCCCAATAAAACAATTTTAAAATTTAATTGGTCAAATATTTAATTATGTTGGAAATTATTACAATGTAATTCTGAGTGGAAAAAAGCAAGGTAGAAGACTTTCAACTGTTCAGTCATTTGCTTTCTTTTTGTTTGGAACTAACAAAATATTTTTATTGGTTGAAAAATGATTTGTAAAAGTCAAAGGCAGATCACCAAAGGGTAATCTTTATTTTTAAAATCATTTTATTAGGGGCATTTGCGTGTATTTCTGAACTGCAGTTATTCACAAGAAAACTTGGAATCAGCAGAGTAATCTAAAACAAAATGGAGTATATTTAAAAAATTTAATCTAAGGTATTATTCAGTACACATAAATTCATGCCAAAAGTATTCAAAGGAGTCGATGCTGGCTCCTAGTGATATCCTGAGGGTCTCTGAGACTCGCTTTAAGGGCAGTAGAAAAACTAATCTTTCTCCCAAGGACCCGCTGGTGGTTTCGATCTGCCGACCAAGGGGATCGCAGCCGAGTGCCTAACCACTATACCCCCAGGCCTCCTCAGGCCAAAAGTATCAGAAGCGATTAAACTGGAACTATATCTCCTATGGTTTAGAAAACACTACCGGGAAGAACTCCTCCGTGGTTGTCGAAAGAACGAACCCACCAACTTGTGAGAGTCAGGGTGTCGGGTCTCTTGAGTACCAGGCCGTCAGTGTTAGCCAAGTGAGCATGGCCACCCATCCAGAAGGACCACCTTCTCACCCGGTCAATCAATCTCACTCCCGCCTGCCTGTGCCCAGCCCAGAAAAGTTCCTTCTAGGAAAGGGAAGGACGAGCAAGGATCGCCTACTGCCTTCGCCTTTCCAGCCCTCTTCATTCCTAGTCAAATGGATGATGGGGAAGGAGGTCGGTGGAGGAAAGAAAGGGAAAGACAAGTTTAGTTTTACACTGAAGTTAAATGCCACGCATTTTGGTCACTGAAATGGAGTGAATTTTCGTGGGATCTTCCCAGGATGCTGTAAGGGTTGAATAATGGAAAATAACAAACAAACAAACAAAGATAAACCCCAACTAAACATTTACGCCTCACCTGAATGGAGACTCCTCAATAATTCAGGTCAATGGGAGCAACAGCATCATTTTCATTGAACAATCAGACTTTAAGAAGCATGAGGCTTGTTTTTCCCAAAATATTTGACCTAAGAGAAATGCAGGGAGGGAACACTGGAACCGATTGTGATTTTACAACTCAGTTTGAAAGATGAGTTAGCTATTGGCGGGGGGAAATGTTTCCAAAATTGTGGCAATGATTGTACAATTCTTGATATGATTGAATTATTGATTGTATGATATGTGGATTTGGTGCCAATAAAAATGTTTAAGAAAGAGAGAGAAAAAAAGAAAAAAAAGAAAGAGAGAGAAAAGCAAAATGTTGTCTATGGACAAATAAAATATTCCAAGGATACTATTTATTTTTCACAAGAGATACCACTGTCATTATTACATCAATAAAAGCTGAGGAGCCTTAGCAGGCGAAAATCTGGTTAAACCTTTCTGTTATAAAATTAATATGTGTTCATTGTATACTACATTTATAAAAACCTCACCCGTAATATATAGTGGTATCTGTTGACATTCCTAGGTGTTTGCATCTAATATTTCTTCTCGGTGTGCATGTTTTTTCAGATATAGCTAAAATTATGCTGTATGTCCACACTGTACCTTGCTTTTTTCCACTCAGAATTACATTGTAATAATTTCCTACAAAATTAAATATTTGACCAATTAACTTTTAAAATCATTTTATTGAGGGCTCATACAACTCTTATCACAATCTATCCATCCATCCATTGTGTCAAGCACATTTGTACATTTGTTGCCATCATCATTCTCAAAACATTTGCTTTCTGCTTGAGCCCTTGGTATTAGCTCCTCATTTTTCCCCTCCCTCCCCACCATCCCTCCCTCATGAACCCTGGATAATTTATAAATTATTATCTTGTCTTTCACTATTCAATGTCTCCCTTCACTCACTTTACTGTTGTCTGTCCCCCAGGGAGGGGGTTGTATGTAGATCCTTGTGATCGGTTCCCCCTCTCTACCTCACCTTCCCTCCACCCTCCCGGTATGGCCACTCTCCCCACTGGTCCTGAAGGGCTCCTCTGTCCGGATTCCCTGTTTCCAGTTCCTATCTGACCAGTGTACATCCTCTTTGACCAATTACTTTAACTACTCTATAGCAAACAACATCTGGAGGTGCTATATTTTACACATCAGTTCTCTGTTTGTTGTACAGTTATGTCCTTCCTTTCGCCCGAATATGTTGAGTGATGCTAAATGTTGAGACACACATTTTTCTCTATGGACTTCTGCCATCGACTTTAATTCTATTTTGATTGGAGTGGATTCCTAAAAGTGGAAGCACTAGCTGAGAAGTTTTCCTTTTAATACTTTTGCCTATCGTACATTGTTTTGAAGAAGGATGTCAGTTTTGACTCTCACGAGCAATTGTGAGAGCCTATCGTATATCACACTCTGGCTAACATTCAAACGGAAAGAAACTTGCCAAGTTGATAAGTTGCACAAGTTTAGGCAAAACTAGTGTATCCTTGTCTTCATCTTGCACTAAAAAAATTTATTATCTATATGCCTGTACATATTGATATATAACTTATATGTTATCTACATGTTTTAGATTTTATGTTCTTGGAATCACGTATTTATTTTATTTTCTTAGTTTTCTATTTGCCAATTAATTCATTCTAATGTCCAACCTCCACCCCCAAAGTCTATTTTCTCACCATCACTGGTAATTTTTAGGATTCATTTTATTAAGCTCTATTTCTCAGCTTTAACTCAATAATAACCAATTGTCAGATCTTACAAATGTTCAGCACTACGAAATTCCATATCTGATAAGGGAGACTTAGCTTATTTGGGCTAGTCGTTATTTGGGCTACTGGGATAACTAAACCTCATAAAAGACATTAAGTTGGCGAAGGGGACACTGAACTTCTATTGAGGATGATGGAAAAGTTTGGGAATGGCAGGTGATAATGGTTTAACAATACGATGAACATGTTTGGTGTCAGTGAACTATTTGTGTGTTGATTGTTGAAATGGAAAACATTTTGTTCATTATGCATTTGCTGTGTTGTTCGGTGCCATCCAGTCAGCTCCGACCCATATCCACTGTAGGCCCAACAGAAGGAAATCCTGCTCCACCCTCACAACTGTTGCTATGCCGGTGTCCACTGTTGCAGCCACTGCGCCGTCCATCCGTCTGGTCAAGTGCCTTCCTCTTTTTGGCTGCCCGTCCACTTTACGAAGCATGGTGTACTTCTGCAGAGACTTGTCTCTCTTGATAGCATGTCCAAAGTATTATAATAAAAAGTGGTGAGTAATGGAGTCAGAGATCTGATTTCAAAAGCTTTTTTTTTTAACCTCTATGAACTCTGTGATCTGTATCCATACTTATTTTCCCTGAGCTCAAATGATCCCAGTTATGAAAGAGAATGGCTAGTCCTAGCCTTTTAGGCTTGTTGTGACTATCAAATGAAACGACGCATTAAAAAATCCAGCACATATTAGACTTAAGGCATTCTATCATCTTCTAAAATGAAGCCTCAGAAGAGCATCTGACTACACTCATTAATGTGAAAATATAATTACGCTATGCTTTAATAGTTTGTCTCTATAAAGTTTTAGCACACTTTAACGGTCTATGTTATATGACCTATTAATAAAGGAGAAAAATGCACGCTAATGAATAAAAACCACTTCCTTTTCTTATTTCCTCTTGAACAGTACACTGAATTTTGGCTCAAGTCTTTTTACTTTGTAAATTTAAGTTTCATATTTCTTCTTGCTCATAATGTTCTGCTAAGTCTGTTCCACTAACCAACTAGAATTCTTTCTTCCTCCTTGACAAAATATTATGTCCCTTGTTGAACTTCCAACTATTAGTCTCCTCTGCGTAGTACACTTGCTTTCCATTCCCTTGGAGCCAGGACAAAAAAACCCTAAGTTTCATTTCTGTTTCACAAACACAGTTTACAATGGCAATGGATTAAACAGAACCAAGAACCAGAACATGTTTTCCAAGGGATGCTGGTTATAAAATGGATTCTGAATTTTATATTAAATATCAGTTCGGTGGGAAACAAACAAAAAACTGCCTCCAAAACAGTGCTTTTAAAAACGACACAAAACAGAATTTCAACTGAGATGCGGCTTTTAGGTGCTACGAGCGAGCTACTGCTCTGAGCAACTTTATCTATGAAAGAAGGAAACCTGACTGTCCTGTACCGTCCTGACCTTCCTATTTATAGTGAACCCCACTGCTGAAGTTCCTGTGTCCATTCATCTCCCTGAGATCTCACTCCTTTTTGCTGGCCTGTATTTTATGAGCATGATGTCCTTTCAGGGATTGAAATAAAGGTGAGACAAAGTCGCTCCATCTTCACTTCTAAGGATCATTCTGGCTGTATTTCCTCCAAAACAGAGTTTAAAAAAAATATTTTTCTTGTTATTGCTAAGAACATACACAGCAGAATATAAACCAATTTAATAATTTCTGCATGCATAATTTGGTGGCACTGATTACATTCAAGTAATTCTGCCAGACTTGGCCTTCATTTCCAAGTGTTGTTCCTCACACGTTCACGTAAACTCACTCACACCTACGTTTTCTGGTCAATCTTGTGCGTTGTTGTCCATTTGAGCCCATATAGATAGATCCTCAGGAGCACAATACACAAGACAGACATTCTTCACGAGTTAAGCTAAACTATTGTCTGGCATTTGGTTCCTGGGTTTGGTCTTGGATTCATGGTAGATCCCAGTTAATTGGCCCAATGTCATGTTTAGCATGTCTGTACTATCTCCTAGTTCTCTGCGTAATACCCGAGATCTTAAATCTTGTTGGGGACTACCCAACACATAACAATTGGTCACTAATTGTCTCAAGCAACAGAGGAAATGAAATATATGGCCAATGGCTTCTTGAACAAGTGCCCCTTTGCCATGAGAGCTGAAGAACAAGCTGATGTTTCGCTACTACGACTGGATATTTCGATCAAAGATTCTCTAGTTCAATCCTAATCAAAAGGAGAAGACTATTGAAGAGATATTCAAATTCTGATACAGTGGAGATTGTCTGACCTTATGGAAGCTAGATGAACTGAAATTGTTGCCCTAACAGGAGATAAAGATAGCAGATAAAGACACACAAGGCAGCAATAATCGTGGTCCACAAGTGGCTGCCTGGATGGGTCGACAAGCTGCCAAGATGCAGGAGAGAGCGTGGGAGCACGCCCATGAATGGACACAGGTTTGACAGAGGACCTTTGTAAAAGCTTATTTACTGCACACATATGAGTGTGTCGGAGTAACACCAAGGGCAACATTGCGAAGACTTCTTACACCTAACCAGACACCTTGATGTAATGCTGCCCTTGGGAGTGGGTTTAGGACTACGGTTGTGGGGCAGACCAACATCAACTGGCATAACATAATCCACACAAATAATGCTCTGTGTCCTGCCTTGGTGCATAGCAACCGGGGTATTAAAAGCTCAGGAGCAGTCATCTAAGTTACCACTATTGGTCTCTTCCTGCCTGGGGGAAAGAAAATCAAAGGAATATAGAAACATAAACCTAGTGGATTAATATGCCATACAAACCTCAGTTTCCATGACACGGAGACCAGAAGAACCGAATGGTGCCTGCCCATGACTGCCAGCTGCTCTCAACGGAATTGACTTAGAAGGTCTTGGATAGAGCAGGAGACAAATGTACAATAAAACTCAAAACCATGAAAAAAGACAAGATTTGCTAACTGGGCAGTGGCTGGTGGAACCCCCAAGATCATGACCCAAAATCACCTTTCAGATCTGGAGATGAGCTCACCCCAGAGCTCAGTTCTCAGCCTAAAGGTGGGCAAGTGAGAGGGAGCCGGGGGTGGGGTGGAAGAGCAGTAGCAGCAGGGAAACGCAGCCCTTGTGGAGTTAACAAGCAGAGCAGCGTCTGTGTGTTCAGGGACAAAGTGCAGAAGAATGAGGCAGGAGGGAGGGGTGGAAGGGGAGGCACAGTGGGATGAGCCAAGTTGCCTGGTCGTGATTGCGATCGATGACATGAAACAGGGTGTGTAGAAGTTTAGGAAATGAGTCGTTTAATGTTTAATATTCAAACAAATATTTTAAATAACATTAATATTATTTTTAATAAGCATTTCAAAATCTGAATGTACTCACTGTGTCCACAACGTCGCATTGAACACGGAGCAGGTTTTAAAACTGTTTTTTTTGTGAATTAGGTGAGGGTTTACACGGTAGAGCACCAATTTGGTTTTCAAGAACTTGAGCTACGTAGCAGAGCTCTCAGTACCTTGCCCTGCCCCTCCCTGTCTTGTTTTTCCTTCTTGTAGAATACTATCTCCCTCTTCACCAAGTTCACATCTGAGCCCTGACCTTCACACCCTTGTAGCCATTAAAGTCTGTTTCTTTTGGTATGAACACCTTGGTCTTTATTTTTCCTCTTTAATAGTGCTCTCATACCTTATTTGGCCTTCTTGTGTGATACGATCCCCAATTACCAGAGTCACCAATGCATGGACATACTGTTGATATATTTAAAAAATAGGTCTTTTGGGACTGCTTTTAAATGGAACTATTTCAGCTTTCAAGAAATTAAAATATTTAAAATTTAAATTAAAAATGTAACCACATGCCCCCCTTTTGCTACAATGAAATGTCTCACTTCCTTGTACCTTTTCCAAGGGGGTGACCGAGAACACAGGTAATGCTCATCCCTGATTATCGATTGTGTTAAATGATATTATCGCTGTGCAGTGTAACCCAATGCCAGTCTCTTTTCATTTTCCGCAGAGCGTCCATCTTGTGCTCATTCAGCCCAAGTTCATCTCTGCTTGGATGAGTGTGCTACACATGCAAGTTGGCTTGAAGGCTGCCTCCAGAGTTCAGGTACCCATGAAAACATTAGGGTCGGAGTTCTACTCAGCGAGGCCAGCCACTCCATGGCTGTTTCGGCTGTGTGTCCTGATCAAAGTGCAGACACGAGACATGTACACAGACCTAGTCATAGAGAAGATCATCTCAAAACTCATAACCCAACAGGCCAGGTCCAACGTGAGCATCCCCCAGGCGCAAAGCTTCCATGGCTACACAATGGTACCCTTAGCACTGGTATTCCCTACATGATCAGACCAGATGTTACAGAATCCTTAGTATTGTTTATGACAGACATGAGTCATAGAGTCAAATGTGATCCACATAGTTGTAACTTACTTAAATTTCTAGTTTCTGGGCTACACGAACACTCACCAAGTTCTTTAAAAAGGTTCTGAGAAAGGTTTACAAATACTAACGAGTACAGTGTTGCCGCTAAAACATGAGAACATTTAGCAAACCAGCCCCCACAAAAACACCCGTAGCAACGGACACAACCGTGAGCGTGTAGCTCATGCAGATGAACCCACAAGATTCCATGGGCCATGGTAAAGGGGCAATAAGTCTGGCTCAGACTGGAGCACATTAGAGGGACCAATAAGTCCATTAGCACGTAGTTTTAGCCTTTTAGATGTATTGAGAGATGGAAGCTGGGCTAAAAAGAAAAGGTTTCCGTTGCTATAAATAGCCACGGGGACATTTTGTGAGAAATACTGCTGAAACACTGCACATCAACTTAGGGACTATTATTTTGGTTTCGCTTCCTCTGATAGTGTCACCTGGTAGGGTTCCCATCTCCTCAGCCCTCTGGTGATGCCACTGCACTGACCCCAGGGAGGCTCTAAGCTCTACAGCAGGCACTTGGTGAACATGCAATCTGAGCTGCCTCAAAGTAATTCTATGTCTTAGATTCACTGAGCTACATAGTTGGACATGTTCAATAACTCTACATTATCTATTGAAAGTGTTCTATACGGAGCAGGGTCTGTAAAGTTCCTGACAGATGTATATATTGAAAGAGCAGGAAATACACGTGCCTACTCCTGCCTCCCTGCCTCTCACACCTTCACCAACAGATGAGGTCTCATGGTGTGCTCCCTACAAACAGTTGACAGAGGACACGTCAGCCTAAGGACAAACCCCACCAATAGGCTCTGTCCCTGAAGGCTATGAAATTTTTTCACTGAATTTATGCACTTAAAATATAATCTTCATGTTGGCTTTAGATGATCAGTGATCCAAATGTATTCCTTTCATGGGCCTGCATTATGACCCCTTGCAGGCTCTGTGATCTAACTAGTAGTGTGTGTTCAAACAATAGAGTCGGCTGACTTGTCCTTATGGATATTGAAATAGTCAATCTGACTCATTAACCCCAAGCTTTAATAAATGACACCAAAATAGCTGGCTAAAAAGAAAATCTTCTATTTGATCTTCTCGTAGTTCCTCTCTCACATGGTAAAAACCAAGCCAACGCATTGCCATGGCAGTAATTCTGATTGGCATCGACCTGTAGGGCTGCTTAGACTGCATCTCTTGATGCGAATAGACAGACAGCCTCATG
The DNA here is from genome assembly GCF_050624435.1 of Tenrec ecaudatus. NCBI lineage: Eukaryota > Metazoa > Chordata > Mammalia > Afrosoricida > Tenrecidae > Tenrec > Tenrec ecaudatus. The sequence goes on along the minus strand of NC_134540.1, from coordinate 17,769,195 downwards.
TTTCTCCTGTAAAGCACCTGGTGGATTTGAACCGCTGACCTTGAAATTAGCAGCCCAACGCTTACTCCATTGTACCACCAGGGCTCCATAGCAAAAGTGAACAACAATGTTTTCTTCCCGTGCTCTTTGCCCTTGTTTTTTTGTGCAGAAACAGCCCTATTTCCTGCCGTTAGACTGAAGAAGAATCAATGCCTTTGAATGATGGTGTTGCTGAAGAACATTGAATACACCCTGGACTAAGAGAAGAAGCAGGAGGGGGAGAGAAATCTGTCTTTTAAGATATACAGTCCAAATACTCCTTGGAATTGAGGATACCAAGACTTCATCTCACATCCTCTGGGCATGTTATCAGGGGGACCAGTCCCTGGAGAAGGACATCATGCTGGGGAAAGCAAAAGGTCAGTGAAAAAGAGGAAGATCTTCCAAGAGATGGGTCAACTTAACGTAAGAACGATTTCTTTGACAGCACCCAAGTGGCACATAAGAACATGGCTTCGACAGCAGCAACACGGACACGCTGATGGGCAAAAAAGCCACTAACAAGGTAAAAAAAACCAAACCTATTTCTGAGGATGGCACAGAACCAAGCAGTGTTTTAGTCTGTTGTATACAGGGTCACTCTGAATTGGAACCAGCTGAAGAATCACTAGGCCAGATCACTAGACAATTTTATGGGGGATGTGAAGAACTCCAAATCAACTGGTGACGATCCAAAATATTTTTTTTTTGTAGTCATGGTGTGCAGTTGCAGTAAACAGAAAACTCAGTGTGCAGTGGTTTGAATAAAGAGATCGAGGTATCTCACTCAAAAAGTTATCCAGGAATAGTTGATGATGACCTGGTGTAGCAACTCAGCATTTCCCTTTCTGTCTTTGGCTCTGCTTTGTCATGCACACACGTCATTACCTATGCTTGCCTGAGGGTAGGCACCTGGGACGCCCCATAGCTGGCTCTTCTAGTTTTGAGAAGAAGGAGGCAGCACAGTCAGCACTCCGTGTCATGCCATCCTTCAACTTCTTCCTCATCCTTCAATTCATTATTAGGAACAATTTCAAACACCAAAGCAAATAGCGATAATGATATTACAAATCCCCATTTATTCTTCTTCTAGATTCACCAATGGCCAGCGTTCTGTCAACCCAATTTATCTAGCACACTCTTGCTTTAACTGGCATGTCTCAAAGCAAATCCCAGAATCACAAATAATTTAGAATGGCTCTCTAACATGTTTAAATAAAGCCCATCCTAACCCTGGTGGTGTGCTGGTTACACATTGGGCTGTGATCTGATAGGTCAGCAGTTCGAAACCACCAACCACTCTGGGAGAAAGACAGGGCTTTGTACTCAGTCTTGGAAACTCACAGAGGCAGTTTTACCCGCTCCTATAGGGTCACGATGACTCGGGATCACCTTGATAGCAGTGTTTTTTTTCTTAATATCATAAAAATGAACAATAATTTCTTTTAGATTATTTTATCTTTAATTAAGTGAAGGTTTAAATTTAAGAGCATCATTTTTATATCCAATTTAGAATACAAATTTTGTATTCCATTTAACCAACTTAAAAAACCTCCCAATCAAACTCTTCTGCCTACCCCACACCCCCACCCCGACCCTTGTCTTCCTCTTGTAGAATATTGATGTGACTGAAGAGGGAAGCGTCGATAATGCCTTCTTCTGGTCTCATACTGAGGCCATTGTCTCCAGAGTGCTCTAATTAGGACCCAAACAAAGTCGCCTACTAAGTATCTTAATTCCCTTTACATTTACTATAGGCCTCACCTTATTTTTAGGTCATTTATTTGTTGAAGGAAACATACACACACACACACACACACACACACACACACACACACAGTTGTTTTCCAAAAAGAATTTTCCACATTCTGGATTTAGTCAATGGATTCTTGAGGACATATTTTTTGCAAATGGATAACCATAGACACGACTAACTCGGGTTCATTTCTTGGGTCAAGGGAATGTCATAGGTGGTGTAGATCCTATTGTATATACTGGATGATGTTCCCATTTTGGGGTGCTGGGGATCCCTAAATTAATGTATTGTCAATCTGATCCATTCATTATCAATTTCACAGACATCTCATCTAATAGTTTTTCTTTCTTCTTCCCATTTGCTGGTGATTATTGCTTAGATCTTTTATTTTAGCTTAGGGCCAGAGTCTGGTAACTCAAAATGTCTCCGGATTTCTCTTTTCCCAGTGCTCTGTTAAATGGCCATCTGTCCACTTGAGAAAGGCTATTGGGAAGAATCCAGGTATGTCATTGTGATGTATTTATTGGGATTAGTGATGGATTCAGACAAAAGATAGATAGATATGTAACATTGATCCAAACAACTCATAAATAAGATGTAAGTTTGTTTCTCGCTCGTGCAAAAGAAGTCTGGGGAGAGCCGCCTGCTGTCACCAGCAACCCAGGCCCCTACGTTTTCTTCCATCTTTAATATCTCAGCTTTGTTTAGCTTGAGTCACCGTTCAACCCACATGCGTCAACCAATTAAAGCAAACAATAAGAACCACTCTAAGCTGTTTGGATTTTCACGATGAATCCAGAATATTTGATAAGCACACCCATGTCCACAAATTAAGCTCAAATGAAACGATTCCTTTTCCCCGTGACTTCATATACTCAGAATCTAGTCACACCTTTATTCACCAGACTTTTGCCAGCATACTGGCTGCATGCACTGTACTTTCTCTGCACAGTGCACGTGCACAGAGTTCCTCTAAGGGATTCTGCGCGTTGACGCTAGCAGCAGTGGGGTAAAAGTGAAGAAATCATGGTTAGATTGATCTTTTCCTGCAAAGCTACTACAGGCTTCTTTTGGGATCTTGAAGCAAAGCAGGAATGACCTCATCAGACAGAAGGGGCGAGGCTATCTAGAATGAGAGCAAGGAAGTTCAATGGGGGCATCGAGGTTTGGAGCGAAGGCGTCTGAATTCTCCCATTGTCTTAGCTGACTGGTACTGCTGTAACAGAAATGTATGGCTTTTACAAACAAATTTTCCTTTCCTGCAGTTGAGGAGACTAAGTCCCAATCCAGGACTAGAGGGTTCTCTTTATCAGCCCGGGAGGAAGGTCCGTGTCTTTCTTGAGCTTCGTCTTTGGGGAGTCTCTATGTATTTTGTCATTTCTCATCTACTTAAAAAGATCAATTGGGATTAATACATGTATCAAATCATTCCATAGTTCAATCACGCCCAACAGAATTGTACATTTACTACCACAGTTTCCAAGCATTCTTTTTCTATACGGACCATCTACTTAACAAAGACAGCTCATTTCTAAATGGTACTGTTACCATAGGTCTTTGCTGTTAGCTGGTGTCTCTCCAACTTATAGCAGATAGAAACCCTGCCCAGTCCTGCGCCATCTTCACGATTGCTTTTGTGTTTGAGCCCCTTGTTGTCGCCACTGGGTCAACCTCGCAGAGAGCCTCCCTTCCTTTAACTGCCCCTCCGCGTTACCAAACACCATGTCCTTCTCCAGCGACTGGTCTCTGCTGATGCCACATCCAAAGTATGAGAGACTGAGTCTCACCACCGTCGCCTATTCTTTTTACACTTACGTACTTTCAATATTCTTTACCATCGGTGTGGGCATTAGGATTTGCAGCATAGATTTTTTCCTCTTTTTTTTGGGGGGGGGGATAATTCAATTCGATTTGTGACACCCATATTTCTTTTCCTTAACTATTCCAAACTAAGCTATTGCAATCAACAGAAAATCCATGCTGATTGCTTTTGACCCATCCTCTATTCCCAAAGAGAGGCCATTTTATTTTATTTTATTTTTTTATCGTGAATTGAGAGAAGGTTTACAGAGCATATCAGTTGTCCAGGCAACAATTCATACCCATTTTGTGTCATCATTTGATTGCAATCCCTGCAATGAAACATCGCTTATCTCACTTCCTCCCTGTGCGGCCTCTCATTTTCCTACTTTCCTTCCCTCTTGAGCTTCCTCCTTGAGTAAACACGGCCCTTCCTATCTCCAGTGGTTGATTATTCTAAGGCATATATACTTCCCTGGTGTTGTTGTTTTGTTTATAGTTCTGCCTATTTGACTGAAAATTGAGCCCTTGAGGTGAGTTCATTTAGAGACCCAAAGGGGGAGCATCCACGCACCTATTTGAAGATCACTGTTTTTGCAGAATTGTCTAGCCTTTCCTTTTATTTTTTCAGCTGATGCTTATTTATTTTTTAAAAATCATTTTATTGGGGCTCATACAACTCTTATCACAATCCATACATACATCAATTGCGTAAAGCACCCCTATACATTCGTTGTCCTCGTCATTCTAAAATTTGCCTTCCACTTGGATTTCTGGAATCAGCTGGTTTTCCTTTTTTTCCCCTCCCCCTCCCTCCCCGCTCCCCACTTCCCCTTGCACCCTTAATAGTTTATAAATAATTATTTTATCTTATCTTACACTGCCCGGCGTCTCCCTTCACCCACCCTCCCATTGCCCATCTCCCAGAGAGGAGGTTACACAGAGATCCCCAAGATCGGTTCTCCCTTTCTATACTCCCTTCCCTCCCGGTGTCGCCACTCCCACCGCTCGCCTGATTCTTATAGTCATAATTTTTAAATACGTTAAACATTAAATACCCTGTGATAGTTCACAAAATCAAGAGGGTACACTTTTGAGTTTAACTTTATCTTCAAGATATCTATTATTGTCAAAACTCCATCATCCAATTCCAGTCCTTGAGTTCCCCATTCGCTCCATGTCTATCAGGCCCAAAGCTTTGCCTTTAACAAATCCTTTTCCTTACCTGTCAAGCCACAGGCCACAGACCTCCTGGTGTCTCGTGACTTAATGCTGGAAATTCATTACTTCCATCTACAACCAGGCACGAATTCTGTATTGTTCTCTCCCCCAATCCCATTTTCCTGACGTGACCTCCATACTCTAATTTCAAAATTATTTAGGGCCTTTAGATATAAAAAAAATTGAATTTGATTTTAGAAGACTTAAACAGAGAAATGTAATATTGAAAAAAATATGGGGTTACTCTCACAAACATGCAGAGGACTAAAGATCTAGGCTTGGAAAGCAGATAGGGAAAAAAAGGAACTAGGTGCAAAAAAGAGCCCCAATCCTGTGCTGTGTCACTGGTTAGAGCAGGTCATTGCTGCCCACTATTATCACACCCTGGGCACCACAGCCTGTGGTGCCAATAGTCCTGGTACCACTAGAAGGCGCATAGGTACTGCTGCTGCCAGCACTGCCCCTACAGCGACCCCTAGACTGTGAGAGTGCTATCATGACTGCTACTGGAACTCGGTGCCGTTGGCTCTGCCACTACCAGTGTGCATCCACCACCTTCTTGGCTGTAATGCTCCCAATTAAAGAATCTCATAAGGACCTTGGCTGGAAGAGTTGATCATGCCCCCATGCCCAAGCTTCCACAATTCCTGGGAAACCGAGCCTCCTTCTATTTCTGTTTCTTTAGAGGAAGGTCCCTTTCTGCCCTCCATTAAGTCTCAAAGTGGAGGAAGTTACTCAATTGCTAAGAAAGAAATTCAGAAAAATGCCCACTCAAGTTGGGAGATGCGATCTGTGCATGATGTGGAGCTGGAAACATGGAGAAACAACGGAGCGGTCTTTGGAGTGCACGTTGGGCTCAGAGCGAAGGGAATGCTAGCAAGAAAATGTAGGCATTTAGATGTTAAAAGAAGGTTATTAAATCTTGGCCCTGTCTACATGTCTTAAAACATACTCTAGGTGATGAAATGGGAGTGCACATTAAAGTATTCAGTTGTTTAGGGTTGCCATGAGCCAGAATAAGTCCGTTTATAGCAAAATAGATAATTGTCTTAAGGAAAAGCATTGTGTGGTGTGTGAGTTGAACTAGACTTATCTGGTAGACGTTGAAACTTCTGGTGAAAGTGGGCATTGGTAGGAATAGTAAACAGCAACCATTGCTTCTGGAGAGGCGCGTTCGGAGAAGAGGCTCTGGAGGCAGGGATACCAATCGGTGGCGCAGGGAATGCTCTAAACGTGAGGGGACTCATGCCCAGGCTTGCACAGTTGGCAGCGGATATGACAAAGCACGTGAGGGAAGTGTGAAGAGGCCACTCTAGAGCTTCATCCGCCGTGCAATTTGTTCACAAGTGCTAGATTCCGAGGTGCACTGAGCGGCTCCCTGGGGCAGCAGCTCTCAGGGGGTTAATAGCTGGAATCCCGGAGGCCCAATCAGTGGGTCTCCAGGGCTAGCACTGCGAGTGTGTTGATAATATTATTCAGATGTTTATTTGCCCCTTTCACCGTGTTGACATTGACATTGATGGTAGGAAAGCTCTCCTTAGCAGAAGTCAGGCAGTGGCACCCAGCTGTTTTATTAGTAATCATTATAGGGTTCACTGTGACATACTTGCCTTTTTTAAAAAGCCAGTTTCACTTAAGAATATTCTTTAAAATAAAAAAATAGTTTTAATGGCACACAATCCACGTCGCACATAATTCAGCAGTTCAACCATACCAGGAAGTGTTGTCTAGTCATGTGCATTTCATTTTAGAACTTTTTCTTCTTTCTTGCACATTGTTATTAACTCCCCATCTCCACCCCCCAGCCTCCCCTGCCGTGCCCTCAAGAAACCATTCATCCACTTACTGTCTCTATAGATTTACCTATCCTGGATTTCATACACAGAAAAACATACAAACAACAACAATAACAAAATAAAACAGAGAAAAATCTCAACCAAAAAGAAAGAAATTATTTAAAACTAGAACAACTTTAAAATGGATCAAAAGGGAGGCTAAATGATAAGGTTTTAAAATTTAACCTCACTGCATCTGCCATAATCCACTTTACAGTGTACTCTGCACGATAGCCAGGCTGTTCACTCGCTGGGCTGTGTCGGGGGAGCTCAGTGGAGGCTTAATCCAAGTGTGTTTACCTTCTCTTAACAAAAAACATGCCCAAAACAACAACAACAACAACTGATCCTTTAAAATGGATCGGAAGGGAAATCAAAAGATAAGGTGTTACATTGTAGCCTACCTACATTTGCCACAATCAACTTCCCATTTCTCAGCTGTGCTCAGAAGGAATTCCCCTGATGCTTAATCTATGTGTGGGGTCTGCAAAGGGATTTTGGGTTTCCACTGTCATTCACAACTTTTTGCAAGCCAGGTGTTCACCATTTAAGCTCTGCTGCCCTTCCCTCTCTTAGATTTGGATGATTTTATTTACAATCCTTGGATCACACCAGCTGGTGTGCTTCTGCCACATGGGCTTAGTCGGTGGCTCCTTTAGATGGCTGCTTGTTTGAAGACAAGCCTTTAAGACCCGGAGGCTCTTTCTTCTGATCGCTGAGCACTGTCTGGTTTCTTTGCCACACTTTGCTATACTACCTCTATTTAAGAAAATTCTTGCTGCACCAATAAAAATGATTAATTTTTACCTAATCTTGGCCCTTTTTTAATTAAAAAGGTCCTGTCTTTTTAATATTCTTTGTGATGAAATGAGAAGTACACATGGAAATATTCCATTGCATAAGTTTATTATAAATCAGAATCGACTTGATGAGAGTAAGTTTTAGTTTATAGTAAAATATATAATTGTCATAAGCAAAAGTGCTTGTGTGATTACAAGTTTTTCCAACTACAATTACTATGGGAGACTGGATCTTCTTTATATTTTCAAGCAAAATACCATATCACAAACATATTAAATCTAGTAGCAGATATGGCAATTCGGCTGTTTTCTATTAAGTCAAATATTAGTTTGCCAAAAAATTCAAATCAGAAGCTTTCTTTTCAGTTTTAAAAAATAGGTTATGCATGTTATCATATGACTTGTTATAGCTATTTTTAAATGACATTATTAGTCACAGGGGAAATCAAAATAAAAAGCACATGTGTGTGTCCTCTCCTCTATCCTCCCCACCCCTGGTAACCACTAATACACTTTGTTCAGTGCTTATGGTTGCTGAGCATTTGGTATAGGTGATACTATAATTTGGAAATGGATAGCAGTGATGGTTGAACTACATAATGAATATAATTAGCACTATGGTATATGTGAATATTGTTGATGTCGAACATTTTGCTCCCTGTACTTTTATCACAATTAAAAGACAAACATCTATAAAACAACCAAACAAAAAGCCAAAGAAAAGAGTGTTGCCGAGTATGGGGAGAAACTGGAGCCCTCCTGCATGTATTTTCCCATTGTGAACAACTTTGCGCACACACTGGACAAAACAGTTCGACAAGTCCTCCAGTTCTTAACCATAGAATTACCATGTGACACAGCAATCCCACATCTAAGTATTTACCGAAGATAAGGTAAAACAAGTCACACAAAAGCGTGCACACAAAGTTCCATATTAGCATATTCAGAATGGCCTCCGAGTGGGGCAATCCAAATGTCCAACAACTGATGAATGGATGAACAAAATTCAGTTTATCTGTACAACGAAATATTAGCCAGTCATAAAGATGAATGAGGTAGTGACTCATGCTACAACACGGCGAAATCTTGAAAATACCATTTTAAATAAGTAAAGACACAAAAGGTCACGCATATTGCATGGTTGCATTTATTTGACATGTCCATAGAGTCATTGAGTGGTCATTGTGGGGCCAGGACAGAGGGTGAATGGTGAGTGACTGTTAATGGATATGAGGTTTTTTTTTTCACTTTTCAAAGATGTTAGCTCACTTTATTTTAAATCAAGTCATCAATTAGCATACACTCAGATTTTTAATATGTAAAGTAAGTGAACAGAACAGTACAACATTATACAACATAGTTACATGAAAATAAGTTGAGGATATACAGGTTGCAATTTGAGCCCGGGCTGCGAGTTACCTTCAATGTAAGGAACAAGCTTGGTTTCTTAATTTAGTAATTGCTGTTGATTTTAGGTGCCCTTGATTTGGCTTCAAAGCATAATGACTTTGTACAACAGAATGAAATCCTGTTTGTGGACATGAGGGATTTCGGGGGCAAGGGGGACAGGAAGGGGATTTAAACATCCTAGAATTCGATACTGGTGCCAATTGCACAACTTCTGAACACACTCCGAATCACTGAAGTAAACACTTCCGAATGGTGCATTGACTGGTATGTTCATGATAGCTTTGAAAGTTTATATGCCAGAAAAAGTATATTATCCGTGCTTAGCCCATTGCTATCAAGTTGATTCCAACTCATAGCCACTCTGTTGGACCGAGTAGAGCTATTCCTTTGCGTTTCGAGACTGCAAATGTTCGAGGCAGCAGACAGCTTCACTTTTCTCCTGCAGAGCAGTAGCCGGCAGCTGCGTGAGGCATCCGCCAGGGCTTCAGTGGCTGTTTTGTTGTTAGGTCCCAACGAATTCAAGTACGGAAGAGTCACTGCCCAGTCCTGCTCAGTGATGCTGGCTGAGTGTTGTACATGCTCCCAAAGCACAGGTGACAGAACTAATTCTAGATGTACGCACCTGTGTGAGGATGGGTGGGCTAGAGAAACAAATCCATAGACACGCATGTGTATAAGAGGAAGCTTTATATCAAAGAGCAATTGCATATTGAGGCAGCAACCCAACCCAATTCAGATCAAGTCCCTAAGTCTGATATTAGCCCACATGTCCGATACTAGTTCACAAATTCTAGTCCAGAAATTCTTCTTCAGACCCACACAGTACATGCAATGATGCCAAATGCAGGAAGTTCACAGGCCGGTGGGTGAAAGTCTTGTGGATCCAGGCCGGAGGAAGCATGGCAGGGCTGGCTCAGGCCTCCACTGCACAGCTCGCTCAGCAAGGCTCCACATGGCTTGCCAACAGGAAGGTGAAGCAGAGAGAGTGTGTGTCCCACCTCCCAGAAGAAAGAGAATCCTCATGAGAAAGCCACACCTACAAGGAGGCATCATCTGGCTGTGACCTGATTGACAGGCTAGACTCCACCCCTATACCGATTTATCAAGTTGACATGAAATCAAGTAACTACCATATCAGCTGGTGTGCATAAATTGCTAAGAAACCGCAAGTCTAGTGGATAACAGATGGATTTTGGCTGAAAGCAGAGAATGAATATCTGCAAGATGGTTCCCTGCGTTTCATCGACTATGCAAAGGCATCTGACTGTGTGGATCGCAACAAATTATGGATAACATTATGAAGAATAGGAATTCCACAACACCTAACGGTGCTATGCAAACCCTATCCATGGATGAAGTTAGTCAATCAAACAGGAAATGGCAATCCTGTGCAGTTTACAATGGAAAAGGTGTGGGGCCCAGCTGTATCTATCCATCTTATTCATTCAATCTAGATGCTGAAATAGGTGTCCTGGTGGCATCGTAGTTACTGGTTGGGCTGCTAGCCACAAGGTCTGCACTTTGAAACCACAAGCTGCTCCTTGGGGGAACGAGGAGCAGTACAAAGTTTTCTACCCCTGTAAAAAGTTACAGTCTCAGGAGCCCAAAGGAGCGGTCCCACCTGTCCTCTGGGGCCACTAGGAGCCAGAGCTGACTTGATGGCAACGAGCCTTTTCCGTGTTTATGCAGAACACGTACCTCAAGAAATTTGACTGCAGGAAGGCTCAGTAACCACTCTGAAAGGCAGACGACACAACCTTGATTGCTTAAAATGAAGTTGACCTGAATAAAGGAGGACCTGATAGAGGTCCAAGGCCTTTCACGTCCACGTGGGGAAGAATTCCTAAAAGTACTTGGTGCTTGTTAAACGGGTAGGTGGATTATTGCATATTCTTTGTACAAACTTTACCAACGATGGAATATTTACTTTTACTGACAAATTGCAAATGTAAATACACACACACGCAAATATAGGCATGCTGTATACTGATAACAGAGAAAATGAGGTCACTGAAATGTGCTAATTATAGGAAAGCCCATTTTACGATTTTGTTAAGAATTTCACTGTATAAATAAAAATTGGTTTGATTTCCATTTTAAAAGATAAGCACTTTTTCTCCTTTTCCCCCCAACTGCGAACAAGTCCCAGTTGGCAGAAGCACGAGGAGTAATTTGCATACAGTGTTTGTGGTATTACAAGAGCTTGGCCCTGGTGTTCTCTGGGTTACAGCTTTGGTCTCTATAGGATTGATCCGTGTTCTTATCTTAATAATTTGTATTCATTCTATTATCTTCTGAAAACCTAATTTGAGTACATAACACACCACCATGCTTTTTGTCAGTAGTGCTAAAAATACCTTTGAAAAATGTGCTTTTATTTGAACACTTTCCAGTCTCCACACCTGCTCGTCTTCCTATGCTTTGACCACAGTGGTCGGTCTCTTCAAATTGGCCATGTGTTCTGACGTTAGTGTCCGCATTTTTTGCAATTATTTAAAAAACTCTCTTACAGCAATTTCCTTCCTTTTCTTATTCTGCCCAACATTTGTTTCTTTTCATCTGTGAAGACAAACCTGACTCCACCAATCTGAACCCATCCCTGCCCGCTCTGGTCCCACCACACTCTGTTCCACCGTGCGTGGGGCCCACAGCGGCTGCTCACTGTCCTCTTGAGCTTCTTCCGAATCTCCGAAGTGATGTGTGTGCATAGTGGCTGGGGGTGGGATGGGCAAAGGAACAATGTCCTGCGTGAAAATGAACACATGATTTGTCCCAAGAAGGTGGAGGATAAATACCTCGGTCGTATGAATGGATTTGGAAACATTCCTGAGTGACACAAGCCAAGTGAAAAAGGAGAGATGTTGCAGGGTTCTCGTTTATGAAGGCCCAACAGTAAGCAAGTTGATAGCGACAAAAAGTACAAGCGAGGCTTACCAGGGGTGTGGACAAGAGGCTGGGGGTGGGTGTGGACAAGAGGTGGGGGGGTAGCATTATTGCTGAACGAGTACCGAGCTCCTGTTTGGTGCGATGGAAATGTTTTGGAAATAGAACGTGGTGATGGAATCCACCCAGTGGTGGTGCTCCCTTTGTCCAGGTCACGTTGAGGGCAAGCACACACTCTTGAAGGTGGGTGAGTCAGCCCTTCCTGCCTTTGTCTTCCTGTTTTGGATCATGTTTCAATTGCCCATTCCAGTTCTATACCAAACCCTTACTCTCAGGGTGGTATGCTCTACCCCCCAGTTGATGTTCTTCACCCTGCATAGACCTTTTGCAAATGGCTCCTCCATCCCGTATTGCCTTATTCATCTACCTCCTGCTGGGAGTCTGACTCAGACAGGCAGAGGTCCTTGCTGAGCAACGCTACAATGAACATGTTCTCTCTGCCATTGGTAAGGAGCCCTGAGGGTGCTGCTGGGTAAGCTGGACTGTTGATCATGCAAGGTTGGTGGCTCACACCATCAGCTGCTCCTCGGGAGAAAGCGAGGCTATCTGCCCCAGTAGAGATTCACAGCCTTGGAATCCCTAGGAAGGGCTGTTCTAAGTCAGAGTCGACTGGTGGCAATCGTTTTTGTTGTTGTTTTGCGTTTTGTTTTTGCTATTGTAGAGAAAATGTCTTCTAATTGACCTTGAGTGTTTCCTTCTCAGGAACAAAAAAAGATATTGAAGAGCCCTGTTCACGTAACTCAAAGTCATACCCTCAATGATTTGTAGATGAAGCCGAAGTTCTTACGCAGCACTACACGTTCATGAACTTTGCTTATGTAACAAAGATCTTCCTGCCCAGTGATTTAATGCTCAATTAATGATGTGCCCAGCCTTGTTCATTATAACACACTGCTTTAGGAGCTTGATGGACTCAGCTCTACCACACAAGATCAAACTTGCTTAGCCTTCATGGAGGTGGGAGTGTGAATTAATTGTCTGTATGAATAACAAATACCTGTACATTTTTTCCAATAGGGAAAGTGCAATAAAAGTCATCACAATATTATGAGAAATTACAGGAACATATGGTTTCTAAATGATGCAAAATTGGCAAAAAGCTTAAAAATAAGTTGTCTTTCAGTTAAAGGCATTTATACATCACCAAATTTATGCTAGGCTGTATGATTTTCACATTCCTGCTTCTTCAAAATATTTAATTGGCAGAAAAATCTAGAACAGAATAAAAGAGAGGGTTCTCTTTAGAAGTGACCTCTAAGAAATACAGGTGTTTTTGAAGACTATTGAGGAAATTTTCCCCGAGAATTTTGTTCCATAATGGACAGCTATCGTAGCCAAACCAAACCCAACTGAGTACCACTCAGCAGACTTCAGCTCACTGTGGGCCACAGGGTTTCTGAGGCTGGAAATTTTTGCGAGCAAAGGTGTGGTTGCTGTTATCGTTAGGCGCCATTGAGTTGCTTCTGACCCTTAGAGACTTCACGTGAATCACAATGAAACACTGCTTGCTCCAACGCCATCTTCACGATTGTTCCTATGCTTGAGCCCGTTGTCAATTCACCTTGCTGAGTGCCTTCCTCTCTTTTGTTGCCCCGCTACCAAACATGTCCTTCCCTGGGGACTGGTCCCTCTTGAGAACATGTCCAAAGGATGTGAGATGAAGTCTCACCATCCTTGCTTCTAACAAAGTCTTTTTGGTTTCCTCACTTGCAAGCCCCTGGGTTGGTCACTTGGGATTTTCAGTCATCCCTCAACTGAGCCCTGGATTGCTGGGTCTCCTCTTGCTTCCTTCCCTTGTGTCCTCTGACCTTGTGGTTCCTGAGTGTGTAGGTTCTTTGATGGTCCACTTCCCCTTCAAGGCCTTCATCCCAGATCCTAAATGCGACGTTCACTTTTTTGCTTCCTCAACTTTCAGCCAATCCTTGATTTTTTTGTCACCTCTTTCTGGTTACAAGTTGGGGTACTAAGGTCAGTAGTTTGAACCCTGCTGCCAGTTCTTGGGAGAAAGACGAGACTTTGTGCTCACACGAAGATTTACCGCTTTGTGAACCCACAGGAGGTAGTTCTACTCTGTCCTATGAGTTCATAATGAGTCAGAATCAACTTGATGGCAGTGGCTTTTTAAAAAGCCCACATGCTTATTTATATTCATATATTATAATCATATTGTAATATATAATCTACTTCTTCTTTCGTCATTACAATCTTTGTCCACTGACCATCCATGGCATTTTGTCTCAATTCCTGGTTATGTAAGTAGACATTTTTGTTTTGTTATGTAAATATGAGGATTTGTTCCTCCTGGTTGTTTAAGTACATATCTCAGTTGTGAGACACTGACAGTCCTTCAAGTCTTGAGGGCAGCCAGGTAGTCCTCTGTAGAGCAATTCAGGCTATCCGGGCACAGGCAGCAAACAGCAAGGCAGGTCACCAACAGTCAGCCAGATGACAGGGTCCGACAGTCCCTAGCTCAAGAGATGTAAATTCAAATGGTGTGGTGAAGCAGGTCTTAAAGGAACCTCAAATTACAGCGACACAATCCATGGGTTAGGTGTCCCACAGGTAGCGTAGCTTGAAAATTGAGGCACAGAACAAGCCAGGCAGCCATATACTGGTCTGATGATCAAAGAGCAAGAGACAAGAAAGGTAAGGCTTCCTGAGCCATTTATCTCTCCATCCTTCAATTAATCCCATATGTGTTTATAGGCCAGGTTGGCACAATAAACTAACTACAAATTTGATAAGCATGCCTTTCTTTTTAATTAGTTGGGATTTAGTATGTATATAATATCATTCCCTAATTCAGTCATGCCAAGTACAATTGTGCAATTGCTACCACAATCCGTTTCACAATAGTCTTTTTCTACATGGACTCCTTGACAAAGCATGCCTCTCTATGTCTCTTTTTAAAACACTGACCAAATAAAATGGTTGGATAAATAGGGGCAGTAACAGAACTATTTGTATGTATTCATTAAAAATTGAACACAACAGTCCAACATAGATTAGGCTTTGTATTAGTTGCTGGGGATGCACACAATATAGAGAGAAGTGGTATAGTTTTGGTTAATGGTTAATACGACAAAGAAATGAAATATAGTAATATAAAGGGAATGAAATGAGCACTGGAGGTGTAGTGAATTACATGTTGGGCTACTAACCACAAGGTCACCAGCTGCCCCACGCAGGAGAAAGAGTATGGCCTTCCGAATCTGCACGGGCAGGTCTACTCGGTCCTAAAGGGTCACTATGAGTCAGAATTGACTGGATGGGATTGGGTAGGTCGTGGGAGAACAGCTATCTTCGATACTGGTACTAGTGAGGCTTCTTTCTGGTCTCAATTATGACAATGCGCCTACTTTCTACAGAGCTGATGTAAAGATGTTCCAAGGAAAGGGATACAGAAAGGCAAAGTCCTGAAACGGAAATGAACTTGACATACTGGAGGAACAATGGCAGCAACAACTAAAAGCCAGTTTGAGTGGAGCAGGCCAAGGGAAGGGGAGAGAATATGCCACAAGTTCAAAGAGGCAGACCAAGGTCAGGTTACGGAGGGCATGTAGGCTATACGAGTGAATTTCAAATTTCTGCCCGGTGCCAAGCCACCTCCCTCTAAGCTAATAACATCGATCTCACCAAATTAGTTATGGACGTAGCTTTGGACAAGCTATTTAATACTCTTACTGTACTAACACCACCCTAGTTAAATAAAAAATTAAGACAACAGATGATCATTCATGGGGATCCAAATAGAATAAAGCACTGCTACCAAACAGCAAGAATGTAACATGCCTGAAAACTCCGTGTACTACTTTAGTCTGGTTTGGCTCTTTGAGTTCCACGGAAGGATTTCAGCCTTCAGTGTGGAGCACAACTCAAAGTAAACAGAACCAAATCTACACAATTGGTCCAATAGGTAACATCATGACAAGCAAAGAAAAGATCGAAGTTGTCAAGGGTTGCATCTTGCTTGGATCCACAATTAATGCCTACGGAAGCCTCAGTCAAGACAGGAAACTAACTACTCATTGCTAGCAGATGGACATTGGGCCTCCACTCAAGAACTCCCTCAATGCAAAAGTGCTTTGCTCTATTAAACTGGCATTCCATGACGCTCACCTTCCCTACACAATCGCTAAAGACAAAGTGGGTACATAAGCAAATATGGTGAAGAAAACTGATGGTGCCCAGCTATTAAAAAATATAGTCTCTGGGGTCTTAAAAGCGTGAAGATAAACCAGCAGCCATCTAGCTCAGAAGCAACAAAGCCCACATGGAAGAAGCACACCAGCTTGTGAGATCATGAGGTGTTAAAGGGATCAGTTAACAGGCATCATCAGAACAAAAAAATCATATCATTGTGAATGAGGGGGAGTGTGGGATGGAGACCCAAAGGCCATCTGTAGACAATTGGACATCTCCTTACAGAAGGGTATCAGGGAGGAGATGAGCTAGTCAGGGTGCAGTGTACCAACGATGAAACATACAACTTTCTTCTAGTTCCTGAATGCTTCTCCCCGCCCACCCACTATCATGATCCCAACTCTACTTTACAAATCTGGCTGGACCAGAGCATGTACACTGGTACAGATAGCAACTGGAAACACAGGGAATCCAGGGCAGATGGCCTGGGCTCGTGGAACTAAGCGTGTGACTAAAACCCAGATCCGACTACCATCCAAGGTTGTAATTAACGCTCTGCTTTGAAGTTGGGGCTTTTATATTTTAACTGTTTGAAACTAGCCCCTGTGCACAAAAGCACTGCGATCCCTTTCAATATTACAGTCCCTCCTTTGCAACCACTCAGACCAGAGTTTAGAGCCGACGGGGAAGGAAGATTGTGAACTTTCTCTCTCGTTTTCTCCTTTGATTGGGGAGTATAACACACAGGCCACCTCATCAGAACAGTCGCACTATCTCAGTAACCCCCCATGTAAGTGGCCCTTCCTTCTCTTTTTCCTCCCACCTCCTCCCTATTCCCTGCCCCTCTCCACCCTCCTTCCCCACCCCCGCCGGCTCGCCTGGCTTTTCCATAGTCTCCATGGAGCTTTCTTATGTCATCTCTCAAAAAGCTGATAATGCCACCATGGACGTGGGAAGGGGCTTTATATATAAACCTTAGCTCTATGGATGGATCCGAGCTTGAACTTAACAGTAACCCCTAATCTAAGAACAATTAGTTCTAATGATCCGGCCCTGCTGGATCCGCACTCTCATTCAGGGATGGATGAAGATATATGGGTCCCACAGCAAAGCGTGGGGAAGAAAGTGGATGGCGCCCAGGTGTCAGAAAGAATAACAGTATCTGGGGTCTGAAAAGCTCGTCTTAAAATGAGCAGTCATCTAAGAGAAGTGTCAACCAAGGCAACACAGACGTCCGTACATAATAAAATGCAGGGTCAGAGGAGGGAATTCTCTCAGAGCTTAAATTCTGAACTCCCAGTTTGCAGAAGGTTCTGGGGGACAGGAGAGCCCAAAATCTGTTTGCAGAGTCTCCACGGGGATTACGCTTCCATTGAACTCCCTCAGCTCATTGACCAGGGTGTACTCCGTCTGCCCCTCTGGCAGAGTACACCAGAGAGTGAATTTATGCAATTTTAACATCTTATAATTCGTTTTGCTTTTCTCTCATTCTGAATTTGCTCTAGTTTTTGTTATTTTCTGCTTGACGTGGAGAAGGGCACCTGATATGGGTCACAGTGGATAACTAAGAAAGGCAGAGGTCAGATTTAGAGGGACAAACAGTCTGAATTAAAGCAAACGGATGGATGGTATGATATCAAACGAACAGAAATGAACAGGATTTATCTGAGATTATCTTAAAAAACAAAACCAACCAACAAACAAAAATCCCTACCTTAACTGGGTTCAGAGCATATGTGAATGAATAGACAGATTTAGAAATGAATAAATACAGCCAGAGGTGCTTAGCATAAAAAAGTCATTTGATTCTTTCCTACTTTAGGGCCTAGCTCTTTATGAAGAGGGACCTTTTCCTTCTTACAAAAATGTAACCCTTGGATAACCCTTTGAGTCCCTAAATTGCCATTTTCTTGTAATGTTTTATTCCCATGACAGGTTGTGGTAGTTCATGTAGACTAGAGAAACAAATTCATAGACACGCATATGCTATAAGAAAGAGCTTTATATATGAGAGCAATTGAATACTGAGAAAACATCCAAGCCCAGTCCAATCAAGTCCTTAAGACGGCTATTAGCCCATATGTCCAATATCAATCTAGAAATTCTTCTTCAGACTCACGCGTACATGCAAAAGTGCCGAATGCAGGAAGATCACAGGCCAGTGGTGGAAAGTCTTGTGGCTCCAGTGTCAGTGGCAGGGTCTCCATGAGGCTCCTCTGGCCGCATCAGCGTAGCTCCATCAGGCTCCTTGTCAGCAATGTCTCGCAGGGAGTGAGTCTCTCTGTGTCCCACCTTCAGCAAGCTATTTTATACCCATAGCGCCTCCAAATGAGCTCATCAAACTGCGACCCGATTGATAGGTTAAACTCCACCCCTTCACTCTTACGTCTCAAATTGACAACAGATTATGCAACTACCATACAGGTCCTAGTTAAAATTATTATTAATGTTTAAAGGAAAGCCATGTGTTTCATCTGAAGGACAACGTTAACTGAGTCCTCAGATGTTCCTGTTTGCCAGCGTGTTGTCTCGAGGTATCCAATTGTTCACAGCCTTCTGCAGAGCAGTCGTCTACTCCTGGCATCAGATACCCTTGGGGAAGGTAGAGCCCTGGCACTTTGAGTGCTAAGACATGACTCTGTAAATTAAAAAAACAAGCCAACAGTCTACAGTGGCTTAAATATGGAATGAAAAGATAATGGAATTTTTCCATGAACTTTTAGAAGGCCTCTCTTGGTAAAAAATTCCAAAGCAATGTGTCATTCCGTTTTCTTTGTTTATATATATATAGTTACAGTTCCCTTGGGAATTTGAAAGTGTTGTGCTCTTTCTAAAGGGCCGCAGTGAGTCCCAGATGGCAATCCTCATAAACAGACTTATGAGAATGGAATTGCCGTGAAGCGTAAGGCATATCTTTACAATGTGATCACACAGGAGTGTCAAGAGAAAGCTCTTCAGCTATTGCAGACTCTTTCATTTGGCCTGACTTATAGTAACCTTCTAACTACTTGATGCGGTTGACAGACTTTTTTTATTGATACTTTGCCAGAATCTACACATGCAAAAATACCTAAATTTAAGTAACTCGAAGGTTGGCCATTTGGGTTGTGGTCTCTGGGTGGTGCGAATAGTTCATCTGCTCCACTGTTAACCAAAACATTGGAGGTTCAAGTCCACTCAGAGATGTCTTGGAAAAAGTCTGGCAGTTTAATCCCCGTACCTGTGCCACGGCCTTCAAGCTCATTTGGATTCCGAGTATGGCCTACAGAAAGAGGGTAGATTTGCTCTGTAGAGTTGCGGAGGCTGTACGTCTTGAAGCAGATTACCTCATTGTCTCCCTTGCTATTTGAACCATTAATCTTCCGGTTAGCAGCCCAGTGCTTAACATACGGTACCACCAAGCCTTCCTCTAGAAATGTATAATGTCATATGTTGCCCTTTAGTTTGAGTATTCTTATCTTCGGTGAAGAATATCTACTTGTGCAAATTGAACTTGGCACCAAAAAGGCAACCCTAAGTGATCCCGGCAAAGGGCGGGTCCTGAACGCAGGGGAGAGTGGGCATGGGGTGGAAGGGGGAACCGATGAAAAGGAACTCCATATAACCCCTCCCTGGGGGCCGGACAATGGGAAAGTGGGTGCAGGGAGACATCAGACAGTGTAAGACATGACAAAATAATAATAATTTCTAAATTATCCAGGGTTCGTGAGGGAGGGAGGGGGGGAAACGAGGAGCTGATACCAAGGGCTCAAGAAGAAAGCAAATGTTTTGAGAATGATGATGGCAACAAGTGTACAAATGTGCTTGACACAATGGATGGATGTATGGATTGTGATAAGAATTGTATGAGCCCCCAATAAAATGATTTAAAAACAAACAAACAAACAAACCATGTTACAAAGGGGTGTGAAAATCTAAATGCAGAGCTGAAGGGAAGCTCAAGGAAGCAGTGGAACCAGGGATTCTGAGTTGCCTTGGATTTGAGAATAGGTGGGTGTTAGCAGGCTAGCAAGCTAGAACACTTGATTTGAGGTGCTGGGAGAAGAAGCAAAGTTTAGGGAGACTGGGAATCAGAATACAGGCAAAGGGGTTATTTCAGCATAATTGGTAGCTCAAGTAGGTAGGATAATGACAGCAAGATAAAGCACCTGACAATGAGTAGCTGCTTAGGCTACTTTAACACACCAAACGAGGTGGCCTAGGAGCTTTTAATAATGTGCTCAACTGGAACCCAGTTTATTCTGGGAGGTGTGGGACTATGCCTAGTGAGCCCTGGCAGTGTTGTTGGAGAAGCATTGGACACTAACCTCAAGGTCCGCGGTTCAAACCAAGGAGCTGCTTTGAGTACCACCGTGAAGCACTCTTCTCCATAAAGATTTATGACCCTAAAAACCTTACGGAGCTGTTCTACTCTGGGAGGTAGAAAGGTTTCTATGAGTTGGAATCAACTCGGTGGCAGGGAGTTTGGTTTGCTTGGTGTGCCTGGTGATAGCTGGGCTTTTAGGAGCAACTGGAGCAAGAATGGAGCTAGTTAAGGTTCCTTGGATTGTCTGGGGATGACGATGCCCTGCCTTGTGCTGATCAAAATCCTCTCAACTAAATATGGGGTGAGATCTAGAAAGTTAGATCAAGTAGTTCAGAGGGGATTTGACTACATCATTAAACTGAAGAACCAGGAATGATCAGAGGTTTGGGGATGAAGTCAGGGGCAACTTATTCATGTATCCACTCATTGTATATAATGTGCTAGGCTCTGGACATACAAAGAAAATAACAGATAGCCCCTGTCTTCCAAAAAATCAAAGCCTGGTAGTTAAATTGGGCAAGGCGGTGGTAATATAAGACTGGTAATATAAACAGGGAGCTCTCCAGGAGGATAGTAGGCAGTGGTGAGGAACAGTGGTCCAAGATTCCTTTCTGAAGGAAAGATGAGTGAGCTGCAGACAAAAAAGCTGAGTGTAAGGTTGACAGATGGAGATTACTCAAAACTGGGGTTTTGCAAATTCTGAGAGTTGAGCATCTGATGCACACAGGAATGATGGAGAGCATAGGGTTGCAGAAGCTGAAGTTCCAAAAGGAGTGTCTTGAATGTCACACTTTTTCTATGGACGCAGAGGAATAAAGGTGCCTCCTCTCATTTGTCTTTGCCAACTCCAATCATCCTGGCTCTGCTGAGGTTTTGTCTTTGGTCCTCCTCTAGGTAAGCTCCATCTCACTGGGATTTCCATTTCCCCATGGCACGGAGCCCAAACGAATCAAATTCTCATGGCCGGGGCTGAAGAGGGGGCGCGGACATGACCTTTGTTACATATACATCCACTAGCCGCGAGGTCAGCGCTGCTCTTCCTGGAATAAGGTCACAAACCAACACACTCAGAATCTCTCCACAAATCCTTCCCTTAGCAGAAGGTTGTGTTCATACCTGTCCCAACAAACAGCTTATGACCATCTGTGGGTCCCCTTTCCCTGAAGGACAGGTTATTAGATTTTTTAGATACTAGGGTCCTTGAGTTGAATTCATATTTAGTATTTTCCTTTTGAAGGAGCCCTGGTGGTACAGTGACTGGAAAGCTCACGACTGGAACCCACCATGTGCTTGCTCCAGGCGGGAAAGATGGAGCCGATGGCTGCTGTCAGGATCTGTAGCCTTGGACACCCTTGGGCCATTCCACCGTGTCCTCTCCGGTTGGTCACGATGAGTCAGAATCAACTGTTGGCAGTGGGTTGGGTTTGGTCTTCCTATCTTGTGTAAAAAATGTTATAGAAATGAAAATGTCATGTTTGTTTAGTGCTGCTTAGATATTATCAGTGGTGATAGATGGTTGCTATGAATCCTTGCAAAGACAGAATGTACGATAGTGAAAGTATTAGAATGCTGTGTTAGCTACATGAGCCGGCCTGAGGGGTATGGTGTAACACCCCACCCCCTACCCCCTCCTCCCACTTGCAGTTTAATTAGCCTGTAAAATCCAGGTACTGACCTACCCTGTTTGCTTAGTTGGAAGGTTACATTACAAAAAGTGTGTAAAAACAGAATGTCAGTAGCATGTTGCAAAAATATGAGACAGTTGAATTGCTCCTTGGTGAATTGTCTTACAAAAGATTTTTTTAGTATTCTGAAATATCTCTTTTAACAAGGAATGAGTTACTATGGTATTAGAGACGGTCTAATGAAACATTGACAAATGAATGAAAACAATGATACAACGTCCTGGAGAGTTATTCTTTACAGAACAAGCTCATTGCATTTGGGCCTCTTTTTCCCCCCCTGTGTAATGACAGGCACTTGGTCCAACATATTTGAATATAAGGACATTGGAATAAGTAACTTCTTCTTTGTTAAAACCACTGCTCTAGAAGAGAAAAGGTCCTGGAGGTGTAGTGAGTTCTGCGGTGAGCTGTGAACCAAAAGGTCAGCTGTTCTAACTCACCAGTGACTTCACAGGAGAGACCCCCCCCCCCCACATAAGGATGCAGGGGCCCACACACTTTTTGAACAGGGGCCAGGTCACTGTCCCTCAGACTGTTGGAGGGCCAGACTACAGTTAAAAACAAAACAAAAACTGTGAACAAATTCCTATGCATACTGCACATATCTTATGTTGAAGTAAAACACAAAACGGGGCAAAAACACCCGGCGGTCCAGATAAATGTCCTCGGCGGGCCGCATGTGGCCTGCGGGTTGTAGTTTGAGGCCCCTAAACCCACAGGGGCCATCACTCGCCACTCTGAGTTGGAATCAACTGGAGAACAGCGGAAATAGAAGAACATTTTTGCACTAAGAGAAAGGTATTGGTAATTCCCATGGATCCTTAAAAAACGGGCACGGGATTTCAATCAAGAGCACCTGAGATCAGGGCTGGTGGGAGCAGTAGGCGTGGGCAGAGGGCCCGTTCTGATCGTTTCAATGCAAGGAAGGCGAGGAATGAGGCAGCGCATGGAGGTGGAATAGGGAGAAGAAAGACTTGTAAGATGCTTAGAATTTTTCTTGTAAAGGGTGGGGCCTGATGCAAAAGAAGTGCATAGAATCACAGCTCTTCCCTCAGGAACCATCAACGCCTGGAATGCCATCAGCTTCTTCGCCCTTCCCTGTTTGCCAGGCTGCTCCAAGTCTCCGCAGGGCACTTTGTGAGCTCTCGTGGGAAAGGAGTATCCTCCTCTTAAAAACCACTCAGAAGGCACGCGAGGCTGCGAACCCCTGGAGGTGTGGTGCTCATGCAGTCTCAGAAACCTACAGGAGCAGTTCTAGCCTCTCCTGTAGGGTCACTACGAATCGGAACCAACTCGATGGCCGAGAATTGGGTTTGGGACCAGTGGGGCTTAGACCAGGGCTTAGGAAAACTCCTGCGGAGTAATGGCTGGCTCAGGGAAAGCCCCTCCCAGCTTGTCCTGACTGGAGGGAGAGCTGACTGCCAATGTCACCAGGCCACTGGGCAAAGTGCAGGGGGAGAGTTCCTTGCCTCTCCATGGTCAGGGCCCTGCATGGCTTACACCCACTGGAGAGCATTAGCTTCCGAGATCTCAAGGGAGTGGTTTATGAAACTCTTCCCTACGTGATGTTTAGAAACGAAGCTAGTAATTTCAGTGCAGGAGGTTTTGAACTTCATTAAAGGAAGCCCTATCAATGGACCAGCGTCACACCATTGTTTTCAAAGAAAACAGGAAGAGTAAGAAGCTCCTCAATAGTAAAAAAAAATAAAAATTTTTTTGCTTCTCAATATTTAAAGTGGCTGGAAATAATATCATATTGATAATATGTTAATCTGCTGTTTCCAATGATGTCTTCCTAATTAGTGCTCACAGATCATCGCTTCCTATTATCTTGGGAGAATAAATCTGAATGCCTTCTATTAATATACCCACACCCACACCCGGAATGATATTTCTAATAAAAACACAAGCACATTATGAAAAAAAAAAAAAAAACCTCTTTCAAATCTATTAGTTACATCCTGGAAGGCAGGTAGTGAGCTATTTCACTGTTGTCTCAAAACACCGTTTTGTTACATGAATAGGTATGGTAATAGAGTCAGCGCAGGGCAGGGTCTGAGAGCTCAGTGGCTTAGGTAATCTGACTTGTATAATGAATGAGCTTTAATGTTGCGCTTCCTTACGCTCCCCAAAGAGGCAAATCGCTCTGTAAGAGCCTGCCTCTGCAATTTCAGACTTTAGCAAATCTTTTTTTGAGGCCAGGGTAATAACAAAGGCGGTGTTTGTTGCTGTCTGGGTGTGGTGAGGTGAGTCCCTTCCTGTACAGTAACTGGTTTTTCTATTGACCCAAAGGCTTGTGTGTACCTGCTTCTCCAAGAGTGAGTCTGAATCACAGTGTAGTGGGTTAAATATATACTTGTGGGTAAACCGAGTTTGTCAGCACATTTTTTTTATTGATGCCTAAACAAAAGAAATTTATTCTTTAAAAAATTTTTTTTAAATCATTTTATTGGGGGAGCTTACAACTCTTATAACAATCCACACATACATCCATTGTGTCAAGAACATTTATACATTTGTTGCCATCATCATTCTCAAAACATTTGCTTTCTACTTGAGCCCTTGGTAGTAGCTCTTCATTTTTTCCCCTCCCTCCCCACCCTCCTTCCCTCATGAACTCTGGATAATTTATAAATTATTATTATTTTGTCATGTCTTACACTGTCTGATGTCTCTCTTCACCCACTTTTCTGTTGTCTGTCCCCCAGGGAGGGGTGTCATATGTAGGTCCTTATGATCAGTTCCACTTTCTACCCTACTTTCCGCTTATCCTCCTGGTATCACTGATCTCATTATTGGTCCCGAGGGGTTTATCTGTCCTGGATTCCCTGTGTTTCCAGTTCTTATCTGTACTAGTGTACATCCTCTGGTCTAGCCAGATTTGTAAGGTAGAATTGGGATCATGATAGTGGGGGGGTATTAAAGTTGTGTTTCATCGTTGCTAGACTGCACCCTGATTGGCTCGTCTCCTTCCTGCGACCCTTCTGTAAAGGGATGTCAAGTGGCCTACAATGGGCTTTGGTTCTCCACTCCACACTCCCCCTCATTCACAATGATATGATTTTTTGTTCTTTGATGTCTGATACCTCATCCCTTCAACACCTCATGACCACCCAGGCTAGTATGCTTCTTCCATGTGGGTTTTGTTGCTTCTCAGCTAGATGGCTGCTTGTTTATCTTTAAGCCTTTAAGACCCCAGACACTATATCTTTTGATATCCTGGAACCATCAGCTTTCTTCACCACATTTGCTTATGCACCCGCTTTGTCTTCAGCAATCGTGTCAGGAAGGTGAGCATTTTGCATTGAGGGAGTACTTGAGTGTAGGCCGAATGTCCACCTGCTGCTACCTTAATACTAAATCTATACACATAGATCTATTTCCCCATCATCATATATTAATATATTTACATGTGTACATGTCTGTATTTAGACCTCTATAAATGCCCTTTGCCTCCTAGTTCTTTCCTCTATTTCCTTTTCGTTTCCTCTTGTCCCACTATCATGCTCAGTCTTCATTGGGTTTCAGTAATTTCTCTTGGTTACACTGCCCTTGATCACTCCCTACCAGGCCTCCCACACCCTCCTCACCACCAATTTGGATCACATGTTGGTCCCTTGTCCCTGAGTTTGTTAACACCACTACCTTTCCCCCCACTGCCCCCTCTCCCATGTCCCCCCAGAACAGTCGGTTCCGTTGTTTTCTCCTCCAGATTGTCTATCATGCCTATCTTATCTAGATAGTCCTCCGGAGATAATAATATGCACAAAAAATCAAGACAGAGCAAAATAAAGCAACAACAACAAAAAAGACAAAAAAAAGAGAAAAGCCTGTAAATGGCTCAAGATCTGTTTGTTGGCCTTTAGGAGTGTTTAGGGCTCTGGGTCAGTGAGGGATGTCATGTCTCATAGTGGGGCCAGCCATATGGTCCTGTCTGTGCACTGGCTGCTCTGAGCAGGGATATCGTCCTCAAGGCTTGGTGGGCCAGGATGTGCTCCACTCTCTATTCCTCCCTTTTCATTTGCTCCTGTGTTCTCGCATCAGACATGTCCATCTCCCTGAGCTGTAGCTTCAGTGCTGTCCTCTGAAGTGAATTCTTCTGGGGGGAGGAAGGTTCAGCACATTTTAATGCAGTTTTTGTGGTAAAATTATGTGCATTGGCTGATATTTGGGTTGGCTTATACTTGAGTGTGTACAGTATATATATTCTGCTGCAGTGATTCTATAAAAGGTGAATATGACCTTAAATCATATACACATTTTAACAGACGAGAGAGTAAGGATGCACCTGTGCTTGAATCCTATGTCATGGATGGAGCCAAAGCAGTTTATCAAGCACATTCACCTACTTGGAAATCCTTTCAGTGGCTGAAGGACTCAAGACAGGACCTTATGAGATACTTGTGAGATATCTCCTCTTTCTTTTTTAAAACTTTTTTTGGGGGAAAATAAACTCAAAAATGGAAGGAAAGCACACACATGGAAAAGTACACAAATCAAAAGTGTACACAGCTTGATGGATTTTCACAAGTTCCAGTTGCTCCTCATCCTGGCTAGCAATTGGAATTGTGAGTTTGTAATTGCTAATTCCTGAGGATAGACTAAATTCTCATCTGAACGAGCTTATAAAAAATAAAGTTCTCTATGCCAAATATTTTTAAAATGCCACCTCC
Organism: Tenrec ecaudatus; assembly: GCF_050624435.1. NCBI lineage: Eukaryota > Metazoa > Chordata > Mammalia > Afrosoricida > Tenrecidae > Tenrec > Tenrec ecaudatus. Next base: position 17,742,605 of record NC_134540.1, on the reverse strand, counting down.
TGCATCATTTAATAGGAATAAGACCTAAGTTTACTGGCATGGAAAATGTCAATTTTAAAAAAGGCTAAAAACTGGGGGTGGGGCAGTGTATGCAGATTAATATATGAACAGATATGTTCATATTGCCAAACACACCAAATTGTTAACAGTGCTTACCTCCTGACTGCAAGATATACGGGGTGGAGGAGGCCCTCTTAGTGGAGCTTAGTTAGATTATTTTACTTTCACAAATCTGAGTATGTACGACTTTTATATTATTTAAACTATTTTTATTATGAACATTTCCAGTGTACACACAGCAGAGACTATATATGCATGTACTATTATGGTCTCTGATGATCAAAGGTTTACAGTATTTACCTTTTATATCCCCCATTTCTTTTTCTTATTAAAATATCTTAGAGCAGATCTCAGACAGCACACCGTTTTCACCTTTAAATGACTCAGTATATGTCAATAAGAATTACAGAAATTGGGCAACTCATCGGAGGCCCCACCTGCTGGGCCAGGTGCTTTGCTTTCCTTTCCAAATGAACTCTCCTTTCTGCTTAAAAAAAAACAACCAAAACAACAAGAATTACAGAAATTTTATCACACAACTTTGGGATATATAGAACCCCGCAGTTGATAAAAATCTCTTGATCTCATGTAATACCTAGTCCACAATCACATTGCTCCATTTGTCTCAAAAAAAATATATATATATATTTAATAGTTGGTTTATTTAAAACAGGTTTCACCCAAGGTAATCACATAATATCCAGTTATTAGATATCTTTAGTCTCTTTGAATCTACAGCAATTGCCCTTCACAGACGCTTCCCTTTGCTCCTGATTTGTTGAATTCAGTACTTTTTATAGGATTTGATTCACACATGAGTTCTCATAGCAACTTAAATTACATGCAGCCCACACGTCTTAGTTATCTCGTGCTGCTACGACAGACATGACCATAAAAGAATGGCTTCAACAAATGGAAATTTATTTTCTCACAATTTAGGAGGGAAGAAATGCAAATCAGGCACTCGCTCCAGGCGTCCTCTTTCTTTCTGCTCTTGGGGAAGTCCTTTCAACATGTGCGATCACTCCTGGACGTTCTGCATGCGTCTCGGCATCAATCGTTCTCTGAGTCTTAGCACACGTATTCTGCTTCCTGAAGGTATGTCCTTGTCTTGCCTCTAATCCTGCCTCATTAACAACATAGAGTTTAGGCTTTACAGCATGCAGGATAATTACATCACATCACAAAACGGAGGGAAATTGCATAGTACTGAGAATTACGACCTAAAATAAATAAATCGACAACTTTGGGGAAGACCCAAATCTATGACACCGTGTCACACGTTAAATCCTATGACAGTAAGACATTTGACTCGGGTTGTAGATGTTTCTCCCCCTCTTACCCATCAATATTCCCTTTCTGTGCTAAGCAGCATTTCCTGAGTGCCTGTGGAATTACTGGGAATCAGCACTGACTCGATGGCAGTGAGTTTAACTTGGATGATAGCTTCAAGTAGCCCGGGGGCCACAGTGGGCTCCCAGCTGGTCAGCAGTTTGAACATGCCAGCCACTCCCAGGGACAGAGATGAGGTTTTCTGCTCCCATAGAGACTTACATCGTGCTTGGTAAAGCAGAGGGGTGGCAAAAATGAGGAAGACCCTCACCGAGATGGATGGACACAGTGTCTGAAACAATGGACTCAGACATAAAGTAAGGTTGGTGCAAGACCAGGTCACTATGCGTCAGGGACAACTTGATGGCACTGAGCAGCAGCCACGAAGATTTCTAACGGCCTCGGAAAACCGCAGGTGCAGGTCTTCTCTGTCCTGTAGGATCACCGTGAGTCGGAATCAACTCAATGGCAGTGAGTTTTGAGTGTTATGATAATTTTGGCAATAGAAGTAGAACGGGAATAAAAAGGGACAAGGTCAAAGTCATAAAAAAAATTAAACTCCATAATGTTATACCTCAACTCAAACCCATTGCTGCTGAGCTGATCTAAGTGCACGGGACTCCACAGGACAGAGTAGCATGGTCCCATAAAGCTTCCAAGGCTTAGACACAAATCACGGGACTCATTTTAAAGTTTTACTATTTTGCTTTATGTTAGAAATAGGTATCATGGGTTAAATTGGGTCCCCGCCTGTCCCCCCATATATATATGTCAGCTTATCTGAGCCATGATTCCAGTGGTTGGACAGCTATGTGATGATGTAACCATCCCCTATGACATCATCCATCAGTTATAAAGGAATTAGAATGGGAGGCAGCACTCTTTTTTAAAAAAAAAATCATTTTATTGGGGGCTCATACAACTCTTCTCACAATCCATCCATCCATTGTGTCAAGCACATTTGTACATGTGTTGCCATCATCCTTCTCAAAACCTTTTCTTTCTACTTGCGCCCATGGGATCAGCTCCTCGTTTCCCCCCTTCCCTCCCCCGCCCTCCTGGAGGTAGCACTCTTCCTCAGGTCCATTCCCTAGTCTGATCTCAGGGGAGTTGCCCCGGATCACTGCTAATCTTAGATACAAGGAAAAGAAGGCCAGGCGAATGAGGGGGCGTTAATACCATCAAGAAAGAAGAGCCACAAACGGAGTACATCCTTTGGATCTAGGGTCTCTGTGTTTAGAACCTCCCAGATCCATAGGAAATTTTATGCCAAGACAAGTGGATAGCGCTTCAGGACACTGGGACCACAGAAATGGAGCGGATGTAAGTAAGACTTCCCACAGCGCTCACACAGAGGGAACTTCTTCACGTAGTACTGATGCCCTGAATTTGGACTCGTAGTATTTATTCCACACTGTGAGAAAACAAATTTGTTTGTTGAGGCCATCCGCGTGTAGCATTTTTGTTACACCAGTACTAGATAACTAGATTAACAATTGGGTTAATCAGTCTCGTCATTAAAATAGACTTACATGTATTTTGTGTGAAATTATACATATAGTATTCTGTGGTAAACCACATTTCCACTTTATTTTTTTCTTCAAATTGCAACATGGGCATGGAAGTCACTATCTATTTTCTCTAATATATTATAGTCAATTTTATTTGCCTCCGTTTGAAAAGATGAGGTTAATGACTTTCATAGGGCAAGTACCACCATTACAATCTCAGACAAAACTACTCAGGCAATTTAAAAGTATTCAAGGCACAATAAATAAAGCTGTGTCTTATTGTCTGCCACATTTGAGGGGAATGCCAAGATGCAACAGCATTACCCCTCTTGATCCAAGGGGACCTCATTAGCACTAATGGGGGGGCTGGCAAATAGCAAATGAGGGCAGGCGTTAAATGATATCAGGGAAAATATCCTAATGGACAGATTGATCAGTTGATGGAAAATTCCCAAGAGAAGTAAGGTTAATTCGATTGAAAAATGTAATTAGGAGGGCAAGGAGCGCTTCTGGGAGGGAAGAGACATAAATGCACTGCTTTTAACTCTCTACCAATCCTGCACAGATCAGTCTCTGACAGGAACCGTTCGTCTTTATTTGGGAACTAGCTAGGAAGTAACACTGATGTATTCACAGTGGCGATGTTGTCTGGTTGTATACTGTTGCTTTGTTTTCCTCTGTCTTGTTTTCGTGCATGTTAGTGTCTCCACGGGTCTGTCTGAATAGGACAGGCTGGATGAACTATCTGGAGGAAAAACAACAGGACCGACAGTTCCGGGGAGACTTGGGGTGGGGGAGTTGGGGGGTAAGGAAGCGGTGTTAACAAACACAGGGACAAGGGAACAGCATGGGGCCCAAAATGGTAGTGAGGGGGGAGTGGCAGGGCTGGTGGGGAATGATCAAGGGTAAGGTTGCGTAGAGAAGAGGTATAGCTGTAGCCCAGGTGGGGACGGAGCATGGTAGTGGGGCAGGAGGAAAGTCAAGGGAGATGGAGGAAGGAGCTGGGAGTCAAGGGGCATTTATGGAGGTCTAGACAAAGACATGTACATGCAAATATACATATGAGGATGCGGAAATAGATCTATGTGTCTATATTTATAGGTTTAGTATTAAGGTGGCGGAAGGACCTTGGGCCCCTACTCAAGCACTCCCTCAATGCATGAATACTTTCTTTTATTAAATTGTCACTCTATTATGCTCACTCTCCCGACACAATTGCTGAAGCCAAAGTGGGTGAACAAGTAAATGTGGTGAAGAAAGCTGATGGTGCCCGGCTATCAAAAGAGATAGTGACTGGCTTGAAGATAAACAAGCGTCCATCTAGCTCAGAAGCAACAAAGCCCACATGGAAGAACACACCAACCTGTGTGATCGCGTGGTCCCAAAGGGATCAGTTATCAGGCAACAAAGAACAAAATATCATATAATTGGCTGCACACCTCCATGATACGATCGCCAAAGACAAACGGGTGCATAAGCAAATGTGGCGAAGAAAGCTGGTGGTGCCTGGCTATCGAAAGAGATAGCGTCTGGGGTCTTAAAGGCTTGAAGGTGAACAAGTGGCCATCTAGCTCAGAAGCAATAAAGCCCACATGGAAGAAACACACCAGCCAGTGCAATCACGAGGTGCCAAATGGACCAGGTATAAGGCATCATACAAAAAAAAAGAATATATATATATATATATATATATATATGTGTGTGTGTGTGTGTGTGTGTGTGTGTGTGTATGTATATATATACCATAGTGAATGAAGGGGGAAGTGCAGAGTGGAGACCTGAGGCCCAAGTGTTGACCACTGGAGATCCCCTCATAGAGGGGTTTAGGAGAGGAGATGGGTCAGGCAGGGTGCGATGTAGTACCGATGAAGAACATAGCTTTCCCCAAGATCCTGGATGCTTCCTCCCCCCAACTACCATGATCCGAATTCTACCTTGCAGGACTGGATAGGGAAGAGGTTGTACACTGGTGCATATGGGAGCTGGAGGCACAGGGAATCCAGGGTGGACGATACCTTCAGGACCAGGGGTGTGAGGGGCGATGCTGGGAGAGTGGAGGGTGAGTGGGTTGGAAAGGGGGAACTGATTACAAGGATCCACATGAGACCTCCTCCCTGGGAGATGGACGGCAGAGAAGGGGGGTAAGGGAGACTCTGGATAGGGCAAGATATGACAAAATAACAATCTGTGGATTATCAAGGGCTCATGAGGGAGGCGGGAGCGGGGAGGGAGGGGGAAAAAAAGAGGGCCTGATGCAGAGGGCTTAAGTGGAGAGCAAATGCTCCGAGAGTGATTAGGGCAAGGAATGTACGGATGTGCCTTATACAATTGATGTATGTATATGTGTGGATTGTGATAAGAGTTTTATGAGCCCCTAATAAAATGTAAAAAAAGAAAAGAAAAAAAAAGAAAGAAAATGATTAGGGCAAAGAATGTACAGATGTGCTCTATACAATTGATGTATGTATATGCATGGATTGTGATAAGAGTTGTATGAGCCCCTAATAAAATGTTTAAAAAAAAAAAAGAACAGAATTGTTACAACTCGATTTTGCTTCCAATTTCCCTGGTGGTAGACTGTGCATTCTAGAAATTCTCAAAAGAGACTTGGTTTTTCAGTTATTTTTTGCTCACTCACTTCAATGTAATCAAATCTGCTTCATTACAATGCTACCACTGCAAAACGTTCTTATTGCTGCAATTCAGTATGTTAGCCCATAGAAAAAGTGTCTCTCTGTACTAAGCATGGGAGGAAGATGGGGCTCTCCACTTCTGCGAAGAGTTACAGTCTGGGAAACCCCCAGAGGCAGTTGTACCCTGTCCTAGAAGGTTGTTATGAGTCAGAATCAACTCAACGGCCATGAGGTTATATTAAGAATATATTCTGTTCAGTGAAATCAATGCAAATATATTGCACTTTGGTGCTTGAATATACAATAGGCTTTACAGCCTCACTGTGCTTGCTATGGTTGGTGACTAAGAATGAAAGGCATGAATACTCTTCAACACATGTCTACATGTAAACTAGTTACTAGCCAAGTCAATTCTAGGGTGAAAGAGAATTGCTTATTTTGGATGACTAAACTCAGAATATAGTTTTTCCTTTTTGACATATTTTGTAGATGTGCAAAAATTGAAAACTAAGTAGAGAGAGTTGAGCTGCCTCAAGAACATTACCAAAACCCTTGTAATGACACCTAGGTGCTAGGGCATAAACATAATTATTTCCAGTTTGTGCTTATCTGGTCCAAAGTTCTAATTTTATGTTTGTAAGAGGAAAAATTTAAGACTGAAGATCTTACTTAGCTTTCATAGGTCACTGATAGACATTTAAATTATTCAGATTTACAGCATCTAGCTTAAAATTTCTAGATGATTGTCACGTCTTTATTTTGCACTGTGTGTGTGTCGAAATGGACAGAAAAGCAGTTAGTATTTAAATCAGGTTTTGGAAGCAGAGCTAAATGCAACACAGTGATTTGCTAATACGAGTCAAGGTTATTGTGAAAGGTTACAAGCTAATTATAAGGAAAGGCCTACCTGAGTATACTCATTATCCTCGCACTACACCCATAGGATGCGTAGCATCTGCCTATTTAATCCTGCTGTCCACATCTAGGACATGTCTGTGTTGATGATGAGGATTATATTTGAGAAATGAATGCACAGGTAATTGGCCTTGGTCTCCTGAATTGCAAAAAAGAGATGTGGAAATAAGATTTACTATCTATTCCCAAGTTAATGAGTCAAACTGGAAATTCTGTGCTGGTGTCGAAAGAGAGCCTCCAAGGAAGTAGCCTTCTCCGTCGCTGGCAAGAATAAATGCATCTTACACTCTTCCTGAGCAAAGGAACATTCGCTCCTGCCCGCTTGGTCTCTGTACCGTCCACACATTGTAGTTGATCGCTGTGGGTCAGAATCTCTGATTCACGGGCTGTTGTTTATAAATCGAAGACTAGTCTCCACTGGAGCCAGCTTTCCTCTTCGTTGGGCATAAGGCCACATTCCTTGTAAATGCGAGGTAATTACTTCTGTAATTATTGGGTCACACCTTAGAACTCTTTAGCAATACAGCTGTTAAATTATTTTCATAACACACTACCATGGAAATATAAGTGACATGAAAGAAGGCGTCCCTTAAGCCAGTGACATTGTTAATCACTTCTACTTATGACCTATGAAGAAGGCTTGGCATTTAGTAGGGTGAATGGACTCTATAGAGTATGTTTGAGTGCTACCATCGTGTTAAATTCTAAACCCACTGGAGGGCTAGAAGGCTAGATTCCTGATGATTACTCAGCCCCTTCAGAAACTGGGGTGACTAGCAACACCTACTGAAATGCACTGTGTTTACTCATGTCAGCTAGGACTTTAGGGAAAGGGGCCTCCTACGGCAGGAGCTGCAGCTACAGTGCTCACACTGAGTGAAGGAAGATGATGCGAAGTCATTTAACAACTCACTGCTTCGAAAAGAGGGGTCATTTCCTGTTTCTCCTAAAGGACAAGATTGGACCAACAGTAACTTACACTGTCCCTGCTCCAAGTCTGCATCTATTTTAAGGTGGGCAGACTACGGAGAAGGGAGGACGTTGCCGTGAATGTTAGTCATTCCCCATGATAGTGCCAGGTTTGGAATTTCAAGTGATACTTGACATTTGAGAGTCTGGAAAGACGTCCAACATTTTTTCATTGTCTTTTAAAACGCAGAACCCTCTTCTAGTCGAACAAATACTTGAACTTGTGTAGAAAGGTGTCTGCTCAAGGTTATGTATTACTTGATTGTTTTAGTAGCAAAAAGCTGACATCAACCCTAGTGTTCATGTATAGCTGTTTTAATAAACTATAGTCAAAGCACCCAGTGGAATTTTATCCAACTATTAAAATAAACCAAGTGGCTGTATGTAAGCTAACATAAAAAGTCTCTGAAAACAGTATTATATGAACTAGGAGGTCACAGATACATATAGTCAATGTAATTCCATTTGTGCTAAACAAAACAATAAGAAACTGGATCTATATGTTTAATGTACACATTCGTGCACGCACATGTATAAAAGAGGTGTGGAGAGATTCACACCACAATAATTAACCTTGATTTTCTCAGGGGAGGGGTTAAGAGTTTCTAGGTGGCAGAACTTGCTTTGTTATTTTCGATTTCCTGAATCATCTTAATTCTTAAACAGTGATTATATATTCCCAGTTGAGCTGAGTCCTAGAAACACAAGTTTTTACATTTTTTTGTCAAAAACTCCAATTTGTATGTTATTTTAAAATACTTCCAAACACTTGAAACCCAGCAAAGACTGAATCTCTCTAGGTCACTTCAAGAATATGTGTTAAGTAGGTCACTGCTCACTCGGTGCCATCAAGCCTGTGCCGAACCAGAGTGACTCATTTGTGTGTTTCAAAAACTGTTACTATTTATGGGAGTAGAAAGCGTCATCTGTCTCCCACATTAAATAGCTACTCAATATTAAATATTTCACTGGGTGTAGGCTCGATGATCAAGTAGTGTAAGTCCAGTATGGAGTCAGAGGGAGAAATGTAAAGCACTACAATACAAGAGCTTTTTATTTTAAATTGGGATTGCCTATATGCCCAATCTCCAATTTCTTTTGAAATCGAGCATTACTCTCAATAAAAATAAAAATTCAATCATATACCATCAGTATGCTTTCACTTATTTACAAGTATATACTATTTAATAACATGTGAGGAGACCTGGTGATATAGTGAGTTACGAGTTGGGCAGCTAACTGTAAGGTCAGCCGTTCAAAACCACCACTTGCTTTGTGGGAGAGAGATGAGGCTTTCTACTCCTTTAAAGAATTAGCGTCTTGGAAACACACAGGGGCAGCCCTACCTTGCCTTCCAGAGTCACTTTGAATCAGAATCAACTCGCTGGCAATGCGTCGAGGGAGTTTAATTATATACACTGTCTAACCTACGTCTACCACCCATTAATACTGTGCTGGCTTGTGGGTTGCTATGAAGCGAGGCCACCAGTATTTCAAATCCCAGCAGGGTCACTAGCTGGACAAGCTTCAGTGGAGCTTCCAGATGGAGACAAACCAGGAAGAAAGGTGCGGTAGCCTATTTCTGAAACGAGGGCAGTAAAAGCTTTGATGATCACAGCAGATCAATGTAACTCGCTTGCTCGGGACATGCCATCGGGAGATCAATGGCTAGGAAAGGACATCACGTTTGGTGAAGTCAGAGATTCCCAAGGACAAAGGAAACCCTCGGGAGATGGCCTGGCGCCACAGCCATGAGGCTGGGCTCAGACACATGGCTGAATATGAGGGCGATGCGGCACCAGGGAACGTTCTGGTCTGGTGTACATAAGGTTGCTGTGGACTCCATTGGCATCGCTGGCCCTCTCTAGCTACTGAAAAAGCACGTATAAAAATAAGTTGAGAATTACAGACGGATAGCTGTTCTAATTTTTTATTTTCAGATCAAAAAGCCATATGCATTCCACTTCTCTTTGCCCGCCACACACTCCAAATATAGATACCAAAGAATAACCAGATAAAGCACACATTTAAGATGCAGCATGTCGTCAACCCATTGCCCTAAGTGCTCTAGTAGCGGAAGCTGGCTCGATGACGGTCGCATTTGCTGCGATCTCTGAGCAACTTCACGCTGACTCTCGCTTGCTCCATCACCATTCTCATCCTTTGCTACGGCCTCCTTCCACCTCTGACCGCTTCTGGCAAAGAGAAGGGAGACTACTGTTTCCTTTGGACACTGTGCCTCGTCCATCAGCCACCTTGGAACTGAATCAGGCTCCCCAGAATTTTCTCTCTAATCCTGGCGTATTTCTCTCTTAAATGTTAATGTAACCCTATTATTGAAGTTCAGTGAGATCCAATAATTGTGTGTTTTTAAAATGGAAGTGTAGATAAGTGTTAGCCTAAAGTCCATTAGCTCAGAATTCATCGCTATACTCATGGTTGAGCATACCCTTCACCCTCAGAATATTCCCTGTGGCTCTTGGTGATCTTTCCCCTCCTTGCACCCCAAAACATATTCCTCAGTAGCCACTCATCTGCTGAGCTTGTAGTTAAAAGCCTAACGTGTAACCCCTATGCCACCAGGGCTCCAACGAACATCTTACAAATCATAACAGACCCTCCCTGACTCTGGACATGCTGTCCGGAGGGACCTGCACCTGGAGGAGAACTTCGTGTTTGGTGTTGGTGAAGCAGAAGGCCGGTGGGGGTGAGGGAGACCCAGGGTAAGATGGACTGGCACAATAGCCCCCCAGTAGACTCAAACATGCTGTTTGCTGTGAGGGTGATGTTTTTGTAATAGCCATATATTCCTCCTTCCCAGCAGTATAACAGCCACATCTCAAACTGAGCAGTTTGTGTCAGTAAAAAGAGGGGTTTTCTCATGTTTACTTCTTAGAGGATATTTCCATAGTCTGTGACATGTAACTCTACTAATTTAAAGTAGCTTGTAACCATCCTAAACTCACCTTGGAGTTTTCAAAGTCTTTAAGGCATATATATAATTAATTTATGTAAAAATCCTAAATTACAGATTTTAGAGTAGATTTTCCTAGAAGAATGACAATTATCTGTAAATAAAGAGACAAACAAAATGGAATGGCATCAGGGTGTCAGATTAGCACAGAGCCACTCAGCTTTAAGAGGACCTTTTCCCCTTCAGCCTTTGAGGTTTATTCAAATAAAGCATTAGCAACAATACTGAAACATAATGTGTTTTGAGAGTAATGGCTTCAAAGAGCAAAACATGGTAAAACCGAATACATTTTTTTGGTAAGCAGCAAAAAGACAGAGCGGAAGCACAATGCTAGAATTTCATTTCCTATATTCTGAACAAAAGCAGATCAAGTGCAATTAAGAAGCAGGCCTAACTGTGCAATGTAACATAAGTTTGGTCTTCGTCATCTGTGGCAGGAGTATACAACCATTCCGTGTTCATGATTACAAATCAAATCCAACTTTAATAGAAGTGAATTTCAAAATATTACTTAGGCCAACCATGTTCAAAACAAAACTCCCCTGTCCATTATCTTTAAGAGTTCCTACAATTAAAAGAGTCATTTAGTTGAGACTTTGTAAATAACTCAAAATAATATCATGCCCAGTGGTATTAGAAAAAACTGACCCTGAAAGATTTCTTCCTTTGCAATGAACTTGGGATTCTTTGCCCTCACTGGAGTTTTGTGATAGCTAGTACTAGTTAGCATTAACAATGCACTACCTGTACATGAGAGGGTGGGAGGTCTTCCCATATATAAACTTCTGTTGCTGCATACCTATCTGACTTGTTATTAATGTGAACTTCTTTTGAAAGCCATCTTCAAATAAATCCTTAAAGAACAATGATTTAGGGTTACCTTAAGAATTTTAAATAATGAATTATTTGAACAAGAACCATGCAAATCTTTCCCTCTCTGTCATGAATAATAGAATAATTATCTTCCAGGACTGTTCTCTCTCTCTCTCTCTCTCTCTCTCTCTCTCTCTCTCTCTCTCTCTCTCTCTCTCTCTCTCTCTCTCTCTCTCTCTCTCTCTCTCTCTCTCTCTCTTCCTTCTCCTGTCTCCTCCCGCTCCCCTTTGCACTCTTATTGTAGTTGGGGGGAAATGACTGGATCTTCTCACCCAAACAACTTGCAACTTGTTTTACACCAATTATGCCCAGCAAAGGGTCTCTATGAGTTGAAGCCAACTCGATGGCAGGGAGTTTATGTGCTCTTACTAACATTTAGAAGGATTGTTGTGTTAGTCTGGGTTCTTTAGAGAAACAAATCCACAGAAACCCATATGTATAAGAGAGTTTTATATAAAGGTTAAGTGCACATCAAGAAAACATCCCAAGCCCACAAGTCCAACATTAACCTATTAACCCATATGTACTACACCAATCCACAAAGTCCTCCTCCATCTCACAAAACACACACAATGACGCCGACTGCAGGAGGAAAGCCAAGTCAGTGAGTGTGTAAGCATCTCAGCGCTGGCAGGGGTCTCCACATGGCTGCTCCAGCACCCAGGGTTGCATCCAGGTAGGTCCATGTGGTTTCTCCTCAGGGATGTCTTGCAGGAAGTGAGCCTTGCCAGCTGAAGCAGGGAACTGGCTAAGGCAGCTGCACCCTGGTCCGGCCATCAGAAAGCAAGAGACCTGAGAACTCGAAAGGCAAGGCTCACCAAGCCATTTATCTCTCCGCCCTTCAATTAATTTCACATGTATTTATCGGCCAGGTTGGCATAATAAACTAACAAACTCAATTGTAAACAGCTTTAAAATAACGATTGGGGACGGCACAAAGAAAGAGGAAAAAGGGACCATGATTCATTGTGTTTAGAGCAAGTCCCTTCTTTTCTGTCTGGATATCGGACCATTGCAGGGCTAACAGAGGCCCTTAATAGTCACCTCGATGATTTGCATTTCTGCATTATATGTAGTAATCATCTCTTGAGGGTCATATTTTAAGGGCACATCAATAAATAGGTGAATATGTATTGGTGCTCTAATTAATAGAAGATTCTAAAGGACAGTGAAAAGCACATTTGCTTTTTCACAGCCTCCATTCACCTGATGTGTCTAGCCTTTTATCTCCTGTCAAGGTGTAGAATAATCATTCAGAATGGCTGACCACCTTTACCTCTGTTCATTTTTACCATCCTGGAAGACCACACTGAGTCTAAGCTGTCTTTACAGCTAGGATTCACACGTGGTTGTCTGGCCCGCGGTCTGTTTTTTGATCTACTGGAGGCCCTGGGGGCCTCGTGCCTATCAACTGGGCTGCAACCTGCAAGGTCAGCAGTTTGAAATCACGAGTAGCTCCTTGGGAGAAGGATGAGGCTTTCTACTCCTGTAAACAGTGACCATGAGTCAGCATTGACTGGATTGCAGTGAGTTTGGTTTTGGTTAATGAAAGCTCCCAAGGGAGAATTCAGCCGGAAGAAGTGAAAGTTAGGCAGGGAAAACTGGCCTTAACAAGAGCCCAGTCAAAGGGAGCCTCCAGTTTACTTATAGCACGAATATCTTACAGAGGATGCTGTTGAGTGCGATTCTTTGTGACCCCTTTATCACAGAGTAGAACTGCCCCCACAGAGTTTTCTTGGCTGCGCCCTTTACGGAAGTAGGGCCCCCAGGTCTTCCTCCCCCAAAGCCACCGGGTGGGGTGCCAACCACCAGTCTTTTGGTTCGTAGCCTAGCGCTTAAGCATCCATTACCGGGGCTCTGTATTCATCGCCACGTCTCTCTGAGACACAGTAACACTGCGAGTCTCTGCTTGGCTCTGACGCAGTGAAGTGTCCAGAGAACCTTCCACATTCAGCATCATGAGAATTCAGCACCACGAAGGCTTTTGCAGATCCAAAGCTTGGATGGCTGCCTCAAAGGCTGTGGTGGCTGAAAGATTTGTTCCCCAGGGAAAGCGGGAGAGGCTTGCCGAGAATCTGGAGATCCCAAAATGGTGGGGAGGGCCAGCGTCAAGAAAGATACAGGCCGTGGTTAGTACTTTTCCTTAATTTTATCCTCTGCGGTTGCTGTGAGCTGCCATCGAGTGGGTTCCAGCGCACAGCGACCCTCTGCACAGCAGTAGGAAACGCTGCCCGGTCCCGACCATCCTCACACCTCCCACTGGGACAGAGCAGAACGCCTGTCCTGGGCGTCGCTGAGGCTGTGGCTCTTTATGGGAGCAGAAAGCCGCACCTTTCTTCCGTAGAGTGGCTGGTGGCTTCGAACTGCTGCTGTGTAATTATCAACCCAACTCGGAACCCACCACGCCACCAGGGCCCCTAGTGACACGTAAGACACAACAAGAAAATTAAATCAGTGGCTAGGCTACCTATGTATCAAAAAGATCAGTTTATCACGATGATTGTGTCCTTGCTACTCCTGCTTTGGAATGCTGAAAGTTATGCTGTGATTTCTTTGTGTTAATCCATTCCAGGCCTGTCACGGGTCTGCAACTGGTAGAGAACGCAACGTTAGGAAACTGTAGAGGAGGTGACTTATGAAGAAAAAAAATACTGTCTACCTTTAAGTTCATGCTGGTGTATAAGGAATTATCTTACTATTAATTTGTGCGGCTTTCTTATTTCTTTCCCCAGCAGTTTTATTAGGATATACTTTACATATCATACAATTCAATAAATAGTTCAATCACGTCAAGAAGGGTTATACAATCATCACCCCAATTAGTTTTAGAATATTCTATTCATTTTTGTACTCATCAATATTAGCTCCCGGTTTCCCCCTAACCTCCCCTGCCTTATCCCCAAGGGATCCTTAATCCAATTAACGTCTCTATAGAATTCCCTATCCTGGATTTCATATACAGAAAAATATTAAAGAACAAGCAAACAAACAAACAAAGCTAGTGAGAATGGAATAGTCAAATAGATAAAAACCTCAAAAGCAAAAAAAAGCAGAAAATATTAAAAACTGGAACAAACGGAAATGGAGCTTCAGGGAGATCAAATGACAGGGTGCTAAACTTGGACCTCACTGCACCCACAATAGTCCACTTCCCAGTGCGTTCTGCATGCTAGTGAGGTTAGTCACGCCCCTGGCCCACGGTCAGCGGGGAGTCTCCAGGGGCTCAATCCAGGTGTATTTTCCCTTCCCTTCTTTTTTTTCTTAACTGAAACAGCTTTAAAATGGGTCAAAAGGGAGATCAAACCATAAAATATTACATTTTCACCTATGTTTGCTTTACAATGATTGACTTTACAATGCTCTCTGTGACTATTCACAGCTCTCAGCTATGATTGGCTGCGTTTCGCCGGAGGTTTAATCCATGTGTAGACAGACCCTGGGCCTGGATTTGGGCTTCCCTGGAGTAGTAATATAGATCTCTGGAAACATAGATTTTGAGGCAAATAACCTAAGAAGAGGCAAGAGTGGACACTGCACAATGATTATAGAAACAATACATCAAGAACACAGAACCTTAATAAACACGCATGCACCAATGCCCTCAAAGTACATCAATGGAGAGCCTTGCTATCCGCAGAGTGCTTTGGAAAGTGGACTATTGCAGATGCAGTTAGGCTAAAGTTTGGCATCTTATCAGTTGACTTCCTTTGGATCATTTTAAAGTTCTTCTAGTTTTGAATATTTTCTGCTTCTCTTTTGATTGAGGTTTTTCCTTGATTTCATTTTGTTATTGTCGTTAACTTTTGTTTCTTGTTTTTGTGTTTGGGTATATGAAATCCAGGAGAGGCGAATTTATAGAGATAGAAATGGGGAGCCAACAACAAGTACAAGAAAGAAGAAAATGTTCTAAAATTGATTGACTGTCCAACACTTCTTGATATGATTGGACTATTGAATTATATGATATGTGAAATCATGTCCTCAAAAACTGTCATAATAAATAAATAAGGATAATGGGAAATTTTTATTAGGGGCTCATACAACTCTTATCACAATCAATACATACATCCATTGTGTCAAGCACTTTTGTACATTTGCTGCCCTCATCAGTCTCAAAACATTTGCTTTCCACTTGAGCTCTTGGAATCAGATCCTCATTTTTATCCCCTTGAAAATGGAAATTTTCAAGAACTCTTTGATGATGATGATGGTGATGCATACGTATATGTATGTGTATCTATGGGAGTGATGTACATGTGTTCATATATATGTATATATAACAAGCTACATAGATAGAGGACAGTTATGGATACTTTGTAGACATAACCAAATATCACATGGGATTGGATTTCTGGGTTGAAGAATTAGAATCATAGACTATGTTCAATAGGCATAAGTTATACTCTATACATAGTTATGTTGTATACACAAGTTGGTGTACAGTGTCTGTGGTCTTATAGAAAGGGATGTAAAGGTGATATCTGACCTCCAGGGAAAAGCAAGATCAAACTCCACGTCAGTCCAAGGCCAATTCCTAGGAGGCACTGATCAGACGTGCCTCCTTCTTACCAGTTCAGACACCAACCACTCCTCCCAAAGCACTCTCTATTCTCAGCCAGGGTCAAATATTTATCACAACAACCACACAGAACTCATAGACAATACTCATAATTATGAGCCTTATTGGGGAAGTTTATAGGTTATAGTTCTGGAGCAGAAATGTTCGGGTACAACTCTTTGGTCAAGGCAGCCTCACTTGGTCTGGCCTCTGCCTTGCTCAGACAATGTTATACAACTCTTTCAGCACTCAGCTCAAAGGCTGTCATCCCTAGCTCCCTGGGTCAGCAAATTTAGTTTCTTCAATTCAAAGACTGGAGGCCACCATGCTGCCCCAGCCCAAAGACATCCAGATGGTCTCCCTGGGCAGGGAAGCCCACCACTGTCTCGTGCTCCAGATCTTGGTTCTGCTTCTGTTGACCCTCTGTCAGAACTCAAAATACTTCTCTGGTGCCGTGTTTCTGTCCCTGGATTGAGGAGTTTCATACGCAGGAATGGTAGGGTCCAAAAGCCATGCTCTAATCTTGCCTCTTCTCTTTCGATCTTAGTGGAGATGTTCCCTTTCTGCTTCTGAAATTACTCAGAAGGATGGAAGCATGGATTAGTCCCCACACCAGAGTTCCAATTTTTACAATGGTACCTAACTCTATCAGCGTGTGACTCTACCTTCTCTTACCCAGAGCCATCAGGTAAAAAAGGAAATACACCCACCGAGCATCCTTCCACCCGGTTATTTGATGAGAATTACAAGGACGATGGCCAGAAGGGACATGTTAAGTATTCGTTGCACTGCAGGCCTTAAAAGTTTGGGGGCAGCCCCCTGAGACATGAAGGAGAACATCTAGGTTATTGGTTTCTACTCATACAGAGCAATAGAAAAGCAAGATGCGAGTCCGCAGCGCAGCTAGGTAGATGAGGAACCACGGCCTCCTCGACCCCGAGACCTGTAGAATTAGACAGTGCCCCATGACCATTAAGAACCACTCTAACCAGAGCCACAAGAGATGGAGCCTGATAGTATGGAGGAACACGTGGAGCAGGACTTCACATTCCTCACAACCAAACCCCAAGCAACGTAGACTTATTGGACCGGTTGAGATGAGAGGATTCTCTGAGATCATTGTCCTCACGCTACTGTTCAAATCTTGAACCAAAACTAACCCCCGAGGTCACCGTGTGGCTAAATAGTAGGCTGGTGCACCAAAGAATCAGCGTCATGTCACAAACACACTGCGCTCCTTTAAAAAATGTGGGAAGAAGTGGTCAGCAATTACTCTGCAGCAAAGGTGAGAATGTAAGGGGCTTGGGAAACGAGAGGAGTGAAGATGGAATGACCACAGCGGAAATAATCAGAATATCCGTGCATTGTGACGATGCAGCCAACGTCACTGACATTGAGGGGGACCCATGTGCCTGTGTCAATCTCCGCTGACGGCACAAGCAGAAATTATTTTTTAAATGTCTGCAACGGGCTCTCTTTTCTTCTTGATAAAAGCCGAGATCAGTGACACGTTCCATATCTGTGACCTGGGCTTTGTGTAATTGTTCAACCACGAGCCTTCCCAGTTGCTAAGCACACGGCTCTCGGGGTTGTCAGTCCTGGAGGTCAAATGTGAGCGCAGGGATCGTGCACACTTCACAGTGCAGGGGAGTCAGTGGTGCACGCTTACAACTCATGCTTTCAGTGGCGAGAACTGGACTCAGAATGTCTTGGATATGGCTGCTTTTACTTTCATTGCTGTGTTCGCTTTAGAATCTCTGTGGCACCCTACCGTCCATGCTAATCAAAATCAAACATGGGACCACTGAGGATGCTGGCATCGCTTCTTTCATCTTGGGTGCCATGAAAATCGTGCCATACGATTGAAAACTCTGTCACGTTGCTACTCCATTTGTAGGAAGCAATGCTTCAGAATACATTTGACTTGAGCTTTCATTGAGTTGTGGTGGGTAGAGAAACCCATAACTCAGTTTAGCATTAGTTTTTATAACATAAACTATGTATGGGCGTGATGGAGGAAATTTGAAGAACCTTGCAAAAACAGTTGGAAAAGTCTTTTAGAGAGAAGTTATCTTCTTTTTTTTTTTTTTGTCAAATGGTATAGGATGTCCCACGGGGCATTACAATGTCAAGACTGTATCTACTCCATATTTTCAAGGGACCAACTTCAATGCTATTTGAATCCAGGGCTCTAACCAATCGAGAGGGCTTACATTTTGGAAAATACACGATCTACATATATTTTCTATCAGAAAGATTCAATGCAAGATGTTGCTGAAGATCCAAATATAATGACAAAGACTCCATTCTGTCACGCTTGTCAAAGTGCCAACGCTTGGGTAAGAAATGCCTTAAATAAGGTTTGAAGTGCTGAGTTTCTTCCTGGCAAGAAAGATTTCTGGCAGTACCATCAAAATTAAATAAGTATTTATATTTGGGATATCGGAGGGTCTCAATCAAACTTCAAGACTCCCAGGAAACTTTAAGATGGTTACCATCGCCGCCTATTTAATTGGATATACATACTTCTTATAGCTACCTTAGTCTGCACTTGGATATACATGCTTCTTATGGCTACCTTAGTCTGTACCATGTTCCGAAATGAGAATGAAGTTCAGGCATCTATGCAAGTTCGGCTCCTTCGCACCATTTATTAGCATGTCAACCTTCGGCAACACATTGGCATTGCTTCGTTGCGGGCTGTCCCTAAAAAGGATCTAACAAAAACGCATACAAAGTATAAAAGTATCCTCCCTTGCCTTTAGGAAGATACAGGCACTTAAGAACAGCTACCATTCTCTCTTCATACAGGGTATTGGACCATACACATCTTATTCGTATTTGGGAGAATTCCATTAAAATCCACATCCGATCCTGCCCTACCCCTAGTGCCTACCCCTGCCAATGTGTCACACTTACGGTCTTGATGCTTACTGCCACTCTACTTTGTTCTCTGCTGTACCTCTTAGGACCAAATTTCACTTCACTTTCAAGTAGAAAGCCAACACTGAGATTGAGATCATACATCTTATTGTTGGTTTCGTCATGGGATTCTGGGTAAAGTCCAATAAAATTTCCATAGTGTTTGGGGAAAGGTTTTGCTGGCGGTCTCATGGTTTTGTTGTTGTTTTCATTTGCCATCTTGTTTTATCATTATTTTTAATTGGGAGTTAACTCATACATAATATCATCCCATCGTTCAATCACGTCAAGCAGGACCGTACAGTCGCTTCCACAGTCAGTTTCCAAACATTATTTTCCTTCCTGGACTCCTTGACACTGTCTCCCCCACCCCACCCCTCTCCATCAGTCCTCATTCTACTGTAGGTTCATCAATCCTGGGTTTCATATTCAAAAAAGCCAACACACAAAACCCCATATAATACATATAAACATGTAAAGGGGAAGACAAAAGGGTGTCTCTCAATGACATAACACATCTGAGATAAACCTTAATATAAACAAACAAAATACAGAAAAATTTGAAAACCAGATCGGGTCCAGCGTGCATCAGAGGTGGGGAATCAACTGACAAAGTTTTAACTGTTCAAGGGTCAGGTTCATGCCTTTGACCTTCTATCCTCATCTCTCCAATGCACTCTGCTTAGCGACTACTTCCCCCCCCTCAATTATGGACCGAGGGAGATCACGGAAGGCTTATTTCCTATGTAGTTCCCACAAATGTCCCCACTGTCACCTACAGTCTTCTGCAAACTGGATCGCTACAATTTAGGCTCTGATGCTCATCCCTCCTTCGACTTCAGGTTATATGATTTACAATCATACATTTGCAGAAATCCTCACAACGGGAACAGAAAAATCACAATGATAAATGGAGGAAAAATTGAAATTGTCCACAATTTCACTCTATTCAGAGCAAGAAAAATGTCTGTGGAACTACTAGTCAAGAAATCAGACATATTCTTTGGGGGCAAGTCTGCTGAGAGAGACTTTAAGGTTGTAAAAAACAAAAATGTCACTTTGCTGGCTATGATGCACCTGACCCAAGCCACATCCATGCCTCATGTGCATGGAAAAGCCGGCCATTGCAAAGGGAAGACAGAAGTCAAAGAGGTGAGAAGTTCTGTTCTCAGGATGTTGTCCATGGGGGAATTACCAAGCTCCTAAACAGCGTGGTTTGTTAGTGTCCAAAGATAAGCCTCACTCATGTACACACACACACACACACACACACACACACACACACACACACCAGTTTTTAAGTAGCAGTTAAGCACAGTTTTATAAAAGCATAGAGTCACCCCAAAAAGCTATGGCCTTGGGTTCAGAAGATCACAGGCTTGTGGGTGCAGAGTCATGTGGATCCAAAGGGGGTGGAAACATGGCAGGCCCTCTCAACTCTCCGGATCTGCAGCAGATTCCCAGCAAGCAGGAAAGAGAAGTCCAAGAGCGAGAACAGTTCCCAGGGTCTCCCAAAAGGCTTATGCCAAAAGGCTTACGACACCAAGGAGGTTTCATTAGACTGTGACCTGATTGTCAGGTTGAACTCTATCCTTAGCCAAGAGGATTTAGCTGACATAAAATCATCTCACCAACATGCTCCCCATGGCTGTTTTTCAATTGAGTACTCTGTTTTTGCTCATGCATGCAGATGACCTTGACTCTGGGTGTTAAACCATGATACTAATTCCAAGATCCTTTTTCTACTTCCTTTCAGATCACAGTACTCAATTCTGATCCTTCGTGGAGGGGACTTCTGTATAAAATAGAATTGTATAAAAGATAATCTCAGACAATCTATTGGCAGAGTGTAATAGGTGATGTACATGTGTTTAAATAACTCACATAAATGTAATCATTTTGTAGCAGTCTCCAGGGATAGTATTATACAGTGCTTAGTTAAAATATCAAAAATCAAACTCATTGCCACTGAGTCAATTCTGACTCCCAGCGACCCTAAAGGACAGGGTAAATCCCACAGTTGGGCTTCTGAGATAACACACCTTCACAGGAGCCTAAAGTCTCGTCTTTCTCCCACGGAGTGGCTGGTGATTTTGAACTGCTGATCACGCAGTTTGCCACTCCAGTGAAACCCACAAAGCACATGGATTGCCCTCAGTTCACAGCCTTGTTTATAAATGTTATAGTCATTGTACCATGGAAGCAATTAAAAAATAACTTAGTGTAACTGGCTATCAAAAGATGTAGTGTCTGCGGTCTTAAAGGCTTCAAGATAAACAAGCAGCCATCTGGCTGAGAAGCAACCAAATCCACATGAAAGAAGCTCACCAGCCTGGGTGATCACGAGGTGTTGATGGATAAGATATCAGGCATCAAAGACCCAGACTAAAAATATATTATCGGTGTGAATGAGGGGGAGGGCAGAGTGGAGACCCAAAGCCCATTGGACATCCCCTTGTCCAATGGGTCACAAGGAAGAGATGAGTCAGTCAGGGTGCAGTTCTTTAATACTCCCTCCCCCAAATTATCATAACACCAATTCTACCTTGCAAATCGGGCTAGACCAGAGCATGTACAGGTACAGATAAGAGCTTGCAACACAGGGAATCCAGGACAGATAAACCCCTCAGGACCAATAATGAGAACAGCGATACCAGGCGGGTAGGGGGAATGTGGGGGGAGATAAGGTAGAACCAATCACAATGATTGAAATATAATGACCCCCAACAAGGGGACGAACAACAGAAAAGTGGGTGAAGGGAGACAGCAGTTGGTGTAAGACATGAACAATTTTTTATCAATTATCAAGGGTTCATAGGGAGGGAGGATGGGAGAGGGAGAGGAAAAAATGAGGAGCTGATACCAAGGGCCCAGGTAAAAAAGAAAATGTTTTGAAAATGATGATGGCAACATATACACAAATGTGCTTGATGCAATGGATATATGTATGATTGTGATAAGAGCTGTAAGAGCCCGCCCAATGATTCAAATAAAAAAAACTCTTTAGAAAAAAAACAAACAAATGTTTTACCCCAAAAATCCCCATTGACTCTCCTTGTTTGTCCCTGAACTCATCTTGTTCAAAAGATAAAGAAAATGAATAGTTTTACAAAGGGATCCACTTACAGGTGTGCGCACACATTTACCTTCACTACCGTCAAGTTGACACTGACTCATAGTGACCCTGTGGCACAGGGCAGAGCTGCCCTGTGAGTTTCTGAGACTGGACCCTTTACGAGAGTAGAAAAATTCCTCTTTCTCCCAAGGAGCAGCTGGTGGTTGCAGCTGCTGAAGGTTCGAAGCTCAGTGCGTAATCATTGCATAACCACAATGCCACACATCACAATTATTGTGATGAGGTCATCAAAGGCTTTGAGGAGAATATGTGAGAGAGGATACCGGTACCTTAATGAACTTAAGAACTAGGTCTGGTTCTGCCTGTCCCAGCTTGACTCTGGTGCAGACAAAGCTCTTCCCGACTTTGGATGTCCACAAAAACATTGTGCAGAAAGTCCTCGCTCCTGGGCCTGCCAAATCTGTTCTCTCCTTCTGGACCCGAGGCCATAGCTTTGCCAACATGCTGCTCCAGATCCTCGGTCAGGCCAAGAAGCACCGGGTTTGACACCTCGCCATATTTATTGGAGATGGAGCTAGTGGAGCAGCCATGCGTCTGGTGTTGTTTAATCCCGATGTCAGTTGGCACAGAAAGAATAACCCAGAACCACGGAATCAACTGGGGCCCCGTGAAAGATCTAAGTTCTTTGCAGCGAATCTGGATTCCAGCAAACTCAAGCACGAAGGCCCTGACGTCTAAATGAAATGTTTTCCCATAAAGCTACTTTGAATGAAGATCTCCGCAGAATTTCCACTTAACTAGAATAGCGTTACTCTCTAAATGAACGAAACCATGGTGGTGTGTTGTGGGGGGGTTTGCACTGAATCATAAATATCTGAAACCTGAAAAATAAAATCTTCCCGGCCACCTGGCTCCTCTCTGAAGCCACAGGGTTGAAAGTAACTGATCCAGCACTGGGCTCAAATGGAGCGGACAGCAGGCTATTGGATGAGTCTACTGTCTCTAAGAATGAGCCTCTCCACCTTCGCCCTTTCTCCAGGGTGTGCGTCCACGCCTCTGACAAAGTTCTTGCCAGGTTTCTGTTCTGCATTCCAGCCCCCCCTTTTGGAACAGATGATCTTGCGTCTATCCCGAGGGACCTCTACTTCTCCTAAACTCAGCTTGTCTCCAGTGAATCCTCTCCAGAGCCCCACTCACACGAAAAGAACTGCTCAGAACCACAAAACTGCCCCTGCTCTGTCTGAGAAGGTCTCCTGAGAATCTGCCTTAGATTAATTGACCTTGAGTTTGTCACCTGCCTCTGAGGTGTTTGAATCGTTGCTTTCGGCTTCATCCTAAGGAGTCTGAAAGGAAATATACATAAGGACACAGGTAGTTTGGTGATTCGTCACTGGGTGCTTCATGTGTACCACGTACCTTGTGGCATTTATCACATTCCTAGAAATAGCACACTCATATGTGCGCATAGGAAACCAACACAAGGGAAGTTGTGTGAGTTGAAAAATCATATGCTTCCCATACTTTGGTGCACAAAACATGGTAGAGGAACAAGCCAGGTACAGGTTAAAGGGGTCAATATACAATTCTTTTCTTTGGCATTTGCCACAAAAGCTTCTATTTATTCAAAATAACTTGAAACTTAACTGAGACACAGTAAGACCTATAAACTATTATTTCTATATGGTTACTTTTAAATATTTGATGTCTCATCTTTAAATTGTATATAGAATAGAACATTTCAAAATGAATACTGGCTTCTTTATGATTAATATTCAATTCAGTGATACTATTCTAGAAAATAATAGATGCTTTTATTCTAGAACATATTTGATAAATCACCTGAAAGGTTTACTGAACACCTACTATGTACAAGGCCTTAAGCCAGGTGCCGCATGAGAACCCTGGCAGGCCTAATGGGCTATGTTTTGGGTTGCTAAACACAAGTTTAGCTGTTTGAAGCCACCAGCCGCAGTGCAGGAGAAAGATGAGGCTTTCTGATCCTGTAAAGATTTACAGCCTTGGGAACCCAAAGGGACAGTTCTCTGTCATAGATTTGCTGATGAGTCAGAATGTGCCTGATATCAGTGAGTTTAGGGATACAAAGGTGGGTGAGGCATTCTCCTGTCTTCTAGTGTGCAGGGATTAAGACAGCCACATGTCGGCATGGACAGAGGGTACGGAGTCACTATGTTTAAAGATCAAGAAAGTAGTTTTAATAATAGTGGCATGATCTTTGCCTGTGGCTAAGAGGAGGAATAAATATGTACCCAGGATGCAAATTATGTTCGGTTTAATTGTCTCTGTCACATGGAAAGAGCAGCTGCTCAGGTGTGTAGACAGATGCTAATACTCCTTTGGGAGCTTTTAATTTGTGCCTTCTTCGGGGGCGAAGCACCCACAGATTTCAGTGGAAGTGACATTTATTAAGAACAATGCGGCACAAGACCTTCTAAACGGTTCTCCGCCGTGCATGGCTTCTGCCTCAGCGTCTGTAGCAGTGAACAAGTCAGCCTTCTCAATGACAAAATCCGCATTGCTGTGTCTCGTGAATTCAGGGAACATGTCATCACGCCGCTTCACCTCGTGGACCACATTAATAATTCAGTAGTTTGTATACATTTCCATGCCGTCCCTTGTGAAGACGCTGACACTGTAGAATACGAACGGTGCGGGGAGGGGAGGGTCGGAAAGACCGGCATCGTCGGTTGTGGGTCATGCTCCTACGATGCCTTTTGGTACAGGGTCTCCAATATGTTTTCCTTCTGGAACAACCCTAACTGCGGCAGCAGTAGAGTGAGCTTCTCATCGAGGGCATGTAAAAACGTTTGTCTTTTAGACAATGAGTTTATATAAAGCTTCTATGCGGGAAGAGTCCAGAGAGAGGTCTCTTGGGAACCACCCATCTGGCGAAGATTTTTATTGCTGTTGGACTACAGCCGTGGCAAGAGCAAAATGAGCTGCTGCTGCCAGCCATTCATCCTGTCCTGCTGGACGAAAGACACTGCTTCCTAATTGGAGCTAGGTCATGACATGAACGGTAAAGGGTGGCAGTCATTACTGACTCGTGGCTTAAAGAAATGACCAAACAAAAAAATGATCTGCACTCAATCAGACTGTGAAATAGTGTTTAAAAAGAGAAACCAGAAACACTTCATTACAATGTTATCTTCACACATCGATTTAAACCAGATTCTTTTAAAAGAACTAATTAGGAAACATTTGGTGTGTATGTTCATTCAAACAAGATCATTTTTAGAAGCAACTTCAGAGTGTTTTGAACAGAATCTCATTTTTCTGAGTAGGAATCGACCTGACAGTAGTGGGGTTGGGTTCTAGAGATTATCACTGTCTCTTGGACGAGGTTTATGAATATTAGAACATATGAAAATATGTGGCTACTACACAAAAACACAATGCTCTCATTTTAAAAATCCATGAATATGTTTGAGAATTTAGTATGTGACAAATTTGGTATTTCAAGAGTGGCAGGCAAAAGAACCATTCAAAATAACAGCAAGGCCTGTGGCAATCTAGTCAAGAGCTCTGTATTGGGCCTTTTACAAAAAATAGATTTTTAAAAGGTTACAAAAAATTGATTTAAAAAGGTTAAATGTCTAGATATATAAATCTAAACTGCAAAAATTATAAAGGACAAAGGATGAAACAGGTTTACATAATTTCGTGATAAAGGACTTTTGCAGCATGATATGTAATCCAGAAAGGAGAGTAAAATGCCAACACATAAAGAGTCTTCTATCAAGGGTAAGGTAACTTAAAGAAGAGGTATAGCTATAACCCAGATGGGGACGGAGCATGATAGTGGGGCAGGAGGAAGGTCAAGGGAAGTGGAGGAGAGAGCTGGGAGGCAGAGGGCATTTATAGAGGTCTAGACAAAGACATGGACATGCAAATATATATATGAGGATGGGGAAATAGATCTATGTGTCTATATTTATATGTTTAGTATTAAGGTGGCGGAAGGACCTTGGGCCTCTACTCAAGCACTCCCTCAATGCATGAATACTTTCTTCTATTGGATTGGCATTCTATGATGCTCACCCTCCCGACACAACTACTAAAGCCAAAGCGGGTGAACAAGTAAATGTGGTGAAGAAAACTGATGGTGCCCGGCTATCAAAAGAAATGGTGTCTGGGGTCTTAAAGGCTTGAAGGTGAACAAGCGGCCATCTAGCTCAGAAGCAACAAAACCCACATGGAAGAAGCACACCAGCCTGAGCGATCACAAGGTGTCAACGGGATCAGGTATAAGGTATCACCAAAAAAAAAAAAATCTTACCATAGTGAATGAAGGGGGAAGTGCAGAGTGGAGACCCAAAGCCCATTTATCGGCCACTGGAGACCCCCTCACAGAGGGGTCTAGGGGAGGAGACGAGTCAGTCAGGGTGCGACGTAGCATGGATAAAGAATACAGCTTTCCTCCAGTTTCTAAATGCTTCCTCCCCCCACCCCCCACTACCATGATCCGAATTCTACCTTGCAAGTCTGGACAGAGCAGAGGTTGTACACTGGTGCATATGGGAGTTGGAGGCACAGGGAATCCAGGGTGGATGATACCTTCAGGACCAGGAGTGTGAGGGGCTATACTGGGAGAGTAGAGGTTGAGTGGGTTGGAGGGAGGGAACCGATTACAAAGATCTACATGTGATCTCCTCCCTGGGGGACGGACAATGGAAGGGGGGTGATGAGGGGAGGCGCTGGATAGGGCAAGATATGACAAAATAATAATTTATAAATTATCAAGGGCTCATGAGGGAGGGGGGAGCAGGAAGGGAGGGGAAAAAAGAGGACCTGATGCAGGGGGCTTGAGTGGAGAGCAAATGCTTCGAGAATGATTAGGGCAGGGAATGTACAGATGTGCTTTAGACAATTGATGTATGTATATGTATGGATTGTGATAAGAGTTGTATGAGCCCCTAATAAAATGTTTTTAAAAAGTTATATGAGCCCCCAATAAAATTATTTTTTAAAGTTTTTTAATATTCATGTTTATCTTGTTGCCAAAAGCACACAGAAACACAAACCAATCCAGTAGTAGCTACGTGTTCCAGTTGATGGCAGGGATTACATTCTTGAAGTTGGGCAATAATTCTCAGCTTCTTTTTCAGAACTGTCTTTCTTCCATTAACAAATTCCTTACCCTTAAAGGGCCCATCTAGTTACTAAACTTGCTGTGATCCATTTGATCCTGTAAAGCTGTTCTTAAAAGAGCCTACTGCTCCGGGCAGACGCTGTGTATGAGCTCAGCTGGACGACTTCTTGGCTTTAAGAGGAGCTCAGGGAACATTTTTGATTTAAGGTCTAAAGACCATCTCAGGAAGTATTTGTATGGGCTCATTCAACCTTCATGTTTCCAGGAAGTTTGGATTCCATGAGAATTTGATGTTAGATCAGACTTTTTTTTTAAGTCACCAAATTTTTTTTAATTGGGGGCTCTTACAGCTCTTATAAAATTCTATGCATCAATTGTATCAAGCATATTTGTACATAGCTTGCCATCATCATTTCCAAAATATTTTCTACTTGAACCCTTGGTAAAAGTTCCTCTTTTACCCCTCACTCCCCCACCCTCCCACCCTTACGATTCCTTGATCAATTATATATTATTTTTATTTCACTGTCCATTATCTCCCTTTACCCATATTTCTGTTATTGTCACCTTTGGGGGTGTTATATATCCAATCTTGTGATGGGTTCCCCCTTTCTCACCCTTCCTCCTTCCTGACCACCCCCGTACCCTCATGATATCGATACCCCCACTACTGTTCCTGAGGGGCTTATCTGTCCTGGATTCCATGTGTCCAGAGCTCTGATCTGCACCAATGTATGTTCTCTGGTCTAGCTGGATTTGTAAGATAGAACGGGGTCATGGTAGTGTGGGGTGGAGGTAGAACTATTCAGGAACTAGAGAAATAATGTATGATTCATCAGTGCTATACTATACCTTCATTGACTCATCGTTTCCTTATAACCCTTCTATAGACTTGTTTAAAAATAAAAAACCTTTATTTGAGAGATAAAATTCAACTAAAAGACAAATGAGAGGGGAAATAGATTTGTACCGTACATAAAGATAAAAGACTAATATCTAGATGTTTGTAGTATGATCTATTAATGAATATGTAAAAGTCCAAGAGAAACTTAAAAAATAATGTAATCAGTAAATTCATGAAAGATTAGCGAGGAAAAGCTAGTACGCTTATGAGTAAATGACTCATTTCATTAGCTATCAAATTTATGCCAAGTAAACCACAGCAAGATATCACATTTACATATTTTCAATATTTCCAACGAATGATAACATCTTGTAATATTTCCAAAGAATGGTAACATCTGCCCATGGTGAAGGGAAATGAGCGTACTGTGCTGGTGAAAACATCTATGAGCAAATGGATCCTGCACCATCCTGATCATTGTTCTTATGCTTCAGCCCAGTGTTGCAGCCGCCGTATCCATCCGCCTTGTTCAAGGCCTTCCTTTCTTCCCGGCCCCTCGACTTCACCAAGCACGATGTCACTTTTCAGGGACTGGTCTCTCCTGATTGATAACAAATCCAAAGAGTCTCGCCACCCTTGCTTCGTAGGAACATTCTGGTTGCACTTGTTCCAAGACCGGTTTGTGTGTTCTTTCAGCAGTTCACGGCATTTGGAATCTTCTTCGCTGCTGCCAAAATTCAAGTCCATCAACTCTACTTCTCTCAAGAACTCACTGCCACCAAGTCGCATGCTGACTCATAGCAACCCCAAAGGACACGGTAGACTGCCCCTGTGAGTTTCCAAGACGGTAACTCTTTATAGGAGTAGGAAGCCTCATCTGTGTCCCTTAGAGTGGCTGGTGACGTGTAACCACTAGGCCACCAGGACTCCTTCCATTCTTCCTCATTCTTCCTCATTCCATGTCTATTGAATAAATGGACAGTATGCATAGCCTTTATGCCAGCAATTTCACTAGGAATTCCATTTATCAAACTAAAAATTATGCCCAGGAATTTCTGTAGGAATTCCAACTCTACAGGTCTATACTACAAAAATACAAGCTTACAAAAGTGTGTGTCTCTATCCATTTATATCCGTCTATATTCACAGATGCTCACTGAAATGGTTGTTTTTTTTAAAATTCTAAGGTCAATTTTTATTTCTACAAAAAAAGGCAGTCAAAACAATATAAAACACATCAAGAGGGTCTCACGGGAGTGAGCTGTAGGTGGAAGGTGGATTTCGGCAAAGGCTGTGGGTCCCAAGGGAGCAGGGAAGCCACCTTGTTCCTGGGCCGGCCAGCTCCTGGAGAGACGGCAGGCGTGGCACCGACTCCAGGCCAGTGCCATGTAAAGTGGAGTCCCACCACGTGTGAGTCCGCAAAGGACTGAGCTGAGTCGAGGTGGGACAGAGAGGGGCTGCGGTGGCTCCGTGCCCGGTCAGACAGAGCTTGGTGACAGGTGCACTTGGGGGTTCCACGTGGACTTTGCGGCTTCAGCTTCGTCTGCAGGGCTGCAGTGAGCAGGGCTGCCCTGGGGCTTGACGTGCATTCTCTGGTGAGGCGTACGGGGGTCTTCCTCGGGCCCACAGGCCTGTTGCTGCGGGTTTCCCCCAGCAGGCCGGGGCCAGGCCAGAGGTGTCAGTCACAACCCAGGTAGCGAGGGTCAGCTCACAGAACCAACATCCGGGTCTCATGGGCATTTTTTTTTAAACATAGAAGTTGGGCTTCCCTCTTTTTTTTTAAATCCCCAACAAGGGGAGTAGGGTGTGTGTTTGTGTGTGTGTGTCTTTAAGGATGCTATATAATGGAGCCGGGAAGACTAGAACCGACTCCCACGCCAGGCAGTGCACCACGGAGGAAAGGCCAGGCGAGTGCCAGCTGTACCTGAGGTGGTGGCGGCGGCAGTCTGGGCCTGGGCGGTGAACAGAAGCAGACACTAAACTGAAGGCAAGAGTGTGGGGTTGGGAGACGGACAGGGGCGGGGGTAGGGCCAATCACTATCTTTTTTTCCTCCCCCTTTAAAAAAACAAAAATAAAATCTCAGGGGCTACTGGCTGTCAGTTGGAGCTTCTGGGTGAATTTGGACAAAAAAAGAGACACCATTTCTTTTTGAGGTGGATGGAAGCAGTGAATTTTAAAGCAAAGAGCAGGAGGAGAACATGGTAAAGTTTAATCCTTTCGTTACAGGCTGTCTAGACCACTTTTGATTAAGAAACTGTAGAAAGCTAGTGACTGCCACAAGCGGACGCCGGGCGGTGGCGCGTGCGTCAGTTCTCCACAGAGTCCTGCTTTGCGGGGGAGGGGGTCTGAATGCACTGCTGGGGTCTCCGCTCACACTCGCTGCAATCAGCCGCGGCAGATTTTAGTCCACAGGTCGCTTTTCCCCGTATTTCTTTGTAAACTCTTCGGCGTTCTTACAGAATTTTTTACGGTCCTTAGAGTACTCTTCGGCTAGGTCGGCCCGGAGTGGGTGTTCAGGCTGGGGGTCGTTGACCAGGGCTATGAGGGACTGGATGACGCGGTCAGTTTTGGTGGCTGGCTTCCAGTTTTCAGCGCTAATCACGGGCAGACCTGCCCCTTCTCGTCGATGTTCGGGTGGTAGATCTTTGTTTTAAAGGTGATCTTCGGTGGTTTGAAGGGGTACTCTGCTGGAAAGTTGATTTCAATTCTGAAGGCCCCCTTATCATAGGGAGGGTTGTCAGGAACAATAAGCCCTTGCCAAGTCAATAAATTAGCTTCATCAACCTGGATGTTACGGAAGGTTTTCATTCCACATTTGCGGATTTCTTCAAGCTGCTTCATCAACCTCCTGCTGGCCGCCATCTTGGATCTGGTGCTGCTGCTGTCCCCGAAATGGTTTTTATAATAGCTAAAAATTGAGGAGAAACTAAATGCAGAGGAAAATGGTTGCTTCAGTTACAGAATATTCATCCAATGGGAATTCATGGAGCAGTTAAAAAAATCAGTAAGTACTGACATTGCAAACGCATGGCATGTCCTATTCAAACTCACTGCCATTAAACCACTGCAGACTCCTCGGGAGCTGACAGGACAGAGTGGAACTGCCTCTGTGGTTTTCCAAGGCTGTGAATCTTCATGAGAGCAGAAAGCCTCACTGTCTCCCTCAGAGTGGTTGCTGGCTTTGAACTGCCAACCTTGTGGATAGCAGCCCAAATCGACACCAGCTGGACCACCAGGACCCCTTGAACAATGTTAGAATACAAAGACACACTTGGTGGTGGCATCAGGAATTGGGAAGAAAAGAGGCTGGAAAGAAGAAAAGGGAAAGAGTCACTTCTGTGCATACACATAGGAAGAAAAAAGAAAAAGAAAGTTTAGGTTAACAGCAATTTTGCCTTTTTTGTTTCCTTAAATTTAAGGTACTTTTTAATGATAGGTAGGTACTCCTTTCATATTTAAAAAAATTCACCTTGAAAATGTAATTCTTATACCTTCAGGACCAAGGGTGTGAGGGGCGATGATGGGAGAGTGGAGGGTAAGTGGGTTGGAAATGGGGAACTGATTACAAGGATCCACATGTGACCTCCTCCCTGGGCGATGAACGGCAGAGAAGGGGGGAAGGGAGACTCTGGATAGGGCAAAATATGACAAAATAACAATGTATAAATTACCAACGGCACATGAGGGAGAGGGGAGCGGGGAGGGAGGGGAAGAAAAAGAGGACCTGATGCAAAGGTTTCAGTGGAGAGCAAATGCTTTGAGAATGATTGGGGCAGGGAATGTGCAGATGTGCTTTACACAATTGATGTATGTATATGTATGGATTGTGATAAGAGTTGTATGAGCCCCTAATAAAATGTTTTAAAAAAAGAAAATGTAATTCTTGAAGGATGAATGATAAAGATGACATACTTGAGGCAGGAAGGAAATTTAGGAGATTAAATGACCTTAGGAAAGACTCAAGGTCGAGACAAGGGGCTGAGAAGGGAGGAGTTGTGATGACATCATGGACAACGGGACTTAAGAGGAGAATCTGGCTGGCAAGGTTTTAGGGTTCCCAACTCCTGGTCCAGTGCTCTTTCGGATGATCTTCCTAAAGGTCCATAAAGGGGTGCCATTTTCCCATCACATTGTCCTCAAACTGAGACTATCAAGCAATATCACATGGGACCCCCCTCTGACTTTACCGTGGGGACACACAGAGCACACTTATTGCGAACACAAAACCCAGGCTTCCCAGTCCCAGCGTAGCAAGGATTTCAGCTCTGAACTCCTACTTACATGTTTCCACATGAGACACATGAAAGCACTATCACCTGGCCAAGGGCCCCGTGGGCTGCTTTTTGCAGCTGGATGACCTGAAGGTGGTGGTCCATTACATCAGCCTGCTCCTTGGGGACCGGCAAACCGCTCTGTCTCCAAGGAAGACAGGTGTCCCTTCAGCCACCCTGCCTAAACCCAAACTGTGTGATGTGTACACAGCTCATCCTGAAGTCTTCTGGTTCCTGCTCCCTGAGTCCTGCTCATCAAGATGAGACTTCACCTACTTAGAATTTGCTCCTAATTGAGCAATGTTTCAGTCTAATCATTGCAGATCTCATTGTTTGTAGTCACTTCCAGGCCTTTGGACCAGCCTGCTTACATGCATAATTGACCAAAGCATATGGGGTAAGCGACGTCACACTGGTGGCTGCTAATTTCATGTGGGCCACCGCTCTGAAGGCGGTGCTTTTCATTTGATTACTCAGGAACAGATGTCTAAACATCTTTTTTAAATATGGTGCAAACTTTCCACCTTTAGTTCTTGCTGTGTAACTTGGAAAGTTTATGTTTATCAAACTAGAGAGGCTGAACAGATGTTGCAGGATATTTTTATAGCATTTCTAGAAAACACATCCAATGTGTTCTATAGAACACATCCGATAATTTTGGAAGTTTTCATTTGTTTAATAAAGGAATACCTTTGTTTGGAGCCTCTGAGTTGTGCAAATGGCTAACACACTCTTCTGATAACTGGGAGGTTGGTGGTTTGAGTCTACCCAGAGGCACTTCCCAAGAAATGCCTGGTAATCTACTTCCACAAAACCAGCCATTGAGAAATCTTTGGAGAACACTTCTAACTGACACAAATGTGGTTGCCCTGAGAATGAGCTGACTCATTGAACTATTTGCCTATCTACCCCCGCCCCCGCCTGCCACACAACCTTTGCCTCTTTGAAACATCCAAGTCCAATGGTACACTATCATTTTGTTTAATACTACTGTTTTAATTTTATGTATCGGTAGAGTGCTACAGATAGCATTTTTGTAGGAAACAAGACTCCGGATAGGGCAAGATATGACAAAATAATGATGTATAAATTACCAAGGGCACATTAGGGAGGGGTGAGTGGGGAGGGAGGGGAAAAAAAAAAGAGGACCTGATGCAAAGGGCTTAAGTAGAGAGCAAATGCTATGAGAATGATTGGGGAAGGGAATGTATAGATGTGCTTTATACAATTGATGTATGTATATGTATGGATTGTGATAAGAGTTGTATGAACCCCTAATAAAATGTAAAAAAAAGAAAAGAGGAAAAAAAAGAAAATGATTAGGGCAAAGAATGTACAGATGTGCTTTATACAATTGATGTATGTGTATGTATGGACAGTGATAAGAGCTGTATGAGCCCCTAATAAATTGTTTAAAAAAAAAGAAATACAATTCACCACAATGGATGGATGGATGGATTGTGTAAGAGCTGTAAGAGCCCCCAATAAAGTGATTTATTTTTAAAAAAAAGAAATTTAAAATATATCGGAGAACTGAAGTGGTAGGATAGAAGATATGTGTAAGACCTCTCTCTCTCTTTTTATTCTTTCAGTAAGATTAGACAAGCTTTCTGATTTTTAAATTGTTACGTGTCCAGATCCACATCTCTGTGAAGTTGCATATTGATTTACAGACACACAAAGGCAGCAGTCCTGTTTTGCTCCTATAATGCAATAGAAAAACATTTGGCTTGTACAATTAAGATAATCTAGTTACGCCGCAGACCTAATGTCTTATTATGAATGTGAGTGATTTCTGTCAGGTGTCACATGGAAGAAAATATGATTTTGCCTGTCTCTTGACAGGAGGTAATTTGCAATTTCTGTAGCTGAATGCTTTGCTTGAGAAGGATTTTGACATCGCCGTGGGGTGGGGGGCGGGCTAGTACCACTTGCACATGAGATAGCTGATATGATTTACTGGTAGCATTTCGAAGCAGGAGCCTGTGACTGGTTGAAAGTCGCAAGTCCAGTCAATCAGTCCGTTGCCTCCGTTGATCTCAGCTCCTGGCTCTGGACTGGAGTTGCATATGCACGTTGGGAATAAAGAAATGATTTCTAACTCAATCTCTCTGTCACCTTGGTTTTGCGGTCTCAATTCATTCCAGTTCTCTTGCACTCTCTCGCTCACACACAGCCAGATGGGAATCATGATGACAGGGACGTGAAGTACTCTTTACAGAACATCTTGGTTTGCCTTCACATAGCACCCAGGCATAATGGTGGACACCTGTCCATTACAAGATATGCTGAGCTTGACCCTGAGGCCAGTGTTGAGTAGCAAACCACAGGAAAAAGAACAAAGTGCTCTTCAATATTCGTTGAACCCTCTCTCTTTTAGGCCCATAGACCTTGGCTTGTTTTCACTTACATGAGATGACAGCTGAATTTTCAGAAATTCCTAGTCATCTTTCTTGCTTTCAATTTTTTGATTTGTTTTGTTTTCTACAAAAACACTAACTGTAGCACTCTAGCAATCCAGAAAAAAACATCAACAACAGAATTTTTAAAATACCAACAGTGTTTTTACCAATGGAATTTATTTTACTTTAATATATATAGTGATGTACTTTATAACTATACAGGCTACAACGGAGCCTTGGTGACACAGTGGCTCTGAGTTGGGCTGCTAACCCCAAGGTCAGCAGTTTGAAACCACCAGCTGCTTTGAAGAGAGAAAGACGATGCTCTCTACTCCCATAAAGAGTTTCAGTCTCCGAAACCCACAGGGGCCATGCTACCTTCTCCTATAGGGTCACTGTGAGTCGGGATCAGTTTTATTTGGATATAGGTAACCAAATATGTGCCATTGCTCTGACCTTGAAGACCGCTCTCTCTTACGTCAGCTGTACACAATGATGGGAGCTTGAGGAGCGCCCTCTGATGTCACGGGCTTATTCCTCCTTCCTTACATTCTTCCTGTGACCACAAGTTCTACTTCAGCACCTCAGAATCCACCTAACTCTTCCGTTCAGCCAGAACTTTGAACAAACCGTGTCATCCGAGTTTGACGTCCTGCTAGCAATTTGCATTTCCATTCCACGTGTTTGTTGTGCACACTTAAGAAACATCTGGGGAGCCTGTTAGCATGTAGGGTCTAATTCCGTATCTCTAGGGTGAAGGTCATTTCTCACCAGGAGGTGAACAGAAACGAACTGGTTCGAAGCCCTTGTTTCAGATGATTTCAAAGCTTCTCGATTGACTGTTAATTAGAAATGGAGACTATGCAGGGCAGGTTTCCTAAGCAAGTTTCAAATTCAAGGATTGCTACTCAACCATTTCAAAAAATTATCTTTGAACAAATGACATCAATACATGTGACTATCTAATCGTGAAGCTCAATCTAAAGCTGGAGTGGAAAACACAGGGGCCTTGGGCAGCTGAAGACCCACGAAATCATCCATACCAGCTCACATCACACGCCTCCCCAAAGAGAATGGTATCAGATCCTCCACACTCACGCCACTGACCCAGGCGACCCGAGAGGGCAAGGGAGCACTGCCCAGGGGTTCTGAGACTGTCACCCTTTAAAGGAGTCCAAGCTTCCTCTTTCTCCCCAGAGTGGGTGGTGGTTCCCACTGCTGTCCTTGCGGTCAGCAGCCCCCATGTAACCACTATGCCACCAGAGCTCCTGATTGTGGTTGCGAGGTGCCATCGAGTCGATTCCAACCCACAGCGACCCTGTGCACACAGAACCCCACACTGCCTGCTCCTAAGCGATTCTCACAAGGGTTCCTAAGCCTGAGGCCCTGGCTGCAGCCATCGTAGCAATCCATCTCTTGGAAGGTCTTCCTTTTTTTTTCCCTGCTGCCAAGCATGATACCCTTCTCCAGGGCCTGGTATCTCCTGACACTCTGTCCAAGTATGTAAGACAAAAATCCCACCACCCTTGTCTCTAAGGAGCACTCTGACCATTTGTCCTTTCAGTAGTCCATGGTACTGTCACTATTCTTCTCCAGCACCGCAATTCAAACACACGGATTCTTCTTCTGTCTTCCTTAGTCAGTGTCCAACTTTCCCATGCATGTGAGGCAAGGGAGAATACCATGGCTTGGGTCAGGCACACCTCAGTGCTCCAAGTAACATCCTTGCTTTTCAAAACTCTAACGAGGTCTTGTGTAGCAGATTCACTCACTGGACTCCTGTGTAGGGGTGAAGCTAATCCAATGTTTGACCAGTATGGCTCTTGGATGATGTTAAAATATCCCAATGGCCCTTGGCAGAAAAAAAGGCTCCCCAGCCTAAAAGGAAAAATATTTTAAATATAAAGGAATAGCTAATAATCTTTGGTTTGCATGTGATTGCCTGAAGGATATGTCAGCTATTTCTCTTCTTAAATAGTCTAAGCTTTTTCGCTCGGGGCCAGGCTGGTCATAAGAGAGAGGCAGTCTGTGTCTCATGTACTGGTTCTGACCACAGTATGACATCAGTCTACATTTCCAGATGAAATGTTCTATGGCAAGGCACACTCAGAGGGTTAGGGGCAATTTG
Organism: Tenrec ecaudatus; assembly: GCF_050624435.1. Lineage (NCBI taxonomy): Eukaryota > Metazoa > Chordata > Mammalia > Afrosoricida > Tenrecidae > Tenrec > Tenrec ecaudatus. The sequence goes on along the minus strand of NC_134540.1, from coordinate 17,706,026 downwards.
GAAAATTCCCACTAGCCACCAGTTTTCCTCTTGCAGGTTCTCAGAAGCTGCTTTAAGACCTTATTCTTCATGTTCTGTTGGCTTCATATTATCTTGACTCCCTGGTGCTAGGCCAGTGGTTCTCAACCTGTGGGCTGCGACCCCTTTGGGGGTCAAACAACCCTTTCACATAGGTCACCCAATTCATAACAGTAGCAAACTGATAGTGATGAAGTAGCAACGAAAATAATTTTATGGTTGGGGGCGGGGGGGGGGGGGTCACCACCACATGAGGAGCTGTATTCAAGGGTCAGGGTCCCGGCATTAGGAAGGTTGAGAAACACTCACTGTGTTAGGCACCTCAGGCCTAATGGAGGAAACTTGTCCATCACAAAAATGCCAAGTTTGGCCCTGGGGTCAGTGATGACCTCAAATGTTGAGTAAGAAGAATGTTAATAATAAAAGAATTGGGAAAGACCTTTTCTTGTCAAGAGCGCAACTGAGAATGTGGTTTGTCTTGAAAAACTACATATTCCTCCTCCTCATGCCTGAAGGGAAGCTGCCCAGATTTTCCACATTATGCACATGATTTGGAAGGGGGGCGGAAAAAGCAAATAAGGCAGATTGGATTACATCTTTGATTAAAAAAAATTTTTTTAAAAAGGAGAGTCAATTGCTTAAATTCAGCTGTCATTCTGTTTCTATAATCATTGTCTTCTTCACAGGGCAAACTTGGGTTAATCTGGGGACATGGTGTTTTTGAAAGGCTTTTAGGAGCATCCACGTTCAAATTTCTTTTATATAACACAATGTTTAGTGTGACAAAGATGCTTCCTACCACTCCAATCCCCAGCAACCCCATTCATGAACTACAGAAGCCATGCTTAGTTGGACCAGAAAACTGTAGACGCTCTCTATTCATTGAACATTTGTAATACGCAGGGCTAAACACGTGGCTGTCTTTCAGTTAGCCACATGAAGGCGGAAGGGGGACGATACTGCATTGCCTGAACAGAGTGGTTCCCTGAGTTCATTTCCTAAAGCCTTCTGTCAGAACAAGCTGGCTCTTAGGGGAAGACAGCACTGCCCACAGCCATCGGCAACCATCTGCTCCTCCTTACAAACAGGCCTGGGCATCTCCACACATGCCCTCTGGGTGTCCGTGGCGTCCACTGCAGGTGGACAGGCCCAGGCGGGCTCACCAGAGAGGAAGTGGTTGCGGTCCAGTGGCTGCGTACAAGACGACCTTCATCAGGAGTCTGGCAGAGCGGCTTTATTTCCCCGGCCTCCTCTAACCCCCCTCACTTCTCTTGTCTTCTCTTCTCGATGCTGACTGTGGTTCACTGTCTCCTACACTAGGTCATGGCCGTCCGTGCGCTGTCACAGGTGTGTCACTGGGGAACAACACGCTTACGTACAGTTCTCGCATTTTCATCTTTGTTTCCTTGTCTCATTTCAACATTCTCCGACTGGGAAGGTACACCTGAATTCCCAGGAGATTCGCTCCAACTGGACCACACAGGGAGCCTCTAGGTCAGAGCTAGAAGCTCAGGGCAGAAGGACATTTGGTGTTCATGTCTTTTAGAAATGTACTATGAGATTTTTTTTCACTTCATCTCTCTCTTTTGGCTATGCCACCTCTAGGATCTATGGGAACAAAATATGAATTCTAATTTTGAATTATTTTCTCATGTTATATTTTTTTCCATTAAAGATTGTAAAATACATATAAAGCGGGGCATGAGGGTGACTTACTGTGTGTGGGTAAGGAGGACGCACAGACTTAAAATAGTAGTCTGAGACGTAGAGGCAACTCACGTGGTCCTCTTATTTAATCCCTTCATCACCACCCCCCACCCCCAGAGGGGACACAAAGGCTCAGAGTAGTGGTTTGTCTACAATTCCACAGCAAGTAAAGTTAAAACCAGGAGAGACGCTCCTGTTGGCTCTTCTATCCACTGGTGTGGAACACGGAATTTGCCAACTTACTGCAGATGTGTAACCAAATTCACACTCGACTGCCATCGAGTTGACTCTGACTCAGAACAGCCCTCTGCCCCGCATGGTTTCTGAGACTGTAACTCTCTTTGGGGGCAGAAAGACATATCTTTCTCCCGTAGCGGGGTTGGTGGTTTCGAACCCCTGACCTTGTGGTTAGCAGCCCAGCTCACGGCCACTACACCACCATCACAGTGGCCATTTAAAAGCTCTCATGAGGTTTGGTTTGGTTGATTGCCGAGAGCATCAAAAGTATTCAGATGTTTCATGCATGTTTTGAAATATTTTTATAGGATGATAAAAGTGTGTTTATGTAAGACTTTTGCTATATTTAACATTCCCAGAGTCATAAATATATGGTTTGGCTCTGTATTTTAAAAGCAACTTCAAACTCTATAGCTAGTACATAGATTCTGGTAGAGAAATCAAAGAGAATCATAAGGTATTTTACTTCCAATAGCTTTAAGATTGAGCTTAATTACGTAAAGTAGAATTTGCATCTGGGAAATTCTAGCTAAAGAATATGAAACAGATGGAAAACAGAAAACAAATCAAATTCACTGTTTTCAAACCCCAAATTTCTTCAGCACTTATGTATCTGTATTTGATTTGTGTTTGTCTAAAGCTTACCTTGAGCTTCGTTGTGACTTGGATTTTGTCCTTTAAAAAGGTAAGTTGACATCCTAACCCCTGTATTTGTGGATGTGACCGGTTTGGAAGTAGAATCTTGGAGGATATTACCAATTAGGTTAACAGAGGTCGCACTGAAGTGCGAAGCCTTCTAAGCCTCTATGGCCAGTGTCCATGTAAAAGAGAAGTTACGCAGAGACAGAAAAGAGGGGGAAGTTGGCCATGTGAGACTGAAGCTTGAAGCTCTGTGCATTCGGAACGACCAGAAAGTGGGGAGAAGACACGGAACAGCCTCCTTCTCAGGGCCTCGAGAAGGAAACAGCACACCTGATGCCATGCTGTGGCTTCCTAGATCCAAGAACTGTCAAACAGTAAATCTATGCTTTATAGGTATGTGGTATCTGTGCGTGTATACATGCATACATGTGATATGTGTCTATGTGTGTACATGTGTATATCAGTTGAACAGAAACCATAGGAGACTAAAGCCGTTGCTGTTAAGTATTATCCAACACAAAGTGCGATGACCTAGGACAGAGGGGAACTCCCCCATGGGGTTTCTCAGGCTGTAAGTCTCATGGAAACAGACTCCTGCATCCTTCCCCAAGGAGCTGGTGAGTTCAGTTGGCAGACGAGAGCTTAACCCCTGCACTACTAGGGCTCCATTTAGGAGACTAGTGACGTTGTCTAAGTGATCATAGTTTCGGAAAAAATTATTGAAATGTTTATCGTCAACTTCCTAAAAGATATAATCGTTAGAGTCAGACCTCCGAGATTTAATGCTATTGCTTTCTCTCGGCATTCTTAATAATAGCCCAGCGGCTCGGCTGCATGAAATTATATTTTTAGAGTTATTTCTGTAAGATTTAAATACTTTGTAGGACACGCTCCTGGAATAATTATCAGAAGCCATGGGTTGGATGGAATCAATTAATTTTCAAATTTAGCAAGCACGGCTTTTCTGCATATTCATCCCACGAAGTATGCCAAGCGTTGGTTTATTATGACAGTTGGTTTGATGAGAAATGGCAGCAGCTCGTACTGCCTGCACTCTGACCACTCCTGAGCGTCATACCCCGGAGATCAGACTTCCTAGATGTCTTTACTAGTGGTCTCCGTTACCTAGTAACCGCTACAGCATCAGATTGCATAACGGGGGATGATTATGCCAAACCACCGACTTTAATCAAGCCAACACCTATTCGCGGGGAATACAATTCAATCCATGATAAACATTTTTTATATATAAACATCTGCTAGTTGTGGACTTTATGAGTCACTTACTCTTCTCAACCACTTTAGGCCAATTGTGTTACTAGAGAATTTCAAATATAACTTAGTTCTCAGATCCCAAATAACAGTACTAGTGAGACAAAATTCTTAAAAAAAATAATAAAGTGGTAGAATATGAGGATTCTTAGCAATGATGTTTAAATTGCTGTTTAATTTTTAGTGGTGTTGTTCTAACATAGTCCTATTTAAATTATAGAGTAATTGAGTTAAATTGTCTAAGGGATGTTTATTTTCTGGAAATATGCGAATTTATGTAATGATAGTGTACAGTTTTCAGTAGGAAATACTGCAATTTTTCTAAGAATATCAAGTCCCCTCAAATCACATTGTTTTCTAGTTAGAGTCTATTGATTTAAAAGAAAACCCTGCAGCTAATTACAGGTAGGAAATGATTATATCACATAATTATTTTCATTAACAGTGTTGGTTTTTGTCTCAGATCAAGCACAACAATAAGCTTCTTAGCAACATCCTTCCTGTCATTAAGAAGACTCTGCTATACTGAGAGGAAGAGATGGGAAAACGTTATGTGGGGCTGTCTTAAAGTACTGAGGAGATCCCTGCAAGAACTAGCTGATCTCTATTTTAATTGAACTGAACGCTCGTTGAGCCACATTTGAGCAATCGAGGTGGGTGGTGAGGAGGGTTCGGGTGAAGAAGGAAGGTCGCAGTCAGTCATAGTGTTAGGGCCCAATGGTATTTTTTTAAGGACTATAAGTAGTTCTAGGAGATAGATTGAGATAATTCTTTTAAAAATATCATTTTATTGGGTGCGCTTACAGCTCTTATAGCAATGCATACATCCATTGCATCGAGCGCATGCGTACATATGTTGCCATCATCATTTTCAAAACATTTTCTTCCTACTTGAGCCCTTGGTAATAGCTCCTGTTCTCCCTCCTTTCCCCACCCTTGATAAATGATAAATTATTATTTTCATATCTTACATCGTCCATGGTCTCCCTTCACCCACATTTCTATTATTTGTCCCCCAAGGGGTCAAGGTGCTATACAACAATCATTGTGATCAGTTTCCCCTCTCTCCCCCTTCTCCCTACCCTCATGGTATCACTACTCTCATTATTGGTCCTGAGGGGTTTATCTGTCCTGGATTCCGTGTGTCGAGAGCTCTTAAGCTGAACTTGTAAGGTAGAACTGGGGTCATGATAGTGGGGGGTGGGGGTGGGCGGAGGAATGAAGCATTAAAGAACTAGAGGAATGTGTGTTTCTTTGGTGCTATTCTGCACACTGGTTGGCTCGTCCCTTCCTTGTGACCCTTCTGTGAGGGGATGTCCAGTTGTCTACAGATGGGCTTTGGGTTTCCACTCCAAGCCACCTAGTTTGCATTGATATGATTATTTGTTTGGGGTCTTCTGATGCCTGATACCTAATCCTGTCAAAACTTTACGATCATACAGGCTGGTGTGCTTCGTCCATGTGAGCTTTGATTCTTCCATGCTAGATGGCCGTTTTTTTAACTTCAAGCCTTCAAGACCCAAGATGCTATATCTTCTATCTTCAACTCAAGTCCTCCCTCAGTGCAAGAACACTTTGTTCACATAACCTGGCATTCTTCCTGACACGATTGAAGTAAAAATGGGTGCATAACCAAATGTGGTGAGGAAAACTGAGATTGAGATAATATGGGGAAAGAGAGAGACTGCCTATAGGTGGTCTTAAATGAAATAAATAGGTAAGAGGGGGAAATAAAGCAGAGAGAAGCCTAAAGGCAAACTTCCTCATTCCTACACTGCTGTGTCTGTGAGATCAAATAAAGGGACGGTTTGTGTCTCTTCCCTTTCCTGTCCAAAGACAAGAGAAGAACCTATCAAACATTTGCATCAATCTTGTGTGTTCTCCTAATATTTTATCTCTTGTATTATAGAGTGGAAACTGGACAACTACCTGTCACCTGTTTTTGCATGTCCTATCATGATTTTTACAGATAAACATTGGTAATTCATTTGATGACAGAGCAAACTAATTTGGAGCTCCGTCTCATGGCACTCCATTATTATTATTGTATTTTAATGTTTTCAGTAAAATTTTTTTAGAAGTTTATTTTTTTCTTTTGTTATCTGGGTACCTACATCATAATGCTCCCTGACTTCCTTCCCCCAATACGAAAATATTTACCATCCGAGCCTTTACAGAAAATATTTGCTGCCCCATATTCTAGAGAGAGAAATATGCCGTGTAATGCCATCCGTTTTTGAAACCTCAGATTTCCCGCAACTAATTGTTAATGCTATTAGGTGCCATGGAGTTGGTTTGGGTTCAGCGTGACTTCGTGCACAATGGAAGGAAGCGCCGGAGGCATCCTGTCAGTTGTCACCTGTGAGTCCACGGTCGCACCGCTGTCTGTTGGTCTATCCTGCCCACGGTCGCACCGCTGTCTGTCAGTTTATCCTGTCCACGGTCGCACCGCTGTCTGTCAGTTTATCCTGTCCACGGTCGCACCGCTGTATGTCGGTTTATCCTGTCCACGGTTGCACTACTGTCGGTCTATCCTGCCCACGGTCGCACCACTGTCTGTCGGTCTATCCTGTCCATGGTCGCACCACTGTCTGTCGGTTTATACTGTCCACGGTGGCACTGTTGTCAGTCTATCCTGTGCAGGGTTGTCCCACTGTCGGTCTATCCTGTCCGGGGTCGTCCCACTGTCGGTTTATCCTGTCCACGGTCGTCCCACTGTCGGTCTATCCTGTCCACGGTCGTCCCACTGTCGGTCTATCCTGTCCACGGTCGCACTGCTGTCTGTCGGTCTATCCTGTCCACGGTCGCACCGCTGTCGGTCTATCCTGTTCACGGTCGTCCTGCTGTCGGTCTATCCTGTCCAGGGTCTTCTTTTGCGCTGCTCCTCTGCTTCACCAAGCACGATGCTCTTTCCCAGGTACTAGTCTCTCTTGATAACATGACTCACGGAGGTGAGATGAAGTCTTCCCATCCTAGCTCCTAAGGAGCATTCGGGCTGTACTTCGTCCGTGACAGATTTTATTTCCCATAGTACTTCAATATTCTTTGCCAACACCATAATTCAAATGCATCGATTCTCCTTTGGGCTTCCTTATTCAGTGTCCGACTTTCACATGCACATGAGGCAACTGGAAATAAGACAGCTTGGGGCAGGCTCACCTTGGCCCTCAAAGCGACGCCCTTGCTTTTCAACACTAATTAGAAGTGATTAGTCATAGTCACCATCTCCTTATATTTAAATATGAGATGATATGTTAATAGTGAATGCCCCTGAGATTCTGTTTCTTATGGCATTGCTACAGGCTATGTAGAGGCAGTCAGCTGGTGATGGCCTAACTCACTTAGATGGAGCTTCGTGGAGCTAACTAGAAGGCTGGGCTCAGCTAGAACAACGACAATTGACTTTTTACATGGCAGCTCAGAAACTTCAAGAAAGAATATTCAAGGAGATTCATTGGAAACGTCAAAGCTTCCTGTAACCAACTCAAGAAGTCCTGAATGTCACTTTCACCAAAGGATATTGGTCAAGCAAATCCCTAAGGCCAGCCCTGACTCAAAAGTGGGGGACTTGATTCTACTTCTCAGTAGGAGGAGGAGCACAGAAATGTGTGAGCACCTTTATCTTTAACACCCTCTGTTGAAAGGTCATTTCTACACTGCGAATGTGTATCGGAAAGGATTGAATGTTTTTGCTGTACCTACTGATCTTTTATTTTTGTTTTGTCGATATGGTCGATTGCATCGATTGGTTTGCAATTCATAGATCACTTTTGAATTTCTTGAGAAATGGAACTTGGTTATGATGCATAAGTTTTATATAGTGGCTAATACTTTGTTTAAAACTCTTCATCCATATTTTTCAGAGACACTTGTCTATGTGCTGGTTAATGATATGTGTCAGCTTGGCTAGGTGATGGCTTTCAGTGGTTTGGCAGACATTAGACCGACAGTTCTTTCATAATGTAATACAAAATAATCATCCCCAGTTTGTAATCTGATATGAACAGCCAAACAGTTGCACGAGCAGATCAACTGAAAGCCAGTTTCCTTAGGGATGCGAGCTACGTTCAGTACACGCGAGTGCTGTCTATCTGCCCATTTTAGTTTCTCAGCCTCTGCAGCTACGTGACTAAGCAAAAGCCCACGGTCTGATGCCCAACCCACGGATTTGGAACTAGTCAGTCTCTGCAAATATACAAGCTGTTCCTGAGAACAAATCCCTTTGCATATATTTATAAGGGTGCATTTTAAAAGCGGGGCTACTCGAGTTTCAGTTCACATTTGCATGAATGTATTCTAAAAGATGGTTTTAAACATGTCTCTGGGGTTGGTGGATGACTACAAACGGGGCTCTTCAGTACCACACTTATCTTAGTCTTGTCAGGACGCCGTCAACAAAAAGGTCCAATCTAAGCACTGACTTGGAGTTGCTGAACCAGTTAGAGCCAAGGTAGAGAGTTCAACTCAGACGGTCATCTTAGAGGCTATGAAAACAAGTTTTTGGAATTCTAAGGAGATACTCTTGATTGGTTTTTACTGACGGACACAGGATGATCACAGGATCTTATTCTGAAAAAGTTCTATGAAAATTGAAAACTGCTGATGAAAAAAAAGTCCAGAAAAATTACACCAAGGACTTGTTTAGAAGCATACCACATGTTTTCAATATGCCATATTTGTAAACAATATCTATGTCATATTTTAATTACACTTAACTTAAAATATTATTTAATATCAATTATGGTTTCTTTTTGACATATGAGTTCTTTATAAGTATACAGGATAATTTCCAAGCAGTTTAAGGTTCTACATATTTTTTAAAGGTTTCTATTTTAAACTAATCTCTTGCTCTCTAGCTCCTCATTAATGCTCTTGGTTGCTTTGAGATTGCGGAGTTTAGTTATCTATTATGATACGAGAAGTCCTGGTGGTGAAGCAGTCACTGTGCTGGACGGCTAAGGGAAACGCCAGGGTTCCATCCCACAGTAGCCCACATCAGCTTCCATAAATAGTTACAGTCTTGGAACCCAATGGAACAGTTTCACTCTATCCTGCAAATTACTATGAGTTGGAATCGAGTCACCATGAGTTGGAACTGGCAATGAGTTTGGTTTGGGATTTTTCATTGCTGTCCTACTAGGGTAAAAGCTAGTGGAATAAAGTCCTAATTTATTACTCCTTTTATAGCTGCCGACAAGTTCTCCTCTATGGGGTGTAAGCTAGGGTCACACATGTGGAATTCGTTTGTGGCTGGGCAGGGTGTACACGTCAAAAACTGCCTGACTCTCATGCCTGGTTCCCCGTGGGGTCTCCTGTAGGTGAATCTTTTCCTGCAGCAAGCCTAGATTGACTTCCCTAAGGAAGTTCCCAAGATCTCTGGAAACTCAGCCCAGAACTGGCACAGTGTTGGTCACTTCAGCCACAGGCTCTTGGTCAAAGTAGGTTTACAAGACCAGAAGAGAACGGAGAGTTCCTTCTTGAGGTAGGGAATGATAGTCGCATACAGACACCAGCGGGGTGATCAGTGGCCTTCTTTTAAGACATGTTATAATAGAGCAGCACATTCTTTTTGTCAGAAAAATTTACTGATAACCAAACTGAGTCAGTTGACTTCTTTCCATTGAAATTTGTGCTCGACCAACAGCCAAGTTCAGTTTATTTCCACCAGCTGTTGGAGTTAAGTGCTGCTGAACTGGTTCCAGTTCCTAGTGACCCTATGGACAACAGAAGGAAACCTGTCTGCCCCTGCCCATCCTCTGATCCATTGTTACGTTTGATCCCTTGTAGTTGTCATTGTGTCAATCATCTGATTGAGGCTCTCCCATCAGTAGGTTCAGGCAAATCATAAGGCCTGGTGTAAACATTAACCAAAGATAGGGGGAAATCGCTTTTATAATTACTTGATCCCATTTAACAAGTATATTTTCACCTAAATCAAATCCATCTCTTTGCTCTGTCTATTACTTCTTTTTAATTGTTTGGCACCTCGCTGCTTTCTGGGACTGTACCAACTTGCATTTTTTCCACCCTGTGAAGATCATTTGTTTTGAGTTAATTATCTTTTGATATTTTCAGGACATCGGCATCTCATCATTACTCTGTTCAAAGATTCCTAAAGAGTACTTGCTTTGCTTCCAAAGGAAAGATCCCACTTCCAGGTTATGACCTTATTGTTACTAATAAAGTTTTTTCCTTTATTTTCAAAATGAATCAGTAGCTCCAGATCCATTTTATTTTTTCAAAGTTGCATCAAACTAGTTCATGCTAACCTGAGGCCCACAGACTATAATAACCCTTTATGCATTAAGAGTGATAATAATTATGTTACTTGTCATTACATCTCTCTACTAATTCTTCCATATTCATCCATTTTCTTAACATCTAGGTGCAACAGTATGCTACTAGCTTGATATATAAACTTGACAAGACCTTCACTAGGAAAAAATAAAAACCTAAAGCCAAATAAGTTGCCATTGAGCAGATTCCAATGCACAGCCATTCCCACATGCTTTAGAGCAAGTAGAGTTGGTATTTTCAGTGGATGGATTTCCAGAAGTAGATTGTCAAGCCATTCTTCCAAGGTGCCTCTCGGTGGATGTGAACCATCAACCTTTTGGTGGTAGTCAAGTACTTGGCTGTTGGCCACCAAGGGATTTATTCATTAGAATATCAAACCAAATATTTAAATTAGTTTAGTTGATTCTGACTCAAAGCGATCCTGACGGGTGGAGTAGAAATACCCCACAGTGTTTCCAAGGCTGGAAAACTTTACAGAACCATATTCTCGGGACATCTTTCTCCCATGGAGTGATTAGTGGGTTAGAAGTGAAGAACTTCTGGGTAGCAACCAAAGTTTAGCCACTGTGCCACCAGAATGAAGAAACCAAACCCACTGCCATTGAGCTGATTCCGATCCATAGTGACCCTCCAGGACAGGGTCAAACTGCCGCTGTAGTCTCTGAGACGTACAGGAGCACAATGCCTGTCTTTTCCCTTTGAAGCTGGCTGTTGGTTTTGAATCGCTAACCTTGTCGTTAGCAACCCAAAGCATCCCCACTACACCAACCAGGGCTCCATGGATAATCGGTCACCTGGGAGTCATAAGAGTGAAGCACTTTTGACCAGAATCATATGTGAGTATAGTCGTCAACCAAGCTTAGCTCTCAACAGAGAACTGGATATAATACTCCTAAGGTCTGCTATACTTGCCGATATGAAAAGAACCCCCCCCCCCCACCGGCCAAACTGTCGGTGACAGTTCATTCATTCTCTGCTTTGCCTGACTTGCCGAGAGCCATCGGAACCTTGGCAGATTTGGACAGCGAGGTCAAGGCGCTGACTGCGAATTCACGCGGATGAAAAGACCACTGTGAAGATGCAAAGGAATTTAAGCTGACCTGGTTTTGCTCTAAAAATTAAAAGTGAAATTAAAAAAATTAAAGCTAAGAATTTTCTAAGTTGTAAGCTAGCTTTTTCTAGAAAGGAAGCTTACTGGCACAGTGGGTAAACATTTGACTGCTGGACTGGGTGGGCGGAAGATGCGGCAGCCTCGTTTGTAAGGATTAAAGATTCGGAAACACCGTGGAATCCACTCAACAGGACAACGATGGCTAAGGCATGTACCAAGCATGAGGGGATACACAGACCTCACAAACCAAAAAAACCAACACACAGCCATCCGGTCAAGGTCATGCCAACTCAGAGCGAACCAAAAGGTCAGGGTGGAACTGCTCTTGTGGGTTTGGAAAGCGTGACTTTCTCCTGCAGACAGGCTCATGGTTTCAAACGGCTAATCGCAGGTTAGCCACACACCATGTTTCCTAATCCGATGCCACATTGGCTTGATGGAAATAGGTTGGAGGTTTTTCCCTAAAGCATGTTATTACTTTTGTTTGAAAATTCCCAGCACACCATTTTATCCCGAAGTTTAAGACTAACTTTTAAAGCACTGAAGATATACTCTGATGATGAAGTGGATGCGTGTTTGGCTGCTAACTGCGGAGCCAGCAGTTCAAAACCAAGAGGCACTCTATGGGGGAGAGACAGGGCTTCCTACTCCCTAAACAGTTATAATCCCGGAAACCTACAGGGGCAGTTCTGCTCTCATTTATAGATGCCCTATGAGCCAGTATAGTGTTTGAAGTTTAGTATGGTAAAACATGTTCAATAAGTTATCATAATTCAGAAAAGAAGCCCAAATGCATGTGAGATAAAAGTAAATGGTGAAACTTACTAATAATTTTATTAATACCATGTCATGATTAAATTCCCCAAATATATATAAAATGTTTTCAGTTTTAACATACGTTAAATATTGGTTTTCATTTGTTTTTTCAGTTTCTGTTAAAATTCACTTCCATCTGTCTCACTTTAATAATGCCTTTGAACTCTGAAACCAGATGCAAAGTATTCCGCCTGATGACCCTAGTCCTTGACACAAGCTTGACCCATAATTACTCATTGCCCCATTGTGCAGATCTGACTCAAAGGGACCCCACAGGGCAGAACTGCCCGAGAGTTTCCAAGGCTGTAATCTCTACAGAGGCACCACTCACCCATGGAGTGGCTGGTAGGTTAACATCACTGGCCTTTTAGTTAACAGGTGAGCACTGGCCACTGCTATCCCAGGACTCTACGACTCAAATTGGCTATCAGACTTATCCTCCAAATCCCATCTGGCCTCGGAAGCATTCCATCTGTAACAACTGTTTTCTTTTAGTGCCAATAATGCTTCTCCAAATGTTGGGGGCCATTCTATGTGCCAACAGATAGATGTGGGGCAACAAATATCGTTCTTAGGATTTCAGAAGAAATGCACTGCTATGGCAACAATTGTCGAAGTACAAGGAGCACCCAAGGTGTAAAAATTGCCTCAAGTCCTCCGTGCTGTATTGAGCCAGATGGCAAGATAGCAGTCGACTGCACTGTCGACTCTCCAGGTAAGGTATCTGCTGTACGTAATCCAACATGTGTGGTGCTGAACCCGAAATGGGCCTTTCATTTTGCAACCCAGAGACCACAGTGCTGAATAATGTAGAATGTAAAAATGAAAGTAGACCGTGCGCTTAAAACACGTGTCCAGTATTATGATTTCTTTTTACATTGGAAATTACATGAACAAGCTATGGTTTACAATGAACACTTTTCAAAATGAAATGAGTGTAATTTTATCTCTGAGTGAAATAGTATATGCACATCTTAAAACTTCAGAAATGCGTGCCATAAAAAATCTTACGACTCTTTCTAAACCTTCTACTGTGGAAAATCAAAATGAAATTGAACCAAGATGACACGTTCCCATTCAGTTATTCAATTATTCTCGTCCTGACCTTGCAAACTTAGCTGGACAGCATTCTTTCCAATCACGCTCGTTCCTAGAACTGTGAAGGCTATTGTCTCATCTGTGCTTGAAACAGTCACCGTGCGCACCGCCTGGCATCGGATCAAGTGTTCTTTGGAAATCTCTGAAATCTTGCTTTCTGTTTTGCCCAGTGTCTTGTGAAGGGTGAAGAGTCCATCCTGACTAATTTTAGGTAAGCTTTTTTCTCACTAGATAACGTATGACTTCGTTTTCATACTCTGCAGGATTTTGCCTTCTTCAAGACCAGGCTTGCTCAATGCCACTTCCTTCCCTCCTTTGGTTTCTTCCCCTTTTGTGAGGAAATTACTCCTTTCAGGAGCAAAGGCGTTTGGTAGGAGAAGACTCTGGAAATCAAGTTTATTTGAGCATGTTTAACACAGGAATATATGCAGAGTGGTTCTCTAAATCGAGGCTCACCCAGGAAGAGAAAGGGCAGTGAAAATTCAACAATGCTGGGGACAAAGGCCCGAAAGAGACATCAGCCCCATCCCCATCCCTCAATCTCCACCATAGTGATCACAGCTGTGACCCCAGCTCATGAAACTATCCAAGACACTGCTGTGGGTTGTGACTATGACTAGAAATAGTTAATTCTCTTCCTGTTCAAACCCTTTGGGACGAAACCTGCAACACAGTGAAACCTGCAGAAATGCCATTCGGTTTTATGAAAAATCCCCAACCTTGTTAGAAATGCGAGTTCAGCATTATCTTTGTATGCATTTGCAAAGACTTTTCTTTCTTTCTTTTTTCCCTATGGATAGCGAGATGCAGTGGAAAGAGTGGGAGATTCTGGAACTCAATGAACTGGGCATGAATCCCAGATCGCACGCCCAGCTGCGTGACCTTGGGTAAGTCACTTAATTTGTCAGAGGCTTATTTTCCTTATCTGCCAAATGAGAAACTAATGACTCCAACAGATCAGTAATGTATGTGGAAATATTTTGTAATGTGTGAAGAGCCACCCAAATGATAGCTGTTGTCTGTCTGAGTAGCCCAAACACTGCCATGGGCTGACATGCTTCCACACAAAACAAACGACTACATGGCAGCTGTGGCCTGAGTTCTGTTGAGTATAATTTCCCTGGGAGACAACTCGTAGTTCACAAACTGTTGACGGGATTCGAATGAAAAACAACAAGGGATCCTTACATATCTGCGAGTACTTAATCAGGGTAGGGGGGGATGCTTGCTTGATGAGAGGCCCCTTGAAGTTGAGCCATCGGACCCTTGTATCCAGAGCGGTCCCAACCCCTGCTTCTGCAACCCATCCTGCCACCCTTCAGAGAATCCGCCTTTAAGCTAAAGATTGTATATGTTCGAAAGATATGCAGGCGAGAGCAGTGCTCACAGGTAGCTTGTGCATCAGATGCAGCAGACACAGGGTCTACATTCCGCTGTATTCTTAGGGGAACATCCAAGTATTTGGACAACTGAAGGGAAAAAGCCAACTTGTAGGTCAACAAGGTCTTTTAACATAAAATGTTAACATATTTATTGCTATGCCAATGCAGTCATAAAATATAACTTGTAATGTTTGTTTATGGAGATAGAGGACTAGAAGGCAAAAACGCCCAGGGCCCATGGGAGTTGGCCTGGGGCTCTGTGCACAGAGCTGCAATAGCGACCCAAGGCAAACCGCAATGAACTCTCTGAGGAGGCCGGTTAAGCCAGTGTTCACCTGCAACAGAGGTGATGCTGCCAGGAGTCACAGATGTGGAGTGGTGAGTTCTAGCTTGGGAAATATGAAAGGCTTTACAGACTTGATATTTGAATCAGTCCTTACGATTAAGCCTGCTGCTGGCTGTCAGGAGTCCTGGTGATGCTATGGGATAAGTACTGGCCTGCTAACTACAGGTGGTAGTTCAAGACGCTCCTCGGGAGAAGGATGAGGCTTTCTGCTCCTGTAAAGATTGGCAGTCTTGAAAACTCTACATAGGGTGGGTATGAGTCGAAATCTACTCAATGGCAGTGGGTAGGCTTTCTACCATAGAGAGGTAGAAAGGCATTTTGGAGAGAAAAAGAAGCATGGACAAAGGGGTAGGACTGTACCGAAAGAGAGCATTGTATGTATGCAGGTCTCAATAAGCAGCAGTGATATCGTCAATATAAAGGAAGGAAGGAAACGTTCATGAAATATGTTGCAATATCTTATTAAATAATTTCTGTACATTATCTTGCATTAGAATATTTTAGAACTACCCAATTATGACTACCTATGATTTTGACCAGGGACACAATATCTGGTCTCAGATAGAATGGAAAGACAATATAGAACTAAATTCAAATAACCCCAAATTCCAGACTGACCGGAATGAAGGAGACTAGATGAACTCCAAACACTATTGCCCTAGGGCACTCTTTAAACTTGGGGCTCAAACATTGCCAGTGGTCCCCTCGTTTGGTGCTGTCATCGTTGGGTACCATCCAGGGGCTCCTACTCCTGACCTGACGCACACCCTAATTTTCTTTATTCATTGCCCTGCCTTTACAGGCGTACAGGATATTGAAAAGGCTATGGCGTAGGCCTCTCGTTCGCAGTTTCACGGGGTCGTATGCAGCGACACGCTCAAGGAAATACATCATTTGATTTCTTGACTGCTGCTCCCACATTGTCCTGGGTGGAAGGGCGGCAAAAAGAGGAAGACCCTCGACGCAGTGGACAGACACAGTGACTGCGTCAAAGGGTTCGAGTACAGGAACCATTGTGAGGATGGTGCCGGACCGGGAAGAGTTTGCTTCTGTTGTGCATTGGGTTGCTGTGGGTCGGAGCCAACATGATGGCACCTGACTACAGCAGCTTCCAGGTGCACTGACTGTGGATCCAAATAAGACGAAATCTTTGGCAACGTCGATCTTTCTTTTTTCATTTTGTCATGATGCTCCCTCTGGTCCAGATGTGAAGATTTTTGTTTGCGTCACACTGAGTTGTAATCTACACTGAAGGCTGATGCCTGTGGTCCTCATCAGTGAGATCTTCAACTCCTCTTACTTTCGGAAAGCAAGGTGGGTCATATGCACATCACAAGTTGTTTATAAGCCTTCCTGCTGGACTGGTGCCATGGTTTTCATCATCTGTAGCCCAGCTTCTCAGGTGATTTGCTCAGCACACACATTGAATAAATATGGTGAAAGGCTGTCACCCCGACACACAGCGTCCCTGATTGAAAACCGTGCAGTGCCCCTCGTTCTGTTCAAGCAGCTGTCTCTAGGTCTGTGCCCAAGTCCCTCGTGAGCTTCAGTCGGTGTGCTGGAATTCCTACCCTTCCCAATGTGATCCATAGTTTGCTAGGAGTCACATCCTTGAAAGCCAAAAGACGGGTGGATCATAAAATCAATAATACCTTGGGGGCATATTGTGCTCCTCAAAACAATCATCTAAATCAGCGGTTCCCAACCTGGGGGTCGTGACCCTTTGGGGGTCGAACAACCCTTTCACAGGGGTCGCCCGATTCATAACAGTAGCAAAATTACAGTTTTGAAGTAGCGAAAACAAAATAATTTTATGGTTCAGGGGTCACCATAACATGAGGAACTGTATTAAAAGGTGCCGGTTTTAGGAAGGTTGAGAACCGCAGCTCTAAATGATACTGAACAGTCAACATTTCCCATCGTCCAAAGGCAAGCAGGCAAGAGGGCATGGAAGCTAGATGGATGAAAACAGAGTAAGCAGAACAGAACTGATGAGAATGCTGACGTGTTGTGCAAGGGTAACCAAGGTCACTGAATGGCATATAGAAATTGTTCAATGAGAGCCTAATTCGCTAAGAACATTTTCTCCAAAGTCACAATAAAACATTTCTAGAGGATATTTTTAGAATTAAGCCCACAGATTCTGGGAACATCTGTAGGCTACAGATGTACTTTATGCGTAAGGAGCAATCGAGAGTTTTTTTCGCAGGCAGCTCTTGGCCTTGTTCCGACTGATGATATTGAGCTTCTCTGTATTAAAGGGTCACGGTATTAGGAAGTTGAGAACACTGATTTATGGGAATTTATAAAATTCTTCAAGCAGTGAAAAATCATTCAGCTGGGTATTATTGAATGGTCTCTGCTGCTGAGAGATGGTGAGAGGAATGGAATGTGTAATGGGGTTAAAGTACATACAACAAAAAGTCCAATAACTTAGAGATAGACCAATAGAAATTACCCAAGAGGAACACCAAACAGAAAAAAAGAAGACACCATGGTAGGCTTATATCCAACCATAAAAATGATTTCCTTTAATGTCAACAAATTAAATCAGTACTGTCCAATTTAGTTGGCACTGTTACATGTGGCTATTTAGATTTAAATTAACTAACATGAAATAGACTAAAAATGCGGAGCCCCGGCGGCATAGTCGGTTACATGCAGGTTGCTGACCGTAAGGTCAACAGTTTGACCTTATGCTGCCAACTGCTCTCACCAGCTACGCATCCAGTATACCTTGGAAATACCCACGTGTCTGGGCACCAACCTTTCCACAAGCCACTGCAGTAACTAGGGAGTGAGGGATTTGTTCTGTTCCCTTATTTTTTTTCTTAGTGGTACATTATTAAGCTAAATTGACACCACTTAGAGGACACAATTCAACCTATACTTTTACATTATTCTTTTAATGAATACCTTGGAGATTTCAATTAACATCTTAAAATTATAGTGCCCAAATTTGAATAATACCATCTTTGTTTAAATACCAGCTTCAAAAAGGCCTCCTCTTAGGCATCTATTATCTCTTTTTATATTATTATTGTCACAGAACATATTATTTTCCATATGTGCCCTTAAACACACAGACATAATTTTAGTTTTATGAATTTAACAGTTAAGTCTTATAGGAAAGAAGAGTTCCATAGGAAAATGACAGCATTTTGGAAGAATACATGTTGTTTCTCATGTTTGATTTGAATTACTGGGTAGTACCTTTTTATTTAAATGAAGAAATTCATTTAAATTTCTCGTAGTAAAGGTCTACTGGTTATAATTCTCTTAGATTTTGATTATCTGGAAATGCCTCATTGTCTCTTTCAGTATAAACACAGGTTTTTTTCCCCTAGAGATAAAATTTTTTTTTTTAGAGATAGAATTTTATTGGCATTTTGTTTCTTTCTATAATTTCAGTAGGCCATTTCCCCCTTATGAGTTCCCCGATTTCTTTCCCTTTTTTTCTTTTCCCCCTTTATTGAGATAAAATACACATGACACAATATATGCCATCTCAACATTATCCGTGTGTACAACTCACCTTAATAGAAATACAATTAGGAATCTTATAGAGAATTTCCTGTGTAGTCTCAAGTTGATTCTCCTAGACTGCAGCTAAAATAGTTTCATTGGGGTTGAGTTATCACAATTTAACTACAATGAGTTTCAGTATGTGTGATAGTTAGGTTTATTGTGCCAATCTGGCCAATAGGAACATGGGGGATTAATCAGGTCACAGTTTGATTGGAGGGCAAAGAGATAAATGGCTCTGAAACACTTTCTCCTGTCTCTCTTGCTCTCTAGTGATTGGACCAGCATGCTGCTGCTTTAGCTAGTTCTCTGCCTCAACCTGTGTGCTACACTACCTGTGGGCCAAGCCAACCCATGGATTGTGTCAATAGAGCTTGAGGCTCCTTCAAGACTTTCTTCACCACCCTGCTGGTGCTTACATCATTTGAGCTAGAGCAGTGGTTCTCAACCTTCTGAATATCGTGACTCTTTAATACAGTTCCTCATGTTGTGGTGATCCCCAACCATTAAATTATTTTTGTTTCTACTTCATAACTGTAATTTTGCTCCTGTTATGAATCGGGCGACCCCTGTGAAAGGGTCATTCCACCCCCAAAGGGGTCGCAACCCACAGATTGAGAACCACTGCTCTAGAGAACCCTGCCTAACACAATATGGGTTTGTTTTATTAGTTTATTAATATATTGCTATTCTTTTAATGAGTACCTCTGTAGTCATTTGTATATTTGTATATTCATGTGGCATTTTTGGACATGATCTACCTGCTCCTCTAGTTATGCGAAGGGAAGTTCTATTTTTGCCCTACAGTCCTATTTTTCTCATTATTAGTTGGAATCATCTCAATGGCAGTGGAATTAAATAATACTTAAAAATTTGGTTTCTGTTATACTAACCATATTTTAAGTGCTCAAAAGCCACATGTGGATCCCAAATCCACTGCCATGGAGTCATTTCAGACACTAATGAGCCTATATTAAGTTTTCTGAGGTTGTAAATCTTTATGGAAGCAGGCAGTCTCATCTTTCTTCCTTGGAAAGGCTGATGGATTTGAACCACTGAACTTGCAGTGAGCAGCTCAACTGCCAATAGTGCCACTAGAGTTCTTTCTCACGTGGATGGTGGGTTACTATATTAGAAACACAGATATAAGAAAACATTTCCATCATACACCCCCAAAAAATTCTATTGGGACATTCTCTAATTAAAAGGAAGAGAATGTCAAAGGAATAAAAAAAAACAAGAGCTAATTGTACAAAGAAGCACTTTACATACAAAGGCGCAGAAAGACCTGCTGTACAATCAGTAAGAATAAGATGGCTGCAGTGACTATATTAGTATCAGGCAAAGCAGACTTTAAGTCAAAGAGTGTTATACAGAAAAAGATCAATTCATGAGAATACTATAGGAATTATGAATGTTCAGACGCCTGATCACAGAGCCTCAAATATATGTTGCAGTAAAATGGAGGAAAAGCCAATTTTACTCTCATAATTAAAGATTTTAATACCCCTCTCTCATTAGTCAATAGAGCACTGGACCAAAAAATCAATAAGGACATAGATGACATGAGCAATACCATCAACCAGCTCAACCTACCTGCTATTTATGGACCACTACACCGAGCCAACCTCAGAATCCACGCTATCTTTAACTGCACATGGCACTTTTACTACAGTCGACCCTATGGTAGGCTGTAAAACAACCCTCAATATACGTGCAAGGAGGAAAGTCATTCAGAGTATGTTTCCTAACCAACACAGAACTAAATTGGGAATCAATAAGAATGCCCTATCTAGGAATACGACAAACTGTGAGTGTCAAACAAAGACTTCTAAATAATACATGGACCAAAGAAGTAGTACAGAGAATTAGAAAATATTTTAGCAGGATGCTAATAAAATAACAACAAAGCAGTGTTTGTGGGATGAAGCAGAAACAACGCTTACAGGGAAATTTAAATCTTTCCATGCCAAAAAAAAAATCTTTCCATGCATATCAGGGAAACCTATGCATACTGAAACTTGGGGTGATTGCCTGTGTCTCAAGTTTTCTGCCTTTGAGAAGGTGCAGCCTTGCTTCTTCTTTTTTGATCACTCTCTATCAGTGAGACATATTTTATTTCTCTGTTAGGGTTCCACTTTACAGAGGTTCCTGCTTTGGCAGGTTTTACTATATTAGTAAAGATGAAAAGTCTAATATGTATGGTTTAAGGTTCCATCATCAAAAACTAGAAAATGAAAAGTGAAGATGCTGTTTATATTATTATCACATGCCTTTTGAGATGGCTCCAATTCCTAGTGACTCCATGTACAGCGGAAGACATTCTTGACAACTTCAACTTTTCTCCATTTATCATGATGTGAGGATTTTTGTCTTCTTTACATTGAGTTGTAATCCTGGATCTTCATCAGCAAGTGCTTCAAGACCTCCTCACTTCCAGCAAGCAAGGTTGGGTCATCTGGAGATCACAGGTTCTTAAAAAGCCTTACTCCAATCCTGATGCCACATCCTTCTTCGTATAATCCATTTTCTCTGATTTTCTCAGCACACAGATTGAATGAATTGTGAGAGGATACAACCCTAACTCACACCTTTCCTGATTATAAATTATGCAGAATTCCCTTGTTCTGTTCACACAACTACCTCTTGACCCATGTGCAGGTTCTACATGGGCACAACAAAGTATTCTGAATTGCCATTCTTCTCAAGTTTATCCAATTTGTTATGATTCACACAGTCTAATACCTTGGCATAGTCAAGGAAATACAAAGAAACATCTTTCTGCTATTCCCTTATTTCAACCAAGATCCATTTGCTATCAGCAATCATATCCCTTGTTCCATGTCCTCTTCTGACTCAGACCTGTAAATGAACTGTTGCATGAGTTTAAGCAACATTCTACTTGCATGTGACAGTAATGGTATTGCTCTACCATATGAGCTATCTGTTGGGTCACCTTTCTTTGCAATGGGCACAAATAGGAATCTCTTCTTCTCAGTTGATCAAATAGCTATATTCCAAATTTCCTGGTACAGACAAATGAGTGCTTCCAGTGCTTCACCAGCATACTGAAATATTTCAATTGGTATCCCATCAATTCCTGGAGCCTTGTTTTGGCGAATGCTCTCAGTCCAGCTTGACCGTCTTCCTTCAGCACCATTGGTTTTGCTCATGTGCTACCTCTTGAAATTGTTGAAAGTCAACCAGGTTTTCTGGTCTAGTGACTTCGAGTATTCATTCCATCTTCTTTGGATGCTGCCTGTCTCATTCAATATATTGACCATAGAATCTTTCAATCATGCCTCTCAAGGTTTGAATTTTTCTTTAGTTTTTTTCAGATATGCTGAGTATGTTCTTCCTTTTTGGTTTTCTAACTCTAGGTCTTTTCACATTTCACTGTAATACTTTACTTCATGTATAGGATGAATTGTCTCCATCTTTGCCTCTAAGGAACACTCTGGCTGCACTTCTTCCCGCACAGACTTGTTTATCCTTTTGGTACTCCATGGTACTGTCAATATTATTCTCCCGCACCACCGTTCAAATGCATCAATTCTACTTCAGATTTCTTTATTCAATGTCCAAATTTCACAAGCATAAGAGGCAATTGAGAATGCCATGGCTTGGTTTAGGCACACCTTAGTTCTCAACAAAATACCCTTGTTTTTCAATATTCTAAAGAAGTCTTGTGCAGCAGATTTACCATATGCAATGCATTGTGTGATCTCTTGACTACTGTTTCTATGAGCTTTTTATCCCTAGTCAGTGCATCATCAACTCTTCAACAAATGGTGATGGCAAAATTAGACCTCCATCTGCAGCAAAATGAAACAGGACCCATACATCACCCCAAGCACAAAACTTAACTCAACATGGATCAAAGACCTAAATGTAAATCATAGAACTATAAAGATTATTGATAAGGAAATAGAGGCAAACTTAAGGGCCTTATTGCAAGGCATAGACACACTATTAAATTAAATAAACGCATATAGTAGATGACAAAATATCATTGATTTTACTGACTTGCTGCCAGTGATTCAACGCGGACTCATAGGGCCCCTGTGGGTTTTTGAGACTGTAACTGTTTATAGGAGTAGAAAAGCCAGTCTTTCTCCCATGGAGCTGCTAGTGGTTTCCAACTGCTGACTGTGTGGATAGCAACCCAACGCATAACCACCACACCATCAGAGCTCCCATTAGATGACAAAGTAGATGATTGGGACCTATTGAAAATAGCATACCATATAGACTCGAGTATTTGCTGACCTGAATATCAGTCGAAGCACCTAATTTAACCACAAAAACTGCATTAAAATGTGCTGAAAACTCAGCTTATACATATGTATATACGGTAATTAAGTACATCAAAGGACTTTATTAAAAGAGTGAAAAAGGAAACTCACAGAGTAAGAAAAATCCTTAGTAACAATAAAATGGGCCAGAGACTAATCTCCAAAATCTATAGAAAACGGCAATGCCTCAATAAGGAAAAGATGAATAACTCAATTTAACAGTGAACAAAGAATATACACACACAAGTTTCCAAAGATGCCATCTAAACCACCAGCAAACATATGAAAAAATGCTCATGATTACTAGCATTGCTAGGTTCTCTAGAGGAGCAAAATCAGTGCTTTGTATTATTTATATGCAGAGAGTTTATATTAAGAAACAGCTTATACCGTTGTTGGAGTCATTTAGTCCAGTCTGGGTAGCTGATAAACAGGAAGCACGATGATAAAGCAAGTGGACGCCTCGGGCTGGTGGATGATCTACTGAACCCGAGGTCAGCCAAATGAATTCACTGTTGGTAGCCTGATGCTTGCTCCCGGGACAGGCAGGCAACGCAACAGGAAATCAAACAACCAGCAGTGGGACTAGTTCCAGCTGAAGGCAAAGGACCAAAGAGAAATCACCCAACTCTGCTGACTCTCTTATACAAAAGATCATACTCCCAAGGAGATATCATCAGACTTTGAGCTGATGGATAGGTTGGGCTTCATCCTACCCTTATCCAGGAATGTCTGTTAACATTATCCTTAAACACCACATTACCTATCCAGGAGATGTAAACTGAAACAGCAGTGAGATGCCTCTTTACATCAGCATCGTTAAACAAAACCCAAGCAAACAGTTAAACGAAAACCAAGTTTTTGTTAAACAAAACTAAGTTAAACAAAACCCAAGCAAACAGAAAATAACAAATGCTGGAGAGGCTGCAGAGAGACAGAACCGCATACACTCCTGAGAGGACTGTAACTAGGTACAAACACTGGGGCAAGTGATAGGGTGCTTCCTCAGACACTTGGGAACAGAAATGCTTTGCAATCCAGCCATCGCACTGTTGGGTTTAAAGGAAAGACATGAGCAGACGCCTGTGCACCCATGTTTAACAAAGCTCTGTTCAGAATAGCAAGAAGTTGGAAACAACCTAAATGCCCATCAGAAGAATGGATAAAGGAACTCTGATACATACACGTGATGGAATACTGGGTGTGCATATAGGTAAAAAAGCAATGATAAAATCATGAAGCACCTCACAGCATGGATGAGCCTAGAGGACATCATGCTGAGGGAAATCCGACAGTCATAAAGGATAAATATTATAGGAGCAAGTGATATCAAAGGAGGAGGGTGGGAGATAATGACTCCCATGCTAAAAAGCACAGACTTTCAAGGTTGCCAAAGGAGATGAGGCAACTGGCTGGACTTGGGTGAAACGGGGGGAGGGAGCCAGTTGGGGTGGACTACTGCAGGGCTTGATGAATGGTTTGGACTGTTGAATGTAACACTGATTCTCTGAAATGTAAACCACTAACTCATTTATAGTATAAAAATGTTTCTAAAAAAAGATTCAGTGGTTGGAACTCATCCATGAAAGAAGAGTTTCTACTTGTGTAAGGATTCTAAGTAAGAAGTCACATGGAGCTCAGTCCTACTCGGTAAGACCGGGGATCACCTGGGCCATCATCAACACCACAGCAATGGGTTTGGCTTAGGTTTTGGATGACCAGGACTTCTGAATTTTGGGTGACGCGGAACCATGCGGCAGATTACAGAGAACAAGGTCCGCGAAGTTGCTGCAAACCAGGTCTCATTCTCCTTTGCCACTATTTGTTGTTATTGTTGTTTTCCTCAAGGAAACGTATTTTCCCTCTTTTTTGGTATTATCTACAGTTCATTGAACGTTCGAATGGTTCCACTGATGAGGTTCCATTGGTCTACGTTGAGCAGTCTTGGTGGCATCATCGGTAAGTACCACACGGTCGAAGTAGATGTTTCAAACCCACCAGCTTCTCCATGAGAGAAAGATGAGGCAATCTGCTCCTATGAAGATCCATCTTGCTTAAAATCTCACTCTAAGATAGTATGTAATCAAGACATCAAAACAGAGTTCTAAAAATGAAGCATTTTTCTACTAGATGGTGAGCCTTTTACTCTTCTGACACTTCAAATATAGCACCTGCTTTTTTTCATAATAACTACTTAAATTGGTTACCGAGTTACATGCTTTTTAAATACAACAGAAAGTCACACTGCAATTGCTGAGTCTGAAAATGCACATGATCTGTACCCAGTGCCATAGTGCGTGATGCTACTTTTAGTAATAAATTACTACACAAAATGACTCAGTCAGTGTATATACAGTACTTGGCCCCTAATCTGACACGTGATTTTTTTTTCCCGTTACCTACCATATATACTTGTGTATAAGACGAGTTTTTCAACACATTTTTAATGACGTTTTTGTGGTAAAATTAGGTGCCTCAGCTGATACTTGGGTTGGCTTATACTTGAGTATGTAAGTTTGAGTGGTCTCATCTGTTAAAAAAAAAAAATCAATCCCAGGAGGGTGGAGGGAAGGTAGGGTAGAAAGAGGGAACTGATTAGAAGAATCTACATATAATCCCCCCCCTGGGGGATGGACAACAGAAAATTGGGTGAAGAGAGACATCGGACAGTGTAAGACATGACAAAATAATTATTTATAAATTATCAAGGGTTCATAAGGGAGTGGGGAACGGGGAGGGAGGAGAAAAAATGAGGCGCTGATACCAAGGGCTCAAGTAGAAAGCAAATGTTTTGAGTATGATGATAGCAACAAATATACAAATGTGCTTGACACAATGAATGGATGTATGGATTGTGATAAGAGTTGTATGAGCCCCCAATAAAATGATTTTTTAAAAATCGTATCTGCAGATATATGAAGATTAAATGAGTTAAGATATGCAACCACTGAGCACAGTGCCTGCCACTGCAAATGCTTAATAAAGAGAAACTTTGGTTACATCATGATTGTGTAATTAAGACATTTTATTGAGGTTTCTTTCCAACTTTAATATTTTTTTATCTAAATTTTTTATAATCATTTTATTGGGGGCTCTTTCAACTCTTGTTACAGACCGTACATCAATTGTATCTGGCATATTTGTACATATATTCCATCGTTCTTTTCTAGACATTTACTTTCCATTGAGCCCTTGGGATCAGCTCCTATATTTTTCCCTCCCTCCTCCCCGATCAAACCCTCTTAGCCCCTTAATAGCCAACTTTAATATTTTTTCACTATGTTTAGATAGTCAAACCCCCCAGGATTTGAATCAGCAATATTAACTTTCAGATCAATACCGAGTTTGAATACTGGATATTTGATTGTATCCCTATCCCTGTTTATTTACGATGGCCAGTGAAGCAAAGCACCCTGTCCCACATGCTGCAGGCCAGCATGAAGCCTTGGAGCTTGGTGGAAGTTATCATCCGTGCCTCTAACAACTTAATCTAGATGACTGATGACTGTTGATCTAAGCTTTAAAAATGCTCCAGCCACCAAATATAGATTACCGATTAACCAATTCTATTGGACTTGTTTAATTTCCAGAGCAATGTAGTACAGGATCAGTGAGGTGAAGAGCAATATTCATTTGATGGAAATTTCTTCAGCTTTAATTTTCTTGTTGCTAGGAGCAACCAACAGAACCGGTCTAAGATGAAAGGCAGTTAACACAATGAATACAATCCGTGTTTCTAATCTTTCCCCAGTTGTGATTGAAAACCAGCCTCTGGAGTCATAAAACAATGAGCACCGTAATGCCAACTCAGACATATTGACAATCCATCCACCTCCGCAACACTATCCCACTAAGGAACCTCTTCCAGGCTTAGAGCATCCTCAAGGCCACATGCGCCATTGCTACACTGAGGTCGGGAAGGAAGGGGATTCTGGTTCCATTAAGGGAATTATCTCCCACAGTGAATTTTCTATCAACTGGTTTAATCTTGAAGCCGCATATCTGGTGTAGCAACATTTAGATAGTTTGCGTATTTCCAAGTGGATAAAGTGCCAATAAAAACCGTTAAAGTAAAAGGCATTTATATGAAAAAATAGTCCCTCTCCTAAAACAGGCAAACAAAAAATATATGTAATTGTTGTCGAATTCAGTGTTGAAAGACTGACCTCTGGATGAATTTATGTGAGTATAATCCCATCCGGAAAAATAATTTTTCTGTTAGGTTTATAAGGTCATATCAGTGTAGCGTATGTTTTCAGTCAATTACTGGAAAAATGCAAGGAGCACTTGTGGTGATTACATAATTTCATGTCGACTTGATAAATAAGAATGATAAATAGAAGGGGTGGAGTCTGGCCTGTCAGGTCACAGTCTGAAGCTGTCTCTTTATGGGCGTGGCCTAATCATGAGGATTCTGGGAATTCTTTTTCTTCCTCCCTGGAGGCAGACACATCCTGTCTCTCTGCATCACGTTCCTGTTGACAAACCACATGGAGCCATGCTGATGGCAGCCAGAGTTCTGGGGGTGCGTCCACCACCATTGGATCCACCGGACT
Organism: Tenrec ecaudatus; assembly: GCF_050624435.1. Classification (NCBI taxonomy): domain Eukaryota; kingdom Metazoa; phylum Chordata; class Mammalia; order Afrosoricida; family Tenrecidae; genus Tenrec; species Tenrec ecaudatus. The sequence goes on along the minus strand of NC_134540.1, from coordinate 17,678,724 downwards.
TTCCACCCACCGGCCTGCCATCGTCCTGCATTCAACATCATTGCATGTGCTGTGTGAGTCTGAAGAGGATTTCATGGGCTAATGTCGGACTTACTGGCTAATATCAGACTTACAGGCTAATATCGAACTTACGGACCTGATCTGGACTGGGCTGGGATGTTTTACTGATGCATAATTACTTCTTGATATAAAGTTACCTCTTATACACATATGGATGTCTCTGGATTTGTTTCTCTGGTCAACCTGCCTAACACAGTCCTGTAGGCATAGAAGCCAGCAGGAACAAACTGGGGAAGAGTAATATGGAAATTGCCAAATTAGTTTCAACAGAAACTAGTCAAGAGGCAAGGGCCTTCCTTTAATGCTGAGAGAGAGTGCCTTTTCTTAGCCCCTCTGCCCTGAATCTGGACTTCTGCTCCGATCAGCGGGGAAATAGCTTCTTTTCAAGTCATGCCACCCATTTGTGATATTCCGGGAATAGCAGCACTAGGACACCAAGACTGCCATCCATTTAAGAAATGAATTGTACAAATGGGTTTGATACAACTGATCTATGGTTTGTTATAAGAGTCCCCAATAAGATGATTTATTAATAGCATTTTAAAAAAAGCAGTTATTCTGCTGGCATCGAGATAGAGTGAAGCCCCTAAGTAGAGAAAACTTACCGTATATACTTGAGTATAAGCTGACCTGAATATCAGCCAAGGCACCTAATTTTACCACAAAAACTGCATTAAAAGTGTGCTGAAAAACTCGGCTTATATTCAAGTATATACAGTACACATTCTTCATGAAGCTGTTCATAATGTATTACATTTCTGTTGGCTTGTTTTCTCAGGGCAAAAGAAGGGCATTTTTGGGGTGCATAAGCAAATGTGGTGAAGACACAGTATGGTGCCCGGCTATTAAAATATATAGCATCTGGGGTCTTAAAGGCTTGAAGTTAAACAAGAGGCCATGCAAAAGTGAAGCAACAAGCCCACATGGAACAAGCCCACCAGCCGGTGCAATCGTGAAGCTTCATCAAGACCAGGCAGTGGGCATCAGAAGATTCACAACAAACAAAAATGCATTGGTGACAATGGGGGTGAATTGGAGCGGAGACCCAAAGCCCATCTGTGGTTAAAGGAACATCCCCCCACAGAGGGGTTGCAGGGAAGGGAGGAGTCAATCAGGGTGCAGTAGAGCACTAATGGATCATGCAATATACCTCTGATCCCTTGAGGCCTCCTCCCCACCCACTATCATGACCCCAGTGCTGTTTCCCACTCTGGACTAGACGGGAGCATGTACATAGGTATAGGGAAGAGATAAAAGTCACAACACATGGAACCAGGGGGAAGGTGTGGGGAGGGAGGGGTTACCGATCTCAATGAATGGCACATAACCACACACACCCCAACCAGGTGGAAGAACAGCAAAAAGAAGAGGGGAAGGGAGACAGCGTTTGGTATGAGATTTGAAAATAATAACAATCTATAATCTACCATGGGGCCATGAGGGTCGTGGGGGGGGGGTGGGGGAAGGAGGAGCTTTCCCCAAGGGCTCAATGATAAATAAATGTATAGAAAAGAGCGATGGCAATATTTGTACAAATACGTCCGATATAATTGATACATGGATTGTAACAAGAGTTGTACGAGCCCCCAATTTTAAAAAAAGGAGGACATTTTGGTGGGCAGGAAAATATTAACTTTACAGTGCATGGCACATCACTGGGACATTTGTTGGGGATCCCAAAACTAACTCAGATTTAAGAGGCGTGCTGGTCGTGCTGTCTGGAAAGTTTTAGACTGCTAACCTCAAGGAAAGCGGTCCAGACCCACCAGCCACTCCACAGAGTACAATGACCAGGGGTTACAGGCCCTCTCCAGAACCCCGGGAGCAGTTCTACCCTGTCCTATAGGCTCACCATGAGTCAGGTCAACCTCGCGTAGCAGTCAGGTTTGGGTTCTTGGTGGGTTAACATGGACTTGATGGCAGTAGGCTTCGTGATTGCTTGCTTGGTTGGATTTGGACATGGGTAATATAGCTGTGCATTTTTCCCTTTCCTATCAGGAGAGAGAATCCTCTAGGACAGGATTAGCATCAACAGGACTTCCAGGGGGGTGGCCACTATCTAACCTACTATAGGAACTCTGCTGGTTACGAGGTCTTTGAGGTATGACTGAGGAGCTCAGCTATATGTTCTCAGACTCAGGAAAGGGCTCCAAAGGCTTCACTTTAAAGAGCAGGATGCCTTCTGAGGAACCCTGTCGGCGGCTAACAATCAGCACATGGTTGGGGGTGGCGTTGTTGATCAGAGCATTTGCTCGTCCTCTGGGGCTTCAGAGAACCAGCACTTAGGAAGGAGAGGGAAAGGCCCTTGGCATGTGTGGATCTGTCCCAGGAGGTGGGATTCGGCGACGGGTAATGGAAGAGAATATAGTCCTATCTTCTTTGAGCCAAGAAGAGGCAAAAATAATAATAACTTGTCACATGATAATTTTTTCTCACTCTGGCACTCAAGACATTCTTTAATTAAAACAGAAAATTGTCCTTTAAAAAAGTTTAGTCTAATCATGATCCCAATTCTACCTTACAAATCTGGCTAGACCTGAGGATGGACACTGGTACAGATAGGAACTGGAAACACAGGGAATCCAGGACAGATGACCCCTTCAGGACCAGTGGCGATACCTGGAGGGTGGAGGGAAGGTAGAATAGAAAGGGGGAACTAATTACAAGGATCTACCTCCTCCCTGGGGGATGGACAACAGAAAAGTGGGTGAAGGGAGATGTCAGTGTAAGATATGACAAACTAATAATAATTTATAAATTGTCAAGGGTTCATGAGGGAGGGGGTAGCCGGGAGGGAGGGGGGAAAATGAGGAGCAAATGTTTTGAGAATGATGAGGGCAATGAATATACAAATATGATTTACGAAATTGTTGTATGTATGGATTGTGATAAGAGCTGTATGAGCCCCCAATAAAAAATTTTTAATAAAAAATAACTTTATAAAATATGTGGATAGGTGAGTAAATCAAGCATTCATTAACAGCATTTTTTGGGGGGGGTCATTTATTTTATTTTATTGGGGGCTCGTATAATTCTTATCACAATCCATACACACATCCATTGTGTCATGAACATATGTACATTTGTTGCCATCATCATTCTCAAAACATTTGCCTTCTACTTGAGCCCTTAATATCTGCTGCTCATTTTCCCCTCCCTTCCCACTCCCCCCTACCTCATGAATCCTTCATCATTCATAGATTATTATTATTTTGTCATATATTACACAGTCCGATGTCTCCCCCCGCCTTCTTCTCTGCTCTCCCTCCCCCAGGGAGGAGGCTATATGTAGATTTTTGTAATCAGTTCCCCCTTTCTACCCTACATTCTCTCCACCCTCCAGGCATTACCACTCTCACCACTGGTCCTGAAGGAGTCATCTGTCCTGGATTCCCTGTGTTTCCAGTTGCTTTCTAAACAGCAATTTTTAAAAAACATTTTATTAGGGGCTCATACAACTCTTATCGCAATCCATACATATACATACATCAATTGTATAAAGCACATCTGTACATTCTTTGCCCTAATCATTTTCTTTTTTTTCCTTTTCTTTTTTTACATTTCTAAACAGCAATTTTTAAGCCTACAAGAGGAACTAATTATTATGCTAGGCACTGAACACTGGGGAGAATAGTAGTCCTGAGACCTGCCCTTTGGGAATTTACAGTCTATCTGAGGAGAAAGACATTAAACAAATGACTGATGCATACTCAATTAGTAACGATTGTAGGTAATACATGAAAATGTACAATCAAATCTAGATCTTGTGGTACTAGGATGCATATTTTAGTTAATAAAATAACTAATTTTTAAGTTAAAAGAAGTGTCCATATCAAAAGGAGTAAGTGTACATTCAAAAGTAATGCTTTCAGTAGTATATCTAGTAGAGGTTTTGATCTAAGAAGAATGGCTTGCTAGACAGCACTCCTGCTTTATAGAACAATATCAAATAGAATTGTTGGAAATATAAATAGACGACTTTTTCCCTCTATACAAAGGAAAGCACAGGAACGAAGGGTAAACTCATAAGGGACCTGCACAGGAACAACTGACTGAAATCGGCTGAAAGGAACTCATTTGTGATGATAAAGTAGAGAAATGTCAGTTTGATCATTTGCTTTCTTTTCCCTGTTTCTCCTTAGTTCAATTTTGTATTGATTTGTGAGCATTTGTGTATTTGGTTTGTGCACTCATAAGTTTTATACTGATGTCCTACATAAACCATTTTTTGTATTAATCTTTGTCCTTTATTGAGTTACTTACTTATTTTTCTGTACCAAAATGTAAACACATTGGAAATGCTGGAAAACATACTAGGTACCCAATTCTTAAAAACTGGAGCGATATATTAAAAATCATAAGATGAAATGCAAACTTACTTTCTCAATTTTAGTACACAATCACTACATGAATTTTGATGCATAAATTTAATTTACATAAAATATCTCAATCAATAAAAAAAGTTGATTCTAACAGCAACCCTATGTAGCATTTCTGAGGTTTTTGACTTAAGGACAGCGAGTGTTTCAAGTCTTCTTTTGAACAGTTTTTTGACATATAATTCACATATACAATTCAATCATTAAAAAGAGCTGGCAAATCACCACCACAAACAATTTTAGAACATTTTCTCCTTTCTGTTTTCATTGTTGTTAGCTTCTCATCCCCACCCCCACCCCCACCCAACAACCATGCCCTTAGGAAACTAGATTTACCTGTCCTGGATTTCATAGACAGGAAAACTTCATACAAAACAAAAATGAGCCAACAAAGAAGAAACCCAACGTCAATGACCAAATAAATCAGAGAAAAATCTCAATCAAAACCAAAGGCAAAATATGAAAATAAAATTTTAAAAGTACAACAAATTTTAAATGGGTCAAAGAGCGATCAAATGATGCTATCATTTTAACCTAACCACATCTGTATTACCAGGAGCCCTGGTAGCATAGTGCCATGCACCGGGCTGCTAGTGCAAGGTCAGCAGTTTGAAATTACTAGCAGTTCTGAAGGAGAAAGGTAAGGTGTTCTATTCTTGTGAAGAGTCATAGTTTCGGAAACCCACAGGGGCAGTTCCAGCCTGTCCTACAGGGTCACGATGAGCGTAGACTCCCTGGTAGAGAGTTTGGCTTTGTAAGACATCTGTTTGAGTCCACTTTCCAAAACAAGACGATTCCCATCCCTAGTCTATGATCAGAGAGAATTCTCTGGGAGCATAATCCATATGATAGGTTTTCCCTATCATCCACAGCCGTCTGAAAGCTGGGTGTTCAGGATTTACGTCAGCATCTTGAAACTATCAGTGGTTCTGCGGGAGAAGGATAGGGCTTTCTCCTTATGTAGCGTTAAAGTCTGGGAAGTGCACAGGGCAGTCCTACCCAATCCTAGACAGTCGCTATGAGTTGGAAACAACTCGATGGCTGTGTGTCTTGTTGGGTTTATGGGTCATAGCAAACTGTATGTCACCGAACTGGAGGCTCTTTCAGCTCTTATAACAATCTATACCTCAATCGTGTTAAGCATATTTGTACATATGTTGCCATCATTATTTTCTAAACATTTACTTTCTATTTAAGCTCTTGGTATCAGCTCCTCAACCCCCCCCCATGACCCCTTGATAATTGAAAATTTATTATTTTCATCTTTTACACCAACTGCTCGGTCCCTTCCCCCCTCGGTTTTTTCCCTCTTCCTCTCCCCCACCTTCCTCCTACCCTCCTTGTATTGCTACTCCCATTTCTATTCCTGAGGGATTTATCTGACCTGGATTCCGTGTGTCCTGAACTCTTATCTGTACCTGTGCACATGTTCCTGTCTAGCCTTCAGTGAAAGGCAGGATTAGGGTCATGATAGTGGGGGGTGAGGAAGCCTCAAGGAACCGGAGGAATATTGTGTGTTTCATTGGTGCTATACTGTGCCCTGGTTGACTCATTCCTTCTTTGTGACTCTTGTGTGAAAGGATGTCCCATTATCTTCAGGTGGGTTTGGGGTCTTTGCTCTGACCCCTTCATTTTTAACTATATGGGTTTTTTTGTTTGTTTGTTTTGGTTCTTCTTATGACACAGTACCATACCTTTAGGAGCATGGAGGATCAAGATCTGAAAGGGAGGATAAAGAGCAAGATAATCCTTGCTTTTATTCATGGGGATGACAGGCAAGTTAATAATAATCAATTGTTGTATAAAAGTATATAAATAATTAAATCTCAGAAAGACACATGTCTATAAATACACATATCTATTCCACAATAGTCAAACCCACCGTTGTCAAGACTATTCCCACTCACCCTGATCCTGTAGGAGAGAGCGGAAGTGTTCCCTCTGGCGTCCGAGACAGTCTGTCTCTAGAAGAGCAGCAGCTTCATCTTTTCTTCCCTCCAGCTGCCGGTGGGTTTGAAGAGCCGCCCTTTCAGAGAGCGGCCCAACACTCAGCCCTCTGTTTCACCAGGGTTCTCTATAAACCAATACATATTGATTGAACGAGTGAGTATGTACCTAACACCATGTGCAGGTGTATATACAGTTATATGCACATCCAACTGTATAAATGCCTGTACTGTTGAGGAGGCAAATATCAGAGAAAATGAGAAGACTAAAAGACTAGGTGTGATTCTGGAGGGATGCCAGGAAACACCATTAAAAACACTGTTCCATTTTAAACTTGTCGTTGAAATGACCTGGTCACTGACTGATGGGGCGGATTCTGGTAACTTTTGTATTCCTTCAGTGGAAGATAGGATGAGGGATTCGGTGGCCACCGCCTTTTGCTTTTGTTTACTCAGTCGCAGTTGACTTAGACCGTAGCTTGGGGAAGAATCTTCTCCTTTGATCAATGGAAAATTTCTATTCCCTCGTCTTGGGGGCATTAAAAATTACTCTCCATAGAGCTACAGTGGCTGGAGCTTAGGCAAAAATAGTTATTAGAAAATCACAGCGTCGACACATGAGAACTGTATCTAATCCACTTACTTTTGCTAAGTCTTGCTTTATTCCTCCTCAGGCGTGCTGGTTGGTGTGGGGGTGCAATAAAATGTGGTGATGATAATGTTAACTGCACGTGCAACAATCCAGTTCCAAATGCACTCCACGGGACAACAGCGCCGTTCGCATCTCCCCCCGTTGGTCAGAGGGCTTTCGCCAGAGTGTGCATCCCCTTCATTCTTGCTGTGAACTTCGAATGGACCTGGAGACCATTATGAAATGCCCTACCAGGAGAAGAAGATGGTCCCGGTCTCAAGGTTAGGGAACTGGTGGTCATTGGACTTTGATTTAGTTTAGACCTATTTCTGTGAGGGTGCCCACAGAAGGGCACTCCAGGACCCACATACATTTTCAGTTTCCATATTCTCTCTGCTTTATTGTTCCATGCGTTAGTCCAGCAAGCACAGTCTGCCTTTGTGTTACTCAAAGCACTGCCATATCTCCAACCCCCATGGTCTGTGTAACTAGTGTCCAGTCGCCTAAGTTTTGAAGCTGTACAAGTTAACAAGGCATGTATTGCTAATCGAAAAATATGTCCTACACATGTATAGATTCCTTCTCTCTACAGTGTTTTGCGTTCTACACCATTAACTAAAATAACGATGCTCTCAATAGAATTACCTTATGCTCCATGGGAATGGTTTGTGATGCACTCCAACACAATGCTAATGTCTCTGTGAACTACAGATCCATGAAATGCATTTTGAGCTCTCACTTGATCATAGCCCTAATGTAAGCACAGTTAGTTATTGTGACCTGGCCCTGCTCATTACTTGTCCTCATGCGATCACTGGAGACAGGGGTTCTAGAGCAGCGTGGAGAAGACATGTGGTGAAAGACGGCTGCTATGAAGGTAACGGCTGGAGTCTTAAAGGTTTGTCTCAAAACAAGCAGCGATCTACATCAGAAGGCAGTCAAGTCTACACAGAAAAAGTACGCCGGCCTGTGTGATACAAGGAGGGAAATTGGGCTAGAGCCTAAATCCTAAACACGGGGTTTGGGGGAACATTTTGGATGCCTAAAAGCTACTTGCAGAATCCCATAGTGGATTGAGTTTCTGGTCAATCCCCACTGACCACAGTCCAGGAGTGTGAATAGTCTTAATATCAGACAATATTGTAGATTGGCTTTTCACAGTTGTAGTTGGGCTGGAATATAATATCATGCCATTAGATCTCCCTTTTGACACATTTTGAATTTATTCTGGTTTTAAAATATTTCCTGCTTTTAGATTGAGGTTTTTCTGTTTTATTTAGTCAGTGCCACTGGGTCCTTTTTGTTTTGTTTTTCTACTTTGCTTTACACGTTTTTCTGTAGAGGGGGGTAAATCTATGAAGACAGCCTGGGGACATGGACGGGGGGTGGGAGTTGGAGAGTGGGGAGTCCACAGCAATGGGTACAAGAAAGAAGAAAATGTGCCAACGTTGACTGTGGTGTTGGCTGAACTACTGAACTGTATGTTAATTAGATCTCAATAAAGCTTTTTGTAAAAAAGAGAACTTCTAATGCGAGGATGGCAAGGCTGTCTTACCAACTTTGGGCATATTGTCAGGAGAGACCAGTCCCTGGAGGACGCTGCACTCGGTAAAGTGCAAGGGCAGCGGAAAAGAAGAAGGCCCTCCAAGAGATGGACTGCCACCACGGCTGAGGGCTCCAACATAGGAACAGCTGTGAGGACGGCCCAAGCCCGGGCACCACCCCACTGTGCGCTGCACAGAACGGGCGAACCAAGCCCATGCCACTTACCGACAACCTAACACCGCACGTTCCAGCACAGACGAACCTTGGAAATAACACATGAAGTGAAAGAACCCTTTCAGAGAAGACCACAGTGTTTTTATTGTTTAATACTGAAGTCTAGTATAAGGGAACCATGCATACAGAAGTAGACTGGTACCTGCTTTCGGCTTGGAGTGGGGTGGGTGGGTAAGGGAGAGCATGGAATATGGCGTTTCTTTCTGAGGTGATGAGAATGTTCTAACACTGCCGGTGGTGGTGGCTGTGCGTATCTATGTTCACCACCAGTGTCATTGAATCATATGCTTTAAATGGGTGAATCGTCTGTTACACAAATTTGTATATCTTAGTCAAGCTGTTTAAAACTAGCTTCAAATATTTATTGAGTTTGTTGTTCTCATTTCAGAAACCTGCTTTCAAGGTCAAGTCCAATATCCTATGTTGTGTGCGCTTTCAGAGAATCGAGGCCTTGGGGAGAAGTCACACCTGGCAGCATGTAGTTGCCATGAAGAGGCGTGTGGTTACTGGAGAGTTGCTGCGTGTGCGAACGTGATGTTAGCCGAGATTCTCCACAGTGGTTGTCTCATCAGTGTTCTTCAAGCTCCTCTTTTTTATTTGGCTGCATCGTCTCAAGCGTGGCACCTCTGAACAAACTGAGTCAACGTTGAGTGTGTGGTCAGGCTGGCAATTCTTGGACCGGCAGAAGCCTGGTCCTGCAACGTGAATTGGATGTGTTGCAGTCATGGGGTTCTGTGGACGCTTTGGGGATAAAAGTTTTCTTGGAAGTGATTTTCCAGTTATAAGCTCTTAATTAACTTGGAGTTTTTATGTGTATGAGGTCAGAAGAATTTTTAGTGCATAATGCTATCTTTTGTTTAAAGAAAATGTAGTGCGTTCTGGGGACCAAGTAAGAAAGCATCTGTTGAGGCTAATGTCCACACCTTGTTTTATGCTTAATGAGACATTCATGCAAAAGTTTTTTTTCCCATTTTCACAATAGTTTTATTGTATTGTTTTTTTTCTTTTAACAATTTATTGGGGCTGATACAATTCTTTTCACAGTTCATACATATACATACATCAATTGTATAAAGCACATCTGTACAGTCTTTGCCCTAATCATTTTTTTCTCTTTTCTTCTTTTACATTTTATTAGGGACTCCAACAACTCTTACCACAATCCATACATATACATACATCAATTGTATAAAGCACATCCATACATTCCCTGCCCCAATCGTTCTCAAAGCATTTGCTCTCCACTTAAGCCCCTTGCATCAGGTCCTCTTTTCCCCCCCCCCTCCCTCCCCATTTCCCCCCTCCCTCATATGCCCTTGGTAATTTATACATCGTTATTTTGTCATATCTTGTCCTATCCGGAGTCTCCCTTCCCCCCTTCTCTGCCGTCCCTCTCCCAGGGAAGAGGTCACATGTGGATCCTTATAATCAGTTCCCCCTTTCCAACCCACTCACCCTCCACTCTCCCAGCATCGTCCCTCATACCCTTGGTCCTGAAGGTATCATCCACCCTGGATTCCCTGTACCTCCAACCCTCATATGTACCAGTGTACAGCCTCTGTCCTATCCAGCCCTGCAAGGTAGAATTCGGATCATGGTAGTTGGGGGGAGGAAGCATCCAGGATCTGGGGGAAAGCTGTGTTCTTCATCGATACTACCTCACACCCTAATTAACCCATCTCCTCTCCTAAACCCCTCTATGAGGGGATCTCCATTGGCCGACACTTGGGCCTTGGGTCTCCACTCTGCACTTCCCCCTTCATTTAATATGATATATATATACATATATACACATACATATATACATATACACATATATACACATACATACACACACTTATATCTTTTTTTTTTTGCATGATGCCTTATACCTGGTCCCTTGGGCACCTCGTGATCGCACTGGCCGGTGTGCTTCTTCCATGTGGGCTTATTTGCTTCTGAGCTAGATGGCCGCTTGTTCACCTTCAAGCCTTTAAGACCCCAGACACTATCTCTTTTGATAGCCGGGCACCATCAGCTTTCTTCACCACATTCATGCAAAAGTTTTGTAGGTATGTTATGTTGCCCTTTCTGTCTGTCTGTCTGTCTTGCTTGCACGCTTTCCCTTTTTAAGGGAACTAGCAGCTTCAGCAGGCTAGGGTTTTTCCAAATTCCCACCTTTACGTGGCTTTCTGTCAGACATCCAGGGTGTCTGCACCAGATCATCCCTGTCCCGGCCTCCTGCTTTACTTCTCTGGAAGAATCAGAGCCAGTGGCCCAGCTCAACTAGAAAGGTGTCTGAAAACGTATCACACAGGTAGTACATCTCACTCCGCCAAGCGTCTATCTCAAAGTGACAGTGTGTTTGGAAGGAGGCCCAGGTTGACCTCCGTGGAGTGGAGACGACCGAGGGGGGTAAGAGCCGAGACAGTTATTGTGCTTTACAGAGGTATAACTAAGGGGAGGAATATGCATGACTGCTTGGCGGGAATGGGCGGCCCATTGCTCCCTTTCTCTTATTTGGTCAGCTATGAAAGGTCACAGTTAGCTGAGGGCTAACTGTCAGGACGAGGGCGGATGCGATTTTTATTAGTATATTATGTCTTTCTGTCCCTGCCACGCGTGTGCACGGGAGGCGAGCGCTCTCCATCCGAGGGTCCTTGAATTAGTCATTCTACCGCAGTGGAGCGGCTGAACACTTCCGGACGGCCCCCTTATTCTTCGGGTGTTGTCCGTGGAATTTTCTAGCATCCCGGTTCTTTCCCCACCAGATCTAACTCCTTTCCACACGCACGTGACGTCTCACGTCAGCGGATGTCAGCCATATTTTCTCCGTGCTTGCACAGCAGCAGCCGGTGGACTGGCCTTTGGGCGTGGTCAGAGCCTCGGATGCCCCTTTTTATTCAGCAGCGTAGAAGCGCCACGTGCGCTCGCGGTGTGTTGGTAGCGCATACAGTGGTGAGGGACCGCTGGGTCCCTGCACGGGAAGTGCTGGTCTGTAAGGTCGGTGGTCCAAACCCACCAGGCCCCCTTCAGGGAACAGATGAGGATCTATGCTTCTGGAACGATTTAAGGATGTACAGCCGTGGCTGTCACCTATCTAGGGTTGATATTACATTTCTCCATCGCAGCGGGGTGGGAGTACAAGTGTCTACAGAGTACATGTTACTGAAGTACCTAGGAGACTACCTGGAAAGTCGTCTCATCCATGCAAACGACGATGGTTTCTCTATTGTATCTTTTCTGGTGACTATGTACGCCATGTTGTCAAATAAAAAGCTTCTCAGAAGCAAGCACGAGAAGTGCATGCCGCAACTGGCTTACAGCATGCCAGCCAGCTGGCTCTCCTAGACAAAGTTCGAGGAAACAAACCTTCTTTATCTCCCCCATGAGTGGCAAACGGAATCTGCAAGCTGAACTAGCTTGGGTGTTGTTGCTTGTCTGAACTAGGCATTGTTGAGTAACAGCTACTTTCGGAAGAGGGCCTGGGGCAAGAGCAAAGGGAGCTTTCCAGAGCACAGTGCTATTACAAGCATCTCTGTGAATAAGGAGTGTGGAAATTACAGAACAGTGTCACTAAGCTCGCATGCGAGTAAAACTTTTCAGACGATAATGCCAGGGTTGCAGCAGTCCACTGACAGGCAGCCGCAGTAACGCAAGCAGGGTTCCTTCCGAAGAGGATGTGAAACGGCATCATTGCTGATGTCAGATGGCTCTTGGTTGAAAGCAGAGAATACTTGGCAGAGGCTTACTTGCGTTTTAATGGCTGCGCAGAGGCATCTGCCTCAGTGGCTTCTAGGTTATGGGTTGCATTGAGAAGAAGAGGGATTCCAGGACCCTTCGCTGTGCTCAAGCGGAACCTGTGCGTGGACTGAGAGGCAGGTGTTTGAACAGAACAAGGGGATGCTGTGTGGTTCAAACACCAGGAAAGTTGTGTCAGGGTCACATCCTTTCACGATGCTTGTTTAATCTGTGTGCTAAGCAACTAATCAGAGAAAGTGGACCTCATGAAGAATAGCCTAGTTTGAACCACCGACCTTACAGACCAGCATAAATTAGCCTAGGTCAGTTTAAGCAGAGACACCGCCTTGCTTGCTGAAAGCCGGGAGGACCTGCAGCCCCTGCTGAGGAATATCCAAGACTGCAAGCCTTAGAACTCAGTGCAGTAAAAAATCAAATTCCTCCAAGCTGGGCCAAAAGATAACATTCCGGAAGTAGCGGTGGGAAATCGGATTATAGAACAGGGTGAGAAAAAAAATCATGGTAAACGGAGAAAAGATTGATATTGTTGAGGATTTCATTTTCCTTGGATCCACAAGGACCAGTCTTGGGAGCTCAGGCAGGAAATCAAGCCATGAATTGTATAGGGCAGACCTGCCACACAAGATCTCTGTAAAGTGTTGAAGAGCAAAGACGTTGAGTTGAGGGCGAAGGTGCACCTGACCCAATCCATGGTGTTTTCAGTCACCTCACCTGCATGTGACAGCTGGACAAAGACTAAGCAAGACTGCAGGAGAATGAATGCATTTACATTATGGTGCTGGTGAAGGTTGAATGTGCCACGGTCTACCTGAAGAACAAACCAATCTGTCTTGGAAGAAGCAGAGGCAGCATGCTCCTTAGAAGAGAAGTTGGCAAGGCTTCATCTGACACACTTTGTTATCAGGAGGGACCAGTTCCTAGAATAGGACATCGTTCTTGGTAAAGTAGAAAGTCAATGCAAAAGAAGACTCAACAAGATGGATTGCCACAGTGGTTGCAACCGTGCGTGAACTCAGACATAACAAAAATTGTGAAGATGTCCCAAGAACCAGGCAGTGTTTCATTCTGCTGCACGTGGGGTTTGAAAACATTAAATGTGTCATGGTTAGCAGAAGAGTCGTGTGGCCGTTAGATTTTATGTCAACTTGTGGATGAGTAGGGGTGGATTCCAACACATCAATGAGGTCATAGCTTGATGATGTCTTATTGGGACTGTGGCCTTTCTATAAGAGACAGTGAGCATGTATCCCTATCTGAATCTTCACCTTCCTCCTTTCTGGGACTCTGTGTCTGCCTCCATAGGTGGCCCTGTATGGGCCATCCAGCCCTGGGAGCTGTCACCCTGCCATCTTCCCATCAATCACATTTCTCTGCATCCACAGATCTGTAATCTCCCTGCTTCCCACTTCACCTTTCTGCGTCATCGGCCCGTAGAAACTTGAGTCTGAAAAGGGTCCCGGCTAGCCCTGGACCATTGTGATATAAAATTACTTCTTTTTTAAAAATCATTTTATTGGGGGCTCATACAACTCTTATCACAATCTATCCATCCATCCATTGTGTCAAGTACATTTGTACATATGTTGCCATCATCATTCTCAAAACCTTTTATTTCTACTTGAGCCCTTGGTATCAGCTCCTCATTTTCCCCTCCCTCTCCGCTCCCCCCTCCCCCATGAACCCTTGATAATTTATAAATTATTATTTTGTCAAATCTTACACCATCCGACGTTTCCCTTCACCCACTTCTCTATTGTCCCATCCCCCAGAGAGGAGGTTATATGTAGATCCTTGTAATCTGTTCCTCCTTTCTACCCCACCTTCCCGTAAAATCACTTCTTGATATAAAGTTCTTTCTTATGCATATATAAGTGTCACTGGTTTTGTTTCTCTAGATAACCCAGCCCGACACATTCTGTACAGTCAGAATGCTCCTTAGATGGAAGGTTTTGACCCATGTACTTACACACAAGTCAAGAAGGACTGGTCAGTCCCTGGAGAAGGAACTCATGCTTGGTACAGTGAAAGGTCAGTGAAAACAGGAAGTCCCCAGCACAGTGGCTGCAGCGATGGACACACACAGCAATCACTGTGTGAACGGGGCCAGACCAAGCACTGTTTCTTTCTCTTGTCCACAGGACCACTATGGCTCGAAACTGATTCGATATCACCTCAACAGGGAAGAATCAATAGATGATTCCGTGCAAGAAACTTTAGGCAGATGGTATGACTTCAGGCTAATGTAGCCAATAATTAGGAAGACAAAACTGGCCCTCTTCTTACATTAGTAAAAATGTATATTCGTGTAGCATAATTTGCAATGACTAAATTGTTAGGCCCTGTGGAGCAGGCTCTGATTCACAATGAATCTATCAACAATAGGAAATGCTGCCCGGTCCGGTGCCATCCTCACAATGCCTACATTTGAGGCCACAGTTGCAGCCACGCGGCCAATGCACAAGCATTTATAATGCCAGCGTTTATCAAATCAGCATTTAGTTCCACCCTCTCGCGTGCTTCCCTCTGTATTTGTGGAGTCGGAAGCCTGTGACTCTCATTTCCTGCACTCTCTAGCTTTTGTGTTCTTGCTGTGCCAAGGAAACGAGGAACTCATGCAAGATTGCGAGGACAGAATTTTTTTTAATCGTTTTATTAGGGGCTCATACAACTCTTCTCACAATCCATACACACATCAATTGTGTCAAGCACATTTGTACATTCATTGCCCTCATCATTCTCAAAACATTTGCTCCCCACTTAAGCCCCTGGAGGCAAGGGCAGAATTTTTTATGGTTTCTAATATTATGAAGTTAATTCCAGCTCATGGTAATCCCGTGTGAGTGTGTGTGTGTGTGTGTGTGTGTGTGTGTGTGTAACTGTGCTCCTTAGGGGCTTTACAGGTAATGTTTTGAGAGGTTGCCAGGCCTCTCTCTGGTATGCCTGAGAGTGGACTCCCAATGCCCGTCCTGAAGACTGGCAGACACAGGAAGAGTCTGCACCGCCCACACTGCGAGACAGGAGAGGCTCAGGAGATGAATACATTTTTTTAAGGCAAGAATTCCTTTGAAGTGCAGATCATACTTTTGTTCACTTATTGATTTTTTTGTTTGAAATTGTTGAGAGAGGCCTTCAGTTTTCCTTTCAAAGGAAGAAATACTCCTTTGTTCAGCATTTTCTATAATGCTTGGATCTTTAATTACTGTAGAAGCAAGATGAATGAAATTATCTTGTCTTCCCCTTAGGCGTACTTTTCATGTCATGTTGTTTGAGAGATGAAATGCAGTGTTTTAAAACAGATGACAAGGATGTCACCTCTCAGTAGCACAGATTTTAGTAGCAGTAGTAGGATATTTTATTATGATCAATTTATAGTCTAGGATCCCAAAGGTGTCCCTCCATGACTGTGAGGAAATCGCAGAGACTCAATGTTTCAGGTGGTGACTGCTCAGGATGGTGAGTGTAAGGAGAGTCGTACAAGCTGCATCTACTGGGGCAGCTCTAGATGTAACAACGATTCCTAACATGAAAAGTTTGGATTCTTTCAAGGAAATGCCTGGTCATGGCACCCACTCTCTGCAGCAGTCATGCAATCAAACAACGTATTGCAATGAGCAAATCTGCTCCCAAAAAACCCTCTTTGAGGTGCTAAAAAGCAAAGAGGTCACTTTGGGGCCTAAAACCTGTCTGACTCAAGCCATGGTATTATTAATAACCTTAATTTTTAAAATCACCTATCTTGGAAGAAGTATGGCCAGTGTGCTCCTTTGAAGCAAGAATGGCCAAACCTTACATATTTGGGACATGTTGTCAGGAGAGACAGGTCCCTAGAGAAGGACATCAAGCTGTGAGAAGCAGAGGGTCAGCAAAAGAGAGGAAGGCCCTCAATGAGATGGATTGACCCAGTGGCTGCAACAATGGGCGCAGGACAGTCTTTTGCTCTGCTGTGCACGGGGTCGCTATGGGTTGGAGTCAACTCTATGGCATCTAACAACACGTACATGTGAAAACGGAAATGAACGAGGAAAGCAGAAGATGAGTGGATGCACTTGAATTACGGTGATGGTGAAGCACATTCATAGTCCCGTGGACTGCCGGAGGAGCAAGCAGATCTGTCTTGGAAGAAGGACACCAGAATGCTCCTTAGCAACAAGGATGGTGAGACTTTAGCTCTCACATCAGGAGGGACCAATCCCTGGATAGTGAGACTTTATCTCACATCGGGAGGGACCAACCCCTGGATTGGAGGACATCATACTTGATGAAATTGAGGGTTGTGGGTCATCAAAAAGGAGATGGACTGGCACCGTGACTGCAACCATGGGCTATCACATAGCAACAATTAGGGTGGCACAGGGCTGGGCAGTGTTCCATTCACAGGTTTTTGTTATACTTAGGTTTGTCAGAATCATCTTGACACTTATGAGGCACGTATATGTATATGTACATATATAAAATAAAATAATATATAAAAACAGAATAGTATATAAAATAATATGTACAGGTACATATATAACCCAGAAGTTCATAGACAAATTAAATGAAAAGGTAATAAAAAATATCCACAAAGAGATATATTTGAATTCCATGGCTAGGTAATTCCAATATTATTAGTAACTTCTAATACGTCCTAGAACTTCTCGTTGCTAGTTAATTAACTTAAAAGCAATGCCTTGTAAAAGACACATTAAATACCTTTCCAGCAGGGGCTGATAATTCTCATGAGCTGGTGAGCACTGAAGGAGACTAACTTGTTCACACATCCCATTTCCCACTCTGCCCCGACCCCCCGCCCACTCCCACCCCTACAAGCACATTATGTTGGTCCTGGCCCTTGGTGTTCTCAAAATTACAGTGCATTCTGGTTCAGATCAGAGCTGGACACACAGGGAATCCAGGACAGATAAGCCCCTCAGGACCAATAATGAGAGTAGCCATACCAGGAGGGGAAGGGAAAGGTGGGAGGAGAAAGGGGGAACCGATTACAGGGATCTACATATAACCTCCTCCCTGGGGGATGGACAACAGAAAAGTTGGTGAAGGGAGACATTAGACAGTGTAAGACATGAAAAAATTTTTTATAAATTATCAAGGGTTTGTGAGGGACAGAGGGGAAGGGAGGGAAAAAAACAAGGAGCTGATGCCAAGGGCTCAAGTAGAAAGCAAATGTTTTGAGAATGATGATGGCAACAAATGTGCTTGACACGATGGATGGATGGATGGATGGATGGATGGATGGATGGATGGATGGATGGATGGATTGTGATAAGAGTTGCGTGAGCCCCCAATAAAATGACTTAAAATGAAATTAATATAAAGTAGGTTAAATTTTTTTTAATGACAGTGTATTTTTTAACCACATGGGACCTGCAGGATGGTAGTTGTGGTAAAGAAAATCTACGGTTGCTGAACACATGCAGTCTCTGCCCAGATGAAACAGATTTCTTTTTAATTACAGAGGTCACATTGCTAGTTTAATTTTGCTAAGAAATATTTCTAGCCAATATTTTATAGAAAATGTAATAAAAAGAGGTTAACATTGCTTCAACTGCACTGTCCTAGCCATCCCTTTTCTTAATTGAAGAGGAGAATGATTGCACTTTCTTCACAGTGGTGTTTCTTCCCCTTAACGCTAGCGGTATCTCCTTCAGAATTTGATAAAGCACACAGCAGAGCGGTATCCTTCCATCATGCTCGTTCAATCTGTATGCTGGGTTACACTCGAATGAAAGAAAACACAACAAGTCTTTACAACTGGACTCAGAAACGTCCAAATTAATGGCTGAGAAAAATGATTTTATCAACGAATTCATCCTATTTGGTCTAGCAATAGACATCTATGGAAGCAACCATCCAAAAATAAAACAATGCCTTGCATCGAGGAATCTGCTGCAGCAGACCTTCCTGCCGCTTTAAAAATCAAGGATGTTGCTTGGATGACTAAAGTGCTCTGGCCCAAGCCACGGTCTTTCATTTACCTCACATGCTTGGGAGAGTTGGATAGAGAAGAGAAGGCAGAGTGGAATTGGTCACAGGATTTGTGGTGCTGGTGACAATTGGTGAGTTGACCTTGGACAATCAAAAGAACAAACCAGCCTGAGAAGGAAGTGGAACAGAATGGATTTTAGAAGTGAAGATCTCCAGCCTGTGGTTCACCTTCAAATGCACTTGAACTGAACATCATGTTCGGGAAAAGTAAAGCGTCAACGGCATCGAGGGTAATCCTCAAGGATCTGGATTGACACACTACCCATGACAATGGACTCAAACCTGCTGACGATCATGGAGATGACACGGGATGGGGCTCACATTTTACCGTTCAGCAGGTCACCATGTGTCTTGGCCAACTTGATGGCAACAAACCACAGCGACACTATTATATAAAAAAGGTCACTAACAGCATTTGCCTCTTTTAAGATCTCTGTTGGCAGTCCATCTTCTTCGAAATACAAGTTCATGTTCCAACTTCAGATACAATAGAGTCACATCTAAATTCCATCTTGGATCTGTTTCAGAATTACAAACATGGATGCCGAATTAAGAAGGAAGAGTCCCATCTTGGAAGAAGATGTTTGGGGAGACTGAGCACAAAATGGCTCACATTGGCTAACCGGCCCTTTTATTAAAGGAGTATATTTTAAAATCTATATTTGAACATTAAGGTAAAGATACTTGTAAGCTGCTTACTTATTTACTACATTATCCCACTTATTGATGATATACCTCATGCTCCCTGTGAATATTTAAACAAACTTTGTCTTTGAAACTTTTGTCTTTTCTCAGTTCTTTGTAGGGTCACTATTGATGGCAATGAGTTTGACTTTGGTCAAGAATGCTTATTATTGAGTCCTGGTGGTGTTGTGAATTAAGTATTGCGCTATTAACTGCAAAGTCAGTAGTTTGAAACCAACCACCAACCACTCTGTGGGAGGACGATGAAGCTTTCTATCCCCATAAAGAGCTATAGGCCCAGAAACCCACAGGAGCAGATGTGTGCTGTCCTACGGGTCTCTGTGATTCAGAATCAGCTGGCTGACAGTGGACTTTGTTGTCATTATTCTAGTTCTTATCAGGCTGTTACAACTTGAAATGGTTGCTCATCTTTTCTGTTATTATAGTTATCAGGGATACTTTGTGTGTGAAATTTCCATGCCAATAATAAAATAAGAATATTTTTTCCATTCTATTTCCAGTCAAGTCAAAATAATCAAATAGGCTTTTTAAAATTTAGGTTCTCAACCAAAATCTTGCATGAGAATGTCTTTGAGAAGATATATTTTTGATTGTTTGTTTATTTGCCCCTCCTCCCTGCCATGGTGATAAAGATAGAGATAGTTATAGGCTTCCTGGTGGCATAGTGAATTATGCATGGCTGCTGAACTCAAGGTCAGCAGTTTGAAACCACCAGCCACTCCATGGGAGAAAGAGGAGGCCTTCTACTTCCACAGAGTTTCAGTCTCAGAAACCCACAAGGGCAGTTCTACTCTACAATAGAGTCACTTGTGTGCCAGAATCCACTCAGTGGCTATGAGTTTGAAGAAATAGATATTAAATAATTGCTTGGGAAAGGAATGTTCCTAATTTAGATTAGTGAGTCAGGGAAATGATACCTCAATGGAGACCTGACGAGGTAGTAGGTGTTAGCAGGTACTGGGCATGGCACTCTAAGCTACGGAAGGCGCTTGTGCGAAGATACGGGGACACCAAGGATCCTGGCGAAGGTCAGAGGTGGAAGAAAACCCACGTGCTTGATGCATGGCAGGAGGGGAGACACTGCAACGAGACGAGGCTTTGGGAAAGGGCCCATAGAGATGGTGCCGAATGCGGGGCAGCACAGGATGGATTCATCTTACTCTGCTAATCGAAGGTGACAGCATCTGATTTACCTTTCAAGCTCACGTTTTGGGGATCAGCCGAAGAAAGAATCAGAGTAGAATCCAGCTGGAAGGAGAGACATGACTGCGGCTGAGAGGACGTGGAGGATTCGAACAGGGTGACAGACGCGGCGCTCAAGAGAAGTGCACAGATTCAAACGATCATTGGGAGAGAAGGCACGGGTTAAGAAACCGGCCACAGTCACTCCTGGATTTTGCAGTCGCCTGCTCTGCCATGGAGCTATAGTCCCACAGCCGCTCCTGGTTTTTGATGGAAATAAGGTGCCATTTACCAAGAGGAGGAAGCCTGGGAATGGGACGTGCTGGTTTGAGGTGGGAGAAGGGACAGCAAGCCTTCTGTTTTGACGAGTGAAGTTGGCGGTAGCTGCGAGGTCACTGCATTTCGGGAACACGCGTGCTTCCAACAAAAGCTCATCTTGACCACGCCCCACGCCATACCTCCCACTCACTCACTTCCGAATTCCCTTCATCATGGACTATTTCTGTGCTGGGCGCAGGAGCGCTGCTGTCACTGAGCACTCGGCTGCCAACCAAACCCAGGTCAGTGGTTCAAACCTCGCGGTTTCCACAGGAGAGAGGCAGGGCTGTCTGTTTCCATAAAGGCTACAGGCTTGGAAGCCCAGTGGGGCAGTTCAACTCTGTCCTTTGGGGTCAACATGAGTCGGAATTGACTCAAGAGCAACGAGGTGGCTGGTTCGATTTGTTTGGAAATCATGCCGTGGGGAACCAGGAGACGAGCTTCCCCTGTTCACGGAGCGTCCATTCTGCTGTGGGGTGGAGGGGTGGACACCAAGTGAATCAAACTCCTGCTCCTATTTTACAGATAAAGAACCAGAGGGCCGAGCCACCTAACCTGCTCAAGCCTCCGTCTCGGCGACAATAGTTCTAGCCCCGTAACAGTTAGTCTCCGTGAGGCCTAGGGCCAAGCCGTTTAGAGAGCTCTGCAAGTGAGACATTATAAGGAACAGGAGAGTCTCAGAGCCCAGTGACAGATGAGTGGGGGAACACTGAATCTTCGGGGGAAAGACAAAAGTCACCGGGCAATGCACATCCCAAATCCTCACTGTGGCAGCACTGTGAAGTCACATTTTCATAGAGAATTAGGTCTTAAAATTATGCCAAGGGTGACTTAGTTTTTCCCTTCTCTTTGAAAAAGGAATGTGCCTACATATTCCCAGAAATATGGGTGTTCCCTTCAGATAAATAGATTTCCCAACCTTGCTCCTTGGCAGTGAATGCCGAAGAATCACAAAAACTGGAGCAGGCTTTTGAAAATGTGTTTCACAGAATAAACTGTATGGCAATACAGCAGTGCAGGGTGGTCTCGGATTAACTGTAGCAGGAAAGGACCCAGCATTTGCTATTGCTTGGTTGGTGTGACAGTTCCCAACAGGACCCCAACCGGACACCTTGGCCGGGGGCTATCAATTTAGAGGCGAGCCTGAGAAAGTGTCAAGTTGTGAGCCTCCTGGTCGATTCTTTGCTAAATCATCCTATTCTACTTGTTGATGTTGCTTGCCCTCAGGTCAGCCTTTGGCCCTTGGTGACCCCATACAAAATGGAACAACGTGCTGATTGGTCCTCCACTCATTCTTATGATGAGCTGAGATCTGACAGTTCTAATCCATAGGGTTTTTGTATGGCTGATTTTCTTTATGAGTAAATCTCCACGTCTTCCTTCCTAGTTCATCTTATTCTGGGAAGTCCACTGAAACCTAGTCAGCTCATGTTGTAGCTGTCAGGACCCGGTCAATTGGTTCTAACTCACACCAACCCTATATACTATAGGCTGACACACTGCCCAGTTCTGTGGCGTCCTCACCATTTATTGTTTTAACAGTTTTACTCGCACTTCATCCACATACCGACATAATTTTCATACCACTGGTCTGCGATCTTCCTGCACTCAGTGTCATTGCATGTGCTGTGTGAGTCTGAAGAGGACTTTATAGATTGGTCTCAGACATACAGGCTAACATCAGACTTATGGACTTGATGTTTTCTTAATGTATAAATACTCTTTGATAAAAAGCTCTCTCACACGTATATGAGTGTCTCTGGATTTGTTTCTCTAGTCAACCCAGACTAACACCATGGACAACTCACTAGTAACTGGCATAGAAGCCACAATGAGTGTCTGTTTCTATCCATAATGTGATTGTAACTAAATGTGAAGGAGAAATTCTACAAGCCTTAGAGGGGGAAACAAAGCAGTCGAGGATTCTAAGCTGAAAAGTTGGGGTACCCTTTGTTGTACCCAAAAAACCAAACACCTCGTGATGAGGAGAATTGGTGTACACTGTCTGAAAGTTGAGAGACTGCAATGCTCCTCTCAAAGATGCTAGACAATGGGACATGGGGCGGGGGTTGGCCTGTGGCTGCACAGACTCCTGTGAACAAAGCAGAGGGTCGCTGCTGGGCTTGCAGATGAACAGCCCGGGCCGTGGAGGGATGTGTGAGCCATGGTCCACTTCTCAGGAGTGTGCAGGTTACAACTGTAAGATGAGCAGGCCTCTCACAGAGGACTCTAGAACCTAGTCCCCACCTGCCTGTGGGGGCTCTGTGAGTTAGGATCAATGTGATGGCAGTGAGTTGGGATGTTTATTGGATGAGAGGGTGCTAACCATGAGATGCTAACAGTGCTCTCTCTCTCTCTCTCTCTCTCTCTCTCTCTCTCTCTCTCTCTCTCTCTCTTTCTCTCTCATTCCTACACAATAAAAAGGGGTTTTATCCTGAAAAAAAAAACAAACAAACAAAAAACAGCTCTTCGTTTTAAGGTTTTGATCTGAGGCTTGGCCCCACTCTCCATGTCGAGACTGCCCTCTAGTGACTGCTTCAGTGCCGGCTCGGTTTCCAAGAGAAGCGTGTCCTCTCACAGGGGGCCCTCGACCTGTTGAAGCAGCAAATAAAACACGACCAGTCATATGCGCTCCAATGTTTATTGCGGCACAATTCACAATAGCAAAGACTTGGAAACAGCCTAAGTTTCCATCGATAGACGAGTGGATTAGCAAACTTTGGCACATACACACAATGGAGTATTATGCAGCACTAAAAAGCACCGATGAGCACATGAAACACGTTATTTCATGGGAAGAGCTGGAAGGAATTATGTTAAGCGAGGTAAGCCAGACCCAAAGGGACAGGTACAACATGAGTCCCCTGAGGTAAGTACAATCAGCATGACAGAAATGGGGCATTAATCCACCCAAGGGGAGGGTATGGTTTATATCTCCACAGGGAAAGTGGGACCAGACTTCAACCCAGTGTCGCAAGGTGTGAATGCAATATCCCGGCGTGGAGGACGGAACCGGTGGAGAGGTCTGGGAGGCTGGCCCCAGCACCATAAATTAAGTGGATTCCTGCCCCTCCCCCGAAAAGAACTTGTTCCAAAGGACGACATTGACCCTGCAGCTATGGGAGATGGACATATTTGATCAGAGCACACGGGAGCAGATGAAGGGGCAGAAGGAGAGAGTGGAGCACAGCCTGGCCCACCAGGCCGTGATGATGATGTTCCTGAGTAGAGCAGCCAGTCCACAGAGAGAACAACATGGTTGGCCCTACTATGAGACATGATGCCCCTCAGTGACTAAGGGCGATACAGGGGACAGCACCGGAGACACAGTGTGGGAATTGCACCTGACCTGATCCCACCACACCGAGGCAAATCACTGGGGGAGTGCAGCGGAACAGCAAGGGAATAGAGTGGCAAGGTCCCCAGGGAATGCTGAAAGTGGACTTTGGGGCCAGGGCGTGGTGCCCCAACAGACTGGACTGGAAAACGCTCCTAAGGGCCAGCAAAGATCCCTGAACTAACTACAAGCTTTTCTCTTGTGAACTGTTTTGTTCTGTTCTTTTTCAGTGGTTTGTTTTGGTTGTTTTGTTGTCTGGTTGTATACTGTTGCTATGTGTTCCTCTGTCTAGTTTTCGTGCATGTTAGTGACTCCACAGGTCTGTCTGAATAGGACAGGCTGGATGAACTATCTGGATGAAAAACAACGGGACCGAAAGTTCCAGGGGGACTTGGGGTGGGGGGTAGGGGGGGTAAGGAAGTGGTGTTAACAAACCCAGGGACAAGGGAAAAACATGGGACCCCAAAGGGTAGAGAAGGGGGAGTGGCAGGCCTGGTGGGAAATGATCAAGGGTAAGGTTGCTTAGAGAAGAGGTATACTCTAGCCCAGGTGGCGATGAAGCATGGTAGTAGGGCAGGAGGAAGGTCAAGGGAGATGGAGGAAAGAGCTAGGAGTCAAAGGGCATTCATGGAGGTCTAGACAAAGACATGTACATGCAAATATATATAGGAGGTTGGGGAAATAGATCTTTGTGTCGATATTTATAGGTCAAGTATTAAGGTGGCGGAAGGACCTTGGGCCTCTACTCAAACACTCCCTCTATGCATGAATACCTTCTTTTATTATATTGGAACTCTATGATGCTCACTCTCCCGACACAACGGATGGAGCCAAAGTGGGTGAACAAGTAAATGTGGTGAAGAAAGCTGATGGTGCCCGGCTATCAAAAGAGATAGTGACTGGGGTCTTAAAGGCTTGAAGATAAACAAGCGGCCATCTAGCTCAGAAGCAACAAAGTCCACATGGAAGAACACACCAGCCTGTGTGATCGAGTGGTCCCAAAGGGATCAGTTACCAGGCATCAAAGAACAAAAAATCATATCATTGACTGCACACCTCCATGATAGGATCGCTGAAGACAAATGGGTGCACAAGCAAATGTGGTGAAGAAAGCTGATGGTGCCCGGCTATCAAAAGAGATAGTGTCTGGGGTCTTAAAGGCTTGAAGGTGAACAAGCGGCCATCTCGCTCAGAAACAAATAAGCCCACATGGAAGAAGCACACCGGCCAGTGCGATCACGAGGTGCCCAAGGGACCAGATATAAGGCATCATGCAAAAAAAAAAAGATATAAGTGTGTGTATGTATGTGTATATATGTGTATATGTATATATGTATGTGTATATATATATATTATATTAAATGAAGGGGGAAGTGCAGAGTGGAGACCCAAGGCCCAAGTGTCGGCCAATGGAGATCCCCTCATAGAGGGGCTTAGGAGAGGAGATGGGTTAATTAGGGTGTGAGGTAGTATCGATGAAGAACACAGCTTTCCCCCAGATCCTGGATGCTTCCTCCCCCCAACTACCATGATCCGAATTCTACCTTGCAGGGCTGGATAGGACAGAGGCTGTACACTGGTACATATGAGGGTTGGAGGTACAGGGAATCCAGGGTGGATGATACCTTCAGGACCAAGGGCGTGAGGGACGATGCTGGGAGAGTGGAGGGTGAGTGGGTTGGAAAGGGGGAACTGATTACAAGGAGCCACATGTGACCTCTTCCCTGGGAGAGGGACAGCAGAGAAGGGGGGGAGACCCCGAATAGGGCAAGATATGACAAAATAACGAGGTATAAATTACCAAGGTCATATGAGGGAGGGGGGAAAGGGGAGGGAGGGGGAAAAAAAAAAGAGGACCTGATGCAAGGGGCTTAAGTGGAGAGCAAATGCCTTGAGAATGATTGGGGCAGGGAATGTATGGATGTGCTTTATACAATTGATGTATGTATATGTATGGATTGTGGTAAGAGTTGTTGGAGTCCCTAATAAAATGTAAAAGAAGAAAAGAGAAAAAAATGATTAGGGCAAAGACTGTACAGATGTGCTTTATACAATTGATGTATGTATATGTATGAACTGTGAAAAGAATTGTATCAGCCCCAATAAATTGTTAAAAAAAAAAAATTTAAAGCCTGCGTGTCTGGGAGTCCCCCTTGAAGGACGTGACGCCTCTGTGTTGGCAATAGAAGCTGGAAAAATAGTGACGAAGGTTCATCTCTATGTGTACAAAGGGTTTGAAAAGTCCCCGATGCCCGAAGGGTTAAATAAAGCCCCCCATCCCCGCCCCACCAGGTCTGAGCAGCCTCCAGTGAATGAGTGCGTGCACGCTAGAATTGTAAGGGCACTCCTTCTTGGAAAAAGCAACCTCTTCTGTTCGCAATTACTCGTTTTAAGGGAGAGCTACTCCTGGAGTCCTTTCCCACGTCTTCAGTCTTCCAACAGAAGGTCTAGTTCAAACCTGACCTTCTTCAAGGACTAGTTCAAAACTGACCTTCTTCAGTCTCCGAATGATCTCAGCGGCCACCCTAATTATCAGCCCGGAGGCTTATTTGTAATCACTAGCTTTCCATAATTTAAATAGGTAGTTGTTCAGCCAACTGCTTTTATTCAAAAGGCAACAAAAGCTGGAATTTCGTGTTGACTTTGATCCAGATGCTGTCTTCTTTTAGGACACGCCAGCTGAAGCGGACAGTCACTCGTGTTCTTATACCAAGTCCACAGCTCATCTTTGACTTCCAGAATGGAGCCAGCAATGGGGGGTGGCGTGGGGGCATCTGCAGTTTTCTACGTATCAGTTTTTGCATATCAGAATTGGCAGGCTGGGTGTGTTCGAATCTAATTTGGCCAGCTGAATTGCCAAGCACAACCACACCCAAGTTATGCTATTCCTCCTCGGAGATTTTACAAAGCACCTGTCATTGTCCTCTGAATTTCAATGAGAACTCTCTTGGTGGCAGACCTGTAAGCTAGTACTTCAACAACAACAACCACAAAAGCCACTGCACACCAGCTCAGAGCAACTCTCCGTAGAGCTTCCAAGACTGTGAATGAGCAACAGGAGCAACAGCCTCCGTTTTTTCCTTTGCAGGGGCTGGTGGGTCTGAACAGCCAACTATGTGGTTAGCAGGTCAACACTTACTAACATTGCCAGCAAGATTCCTGAGTATCCATCTGAATTTCTCGGTTTAATATTTCTATAGTGACTCTTGAAGTCCTTTGTCTAATTTTCTCTCATACGCTTGCATCTAAAGTCAAAGAATGTCTTAACTTCAAAAAGAAATGAATCAGATGAAATGTGGCTACTTTATGCTCCAATTTCTGTTCTTTAAAGTTTTCTCTAGTTCACACCTGACCTTCTGGACCAGCAAAGATGCCTACTTTGAAAAAGTCCCATACTTGTCAAGCCAAACCAAACCAAAGTCACTGCCATTAAAGTTGATGCAGAGTAGAACTACATCATCAGGCCTGGGAAACTGTGAGTCTTTACAGGAGACAGATAGTCTCATCTGTCTCCCAAGGAACGGCTGGTGAGTTTGAACCACTGACTTTGCAGTTAAAGTATGCTTTATGTAAAAGCAACAGAAGTTCATTGAAGAGAGATGTCCAAATTCAAAGCATAGATGGCCATTCTCCTGGACAATGAGAAAGGAAGCATTTTTGTGCAGTTGGAGCAGAAAGGAAAAGTTACAAAATCTTACTGAGCTGATAGGCAATTGGGAAGCCAGAGGCCAGAAAACTAGGAGCAGAGACATATTTAGCAGGGATAGGCAGAAAACTTAGATGCAGGGTTACATGCTTGGTTAATGGTACATAATTGCAAGCATATGTATTCTTCCATTTATTACAGGCTGATCCCCGGGCAATGGCAGGGCAGGCTTTTTGGGTGGGTAACCTGCTATAAAAAATGGCTTAATCATGTCTGCTCCTGGGGGGTCTGGTCTAAAGATTTATCTCTAATACTGTGCATCAAGCCCCTTTGGGTAGAAGCTATTACATCTTGCATCGGTCTGACCACAGAGGACAGACCCTCTGGGACTAGATGGTGATATTCTGCACCTGCCAAAGAATGAATTAAAAAAAATTTTTAAAACAAGGCCTCCTTTAGGGTATACAGCGAGGTCAACATAGAGGTTAGAGGAACTTTGGTGAGCAAGGGCAGCTTTTCAAATTCAGCAGAGATTCTGGATTCACATCAAGATGTCAAAATGCAGTTACTGCTCGGCTTTCAGCCTCCTCTGTTTACACACAGCATGTGCCTCTGATTTCTAAGCTCCTGTCCAAAAAGAAGGCTTAAAGGTTTGCCTGTTCTGTGAACTGTGTAAGATTTTCCAAGTCCCCGAGTGGACACTGAGATGAAAAATCTGGTAGACTTTCTCCCTTTGTTTGGGACCCTTGTTCCTAAATCGACCACAAAATGGCCAGTTGCAACTGCAGAAGGCCACCGGAAGTTGCTGCCCTTAATACAGCTTGACAATTCCCAGTAGGCTCTGTCTCCCATTACCTCCCTTCCACTCTTCAAATCCTCCCCCTAGTCGGGCAGTGTAAGATAAGATAAAATCATAATTTATAAATTATTAAGGGCTCACATGGGAGGGGCTAGCGGGGAGGGAGGGGAAGGGAAAAAAGAAAAATGAGGAGCTGATTCCAGGAACCCAAGCGGAAGGCAAATTTTGAGAATGATGAGGGCAATGAATGTATAACTGTGCTTTACACAATTGATGTGTGTATATATTGTGATGAGTGGTATGAGCCCCAATAAAATGATTTTTTAAAAAAGAAAATGATGATGGCAACATATGTACAAATGAACTTGATACAACTGATGTATGGATTATTTTAAGAGCCCCCAAATAAATGATTTTTAAGATTAAAAAATAAATTCTTCCCCTAATAACCAGCACTTGCTGTCAGCACACTGCCTGTCTCTGGCTGCCCAGAGGAAACAGAATCTCTTCACAACGACTCCTCCAAACTCCTGCAACTAAATTGCCCCTGCAATTTTACCCTTCCCGCCTTTCTCTGGAGTTGGAGGTGAAGGCTCACCATGCATCGCCCCACATTTCCTTAGAGCCCTCCCCCTCCAGCCCTTGTCCCTTTTCTCTCACATCCTTTCAGGCTCCCACGGAATTGATTCCTCCAGTCTATTACCAGGACGAACTCTCCTCGGAGTCTTGACTCGGAGATCACAAGCCGCCATCCACCTCCTGAACAAAGATGCCATAGGTAGACTCCGTTCACAGAACTGGCATGTTTCAGTTAGGGGACCCTGTGAACCTGGCCTCGGGGAATGGGATTGTGGGTAGGGAGTCCCAGCCAAAGGCAGGAGATGTAAAACTAGACAGCAACCCAGTTGGGAGCCCAAACTGCCTGGTGTCTGAACACTGTCAAAGATCTTGGTTGTAAGCATTTGAAAAAGACTCTGGAGAATTTAACCTCAGGCTCATATGGCAAACAGAGCCTTCAGAAGTGGATTGCAATAGAGGCAGGGATCAAGATGCCTACACCTGGGAGGGTGCCCCATGGGGAGCACAGCAAAGGTTACACCAGGAGAGCAACATGTCAAGCACGGTGCTTTGATTACAGCTGCTTCAGTGATTGTGGGTTAGAGCTAGCTTTCTCTAAAAACGAACAAACAAACTCACTGCCACTGAGTCAATGCTGACTCATAGTTTCCTCCTGTGGGTTTCTAAGACTGTAACTGTGGGAGTAGAAAGCCCAGTCTTTCTCCCATGGAGCTGCTGGTGGTTTGAACTGCTGATCATGTGGATCACAGCCCAACTTGTAACCACGATATCACCAAGGCTCCTTCGCAGCTATCTATACATTTGTCTAAAGGGTTAAGCCAAGTAACAAGATCGGTCCCCACCTCCAAGCCAGGGTAGACTGAGAGGATACTGGCCACCACTGACCACTCTATGTAAGGTGGGCTCCATCTCTACATTTATGCACATTAGGAGATTCGCAAATAGGAGATTGGCATTTTAACAAGATTTGCACTGCTATGTGCCACTAGGTTTGTTCCTACGCATAGGGACCCTAAGGAGAGCAGGATGAAACATTGGGTGGTCCTGCGCTGTCCTCCCAATGGCTGCTCTGTGTACGCCCAGTG
Organism: Tenrec ecaudatus; assembly: GCF_050624435.1. Taxonomy (NCBI): domain Eukaryota; kingdom Metazoa; phylum Chordata; class Mammalia; order Afrosoricida; family Tenrecidae; genus Tenrec; species Tenrec ecaudatus. Next base: position 17,648,552 of record NC_134540.1, on the reverse strand, counting down.
GTACAGGTATTGTGATCGGTCTCATTGACGGTCTTTCTCTTTACCACTGACCTTCTGTTTGACCGAGGGGGGTTTACTTAGATAGATGTTTATCTATTTTATTCTAGTTTGTCAAGGGCTACGTCCCTCCTGATGACATGTCTAAACTATTGAGGTAACATCTCATCACTCTTGACTTTAAGGACTATTCTGGCCATCTGAGACAGATGCTCTCCTTCTTCTAGCAGTCCATGGCATATGCAAAATCCTTTGCCAATACATTTGAAAAGCATTAATCCTTTGATCTTCCTTCCTCACTGCTCAGCTTTTGCATACACACCTTAGATACAAGACAAAAATAAACTAAAGAGCAAAGGATGGAAAATAATACATCAAGCTGGTAACAATAAAAAAATAACCAGAATAGCTGGTTCTTTTTCAATTGATTAATTTCTTATAAAGTAGACTCAGGCAAAATCCAGCATAAGAGACAAACAAGGGCATAATATAATGAGTAAAGGGTCAATTAAACAAGGGACATAACCACAATAAGCATGTATTCATCCAACGAAAGAGCCTTCAAATTCATTATTCAAAAATAATGTACCATATAAATAGACAATTCTAGGATAATAGTAGGAGACTTTAATACATACTCTCTATTTTTTAATACATATTTTCAATGAAAGATAGAACATCTTAAAAGAAACTCAACAAAGACAGAATAACTAAGCAGTACAATAAAAAAAATACAGAGCACCCACCACCACCAACAACAAAATAGGCATTCTTTCCCAGGGTGCAGAGAACATTCTCAAGAATAGGCCACCTGTTAGGCCACAAAGCAAACCTCAATAAAGTTAAAAAATATTGCTATGTTTTTATATTGCAAAGATCATAATGCTTTAAAATTAGAAATCAATAGTAGGAAGATCACAGTGGGGGAGATCAAATATAGGAAACTGAGTAGTATCTTACTTAAAAACTACCAAGTAACAGAAAAAAATGGAATTTAAAAATTGCATGAGTCAAACAAGAATGAAAACACAGCATTCCAATACACTGGAGACACAGCACAAGCGGTGTTCAGAGAACAATTGATAGTAATTGATTCACACATAAAAATGGAAGAACCAAAAAAAATTTTTTTAATTAAAACACACACACACACACACACACAAAATAGAAGAACCGAAATCAGAATTTTAACAGAACTCCAACAATGAGAAAAGAGTACCAATAAGCCCACAAACACCAGATAAAAATAATAAGATTAGAGCAAGCATAAATGCAACAGAAAAATATAAGAAATTGGTTCTTTGAAAAGATTAACAAATGCCAGCAAATCTAACAAAGGAGAGATGCACATAATAGAAATAAGAAATGAAATGGGCATTACCACAACAGAACCAACAGAAATAAAAATAAAAATAGCAGGATGCTACAAAAACTGTACCCCAACAAACATGACAACCTGGAAGAAATGGACAAATTTCTGGAAACATGCTACCTACCTAAACTAACACAGGAAGAAACGAAACTAAACAGGAAGAAACCATAACTAAAGGAAAAATTGATCAGGCCATTAGAAAAACTATCAATAACAACAAGAAAAATTAAAAAGCCAGGTCCAGCTGGCCCCACTGATGAATGCTTCCAAACATTTCAGAGAAGAGTTGAAACCAATTCTAACTCAAACTATTCCAGAATATAGAGTAACATTCTCAAATTTGTTTTATGAAGTGGGCATAAACCAATACAAAACCAGACGGAGACCTCACTGAAAAAAAATTACAGATTATCTTCATGAACATAGATACACAAATTCTCAACAAAACCCTAGCCAATGTATGTAAGGATGGCTCAACACTGGAAAAATAATCAGTGTAATCCATCACATTAACAAAAAAATGAACCACATGCTTACCTCAATTGATGAAAAGGCATTTGAGAAAGTCTCCGAACAATCTGTGATAAAAATACTCAGTATAATAAGAATAAAAGGGAAATTCCTCAACATAATAAAGGGCATATATGCAAAACAACACTCAGTAAGAAAATTATTGGAAATAATGTAAAGGTTCAGCAAAGTGACAGAGTACAAGATTAACATACGAAAATTAGTTGCAGTCTTTTATGTCAACAAAAAGCTCTCTGAAAAGGAACTCAGGGAAACAACACCATTTATAATAGTCAACCCAAAATAAATATTTAGGAATAGATATACCCAGGGTAACAAAAAAAACAACAACAAAAAACCTGTCCAAAGAAAACTATAGTGCACTACTATAAGAAATCAAAAGAGGCTGATGGGACATAAATGAAAGAATAGACCATGTTCATGGACAGGAAAACAACACCGTGCTAATGCCAATGCTACCCAAAGCAGTTTATAGACATGATGCAAATCCAACTCCAACTTCAGCATCATTCTTTAAGGAAACGGGAAAACTAATTGCCATCTTTTCATGAAAGACAGCAGACTACGGAAAAGCAAAACATTACAAACGGAGAGGAAACGAGGAGGCCCTCGCTTCTTACTACACAGTCATGGTAGTCAGAACAGCCTGATACTGGTACAACCACAGCTACATACAACTAATGGAACCCAACTAAGAACTTAGAGGAAAATCCATCCCCCTAGAGACCGCTCTGTCTTGGAAGAAGGAAGGCCAGAGTGCTCTTTAGAGGCCAGGGTGGCAAGACGCGGTCTTCCATAGTTCGGACCTGTTGTGAGGAGTGAGCTGTCCCTGGAAAAGCACGTCATGTTTGGTAAAGCGAACGAGGAAGGACCTCCATGAGCTGGACTGACAGTGACTTCATCAGTGGGCCTGGGCACAGGAGAATGACGAAGGACCACGCAGTACAAATCATCAAAACTGAAATTTTTTCCCCAAGCTATGTATTTAATTTTTTTTTTTTACAAAATAACCTTACCACCTTCAACATACTCTCAATTACACTTATTGTCAAATCTGTGATTTCATTCTTGGAAACATTTTTCAAACTCACCTATGCTCTTAAATCAGCCATCATAAAAAACGGGGTTCGAGCGAAACTGCTTTCATGAAAAAATTCACTGTGACCAGAGAAAGCCTTCCAGGTGAAAACACCACCGGTGCATTAACTCAGAGAGTTGCTCAATGTTCAAAAGCTCTATCCAGCGTAACTTTTTCCCGCTTTTTCGGCGGAGGGTGCCGTGAGCATTGGTTATGGATCCTGTAGTTTGCTCTGCTGGGAATGGGATCGCCGTGGGTCAGCGCCGACTTGATGGTTGCCAACAACAACATGACACAGGCAGTTGCATGTAGGCACGTCATCAGTGTGGGTTACAGCTCAATATGAAGGAGCCAACATCCCCATAACTGGATGACAGACAACGTGACAAGCATGAAAAGATGACAACGGTCCAAGATTTCATTTTACCTGGAACCACCAACCAATGCTCATGGAACCACTGGTGGAGAAATCCAACAACACACTGCATTGGACAAGTCTCCTGCACAAGAACTTTGTGTCACTTTGAGAACTAAGACACCCTTGACTCAAGCCATGGTATTCTCAATTCCCATGTGCATGGGAAAATTGGAATGCGATTGGGAAGCCTGTTGAAGAGCTGGTGGATTTGTATTATGAGGTTGGCAATGGCTGCCAGGACAAACAACTCTGAGTTGGGATCAATGCAGCCAGAATGTTCCTTAGAAGAAGAGAGGGTGACGAGACCTCTCATGTGTCAGGGGAGACCCTGTAAATGGACATGTGGAAGGTCAGCAAAAAAAAGGTATACCCTCCAGGAGATGGCTACAACCGTGGACTCCAAGACAGCAAACGTTGTGAGGACGCTGCGGGACCAGTATTGTTTGCTCTGTTGCTCGCAGGATAGCTTCTCTCTGAGTCCGACCTCACGGGGTGGCCGCTAACAGCAGCTGCTCTTGGGCAATAGGGCACAACACTTTACATGTGGAAAAGTTAGTCTCTTCCCAAACGATGGTGACAAAACCGAATACTCATTTGCAGAAGAATAAAACAGGACCCATAGTTCACACCTTTTATAAAAGGAAACCTAAGATGGATCACACACCTCAAGATAAAACTGGAACTTAGGGACCCAAATACATGGCAGGAATATACTCTCTAACATAATGAAATATACTATCTAACACAATGACCTGAAAATTAGACACGATGTACAGCATCCACAGACATCACCAAGAAGAGAACCCTCCAAAGCAGCGGTTCTCAACGTGTGGGTAGAGACCCCTTTGGGGGTCGAATGACCCTTTCACAGAGGTCGCCTGATTCATAACAGTAGCAAAATGACAGTGATGAAGTAGCAATGAAAATAATTTTATGGTTGGGGGTCACCACCACAAGAGGAACTGTATGAAAGGGTTGCGGCAACATTTCAACAAGAAACAGACAAATGGATTAATCCAAGTAAAAATGGGCAGAGGACATGACCAGATGTTCACCAAAGAAGGTGTATAAACTATAGCAGAAGGCTTCCAGGTAGCCAACACATATATGGAGAAATGCTTGTGATCACTAGCCATTAGAGAGATGCAAATCAAGACGACAATGGGGTACCACTTCACCCAGCATTAACAGAAAAGTTAAAAAAACCAAACAAACAGATAACAACAAATGCCGACAAGGAACCTGGAGCATTCATCTGCTGCTGTTTGGACTGTAGGAAGCTGCAGCCAGCGTGCAAAATACTGTGGTGGCTTCTCAAAGAAGAGGGGCTAGACATGCCCTGTAGCCCAGCCACTCCCTCTCGGTATTTTACCTAGAGAAAGAAGAGGACCATCGTGAACAGAGAGAGGCACAAGAATGTTCACGGTGACACTATTCACTACAGCAAGATGCTGGAAACCGCCTAAATGCCCATCAGGATAAATAACCTTTGGCACAGACACGCCCAATGGAACACTCTGCAGACGAATCTTGTACTTTCCCTGCCTTGCTCTGAATCGCTCATTTGATCCAAGCATCACTGGTTCTTTTTACTGGAGAATGGTACCTGGAAACCAAGATCTGCGGGCTGAATGTGAGCGCCGTTACTGGGGGGACATTGCTTCAAAGCCTTTCAAACATTTTTAAATGTATGTGGACGAACATTTCTATGCCTTAGCTGTCTGTCTCAAACTTGGGGCTCATCTGCAGCTCAGTTTCCGATTTAACAGCACAGAGTTTAGCCTAACCTTCAACATTTCCAAATTCACGACTCCTCTGAAAGCGGGCAACCTGATTCCCACTTAATATATTTACTTGTTTGCACAATCTGAGAACATGCACAAAATGGTTTTAGAATAGCCGATCCATAGTTTGGTGAAAATGATGGTCTTAAAGGCTTGTTTTCAAACAAGCAGCCATGTAAGTGAGGCCTCACCTACGTCCACATGGAAGAATTACACCAGCCTGTGTTATGTAAGCATTGTAGAAAAACATAAACCAAATCGAAAGGAGGGAACCTTATTGGAGCTTACATTGTGCACACCTGGCTTGCAGAAGGCCACAGCGGACAGGGGAGGCCCCAAATCCATTTTCGGGGTCCCGAGAATCCCGTCCAATCAGAGTTGCAGGCTGTGAACAGCCCCGTGATCACTCAGAGCACTGTAAAGTCAATCAGGGCCGCCGTGGTTGGGTCAAAATGTAATATCCTATCATCTGATCTCCCCTTTGACCCGTCTAAAGCTGTTTTCGTTGTTTGGGGTTGTTTTTTTTTTAATAGTGAGGGGGAAATACACGTGCATTAAGCCCCCGGTGGACCCCGTGGTCATGTAGCTAGGATGTGGGTACGGTTGCTGACATGCAGAGCGCTTTGGGAATGGCCTGTTGCACATGCAGCTAGGTTAACTTGAGCCCCTATCCTGTGAGATCCCTTGTGATCCATTCAAATGTCTTCTCCTTTCTAATATTTTCTGTTTTCCCTTCATTGAGGTTTTCATCTGTTTTTCTTTGTTATTCTTGTTTTGTTTGCTTGTTTAAATGCTTTCTGTATGTGAAATCTGAGCTAGATAAAGCTATAGAGTCAGTAGCTAGATTAATGGTTCCTTGAGGATTTGGGATTGGATGCTGTGATGGGGGAGGGGCTTGGGGAGCTAATAATGATGAATATACAAAGATGAAGAAAATGTTTGACAATTGATGATGGTGATGATTGTGCAACTCTTCTTGATGTAATTAAATGATTATATTACATGATGTGTGAATTATATGCCAATTAAAATTTGGAAAGAGAAAAGAATCTTCCCTTTAACTTTCAGAGAGAGCATGCCTCTGTCAGTGCCCAGAATGTAGTACTTCTAGCCTGCAGAAATAAGAGAAACAAAACTCTGTTCCTAAACATCTAATAGAGTTTAGAAGGGCACCATCTAGTTTCTTCACTACATTTTAGTATAGCATTCATAACTCCAGTGATCTCTTCATGAGGTCAGCATCAAGAAGGCCATGTTATAAGAACACATTGTTCTTAGATTGGGCCTAGAATTAATGCAAGTCCAAAATCCATTCATGCGTTGATGATTTATATATGTCTCTGGTTCACCATAGAGACATCATTGTCATTTTATGTTAGAGAACATTATCAATCATCCCCCTGGGGCATCACATCCACTACCAGCAAGTCAATACTGACTCACAATGACCCTATAGGGCAGGGTAGAACTGCCCTGGTGAGGCTCCAAGCCAGCAAATCTTCACAGGATAGAAAGCCTCATCCTTTCTCTGTGGATCTGGCTGATGGTTTGGAACCGCTGTCCTCAGAGTTAACAACCCAATGTGTAATCACTATGTGTTTATAGTGTCAACAGTTTAGCCAACAGTATAAAATTTAGGATACTGTTGAGAAAAATAAATTATATGAGTATAGGGCAGCTATGAGCCACAATGCATGAATTATTGATTTGTACAGGCTAAACTCTTAAGTGTCTAGACATTATTTATATAAACAATGGGGGGTGATAAGGCAAATGAGGAAGACTCTTTTTTATCGACTGCCCCTTCTGGTAGCTTCAGCCATTCCCTTGGCAGTCTTCCTTCTATCTGAATCGGTCTCAGGGAAATGTCCCCTCTTTTATAAGGACACCAGCCATTTAGGATTATGGGTTGATGTTAAGAAATCAAACAATGTATTGCATTAGGTAAATCTGCTGCATAAGACCTCTTGAAAATGTCGTAGGTCAAGGATTCACTTTGAGATCTAAAACGCACCTGAGCCAGTCACAGTATTTTCAATCACCTCATATGTATGTGAAACTTGACATTAAATTAAGAAGACCAAAGAAGAATTGATGCATTTGAATTTGTGGTGCTGGGGAAGAATATTTAAAGTACCATGGACTTTCAGAAAAAAACAAATGTGTCTTGGAAGAAATACCACCAGAAGTCTCCTTGGAAGGGAAGATGGTGAGGCTCTGTCTCACCAACTCTGGACCTGGAAAAACCAGGCCTTGCAAAAGGACATCACGCTTGGTAAAGTAGAAGGGCAGCTAATAAAGACGGCGACTCTGGGCAAGATGGACTGACACACAATGGCTGCAACGACAGCCTCTAACCTAACCATTGTGAGGCTGGTGCAGGACCAGGCACTGGGTTGCTATGAGTTGAAACAGACTTTACCGCAGTTAACAACAAACTAATGTTATCTCTGAAGACTCTATTTCCAAACAAAGTCACGTTTACGTTTATGGGTTAGGATCTTAACATGCTTTCTTGCAGTACACAATCTACTCCATATTAGGGCTCATATGGAGGCGTTCAGGCATCGCAGCGGTTACACTATTGGGCTGCTTACTGCAAGATCTGCAGTTAAAACTCACCAGCTGCTCTGAGGGACACAGATGGGGCTTTCTACTCCCATAAAGAGTTCCAGTCTTGGAAACTCACAGGGGCAGGTCCACCCTGTCCTACAGGGTCCCTGTGAGTTGGCACTGCCTCAAATGCAGTGATTTTACACTTGAGCTTAGCCAAAAGGCTGAGAAGCGATCAAATGCAATGATTTTTGTTTTGTGCTTTTCTTTTCAAAGGATCATATGAAAAAGTGTCATACTTTATATGAAGCATAAAAATCACCAGGAAGTACTGTTTGAATGATTTGATTATATAAAGGAGAGATGCATGTGAAGGTCAGAATCAGTAGTCACGACGTATAAAGTGGAATAACAGTCTTAGCATTAAGTGAGCCAGGGTAAGAGGATTGGAGCCTAGAAGAGATAGAAATGGAAAAATAGAGATAGAGAAAGAGATAAGACCCGGCCCTGCTGTGTAATCATGGGATTATATAACCCAATACCTGAGTCATATCATTTTTAAATGTCACCCCCACCCCTGCCCCAAGCCTTGCCCCTTTTGAAAAGTTGGGGATATTTTTTCAAAGTCATTTCCCTTTGTGTTTGTGTCTTATTTTATAGTTTGAAATATGGCTTGTGTGGCTTAACAGTCCAATTTTGTTTGAAAATTAAGCATTGTGGAAATGCTGAGTAACTGGGTTTTTGTTTATATGACTCAGAATTGGCTACTTTACAATTTATATTTTATCTCCCTTGGCTGAGTATTTTGACCATCCAACCAAATGGAAACAGAGTCCTCTTTTAGTGGGGGTGGAGCATGGGCACACAGAGCTGGCCATCTTTCAAAGCTGGAAAAGATCTTGTCCAATTTTTTTATTTGGCATTTGTGGAAAATGAGCTTGGAGGTCAACTGACTTTGCAGGTCAAATGTTAAGAGGAGAAATAGGCCACATTGTTTTGCCTCAGTGAGGACACAATCGTTTCATAACTGGCAGGGGTACTAGAAGCTCGGAGTGGACACGGGTTGGACTTCTGCTGGACGAGAGTAAGCATTCAAAGTAGTCTGAATCCAACTGACCTTCAGTAGTCGCTCAAGAATCACAGGTACCTCAGCAAATGGACTGGATGTACAGTCTAACAAGAGAATGCTCGCTCTGTAAAACAATGCCAACCCTGGGAACAGACGGCTCACTTGCCCACGGCAATAAAAAGTGTTGGCAATTTCCCAGATTTCTAAACTTAAATTCTAGACCCGACAAGGAAGGCTTTGTCTGCTTGAAAATAGAAAATTCTTAATCCGTGAAAAGGAAAAACGACTATCTCACGTGGGTATCCCTTCTTGCCTCTGCAAATGGACATTAGTCGTGTCCCTTGGGAAAGGGAGACGCTGGCCCAGGGATCGATCCTGGATGTGCGTGTGGCTCTGAAGTGAAACTGAGCAGGAAAGCAAAACCACCACGGGTTCGTCTTCAGATGATGGTGACTCCATTTGTTTGTAAAAACGTATTTATAGTTCTGGAATGATTTTTAAATGCGTGTGAGAGATTGGCTCTTCCATGCCCCACATTTGCCGAGCCCTTGTCTGAACTTTTCACAAGAAATAGAACAGTTTTTGTGAATGAACACTAGTTAGTGGGGACCCCAAGGACACCAGTGTGTATTGGTTAGAATGAGGCATTGCCGAGGTCTCTGGGGACGGGTGGGCCCGAATCCACCTCAGTGAAGACCGGGCCGTTTACTCTGTCCCTGATTTCGATGAATGCACTCAAAACCAAAGAAAGCCCTTTTCAGCATCTGGACACCTGGAGTAAGACTCATCATGAGAGGAAGAGCGGAGCGGAAACTTCTGAAATTCTCCTGCCAGTTGGTTTTTAAATACCATTCCTACAGAAAAGCTGGGTTGTATGAAGAAGAATGTGGCATCAGGATTGGAGGCATCGGGATGAACAACCTGTGATAGGCAGATGACACACCTTGCTTGCTAAAAGCAAGGAGGACCGGAAGTACTTGCTGGAGAAGGTCAAGGACACAGCGTTCAGTATGGATTACACCCAAAGTAAAGGAGACCGAAATTCTCACAACTGGACCAATAGGTAACATCATGATAAATGGAGAAAAGATTAAAGGTGTTAAAGTTTCGTCTTGATTGGCTCAGGAAAGCATCAGTCAAGAGATCAAAAGGCTCCTTGCATTGGGTCAATCTGCTGCACAAGACATCTTCAGATGATTGAAAAGCAAGGATGTGACTTTGAAGACTGAGGTGTGCCTGACCCAAGCCAGTGAACGCCTGTGAAAGTGGGGCGCTGACTGTGGAAAACTGAAGATGATGCATTTGTGTTGTGGTGCTGGCAGAGAATACTGAAAGGACAAGCAGCTCTGTCTAAGGAAAACTACGGCTCCTTAAAGGCAAGCATGGCGAGACCTCATCTTACAGACAGACCTTGGACATGTCAGAGGAGACCAGTCCCTGGGGAAGGACATCATGCTTGGGAAAGTGAAGGGGCAGTGAGAAAGGAGGCCCTCAACATGATGGGCTGGCACAGTGGCTGCACAGTCGCCACCACCCAGAACCAGAAGTACATGGTGCCTGACTACGACTGTCAACTGTTCTGAAAAGGATCCTATTAGATGGTCCTGGATAGAGTGGGACAAAAACATGGGACAGGACTTGAAACCATAATAGAGACCAGGTTACCTGGTCAGATGGAGATTAGTGACACCCCTGAGACGCAGACCCGTAGTCACCCTCTAGGTCTAGAACTAAAGTCATCCTTGGGGAATTCTCAACTATGTAAGACCTAAAGGGCAGCACTGACCCGAAGACAAAGTTCAGGGGGTGGGAAAGGAGGAGGAATGGGAACAGGAAACACGGGTAGGAAGTGGGATAAGTAAGTGGTGGCGCATTCACGGGATGGCAAAGGATGGGTTCAAATAAAATGCACACAGACTGTTGAATGTGAGACTGATGATCTGCTCTGTCAATCTTCACCCAGTTCACAGTAAAACATTTAAAAATAGTATTACTGCTCTGCCGTTCATTCATCCATGCCCAAACTCACTGCCCTCAAGTCAATTCTGATGCACAGCGACCCATGAACTAATGGGAACTGTCCCTGTGGGTTTCAGAGACTGTACTCTACTTTCGCCTTGTCTTTCTCCCAGTGGAGTGGCTGGTAGTTTTGAACTGCTGAGCTTGTGATTACTAGCCCAACATGTAGCCACTACGTCACCAGGGCCCCTTGTTCGCGCAGATAATTCTTATTGGGTACCCTCTCTGCACCAGGCACTAGGCCCTGATGATGTATTAGTGAGTAAAAGATACAAAACTCCCTGCCTGTGTGGAGCATGAGTTCTAGAACCAACGGTTAATAGTATGTCCGGTGGTGGTTGGTGCTGTGGGGAAAAGTGAATCAGTGGATCGGGTGGGGAGGGGGCGGAGGGATTACTTTGCTGTCTGCAGAGCCACTGGGGTTTAGACAGGAAGAGAAGGTGATTGCTATCAGGGCCCTTGGCTTTTTGTGGTGATCAGCATTATCACATAAGGGATAATGACATCATATCAAGCATTGAATACTTCAAGTATAAATAAAAGATCAGACTGTGCGTCAGGTGAACTCGCAGAGCCATCCTGAGATGCAGAAGTGCTGATCCCTATTGCCTGCCCGGCATTTGCAGGAGGCAGATGGCTGGTAGCAAGGTGGCCGTGAGTCTACATTAGGATTTAAACTAAGCATGCATCACAGAGAATCTTGCTCATTGAGGGTGATTAGTGTGTACTACACCTCTGAGTCTTCATCCCAGTTGAGTGTGAATTTTTTAATCCTTTACTTGTTACTTTGCACTGATCATCTTGCTATTAATTTTGAAGCGTTTAGCAGCTCAGCAGGTCTCCCTCGTGTGGTACTAGAGTCAAGTGCTATATGATATTTGAATATGATTAGTCTGAAGTTTCATTGATTGTTATATTGTTTCATAATGTCCCTTTCCGCTCAGTTCTGTCACCAGTAAGCAATGGGGCGGCCTGCTATGAACTGGAGTTTAAACTCATTAAGGTCCTCAATGACCTTAACTTTTCTAGGCTTGCCAGTTCTCATCCTTTATTCTACTTGGCCTATGACATTCTTCTTTGCTCTTAATTCCTCACTTCCTTGGTCTCTACAAAGGAGTCCTGAGGGCAGGACCCTGTCCCTGCATCTTTTCTCCCCAGGCTCCCCCTTGGTGATGCCCTTCACCCTCAGGATTCCCAGCCCCACTGATTCCTAGTTGACGCCTCCAGTCTGGATTTCTGCACTCGTTTGTGCATCCAACCAACCACTAACTTCCCTTGGAAGTGAAATTGCCATCTTTTGTTGTTTCCCAGATTAAATACAGGTGTTTTGAGAATGACAATGGCAACAAGTGTACAAATGTGCTTGACACAATGGATGTATGTATGGATTGTGATAAGAGTTGTATGAGCCCACAATAAAATGATTTTTTAAATGTTAAAGAAAAAAGGAAAATTTGCTATTTTAATAGTATTATTATTTTAATAATTAAGAAAACAACTCACGGGACCCTGAATCTTATTTGTCAATCCTAAAAAATTGATGTACAGGAGCCCTGGTAGCATAATGAGTTACAAGTTGGGCTGTTCACCAGAAGGTGGTCAGTTCAAAACCTCCAGCCACCCTGAGGGAGAAAGATGAGGCTTTCTACTCTCATACAAATGTAGTCTCAGAAACCCACAGGGGAAATTCTATCCTGTCTTATAGGGTCATTAAGAATCAGAATTTAAAAAAAGAAAAGAGGAGAAAAAAAAAAGAAAATGATTAGGGAAAAGAATGTACAGATATGCTTTATACAATTGATGTATGTATATGTATGGACTGTGATAAGAGTTGTATGAGCCCCTAATAAATTGTTTTAAAAAAATCAGAATTGACTCAATGACAGTGAGAAAAATTGATGTGGCTTTCCCAATAAGGAATTGAGAAAATAAAATAAAATTTCCTAAACTATAAGAAATAAACATTTTTAAATCTATTCTCATTATCCATGCTAGAGAGTAGATTGCATTTTCTTTCTGTTTCTCTTTCAAGATGTGTGCTATCTATCACACCTTAATTTTTATTCAGAGTGGGAAGTGATCAGCATATAGAAAGACTATTATATATAGACATAGAGATATCATAGAGGAAGTAGGCAAGTGATAAAAGTATTGTATTAATTTCCTGGATATTTGTGATGTTTGCGGTATGTATCAGATTTAAATACATGTAATTTATCTTCTTGTTCTAAAATTATATTTGTGCCTGCATCTAACTTGACATTTTAGTTTTGTATGCTCTTTTCTTAAGGAGGGGCTCAGCGAGACTTTGTCCTGTGTACGTGGACAGGTTATCAGGAGAAGCCAGTCCCTGGAGAGGGTCATCACGCTTGGTGCAGTAGTGCAGCAGTTAGAAAGCGGCAGACCTTCCACGGGAGGAACTGACACACTGGCTGCACCGATGGGCTCAGACAAGAACAGTGGCGCCAGTTCTTCCCGTAGCAAGCTGAGTTGACCTGCCAAAATGGTTCACTCTTGAATTGACCCCATAACCCCACAAAATCATGCAAATCAAGAGGGTCAAATCTTCAGGTGCATTTTAAGAACACCCATGAAACTGCCCAGCCCATTAATGGTATGCAAATCCAGAAAGCCACCAAGTGTTTGAAAGATGTGGCTTTATGAAGTTTGTGGAAAAAATGAAATGAAGATATAATTATAATTTCCCATGAACTTTTTGAAGCCCTTTTATATTACTGAGTGATCTTCCAAAAATATATCTGATTTTTAGAATATCATAGAAAGTGGTGATCCTGGCCTGGAATCTTGTATCATCTGACTATACTTTATTCTTCTACTCTTTGTATTGACTCTTCATTTCAATAGCACACACACATTTTGCTTATCTAACCTTCCTAACACCTTTTCATTCGCTGCACTAGGCACACAGTGTCATCCACTTTGACTATAAGTTATACCTTATTTCGTCAGGATTTATTACCAACAGCTTTGAGTTTATTATGTTGATGTTAACTCCAATCAGCATTACACTCTCATGCTATTTTTGGTATTGTTTACATTTCTTTTGTGTATATATTTGACTACTCTATCTGGCCTGTTGAATTATAAGCCTTTCAGAGATTTAACTTTTATCTTAAACATGAAATATACAGTGCCCCCACAGCAACAATATTTACAATATAAGAAAAAATGAGTCAATCTTAACACTATTCACAATGGCAAAAAGATAGAAACAACCTAAATCCCACCCACGGAAGAATGGATGAATAAACGTTGGTACATATATATACACAATGGAATACCATGCAACGTTCTAGAATAAAGATGAATATGCAGAACAACTCATAACATGGATAAGCCTGAAGTACACTGTGCTGAGTAAAATTAGTCAATCCGCATAGGACCAATATTGTATGAGACCACTATCATACAAAGCCAAGAAACGAGTTTCACACTAAGAAGAAAAAAATTCTTCAATAATTACAACTCACATGTTAGAAGGAAGACTGAGTGGGGTGAAGGGGCGGGCAATGTAGAATAGAGAGAGGTTAGGGGGGCAAAAATGATGGAGACAGGAAGGACACTGGGGAATTTGCAGGAGTTGAAGGCAACAGAGGCAAACACTGTTAGATATACAGTCCTAGGGAAGTGGTGATATACAAGGTGATGCTTGGCTAGACCACAGGCTGAGAGAGAGGACATATACCTATGAAATATATAGATTTCACATGTGTATTCCCTTTTGCCGAAAATATATCCATGAACGTGGTGGAGCACATGAAAGGGCAGGTTATGAAAACTTCTTAACTATAAACAAACACCTGGAAGGAATGACTGGCTGGGCCTGGGGACTAAGGGTCATGTCTTAGGGTATTCCAAAGTTTATTAACATGAGATAGTCCACAAAGACAATGCTCTTAACTGCTTGGAAGTGGCCATCAATGGTCCAGCTACTCGTCTCTCCCCGTCTGGAAACAATTAGTGGACAAATGGATCATGCAAACATCAGTTTGCACAAACTGTATCCAGGTACTGTCATGACCAAATGCCCTGAAAAGAATCACATTAAGATGGTTCTAGATAGAGTGGGAGAAAAATGTGGAACAGAATGCAAAATCACAAGATACCAGGATAGTTGGTTCGCGAGAGACTGGGGTATGGTGCATGGGCTCAAGTATATGAACTGTTATGAAGATGGTGCAGGACCAGGCAGTGTTTCATTTGGTTGTGCATAAGGTTGCTACGTGTCAGAACCGACTCCATGGCACCTAACAATAAAAACAACATACCTCCACAACTAGGACCCTTAAGCACCTTTTAGGTCTAGAACGGAACTTACCCATTTTGGAAGAATCCACTATTTTGATCATAAGGACAGCATTTACCCAAGGGCAAAGAGCTAGGCAAGAAGGAGTCGTGGAAACAGGAAACCCAGGTGGAAAGTGGAATAAGTAAGGGAAATGTACATGAGGGAATGGGAAAGGATGAGTTGAAACAATATGTGTAAAGATGGTTGAATTCAAAACTGATGATCTCATCTATAAGCCTTCATCTAAAGCACAAGAAAAAAGTGTTTTTAAGTCAGTAATTTACTTAGGGATTTTTCATTTGAAAGGAATGGGCGCACTTGACCTACTAAGGACACAGATTTCATGGGACTCTGAGGAGAGAAAGTATTTCTGGGAGCTGCATGTCCCTTGCGATATTGCGAGTCACTGTCTCTGAGTCTCCCTTTCTAGAGGTGTTCTGCTTCTCGTAAGTGTATGTGTAGTCATGTCATCTTCTCTGTCTAGGCACGTGTTAGTCTGGGTTGACTAGAGAAACAAACTCAGACATTCAGATGTGTGTAAGAAAGAGCTTTGTATACAAGAGCAATTGAACATTGAGAAAACATCCCAGCCCAGTCCAGATCAAATCCATAAGTCCGCTATTAGCCCATATTTCTGATACCAATCTATAAATTTCCCTTCAGACTCATGCAACACATGCAATGACACTGAATGCAGGAAGATCACAGACCAGTGGGTGGGAAGCCTTGTGGGTCCTGGGGTGGTGGAAGCATCTCAACGCTGGCAGAGGGCTCCACGTGGCTCCTCCAGTTCCAGGGCTCTAGCGTACCTCTAGTGTATCTTGTCAGCAGGAAGATAAAGCAGATAGTCTGTGTGTATCAGGCCTCCAGTGAGCTATCTATCTCTGTGGCGCCTCCAAATGAGGTCATCAAGCTGTGACCTGATTGACAGGCTAGACTCCACCCCTTCACAAGTTGACACCAGATTATGTAACTGCCACAATGCACTAGGCTGCCTTAATTGGAAATCCTATTTTGTTAGCACAGTCACAAGGCCCGGGTCTCATGTTTTTTTCCCTCATTAACTTGGACAAGTTTCTGGTTCCCTGCGGTCTTAGTCTTCTCATAAACAAATGACAGTAGAACTCGTTTAGAGTGGTGATTACTTCCCAGGACAGATGAATGAAGAATGTGATGCACACAATATACACCATATAAATGATGAATCTTATTCTCAGCATGCAGGAGCTTGGTGGCACAGTGGTTACACATTGGGCTGCCAACTGCGAGGTTATGAATTCAAAACCACCAGCCACTTCTTGGGAGAAAGACGAGGCTTGCTATTCCCCACAGAGGCAATTCTACCCTGTCTGTATAGGGTTTCTATGACTTGGGATCACCTGGATGGCAATGAGTGTTTTTTTTTAAGTACTATTATCGTGTATGAGTCTGATTTTTCACTACACTATAATTTCAGCTTACCCCTGGCCCACTATCAAAGTTACTGTGATATTTTCTACTAGATAACTCTAAGCCTGCTACTCTCAGTCCCACATCCTCCAGTGAAAGCCTGGTAGGTCTGGCTCCCTTTCTAAGCTGGGCTGCACTGGGGTCGGCTTCTGCCAGGTGGGTGGATGGGCTTGCCTTTGGGCTCATGCAGTCCTGTCATCCAATCCGCCCTGTATGGGGCTGAGGGGTGGAATCACAGGATGCCAGCTGCCTCTCGCAAATGTGATCAGGGCGCTTCCAAGTTTCCCAGTGAAAGGAGAACGGACAGCAGGCATCAGAAAACTATCCATTTTATATGCGTCTTGAAAAAAGATGGAAGTGAGTCTACCATGTGAATGGAAGCAGCAATTTCGGTAGCGCATTTTCATAAATAGAATCATGACTTTCTTTGAGTTTACTTTATGACTTCAAAGGTATAACCCAGGACCCTCTTCTTACAATTATTAGTGTGGACACAGATGTGCTGTCACAGTGATCTTAACGAGCTCAGAATTCGGAGCCAGGCCTTCTGGAAGAGTCTGGCCCCTCTTCCCTCCTCTTCTCATTAATCCTGGGCCAGGACCAAGACCTCTCTGTTACTTTCATCATCTAAGAAACAGACACATAAATATCCATCTCACAGAATGTAAAATATCAGTTTCTTTGATAAATACATTCCTTTATGAGGAGTAGCTTCCCCGGAGAGTTTTTTACTGAAAAACTCAGCACATGAACTCAGAAAGAGAATGTCATGGTCACAATAGATTTTTTAAATGCCTTTTTAGTGTCTAGATTTGCCAGATTCAAAAGACTAGCAGTCAGGGTGGGGTGGAATGAGTGTTAGAGAGGACAATGAGTTGTTATACGGGGTACTGAAGAAGCAGCAGTTCCAGTTAAGCAGGAAATCATGAAAAGCGAGTGGTTTCTGTAAAGCAAGGGTGTGGGCCTTCTTTGTAAAAGAGGAAAAGGAATCCGTTCTGAAAATTTGAATTTACATCTATTAAAAAAGATGCATATTATTGGCTCAGCGATAAGTACTCTCACTCATCTCATTTTTAAAAATCACAAACTCATTTACTTTCTAATGTTATCTTGTATAATCAGGCACACTTTCACGTGTCAATTGGCCATATGTGTTTTCTCTTCTTTGATGTAGATGTTTATTGTCCATGGTTTCTATTGGACTCCATTTCTCCTAGTGAATCCTAAGAATTCTTTCAATAAACTAGAAAATCATCCTTTTTGGTGTGCTGTATTGTGTGTTTCATTAAGTGGAAGATACATTTTCTTACACTGTATCTTGTCTTTTCACGTTTTTTGTTGTTTCTTTTTTTGTAATATTTTATTTTTAAAAATCATTTTATTGGAGTCCATACAACTCTTATCACAATCCATACATACATCAATTGAGTAAAGCACCCTTATAAATTCCTTGCCCTCATCATTCTCAAAATCCACCTTCTGCTTGGGTTCCTGGAATCAGCTCACCTTCCTTTTTACCCTCCCCCTCCTTCCCCACTCCCCCCTCCCCTTTTCACCTTCTAATAGCACATTTTGGTGAACATAAGTCCCAAACTAACCACAGCTTAATTTTCTGGTACATCACAAGTCCTCTTTGAGTCATTCCCCCAGATGTCTTTTAAAGAATTCTCAACACCCACCAGGCATCGCCATCTAGTCGATTCTAACACTCAGGGACCCTGTCCACGGTTGCAAAGACTGTAAATCATTACGGGAGCTGACAGCTATTAAAACGGAGCCTTGCATTAAAATCAATTTAGGATCAGACATTGAAGCCACATGCTAATTCATTTTACAACTAATTGCAAGCAGATGTATTTTTATGAAGACGTTTGATGCCTTTAAGAATTGAAATGCTGTCTGCTATCCTTTCTTATTTCTATTATTTATGATATGCTTTGTAATGTGCACATGTCCGTCAGATTTCTGTCCAGGGAACAGAGATGCTGGGGGAATAAACGTTAAGCAAAACTGCCAATGACTTTCAGGAAGTTAGGAATTTCAGGGGCACTAGGAAATGGCTGGCTGAGAGTCAGCTGCCTCTTTGCTACTGGAATGAGAGAATTCACAGGAGGATGCCCAGAAGCCTCTGGAAACACGTCCTCATCAACCACCTGCCAAAGCTGATGATCTGCGTGCCACTGCTACTGGGATCATATTGCGGCTCTGCCTCTCTCTTGTCGTTCCAAACTCGCTCTATGATCGTTCATAGGCAGAGTGCAAAACCTGCAGCCCTGGTGGCAGGGATTCTGAGAAATAGTTTCTATCCTTTTAGCTCTTGTGAAACAAATGCCTTGGAGGGCACAGTTCTAGCTTAGCCCCAAATGATCCAGCACAACACACAGAATATGCAAAACATATCACGTTATATTTAAAAATAAAACCCAATCTCACTGCTACCAAGTTGATTTGACTTGCAGTGATCTGATAGGACACAGTAAGACTGCCCCCTGTGGATTTCACAGACTGTAAATCTTTATAGGATCACAAAGCCTCATCTTTCTCCCACAGAACAGCTAGTGGGTTTGAACCTCTGATCTTGTACTTAGCATCCCAATGGATAAATAACTATACCAAAAGGACTCTTTTTAAATGAGGGTGGCAGGGATAAATTAGTAAAACCCATAGCAGAAAGCCAGTATTCATCTAAATTCAAATGTGTAAATCCTTGGGCCTTGTGATCAGATTTCTAAGAATTTATTTTAGATACATTTACCCATGTGTCAAATGATTTATGCAGTGTTTTTCACTGCAGGCTTTTTTCTCAGCAGAAGCTTAGAAGCTATGTAAATGTTCATCAGTAGCAGATTGATGAAAGAGGTTACAGACTATTCATCCAATGGAATGGCAAAAAGCTGTCAAAAACACTAATACAGAAAGATCTTCAGGCAAGATTGAAAGCAGCGTATTATGCACGGATTTGGGTAGAACAAGAGGAAAATATGTATGTTAACATTTGCTTGTATAGACGTGAACATCTCTGGAAAGATACATAAGAAGTTAATAGCAGTCGTTTTCTGTTGAAAAGAAACTCTTGGAAGGAGACTACACTTGTATTCCTTTTCATCTTTTTAATTTCTGGGGGGGAAATGTAGATATAGGACTTAGATAGATATATAAACATAGAAATATAAACTTAATGAAAAACTGGCCAATTTGAGTTGTATGATCAATAGCGAGTCCTAGAATCTAGAGTGACTTGTGGGCCTTCTCTAGCCCTGATACTGTGCTTCCATAAATTTGGATTGTGGGATATTATTTTTAATACCACGGGGGATATTTATATATACAGATATGTTTGTTTTTTTTTCACGCACCCATCTTGCACAGGTATGTTTCTTGTTAAAAGCTGTTATATATTTCTGTCACCTACAAATTGTAGTTCAGGCCGGCCATTTGGCGCTCATCTTAGTCCAGGGCTGCCCTGCGGTGACACTGTGTTTGGGCACTTGGGGGAGCGGCAGCAGCTTGCGACTAGAGCCCAAGATGTGGGCTCCATGGCCCAGCATGCCTAGCGAGGAGGTGTCCTGGACACTTCCAATCTCTAGCCCTGCGACCTGGGGCTTTTGTGTGACAGGCGCGTGGCAACGGTTTGTACTGGGCAGTTTGTATGAGGAACTGCTGTACGGAAGACGCTCGCAGTGAGTATAGTTGCACGTACTTAATGCTTGAGGTTGTTGCTGCTCTTGTTACTGTTGGCCTCGTGCTGATCGGCACGATCATCCACCAACCCTGCTGATTCTCGGCTGCTTACCTTGGGCCGGGCCAGTGTCCTGTTTGGACTCAGACCTGAGTCTACCTGATTGGTGTCTGTGGGGAGGCAGGTCTGAAATCTTGGTTAAGAAAAACTCTGACACCCTCACCGAGCCTCAGTCCAGCTGATGAGGAGAGGGGGGTCGCCTGTCTCATTGCACCAAGAAAGATGCGCGCACAAAGGCTAAGCAATTGAGTCACGTGACCAGTGAGTGTGCCCAAGAAATGCAAATAGAGCCCCAGCTCCTGGGGGCTCTCAGCTGTGCTCTCCATTGGTCTGTGCCCGCCGGGGCCCTTCACATGCATCAAGCCACTCCCCAAGCACTGCACACACCAGTGACTCACTAATGGCTCTGTCTTCCCCCATCAGAGAGAAGCCACCTCTGTAATTAGCACCCTAATGGCGTCCCTTGTGTCTTCCCTTGTCCATCGTGCTTACTCCCTCCTTTTGAGGGGAAAGGAGGAGGTTTTGATCTTTAAGTCCTTCCAGTCCAGGCATAATAAGTTAGAGAAGAGCTTTGGGGTGTGGATTTGTCCTATTTGGACTATTTGCATGTTCATGATCACTTTTGGACTCTCTCTGGGGAGGTGACTGACAGTTGTTAAGTTAGTTAACGTTCAAAGAGTGCCTGAAACGATGCTCGCTGCGTTGAACATGCTTGTATTTTCATCATTACATACAATTAAGTGCACACGTGGGCTGGTTGCTCCACGAGACACCACACAGATAGAGAAACCTTGTTTGGGGGGAGACAAGGTCAGCAAACACTCCCCAGCCAACACCTGTGGGGAACGGTGTGTGAACCGTAGAGAAACTGCAGCATTTTACTGTTGAGGGCGGTAGAGGGCCTTGTTTGTGACCCTGTGGGAGACTCAGGTTCAATCCCTGGCCAATGAAGGTCAGAGCACTGGGTTGATGTAAGTGGGCAGTATAGAAATTGCATACCCATAACTGGGAAGATAAAGGCATGAAGTGGCTGGCTTATAAAATTTCATAGGTGCTGGAATATATTCATAGGATTATAGGATTAAGGTTAGGTGTTACTTAACTGCAACTGTTAGGCATTGAATATTGCTGTAATGTTCATTTATAGAATATTATGCTTAAATGAGGCTTTGGCATATACTGAATTGTATGAGTTTTAGTTTTATCCTGTTAGCTACAGATATGATATTTTATTATTTGAAAAGTATATATGGATGAAAAATATCAAGTTGACAAGGGGTGGTCTGTGGTAGTTACATAATCTGGTGCAACTTGTGAAGGGGTGGACTCTAGCCTGTCAATCAGGTCTCAGCTTGATGACTTCATTGGGAGATGCCACAAAGATGAATAGCTCACTGGAGGGCAGACACACACACTTCCTGTGAGACATTGCTGATGACGAGCCTGATGGAGCAATGCTGATGCAGCCAGAGCCCTGGAGCTGGAAGAGCCACGTGGAGACCCACGCCAGCACTGAGATGCTTCTACCACCACTGGATCCATAAAACTTTCCACCCACTAGCCTGTGATCTTCCTGCATTCGGTGGCACTGCATGTGTTTCGTGAGTCTGAAGAGCAGTTTATAGACTGGTATCATACATATGGGCTAATATCAGACTTATGGACTTGATCTGGACTGGGTTGGGATGTTTTCTCAATATCCCATTGCTCTTGGATATAAAGCTCTTTCTTATACACATAAGAATATCTCTGGATTTGTTTCTCTAGTCAACCCAGGCTAACACACATACTGCTGTGTAACTGCCTGCATGTCTGTTACTTTCCCCACACTGAATGGCCAGAAAGAAAGCATCATGATTCCTATCCTGGTATTCCTTGCACCTAAAGTAGAAATGGACACATTTATCGAATGAATATTTTTGACGGAATAGGTGACCTAATAAAAGAAACATTTAAAGAAAAGAAATTGAAACGGAATCACCAAACAGAAAGATTGATTTTCTTCCTCGATATTCCTGAAAGGATGTTTTCTAGAGGGATAGATGAGAATTTTAAACAAAACAACAGACTGGAAAGATGTCCAATAAATAAACATTCTTTCTCTTTGCAACTCTGTTCTCAGTCATTTTTTTTAACAAAACGCTTTATTGGTAAAAAAAAAAAATCTACATATCATACAATTCAATAGTTCAATCACATCGAGAGGAGTTGTACAATCATTACCACAACAAATTTTAGACATTTTTTCCCTTCTTTTATCCATTGCTATTAGCTCCCCATTTCCCCCCAACATCTCCCTGCCATGTCCCCAAGGAAACATTAATCCAGGTACTGTCTCTATAGACTTACCTGTCCTGGATTACATATATGGAAAAACATTTAAAAATACAAACACACACAAAATAAACTAACAACAATAACAAAGCAAAGCAGAGAAAAACCTCCATCGAAAAGAGAGTAGAAAATACTAAGCAGAACAAAGTCCAAATAGGTCCCAAGGGAGATCCAACGAGAGAGTGTTCCACGTTCACCTAACTGCATCTGTAATCACCCGCTTCCCAAACCACTCTGCAGGACAGCGAGGCTGCGCACGCCCCTGCTCAGAGGGGCTCACCAGAGGCTTGAGCCACGTGCACCTCCCTTTCATTTTTGTTTTTTACCTGAAGCAACTTTTAAGTGGGTCACAAGGGAGATCAAATATCACATTTTCATTTAACTATGTATATCGCAGTCACTTAGCTTAACACGAGGAACTCCATGTTGTTTCAAACTGCCTTCAGCCCCTCCTAGCAGTTAGTGCCACCTCACCTCTTCCCACTCCGGGCTCTCCAAACAAGGCCTTGACGGTTTGAGATGTCTCCAAACTCCACCTGCCCAATTAGCAAGAAGTCTACACTATCTTACAAGACCGTGAATTACTACCTGCAGCTGTGCTGTTCCCCCAACCCCGTTACCCTGCCAACCTGATAAAAATCGACCTGCCAGAGTATCCCTCCCCTTGAGCCAGCCCACGACTTTGAACAATAAAAATCAAGGAAATTCTTTGTTCTGGATCGAGAGGTTTCCAGGCACTAGCCTACCCTCAGTCCAGCTGTTTAATAAAGGCTTTAACTATTAATATAATGGTGTGGTGGATCTTGCCCATTTACAACAAACCAGCATTGGTTTTCTATAAACCTTCTATTTTTATTTCGTTTCCAGAGATGTGGGTTCGCTTACTTGGATGGTTTTTGCGGCTGAAGGCCTGGCGTGAACATCTTGAATTCAGCATAACTGGGCAGAAGATTTGGTAGAGACCCCAGGGCTGGGGAGGCTGTGGTTTCAGCCCATGTACACTGTGAGGGAAATAGGCAGCGACAGTTTTTAGGTTGAGTTCAACGCATGAGCTGTCAAGAAGCACTTTGCTCTTCCCCAGTAGGGGTTCCCATTGATTCTCTGGCCTGCTAGATCCTTCTCTGAGAAGCCAGCCAGAACCAGGCTACCAATGCATGATTAAAGGGAAGCCACTGGATACACAGAAATCACAAATCTGGAGAAAGAATAACCTTTTGGGGTTTTTTTTAAGGTAAAGACTGCAAGAGAAATCCTGAAGTTCCTTCACCAGGACCAAGCACTACCATTAAGATGGTAAGGGGCGAAGGTGAACCATTGTCCCAATGCCTGTGACTGAGAGGTCCCCCCTTCCCCACCCTCAAATTCCTCTGAGTTTCTGAATTGTGTCTCGGAAACTCAGACAAAGTTTCTGAGGCTGAGCCTCCTTATGGGAGTAGAAAGCCTCCTCTACTTGTACTGGTTACATGTTGGGCTGTGAACTGCAAAGGCAGCCGAAAGGACCAGCCACTCCACAGGAGAAAGGTGCGGCTTAAGTCACGGCGGCAGTTTTACCGCATCCTTGAGAATCCCCATGTCAGAATCAGCTCGACGGCCATCACGTTTGTGGGTGAAGAGAATAAAAAATCACAGTCTGCCAGAAGAACAAGCAAACCTGTCCTGGAGGAAGAGCAACCAGGATGTTCCATCGAAGTTAGAATGACGAAGGTAAATACAGCACACTCTATTTCCAGGTGATGGCGGCTTAGTGAAATGGTGGTTTTTCTTCTCCCCATGAAATAAAAATGACCAGGATTATAAGTGATTAAATATTTTCCACCAAACCCGCATGTCCGCATGGAGTGATGGCACTTTTCAGATGACCCAACCTGGGAGAGGTCTGCTTTGAAGACTGGTGCACCTTCTCTTATGGTGTCTCCCCTACATCACCCACACCCCCTCCTTCAAGTCCACCAGCTCCAATATTTCCTTAGCATCGATTGGCCTTGCCATCCTAATCATCTCCTTACCCCAATTCTTCAGCTAGTGGCCCCAGAACCATTTCTAGAAACCTCCATCTAAAGCTTTTACGGCACACAGTCCTGTCTCATCAACCTCTATCTACTTCCACCAAAATTTTACTACACTGGAACTCCTTCCATCTTGCCCAGGATTTAAAGCAATATTTGCTAAATCTAGCTATTTCTTACCCGGCTTTTGAAAAGGGATTCGCATTTTTATGACCGTGCACGTAGTTGTCAAACATGTCCTAGGTAGAGTGGATAAAAGATTGTTCCGGCTTCTTGAATTGGTGGCAGTAAAAATAAATACAGCAAAACTTTTTAAGGAAATTTTTGAAGAAATTATCTGTTTTGGGGACTGATCTTATTGTGGGTTTCAAATCTACTCAACATGCAAATGACAGCACTATAAATGCCTAAAGGTGGCCGATTAAACTTGTTCCGGTCATCCTTTAGTTTCATACACATGAAGTTTTAAATTTCTACCAGAGAGATGGGACTGTAACCTGAGGTCCTCCAAAGGACAGCCTTCCCCTGTCAGACATCACCCACCGTATTTTCCCCCAACAGCTTTAGAGGCATATAATTCACATTATCATACAATTCAATAGTTCAGTCACATCAAGAAGAGTTGTACAATCATGACCACAACCAGTTTGGGAACATTTTCTTCACTCCTGTACGCTCATGATTAGCTCCCCAATGTGTTTTAAGTATAGAAGATTATAGAAAGAGATGTGTAAAGACATAATTCAAATGCCTCGATTCTTCTGTCTTCCTTAGTCAATGTCCACCTTTCACATACATATGAAACTATTTCAATTTGATCTCCTGACTGCTGCTTCTAGGAGCATTGATTGTGGATCCAAACAAGATGAAATCTGACAACTTCCATCTCTTCTCCATTCATCATGATGTTAGCTAGTAGTGCACTTGTGAAGATTTTGTGTTTCTCTACATTGAGTTGCACTCCACACTGAAGGCTGCCATCCTTGATCTTCATCAGCAAGCGCTTCAAATCTCCTCACTTTCAACAAGCAACGTGGTGTCTTCTGCATATCTCAGGTTGCCAGTAGCCTTAGTCCAACCCCAATATCTCATTCTTCATCATATAATCCAGCTTCTCGGATGATTTGCTCGGCATACAGATTGAATAAGTATGGTGATATCTATCACCTATAGGAAGAGAAGGTATAAAAATGACCCTTTTTACTCAGATGGTGCATATATGTGCTCTGATGACATTTACCTTCATGTATGAAAAAAAAGCTGGGATTTTTGAGAATGTCCTACCCACTGGTGCTTAAATTTTTGAAGTCACTAGAAATAGGGAAAAGCTCCCAGAATGAAAAAAATTGGCCAATGTTGTGAAAAACGCTTTCAGTGGGAAAAAAAATAAAAGTCTCTAACAACTAGAAACCAATGAGTTTTCTTTAACAACATTAGTAGAACGGACCACCAGACAATGAATGGCCACTTAAAAAGACATGAAGTACTCTGCTGAAAGACCAATAGGGCTTCGTGGAGTGTAAATGTTAGCAGGTTAATTTAAACTTAAAAATTTAAAGGCTCTACCAGACACTAACAACCATGTTTATCTTGACAACTCTGTATAGAAGTGAATGCAAAAATTACCACCCTGAAAAAGACTCATTTGGCCTGACTATTTTTAATATCATGTTTCTTATAGTCTCAGCTTTACCTGACATAGGGAAACGTGCTCATTGAGAAACCAGGGTACAGAATATCTCACTACTGTGGAGTTGATTCCAACTCTCCGTGAGACCCCAGGAGCCCTTGTGGTGTAGTGGTTATGCATTGGGCAGTGGTCCGCATGGCCAGCAGTTACCAGCAGCAGCTCCAGGGGAAAAGTCTGGCACCTCATCTCCTGAGGAGTGGCTGATGGTCTCAAACTGATGACCTTAGGGTTAGCAACTCAATGAGTAACCACAATACCACCAGCGATGAAGCCTTTAACTACCCAGCTGTCCATGTACTACAAAGTTTCTGAGCCCGCTACTCTCTGCTTTCTCACTCCACCTTCAGAGTTTCTTAACGTCCGTGGGTAGTGTGAATGGT
The DNA here is from genome assembly GCF_050624435.1 of Tenrec ecaudatus. Classification (NCBI taxonomy): domain Eukaryota; kingdom Metazoa; phylum Chordata; class Mammalia; order Afrosoricida; family Tenrecidae; genus Tenrec; species Tenrec ecaudatus. The sequence continues at coordinate 17,621,824 of NC_134540.1, read as the reverse complement.
TGACGTATTCAGTGGCTTACCTGGAATAATAACGGTTGGGCTCACCCAGGGGACCTCATAGGAAGGCCTATTGATCTACTTCGGAAAAGGCACTCGTTGAAAATTGTATGGAGCACAATTCTACTCTGACACACAGGGGGTCCTTCTGAGTCGGGTTGGCTCAGGGAAACCGGCTTGGCAAAGTTGTTCTTTTTACTTCCACTTGCTCTTGTTCCTACCACCTACGCTTCTGCAAAATGACAAGATAAAATGTTAACATGAGTTCAATCCTCTTCTTGGGGACAGTTACATATTTTATTTTACAGAAGACACGGGTCCAATGTTCCATAGTAAAAATGTTTTCTGACAAAAATGAATGATCATGCGAACTCCTCTTGGGCTATCTTTAGTCCTAGCTGAAAATGTAGACCACGGATTCAGAGCCAAATTGCTATTGTTCTCAGTTTCTGTCAAGTTGATTCTGATTCTTAGCTACGCCATGTGCGTAGAAAAAATTGCTCCGTTGAGTTTTTAGGGTCATGACCTTTTCAGGAGACCTCCAGACTATTCTTCTAAGGTACCTCTGAGTGAGTTTGAACCAACAACCCACTGGATCGGAGCCAAGCACTTTACTGTTTAATTGCTTTACATACTCCATCATATTTCATATTCACAATAACTCTCCCATGTGGTCATTCTCTCTCTTTACACAGTATGTCAATAACCCCATTCTCATTATCTTAATAATAAAGTCTCATAAAATTTCAGAAAACACATAGGAGGAAAAAATAGAAAGAAAATAGCCAGGTAGCCCGCATCCATTATTTCCTTCCAGAATTCCCTTAGCCTCTAAGATCCCGTTGATATACATTTTAATGACATTTAACTTATTTGCAGCCAAGGGCTTTAACCACTGTGCTACCAGGCCTTCCAAACATTTAACTTATTTAAACATTTATTACTTGTACAAAATAATGAAAGCAACTGTCATGGAGTTGGTTCCAACTCAGAGCAACACTATATAGGTTCCTGGGACTTCTTTATAGGTGCCTATTGCCTCATCTTTTCCCCATAGACAGCCTGGGGCCGGGGTTAAACCACTGACCTTGTGGTTAGCAGCCCAACACTTACCCTCCAATGCCCTTGTACAGCTGGGAAATATTTCACCTTACAGATTTAGCCTAAAACATAATACCCCGGCTGTTTCCAACAAGACCATATGGAAATGTTTGACCACATTTCTTACTGTTGTCTCGGAACAGACCTTCCTCCTTAAGGGGCTTCCTCTTTTCTCATATCCAAGTAGGACGGGAGGCAAACGAAAACACCGTGGCTTGGGTCAAGTGCACCCTAGTCCTCAAAGTGACATCTTTGCTCTTCGATATTTTAACGAGGTCTCGTGCAGCAGATTTACCCAATGCAATGTGCCGTTTGATTACTGACTGCTGCTTCCATGAACACTGATTGTGGAGTCAAACAACTCAGATGCATGTGAAGGCTGGACACTGAATAAGGAAGGCCAAAGAAGAATGGGTGCCTTTGAGTTGTGGGGCTGGCCGGGAATACTGCAGATCTCAGGGACTGCCAAAAGAACAAACAGATCTACCTTGAAAGGAGTACAGCAGAATGCTCTCTGCAGGCAAGCATGATGAGGCGTTGTCTCAGAGGCTTTGGATGTGTCATCAGCAGAGGCCAGCCCCTGGGAAAGATCCTCATTCGTATGAAAGGAGAGGCGCTGTGAAAAAGAAGGCCCTTGACAAGATGGACCGACACCGCGGCCGCCACAGTGGCTTGAACACTAAGAACGCAGGGCGCTCTGAAGAAGAGCACCGCACCAGGACTGGAGGGGCTCGTGATAGGGTGAGCAGATCTTAACATTGGTAAAGCGGGACACCATTGATAAAACTCATATCCTGGAGAAATGGCCACATGGAAGCCAAAAACCGTCTACCCCAGCTTGTCGTGCATTCTTTCCAAAAATCGGAATTTTTTAAAATGTCGTGGGACGCAGGACAAATAGTTAAAAAATGGGACTGTCCCGCCAAAAGCGAGACGTCTGGTCACCTTAGTTATGAACAACCTGCCACATGCAGATGAGGAGCAGTCTTAATGATGTAGTGGTGACGCACCGGGCTGTGATCCGAAGAGTCAGCAGTTTAAAACCACCAACGGTTTCCTCACGATTAAGATTGGGCTTTCTACTCCCATAAGCAGTTACAGTCTCAGAAACTCAGAAGGGGAGGGGTCACTATGAGTCAGCATTGGCTTCATGACAGTGAGTTTATTTTCTTATTTTTTTATATGCAGACGTACAACCTTGCTGGCTGGAAGTGAGGAGGACTTGAAGCACTTGCGTTGTAGCAAGTTCAACGTGGATTACAATTCAATGTAAAGAAAACCAAATTCCTTACAACTGGACCAGTAGGTAACTGCTTGATAAACGATGAAAAGACTAAAGTTGTCAAGGATTTCATTCTGCTTGGGTTCACAATCAACGCTCATAGTAAAGTGAGGATTTGTCCTACATTGGATAATTACATCTGCTCCCAAAACGGATCATCATTTTATAACGATGATAATTATGATATAGCCAAATTTATACTTATTTTTGGAAGACATAAATCAGGCCATAATATCTGCCAATTCAAATTTTGTTTAAAAATGTAATAGGAGTTTTCGATTTTACATTCTTTATCTTTCCTCTTAAGACCTACTCAACTCTATAAATCTGTGTATACTGAGAAACTTCTCTCTGAACTAAAAATTCAATCATCATCATGTCCTACAATTTTGCTCCCAAATACTGGATTTTTATGTCCATTGCCACCTCCAAGCTACTGTAATCTCTTGACTATTATGAGAGCTTCTTGGCTGGTATCTCAGTCTCTATAATTACTTTCTTCAATTGTTCTCTTCGTTGATGTCAAAGTAGTGACCACTTTGTCTAAAACTCTCCTATGGTGTTTGTTTGTTTGTTTGGGTCAGGATAATATCTGAATTATTAGCAGTGTTTACAAGGTCAGACCCTCCATTTTACTTTTCTCCACTCCCCAATTCTCACTCAAACTCTCGTTTCAGCCAAGGTGAGCCATTTCATTTCCATGACAGTCTCATCCTCTATCACTGTCAAGCATTGCCAACTCTATGTCCCAGACTGAGCATATTCTTTTTTCTGAGTTTTCCCCCAGTCCTTCACTCCCTTTTCAGGAAAGACCTCTTTTCCTCTTTCATGCCACACCCTAGACAACATCCTCCTGAAAGCATTCTGGGACCCCATTAGCCCCGGCTGAGTCAGGGACCCTCCCATGTGCTCAAATAGCACAAGATATGTCCTCAGCACAACATTTATGATACATACAGAATGCCCGTCTGTCTGAATTCTTTCTCCTCTACCCACCACGTGGGTGTGCATGTGTGCACATGCAAGTGCATGCACACGCACACGCACACAGACACACACACACTGTAACTCTTGAAAGAAAATCTGTCTTCCCCATTTTAATTATTTTTAATTTATTGTTAATTGGGAGTTAACATACATCATATTATTCCATTGTTCAATCACATCAAGCAAAATTGTACAATTGTTACCACAATCAGTTTGAAAACATTCTTTTTCTTCCTGGACTCCTTCACATCCTCTCCCTTTTACCTCCTCCCCACACCCCACTGTAAACCTCCACCACCCCTCCCCTCCTGAAACCTTCATTCTACTTGCTGCCCCTGTACGTTCATCAATCCTGGGTTTCATATACCGAAAAACAGACAAACATGTAACACAAAGTGCAGAGAGTGACCCCCAGTGACATAGACCTCTGAGACATACCCTAAGGAACAAAGCAAAACGACAGCACAGAAAACGCTGGAAACCAGATGGGGTCCAGCATGCATCAGAGGTGGGGCGGGATCGACTGACAGAGTTTAACTGTTCAAGTCAGGTTGATCCCTTTGCTCTTCTGTACTCATCTCTCTAAGGCTCTCTGTTCAGTAACCACTTTCCTCCCTCCCTCAATTGTGGACAGAGGGAGATCACCGGAGGCTTGTTTCCTCTGTAGCTCCCACAAATGGATCTTGGACTCCCACTGTCATCCATCGCCTTCTGCAAACCAGACCCTCACAATTTAGGTGCTGACACTAATCCCACCTTTGACGTAGGCCAAAGGCAGATAAAAACAAACAACAAAAACATAGATCCAGGAAAGGATCTTTAAGTGACTGATGATGGTGTAATCTTCCAAGCAGACTAAGTTGAGAGCTCACCTCGATGGCTGCTTGTTTAGAGACAAGTGTTTAAGACCCCAGGTGCTATTTTATCTAGTAGCTGGGCACCATCTAATTTCTTGGCCACATTTTTCTATAGCCCCATAGCTTCTGTGTTCCCTTCCTGAGAGCGAGTATCTAGCAAGGCCGTGATGTACAAACTAATTGCTCTTAAGTTGGAGCCGCGAATTAGTGCGAGCCCAAAACCCATCCCTGGATCTATGTTTTTGTTGTTGTTTGTTTTTATCTGCCTTTGGCTCCCTTTCAAAACCTCCTTGTGAATTTACAGTAGAGTCTTGCCATTTGAATACCTGACTGTAAAAGCACCCCACAGCTGGACTGGACAACTCTTCTAAAGGTCAACAAACAGCCCTTGAACTAACTATAAGCTTTTCTTTCTTGTTATGTTTTGCTTTGTTTTTTGTCATTGGTTTGTTGTTGTTGTTGTATGGTTTTGCTCTGTCTTGTTTTGTGCATGCTATTATCTCTGCAGGTCTGTCTAAATAAGATAGGCTGATGAACAATCTGGAGGAGAAAACAATAGGACTGACAGTTCCGGGAGGACATGGGAGAGGGAGAGATGAGGGGAAAGGAAGTGGTGTTAACAAACTCAGGGACAAGGGAACAACAAATCATCCAAATTGGTAGTGAGGAGGGTGTAGGAGGCCTGGCAGGGCGTGATCAAGGGTTATATAACCAAGAGGAATTACTGAAACCCAAATGAAGACTGAGCATGATAGTGGGATAAGAGGAACATCAAAGGAAACAGAGGAAAGAGCTAGGAGGCAAAGGGCATTTATAGAGGTCTAAATAAAGGCATGTATATATGTAAATATACTTATATATAAGGATGGGAAATATATCTATGTGCATATAATTATAGGTTTAGTATAAAGGTAGCAGATGGACATTGGGCCTCCGCTCAAGTACTCCCTCAATGCAAGAATACTTTGTTTTATTAAACTGGCATTCTATGATGCTCACCTTCCGGACAGAATCACTGAAGACAAAGCGGGTGAATAAGCAAATGTAGTGAAGAAAGCTGATGGAGCCCGGCTATCGAAAGATATAGCGTCTGGGGTCTTAAAGGCTTGAAGGTAAACAAGTGGCCATCTAGCTCAGAAGCAACAAAGCCCACATGGAAGAAGCACACCAGACTGTGCGATCATGAGGTGTCGAAGGGTCTCGGGGAGGAGATAAGTCAGTCAATGTGCACTATAGCACCAATGAAACGTACAACTTTCCTCTAGTTCTTTAATGCTTCCTCCCCTCCCCCCACTATCATGATCCCAATTCTACCCTAAAAATCTGGCTAGACCAGAGCATGGACACTGGCTAGACCAGAGAATGTACACTGGTACAGATAGGAACTGGAAACACAGGGAATCCAGGTCAGATGATCCCTTCAGGACCAGTGGTGTGATTGGCGATACTGGGAGGGTGGACGAAGGGTGGGTTGGAACAGGGGAACCGATTACAAGGATCTACATATAACCTCCTCCCTGGGGACAGAAAACAGAAGAGTGGGTGAAGCGAGACGTTGGACAGGGAAAGATATGACAAAATAATAATTTATAAATTATCAAGGGTTCTTGAGGGAGGGGGGAGCAGGGAGGGAGGGGAAAAATGAAGAGCTGATGCCAGGGGCTTAGGTGGAAAGCAAATGTTTTGAGAATGATGAGGGCAATGAATGTACAAATGTGCTTTACACAATTGATGTATGTATGGATTTTGATAAGAGTTGTATGCGTCCTAATAAAATGATTAAAGAAGGAAAAAAAAGCACCCCACAGTTTTTTTTCCCAAAAAATCCATTAGCTATTCACACTCATTAATTTTGTTCAGATGGTGTTTGAAATTATTTTCACAAGTTTCAAAATCAATATTTCAAGGATTCTCTTTATTCTAATATTTAAATGGTTAGAAAGGCTAGATATTTAAATACTTAATCTGTCTACCCAGAAACAGTTCTTCAAAAAGGCTCTTCCTCAAGAAATCTTTCATTTCAGGTAGGAAGAATTTTCAATTTTTCTCATATGGCTTCCACATTTTTCTTAGGAAGTTTTTTTTTTGAGATTATTTTTCATTTCTCTGTGCTGTTGTCATGCCCATATATTTATGTATGTACATGTACTAGAGGCCCCATGGCATATATTTACATATGTACATGTACTAGAGGCCCCATGGCATAGTGGGATATGGGTTTGCCTATAACCCCAGAGTCAGCAGTTCTAAATCACTAAATACTATTTGAGAGAAACATGAGGCTCTATGAGGTTCCCATAAATATTTGTTGTTGCTGTTAGTACTATCATGTCATTCTAACTCGTAGTCAATCCGTGTACAATGGAACGGAGCACTGCCCAGTCCTGTGCCAGCCACACAACTGTTCTCATGGTTGAGCCATTGATGCAGCCTCTGTGTCCGTCCACCTTGTTGAAGATCATCTCCTTTCTCGCTGCCCTGCTACTTTACCAAGCATGATGTCCTTCTCCAGGGGCTGGCCTCTATTCACGTGTCCAGAGTACTGAAGATGAAGGTTCATCCTCCTTGCCTCTCAGGAGCAGTCTGGCTGTACTTCTTCCCAGACAGATGTGTTTGTTCTTTTGGCGGTCCAAGGTCCTTTCAAGAGTCTTCACCGGCACCATCACTTTTCTTCAGTCGCCTTTATTCACAGTCCAACCTGCACATGCAGATGAGGCTACTGAAAATACGATGGCTTGGGTCAAGTACACCTTCATCTTCAAAGTCAACACTTTAAAGAGGTTTTGTGCAGCAGATTTAGAGCCTTGGAAGAGGCAGTTCCACTCTATTCTGTAGGGTCATTATGAAAAAGAATCAACTTGGTGGCATTGAGTATATTTGTTTACATTTTTGGTATCTATGTCATAAAACATACTTATTATTCAGCAAGAATCTGCTGGTAAGTGTGTTGAGATAGGGCCTTTTCATACATTGTAGGATGACGTAAAGTTCCCAATGCTAATTAAGTTATCTTTGGTCACTGATTCAAACCCAAGTCTATTTGGATTCCATCGACCTGCCCACTTCTCTTTCTATAAGAATGTTTTTCACACATCATGCATAGCATTCCGAATGAAAGGAGAGCGGGTACTGGGAAGGCTGGGGAGAAAGCAGAATTGCAGAGACCATTTACACCAACACCTCTGAACCCAAAGGAATTCTCCATCCAATAATATCATGTTTATCTCAAAGAGACCACTTTGTTCTCACTGCCTCGCCTCAGAGGTTCTACGTGAAGGACATTTAATAACATAGTAGGGCCAGGAAAATTTCTGAATGTGTAATAGTATTTTAAGGTCAGGGTCTAGAAATACAGAATAGGTCTTTTAGATCCGTAGAGTTCTCCAGTACCCAGTCAGAATGAGTATTCAGGACTACAAAGAAAACCCACTGCTGTTGAGTAAACATGGACTTGGAGCAACCCTATGGGACAACGTAGACACGCCCCGAGGGTTTCGGAGCTGTAAACCTTTACAGAACAACACTGCCAGGTGTTTCTCTTGAGTAGTGGCTGGTGGGCTTGACCCACCAACCTTCCAGCTGGCAGGCCAGTGTTTTCACCATTGCACCTCCAGAGTTCTCTGTCATTTAATAGGTAAGTGCAATATGTACTGTCCCCATGAGTGAGCCCAGAAAAGAGTGATACATACCTTGAAAAAGGTTTAGAAGCTAACATACAATGCCAGCCTAATGATTGTAGTTGTCGTTTGACATGGCCTCCGGCTGAGGGAGCGCATCTCCTAGATTCTAGAATCTCCTGCATCTACAAGGGTAAACTGGAAACTCTTAACATTGCTGATGAAGACTTTGATTAATAGGAGAAGGTCGAGCCACCGAAGGCAGGCACATAGCAATGACATGTGTTCTCAACACGAGGAAATAGAAAATGATCGACGAATGGCCTGGAATCGGGAAAATGAAAGAGAGGCATTGGCAGGCCAACACAGACCCAGGGGGCAACACAGATTTCCCTCCCTCGGGAGGAAGGAGTTTATCATCTCCCTTATAAGAAATGCTAAGAGTTAATGTCTGGATCATGCAGAATCTTATCAGTTAAATAATGTCTGTTTATGCTGACTGTTTTAGGGAGCTACATGCAGTTCATTCCACAGCATGAGTTCAGTCATTCAAGCCATAGCCTCTTTGCTGGATTTACACAGTCCCCAGAAAAGAAATCTGTTGGTTATTTCGGTTAAAATCGGGTGGTTGTTCCGGATCCCCTCCCTGCAAAGGGGTGAATGAGCCCTGGGACTAACACCCCGCGACTAAGATAAACAACAAGACTGACTGCACCACCGCCCATTAAACTGGAGCTCACTGTCATAATCTTAGCATGCAAGCTATGGCAACAACGTTCAAGGATCCCTGGTTAAGGAAATTCTCCTTTCCATAGCAACGATAATCTTTTGGTCAAGATGGAATAGAGTGCTCTGGTGGCTCTTGGCGACTTCAAGGAGTTCGAAAAAGCAAAGCGAATATTTAGAAAAACAAAAAATCAGGTGACGTGGCTTCTCAGTTGGATGCTGTTACTTTGGTTTGGGAACATCGCTTCACGCTTGCAGGTTTTTGCCTTTGTTCTTGGGAGAGTCATTCATGAGGTTGACCAGCTGAATAGGAACCAATGACACTGCAACTAACAACAACAATAAGCCAGGTGGTCCTAGTTCCCTTGGATGGAAAACAGTCTATCAATTATATTGCATTTACATGAAGCTACAATTTTAGCTAAGCCCATATCCTGACACTTCGGATGGCGTGAATGATTTACAAGCATTGTCACTGCAGTCCTATCACAGTTTTCTCAAATAGACTTTTCAAAACTCCTTAATGTTGGAACACACAGAAATGGCTCGTCTGCGTGGGAGAAGGGAGAGTCAGTTGTAAATGAGACCACACCAAGGTGGAGTAGCACGGGACTCTGCCTTAGAGATAGCAGCTTACATTTTATGAACCATCAAACTATAGTTCACAAACACTCTACCTTAACTTTTGGATGAATATAAACGTTTGAAAACCAAATTAGAAATTTCTTCAGTAAATCATTGCAAATTGATCTACCCAAACCCCATGGAAACATTTGGGTAGCACCCTGATCATCAGTAGGAACTGATGGGATTACCAGCCACTATGACAGAGCCAAGTGTGGGAGGGCACAGACCTGCTTCTTGTGACCTTCTGGTGACCCACAGGGCTTGATTCCCCCAGCTCTGTGTCACAAGTGGATACGGTGGAGAAAAATACAAGTCCAACCATTAATTATGAAAAGCAATCTGATTAAAAGAACTTTTCTTTTCTTATCAAAGAGCTTTACAAGCATCCCAAACTCAACCCAGGTTTTTCAGGATAAGAACATAAACAGAACTTCAAAATTGCTCCCCGCCCCCAATACATTAACCACTTCTCCTGTGACAAGCCTAGCTACCATTACATAGACAATAAGAGATAATAACATAGATTGACAGCTTAACGCAAGACCATAGATGGAGCACAGATGGTAAGAAGAAACCCACGTTAAAATATGGAGATGACAGGAAGGAGTTTGCAACATGCACTTGAAACCCTGTCTGTGTTCAGCCACGCTCCTGGGCAGCTGCCCTGTCTGTACTCTGTGGTGCCATCTGCTGGAAAGAGTAGTTTTCTTGGGCGTGGCAGGAGTGGTTTGTAGAAATGGTGTGGAAGGAATATGCTTTCAAAACACAAAACAGAGCACAATGAAACCCCACAAAGCAGATTTTCATGTCCACTTGAAGATGTAAAAGTGTAGGGGTGGAGGCTAGCCTGTCAATCAGGTCACAGCCTGATGATGCCTCCTTGTGGTTGTGACCTTCTCATAAGGAGGGTCCTGGAAATCCCCCCTCGCTCTCTGCCTTCACCTTCCTGCCGGTGAGCCACGCTGAGACCAGAGAGAGCCCTGTGATGCAGTCATCGCCATCGGATCTACACAACCCTGCACCTCCCCACCTGTGACCTTCCTGCACTCTGGATCATTGCATGGGGCTGCGTGAGTCTTAAGAGGGACTTGCGGATTGGTCTCAGACTTAAGGGCTTGATCTGGATTGGGCTAGGATGTCTATCTACAATTACTTCTTGATAGAAAGCTCTCTTTTACACATGTATGTGTCAGCGAATTTGTTTCTCTAGTCAACCCAGCCTAACACATTCATAAAACAATAGATTTTAGAAAATAATTTCCTTAAAACCAGCCTTCCTCAAGACAGGGCGTTCCAATAGCAACACTTTCATGTTCACTTGAGAAACCAGGACAACAATTCTGATCCTTTGCCTGAAAGAATGTACTAGCCTACATGTCACAGTCTCCACCAGCTGCCAGCTCCCACCAAACCAAAAAGCTCACTGCCACCGATTGGATGCTGAGCCTCATAGCAACCCCCTGGGAGAGGCAGAACTCTCCCCTGTGAGTTTCTGAGACTGTAACTCTTCGTGGGAGTAGAAAGACCTGTCTTTCTCCCAAGAAGCGGCCGGTGGTTTCGAACTGCTCCCCTTCGCAGTTAGGAAGCTCCCACAGGGAGACTCAGATAAAATCTTGCTCCTGTGAGGCCTATAAATGCGTGAAATGACTAGGGCCTTCAAAGCAGTGGGATCTTCAAAGGACAGCTCTGTGGAGGATGTTGAAACTTCTGCTGGAAACAAAAGGAAAAAGAGATACTTCCAAACCCACTGCCACTGAGTTGCTTCAGACTCAGCGACCCTACAGGACAGAGTAGAACTGCCCTGTGGGTTTCTGAAACTGTAACCCTTGAAAGGAGTAGAAAGCCTCATCTTTTCTCCTGCAAAGCGGCTGGTAGCTTCAAACGGCTGACCTTGCAGTTAGCAGTACAACTCATAACCCACTAGCCACCAGCCACCATGACCCTGACACCAGAAGAACTGGACATCTGCGGATCCCTCTGAAAGGGATCGCAGGAGGTTCTGTAGACAGAGAGTCAAAATAAATGTCGAATAAAACTCAAACTAATAATAAAAGGGTCAGACTTACTGGGCAGGTCTGTAGTGTCTCTGACATCTGATACGGATTTGTTCTTTCTTGCCAGTGAGCTCTACTCTGAAACAGCCTTGGGCTTCCCAGTCTAAGAATACTAAAGCTTTCCAATCAGATGCACCTCTGAAGATCCTCTAGCACATCCACTGCATTCCATGACACCAGGGGATATGGGCACAAGGACAGATACATTGACCAATGGAACAGAAGACAGAATCAGAAACCAATCCATCCTCCTACAGGAGATAACTGATCTTTGGCAAAGAAATACATTAAGTGGGGAAGGCGTTATCTTTTCAATAAATCGTGCTGGCAAACTGGATTTCCACTGAGAAAGAAGGAAACAGTACCCATTCCTCACTCCAGAATCAAAAGCAAACTCAAGGTGGATTAAAGGCCTAAATGTTAACCTCGAACTATGAAGATCATCAATAAGAAAATACAAACAAACTTAAGGGTCCTAATGCAGAGTGCCCTGTCTTAACTGGTGTTTTCTATCTGTAGGTTGTACTATCCACTGCAATGGCTACACAGGACTCAGCAAAATCCATGATCAAAAGGTTTATTAAAGAAGTTATCAAGTTGCAAAAACAGTGGGAACTACTCAGGGTTGAGCTTTTTATCAGGACAAATTACAAAGTTCTTTCAAGTCCTCTAACAAATGCCCAGGGCATACCACTCTGTTATAAGCCCCAGCCCAAAGACATCCAACGTAAGCTCTGAGTCCGCAAGCCCAGCTCGCTAAATTAAGTGCCCAGGCTGTGAAGTCCACCATGCTGCTCCATGCTCTGGCTCCTGGTCCTGCTGCTGCTCCTCTGATAGTATTGCTGTCTTCTGGATCCAGGAGGCTTACTCAGCAGGAATCTCAGGTCCAGAGGATGCACTCCACTCCTCCTGCTTCTCAGCTGGCTCAATTTAAACCCAGCAGGATGGCATTCCAGGGAATCCTGTTCCCAAATACAGGTGAATCCTATCAGTATCTCCCCACTCCTTCTTATCAGACCCATGCAGAAAAAGGTCCTTTGGTGAGAGAGACTTTGGCCAGAAGAGCCAAATTAGCTACGTCACTGCCCCTGCACAGGGCATGATCGTACTACCAAACACAATGAAACACATACACAAGAGAAGCAGAGTACATGTCTGGGACCTTCTAACAATAAGACACTCGTGTGTATCAAGAGCCTTCATCAAAAGAAAAAAGAGGAGCCCACGGATGCAGGCGAGAATGTCTAGCAATGCTACACTGAACAAGGGACTACTCTCTAAAATATATAGATTTCGAAACCACAACGAGAGAAAGATGAATCATTTACTTTTAAAATGGACAGAGGACATGGACCCACAGTGCACCAGAGCCAGGCAGCCCACAAATAGATGACGAAATGCTCAACATCACTAGCCAACAGAACGATGCAAATCAAAACAATGATGAGATGCCACCTTACCCCGGCATTGACAGCAAAATTAAAAGCAAAACAGTAAATAACAAATACTGGAGAGGGTGTGGAGAGATTGGAATCCAAATCCACTGCTGGCGGGACTGCAACGGTGAGCAACCACCATGGAACGCAGGGTGGTGCCACCTCAAAACCGGGAAGAGAAAGTCCCGAGGACTCAGTCATCCCCTTGCTGGGTATGTACACTGCGTCAGTCCGGGTAGACTAGAGAAACAGATCCAGAGGCAATCATATGTGTGTGAGAGAGCTTTGTATCAAAGAGTGGTTGTACATTAAGAAAACAGCCGGCCCAGACCAGATCAAGTCCATAAGTCTGATATTAGCCTATATGTCCATTACTAGTCCATAAATTCTTCTACAGACTCATGCAGCACATGCAATGATGCCCAAAACAGGAAGATCGCAGGCTGGTGGGCAGAAAGTCCTGTGGGACTAGTGGTGGTGGAAGCATCCCCAGGGCTCTGCCGCCATCAGCATGGCTCCCTCTGGCTTGTCCACAGGAAGGTGAAGCCGAGAGAGTGTGTCCCGCCTCCGGGGAGGAAGACGAGTTCCCAGAATCCTCAGGAGAAGGCCAGGCCCACATAGAGGCATCATTTGCTATGACCTGAATGACAGGCTGGACTCCACCCCCTCGCTCGGGTTGACAGGAGATTATGTAACTGCCACACACCCCAAAGAAGTAAGAGCCATAGACCCAACAGGTATATGCATATCCATGTTCATCTCAGAACTGTTCACAACAGCAAGACGAGGGAGACAACCTAAATGCCCATCCATGGAAGACTTGACAGATGGAATACACTACTCAATGCTAAAAATAATGGTGCTATCACAAAACACCTCCGCGATGGATTTGGAGAAGATTATGTTGAGTGAAATTAGCCAATCACAAAAGGACAAATATTGTATGACGCCACTGTTATAAAGTTGGGGGGGGGCAAGACCAGGGTTTCATCACAAAAACAGACTTTGATGGTTGGTGGGGAGGCAACAATGAAACAATTGGGCTAGAGGGCAGACAGGTATGAACTTTGGTGAAGGGGAAGGCAGTATGTCACCAGAGGAAAGAAATCAAGGTAAGAGTGGGGGCACGTCAAGCAGATCAAGCTACTGAGGGACTGATAGTTTGAGTTGTTGACTGTAAAGCTGATGATCTGAAGTGTATACCCCTACCCAACTTCACAATAAAAAGTGGGGGAAAAGCAAACCACTTTGGAGATGCAGATGCTCAAAACCTTTCTTTTCTTGGTAACAGACACGATTCTACTTTAACTGGTGAGTATTTCACTAAATGCCTGGTCGGCCTTGTAAACTATCTGGTGATGTCTTGCCTTTGGGTTTCTGCTTTGGTTACAGGAAAGCCAATGACGGCACGAGGGAGAGCCACAATTACTGAGTACAGAGCTGATGACACACTAAACAGATAAGGTGTGTGGGGTTTGTTTTAGGTCGTTTCATTGGCACCTACTTCACATATCATACAACTTGCTCATTCAATGGCATTGAGATGATTTGTGCAGTCATAGCCACAATCAATCTCTGAACAGTTGCTCCTTATACTCATTGTTGTTAGCTCCCCATTCCCCCCTATCCCCTAGGCAATTATCGATCCAGTTTTTGTCTCTAGACCATCTACCTATCCTAGACTTCCCGTACAGAAAACGATACAAAACACAGCTGCTGTTGTAGGTAAAATTGGTACAGGGCGGATTTTCGGCAAGGATGCTGAAACTGAGAGCAGCTACATGTATTGTACTCTATAGTCAGATTGTGTGTGTTCAGTAAGACAGAAAAGGTACTGAGTGTAGGCAAGCATGTCAATTGCCTTAACTTAACAGAGGACAGTCAGCATCGGTATCCTTGAAGGATCAGCCATCTTTGCAACCTTGGAAGTGTATGTAGAAAAGTAACAGCAAGTCACTGCCATCCAGTGGATTCCGACTCATCGGAGACTAGATCCTAGATCCTTTTCGAGGGCAGACCGCCTCCTCTTTCTCACCAGCCTTTGATTAGCAGGTTCCAACAGCGCCAGGAGGAGGCCTCACTCCCACCGAGTGGATGATGACGTATAGTGACCGTATAGGACGGGACAGAATTGTCCTGAGTTTCTGAGAGCGTAGGCAACCCTGTCTTTCCCCCAAGGAGGTGTTGGTTTTGAACTGCTGGCCTTAAGGAGCAAAGCCCAACGCCTAACTAGTCACCAGGCTCCCAATTCCAATCGTAGTTGAATTTAGAAAACTTATGTTAGGGCGACCTCTAGTGTCCTATAGAGGAAGTATAACTTTTCCTTTGGTTCTTTTTCATTGTATTGTTGATGATATCATTTTGAGTATGTCCTGCCTCGATACTAATTCCTACTAAAACCTAGTCTATATAGAAAGCAGACAAAAAATTCATTTCATCTCCCTAAGAAAATGACACATGTATTGGAACCGATTTAATGGTGGAATTCAAATAATTTAACAACCAGTTCACTGCCCTAAAGACCCTTTTAAGTATTAAAAAGGATATGCCGAAAGGTAGTTTATTATTTCATACAGGAGAGACTTAAATAAGAATAATAAAAGAGGCATACAAACTAGATTAGGTTATACAAATGTTTTAAAGGATTGATGAAAAATAGTAAATAGTATCTGACAAAAAACAATAGAGCTGTTATTGAAGATGTTTCTATATTGCTTCTTGATTGTGTCCTCACTTGGAGTAGTATTCACGCTTATCTGTGCATTACCAGCTGTGTGATTTAGCCTTAACCGTCTTTTCCCTGTAGGAATTGGATCCTATTCCTTTGGAGGTATGCTGGTTAGTCATTGTGTTTGAGACAATAGAAACAGATGGCTTCTCTTCGCAGAATATATTATGTTCATCTTTTTTAAAACCCTTTACCCTTATGCCGAACATACAGCAATTGTTCTGACCATCTCTGTTAGCTCTTTGGACACTTTCAGGAACTGCACACAATTCTCGTGGGAATTTGCGGCGGTATCACACAAAGCAGAAAAGAATGAGCGCTAGTTCCCCTCTGGTTGTTGGGCCCCTTTCTCTTTAGGTTCTATGCTTGTTTACTGAAGTAACAAACACATGGGGATACACATACAGCATTGCATCAAAAGGACATTGAAATGAGTATTACAAGCATCACTCCACCTAATTTTGTATGCCTATGGGCGGAATGAGCATTACTACAGGCGTTTAGAATACGATGTTGCACACACGGGTGAATGCTGAAAAAGAGAGAGGAATGTAGATGTGTGATGTCCACCCTGAGCAGCTGCCCGCCTTAGCATGGACCCTGATGACAAGTGCCATCTTCACAACCAGTGTGCCAAACTCGGGGCTATCAGGTGCGGGCTCTGCAGGACCAGTGCAAGCCAGCCGAAGCCCCTCCTGAGTGTACTGCTCCCAAAGGATCCCTCCCGACTCCTTCACCCTGTGCCAGACGGGAATGGTGAGCAGTAAGAGCGAGAGGAAGACGTGGTAACCGAGTAGATGATTCTTGGGGACAATCGTGTTACAGAGCTGACCTCAAGGTCAGCAGTTCAAACCCACCAGTTGCTCCTTGGGCGAACTATGAGGGTTTTTGCTCCCGTACGATTTACAAACTCTTTTGCAGCCTTTTCCATAATAGCAAACTGTGGAAACAACCAGACACTCTGATTGTGGAGGAATGGAGAACCAAACTCTGGTAGGTTCGTAGAATGAAATCTTATGCATCGATAAAAACAAAAAACAAAAAACCACGATGACTCCGTTAAGCACCCAAACTAGAAAATGCTATGCTTAGCAAAATTAGTCCATCTCATAAAGATAAATATTTAATGACACCATTATTATAAAGAAAAACAAAGAAAAGCAAAATGGTTTTCATCCCCAAAGGATAAGACTTTGAAGACTACGCAGAGGGTAGGAGTGGGGCGGGGGTGGAGGCAGGGGCAGGGAGGAATAATAAATTATGCAGGGTGGAGGGTGGGAGGGAAATAAAAATTTAAACAAAGACTGACAGCCTTGGAAACCCACAGGAGCAATCTCAGTCTGCTCCAGAAGCTCCTATGGGTCACAGTGGACCCAAGGGCGGTGAGCTTGAACTTGACAAGTGAGTAGACTGGGCTGAGAAGAGGATGAATCTTCTCAAAGCAATTCCTTTGAAATCTGGTATCGGAGAAGAAAGAGATCATGGAATCACCTTATCACATTTCTTTCTTTCTCTCTCCACTGGGGTTTATATTTTAATCATAATAACTCTAAGTTTATGGATTAGTTCCATTAGATGCAAGTATTAATTCTTCGTCGATGTTCAAACCTTGTTATAATCTTACCAGATGCCTGCTTACATTGAGGTCGCCAGAGCAACAAGGCCAGAGGTACTTTTCTAACTAAAGTTACATCTGAAGACTAAAATGACTCTGGTAGGGGGGGTAGTGGGGGATGTGCTCATTATTTCCTGCTCTAGACCAGGAAAGGCGTAGAGGTGGGAGTATGTGACCCTCAGACCAGAGTTTCCCAAGAACAGTCATACCCATGACTCGGAAATTCTCTCTCTGCAGCACAGGAGGACTTGGCCGCTCACTGTTTACATACTCAGCTGATAGCCAAAGGTTGGTAGTTTGAACCCACCAGCTGCTCGGTAGGAAAAGGGTGTGGCAATCTGCTTCCACAATGATTGACAACATTGGGAACCCCAAGGGGCAGCTCGACTCTGTCCTGCACGGTGACTGTGAGCTGGAACCTCAATGGCAACCGTGGACTTCAGCAGCTTGACTAGTTCGGGCTGAGATGGGGTCGATTACTTCGTGTGGCCCTTCTAGCCATAGTCCCTTTTGTGGTGCATTGTAAACTCTAGCCTCTATACCTGTGGTTATAATCCCATTGTGGAGGGAATTCTGTGCTACAGGATTAAAACAAACAAACAAAAAAATCTCACTGCCCTGGAGTCGATGCTGACTCATCGTGACCCTACAAGACAAAGTAGGGCCCATCAGACACTAAGTCTTTATGGGAGTAGAAAGCCCTCTTCTTCCCTGGGAACTGGCTGGTGGATTCAAACTACTGATCGTGCAGTTAGCAGCCCACCCACTACCCCACCAGGGCCCCTCATTATAGGGTTAAGGCGAGATGGATTCAGAGTCTTCACTTTCCAGGCACCACCTTGTGTTTCCTTGGGAGTCTGGTCTGCTGAAAGGCAAACCCCGCACTTCCAGCCAAGCCTGCCCGTTCTGTGCCCTCTGCTTTCTGACCGACGACCAGCTCTGGCTTTCGGACATCAGAGGTTGCTGCTCTGGACTCGGTGATCGGCTCGCCTCTGCCTGTCCTCTGATTCTCGGGGCATGAGGTGCAATCTTGCACTAGCTCCTCCACCTCATGAGTGAGGAGAATCCTCCAGACAACTGAACTTGGGATTGGGGACTGAACCGCACCCACAGCCACAGGTGTGAGTCATGTCCTTAAAGCTCTGTGAGTTCTGTGAGACCTTGCTGCAAACTGCAGAACCCGGGGGACACGAGGGAGTCCCAAAGGGAGGGGGGAGGGGGTGGTTAACATCAGGGAAAATGGAGCAGTATGCCATCTTGGAAACACTGGATATTTGGGACATCTAAAGTCTCCTCCTCTTTGGAACTCACACCAAAACAACAACAAGTCCTTGACATCCAGTCAATGCTGACCCATGGTGATGTTAGAGACCAGAGGTTAGGGAGGTCACCTGACACCAGGAGTCGTCTCATCACGGTCCAATCTCTCCATAGTGAATATAAGAAGGGGCTAAGGAGTGGGCACCACCTCAAGGCACAAGGGAAGGAATGTCGTGGGGCAGCTACAAACCAGTGGACAGGGACATCGCTGGCACACAGTGGGAACTCAGGAGCTAGCCAGCAGGAGCTAGCCAGCAGGACACAGCCACAGTTGAGGGAATGAGCCCCAGAGCCTGCTATCTGTCTGCTCCAGGCTGCCAGGCAAGGCTTAGCTTCCATCTCCCATGCCCCCCCACCCCGATCTCCCCACTTTGACGGGCATCAGGAGGACACACCCAAGCCACTTGCACTTGTGGCCACCAGGGACTTCCAACATGGCTTCCATGTTCCTGTATCCCAACCTGTCTCTCAGAGGTCACCACTGTTGAGTGCCTGTTAGTCTCACCCACTCCCTGGACTGGTAACCTGGGCTCCGGCCTCTGGCAACCTCCTGGGGCCTTCGGCTTCAGTGACGCCATCCCATTGAAGCAGGTGCTGGAACTGGGACAGAGCCTGCCTCACTTTCACTGAGTTGCCCTCAGAGACAACCTACTCGGACCCTTGCCCCTCCTTCCCCGGGGACCTGAACACTCAGGACCAGCCTGGGCGGGAGACAAGTCATGTCTGCAGGTTTGAAGAACTATCCCCATCAACACGCCATCACACAGGAGGCAGAGCCTGGCTTCCAGAGCCCACTTAGGGCTGAGGATAGAGGGTGCTCAGCCAAGTCTTTGGGGTGGGGAGGGATCGGACAGCATGTGTCCCCACCTGTCCTCAGTTTCCCACAATGGCCACAGAATTTGTGATGGAGGCCCATTCAAGGCCCCCGATCCCCTAGGACCACCTTTCAAAGAGAACTTTGGCGTCACCCTCCATGTCCTCCTGGCCTTTAACAGACTCCAAAGCTCAAGCACCCCAGAGAGGCTGCAGGAGGCCCCAGTGTTCCAGGCAGGCTATGGGGCTGCAGAAGGCCCCAGTGTACCAGGCGGGCCAAACAGCAGGGAAAACCGCTGGTGAGGTTTCTCCAAGGAAGTCCATGGAGTCAAACTCAGCCACGTTCATCCAAAGTTTATCAACAACATGAGCAGCTACAGAGCCTCCCACCAGCTGTAAGGCCAAGGGTAAGTGAAGTATACCCAGAGACCACAGAGCCTTCCACCAGCTGTCAATGGAAGGATCAATCAAGGACACCAAGATGTCACAGACCTTCCCCAGCTGTAAAGAGAAGATATATCAAGGGTACGAGGATGACACAGCACTTTTAAGCAGCCATAAAGACAGAGATAAGCCAAGTGCCACCCCGACGCCACAGAACTTTCTACCATCTGTAGAGACAAAGATACGGTACATCAAGAGCACTAAGATGCCAGGTTTCTACAGGGACACGCCAAGTACACCCAGGGGTCACAGAACCTCCCACAGCTGTGAATGGGCTGCTTGGCTAGATGAGAATAAACACCCCCAGCCTCTTTAAGGATCAGACACTCTCCTGGCAAGAAAGTCCAGCACCTTCCTGGAGAGCTGACCACACCTAAACAAGATGAAAACACATGTCCGCATGGAGGTCTGACCCAACCGTCCGCACCCCAGTTCCCCGACAGCAGCAACAGCAGAGACACGCCTGGCACCCAAGATCGGGGCCTGCTCTCAGAAGGAAGAAGTACGTGACATTACCTCCCGAAGATGCCACTGGACACTTCAATTCCAACAGAATCATCCTCCATGGCAGACATCTCTTCAAAGGTTCAGGGAGCACCAGGTAAATGCTTGGACCCAGGAGCCAACTTCAGACACTCAAAATCTGTAGGCAAATCTATAAAAGAAAAAGAAACACCATTGTTGCTTTTAAATTCTCCTGGTTAAAAAGAATATGCAAAGTATATCCATTTTACAGACAATTTTACATTTCTATTGTTGCCTGTGGTACTGAACAGTCTAAACAGTCTTGCCGCTGGTGGAAGAGAGTTAATAGATTGAAATAAACTCTAGATATTGACCAGTGCATATATGTGTGTTTCACATTAACAAGTAAATATTTTGGTTTTTTAATTTTATTTTACTGGGGGCTCTTACCACAACCCATACATATATCCATTTTGTCAAACACATCTGTACATATGTTGTCATCATCTTTTTCAACACATTTTCTTTCTACTTGAGCCCCTGACATGGGCTCCTCATTTTTCTCCCTCCTTCCTCCATGCCCCCCCATGATAATTTATAAATTATTATCTTTCTTTCTTGTCTTACAACAACTGCTGTCTCATTTCACCCACTTTTCTGCTGTCTGTCCCCCTTGGATGGGGGCCATTAGTTGATCATTGTGATCGATTAGCATTCTGGACCAGTAGCATTGGTCTTCCTTATTTAACGTCCAACGTTCACATGCACATGAGGCAATGGGAAATGCCTTGGATTGGGTCAGACACACCTTAGTCCTCAAAGCGACACCCTTGCTCTCAACACTTTCAAGACATTTACCCAAGGCAACACGGCATTTGATTTTTTTATATACTTTTTTGGGGGGCTCTTACATCTCTTATCACAGTCCATGCATTCCTCCAATGTGCCAAGCACATTTGCACATATGCCGCCATCATCATTTTCAAAGCAGTCTCTTCCCACTTGAGCCCAATATCAGCACCCCATTTCTTCTCCCTCCCTCCCCAGCCCAGCCTCCCTCACAAACCCTTGATAAGTTATAGATTATTTTTTCCATATCTTACATCGTCCTCTGTCGCCCCTCTCCCACTTTTCTGTTATTCGTCCCCCTGGGAGGAGGTTCTAGATTGATCCTTGTGATCAGTTCCCTTTCTCCCTGACCCTACCCTAATCCTCCTGATATCTCTACTCTTCTTGTTGGCCCTGAAGGGTTTATCTATCATGGATTCCCTATGTTTCCGGTTGTTATCTGTAGCAGTGAGCATGCTCTGGTCTAATCTGATGTGTAAGGCAGAATTGAGGTCATGATAGTGGGGGAAAGGAAGCACCAAAGAACTAGAGGAAAGGTGTGTGCTTCATCGGTGCTATACTGCACCCTGACCGGCTCGTCTCTTCCCTGGGACCCCTCTGTGAGGGGCTGTTCAATTGTCTACAGATGGGCATGCCCCCCATTCACCTTGGAAGTGGTTTTATTCTGGGTCTTAGGTGGCACTTGCATTTCTGATTGCTACGTCCACGAACATTGATTGTGGATTCCAGCAAGATTAAATCCTTGACAACTGAAATCTTTTCTCCATTTACCATGATGTTACCTAAAGATTACAGCTAAGAAACCCTTGGCAGAAGTTCTATCCATCACATGGGGTTGATATTAGGCAGAATCGATTCTCTCTGGCACATAACTACCATCCAAGTTAGGAGTCAACCTTGATATAACCCCTCAATATCTACCCAATTATTTCCCTATTCCTCACAACTTCACCTTATGAGGAAACACAGCAGGAAGTACTGGTCTAAGCATTGATGAGAAACACAAGAGTCTCTGAGGAAAATCTCCTTAAGAAAGGTATCACATGCAAACCATAAAAAAATCGGAGGACACTTAGGAGCATTTGAGAAACTTCTGCAATGCCAATCACTAGCTATTGCAAAATTTCCATTGATTAGCAGTATTCAGAATCTGAAATAGATCTTGGTGTGGTTGTGCCAAGTTTGAGACAAACATCTATCCTAGCCAGACAGACTTTGCTGTTCTCAGGAAGTAGGTGGGCAGGTTCAGGAGTTGATTTCACTATGTATACTTTTAGGTATCATCTTAATGATCAAGGTCAGGTCATGAATTTATGGTGGCCCTTCTATGAGCCATATTCAAAAATAGAAAAATCCAGAAGTCCAAAACAAAATCTGATAAAGAACAACAAACACCAAATTTGAAATAAATCCCAAGGCAAATGTACCCAAATACAAGACGTCACATTTAACATGAAATGGGGGTAACCTTGAGTTCCCTTTAGAAGTAAAATGATGTCATTATCAAATAGTCTGCCAAATAAATGGTAGATGGACAATCAACACCTGTAAAATTAAATACATTATCATTGCAAGGTGCTTTGCAACCATTTTAAAATACAAAACCCAATTCAAGCCCTCTTAAACATTTGGCAAAATAAGACAAGCCTTCTCCTTGTTTTCTCCTCAACTACTTAACCTTTTGATGCCGTGTGTGGTGTTGGTTGGTTTGCTTGCTTTGAAAACTTGCTGGGTCTGAGGTCGTAAAGGCTTGTCTTCAAACAAGCAGTCAGCTGAGTGAGGCGCCAACTAAATCCACACAGAAGAAGCAACCAGCCTGCGTGAGCCAAAGACTGTAACTACGTGATATAATCCAAATCCAAAAACAGGAATGGTATCAGAGTTTAACTTGTGAACACCTGGTTTGCAGAAGGCTATGGATGACGGTGGAAGCCAAAATCCATTTGCTGGGTCCCCATCTATTGAGCCTCCGGTGAGTCCCCACGATCATAGGTGAGGGATGTCAGTAGCCTTGTTATCAGATAGAGGGCATTATAAAGCCAATTATGGCAGACGTAGTTAGGTTTAAATGTAATGTCACCTGAGCTCCCTTTTGATCCATTTTAAAGTTGTTTCAGTTTGTTTGTTTTTTAAGTGAAAGAGAAATACATGTGGATTAAGTCTTTGGTGAATGAAATCCCTCTAGCCATGGACCAGGGATGTGAATAGTCTTGCTATCATGCAGAATACATTGAAAAGTGGATCGTTACAGATACGGCAGACTTAAAATTTATCTTCTACAAGAATGCAGAACATGTTCTCAAGTAAATGTGGTGGTGATTGTACAAATCTTTTTGATGTGATCAAACTATTGAATTCTATAATATGTGAATTATATGTCATTGAAACTATTTAAAAACTTGTACGATTGCACTCATTTACTAATGATAATATTAGGATTTAGGGAGGCTAGGTACTTTTTGCCTAGTTAAAAGTTGCCAGTAAGGTCCAAATTCAGTGGGCAACTGGACATCCCCTTACAAAAGGGTCGTGTGGAGGAGATGAACCAGTCAGGGTGCAGTGTAGCAACAATGAAACATACAACTTTCCTCTAGTACTTAAATACTTTCTCCCTGTCCCCCCCCACCTCCCCACTATCATGATCCCAATTCTACCTTACAAACCAGGCTAGACCAGAGGATGTACGTAGTGCTTGGCTTTTCTGTCTGCCTGGTCGCCCCATGTTCCCTAGAAGCCGTATAAAGAGCAAGGTAGTCCTGCCTTAAGCATTATCCCTTTCTCATTTCTGAAAGTGATGATTTTAATCCTGGGCTAACATCGTATTACTATCAATTCTTTTTTTTTCTTAATTGAAGTTACTGAGATTTTCTGTTGGAATACATCTCCCAAGGTTGGCAGGTAGTATGGCAGGCCTCTGACTGGCTCGTGTCCCGAGGAACAAAGATCAGATAAGAGCCGGGTACAGGCTACAGAAGGAGCGAAAAGCTAGAGAGCTTTTCCTGAGTCCATCTAGCCTTCTTTTTTTCTTTCTCTCCTTTTGGATGCAAGCTTCAGACTCAAAGAAGTGCCATTTCCGTGGCATTTTAATTCATTAGCTGCTCACAGCGGATCTCATCATGGGGATGATTACGTCATAACTGCAAACACTGAGAATCATGGCCCAGCCAACTTGACCACCGCAGTTATGTTCTATAACCTAGTCTGGTGAGTCAATGCTATGAATGGCCTTCTAAGACAGAACTACTGACCTCCACTGTGTCGAGCAAAACAGAGAGAAAAAGGAAGGCCTCAAAGGACTGGCGTACAGGATCAATCGTCTGCATAAAACTTGCCCTCTGTTATTGGAAAATCAAAGGAATTTGATGGTGTCGGCTCACACCAACCATTCCAACCAGGGCCACAACAGAAAGACCCTGGTAAATGAGAGGACATTCTGGGATGGAGGAATCAATCGACTGGTCTGGTTTCTGCTAGAAGATTCCCTGAGCCACTCTTTAACCCATGAACCAAAACTAACCCCTGGCGTCATTGTGTGACTGAATAGCAGATTGGCTAACAAAATAATGAACACCACTCTTAAGTACGGCTCTCCTTTAAAAAACCACCTATAACAGGGGAAACTGCAACAATTCTTTAAAACCAAGATGAGAATATAAGGTAGCAGGGAAAGAGATGAATGGAAACAGAACAGCCAGAACAGAACCGACGCGAATGCTCACACATTGTGTGTAGGCTCCATAGAAACTCTTCGGGTATTCTTATTTTCTTAGTAAACCTTTCTGCTCTGGACGTAAAGGATGAGTTTGTGGTTGTTTTCACTTTGATTAAATAAACATACTAATAAAATATAACAATATCGATGTATTCAATAAATTCATCATAGCAGAGATAAAGAGCTCACTAGGAGGAAAAGGTATCACAGGGGATTTCAAAAAGTTCATGGAAAATGAAATGAAAAGATATTAGAAAAAAATTTATAAAAATACAAAAAAGAAGAATTTTTCCGTAAATTTTTAAAAAGCCCTTCATACTTATGTGGAATGGGGAAGACAGGGGGAAATCACACGGAGTAAGATTAGTACTGAGTTATCAATATGAAGCCATATATACATATAGCCAGACCGATGTGGATTTATCTACAGGTACATGTCTTATCCTCGTCTCGTTTAAGTCCCTGGAAGGAATGCGCACACGTGGTACCCATACACTGGTTTCCAAATATCAGTCCCCACTGAAGGGAATCAGGGTGCCTTGGAGAAATAAAAAATGGCTGAGTCCAGGACTGAGGTTGGAAGGGAACACTATGAATCTAAACTATCTACTTGTGCTAGAAAGGAAGAAGCATCTATGAAACAATAGGGGCATCTCAAAAGGGCACCGAGCCACCTCGAAGACGACTACTGGCCAAATATAACACAATTTGGTGCAGCAACATAAATAAGATAAAGAATCACTTATACTCCATTAAGAAAAAAATAAAATGATGACTCCATACTGATTGTGTTAGTCTGGGTAGCCTAAAGAAACAAATACATAAACACACATATGTATATAAGGGAGAGGTTTATATACAAGAGGAATTGAACACTGAGAAAACATCCCAATCCAGTCCAGTCCAAAGCCATAAATCTGACATTAGGCCATATGTCTGATATCAATCTATAAAGGCCTCTTCAGACTCACGAAACACATGCAATGACGCGAATGCAGAAGATCACAGGCCAGTGGGTACAAAGTCTTTGGATCCAGTGTCACTGGAAACATCTCAGTGCTGGCAGGGGTCTCTCTCTGTGGCTTCTCTGGCTTCCAAGGTCTGGTTGCGTCCATGTGTCCTGTCTTCTACAATGCCTCCCAGAAAGTAGTACAGAAAAAGTGTATCTCTCCTGCCTCCAAGGAGGAAGTACCAGATTTCCCAGAATTCTCAGGGGAAGGCCACGCCCACACAGAAGTCTCATTGGCTATCTCCACACTGACAGCCTAGACTCCACCCCTACACTCTTCATCCTTAAATTGATTCCAGAGTAGGTGACCACCACACTGATCATAAAAAGTAAGCAATTATTATATGAGGAAGGAGGGGACTTCCTTACAATAAAATATAAAAAAGAAAACAACAAAACCACCATTGCCACCCAAATGAATGAATTCCCACTCATAGCGTTCATATAGGTCATAGTATAAGCAGAACTACTTTTTAGGGTTTCTGAAAATGTTAAATCTCTACATGGGTTGTCAAGACAGTTTCATCTTTCTTCCTTGGAAAGGCTAGTGGGATTGAACCATCCTCATGGCTACCAGCCCAGTGCTTAACTCAGTGCTCCACTGAGTTGGTTCTGACTCGTAGTGGTCCCTTCGTGCACCATCTTCACCATTGTCATGTCTGAGCCCACTGTTGCAGCTCACTAAAGGTCTTCCTCTTTTTGCTGACCCTCTACTTCCATAATGTTTTTTGTTTCATCTAAGACGTTGATCCTTGGCTTTTGACTCTCTACTTTACCAAACATAATGTTTATGTGTTTGTCGCCCAAGGTTTTCTCTAAGGGGTGGGCCCTCTTAGTAGAAGTAAGCAAACCTTTCAGAAGAAGAAATGTTTATGGTTATGGGAAAAAATGAGGGAATGGAAAAGAGACCTGTAGAGATAAGGACACTCTCCTAGAATTTACATAATGCCTGAGCTTTAGCAGTAAGTCTTCAAAGAACATTTATATGGATGGAATCTACAGGATCTAATAAATGCTCAAATGTTATGTTGATCATAATCTGCATTTCTATCATTTAAAAAAGTGTTGTTAGGTGCCATTGAGTTGGTTCCTGTTCATAGTCACCCTCTCTGTACAACAGAACAAAACACCACCCAGTTCTCTGTCATCTTCAGTGGTTCTTATGTTTCAGCCCTTGCTGCAGCCACTGTGTCAATCCAACTGAAGAGACTTCCTCTTTCTCACTGTCCTTCTACTGTAACAAGCATGATGTCCTTTTCCAGGGACTGGTCTCCTCTGACAACATGTCCAAAATACACAAGACGAAGTCTCACCATCCTTGCTGCTGAGGATGCTGGTTGTATTTCTTCCAAGACAGATTTGTTTACTGGCAGTTCATAGTATTGTCAATGTTCACTAGAACTATTCACTCAAGTGCATCAGTTCTTCTAAAAAAACATGTGTATGCACAATCTTACTGGCCAGTGACAAATACATTGCTTATGAAGTCCTAAGTTAGGGCAGCTAGTTCTACATAGAAGTTTCTAAGTGACCCAAGCAGTTTGTGCTTAACTATGAAACTAAAAGTTGTCGGTTCAAACTCACCCAGAGGCATGACAGAAGAAAGACTTGAAAACCCAGTGCCATAAAGATTAAACAAATAGAACTGCAAAATATTTGGGATTGACATGTGTGGATTACAACTCATAGGACCCTATATGATTGAGTATAGCTACGCCATAGGGTTTCTAAGGCTGTGATCTTGACAGGAGCCGGTTGCCGGCCACACCAGCTGGTGGGATCCAACCTCTGATCTTGTTAGTCCTTTTCCTAGCACCCTAGCACTTAATCACGGCACCACCAGGGGTCCTTTCAATAAAATTACAGCCAAGAAAACCCTTTGGGGGAATTCTACTTTGTAATATATGGGGTCACCAAGAGTCTGAAAAAATTCAATGAATTCCAATGGCAAGGAGGTTTGTTTGTGTTTTTTAAAGAATAGTCCCAAACATAATAATTCAACAAAATCCCTCTCTATGTCACCCTCACTCTCTCAAGTTGCTTTTGAACAAAGCAGCAGCAAGGGGGGTGGAGAGTGGGGATGTGGGGAAAAGATGTGGCAGTCCATTTCAACAGGGACTTATAGCTTTAGAAAACCCATGGTGCGCTTATCTGTCCTTAACAGTTCAGCAACCGAATGGCAATGGGTTTGGGGGCAGATGTTAGGGATCACTAGTTGCCTACTGGTTATGAGTTGGGCTGCTACCAGCAAGGTCAGCAGTTTGAAACCACCAGCCCCTCCATGAGGGAAGGATTGGACTTTCTACTCCTGTTGGGAGTTTCAGTCTCTGAAACAAAACTCACAAGGGCAGTACTACTCTGTCCTATTGGGTCACTGTGAGTCACCATGGTCTCGATGGCAGTGAGTTTGGTAAGTTTTACAGGGTCACTGTGAGGCAGAATCGACTCAATTACAGTGAGTTTGGTTTAGCTTTTGGTAGTGCGTTAAGAATTTGGCTGCTAAACTGCAGGTCCGCAGTTCGAGAACACCAGCCACTCCATAGGAGAAAGACAGGGCTTTTGACTCCTGTTAAGAGTTGCATTCGGGGAATCCTACAGGAGCAATTCTACTCCACCATATTGGGTTGCTATGAGTCAGCACAGAGTTGATAGCTACGAGTTTGGCCAAGGTTTAATAGGGTCGCCGTGAGATGGCATCGACTCAATTGCAGTGTTTTGCTTTTTGTTTTTCTTTGGTTAGTGTGTTAAGAATTGGGCTGCTAACCTCAAGGTCAACAGTTCAAACCCATTGGCCACTCAGCAGGGGATATTTAAGGATTTCCACTCCCGAAATGACTGGCAGTCTCTGAAACCCACGGGACAGGCCTATTTTGTTCTACAGGATCGCTATGAGCGAGAACTGGCTGGACGGCAGTGAGTTGTGTTGACGACTAACCCAACGACCGCGTTTACAACTCACCGGCCGCTCTGAGGGAGAAAGAGGAGGCTGTCTGCCTGGACAGACTCACCGCCTGGGGCGGTTCGCTTTGAGTCGGCTAAGAGCTGATGGCCGTGAGTTTAGTTCGGGTTTAGGAGTTGGCAAAGCACTCCACGGGATGGGGCTCCGCAGTCTATCCCAGGACGCGGTGGGCGCACCTTCACAGCCCCCACGCCGCAGGTTCGCATGCGCAGTCGTCCCGCGGAGGCTCCGCTCAGCCCCGCCTCCGGATGGACGCCCCGCCCACAGCCACCAGAAGGCGGGGCGTCCTTGGAGCTGCGCAGGCGCAGTGGGGACGCGCTCACGGCGCGGCGCCTCTTCCTCTCAATTGATGCCAGAGGCCGTTAAGCCCGGGCGACGCGGACGCGGACGCGGACGCGGCCGGGGCCGTGGAACCCCGGGCGAGGGCCAGCAGCACGGAGGTGCAGGGGGTGGCCGAGGGCCCCGGGCGGGGGGCGCCCGGCAGCGCCTGCCCCGGCGCTCCCGCGGCTCCCGGCCCCGCTCCGGCCTGCGCTCCGGCTTCGGCGGCGCCGCTGACCCTGCTGGTGATGCATCCCTGCGGCGGGCAGGAGGAGCGCGCGGCCGGGGCCGTCCTGCGGCCGGCGGCGGGCCACTCCGTCCAGTACCTGTGTGACCTGGCGGGCGACGGCGAGGAGGAGGCGGGCGACGACGAGGCCGAGGCCGAGGCCGACCTGCTGGACACTTCGGACCCGCCGGGCGGCGGCGAGAGCGCGGCCAGTTTGGAGGACCTGGAGGACGAGGACCCGCAGTCGGGCGGCGAGGGCAGCAGCGGGGGCGGGGCCCGGCGGCGGGGCGGCGGCGGGGGCGGCGCGAGCAAGACGTGCACCTACGAGGGCTGCCGCGAGACCACCACCCAGGTGGCCAAGCAGCGCAAGCCGTGGATGTGCAAGAAGCACCGCAACAAGATGTACAAAGACAAGTACAAGAAGAAGAAAAGCGACCAGGCCTTGAACTGCGGCGGGACCACCGCCAGCGCCAGCGCGGGAAACGTGAAGCTGGAGGTATGGGGGGTGGGGGGGCCTTTGCGTGGGCCGCGGGGCATGGGGAGTGCAGGAAGAAACCCGAATTCCCCTGCAAACCCCCCCACCCTCCCCAACCACGACGACAAACAGCCCCGCTAACCACAAGGTCACGGGTTCAAACCCACCGGCTGCTCTGTGGGTGAAAGACGAGGCTGTCTGCGCCAGTAAACCCGAAACAATTCAGGATAGGTAGAACTACAGGGGCGCCAAGAGTCAGAATCCACTGGATGGCAGTGAGTTTGGTCTTTTGACCAGTTTATGAAAAGCATCCTATTGTCCTTAATCCTGTTTTTCCATGAACCCCTCTTAGGTAGTACTATAGTAGGTCAGAGGTCCTCAAAGGACAAGATACTCCAAAAGGAAACACAACTGTGTACGCCAGAAAGGTTGGCTAGCCACTCGTGCTGAATCACTAAATGCCTATGTGCTCAGGTGTAAGTGGAGTCTCACTGTTCTTCTGCAGACGCACAGGTATTGTATTTTACATTGTAGAAATCAAGACACAGATCTAAGGTGAGGTCTTACAACCAGCTGGCAAGTTTTCGAACACACACTCTTGATTCCTAGAGTTTCATTCTTTCCCGCCATCCTATCCTGTTTTTCTGGAATTCTGATAACTCACTGCCACTGAGCAGATTCTGACTCATACTGACCACTACAGGACGGAGTAGAACTGTCGGGCTGGGTTCCTGAGGCAATAACTATTGATGGGAGTAGAAAGCCTCGTCTTTCTCCCATGAAATGGAGAAGAGAGGGTGAGTAAACTCTTCTATAGTATATTTTAGTCAGAATGTTTGCTCATTATTATGGTTTTATGGAAGTAACGTATTTTAATTAAGTGGTTTATAAGGGAAATTATACAAATACAAGATTCTCTCAGATAATTTTGGGTCCGTATTTGGAAGTGTTGCTGATACTGCTTGGGTAATGATTTCTTGGGGTAATTGTCTAATTTTAAGACTTACCTATCTTGTCTGTATTAACAGCTGGAGATTATTTATACTAATGATTTCTAGTTCTTTCACCTCTTAATAGTCAGTTTGTCATTTTCTCTTTATGACTTTACAGTTTGAAAACATTGCCTTTGAAATTGCTCGTTTAAACCATCATTTACTTCCCCCTTATTTCCTGTTAATTGGGCAAAAACATTGTCAAAGTGTTGACATATTTGCAAGATGGGTGTAACAACTGAGTTCATATGGTACAGGTACAAAAAACCTAATTCACTGCCGTCACGTTGATTTGTCTCAGACCCTGTAGAGCAGAGTAGAAATGCCCCTGTGGGTTTCTAAGACTGACTGTATGGGAGTAGAAAGCCTCGTCTTTCACCAGTAGAGCAGCTGGTGGTTTCGAACTGCTGAATAACCACTATACTACCAGATGGATTTTTTTTTCTTTTGACTGGATAGCTTTTTATGAAGAAGGTGTTCAATTTCCACTTGATATATTTGTAAAATTGAAAATACCCGACAGGTAACTCTGCTCACCTCTCTCCTAGCCTCTGCCACACTATTATTACCTTCTTTCATTAAGACTGGAGAGAGCTGTCTTGAAAGCCCTACACTTGTGCCTCTACCAAAGAAGAGGGAGGAGAGCAAACTGCCAACATCTGACCTCGCCCTGGCTTTCCCGAAGTCCCATAAGGACCGGGAGGAGGAGGAAGAGGAGCACAGACCTAGTCATTACAGCATTGAAATGCTTATCATTGCGGATTGCTACATCATGATAGCTGTTCACCCACTGTGTTGTTGTCATTACCCTAGGAAAGCGCTGACAGCATACTCTCCATTGTTAAACAAAGAACGGGATCTCTGGGGGATCGTCCTGCAAGGCCTACTCTTTTAGAACAAGTATTAAATCAAAAAAGACTGGTAAGTATGCGTAAAGTTGTACAGGGAACAGGTTAGATCTTTGAGACTTCAGAACTTGTTGAACTGGGCATCGGAATTGAGTGGTACCTCGGTGCTTACTGCCTACTGGAGCCTCATAATCGCTCAGGTTTATAGGAACAGCCACTTGTAATATTGATTTTATTGGCTACCCTTTGACCACCTGAGCAAGATGGTATTTTAAGACACTGTACTTGTACTGAATTTGAGATTGGTTGAATAATTCCTGGGGTTATTCAGTGCCATTAATTGAAAGCTTTGTTTTCAATTGCTCTTTAAAATAGCCATGTACTTCCTCCGCATTTTCTGTTAATTGGACAAATTTAATAAGGATCAGTATAATTTTGATAGCCATCAGAGCTCAATCAGGAAAAGATTATTCAATACATACTAGAGTTATTTAATAAATGACTGAAAATAATTTGAGGTAAGAAAAAAAGCATTATGTCATACATCATAATAAATTCTTAATAAATTAAAATTTTGGTTTTTTAATAAAAGAACAAGGTAGAATATTTTAAATATTTTAATATATCTTTATATGTCCCCAAAATATGAAAAGAGAATGTTCTGACTTAAATAGGCAGAATCACAATGGAGAGACTATAAATTTGATTACATAAAATGAATAGTACATGTCAAAATTGGTGGCACAAATAAAAATGCAAAATAGAATAGGAAAAGGATTTGGATTTGCAACAAATATAAATAATTGTATAATATGGTTGATGTTTTATTATATTAAATATATATTTATTTTATTAAATATATATTTATTTTATTAAATATATATTGTTGACTTCCAAACATTGCAAAACATAGCTATAGGGGAAATACAAGGAGAAATCCTATATTTCATTGATATGGGGAAATTCCGTATTTGCAGCAATCGCACAATAAAATGACAGTAAGTGAAGATTAGTTGATAAAGGACCCTGGTGGGGGGGATCATCGAAATGGGCACTATCATTTTGCCAGTGTCATTTTGTGTGTGCCAGCACTTTCAGAAAGCAGATTAGCAACTACAACTGTAAAACTGACAGGTGGGCAAAAATGCCTGTTATTTTAGACAGTTGCATTAGTTTCTAAAAATGTAGTAATATGCTATTACATATATTTCCATATCTATTTCTATATAAGGGGCTCCGAAACGTTTGTGGAAAAATTGAATTAAAAGAGATTGGAAATTTACCAAGGGTTTGGGAGAGAGGGGTGGTGGAGGAGGAAGGGGGAAGAAATGGGGAGTTTATATCACGGGCTCAGGTGGGAAGAGAATGCTTTGAAAATGATGGTAGCAAATGTGCTTGACATAAAGGATAAACATATGGATTGTGATGAGATTTGTAAGAGCCCCCAATAAAAGTATTTAATAAAATAAAAGAGAGGGAGATTGCAATTTTTCCATGAACTTTTTGAAGCCCCTTCATATGATATATGCACACACACACACATTCTCAGTTTTATTCAGGAAGACTCTAGATCAGTGGGAGAAACAAGTTTCGGTGTTGTTGTTGTTAGGTGCCAGTACGTTAAGTGGGTTCTGACTCCTAGCAACCCTGTGTACAACATAACAAAACACTACCTGGTCCTACACCATTTTCACAATTGTCAAATCTTTGAGCCCGTTGAAGCAGCCACTGTGTCAGCCCATCTCCTGGAGGGCCGCCTTCTTTTTTGCTGCTCCTCGACTTTACCAAACAGTATGTCTTTCTCCCCAAGGATTGGTCTCTCCTGAAGCATGTCCAAATACATGAGACAAAGTCTCACCATCCTTGCTTTTAAGTTAAGGAGCATTCTGATTATACTTCTTCCAAGTCAGATTTGTGTTAGTCTTAAATGTATTTTTATACTGATATTGAACTGCTCTTTTCACATAGAGCTGCGTTTTATTTCTCTGTGTGTGTGTGTGTGTGTGTGCGTATGTGCATGTGTTCCTATAATCCTGGGCCAGTGATGTACATGGCTGATTGCTCTCACATGTTTCAAAGAAAGTATATGTTGGCATATTATTTGAAGTGTTTTCTGTTTTGCAGAAAGTCACTCAAATCATCAAACTCTACTTGTTAACTTTCTCATTGCCATCAAGTTAATACTAACTCATAGCAACCCCGTGGATTTCTGACCCTGTAACCCTTTATGAGAGTAGAAAGCCCAGTCCACGGAGCTGCTGGTGATTTTGAACTGCTGACCATGAGGCTCACCAAAGCAGAACCACTGTACCACCGGGGCTCCTACCTGTTATCTCTAGGCTTTAGTATTTTGGTGTCCGGCATCTAGTTTTATTCTGTATTATTAGTTTGCAGCATTCTTGTAACGTACCAGCTGCAGAAGTGAATGTACTCCAGGCCTGTGTTCGTTTGGGAAGCATGTGTGTCTTCGGTATAGCTAGGGACGCATCAGCATCATTCCATAGCCCAGATACAATCTCGTCACATAAGAATGGTGATAGGAATTACTGAAACCAGAATGAAGGCTGAACATGGTAGTGGGATGGGAGGAAAGCATAGGGAAATAGAGGAAAGGAGTAGGAAGCAAAGGGTATACATAGAAGCCTAAATACAAACATGTACATATGTAAATATATTTATGAATATGGGGGAAATGGACCTGTGTACATATATTTATAGGTTTAGTAGTAGGGTAGCAGGTGGACATTGAACCTCCTCACGCACACTTCCTCAATACAATAGCACCTTGCCCAGCTAAATGGTCATTCCATGATACCCATCTTCCCGACATGATCCCTGAAGACAGACGTGTGTATAAGCAAACGTGGTGAAGAAAGCTGATGGTGCCCGGCTATCAAAAAGATACAGCGTCTGGGGTCTTAAAGGCTTGAAGGCAAACAAGTGGCCATCTAGCTCAACAGCAACAAAGCCCACAGAGAAAACGCACACAGCCTAAGCGAATACAAGGTGTTGAACGGACCAGGTAGCAGACACTAAGGAACAAACAACATCATTGTGTGAGCACCTTCTTCACATAAATGCTGAAGACGAAGGTGTGCATAAGGAAGTGTGGTGAAGAAGGCTGATGGTGCCCGGCTATTGAGAGATATAGTGTCCGGGGATTTAAAGGCTTGAAAGTAAACAAGCGGCCATCTAGCCCAGAAGCAACAAAGCCCACATGGAAGCAGCACACCAATATGTGTGATCGTGAAGGGCTGAGGGGACCAGGTCTCAAACAACAAAGGCGGCGGGGGGGGGGGGGGGGGAATCACATCACCATGAATGAGGTGGAGTGCATGATGGGGACCCAATGCCCATCTGTAGACAGCTGGACATCCCTTGCAGAGGGGAAGTGGGGAGGAGATGAGTCACTCAGGGTTCAGTGTAGCAACAATGAAACTTAAAACCTTCCTCTAGTTCTTGAACGCTTCCTCCCCTCCCAATTATCATGATCCCAATTCTACCTTGCAAACCTGATTAGACCAGAGGATGCACAGCATTGCAGTAGGGATCTGGAAACAGGGAATCTAGGACGGATGAACCCCTGAGGACCAGCAGTGAGAGTGGCGACACCAGGAGGGAAGGGGGTGTAGAAAGGGAGAACCGATCTCGGAGATCTATGTGTAACCGCCTCTGGGGGATGGGCAATGGGAAGGTGGGTGAAGGGAGGTGCCAGGCAGTGTAAGATAAGATAAAGTAATAATTTATAAACTATTAAGGATTCAGGGGGCAGCGGGGAGGGAGGAGGAGGAGGAAAACAAGCTGATTCCAGGAACCCAAGTGGAAGGTGAATTTTGAGAATGACAAAGACAACGAATGTATAAGGGTGCTTTACTCAATTGATGTATGTATGGATTGCGATAAAGAGTTGTATGAGCCCCAATAAAAAGATTTATGAGATTAAAAAAAGAATGACGATAGCGACAAAGAACTGATGTGCTCTGTTTTCCTTTCTGAAGTCATTACTGCGGAGTCCAGAAGTCGTGCAGTTCCTACAGAAACAGCAGCAGCTCTTAAGTCAGCAAGTTTTGGAGCAAAGACAGCAGCCATTCCCTGGAGCCCCGGTATGAGAGGACGCACCCCAAGACGCGTCTGCATGCTTTGTTCGGTTCCTTCTCCTCGCGGAGTAGGTGCACGTGTCTTTATGCCAAAGTTAAATGGGTCAGACCTGCCGCGGGACCATCAAGAGTCATTCTCCTGTATGTGTGCACTTGGGGATAAAAAAACAATGCTGGACTCTGTGCATGGAAGCCTTTCCGTTTCCCAACCGTCTAAAGAAATCAGTTTACCTTTCTGATACAATGTTTGATTATGATGTTCTTTTCCACAAAACGTTCCCCTTCAGTCATTGTCCCTGAAGGTCTGGAAGCAGTAACTCTCGGTGGAAGTCATGGAGGTGAGAGATCATCTCCCGTCATATCACTGAGTGGATCTCAGCTGGGAAGGTGTTTTGGTTGTCGCCCTCCCCTTGAAGGCCTTCAGTAGGTAACCTAAAGGGACTGAAATGTTCTGCAGGGTCTGGGATCCTCTCCCACGACCCAGCCTAACCCAACCACAACCCAAAATCGCCCTTGACCGTGCCAGCAACACCCCCTGGAGAAGCACTGCGAACTCCTTGTGTTGCGACTGGTAGCAGGGTAGCTCACATTGAGTTCTGGCCTGTAATCTTGTCCTTGCAGTTCAGACTGTGGCTGTCAAGGAGGTAAGCATAGTTCCTCTCCCAGGAGAGTGGCCGCTGTCAGTGCCTGTGACAGTAGGGTGCGCATCCCTTCCCAGAGGTGTCTAGTTCAGGCTTCAGGAGGAGGATATCTCCCCTGTGCCCTGGAATGAATACACCAGCCAAAGCTAACCTCTCCCCCCGTGCTGCAAACTGATGTCCCAGGTTGTGCATGGAAAGGTACTGAAACGGCAAGTCCCACGCCGTGTTCATGTATAAATATGTGTGTATATGTACCACAATAAAATACATATTAAGTTTAAACAAAAAGAATTTTAAAAAGCTAACCTCTCTACTGCCCGTCCCTTTCCATTTTAGTCTCTCTGAACACAGACAGACACTCTGTGAGTTGACTCAGTGGACTGTACGGGTGGATCGCACACCTGGTCCTGCCAGGGCCGAATCGCTTTTCTACACACTTTCTTTTCCAAAGCAAGATCTTAAAAAGAACATTAACACGCCAGCATCAAATCAACATGTTTCAAAATCAAGCTGTTGTAACACTGACTTATTCCAAAGTAAATGTTAAAAAAAAATAATGGGTAGTCTGGAGAGACTTTCTTTTAAAGATCTTTTCTCCTAGGAAAACTTTGAAAAAGAAAGCCTGTCAAGAACAACAACCAATATTCCAGTGTTAAGCTCATAAATGTATGTATCTTGAGTGTAAGTACAAAGATCTATTCCACTTCTTATAATTGTTGAACCCAGAAAAATGTATCAATTTTAAAAGATATGATTGTTTCTAAGAAATACTTAAGAAAACATTTTTGTTCATTTTGTATGTGTTTTTAATCCATGCATATCTATACAAAAGCTTTTTTTTTTTTTTTTAAGCAAACTTCACAAATGTCCAGTTGTTGACCTTGGGATATTCTGGTTCCCTTATTCTGTTCTGTGCTTGGCTCACTCTGGAAACAGGAATTCATTTACATTTTTCATTCACTGTTAACTCTGGTGGTGCTTGGAGCCTTCCTGCTAAACTGTCTTGAATCCCTGAGGTGAAAGTTACCGTTTAGGGGGGGAAATCAGCATGTGCTTCTTCAAATGTGTATCAATGGACTGGGGAAAGGTAGAGCAATAAGAACTGAATAAAGAACTGATTGAATTTTTGTCTTTATGGGAACTTTGTGATGATGAATAATTCAACACTACTGTGGATAATTGAGAGAGGCTCAGACTCTTCCCAGGACGTTTTGGGGAGGCTTTAAGATAGCTGCCATTAATGAGTTTGGATAGGAAAAGGACAATGCCCAACACCGTTCAGTAACCGCCATTTGAGAAATGTTTCTTACTTTCTAAAACTGTCAATAAAACAATAAAAGTTTAATACTTATTCTTTATAGACTTTTTACATTGTACCCTACTTTTTCACCCCTCTGCATTTTCATGGTGTGACTTCACAGCGGCTCCAGCCAAGAGTTTGATTTTATTTGCATACCCTTTAAATTTGGACTGGAACCCAAGAGAAAAAGATGAGGCTCTCTGCCCCTGTAAAGTGTTACAATCTTGGAATCACACAGAGGCAGTTCTCATCTGCTCTCCTGGAGTCAGAATTGACTCAGTGGCAGTGAGTTTTGAGTTAACTCTGGACTGGCTGGCCTCATGGCTTGTTATGGCCAATAGACTCAGTAGCACGCAGAGAAAATAATAGTAGGCCAATTCTGTGTAGACTTTAAAGAGGTTTTGAATGCTTCCCTTGGGTCCTGGGGGATGCTGCCCATCTACCATGACACAAAGAAACAGCCCAGCTTGGAGGATGAGAGGCTCGGCTCCGTCTGGGGCCCTAGTGAACCAGCAGCCGGGTGTGTGAGGCAATGCCGGAGTAGCTGCCCTCGGCCACCTTGCCAGCTCACAGATGCTCAAGTGAGCTAAACGGAGATCAGTCAAGCATAGTCCAGATCAGCAGAACCTCCCGGTGACCTGTAACCTCACGAGCAATCATAAGTGCTTATTGAAAGCCGTATAGTTTTGGTATTATTACGCAGCATTCTTGTAAGAGTAGATAACTGACAAACCTAGCTGCTAATGCTTATTGCTGCTTAACACATCACCCCAAAACTTAAGGGCTTCAAACAGCTTCTTAGTATTTCCCAAAGTCCTGTGGTTTGACTAGGCTCTGCTGGGTGGTTTTCGTGCTTGCAGGTCACTGGCTAGGCCAACAGCCATCTGAAAACGCCAAACTGGTCAGAAAGTGAGGTGGACACCACTCATGGCAGGCTTATTGACGGTGAGTGGGACGCTCACAGAATGGGTCTGGTTTCTGAGATTGGGCGTCCCCAGGGGAAGTGTATCAGGAGGCACGAAGCAGATGGTGCCAACCTGACTCTCCCAGAACTCGGCTTCTCCTCTGCCATATCCTAGTTGAGCCTCTCGCTCCTAAGGGGCCAGACTGCAGAGGAGCACGTGGGCTGGGAAACGCAGTGGCCATCTTTAGAAACTGACCTGCCACACCTAACTTGCAAGCATTTGCACAACTATTGGAAGCCATCGTCATATGATCCTGACATGACATGGAGAAGGCCCGGTTTGGAACGTGGTCTTGTATTAGATATATAATTGATGTCTGTACGTACTATTTTCATTCAGATCGTGAGGAGAAAGGCAAGGAGGATTCAGTGTCACGGGATTACAGCTGGACAGGTTTTAAAAGGTGAACCCAGTTGCTCGTTAGACATGGGCAAAGGCACAGAAACTTACAGCGGTGCCGTCCAGGTGCCCGGTGACAATGAGATCAGTAACTTGAAATAGGCAAGGGCAACGTTTCACAGACTTATTTGGCCTAATGTCCTCCTCCGGAAAAAAATCACAATGAAAATGTTTGTGCTACTGCTACAGATAAGAGCCCGCAACACAGGGAATCCAGGGTAGATAAACACCCTCTCCTCCCAGGGGCAACAATGAGAGTAGAGATACCAGGAGGATTAAGGGGAGGAAGGGGGAATCGATCACAAAGATCAGCCTATAACCCTCTCTCAGGAGGACAAACAGTGGAAAAGTGGGTTAGGGGCGATGGAGGACGATGTAAGATATGAACATAATGTCTAACTTAGCAAGGGTTCATGAGGGAGGGTGGGCCGGGTAGGGAGGGGAAAGAAATGGGGAGCTGATATTAGAGGATCAAGTGGGAAGAGAAAGATTTGAAAATGATGGCAGCATATGTGCAAATGTGCTTGACACAATGGATGAATGTATGGATTGTGATAAGAGATGTAAGAGCCCCCAATAAAAATATTTAATGATTTTTAAAACTCAGAAAAAAATAAGAAAACATTTGCACTGTAGCCCATTGTCCAGAATACAGCATAGATAGCTGCCTTTGAAATCCCTCTAGATCCATCTACTCCCTAGGGAGCGAGACACGGGGCTGGGAGATAGATTGAACAAGGGCGCCCTGGTGGCAAGTGAGGGGGGCTGCTAATCCCCAGGTCAGCAGTTCAAGACCACCAGCTGCTCTGCTAGCGAAAGATGCTTTTTACTCCCATAAAAAATACAGACAGCTTTACCCTGCCCGTAGAAATTGGAGTTGGCTGGACGGCAGGGAGTGTGGTTTGAAATCAAATAAGTAACTATTGAGTGAGCAGTTCCTGCTAAAGTTGCACATGCCTTAATGTCGGACGCTGCCAGGCACTCGACGGGCAGTATATGATTTGAACGTGGAAGCACTACTGGAGGCAGGCATTTCCCTCACTTTGCACGCAAGGAAACGGAGGGGTTGTCCTCACTGGCGCACGACTTGGGCATTGAACACTATGCCTGCCGCTTGGATTTTTCTCTGGGGTTATTAAAACTTAAGAATTTCTGAATCTATAAAATGAGAATTCTTTCGCTGCCCAGGAATCTGCATTTTTTAGTAAGTTCATCAAAGGGAATCCTCACTGGGCGTGTCGGGCCACTGAGAAAGAAGGCCCTAAGCCCGAGACCCATCAACTGCCCTGGAAACACGGGCTGTGGGGGTAGTCAGGGTGGGTTCCGATTCAGAGCGATCCCACATTAACAGAAGGAAACCTCCTGGTCCTGTGCCACATTCACGGTTGTTCTTATGTTGGAGTCCAGCCTGGGAGCCACTGTGTCAGTCCCTCTGGTTAAGGGCCTTCCTCTTCAACCCTGGTAGCAATCTCTAAGACACACACCCCCAGCCCCCCGCTGGCCCCACACCCACCCTTGTGTAGTCCCTTCCCCATGAACATGACCTGAGTTGAGAGGGAAGCTACCAATGAAAAGAAGACGGCAAAAGCCATAGCATAACCCTCTTCTGAGATTCTTGTAAAAGGAGAACTTGTGTGCCCCCTGACTTACTGCTTGCTCAGAGGAAGCCAGCTACCATGTCGTGCAGGGTCCTAGGGAGAAGTCCGTGTGACCAGGAGTGGAGGTGGGCTTCCGTTCAACCTAGGGAGGAGCCAGGCGCTCAGTCCATCCAACTGTTGGGCTCACTGTATTCTTCCACCAGCCACGTTGGGCAGCATAGAAGTGGATTCTCTGCTGGTTACCTGGGTGTACACCCTCCCCCAGCGCTGGGCCACGTGCTGATTGCGGCCTTGAGGTAGACTTTGAGGCAAAGGCCCCAGGTACAGCTGCCTTTCTTTTCATGTGAAACCACTAGTCGCTCCTCAGAAAAAAGGCAAGGCTGTGAACGTCAAGGTCAGCAGTTTGAAACCACCAACAGTTCCTCGGGAGAAAGAAGAAGTTTTGTATTCCTATAAAACGTTCATTTTAGACGGGGGCAGTTCTCCTATCCCTACAGGGTCACTAGGAGTCAGAACACTCTATGGTGGTGGATTTGGGTTTGGGTTGATATTTTAAACCATTAATCTTTGGGACTATGTGTCATTCAGAAGTTACAAATACAAACACTTTCATAGGTGCAACTTAATTCCCCTCTCAAGTACGGGCTGGGCTT
Organism: Tenrec ecaudatus; assembly: GCF_050624435.1. Lineage (NCBI taxonomy): Eukaryota > Metazoa > Chordata > Mammalia > Afrosoricida > Tenrecidae > Tenrec > Tenrec ecaudatus. The sequence continues at coordinate 17,580,714 of NC_134540.1, read as the reverse complement.
TATTGAGCTCCCCGTCGCCAAAAATTTTGAGGAGTACATTTAAAAGGGTCTGAGATACAGACACGTCATGTAAAGGAAAGAGGCCATTTGCATCCGGGGTCATAATGGCGTCTGAGGATTCAGACTCAGCATACTAGTCACATAAGGCAGGGAACAACAGGGAAGTGTCACAACATCAGGCTCAGTGGCTGATGAAGACATCACAGTGACAGTCACAGAAGCAGGAACCATGGCCCTGCAACTGGGACATGTAGATATTGCTAGATAGAAGAGCTTACAAGATTGGGCCAGGGCCTTCCAACAAGGGCAGTCAGGGCATGCGTGATAGGGCATGACCCATGCCTAGGCAGCCCCCTGTCCTGTCCCCAGTACATGGATCTCCATTGAGGACTCCACGATAGCCAGCGGCCAGGGTGGCAGCCCTGCACGAGAGAGTTCCATGTAAGGAACTTGCCACAAGCCTGTAACTTGTGAGTGCACTTGGAAGCAGATCTGAGCACCTGACCCTTAGGTGACTGTAGTGCTGGTCAACATGTTCATTATGCTCTCCAGGGGGTTCCTGAGGCATCACCAAACAAGCTAATCACAGAAAAGGAGATGATCATTGTTGGCTATTTTAAGCCAGCAAGTATGGAGTGATTTGTTGGGGGTAAGTAGCGACTGGCCTAAGGCAGGCCTTAGGGAGGGAAGGAAAAGCGCACACATCAGGGTGGGAGATGACATCGGGGGACTTTATAAGAGATTAGCCCCAGGAGCAAGGGGGCTGGGAAAGGAGGGTGAGGTTCTGGCTGGGAGAGGGGTTGCTGCTCTTGTCTCAGGGAGTCAAGAGGGGCCCCAAAGAATTGTGTTGCCCTCCTAACCCGTGCCTAGAAATAGGATCCTGCTTGGAAATTGGGTTTTTCTTTTGTTAGGTAATAAGGTCAAAACTCATTGTGATTCTGACTCACTGCGACCCTACAGGATAGGGTAGAACGGCCCCTGTGGGTCTCTCAGGCTGTGAATCATGATGGGAGTAAAAGCCTCCCCTTTGTCCCACAGAGCAGCTGGTGGTTTCGAACCACTCACCTCACAGTTCAAATTAATGCATTATCCTCCATGCCATGGGCGGGCATCCTAAACCTAATCTCTTCTGAGTGGTGCCTTGTAAAAAGAGCAAAGCACGCACATACACACACATATGCACACATAAAGATAATAGACCCATGGACAATTTGGGCACATGCACCTATAGAGAGCAAAAGAGGCACCTATAGGGAGCAAAAGAATGTCTAGGATTGCCACTAGCCACTAGAAGCTGGGAGAGGCGCACAGGAGAATCTACGTGGCTTAGACCCCGATTTCGTCTCCCAGCATCCAGAACTGTGAGAAAAATTCCCATCCTTTAAAGCCACTCACTTGTGGTATCTTTTATCACCGCAGCTCCAGGTATCTAAGACCACTATTAACAAATGAAGGAGCAGATGGGAGAGGTGGCAGTAGGGAGCTGTGTTAGGTTTCTCTGTTAGGAGATGTCCATCACGGCTGGTGGGGTTATTGAGAAGATGGCAGGATCCAGGTGCCTGTCTGAAACTCAAAGGGACAGTTGGCACTGGAGATAGAAGAATCAGCTGTCACCATGCACATCATGAGACCCGCTGGGAATCGGATAGAGAGGGAAGAGATGATGGATGAGAATTGCACCCGAGGGAAAGGTAGCACCGAAGACAGTAAGGAAGATACTCAGGGAAGGAGAATGAGAGGGCAAAGGTCAAGTGTGTAACTACTTAAGCTAGGAGATGAGAGATGCTCAAGGAGAGAAGAATAGGCACTACCAAACTTGGAAAGATAGATATTTTTGTTCTGAGTTGTTGTTGTTGTTGATGATGATGATGATGTTAGATGAGGCTTTCCACTCCTGCAGGGAGTTAGTCTGAGACACCCACGGGAGTTTCACTCTGTCCTAGAGGGTCGCTGTGAGTCAGCATTGAGTTGATGGCAGTGAGGGTTTTTTGTTTCAGTTTGATGTTGTTGCTGTTTGGGTTGAGCCCAAACTAGGTTTCCATCACTTTTTTTAAAAGCAAGATCATATAAAGCATATTCTCTGACTGAATTAAAAGTCCACAACTAAGAGACACCTGCAAACACCCAGATATGTAACACTTAAACGACATACTTCTAAGTAAAACATGGAATCCGTTCCAACGCAGAGCTCTCCTTACCTACCAAACAGGCCCTGGCCCTGTGTCATCCTCATAACTGTTACATTTGAACCCACAGGTGCAGCGACTGTGTCCTCCATCTTTTCAAACTGACCCTTTCCGGGGACTGATCTCTCCTGGAACATGTCCAAAGCATTCGAGGCAAGTCTCACCACCATCTCCTCGAAGGAGCATTCTATTTTGACTACATTCTTCCCAGACAGATCTAGTATTCTTTGCCAGCACATGTCTTCTCCTGTCTGTCTTAAGGACAGGAGTGGCCCTCAAAGTGACAGACAAACCTCAAAAGAAATCCCTTGCTGGCTGCTCTGGAAAATCGCTCATCGGAAAGTCTACAGGTCTACATATGGAATTTCTATCAGTCAGAATTGAGGAGCCCTGGTGGCACAGGTGGTTGTACGTTGGCCTGCTAACTGCAAAGTCAGTGGTTCAAAACCAGTTGGCCCTCCTTGGGAGAAAGAAGACGGTCTCTATTCTCAATAAAGAGTTATCTCTCAGAAACCCACGGGGCAGTTCTACCCTGTCTTAGAGCGGCTCGATGAATCATAATCAACTCAACGGAAGCTGTTTGAGGTTTTGTTTTTATTAGTCAGAATCCACTTTTATGACTGGTTAGGGAAAATAATTCACTGGAAATTTTTGGAATCAAAGCTCATCTAGGCAATTCTGAATCAGAGTGACCCTATAGGACTGCCCCTGTCATTTTCTGAGACTGTAAATCTTTATGGGACTACAAAGCCACGTTTTTCTCCCAACGAGTGGATGAGGGGTTTAAACTGCTGACCCTGTGGGTAGCAGCCCAGCGTCCTCTGGAACCTGTCCTCCACAGGTGATCCTGCGAGTATTTGAGATACTGATAGCAGTTTCCAGCATCAAAGGAACGCACAAGCCAACCACAGTGCAACAAAGCGACAGGGGTGATGTCCCAAGTCCCCTGTGCAGCTCTCACTCTTTTAGGTGGCTGTGGAGTATCTCGTGATGTGACTGGACCATACTCAACGTGTGAAAAGCACACAAATCATTATAACGTCCATGCTTTCTTCCCAAATCTGCCATTTGTTTACTTACTTTGGTTAGAGTTACCTTTTGCCATCAATAATAATAAGAAGCCAAACCCTTCTCCATCAAGTCCATTCTAACTCACAGTGAGGCTATAGGACAGAACAGAATTGCCCCATAGCGTTTCCAAACTACAAAACTTCCCTGAAGCGCACTGCCACGTCTTTCTCTAGCAGGGTGGCCGGTGGATTTGAACTGCCAACATATCGGTCAGCAGTTGTGTACTTTGGCCGCTGTACACCAGCATTCCTGCCTTTGGCCAGGTTAGACTTGAAATTTTGTATGACTGACATTTCTCTTTTAACTTCTGGGTAAAAGGTCTCGATTTGACGTCTAATAATCAGTTAACATTTTCTAGAACTGGAAAACACAATTAGTATATCTATTTCAAACAGCCCTCAATTCATTTGTAGAAATGACATGGAGACTTTAGATTCTTACCATTGTTACTTCTCTCCGTGTCAAGCATTCTTTAGCTAGGTAAGTGAATTTTATGATCATGACAAATGATGCTAAGCAATGAGAACACTTCTTAGGAGCTGGGTTAAGATAGTCACGTATTTGGGAATGGAATGAACTGTCCTTTGCTGCGCAGACTTGCCTTAACTATACAAAATGTGTATTATGTTTATGGTCATGGAAAGTTTGGCAACCTACCCTGGTGACAGCTGTACAACATGACGATGTCATTTGGTCACTAACTTGTACACTAAATGAGAAAATGGTTGTGTTGGCAAATGTGTCATCTGTATTTTTACAATAAAAATTTTAATATTGAGTTTATCATGAATAATTTTTAATTGCTCAAAGTACTTGGTGTATGCATGAATTAGATGAGTCACCCTCATATTCCAGTTAAGAGATGGATGACCTCCCTCTGTTAGCCTTAACATACATCTTTGACTCCATCTTCCACATACTTGTTTTATTATTCTGCCGGAGATGAACTTTTTGGTTATCAGTCAGCAGCTGTCAGTCACTCAGTTTTTACATGCCACTGTGGCTAGCTACTGGGGAGTCAGCTCTGACTTGAGGTGACCTCCCCCCCTGGGGGTCAGCAGAAGGAACCGATGTCCATTTCTGCACCATTCCCATGAGGGGTTGTGGATCAGATCAGTGTGGTCCATAGGGTTTCATTGGCTGCCCTGCAGAATGGATTTCAGTCGATTTTAACTGGCACCCCAAGAACAGTAGATGCAAACCTCCTCTGACAGAGGGGTGGTGGCTGCACAGGAGGTACACTGTCTGGGGATCAAGCCTGAGTCTCTGAAGAGAATTTCCAATGCCTAGATTCACTCTGCTCCATAGAAAAGGCTTTGTCAACAAGCCTTGTTAAAAATAACCCAAATGCAAAGAAATGGAAACGTAAGGTTTACTTGGAGCAATTGTTCTATATGCCTACAGGGCCAGCATGCTCATTCGAGAAAAAACGAAATGACTCAAAAGTCAGCTAGCTATAATGCAGTGTACAAAGGGACAAGGAGGCCAAAAGATCTACTATTGACTTCTCAACGTGAGTGATTGAACTTTGCCCTTCTCTTACTGAGATCAATTGGTAACAGGCTATTCTGACCTGGCTGCTAATAATATGGCCGATAGCCATAAGCTATTTTGAGATTTAAAATAAAAGAGCTTAGAATCGTTTTCAAGGAGCCCTGGTGGCGTTTTAGCCCTGCTAATAACAAGATCAGTGGTTCAAAACCACCAGGTGTTTCTCAGGAGGAAGAAGGACCTTTCGACTCCTGTAAAGAACTACAATCTTGGAAACTCACAGGGGCAGGTCTACCCTGGCCCACAGGGTTGTTATGAGTCAGAGTCAACTCAGTGGCAGTGATGTGTTGGCAGCACCGGACCTTCTCTGGGTTCAAAATGGGGACAATGACTCAACCCGAGGTCAAGAGCAATTCCTATGAAACTGGGATCAGGCATGTCTCCAGCCTTCCTTGCCCATCTGGACACTAACTATGCCTCCCACAGCTTTCTCTACTTCTCCGCTAGGTTTGCTAATTCAGTGGTCACATAATGCAGTGGTCACAAAGAACTCACAGACAATGCTCTCAATCACAAGGTTTATTAGGGAAGTTAACAGGTTGTGATTCAGGATCAGAAATGCTCAGAACACAGTTCTGGAAAGGACAGTCTCTTCTTAGCTGTGCCACAGGCACACCTCTCTCATCTGTGACTTTTCTGTGACACTTGGCCTCTCAGCCACAAGGTCCCTTGGCCTCTCAGCTACAAGGTCCCTTGGCCTCTGCTCTGCTTGAGCAATGTTACAGAGCTCTTTTAACACTGCCCATAAAGGTCCAGAAGGCAAACTACTCCACCATTAGCTTCAGCCCAGAGCCACTCATCTCTGGCTCAGTGAGTCAGCAAACCTAGCACCCCAGTTAAGTGCATGGAGGCACCCCACTCCGAAAGCAAGCCTCCTTCCAAAAGGCACTCACCTTTATTAGCTCCAAGGGCTGGAAACGCCACCACTCTGTCTTGTGCTCTGACTCTGGGTTCTGTTACTCTTCTGCCATTTTTCCAATGGTACGATTTTCTGTCCCTGGAACAGGCAGGTTCAATGCTCAGGAACCTTGGGTCACTGACACATTCCCCTCTTGTGGAGTGTGTCCCATTCCCACTCCTTATTCTTTCTGGATACTCATAAGCATCCTCTTTTCTGCTGCTGACAGGATTCATTTCATACCCAGCAGGATAGTCAAACTGACCAATCAATCCCAAGTTTTTACAATCACAATTAACCCCATTAACTGTCACAGCTGCATCATTTAATCCAATCAATCTCTTCTCCAACTTCTCTTACTGAGACCTATCAGGAAAGGCATTTGGTTGACAAAAACATGGCTGTTGTTGCTGTGCTTAGCTGTGATTGAGTTAGTGCTGACTCTGCTTACAACTGAACAAAACACTATCTGACCCTGTCCCATCCTCACAATGGTTCTTGTGTTTGAACCCATGAATGCAGCTGTTCTGTCAATCCATCTTCCTAAAATTCTGTCTTATTGGCTGGCATAGAAATCTATACTAAATTAATGGTAATATTAATAGAGCTACCAGGTGCCCCATTGGGATAATTTATAATGTCCTTTAACAAAATAATAATGATATCTTTTAAGTGAGCCAGAGACATATATAAACCACAGATATATGAATGGAGTTTGATCTAGCACTTAATCTTTAATCTAAGAATAATTAGTACGTATGACATGCCTTGCTCAATGTTTGCCCCATGAAGTGATCACTGAAAAACCAAACCTGGAGTATGGAGTGGTATTAAAACCTAAATTCTGAACACCGGGATGAGATGAAACCCCCAGACCCATTCGCAGGGTCCCCTCTGAGGATTCGGTCTCAGGCGAATCTGCTCTGACTGTGGACCAGGGACGGGAAAGGCCTTGATAGGATTAACATTAGAAGGCAGATCACTGCAGTTGTAGGTAAGGTCCAAACGTGACATCTGTTTCATTCTGTCATTGGGCGGTTTATGTTTTGTTTTGATTTTGCATGTTTTTCTGCATACAAAACTCGTGATAGGTAAACCTAGAGAGACAGCAGCTGGATTAATAGTTTCAAAGGGACCTGGCAGGGGAGGTGGGCAGGAAATGAAGAGCTAACAACAGCAAGTACAAAGCAGGAGAAATACCCTGGAATTAATAGTGGTGAGGGTTTCACTACTCTTATGAATGTGACTGAACTAATGAACTGTATGATATGTGAATTGTATGTCAGTGAAATGGTTTAAAAATAATTTTTTAAGTTACCTCCCTTCATCAGATTAGCACTCCCTTTGGTTCATGGCCATTTACAAAATGGATTTTAATGGAGCTTGTCCCTTCCAGTAATCACATGCTTTGAAAATACATGAAGCTGGCCTGGTTTGTCACAAAAGTCACACGAGTGCCCTTATCGCTTAAGAATATCAAGGTGGAGGCTCTTTTGACCTAAATAACGCAGTCACCACTACTTAGATACACCAGTTGCATCTGAAATGGGATAAGCATCAGGATATGTTAATCTATTAATGCTAAGGGGCAGAAAAAGGCGCCCTGGTGGTGTGGTCGTCACGAGTTGGGCTGCTAACCACAAGGCCAGCAGTTCAAAAACACAGCCACTCTGAGGGGAAACGATGAGGCTCTCTACTCCCACAAAGAGCTAATCTCAGAAACCCACAAGGGCAGTCCTGCCCTATTCTGAGTTGGGACCGACTCAAGGGCAGTGAGCTTTTTGAAATAGGAAGAAACACCCCAGACTCAAACATGTTCTATCCAAAAAACTCACTGTCGTTGAGTCGATCCTGGCTCACAGCAACCCTGGAGGACTGGGTATAGCTGCCCCTCTGAGTTTCAAAGAGTTAACTTTCAAAAAATTTTTTATCGAGGGCTCTTACCACTCTTGTAACAATCCGTACATCAATTGCATCAAGCACATTTGTACATATGTTGCCTTCATCACTTTCAAAACATTTTCTTTCTACTTGAGCCCTTGGTATCAGCTCCTCCTTTTCCCCTTCCTCTCTCCCCCTCCCACACTTATGAACCCTTGATAAATTACAAATTATTATTGTTTTCATATCTTACACCATCCACTGTCTCCCTTCACCCATGTTTCTGTTGTTTGTCCCCCTCGGAGGAGCGGGGGAGCTAGGGGTTCTCCCTTTCTCCCCTCACCTTCCCCCATCCCCTCAGGATATCCATATTCCTGGATATCATATGACTGTTCCCGAGGGGGTCATCTGTCCTGGATTGTGTGTGTCGAGTGCTCTTATCTGTACCAGGGTACATGCTCTGTTCTAGCCAGGTTTGTAAGGTAGAACTGGGGTCATGAGAGTGGGGGGAAGAAGCATTAAAGAACTAGAGGATTGTTGTATCATCGGTGCTATACTGCACCCTGACTGGCTCATCTGTTCCTTATGACCCTTCTGTGAGGGGGTGTCCAATTGTCTAGAGATGGGCTTTGGATCTCCACTACAGCTCCCCTCCATCTCATTAGTATGGTTGTTTATCTTGGGTCTTCTGATGCCTGCTACCTGATCCTGTTAACACTTCATGATCACACAGGCTAGTGTGCTTCTTCCATGTGGGCTTTGTTGCTTTCCTGATAGATGGTCACTTGATTAACTTTAAGCCTTTAAGACCCCAGATGCTAAATCTTTTAATAGTTGGGCACCATCAGCTTTCTTCATTTATTTAAGCACTCATTTTGTCTCCAGAAATCTTGTTGGGAAGGTGAGCATCAGACAATGCCATGTTATTAGAACAAAGTATTCTTGTGCTGAGGGAGGACTTGAATAGAGGCCCAATGTCTGTCTGCTACCTTAGTACTTAACCTATAAATATATGTACATAGACCTATATCACTATCATTATATAAAAATATATTTGCATATATATGTGCCAATATTTATACCTCTATAAATGTCTTTTGCTTCCTAGTTCTTTTCTCTATTTCTGTTTACTTGCCTCCTGTCCCGCTATCATGTTTGACCTTGATTTGGAGCTCAGTAATTTCTCTTGGCTACATTTGCACTTGATCAACCCCCACCGGGCATTCTATAGCCTCCACACCATTGATTTTAGATCACTTGTTCCCTTCTCCTTACATTTGTTGACACCTCCTTCTTTTCCCCACCTCCCCCTCTCCCCTGTACCCTCCAGAACCATTAGTCCCATTGTTTTCTCCTTAGTGTTGTTTATCCTGCTTATCATATATAGACAGACATGGGGGGGGGCAGGAAGGAGGGGGGAAAAAGCCTATAAATAGTTCCAGGTCTGTCTGCTGACCCTTATGAATGTTTTCTGATTGAGTTTGATGAGGTGCCAAGCCCTGCCCCCTGGATTCCGAAGTCTATTTTCGGGATTCCTCAGGGACTTCATTGCTTTGCTCCCATTGCTGCTCTGTTGCGCTCCCTTCATTTTCCGCCCCAGTGCAGGGAGGTGGGGGTGGGGACATTCGAGGTCAGACCTGGCACAATTCCCGCAGTGTATCCCCAGTAGCACTATGGGTCAGTGAGGGGATGCCGTGTCTCACGGTGAGGCCAACCCTACAGTCCTCTCTGTTCATTGGCTGCTCTCAACCAGAATGTTATCCTCGGGATTTGGTGGACTACGATGTGGTCCACTCTCTCTTCCTCTCTTTCCCTCTTAGTTTGCTCCTGTGCGGTCTGGGCAGACCCACCCCTCTCTCTGGGCTGTATCATCAGTGCTGTCCTCTGTAGCGGTGTATTATTTTGGGGCGGGGGTTGATATAGCTGGGGTTGGGGCCAGTCCCCCAGACCACAGACTAACTGTTTATGAGAGCAGAAACAGCTGTAAGTTTTGAACTGCTGACTTTAGCAGACCAATGCTTAACCTATTACATCAGCAGGACTGCTTGGCCTAGACAGACCCTTTTCTTTTGCCTTAAGCAAGACAAAGGCAATCATTCAAGAAGGAAAATCAACAGCCAGCACACAGTGCAGATGCCAATGAGATCCACTGACTGCACCATGGGCTTTTTATACATGGAAGAAAACAGAGGATATCATCACAGAATCATGACTGATGACAGATCACTTCACCACTATCACAAGAGGGCCTCCAGTGGTGGGGAAAGGACCAGGTCTTCAGGTTTTAAAAGGCTCTGGATTTTCTGTGGTGGTTGGGGTCTGATGCATGTCCACAGCCTTAGATCGTCACCAGGATCCCAATTTTTTTAACTTAAATTTGGTAAGCTTTATTCATTTCATTTTTGACACATTATTAAGGATGTTCTATGCAGGTTCTCTAGTAGCCTGAGGGTCTACTGCCCCTCCCTGAACTAGCCGGGGAGTTGTAATCTATTTTCAACCACATTCTTCCTGAAGGCAAACTAACCTTCCTGAGCTTGCCCTGGACTTGTCTAGGCATAGCCACATTGCTGGTTAATATGAACAGAACGAATCAAAATGGCATCAATTTATGCCAAAACTCAAGATGGAGTTAGGATTCCCGGTGAACCATGGTATTGCACAGGAGTCCTCAAACTTTTTAAACCCATTGGAGGGCCGGACTATAGTTTAAAAAAAAGTATGAACAAATTCCTGTGCACACTGAACATATCTTATTTTGAAGTATAAAACAAAATGGGGCAAAAACACCCGGCGGGCCACATAAATGTCCTCGGCGGGCCGCATATGGCCTGCGGGCTGTAGTTTGAGGACTCCTGCTCTAATACAATCTCTCCTGTGAGCATGAATCTTATTTAAAACCCTCTGCCAGGTTGGTGTGCTTCTTTCCAGAAGACCAATTGATGGCTCCTTTGGTTAGTGGGTTATCCTAGGATGAGCTTTTAAGGCCCCTTTTGATTGCCCTGCACTGTCCAATTTTTTCGAGGTGTCTTACTATAGAACTCAATCTGCAGTGGTCATCTTTATGAGGGTAAGCATGGAGCAGCGTCACGTGGTAAGAACAGTGTGCCCTGTGGTTAGACTGCATACTTTAAAGTTGGAGCTCAAGTCCAGCTGTGGCGAATATCATCTGTATATACAAAGGTAAGTAATAAAAAAACATTGCTATAAAATCTTGAAAGCTTTTAAAAATAAATTTATCAAAATGTAAATCTATTGTTTTCCAATATATCCTTCATATAGGTCTATGAGTGATATTCTTACTCTCACTGCCTTTGAGTCGATGCTCACTCGTTGAGAACCTATAGGACAGGGTTGAACTACACCGGTGGGTTTCCAAGACTGTAACTCTTTACATGAGTAGAAAGCCTCATTTTTCTTCTGAGGAGAAGCTGGTGGTTTCAAAGTGCTAACCTTGAGGGTAGCAGGACAATGAGTAACTACTACGCTACCAGGGCTCTTGTTAGTGATGCAATGAAGGGGAACTACTCCATATGACTTCCATCCATAGGCTTTGGAATTCCCACCAAATGGCTCGGTGAGAACAAAGTGTGGAGGACCTGCTCAGTTTTGCCATTCCACTGGCTATAAAGTGAGTCATTTCAGAGGCAGGAAGAGAATCCCACCAAGAAAGAGCCAGGACTGAAGTATACCTGAGTTCTCTGCACAGAGAAGCATAAAAGCAGCACTAAGACCATGAGACAGAGAAACAGACTTCCCAGCCCACACAACGAGTAAAGGCAAGTGCCTTTGGTCCGGAGGCTGGCTTGCAGAGTGGGTGCCCTTTGGGCATTTGTGAGTGGTGAAAGGGTTCTATAAGACTTGCCCAAGCAGAACAGAGGCCAAAAGGCCAAATGACTGAGATACTAAAGGCCACAGAGAGACATGACTGCCAACATAGCTGAAGAGGCACTACAAGCGAAAGAACTACATTCTGAAACATTTCCAACCTGTTAGCTTCCCCACTGAACCCCAGAATAAGAGTCTTGTTTGTGAATTGTGTGGTCAGTGTAAAGAATTACTGGACCCAGCAGAAAAGCAGAGTTCCCTGGGAGGGAGGATGAGTGTTAGGATAAAGGAAGTTGGGAAACTGGAGACATGCCTGACTCTGTCTTGTGGGAATCAGCCTCGGGCTCGTGTGGAGTAGGATTCCTCTCCCTGCTGAGGTCTCCACCCCATTTCCACAAGAGACCTTCAAAAAAAATCATGGAAAAATTCCATTATCTTTATTCTGTTTCCCCACAAACTTTTGAACCCCATCCTTCTACTGCCTACACTTCTAGAGATGGCCTTTCAATCTTGCTAAGACCTTCTCCCAAACTTCTGCGCTCTTCCATTGACACCACGGCAGAAGTGCAGCTTGGGCATCCTTGAGGGATCCAAATCATGTTCTTTTTCCACATTCTTTGAGTTTGGGGATCAGAAGGGCATTGGAAAGGGAAAGGTCAGGGCATATTCAGGATAGTAGGTCATACCTGATATCCTTGAATGTGCAAGTACATCGTTGCTTTGGCAAAAATTCCTCAGGGCAATTTTCCCTCACTGTCTTAGGCTGGGTTCTTTAGAAAAACAAACCCAGTGATAGGTCTTGGTTTAAACCCAACAGTCAACTCTGTGGGAAAAAGATGAGGCTTTCTGCTTCTATAAAGACTTACAGCCTTGGAAACCCGCCAGGGCAGCTCGACTCTGCCCTCCTGGGTCACGACAAGTCAGAATCGATTCAATGGCATTGATGAGTATCAAGTTTCCCTACAGCATGCTGGATTTTAAAATCACCCCATTTTCCAAAAGTAAAAAAAAAATAATTTCGTTTTCAAAACAGGATGATTTACGCTTAACTTCTTAGGAGTTCGATGTCCAATGAGTCCACTGTGAGGTTTGTAGGAAAAAATGTGCCAAAAACCAGAGAGGTACAATATTCTTTATTATAAACAATCAGATAAAAGTACAATTATGCGTTTGAAGGATAATTGAAGTCTACTGGTTATAACCAAAAGCATTACTTCACTCAAATACACGTTTATTTTTCTGTTTGTTGTACATTAATTTGAGTTTATCTTTAATATATGCCAGGGTTACTTAATCTTGTCATGCAGTTCAGTTGTTAAATCATATAAAGACAAAATTGGAAATGCACATTATATTTGCTACACTGATTGGATATAGTATCAAATATTTAAGACATGTTTGGCATGAAGCATGAGCTTAAAGTCTAACAAGTGATATTTATCAATGATCCTGTTGTCATTGCTATGGGGAAAGTCGACTCCTTAGAAGACAATATAAAAGGAGATGCTAAGTGCTTTTCTCTTGGCCAGCTTCCTAGTTTCCAATGAGTATAAAAACAAACAAATGTAAACCAGAAAATATATAAATGCCTGAAAAGTGACATCTTTAGAGTTCCAAAGTTGTGTCGGCTATTAAAATACCACCTAGCTAAAGCAAACTTTTCATACCTCAAGTGTTAACAGAAAAAAAAAAAAAGTCAACAACATGACAAATGTTTGGCATGTGTGAGCAGGCCAAGCTATTTTGATTCCTTCTTGGCACGTGACCCTTTTCCCTGGTGATCGGAAGCAGGCTTTGAATGGCCGGTGTACTTCCATGCTTACCACGTCCACTCGGCTAATCCCTGATAACAGAGTACTATGACAGTATTTTTATTATTTGGATTGTCTCCCTCAAAGAACCAGTGCTCAATAAGCACATTTACAAACCTAAAATCAAACATTGTTTTAAATCTTTTCCAATTCTCGGCTGGAGGAGAAGAGGCTGGTTGACACGTAGCTGTGCTGCAATGGCTGAAGGCGGCACTTCTCAGTGCCTCCGCCTCCTCCAAATTTCCCAAGGGGGGTGGGGACTAGCCTAATAAAGGCTCTGAGCGAAACACAGCTGTTTAGGAGCCAAGTTCATAACTTATGTAACGACTTAGCAATTGCAGTATGTACCAACTCGAGCATTTGTTTTTCACAGCAGTAACTTGAGGTCACATCAAACTCTTGTCCCAGGTTCCCCAAACGCAAGTGCTCCCTTGGACTCTTCTTTTCTCTCGCTGTCCTTTATGAGCAACCAGTTGGGGCTAACTCTGCAAAGGAATGAAACGACTAGAGGGTGAGTCTGACAGCTAGGAGGGATTAGAGTCTTGGGTAAGCAGCTCATAGTAACTGGAAGACCAAGGCTTTGAGAGCACCCAGAGGCGCCTCAGAAAAACGGCAGGCATTCTCTCCCAAACAACAAATGCGCCACGGAGAACTCCTCGGAGGTGGTGACACAGGTAGGGAGGGTTGCCATGTGACTTAAAGGTAAATGGCACAACTCTGCTTGAAGGCTTGATGAGGAATGGCTGGGAAACGGGAAGCAAGGGAGGAAGAAAACACCGCTGACAGAGAAGAAAAGCAGCATTTACCCAAGGAAGCGTTTGTCCATGATCGGATTGTACAGAAGGGAAATTTTAAAGTTTCAAGATTGAACTCACTAAGAAACCAGTCATAGATTTTTTTCCAAGCAAAAGAGAGATCACGGTTTGTTTTAAACTGGGAACCGTGACACTTCACGAATGGACTTATTCCTAGAAGGCCAGCTCCCCGAGGGCTGGGGCTGGCTCATGCTTACATTTGACCCCATGGTACCGAGCAGGGCACACAGCGGAGAGCAACACAAACCGCAGGAGCTCATAAAGGCCATGTGACACTTACTTTAATGCCAAATGGCTTATGCATTTACGGTACCTAGCGTGGCTCACAGCGGTGGGTGCGGGAGCACATGAATACTAGGCAACACCTGGTTTAATGCCGGAGGGAATGTGCATTTTCTCTAGTACAGACACACGCTTCTAGAAGCCAACATTAATCATTACTAGAGAGGTGACAGCAGAAGGTCACTCATGCATCTTTTTCACGTGATCATTTCGACCTTGAGTACAATTTGATGAGAAACTATGATGTGCACTAATGCTGGAAAGAGCCCAAACAGAATGTGTATGTGAAGAAACCTCTTGGATGACTGAAGTACCGTCTGTTATAAGCATGACTGCCATCTTAAATGTTATAATTTTAGGAGGGTGTAAAACATCTTTTCAAGCAATGCAATGGTTAGTGGGTGGTTATGTATACACACACACAAATGTGTACATGTATATATATGTATGAGTGTGTGTGTATAGATCTATATATATAAACAGTACTGGAAAATGTGGGGAAGCTTCCTATTTACCACCACCCACATGCTTTAATATGTGTAGTTTTTATTATTCAGCATGACTGTTCTGCAATAATTAGAGGGGACTGTGGAGTCACTATCATTTTACTTGGGAAGATAGGAGACATCAGCTGTAGGAAAGGTTACCAAACTAGATCAGTAGATGATTTAATCAAGAGACACTAGGCTAAAGAATTCATAAATCTGATTCAACACTGGGTCTAGATTATATTAGTAAGCTGTAAATAGTTAATATTTGTCAACAGGTCAAAGGTGCTTTCTCCTCTAGACCTTAAAGTGGGAATGTGAGAAAACGTAAGTGAACGTGTGATGATTTTATCCAACCCTTTTACCATACCTGCTTCTTCTTTCCTTTGCAAAACCACTCACCGCCAGTGAGCTGAGGCCAACTCCCAGTGGCCCTACAAGACAGGGTAGAACTGCCCCTGTGAGTTTCCAAGGCTGTACCGCTTAACTGGAATAAAAAAAACCTCATCTCTCTCCCTCCGAGCTGCTGGTGGTTTTGAACTGTTTACCTTGTAGTTAGCAGCCCAACGTGTAACCACTATGCCAACAAGTCTTCTACACATGATTTAAACACACGGTGTTATACCAATGGTCTAGACTCAGGTATCAGTGGGGCTGCTGACACGGCCGACCAGGAAAATGGGAACGTGATTTCCTTTTGGGTGATGGATGGACTAAGTTCTGATCCAATCTAGCTATTTGGGAAGACAACTCATTCCATGCTGTTTTTGTATGCATGTTCCCATATTCGACTTCATCTGGTATGTTTTTGCTCTTGTACAACGGAAGTGTACGAAGCAACAGGTCTCTAAGCCTCACCGTTTTCCCTCTTCTGATCACAGTTTACATTTGTTTCCAATGTACCATTAGTCAGCACGACAGTCCAGCTAGGAAGTTAGTTCGTGTCATTGAGGTGTCCAGACGAAGATCGTGGAAATGCCAGATTCATTGTGACACAGACATTTACCACCGTTCAAACGTGAGCTGTGGCTGACCCCACATAACTGACTACACAGCCTGATGCTGCTGCTTGCCAACGGCCTTCAAAGTGAGAGCCCTAACACTGCACAGGTTGTACTGTTGTGTCTCAGAGGGTCATTTGCTCTCGTGCTCCTAGTGCTTGGCTTTGCTGTGGACACAGTTCTAGAATGTTCCTGCTTGTCCACACCGCATGCCTTAGCCTGACGTTAAAGCCGGAAGCTGCCCTTGACTTTGCCAATAGCTTTCAATACCACTGGCCCAGCCGCCTTCCCCTGGTGCCTCCTGCAGGCGAAGCTGATTCTCACACGTTTCTTTGCTTTTCTAGTCACACTGTATCGGCATCAGGTTCACGAGAAGGCGTGCAACAAATAACGATTTGAAAAAAGGATAGTGTCTGTTATATGTGTTTCTACAGGTATCTGGGAGCTTTGGTTAACTCTAAATCTGTCATTATACAAGAGGGCTTCACAAAAGTTCCTGGGAGAATTCCATCACCTCGTACTTCCTTCGTACCATGAGCATTCAGAAGCCCCTTATATAAGCCAACAGCCTACGGCAGCATGGACTCTACAGAAATGTGGCTTGGCTTAAAAGAGGGCTGTTAAGACACTGACGAGATAGGGTTATGCGGAGAGCCCATTTGCGTGAGAACTTTGTCTAACCACTGCAGCGGTCCATGCAGATGAACCTCGATCCAGCAGGGGGTGCTTGTGACATCCTGGCGATGGTACTCAGCTCCCCAGCCCTGAAAAGCAAGAATGGAGTCGAGAGTGACTGTGAGATTCTGGGTAGAAGGCTGTGGATGTCACTGGAAGCACAAGAGCCACTTGTGAGCGCGACGCAGGAAATAAGCTTTCGGTGAGTCCCCTTCCATCCGTAATGGAGGGGTGGGAAGAAACTGGTTACCAAGCAGTGCATGGGAGAGATGACTACAGGAGAGCAACATGGTAAACCTGACCTGAATGGTTAAAACATTGTCACTTGACTCCCCTTTCTTGATCAGGTTTTCAATACTTTTAAACTTTTATTTTTCTCCCCGTATTGGAGTTTATCTATGATGTATCTTATCATTGTGGGCATCCCTCTTGAATATTTGCTGTATGTTTTTCTGTTTTGGGTACATGAAACCCAGGCTTGATGACCCCATAGAGACAACAGGTAGAATAAGGGCTTCTGGGGGGAACAGCGAGGGGGGAGGGTAAAGGTGAGCTGCTGTCAAGAAGTTCAAGTTGTGACACTGCAGTGGCACTTGTATAAGACTGCTTGATGTGCTTGAACTATGGACTGTCTCATACTTTATGACACACAGACTTGGAATCAATGTGATGGCAGTTGTTTATTTTTCTCAGAGCTGGTCTCAGGCTCCGGCCACCACAGGAACAATGGTAAACTCAGCCATCCTTTCAAAGACAGATATTTAACATCACCATTGTTACAAGGAAAAACAATGAAGGAGACACGTGGCTTATACACCAATAGACAAGACTTGGATGACTAAGAGGAGGCCAGAGTCAAGGATGAGCATGGGAAGGGGGCGAGAGGAGATGGGGGTGGGGCCAAAAATAAATGGAGGGTGAAAAAAATGGCAAATCATTTTTCCTCCTACAAGGGAAGCAACTTGAACTGATGCTTATCCCCTCAGTGCTGAGCCCGTGTTTTGCACAAAATGGTTATCAAAGAGTGGCTGGAGGAAGACAGGGAGGCAAGCAAGGCGCCCGAGAGTGCTTGGGGCTTATCCTTGGCCCTGGCTGATTCCAGTAATTCCCCATTTCTTACCATTGATCAGGGAGGCAACAAAAATGATAAATGACTTGAAAAACAGATGGGTGACTTCTCATCAATGTTATCTATCAATGAAGAAAGGTCACACCCAAGCAAATTACATTGGTCAATAGCAGAGGGACTCTGAGTAGACCCTTGAAACCCACTAGCTAGCTAACTCACTGCCAACGGGTTGATTCTGATTCATAGCGACCCTATAGGACAGAGTAGAGCTGCTGTGATGGGTTTCCAGGACTTTACGTCTTTATGGGAGTAGACAGCCTCATCTTCCTCCCTCGGAGGAACTGGTGGGTTTGAACTGCTCAGTGGGTTAGCAGCTTGATGCATGCCCACTACACACACTGAAGGCTAAAAGGGCATTTTAAATTCCCAGTGGATCTTTGCGTGGTATGAGTCTAAGAAAATGGGAATGTGTAAAAAAATTGGAGCGCATAAAGATCAATATCCGTGGTAATAAACAAACCACATACCCCCCAAACCCCCCAAAACTCATAGCCATTGAATCAGTTCCTACTCATATCATCCCTCTTAGAACAGAGTAGAACTGTCTCTGTGGGTGTCCGAGACTGTAACTCTTTAAGGGAGTAAAAAGTCTCATCTTTCAATTTTCCTGAGGAATGACTCGTGGTTTTGAACCGCTGACCTTGGGTTATCAGCCCAAACCATAACCACTATGTCACCAGAGTTCTAAACGAGTACTAGAATCAATTTAAAAAAACAAACACCTGAGTTGAGTGGGATGTTAATTATGCTCAAGTCCATCATCCCTAAAATAAGCCCCCGGCATGTATTTACCTTTCATGCTCTTTAAACAGATCATCGGTCGTTATATTTGCCAAGCATATATGTTTTACAAGTCGCTGCACTATTAGGGACCACTGATTTTCTGTGAAGTTGCGCAGCTTTCTGAATTTAAACGAGGCCTCGCTGTGAAGCAGGCAATGAGGATGGCCGCACCCTTACCTTAACAAAGCTCATCCGGATGGTGCACATCTTTGTCAGCTCGTAAACCACTTCAAACCCATGGTGGACCGACTGTGCAAGGAGCTGGGCGAAGAGCTGGTTGTTGAAGATCTTGAGGCTACAGCCGCTGGGGATCTTGCAGACGGTCGCTGGGTGGAAGCCATGCTGGTAGTTGCAGTTCCGACTCTGTACAAAGATGCTGCTGTCACTTACGCACTCCGCGTAGACTTCGCCACCGACGTAGTACAAGTGAACACCTGCAGGGGCGGCAACGGAGACTTCAAAGAAAGGCCAGGGCTGCGTGTGCGTCACATTTAGACTGTCCCTCTCTCTCTCGGTGGCTGTTTCTTGTTTGTTTGTTTAATATTTATGACTTCTCGTTTAACTTTTTCCTGTGCATTGGGGCAAAGAGCACGTCATTTTCCGCTCAGCGATTCATTCACATTTTGTTTTCATGTCATTGACTGCAGCCCCCACTGTAATGGCGCTAACCCCACTTCCTCCCCTGGTTTCCTGCTTCCACTCCTTTCTACCCCCGCCCCCCTGCCCCTTCTGGCCTTCTCAACCTTGTCTCTCAGGCCTGCTCATTCTGAGGAGTGCGTCTCTCGCAGTGTTTCCGGTTCCCAGTGTAGCTTGATTGTGTGGCTCAAACTTGACCCGTGGGGGTGAGTTCACTCCAGACTCAGGGGGTGACTGTGACTAAGAGCCACAGCCTCTGGGGTCCCACCAGTCTCTATGTGACCAGAAAGCCTTGTCTTCTTAGGATTGTGAGTTTTGTTCCACATTTTTCTCCCGATCTAACGAGGCACCTCTACTGTGGTACCTTTCACAGCAGTCACCAGTCACGGCCAGCTACCATCAAGAAGAAACCAATATCTCACTGATTCTTGTGGCCTCAAGAGCTGTGATTACTATGCAGTTAATTTTAATGTCACCAATCATGTTAGTAAGACAGATGGCCACATGCCTACTGCTTTTAATCGTACGTTGTTTCTTTTTCCCATGAACCCATTGAAAGGGAATGTTTACAATCACTCTGCTAAAAAAATCAGATACAAGGGGGCCTCAACACCACGGGAAAATTCCATCATCTTTGCATTCCAGTTTTTCCCACAGACTTTTGAACTCAAAAAACCTCACAGCCATTGAGGTAATTTTGACTCATAGCAACCCTCTAGGACAAGGTGGGATTGCCCCTGTATTTCCAAGACCGTGACCCTTTACGGGAGTAGGAAGTCTCATCTTCCTCTCAAGGAGGGACTGGTGAAGTAAGTGCCCATCTGTTCCTCTTGCTGTCACCCATCCAATCTGATGCTTCCAACCTCATCACATCGCCACCTAGTAGATCCCGACCCTTCATGAGCCTACATGGCAGAGCCGAATTGCTCCCTAAGGTCCCCGAGACTGTAAACCTGTGGAAGCAGAAAACTTCACCTTTCCCCCAGGAGCCACCTGGTGGATTTAAAGTTCTGTCTCGGTGAGTAGCGGTCCAGTGCATAACCCACTCTGTCAGCAGTGCATAACCCACTCTGTCAGCAGTGCATAACCCACTCTGTCAGCAGTGCATAACCCACTCTATCAGCGGTCCAGTGCATAACCCACTCTATCAGCAGGGGTCCTGAATCTGATGCTCAGTTATTCAAACAGAAGATTCCAAACTTCAACACCTCAGCAAGAAAAAGACGGTGACCCCAATTTAAAACAGGTAGAGGGCATGTACCGACAGTTCCCCAGAGAGGACATTCGGGCCCCCAACAAACAGATGAAGAAATGCTCACGATTCTCAGCGACTCAGGAGCTGTGAGCTGAAATGATGAGAGACCACCTCACTCCCACATTAATCACAGAGTCCCTCAGAGCAGAAAACAACAAATGCTGGGACGGTGCTGAGAGACTGGAGTCCTCATCCACTGGGATGGTAAACCGGGAAGGACAGCCACGGTGGCCAGAGAGGGGGTGCTTGTTCCTCCCACAGCTGGAACTAGAAACACCCTAGGAGCCAGTAACCCCTCTGCTGGGAACCTATCCTAAATAAGTAAGAGCGGCTGCATGGAGTCATCCATGCACACCCGAGTTCACTGCAGCAACATTTGCACTATCCAAAAGATGGAAACCACCTAGTTGCCTATTGGTGGAAGAATGGGTAAACAAACTTCAGCCCATACACAAACACAGTAATGCACGGCGTTAAAGAATGGCCATGAATCTATGCAACACTTCATAACACGGATTAGCCTGGAACGCATCGTGCCGAGTAAAATTAGCCAAGCACAAAAGGACAAATACCATTATTATCCAGTCAGGAGATGGTCTTCACACTGAAAGAAACAGACTTTGACTTCGAGTGGGAAGGGAAGGGAAGGGGGAGGGAGGGAAGAGGAAGTCACATGCTAGGGGTCTTCAGGTGTAAACTAGGGGGAAGGGGAACCAACAGGGAAGAGGGAGAGGGAGATGGGCACAAATGATGGACCCCCGAGGGCAAGACAGTGGGAGGTTTGATGAGTTCATGACAGCAACACATGATCTGCTCTGTAAGCCTTCACCTAGTTCACAGTAAAAAGCTTAAAGATAAGGTTTTGATGCAAAATACGTATATGATGTAAAAACATCAAACTGCACTTCATATACATGTGAGTATATAAGTAAAAATATTAAAACACACAAATATAAGGTAAAAGTAAAAGTTGGACACGAAATCATGAGAATGTTACTTTGGTGCATACACTTAACCTGCTTCAAGTGAAACGATAAATGAAGCTTAAAAGTTTGTTTTACCCACAGTTGTAAATCCATTTCTTTAAATAAAGGCCTCCAATAGAGTCACTTCATTTTAAAGTTTATCACCTAAGGCTCTAAATCAGAAAATCGTGCCTCCTTTTACTCTAAACAGTGAAATTTTTGTTACATTTTCATATCTAACAGTATAAAGATTCATAACCAAAATGTAGTTTACATATCTCTTTATAGTCTTGAAATTAAAGTGCAACAAAGTATTCTGAAATTGTTCAAATTAATTTTCATCCTAAATTAAATTCTAGATGATTGTTTTCCCTCCAAACATCTGCATTTGAGATAAAACATTAATTTAGAGAAAGCCATTGGGTAGAGATAAAATTAATTTCTCCTCTAGTGAATACTAAATACCAGAACAATTTTTCTCCAACTTTGAATGAAACAAAACAAAACAAACCTCCCACGCTAGTGTCAGGTGATTGTAAGCAGAATCACTCTGAATTTCAAAGGTGTTCATAGAAATGGTCCAGAATGTGCCTATGACAACACCCTAGACCTCCTCAAAATGAAAATAACCAAATTTAAATAATAGACCTTAACATAATAGACTCTACAGTTCTCAGACCCTCGTTGGCCGAATGTGTGGCTCTCACTGCCAGTGACTTGACCCCGACTCACAGCTACCCTAGAAGGTAGAACTGTCCCTGTGCGCTTCTAAGACTATAACTCTCTATGGGAGTAGAAAACTCCACCTTTCTCCTGACGAGCAGCTGGTGGTTTTGAACCGCTGACTTTGGGGATTGCAGCCCAACATGTAACCAGTGTACCACCACATTTTTGACTGCTTAGACGTTCATTGTCAGATTGTAAGAAGGCCTTGAGGCACTTCTGCATAGAAAATTGAACAAAGAAAGAGGACCTGATGCAAAGGGCTTAAGTGGAGAGCAAATGCTTTGAAAATGATTAGGGCAAAGAATGTACGGATGTGCTGTATACAATTGATGTATGTATATGTATGGATTGTGATAAGAGTTATATGAGTCCCTAATAAAATGTAAAAAAAACAAACTGAACAAAGTCTGTCTTAGGAAAAATAAGAGTGCTCCTTCGAGATGAGAATGGAAGACTTCAACTCGCTTAGTTTGGACACATCAGGAAACACTAATCGCTAGAAATGAAAATCACAGTTGTTGATGTGTTTGCATGTTTTGCACTTCACGGTTAACCGAGGAAGCTTGGGGGCATAGTGATTACCTACTAGGCTCCTAACTGCAAGGTCAGGATTTCAAAACCAGCAGCGACTCTGAGGGAGAAAGTTGGGGCTTTCTCCTCCTGTAAAGACTTGCAGGCTCGTAAACCCTCAGGGGCTGTGCGACTCTGACCTGCAGCGTGGCTGAGTCTGCTCTGACTCGATGGCCGCGAGCTCACTCCATTTATAACAACGAGCCAATTATGTGCTTTCTAGTCACATTATGCATTTACATATATATTTTAGAATTCCACCTCACTGAAAGTCGTTTATTTCTAAACTTTGTATTCTATGTGACATTCTTTTTAAATGCTATAGGAAAAGATGAATATGTGCAGTTAATATTGCAGCCTACGTGATATGATGCCAGGCATTTCTTTATTGATGCTTAGAAGTGACATCATATTACCGGTATAATAAAATGTTTATTTCCATACAAAAGAGTATTATTGGTTCAATAAAACTTGCTATTAAAATAACTACTGTACTTGAGGAGCTTTTCTTAGCGATGAAGGAAACACATTTATTACAACAAGCCTACAGCCTACTCTAATTTCTGGTAATAATGATAAATGCCTGAAGGAAAGTGGACCTGATATCACAGACCCAGAACAAAAAATCCTATCATTGTGAATGAGGGCCCGTGCAGGTGGAGCCCCAAAGCCCATCTGCAGGCAATTGGACATCCCCTTACAGAAGGATCTCGGGGAGGAGACAAGCCAGTCAGGATGCAGTGTAGGATCAATGAAACATACAACTTTCCTCTAGTTCCTAAAGGCTTCCTACCCCGCACTATCATGACCCGAATTCTACCTTACAAATCTGGCTAGACCAGGGCATGTACACTGGTACAGATAAGAGCTGGAAACAGGGAATCCAGGACAGATAAATCCCTCAGGACCAATATAGAGAGTAGCCATACCAGGAGGGTAAGGGGAAGGTGGAGGGAGACAGGGGGAACCAATCACAATGATCTACATATAACCCCCTCCCAGGGGATAGACAACAGAAAAGTGGATGAAGGGAGCCATCGGTCAGTGTAGGACATGCAATAATAATAATAATTTACAAATTATCAAGGGTTCATGAGGAGGTGGGGGAGGGAAAAGTGAGAAGCTGATACCAAAGGCTCAAGTAGAAAGAAAATGTTTTGAAAATGATGATGGCAACAAATTTACAAATGTGCTTGACACCATGGATGGATGGATTGTGATGAGTTGTACGAGCCCCCAATAAAATGATTTTAAAAAGAAAAGAGAGTGGACCTGAGCTTTACAGAGGAATCCAGGCAAGTTTCACCCACACTGTGGCCTGCATTTCCAGTCACCTTAGTCTTCCATTTGTGTGTGACTTTCACCCATCTCAAGAGAGTCCTGCGTGGGGTGGGAGATGGGTATCAGGACCACAGGCACCTGATACAATGTGAGTCTGCAGGGTCTGACTGCCAGTTCCCTGTTTAGTCTTCCGTGGTCTTGATGACAGCGAATGCCTGGGAAGAGCCTGGCAGAGGGAACTGGTTCTCTGGAATGTGGCCATAGTCAGAAAGGTCCCCAAAATCCAAACCCCAACTCACTCCCATCAAGTCAATGCTAACTTACATCAACCCTATTGGACAGAGTAGATTGAACTGCCCCTGTGGATTTCCAAGACTACAAATCCTCACGTAGCAGAAAGTCTTGTCTTTCTCCCAAAGTGGCTGGTGGTTTTTAACAGCTGACCTTGCAGTTAGCAGCCTAACTCATAACCCCACTACATCACCAGAACTCCCTAGAAAGGTTCCCAGGAGGTATTTAATACTCCTTAAGCATTGGGCTGCTAACCTGAAGGTCTGTGGGGCAAACCCACCAGTAGCCCCACAGCAGCACCATGTGCTCGCCCGCTCACATCGTGTTCCAGTCTCGGAATCCCTAAGAGCAACTGTACTCTGTCCTAGAGGTGGGTTATGAGTCAGGAGAGACTAGGGCAATGGATTTGGTTTGGGGCTAGGCACTTTGGACTCTACCTTTGTGTCAAAGGGCCCCCTCAGAAGTCTAGTCCACGGACCAATCTGCAGTCCCTGAACAAAAAGCTCCATAGCATTACATTCTTATGTTCTGTCTTTAAGTTTTACTGAAAACTGTTCTGAAAATCATTTGAAAATAAAGCTACCCTTGAAACATTTAAGAATCCAGTCAAAGTAAATGTATTCCTATAAAACTACTATGGTTTTCCCTTTTGGATAAAAATTACCAGACGGGCTGAATTTCTCTGTTCTGCACTCTTATCCAAGAAACTCAGAGCAAAGTGTTCATTGCAATCACAATGCTAACCCTTCTGGATGGTGTCTTTGTATTCTTCTTATCTCCTCATTTTTCAATTCCTATTTTTGTAGTTTATTCTTTCATTGCAAAGGTTTATTGAAAGCCACTTCAAAGCCTCAATGGAACCAGAGAGAACCCATGAGCATGAAGTTACTCTCGCCATTACAGAGCCATTCAACATCAGCATGGACTTGAACTCAACTTGTGTCTACTCAATGGCTTGTACAGTTACCACAACAGGAGGCATTTGGAAGGAATACTATGAAGAATACGTTAATATATTAGCAAGAGATAGAAGAACTCTTCCCATGGGATTCAAAAGAAAGGGCGTACAGGTACCTTCTCGGGGCAGTGTAAGTCCCGGTTGTGGGGTGGGGTGGGTGGAGAACAATTTACTCCTAAGGGTCTTTACATTCCGTGAATACAGAGTAATCTGACATAATTCCAGGATCTTTACGATGTTGAAGTAGACAACGAGGTACCAGACTGTGAGCTATGTTAATATGAAAAAATATGAAGGGGTACACCCCCCAAAAAAACACCAGAATTGTGCTAGGAGCTTCATTATATGAATTTTTCCCCACTAGGTAAGCATTGAGCAACTTGCTCTGAGTCAGTGCACCCAGTCACATTGTCTGGGAAGGTTCTCTCTGGTCACAGTGAATTTTTTCCTAACAACAGTTTTGCTCGAACCTCATTTTTTATGATAGCTGATTTAAGAGAACAATTCATGGCGATGAAATGTTGTTTCCTGCTTGGTGAGAATGCCACCGAAACGGCTGTGATGTTGAACACATATTACAAGGACAGCGCTATGGGAAACGCTCGAGTGCATGAGTGGTTTTCTTACTTCACAAAAGGGGAACTGCAGATTGATGACAAACCTCATCCTGGACTTCGGTCAACTCCCCAAATGGATGAGAAGGTTGATTCAGTGCATCTGGACTTTGTTCCACCAGGTCAGACTGTTAATCAACTTTCTATTTAGAAGTTTTGAAAAGATAGCCTAACTGCATGCGACAAAAAAGACCTGACTTGTGGCGGTCGGAGGACTGGTTTTGGCACCACGACAATGCCCCTGCTTATGTGGTCCTATCAGTTTGCACCAGGTTTTGGCAAAAAACAAAACAAACAAACAAACAGCTTGCCCCACGCACCTCACTCATCTGACCTTGCTCTGTGTGACTTCTTTTTGTTTCCATGAATGAAGATGGACATGAAATCATAGCGATTTGATGAAGTAGACGTGGAGAAAAAACGTGGAAGGTGCTGTCAGCCATACAAACAGATGAGTTTGAAAATGTTTCAAGAATGGAATCACAGATTTGACAAATGCATTAAGTGTGGAGAGTACTTTGAAGGTGATAAGGTTGTTTTTTTTTTTTAATGTAAACACGTAGCTTTGGGGAAAAATAAAATATTCTATTTTGTGTGTGGGGGTACCCCTTTGTATATATAAATAATTTAAAGATCCTAAGTCAGTAGCTTAAATTTGCTATCATTAATCATGCAAGTAAGATGGGCTTCAAAGGTACCAGTAGCCACCAGCCTACGTCTGCTGGGTCTAAACCCTACAGAAGTAAGAGACGTAACGTGATCAGATGCATGCACTCCCATGTTCACACTAGCAAGAAGCTGGAAACAGCCCAAACACACATCCATTGAAGAATGGATTAAGAGACTTTGTTACATACACACAATGGAATGCTATGCATTGCTAAAAAAAACCATGACGAAACCACGGACATGGACAGACCTGCAGAGTATTATGCTGAATGAAGTGGACCAACCTCAGCCACTGTATGAGGCCCCTACTCACACTCTGAAACCAAACTCACTGCCATCGAGCCGATTCCATCTCAGAGTGACCTTACAGGACTGGGCAGACCTGCCCCTGTGGCTTTCTGAGACTGTGAACTCTGTATGGGAGTAGAAAGCCTCATCTTTCTCCCAGAATGGCTGGTGGTTTTGAACTGATAACCTTGTGGTTAGCAGCCCAACCCATAGCCCATGACGTTCCCAGGGATCCTCAGCCCACTACTATAAGGATAGAAAGCAAGACAAGGGCATGCAGACTATGCTGGCTATTAAGGGAGGGAGGGGGCGGTGGGAAGATTCACCAATGGACTAGAAACTTGAGAGATACAAACTTGGGTGTAAAGGAGGTTGGAGGTCCATAAGAGGGAGAAGAGAAACCAGGGAAGGGGGTGGGTTAGAATACGGGGTTGGGGGGTGATGAGTGCTTTGAACTGCTGACTGTGGACCTGATAGCATGAAATGTAAACCCCCCTACCTAATTCACAACAAAAAAATTCATTTAAAAAAAGGTATCGTTAGTCAGGCTTATGATTGCCTGGGCACCTGTGCTCAATCATCTCTGTCGTAACAACAGGCCTGGACTTTAACTGCCTCACACAGAGCCCTGGTGGCCTAGGGGCTAGAAGTTGCATTGGTAATCACAAGGTGAGCAGTTTGAATCCACCAGTGCATACTCAGGAGAAAGCCGAGGCTTTCTGCTCCCGTAAAGAGTTACAGTATGGAAAATCACAGGGGCGCGTCTACCCTGCCCCAGTGGGTCACTGTGCACTGGAAACCACTCGATGGCAGTGAGTTTGGAGTCTTGGGTAACGCACTGCTATCTAGTCTCTCCTGATTCAGTGACCTCACAGGACAGGGTAATACTGCCTCTGTGGGTTTGCCTCATCGTTCTCTCTTGGAATAGCTGTGGGGTTCAAACATGTAAGTGCTCCACCCCCACGGCTCCTTTTTAACTGTTGGGGTGCTAAGTTTTCAAAGGTAGCTTTCCCTGCTTTGACCTGGTAATTCTATCTGGGGGTATCTTGGCTAATACTGAGACAAGGCCGAAAGAAGACGTGACAAATTCCATTCAATACTTTCGTGTTTACCATCTTGCTTCTCTTCACCTTCCAGAAGATGGTATGAGACCAAGATCCCGAAAGCCCACGGGTCTGATAGAACCGTAAGAATGCCAGAACCACCTCTGGCAGATTACACAGAGGCAGTTCCCATCTGTTTCCAAATTGAGCTCAGAAGGATGTATAAAGGATTTCGTAGTTGCTTTTACCCTTTCCTATGTGTCGCCGAGTATTTTCTATGGTTGAGTTTCTGTTCACGTTGGAGAGAAGGCCAAGGCAGAATCTGTTGCGGTTGTTGGAAGGGTCTGTGAATCCATCTATCAGCACACTTCGGGAGGAAGCCTGGAAGGTCTCCCCCACTCGGTTATTCAGTTCATAGTAGGCGACGGAGCACCAGTGCTGCGGCTCCTCGTAGCACACTGGCCGGAAGTCTGCAAGGAAAGCAGGGACACATTGAGCCAGGCATCCTGGGCTTCCCATTTCACGACCCCATCAAGAAGCTCAGGTTAATGCTCTTAACCAGCAAGTTGGCTGCAAGACTCATTGTGTTGCTTTGTGATCTCTTACAATGTGGTTCTGTAAGAGGAGCGGTATGTGGTTAGCCATTGGGTGGTGCGAGAGCATGATCCTTGTTACTCTCCTGTGGCTACAGGATTGGTAAACATATTTATGACCAAGGGAGGGTCTGGACAAAAGACGGCAGGAAGGGAACAATGTAAAGTTCATCACTGATGTAGAGAGACCAGCTGTATGGTGTGTTCTCTAAAAACTAGGGATAGAAATCCCACCTGGTCCAGCAATCCCCCTACATGGTTCTCCCCACTACAGAAATAAGACCCATAGCAGGGACAGACATACGCAAACCCATGTTCATAGCAGCCCTGTTCACGGCAGCAGGAAGATGACCACAGTCTGAAAGCCCAGCGATCCACCCTCAAGTGTCACTCTGGATTGGACTTGATTTGGCGGCACACAACAATGAGTAACATTTATTAAAGTTTACTAAAATTTATTAAATACAAGTAAAATGTTATTAAAAGACAATTGTACATATTTTTACATTAATCACTTTATTGGGAGCTCTTACAGATATTAGAACAAGCCATAATTCAGTTAGATCAAACATAATTTTACAGTTGTTACCACCGTCTGTTTCAAAATATTTTCTTTCTTCTTGAATATTTTTATATCCCCTTGATCACCTTCCTCCCCCATCCTATCCCCCCAGGAAACATTATTATTATTATATTATTATTTGCTGTGTCTTACGCCATCCAATGTATCCATTCACCTGCCAGTCTGTTACCTGTTTCCCTCGAGTGATAGTACTCATTGCTATCAGCTCCTCTTTGCCCCTCAACTTGCACGTATTTTAAGAGCATCCCTCTAGCGAAATAGAAGACACTAGTATAAACTTATAATAAAAACACAAATGAGACAAAACTGCCCGTCTTCAGAAGGGCCCAGTCCAGACTCAGCGCCAACACGCACACACTTCTAAATACTCAGTGGGATCAGCAACACAGCCACAGCATGCTACTGAGCAACGCTAAGTGAATGTGGAAAGAAAGTCCCATGATCTGCCCTGGAGAAACGTGTAGATGGCAGCCAGCGCAGTGTTTAACTTTGGGTTAATAGGGAACGATCCTGGGAAGCAGCTCTAATTGGCTGTCTGTCAGCCAAGCTACCTCCATTAGGCATGGGCAGCGCTAAGTGACTACCAGCTGGGGCATCTGCAGGCCGGCCCTTCTGGGTCCCTGCGGCTTCGTGACATGACAAGGCCCGGTGGGGAGTCAACTACAAGACAGGAATTGGCAAACTGATCCATTAATGGCACAGAGGCTGTAACCTCTTGAAATTGTTATTTTGCCCTTAAACTCACGGGCTCGGTGGACTAGGGAGCGCTAAGAGAAAGGGTAGCTGCAAACCGGCTATTCGGAAGTGGCACTGTGAGTGTCCTGCAGAGGAAACAGGCTGTTTTAAGAGCCTCACTGAACGCTGATTCCTTCTCTCTCTCACTTCAGGAGTTGTCCCCGAGCTCAAATTACTTCACCATCAGAGTTTTCTATCTAGGACCTGCTCACTTGGCTATTCTCAACAGCGGATTAATCTGCTCTCTGGCTTGCCAAACTCAGAGAAAACTAAACCACTGAAGCGAACTTAATTTTTAACCCCTTTGATGCTCTGAATCAAGCAATGGCAACAGGAATATTCTGCCTCATAACAGTTCAAGATACGTCCCCAAGTACAGAACTGCCGAAGTCAGGTTAATACTTAGCGCCCATAGGAGGCTGGGAAAGGCCGTTCTTTCTGTTAGAGATTTTAAGAGAGGACAGTGTGGGAGTCACCTAATCTGGTGTCAATTTAAGGATTAAGAGTGTAGGGGGTGGAGTCTAGACTGTCAATCTGGAGATAGCCAATGAGACTTCTGTGGGCATGTCCTTCTGAGAATTCTGGGAAATATGGTACTTCCTCCTTGGAGGCAGAAGACACCCCCCCCCCTCTCTCTCTGCTACTCCCTGGAAGACACTGCAGAAGACAAGCCACATGGACGCAATCAGACCTCTGAAGTTGGAGAAGCCGCAGAGAGACCCCTGCCAGCGCTGAGATGCTTACAACACCACTGGAACCAAAGACTTTCTACCCACTGGTCTGTGATCGTCCTGCCTTTGGCTTCATTGCATGTGTTTCGTGAGTCTGAAGAGGACTTTATAGATTGGCATTGGATATATGGGCTAGTATCGGACTTATGAACTTGGACTGGACTGGGTTGGGATGCTTTCTTCATGTACAATTGCTCTTGCATGTAAACCTCTTCTTTATACACATAGGTGTGTCTATGAATTTGTTTCTCCAGTCCACCTAGTCTAACACAGACAGTCATCATCTGGCATTCAGTAGGTAAAAGCCTTATAGCTGTGAGGATCGCAGAACAATTGATTTTCTTCTTTATACATTCCTAAAGTCAGTCCAAAAGCGTCTTGTGACGTGAACTGTGGCATTGAGGTGCAAGGGATGCTGATGGGCCTGTATTTGCTGAACTGAAATGTCTGCTTCAGTTGTTCTCACACCTAAGGATGTAAAAAAGTTGCTAGTAGAGATTAAAGATACAGATTCCATATCTGTTAAGGATTGAATTACATTTCCAAAAATATGTGTTGTGAATCTTAAGCTCCATGCTTATGGTTTTAATCTCACTTAGGAAGAGGTTGTCTTTATTACACTTTGGTGGGATAGTGGGTTGCAAGTTGGTCTACTAACCACAGATCAGGGCCGTGGGGGGCAGGGGTGGGGGTGGGAAGGTGAGACTTTCTGTTCCCACTTTCTGTTCTGAACCCACTGGGACAGTACTACTCTGTCCTGTAGGGTCACTGTAAATCAGAATGGACTCAATGGCAGCGAGTTTAATGTGGGTGTAGTGTCTGAAGTGAATCTCTTATGAGATATAAAAGAGATTAAGCAAGCAAGGAGAGATGGGGGAGGAGAGATGCCAAGCCACAGGAAGACCCACCAGGAGCAGGCGGTCAGAAGAAACAGGGGCCATTCTCCAAAGTCTACGGACACAGGGAGGGCCTTCCTGAGAACTGGTGCTCTGAAGGCAGACACCTAGGCTCTTAAGCAGTGAGGAAATAAATTTGCTTGTGAAAGTCATCTTAATTTCTGGGATGAAAGTACAAGATAATTAACACAAGCCTTCTCCCTACTGGATTAAAAGGGCCAGAGGTTGGATAGAGAAATCTGCGTGATTCCCGGGTCACACCAGGAACCACAGATAAAGCATTCCTTGGAACTTGTGAGCTAATTTAGCTATGGCCCTGGTAAAAACTTTGTCCGTTCAGGCGGTTCTTTTGGAAGTTCTGGAGGAAATCTAACTGTAAAATGAAGGGACTGTACCAGTTAATCTCAAAAAGCCCTTTTAATCTTATCTATGGCTCTGTTCAGAAAAGCAAAACAAACACCCTTTGAGTTGAAAAAGGCTATTCCCTCCACCATGGACAGTAAACCCAAAGGTTGGAGGTTCAAGTCCAAGGCACTTCTGAGCAGGCTACAGCTTCCAACCGTGTGATTCAGCAACTGAGCATGTTATCTGCATTCAGAAAAGAATTACACTCATTCAAATGCAAGGGTTTTTCCCTTGAGAAACCACTTAGCATCATGCTTGGGGTCTTGTCCTTTGTGGATGGGTAGTAACTAAAGAACAGCAAGCTGTAGGGCGTGGGGAGGCTCCGAACGACTTTGGGACACCCAAATGGCCCAGGCCATCGTTCAAGCATAGATTTAGTTTATGTGAATGTGGCTCTGTCTGCTAATGACTTCTTCCCTGTCCCTTTCTCAGTGAACTCAGCCACACCTCAGCCTTCAACTCTCTCATCCCACTCTGCTTCCTCCCAGCACCGCGGCCTTCAACCACACATGAAGTCCTAGTGAGTCTCCCTCCTCAAAGTCATTGCTTTCTTTCCCAACCCATGTGCCATCTTTCACCCAAGTCCTTATCCTTCTGGTCCTGGATCGCTGCAGCACCAACCCCACTCTGACATTCGTTCCATGATCCTTCTTACTAGTCCCTGCTAACTCATTGTCCCGATCGTTGCTGTATCTTGTGCACCTACCAGAGCTTCTGTCACTTAGCAGGTGCTCAGTTATGACTTAATGGGTCAGTCAGTCAATAGCTGTATATTCTTGAAATCTAGTCCCATGTCCCAAATGCCTGTGTGTTTATTTACTCAACAAGATACTAACGAAGAGACACTCTGTCCCACCTTCTGCGACAGACATTCAAGAGAAGACACAGAGCTCACAGTTTAATGGGGGAACTAGACAGAACAATTACATAACACAATATGTGATAAACAGGAGTCATAGATATAAATTGCTAAGGAGGCCAAAGCTAGTACTGAATTAAACCGGAAGAGAAGGGGAAATTCCCTCTTGCTCTTTCCACGATTTGTAAATTCTTTGAGGTCAGGGGCTGGTCTTATTCTTTGCATTCAGGTTTTAGCACACTAAGCAATGCTTGCACACGGTCAAAGCTAAGTAAATATCATTAAACAAGTTAATAGATGAATGAAGGAGGCAGGTTATTGTCTTTAACACCAAAGGTACTTACGCAAGCCTTTAGCAACTTTTTAGTTCACGGTATTACGTGGCTCACACTCATGAGAACAGATCAACCGCTTCTACGCCATCCGTCTTCTCATGATGTAGGCATGGTAGCAGTCATGACCACATACCCCTTCCTCACGCACCGGCTTTATTGCTGTCTGAGATTGTGCATTTACCGCAACGGTAAAACAAAAACCACTCTCCATCTATCCTGTGCACCATCAGTGTACATATGGCAGGAGCAGCCGCTGAGGCTCCAGACCAGAGCACCACTGACAGTGAAGGCTCCACTTTCAGTATCGCCTAACTTGGCTGGACCATGAGTTTCAGTGGCTTGGCAGCTATGCAATGATGCAATTTGGCAATCGCAAAATGATACAGTCATCCTCTTTGGGATGATGCGGTCCTCTTCCATTTTTACATAATGCTGAGTTTACCTATGCTTGTAAGTGAGGAATGGACACAAGTCACTCCCTCTCCCTTCTCCACAGGGGATACACAGTCTCTCTCTTTTTTCTGCACATGCTTTTCCAATGTAGCCAATACTTTCCAAATAGCACTCTCTCCAAGATGCTGCCCTACTTTCATACAGAAAAAAGGGGAACTGCAGTGGCTGGAGCCGGGACCTCACTTTCCGCCCCCATGGAAGTTATACTCTGTTGAAAGGCCACTAGGCCTAGCACTCATCCTCCATGTTGCTTGATCTCAGGCCAAATCTTGCTTGGATTAAAACCAACTCAGCCCGGACTTGGATGCTGCTCCCGAGATTCTGACTCATAATGACTTTATGGGATAGAGGCTTTAGTGAACGGTCCCATAGAACTTCCAAGGCCACCATCTTCTCAGGAATGCCGGCCACATTGTTCTCCCATGGAGGGGCTGGTGCATTGTCACCATGGAACACGTGGGCTTTGCAAAGCTCCTCCACCTGTTTCTGCCCCCACCATGTACGCTCACACAGTTTTCCCCTTTCAAGAGCCCTATGAAGTAGAAAAAGCAACCACCTAGCACCTTGACATCCCCCACTCCTACCCTAGGGGAAGCACAGCATTGATAAACTAAAGACCACCTGATTTCTACACACACAAAAAGTGATTCTAACGGACGTGTGCACCTTTGTCCTGAGCTCCTACAAATGTTCCTGGAAGTTGGACGCTGGGCACGCTTCATTCCCCCAAATGTGTTTGAGTGGTTGCGAACCTCCCACAGAAACACACTTGCTTCTCTTTCGCATTCAGTCTGCCAACGAAAGTGGGGAACTCAGGGATCGCGTTTGAAAAGAGCCATTCCAGAGCTCTTTGCTGGGATTAGAGGAAGGAATCTTGTGTGGACTCCTCTCCTAAAAGTTTTTCTGGAAATTCCTTGGGACACTGTTCAAACACATTTCATTTCTGTGAGCTTCCAGGGGATTAGGACTAGAAACCGGACCAACCTCCCCCCCCCTTTTTTTTTAAGGTCCAGTGTAACTGCTTCAGAATGGTTATCAGGTTGATGTCCTCGCTGTTTGGGGGGTGGGGGCATGGGGTCTAATGAGCTGAAGTTCAGGACACTGTGAACAGTGGAGGACCACAGATATCGCGATGCGACCCGTCTCACCGCAAGTCATCATATCAGGCCCTATTGGCATCTTCCCTTCCGTTTAGGGCGGTTTTTACTGACCTGGGTGTTGATGCGGGCTTTCTGGCTCAGAGGAACTTCCTGGGGAGAAAGGGTAGCCGGCAGTGCAGGGGGACTGCGAGAAGGCGTGGCTGGGCGACGGAGGGAATGCGGATCCCAGAGGCTGCTGGAAGGAGTCGGGGTAGGTGGCATTGTGCGGCATGAGCAGCTCGCTGTGGAGGGAGGTGCTGCGGAACTTGGCCAGAAGGCTGAGCTGGGGGTTATACTCACTGTGTCTCGGCACAAGGACTGGAGGCAGCACTAGGGTCAGAAAGGGACACGTGAGTTAGGAGCGAACACGGAGGTGCCATTACAAAACAGCTGGACATTGGCTGTCTTTGCCCAGGCTCTTTAGGAAAGTACTTTTTCCCACCCACTGGGGACTCCCCTGCTTCCATTCTGATTTCGTCAGCGTCCCTGAGCCTGTGACTGGATCGATGCCACAGTTTCTCAAGGTCACAGTGAACAAAATGGTGTGGAGAGAATCACTCTCACGTCAGCGTTACAGCCGCTGTCAAGTCAGTCCAGCCACTGCCGAGCCTGGAGCGGCCCTCAGAACTGACCTTCTGGAGACCTGCTTAGTCACCTCTTCCTTTGATCCTGCCAATAAAAGACTTAGCTCTTGTAAGAGTTCAGTGAAGCAAAATTGGTTTCTAGCGCTTGCAATTAAATCCCAAGTGGTGCCCAGAATAATATGTTCCCTTTCAGAAATGATGGTGAATTATTTAGAAGACGGAGCTCAATTTTGGGGCCAGTTGTGCTGCTGAAACACAACGCTCTAGGTGTCCTGACCACGAACATTTAAATGTGACTAAAAGCTAAGAAGGCCCAGGCAAGCTTGGATGGTGCGAACCATGACCTTTCCCGCGCCTCATATATAGGTGAAAGTTGGACGATGAAAACAGAAGAACGGATGCATTTGAGTGGTGGTGTTGGAAAAGAGCGGTAAACAGGGAGTGGACTGCCAGGAGAATACGCACACCAGTCCTAAAAGAAATACAAGCGAAAGGCTCCGTAAAAGCAATGATGGCAAGGTAAGTTCGAAGAGACCGAGTTTTGTTTGTGGTTACCAGCAGCAGAGAAGAGAGTTGGGGGTTGGGGGGAGAGGGAGTAACTATTGAGGAAGAACTAAGCTTCTTTTAAAAACTGACATCCTGCTTAAATGAACCCTGGTGGCGTAGTGGTTACGGATTAGGCTGATAACTGCAAGGTCAACAGTTCAAAACCACCAGCCTCTTCGAGGGAAAAAGATAAGGCTGTCTACTCCCGTAAAGAGCTACAGTCTAAAAAGGGAGCCGATTACAAGGATCTACATGTAACCTCTTCCCTGGGGGATGGACATCAGAAAAGTGGGTGAAGGAGACATCAGACAGTGTAAGACACGACAAAATAACAATTTATAAATTATCAAGAATACATGAGGGAGAGGGGAGTGGGGAGGAAGAGGAAAAAATGAGGAGCTGATACCAAGGGCTCAAGTAGAAAGCAAATGTTTTGAGGATGAGGGCAACAAATGTACAAATGTGTCTGACATACAATGGATGAATGGGTGGATTGTGATAAAGAGTTGTACGAGCCCCCCAATAAAATGATATTTTAAAAAGTATAATTGAAAAAAAACATGTACATAAGCCCCCCCAAAAAAGAGTTACAGTCTCAGAAACTCACTGGGGCTAGTGCTACCCTGTCCTACGGGGTTGCTAAGAGTTCGAATTGACTCAATGACACTGAATCAGTGAGTTTCTGTTTCTGGTGATTAAAAAAAAATTTGGCAGCAATTATTGGTGATGGCTACACGGCACAATTAATGTAGTTGGTGTCACTATATTGTATTTGTTTTTGAAAAAAAAAGGGGGGGTGAAGTGGCAAATGTGTTATTATAGATCTTTTAGAACAATAACAATGAAGGAAAAAGTAATGCTGGTGACGTTTTGGCTCAGATACCTTACACATGTTCCCTGGAGAGACCAGCTGCTAGAAAAGGTATCAGCCTTGCAGTGCTTGTGTATGGGGGGGGGGGGGCGGTTGAGCAGAAATTAAGGAAACCTTCAACGAAATGGGCTGACACGATACTTACAACAAATATCCGAACAATCATGAAGCTGGCACAAGACTAGGCACCAGTGCATTGAGATCTACATAAGGCCACCAGGAGTCGGTGCTTACTCAGCGGTACCGACAAGTATGAATTACACTAAGAATGAGTGCGTTAAAGACAGGCAGCAAAAAGGAAGCCTATACATAGTTTGTTCAGTTTAGGATTCCGTACAAAATGTGTTCTTGTTGTGTACTATGAGTTAGCACTAAAGAGCATATGAACTAAACAAAGCAATACCACCTGTAAGTACTTTGGGGGGAAAAACACCTACAGGAGATCAAACGGTAGATCAAAACACCTACAGGAGATCAAACACCTACAGGAGATGACTTTAAAACAAAGATGAGAAAGTGAAGGGGCCGGGAAACTAGATTTATGGAAACAGAACACCAGAAGGCAAATGAGAATGTTCATGTATTTTTTAAAATAAAACCAGTGTCACTGGACAATTTGTGTAGAAATGATTGAATGGGAGCCTAAACTGCTGTGTAAATGAAGTACAGTACACTCTTATTTTTAAAAATGGATAAAATTTTTCATTATTCTCTCATATATACAAATCAATCGCTTTAAGAAGACTTACACAATCACCATGACAGTCAGTTTCAGAACGTGGGCCTCTTTCTTGAGCTCATCATTGCTAGCTCCTCCTTCCTTCCCAACCGCCCCTGCCCTGCCCTGCCCCTCGGTAAGTGTCTCTGTAGATTGACCTATCCTGGATTCAATTTACAGAAAATTGCACAAAACAAAAACAAGAACCATCAACAACAATAAAACCAACTACAACAACAAAACAGAGAAGAACCTCAACCAAATGGCGGAAAATATTAATGACCGAAACAACTTTAAAAATAGGTCAGAAGGAAGATCAAATGATAAGATTAAAACTTATTTAAAAAATACTTTGGAAGGGGGAACCGATTACAAGGATCTAAATGCGACCTCCTCCCTGGGGGACAGACAGCAGAAGGGTGGGTGAAGGGAGACGTTTTCCACCACAAAATTAAGGATGTTCATATAGACGCTCGTTTTTGAGGGTTTGGGGATGAAGAACTTCAAACATCTCTGTGGTCTCATCTCTGAGTTTTAATGTAAGATTTCTACAGTGTAAGATTCCGAGCTCTGATAAACACCCGCCCCAAACACTTCTGAACGCAGACACTGGTAAAGGGTCTACCAGTCTTAAAACGCTACAGACACTTTTTTAAAAAGGGGTGTCGTTTTCTCCATGGTGATAAATATCTTGGTAATGCACTTTATCATCTGGGTAAGATCAAAGGCTATGAATATTTGTAATAGACAAAAGTGATGTCATCAACTTGCTCTTCAATTTGATAGGCTCAGTTGCTTTAGATGTGCACTGATCATATTTTAAAATATTTTTACGGAAAAGGCAAGAGAAAGATGAGACTTTCCGCTCTCCTAAAGTTTGACAGCCTGGGAAACCCACAGGAGCAGTTCTATTCCGTCTTGTGAGTCCGAATTAACTCAGCGGCACTGAGTTTGTGTCAGGGTAGAACTGCCCTTGTGAGTATCTGAGGCTGCCGAATGTCTTTAACGGAACAGCGCGTCTCTTTTTTCTCCTACCAAGCAACTTGTGGGTTCAAACCACCAACTTTGTAGTGAGCAGCCCACTTCTCCAGAGAAGGCAAGATTTCTGTAAGGGAGCCACCACTGCCTCCTCACATCCTTACAAAGAGACTCAATCTACTGGATAAAATGGCTCGAATACTGTGGTATCAAGGTAACTGCCTTGAGAATAATTTTAAAACAATTTTAAAACCTGAAAGGTCACCTCGTTGTCGTTAGCTGGTCAGGATTTACTTATCTAGGTCGGATTGCTTTAAAGCTCACTGACCTCCTGAGCCAAGCAGCTTGGCTGTCTACAGAGGCCACATCTTAATTGGACCCAGGTAATCTCCCTGAGCTAATATGTCAGTCCCCTTTGGTTTCCTGGAAGGAGGCTTCTGTCTAGTGAGGGAGAGGACCCTCTCATAAAAAATTAGATGCAAGCTAAATACTGACGAAGCGCTTCTACTGCAAGCTCTCTTAAAGTCCATATGGAGATATTCTGCTTCGTAGATCTAGAAGACAGCAGGAAACGGAAGGAATGTAGCATTTCATAAATAAATGTATATAGTGATTAAAAAAACACAAACGAACCTGTGTTCCTGACAGGAATTCTGCAAGGCCCTCTCAATTCAAAGAGACCTGGGTAAAACTCTGCTGTGACCAGTAGGAAAAGACCAAGAGAAACAGCAGACTTCTTGAAAAAGTGTGTGTGTGTGTGTGTGTGTGTGTGTGTGTGTGTGTGTGTGTGTGCGCGCGCGCGCGCATATATGAGGAAGACTTCAAGACGTTTGTGAAATAATGGGATTTGTGGGCTTCAAAAAGTTTATGGAAAAAATTCCAAAATACATATAATTATTGGAATTTAAAAAGTCCATTATATATAATTATGTGTATATACACATATATACATGTGAAGAGCTTTACAGTACTACTCTTAATTTTTTTTAAGACATCGCTTCATTCAGATAGAATTTGCACATCATGCACAGCTCAGGGTACCAAAAAGGGCATCATTGCAATGAGTTCTGGGGTGTCTCCTTCCTTCTTGGGCAGGTCTACTTTGAAAATGAAATTGAAGAACAGAGGACCATCTGTCTTTGATACCCTTTGTTTTCGGCCTGGGAATTATTTCTTGCAACTTTTTTACTGACTGCTTTCAGATCCAAATATCAGGTACCTTCCACTTTACCTCAGCCGGGAGACATCAACAGCCAGAGAACCTTAGTTTAGTTCAGTAAAGTTGGAGTAATTCGTTTAATTAAAAAAAAATTTTTTTGCACTAATCACATCAAAACCATATGAGGTGTGGCTTTCTTGGAACACCAGGGCCCTACAGCTACAGCCTGGGCAAAGATGATGGTGAGGACACCAAAGGGAACCCACATCCAACTGCATTTTTCAGTTTCACGATATATACTCCCCAAAGACAACAAAACCTTTGCGGAGACTCCGACTCACGGAGACTCCGTGCACATCAGAGTAGAACGAGGCTGCCTGGGGACTTCGGTTGCTGTGATCTTTGGGGTTTGCTAGGGTTTTCCTCCAAAGTGCCTCTGGCTGGATTCGAACCACAAAACAGAATCCTTTGTGCCACCCAGAGGCTTCACAACACTTTCGTGCACGCCGACATGAAAACGTTTCTATTTTTCTGGTAATGACATTGTGGATTCGTTCCACAAAAGTGAATCTCCTGCTCTTCTCTCTTGGGTTGGAAGGAGCCCCTGCCTTGCTTCCCCCCAAAGGAAACACACCAGCTTCACATTGAAAATGAGCAGCAACGTGGGCAAGCAACCTCACCTGGAGTCTCCACCCTGCGGTAGTGGTAAGGGTTGATGCACACCTCTTTCTGCTTGGAGCCGAATGGGAATTCACAGCACTCCAGGGGCTTCAGCTCATGGTGGGACTGGAGATCAGGCCAGCGCCACACCCGGCAATAAATGACGTGCGGCAAACCCTTGCGGTGGGACACTTGCAGCCGCCCATCCAGGGACCGGGGGATGGTGACACACTTGCTGGGCTGCCCCGGACAGCTGAGGGCTCGCTCCAGCTCATCCATGGCTCCCTTCTTCTTCTTTAACTTCTTCACTAAAGAGTCCACCGCCTTCTCAGCCCACTTCTCCTCCTCATCCCCTTGCTTCCAGCCGAGCAGTCTCTTGACTGCGGGGCTGGTGAAGGAGAAGAGGGAGCTGATGGGGGTGCTGGAGTGCATGGAGAGGCGGGCGACAGGTCCCGGGCACCAAGAGAAGCATGAGGCACCACCCTCAGGGCCCACAGGGCCCCGGGGGAAGGACCAGCGAGCAACTCCCGAGAAACGTCATCGAGGGGCAGGCTCCCTGTTCCTCTGGAAGCAAGTGTGACTTCTTGGAGAGGGTAAGTAGGCTCACTGGCTCCCGAGCTCTTCAGTAGCGGCAACTCTGGGGGAAAAAAAGACAAGACTTCAATGAGCTTTTTCAGGGTAATTACCAGAGAAGGTTCACGTTGGAGAGAGAGAAGGAAACAGCCCAACAGATGTGTCAACTTGAAAGCTTGCAGCCATCTGGGTCTGTTCTCGCTCTTTGTCCACCATGGCCAAGTCTTGGTAATTCAATCTTCAAAACCTTTTTCAATTTTGTCTCTTTCTCTCCATTGCCATCAACACCCAGGCCCACCTAGGTGACCGCAACTCCACTCACAGCTTCTCTCCTTTGTCCACTCAGATCTAATCCATTCAGGCCCAAGGAACGCCCAGCCAGCTGGGGTCCTTGTCTATTTAAGAAACGTCAATTGCTCCTTGCAGCTGGCCTTCCCCAGGGTCAACTTCTCTCCCTCGGTTTGCAGGGCCTCCATAACCTTTCTTCAACTTGCCCTTTCTTCTTTCGCATTTACAGTTGCACCAAGTAATCCAGCTTCAGTATAGAAAAAACTATATATATAACCGAACAGTCAGAATTCTAAGGGTCTCACCACACAGAGACAGCCACTGTGAATACCTTTTCTTAGAAAGTCGTTCTCCAAGTGTAAGCACCGGGAGCAATTCAATGATGCTGTCGGAGCCTCTCTTTCCCAATGACTTATCTGCGTGAGGCTAGCAATCTACTTCTGAAAATTCGCCCATGAGACCTTACGGATTAAAAGAACATTGTCGGGCTGGCTGGCTTTGGACACACCACTGGAAAGGCTCAATCTTTGGAGGACACATTTGATGAAGTAGAGGACCCCTGAAGGACCTCTCCCCACCCCTCCCGTGATGGACTTCAACAGACCAGCGATGACACAGGACCGGGCAATGTTTTGTTCTGTTGTACATAAGGTTGTCATGATAAGATGTGTACTTGATGATACCTATTAAGACACCCCTGTTTACAAATTTCTGAGTTTCTCTGGAA
The DNA here is from genome assembly GCF_050624435.1 of Tenrec ecaudatus. Taxonomy (NCBI): domain Eukaryota; kingdom Metazoa; phylum Chordata; class Mammalia; order Afrosoricida; family Tenrecidae; genus Tenrec; species Tenrec ecaudatus. The sequence goes on along the minus strand of NC_134540.1, from coordinate 17,539,186 downwards.
TTTCTTCTAAGACAGAGAAGAAGAACACATACAGCCCATCGAAGCCAAACCCTCTGGGGTCCTCAATTTTTCAAGTGTCAATTGGCAAGGACAGCAAAAAGTTACCGATTGCTACTCTCAGTCTGGCAGGGTGATGAGGACACAGACTGCACACACAGGCATGGTGCGGTCATGGGTGTTATTCTGCCTGGAGATCAGTGGGGTTCATCTTCTCCCTCTTCTCCAAAGAGGCCTTCTGTCTCGCGTGTGTTTTCCACAATCCCATTTAAATTTCCTGAGAGAGCTGCGTTTCCTCCTCCAGGAAGGGTTGGCTAAGTGAAACCCGCTCCTTTTAGATTCCAGAAACAAGGTTTAAAAGGCTGATGGTAGTCTTCTGGAACAAGCATGCTGGAATCAAGCTAGCTCATAATCTCCACCAGTTGCTTGCTTAATATGCATCAAATTCTCCTTTGTTTGGGGGTCCAATCATACAAACGTCTTTTAACAAAGATGCTATATACACAAACCCTTGTAATTGTTATCATTCCCAGGCACCTCCAGGGAGAAGGGTGGCAGCCTGGTGACACACAAATTGATGACATCTGTTTTATATATAAAGCAAACTTCCCCTCAGTTGAGCCAGTGCCTGGGCTTTATTTAGCCTCGGATAGACACACACTCCAGTGAAGAGAGGGGCTGAGGGCTGGATAGCTGCTCTTTGTCTTGGAGCAGCTTGATTTACATTTAACTGTGTTTGGAAAGTCTGGGTTCGTGGCTTTACAATCATGAATTTATAAGGAAAAGTTAAGTCCTGTGGCCAAGCTCTGCTTACTCAGTCTAGACGGGCAATGGTGTTCAAGGAGGTTAGTAAGTTTGACACGGATTAATCTGAGCCCCCCCCCCGCAAGTTTGGAATTCTGCTTAGATTTGGGTGAGATTTATTCTTAGTGACCTGTGACATAAATCTTTAAGCTTACGTCAGTAGTAGAGAAAATTCCTTTATAAAAAAAAAAAGGTTGGGCAGAATTGAATTAAACATACCTTTTAAAGAACCGTTGCTCCATCATACATCAAGTAAAAGTTCCTTAAACCAGGCCCTCATTTTGTTGTTTTAAAATAAACGGTGGCCTTCTCTTAATGGAATATGGACTTATGGCTTATCGTGCCAACCTGACCAATAAACACTTGTGGGGTTAATTGAAGGGCGGAGAGATAAATGATTCGGTGAGCCTCGCCTTTCTTGTTCTCGGGCCTCTTGTTCTCTGATGGTCAGACCAGTGTGCGGCTGCTGCCTTAGCTAGTTTCCTGCTTCAGCTGGAAAGGCTCACTTCCGGCAAGATATCGCCGCGGAGAAGCCACATGGGCCTACCCTGATGCAGCCCTGGGTGCTGGAGCAGCCGTGTGGAGACCCCTGCCAGGGCTGAGATGTTCACACATTCACTGACTTGGCTTTCTTCCTGCAGTTGGCATCATAGTGTTTACTTTGTGAGATGGAGGAGGACTTTGTAGATCGGTCTCGGACATATGGGCTAATGTCAAACTTGTGGGCTTGGACTGGACTGGGTTTGGATGCTTTCTTAATGTACACTTACCTTTTACATAAAACTCTCTCTTATTTACATGAGTTTCTATGGATTTGTTTCTCTAGTCTACCCAGACTAACACAGGGGGTGGAGCCTGTTTTGAAAAAATCAACACAAGCATCTCCCTCAGAAGAGGTGACATAGAAAGGATCAAGATCCCTTCTTTGCAACACTTCCACCGGAGTTTGTGCTTTCTGTGAGTGAATGTACAGGGGTTCAGGGGCACAAGGCAAACTTCAGGGTTGCTGGTGTGCCTTTGGCATTATGGGTAATGATAATAAAAAACAGCTTGACACGCACTTCTTCTGAGCCATCCGTGGCCTCAAACAGTATCTGTCGGGGGAATGGAGGGGGCAGGTGGGGTTCTTGTCTTCCAGGGAGGAGACAAGCAGTGTCCCTCATGCCTAGCCCTCACCCATCTGTCAGCGGAGCCTTGCGTGTCACCATGTGAATAAGCAGGTGACAGTGGCGCTTCCACCTGAGGTGGTCTAAGAGGAAAGGGCTGATGATCTATTTCCAAAAATCAGTTAACAAAAATCCCACAAATCTGCATGTACTACAGATGGGGGGGGGGGAATTTCTGTGTAAACAATTCACCCACCCACCCTCTAGATCACAGTAATCTGGTCCCCATTGTGCATGAGGCTACCATGGGTTTGGAGGCAACTAAACAGCTGCTAACAACAATCAGAGGGGCAATCTGTCTTTTGGAGGCTCACCGGGGAGGCCGACTTTCTGGACTGAGCACCGTCCCTTGTCTGTCCAACATCGAGGAGCTGATCTAGGTGCACACTGGCTCTCAGCCGTCTGAACTCAGGGCTGCTTTCAAACCATCAGCACGATCTCAGGTCGGCAGGACGTGCTACCAGCCCTCCCTACCAATGGAACCCACCACGCACAGGTGTGTTTTTAGACTGTCATGGCTTGTGCGTTGCTGAGATGCCGAAAGTGATGTCGCCAGTCATTCAAGTATCACCAGGGTCGCCCATGGAGACAAGATGCAGCAGAGGTTCCAGACTAAGACAAACTATGAATAAAGGCTTGACAATCAACTTCCAAAATTGAGCCAATGAAACCCTAAGGAACACTGGCTGACACAGGGCAGAAAGATGCCTCCCCCAACCCCCGCATTGAGGCTCTCAAGTTATCCAACCAAATTATTCCCTGATGTACGTCTTTGTCTGGGCCCCATTATGTACAGAATCTGCTTATCACATAGACCTGAAAATAATATGGTGCTGGTGAAGACTACTGCAAGGACCATGGATTGCCTGAAGCACCAACACGCGTGTCTCCTTAGAAGGACGCGTCTCACATACTTTGGACAAGTTATCAGAAGAGATTAGCCCCTGGACACAGACATCCTGCTTCTTAGTAAAGTGAAGAAGAGGAAGTCACTGACCCGATGGATGGATGGACACCGTGGCTACAACAATGCGCTCAAACGTAGCATCCATTCTGAGGCCGCACGGGCCCAGGCAGTGTGTTCTTCTGTGTACTCAGGGTTGCTATGAGTCAGGAAACCAACAAACAGCACTGCAAGAACACAGGAGGCAAAAGCCCATGACCTTGGATCTGGGGCTCATCACGGGCACAGCACACCCTGTAACCCTAAGCATCCGCTCGCACGACCCAACCTCTACAGGCCTCAAGAAAACACCTTTTTCCAACCTGGTTCTTGGTTCCGGATACAAAAGGCAACTGTCTTCCTGGCCCGGCTGTGGGTTTGGGTGTAAGGCAGGCACTGTGTCTGTGTGCTGGCAGGATAGGAACAGTGGTAGGGGAAAACAAATGAAACATCCCATTCCTCCTTAGAGAGCACAAAGGAGCTGTGCGTCCTCGCAGCAGTGACTGTTAAGTTTAATAAAGGCAAAAGTCTATCCTCTGGCTTCTCTTCATGATCTATACAGATGGTGCCAGTAGAACTCAGCATGCGCACAATATCCGTTAGTCATATCCCACGGCAGCTGAAAAGGAGCGCCGGTGATGGAGTGGGCTGCTACCAGCAAGGTCAGCAGTTCAAAACCACCGCCAGGACTGAGGGAGACAGACACACTTTCCACTCTGTAAATACAGAGTGACAGTCTGGGAAGCCCATTGGGTTTCTCCCCTGTCCCTTAGGATCACTATAAGTCAGCATTCACTCCATGGCCGCGAGGGAGGGATGATGGCAGCTGAGATCATGTTCACAAGGTCACAGAATCCGCTGCATTCTCAATGTGTCCATGTACAGACTGAGATGTAACAAGCATAAGGCAGGATGCTGTCCACCTGAGCAGAATGGACGAAAGATGCGGGATTGAAAATAATTTTATTTCTATAGAACTATTAAATAAGATTTCATTGGCTTTTCAAAAAATGAAATCCAAAACCCAGTTTATTTAAATAATTTCTCATTTAGATAGATGCCCACCGTCCGACTTGTATTTGGCCCTTGGAGGGCAGTGGTGGCTCAGTGGTAGAATCCGGGTCCTCTGTGGGGCAATGGGCGCAATTCCCAGCCAGGGCACCTCGCAGACAGAGGATGTGTGTGTGGTTATGACGATGAAAAGGTTTCAGAAGAGCTTCGAGAGGATGAAAAACGAGCAAGAAAGGCTGGCAATCTATTTCCAAAATAACCAGCCAGTGGCTCGCGACGGCTCAGAAGCATCCAGTCCTGTTTTGCAGGGGGTTACCAGGAGTCAGGGTCTTCTCGACAGCGAACAACAAGATTCTTACCTTTTAATTCTAGTTGATCATTTAAATCTTTTGGACATCTAAAGTGTTTTACATGAAAAAGTCATTTAAATGTTACTTATTTTACCTTGGTCTGTACATAGGTGCCTTTGTACACATCAAATACTATTATGATTTTTAAGATTCATTAGACCAGTGGTCTCAACCTTCCTCAGGCGTGACCCTGTAATACAGTTCCTCATGTTGTAGTGACCCCCCCAACCAGAAACTTATTTTCGTTGCTACTTCAAAACTGTAATTCTGCTACTGTTATGAATCGGGCGACCCCTGCGAAAGGGTCGTTCGACCCCCAAAGGGGTCGCGACCCACAGGTTGAGAACGGCTGCATTAGCTCATTCTTGTCAAGAGCAGAGAGAATCTTGATTTTAATGGTGCCCTTAATGATTCTGCTGAGCGGAGAGCAAGGGCAGTGCATCTTATGGAATACATGTGACGTATTACACTGCTCAGCTAAGCAACCTGCCCCCGAACCCGAACGCTCTCCCACTGAGTGAATGCTGACTTCCAGCAACCCCCTCGGGTACAGAAGAACTGCCCTTGGAGTTTCCCGTGCTATAAATATTTACAGGAGCAAAAAAGGCACATCTCTCTCCCACAGAGTGGTTGGCGGGTTTGAACTGCTGCTCTGGTGATCAGAAGCTCAATGAGTAATCTTCCGTGCCACCTCTAGATGACAGTAATAACAAAACAACAACCCATGAACAATAATATAATGTGTTGCCAGTGATATTTTCCCAACATCCACTGACAGTTTTAAAAACCACAGTCATACATTTTAAACATTTAAAAAATGCAATCATTATAAAAGTATATTTGTCAAGGTGTGAGATAGAACCTATTGTAACAAGGTAGGAGTTTGATGTGTAACTTTTACGTATTTAGATGCAGGGTCTGTTGGTCTCCATTGGTATGCTTGCTGAGGTCCTGAAAAAATGTTAGGATCACTCTGGGGCCACACCACACAACAACTAGATTCTTGATCAAATCAGGATCATCCGGGTGGAACCCACTAGCACAAATGGAACCCACCCCTCATAGGTGTGTTTCTCAGACTGCACTGGCTCGTGTGTTGCTGTAACCCTGAAAGCGATGTCACCAGTAATTCAAATAGCAGCAGGGTCACCCATGTAGACAAGATGTAGCAGAGGTTCCAGACTAAGACAGACTAGAAATAAAGGCTTGACAATCAACTTCCAAAATTGAGCCAACAAAAACTCTAAGGTCACAAAGTAACATTGTCTGATACAGTGAGGAAAGACGGGCCCCATTGATTGGGACTCTCAAGTTATCCTAGCAAATTATATCCAAGAAAGTCACTAAAACATTGTTTAGTCACATCGCTATCTTACTGATGGAGAGTTGCATTAGGGGAGGGTCTCTGTATTTTTATGACTCAGCTGTTGTAGTACTTACTGGAGTTTCTGGGAAACTGTAAGAACTCAAGGAATGATGCTATGTTAGAAAAAAGCATATAGATAAATGTTTGAACCTGGAAACAAGAGTTTACAACTTCCACACACTTACTGTATGAAGGGTCTTTATAAAGTTCGTGGAAAATGCATCTTATAAAAGGACAATTCATGGATTTCTTTTTTTGCACGAAAATAATAATATTCCTGAACACAATCTAGTATGACACAATAAGAAAGATATATATAATTTTGAAAAAGAGCCCCTATCAAGGCAACATGAATCCTACTAAAATTAAAGCAACAATAAATAATGCATTCATGGTGAAGCTTGGGTAGAAGACAGGTGAACTCACCGGTGCTTTATGAAAAGTTTATGGGGACAATGCTCCAAATAAATCATTAGTTTATAAATGGATAATTCATTTTAAGAAGGAATGACATGATGTTGGGGCCTACAGAAGCAAACGATCCACATCAATTTTCAAGGAACAAAATTAATCTATTTGTGCCTAGCTGAAGAAATCCAACAAAATAACAACAGAAATAATAGCCAACTCCACAGACATCTCAACTGGTTCCAGTCACACAATTCTGACTAAGAAGTTAAAATTGAGCAAACTACTTCTTTAATGGGTGCCAAAACTATGCCACCCACTGGAGATCCCCTCATAGAGGGGTTTAGGAGAGGAGATGGGTCAGTCAGGGTGCCATGTAGCACCGATGAAGAACACATCTTTCCCCAGATCCTGGATGCTTCCTCCCCCAACTACCATGATCCGAATTCTACCTTGCAGGACTGGATAGGGCAGAGGTTGTACACTGGTGCATATGGGAGCTGGAGGCACAGGGAATCCAGGGTGGATGATACCTTCAGGACCAGGGGTATGAGGGGCGATGCTGGGAGAGTGGAGGGTGAGTGGGTTGGAAAGGGGGAACTGATTGCAAGGATCCACATGTGACCTCCTCCTTGGGAGATGGACGGCAGAGAAGTGGGGGGAAGGGAGACTCCGGATAGGGCAAGATAAGACAAAATAACAATCTATAAATTATCAAGGGCTCATGAGGGAGGGGGGAGCAGGAAGGGAGGGGAAAAAAAAGAGGACCTGATGCAAAGGGCTTAAGTGGAGAGCAAATGCTTTGAAAATGATTAGGGCAAGGAATGTACGGATGTGCTTTATATAATTGATGTATGTATATGTATGGATTGTGATAAGAGTTGTATGAGCCCCTAATAAAATGTAAAAAACAACAAAAAACTATGCCACCCAAATCAGCTGCAGACAAGGAGTTTTCTATGGAAATGAAAACCAAGTGGGACCAAGATCCTTGAGCACATCTTGGAAGAATTGTAGCAGGAAGGGAAACATGACTTTATCAGTAGGATCCCAAAGACAAACAGAGCGATGGCTACAAAGAGGTCCAAGTGGTCTAGTAAAAGTAAACGTGAACCCATGAGGAGTACAGAGCATGGGAATCGCTTTTGGGTGTGCTCAAGGTATTTTGCTTGTTAGCTTTCTGGAGAGCCAAACAGAGACAGCATGTGCTTATCTTGAGTGTTTTGAGAAAGGCAGCCAAAGCTCCAAGAGGAAAATGCCAGGAAAGGTCCCCAGTGAATCTTTCTTCACCACGATTTTCCTGCTCATTCCTCGCAAGACACACGGCAATTCTGAGAGTTTTCATGAGAAACAATTAGGCATCCATCTTACAGCAGCTCTGATTTGGTGCCATCTGCATTTTTTGTTTGTTTGTTTCTTAATTTAAAAAATTCAGGGCATTCATTTTTCTTCAGGTGATATGTAAAAAACTACTAACTATATTGACGTGGTTCCATTCCCAGGAACCTCAGTTCTTTAGAGATGGACTACACGGCTGATTAACATTGCTTATTCATGTGTTCAATTTGATGGAGTTTATGTTGAGAAGTACACTTTATTTTATTTTTAAATTCCTTTTTTCCCATGTAATTTTAAAAATCCCTTTGTATTATAATTTGCTTCCTTGTTATCTTCAAGGGATTTTACAAATAAATTCTCTCTCTGCCAAAGTGGTTTTTAAAAAATTTCTTTTGTGAACTGGATGAAAGTTCACACAGCATACAGGTTTTATGTTCAACAATTCACACACTTACCATTTCATCTCATTCATTACATACCCCCAAAGGTTCTACTGGTCTTCAGCCGACCTAAGCCTGGTCATAAAGCTTTGTTTTTTTAAACTCTAATTTACAAATCAGAAAAGAATGGTCCATGGGTACACTGAAGTAACCAGCATTCCCGAGGAAATACAGTGATGGGAAATATTAGCATACACAGAGACCCAATTATTAGGGGAAATCTCCTTTCAATAGACCTCACTCTTTATCCAATTTCATCCAGCCCTGGCACTCTGTTGCTTTTCAGATCCTGCCTTTCACTGAATGCTGGCTCATGTACACAGATCCATTTTCTTTGACAGTGGTGGTTTGGAGTGGCTTAAAATAACATTTGCTTCTGCAAGATGGAAAAACAGGGAACAGTCTCTAAAGAGGTTATTTTTTAAAACGAGATCAATTGTTTTCATCTCCAAAGAAACCCAGAACAATTTCATACACCATTAATCTGGGATGAGGTCTTTTTATAATGCAAACTATAAACCTTCCGTTCAACCAAATAACAAAGTTCTACAAATAATCCTGGATTCAACAACTGAGTCTTATGAAAGAAAGCAGAAACATAGCTTCTTGGCATTCCAAAAGCCCTAACCCACTGCCATGGAGCTGGTTTTGACTCATCGGGATTCCCACATCGTGTTCCAGGATGGTTCCTCTCCATAGGAGCAGAGCCGCGTCTTCCCCTCCTGGAGTGGCTGAAGGGTCCATGCTGCGTGCCTTGTGCTTAGCATACCAACGCTCGGCCCGCAGCACCGCCATCTTTTATGGAACGTTGAGTACAGCCCCTAATCCCCCGGCATGTCCACGACATCAGCGCCACTGAAAGTCCCGTCCAAGTCCCACTGGAGCTCATTCTTGCACAAAGCTAGACTCTGATCCCTCCCGGAGTAGCAGTGTGACCGGACCTACGGCATGCAAATGCTATCAGGTGAAACAAATTTACTTTATAAAACACAGCTGAGTCCAAGAGTATTTGATGCTCGTGTGTGTATGTGTGTGTGTGTGTGTGTGTGTACAGTTACAGTCTCAGAAACCCACAGGGGCAGGTCTGCCCTGTCTTCTAGGGTCGCTATGAGTCGGAATCGACTCAAGGGCAGTGAGTGTGGTTTTGGGGATTGTGTGTGTGTGTCCATGGATTCTGTTCATCATTTTTTGACAAGGGGTTTGTTTGGGTTTGGTGGCCCTAAGTAAGTGAAAACATGACCTCTTGAGTCTCAGCTGATAAAAGCCCACAAATATCCCAACCTGCTTACAGCGCTTTTGGTACTTGTGCTACCGAGTCATTTCTCACTCACGGTGACCTGTGCGTTACAGAACAGAACTGGCCCAGAGGGGGGTCTTGTCTGTGATCGTTCCAGAAGCAGACTGAGGAGGCCAATCTGCCAACCTTGAGGCCAGCAGTCAGTCACTAACTTTTGCATCACCCAAGCCCCAGACAACGCACAGTCCAACAATAGCTTGCTTTCTCTGAATGTCGCAAACCCTACGGCTGAAGTGGCCCAGATGAGATCTCGTAGCTAGAACGAGGCAGCCTCATGCTCCTGAAATGAAGTGCTGAGGAAAGCTGGTGTTCTTGGAATAATACTTCAACCATTTGGGAATTCCTGAAGTATGCTTACTTTTGTCCAGGAGAGACACAGTTCTTTTGGCAATGCTGATTAGACGTCACTCCTTTTTTTAAAAGAACGAAGGAAATAGAGTGCTCAGTGTTGCTCATTTTCCACTTTGGGGGGCAGAATTTATTCCATTGCCGTGTTGGTAGGTTATTCATGCCACTGTGTTGTGAAAGGGAAATTAAATAGGCAATACAGCAATAAAGAGAAACTCTAAAGGACATGTCTGATGATTGGCGTCAGTTTTCACCTTAAAAATGCCATTTATTTTCCCATGTAGAATTTTGACTATCAAGGACATAACAGAGTGTTTTAATTATACACACCCACAGCGATTTTACAAGAGAATGTGTACACTCCCTTGTAAAGATTCTATCATACATTCTTAGCATTATAACATACAGGTTTCATATTTAGTAAGTACCTGGAAACATCACACAAAGTACTACAAGCGTGGTAATTTTTTCCTTTGGCTCTGAAAGAGCCCACAGTTCAACGATCGCCTCCATAAACAAAAGGCCAACTGATGTCATGGACAAGAACCCAGAGCATTCGGGGGAGGACTACATGAGACTGAGTTCCGCCTCGCACGCTAGCGAACGTCATCGTGTAATGGACCTCGTGCCCGCCTCTGTAAAATACAACCACGCTGCCTTCTTTTGATACATCCAAGGAGGATGTATCTGAAAACAATCAAAACTAGTGTGGTTCATTTTTATGTTTAACAAAAATTTCTGCCTGTTCTTCCTGCCTGCCATACCGTAAGGGGCAAAGGTCCCCCTAAAGTAAAACCATCTGCTAAACAGATCAGAGGTGCAGAGTTAAAAAGAATGGGGGTAGGGATGTATGCTCATATCGAAATATCAGAATTCCGTGCCAACACCATGCTTTAAAGAGTATGGAGAAACTAATCACCAAAGTTCTATGGGAAGGAAGGAGTCCCCAGAGAAGCAAAGCATTACTAAAGAAAAGCCAAGCAGGAGGCTTTGGGAGTCAAAACAACCTGGTACCATGACGGATGAAGAGATCCACGGAACAGGATTGAGAACTCAGCTGTAAACCCCCCCTCAGACAGACGATCTTGGACAAACAGCCAAAACACACGACATGGGGGAGAAATCATCTCTTTAACAAATGGTGCTGACAAAACTGGATACCCATTTGCAGAAGAATGAACCATGGCCCATATCTCACACTACGTACAAAAATTGATTTCAAAAAGCTAAATGGAAAAGCTAGAACTAATATCAGTGAGAAAACAGTGACAAACTTAGGGGCCCAAAGACATGGCACATGTACAGTGTCTAATGTAATAAAAAGCATACAAACAGCAGCAGACAAACTAGATGATTGGGACCTTCTTAAAAATTAGACACTTGACATGCATCAAAAGGTGTCACCTAAAGAGTAAAAACAGAACCTATAAACTGGGAAAAGTTTTTTGGCAGTGACATATCTGACAAGGGACAGGTGTCTAAATTGTATAGAAGACTTCAACATCTCAACAAGACGACCAGTAACCTGATTAAAAACGGACAGAGTATGAGCAGACACATCACTAAAGAAACCTGGAGACTTCTGGTAAGCGGCGGCCTCAGAGACAGACGTACTACCAAACCCCTCTTTCCCTGAGAGGTAGAGAAACAGATTTGGAGGAAAAAACCTAGACACCTGAATCTCAGAGGAATGAACAATAAGTGAGGTGAAGACCGAGAAAAAAACGTGAGGGTGGAGCCCCCACGTAGAGATCAAGAGGAGCATCCAACTCTCAGCTGGCCCACCAGGAACCCAGCAGCCCCTGCCAGAGGGCAGACAGTTCCTGGAGGATCTACCCTCGAGACAAATGGGCCAACCTCTTGCTCGCCACGTATGCTGGGTGAACAGAATACACAGGATTCAAGCTGGTCTGCTGAGGAGACAGAGTCCCCCACCCCTCCACAGATCCGGGGCAGGGTGTGTGCTCTGCAAGTGATGTGAACCTGACGGGACCACCAAACAACATGGGAGGCAAATGCATTAGGCTGAAGCATACCAGGTTTCCCATAGAGCCCTGGGACCTACTGGGATATAGACCCACAGCTTAGAGCTCAGACACCAGAGGGAGAAGCAGCAATCTGCCACTCAGCACCGACCCCTGCACGGTTCCAGAGAAGAATGCAAAAGGGGGAAACTGTACCAACTGGAGTCATTAATTTGTATATTTAAATAATACTTCTGCCTATTCCTCCTCCATGCCACGCTGTATAAGCAAAAATGTGCCCCCCAAAATCATAAAAAATGGGGGTAGGGTATGAATGCTTATATCAAAATGTCAGAATCTTAGTCCAACATAACTCTTTAATGCAGTGGTTCTCAACCTTCCTTAGGCCTCGACCCTTTCACACAGTTCCTCATGTGGGGGGGACCCCCCCAACCATAAAATTATTTCGTTGCTACTTCATCACTGTAATTTTGCTATTGTTATGGATCATCATGTAAATATCTGATATGCAGGATGTATTTTCATTGTTACAAACTGAACATAATTAAAACAGTGATTAATCACAAAAATATGTAATTATATATTGGAAATATTTATTTCTAATGACAAATAAATGAAATTTTGTCTGGAAGCATGGTGTAGCATGGGTAGCAGTCTTCATGCCGGGTACTCGGATGTAGGTGTATCTGCATGTGGGCGGACCCACCTGGAGACGGATAGAGGAGCGTGTCTCAGTTCCTAATATGTCTTTTCCAATGGTTTTAGGCCACACCTGTGAATGGGTCGTTCAACCCCCAAAGGGGTCATGACCCACAGGTTGAGAACCACTGCTTGAAAGAGATGGACAAACTAATGATCAAGGTTATATGGGAAGGAAGGAGATCGTAAGACTTTAAGGGCAACCCATGAGAAGAAGTCAACAACAACAAAACAAAGTCTAAGAATTACTAGGACACTATCGAAACTGCATGCATGTTCAAGGGCAGGAAGAAATTCCACAGAAAAAATAGTTCAAGAATGATTGGAAGAAAACTTCTCATGTCCCATAAAAGAGGAGACCAGAATGATTCAAGAACCCCCAGGAGAAGAGACCCAGAATGCAGACCCACAGAGCAGCCTGGGGCTACAGAAGCTCCAGGGCTGAGTGGCAGGCTTTCCCCCTCCCGTCCTTGTGCCCTTCTTCTTGCAGGTTTTATGTTCTTTTTCCTGTCCTTCTTCTGGCTTTTATTTGAGAACACAGGCACAACGGGGCAGAACCATCTCTGATGCCCACAACCCCTGGGGACCATGGAGATCAGCTTCAGGAAAAGGCAGCAGGCAGTTCTGGTTGGGGATTTTGCTGTTTGGGTTGTTTTTGTTTTTCTCCCTATTCTTTTGTTGTTTGGATAAACCACAAGTGGAGAGACACAGGATGACAGGGGTGGCGTCTTCTCTAGCTCTCTGTAATCCCGTTGACTAGATAGAGGTCACCAACTCTCACCTTGGTGCACCCGAGGCTTCAGTCCTACTACAGGCACCCAGGGTGGGCCCTTGGCAATGCACACTGGGCACAGAAAGAGAAAGCAATGGTTGGTTCTGGTTTTAGTGTGTATGTGTCTGGGTTGGGTAGGGTGGGGAGTTTGGCTGTTAGCTCAGTCTTGATATGGGTGTGTGTCTTTGGGTTTTTTTGCTTGATATTATTTCTTTCTTGTTCCAACTTGGAGTCAACTGTCCTAACACTACCTAGCCGCCCTATACCTTCAACAACTACAACTAGTAGACACTGACCACTAGCCACTTCATTAATATCAATCAACAAAGAGAAATAGAAATAATAAACAATGCAATGTTTCCACATCAACAATCTCTGCCCCTATAAAGCAAGATAGAATGATATCAATGAGTGACTTGGCAGAGCTAAAGGATGGACCCCTTTGAGGAAGAAAAGGCACTGAACTATTGAGGAAGGAAATGAGAAAAACAGTTCTCCAGTACTTTCAATAGGTGGAGAAGAACATTACGAGTTACGGAAACACGCACACGCAAACACAGAAAAAGCTATAAAAGAACTCAGGAAGACACTACAGGAGTCATATGAAAAATGGGAAATCATTTTTAAAACTCCGAAAAGACGTCCAGAAGATTAATACTAGGGTTTAAGAATTAAGACAACATTTTGAAAGAGTCAACAGTAGAATGGAAGTGGAATGTTGAATTAGTGAGCTGGAAGGCAAATCTCTTCAGAGGAAGCGGTGAGAGGTACAACCAATAAAAAGAACAGAAAAATCCAAAGAAATCCTAAGAGTTATTGGAGCTAGGCGAAAGAGTGACGTATTCATGTTCCAGAACAGGGAGAAATAAAGTATCCACAGAGAAAAGAGTTCAGGAACAGGTGAAGGAAAACGTCCCTTACAGTGGAAGAGAGGAGAAACTAATGACACATAACCCCAAAGAGATTCGATTGAGAGAATCCTGACAAGGAGTCAGAGCCAAACTTCCCAATCTCCAGAGCAACAAAAGAATCCTTAGAGCAGCCCAGGAAAAAGAAAAGTTACTTACAAAGGGGAACTGATCAGAACAAACGGATTTTCAGAAGAAGTCATTCATGGGTCCAACAACCATATGAAGAAATGCTAGTGATCTTTAGCCATTTAAAAGATGCATATCAAAAGTGCAGTGCAATATTACCCTGACTAGCATTGATAACAAAGTTAAAAAATGCTGGTGAAGATTTGGTGAGACCGGAACCCTCAAACAGTGCTGGTGGGCTGTAAACACAATGCAGTGACTGTGGAAAGTGGCATGAAGTTTGCTGAAAATGGAATAGAAACACCATGGTTACCGTGGCTGAAGGAGAAAGGGTTGTTGCTTAGGGGTGGGTGTGGTAGTTACATAACCTGTTGTCAATTTGAGACTTAAGAATGAATGGGGTGAAGTTTAGCCTGTCAATCGGGTCGCTAAGGAGATATGTAGCTCGATGGAGTCATTCCCTGTGAGACATTCCTGTTGAGAAGACACATGGAGCTACCTGCGCTAGAGCTCTGTTGCTAAAGGAGCCACACGGAGACCCCTGCCAGCACTGAGATGCTTCCACTGCCACTGGATCCACAAGACTTTCCACCTACTGGCCTGTGATCTTTCTTCCTGCATTCAGCGTCATTGCATGTATTGTGTAAGTCTGAAGAGAAATTTATAAATTGGCATTGGACAAATGGGCTAATACAGGACATAGGAATTTGGTCTGGGCTGGGCTCAGATGTTTTATCAATATTCAGTTGCTCTTGTAATATAAAGCTCTTTCTTATGCAAATATGAGTGTCTATGAATTTGTTTCTGTAGTCAACCCAGACTAACACAGGGAGCACTGAGTTTATGCTAATGGCGGTGGAATAACTTGGAAAGGATCTCAATTATGGTTGTACAACACAAAGAGTCTAAACAATGGCACTGGATTATGCACGTAGATGTTGTGGAATCAGAGAATGTTTTGTTGTGTATATTTTTGCCATCATTAGAAAAAATATAATTAGATGAAAACAATGAGTTCAAGGGGAAATGCTCTAGAATTGACTGTGGTCATTTCTTCTCGATATGATGGAATTATTTAATTGTATGTGTGGGAGTCACCTAATCTGGTGTCAATTTAAGGATTAACAGTGGAGGGGTGGAGTCTAGGCTGTCAATCAGGAAATAGCCAATGAGACTTCTGTGTGGGCATGGCCATCTCCTGAGAATTCTGGGAAATCTGGTACTTCCTCCTTGGAGGTGGAAGACGCCCCTCTCTCTCAGCTACTTCCTGGAGACATTGCAGAAGACAAGCCACATGGACACAGTCAGACCTTGGAAACCCGAGAAGCCACAGAGAGACCCCTGCCAGAACTGAGATGCTTACAACGTGACTGGATCCAAAGACTTTCTACTCACTGGCTTGTCATTGTCCTGCATTTGGCTTCATTGCATGTGTTTTGTGAATTTGAAGAGTACTTTATAGATTGGTATCGGACATATGGGCTAATATCAGACTTATGGACCTGATCTGGACTGGGTTGGGATGTTTTCTCAATGTTCAATTGCTCTTATATATAAATCTCTTTCTTATACACATAGGTGAGTTAATGGATTTGTTTCTCCAGTCTAACCAGACTAACACAGTATGACATATGGATGAAGTGCTAACATAACTGTTAAAAATACAATCTGGCTCAGAATCCTTCTACTTGGTACAGATCCATGGGGAACAGGAGCCACTGCATGAACAGATACGCACCCCCAGGTTCATTGCAACACTTTTCACAATAGCAAAATGAGAGGTGCAATCTGAATAGCTAACAGAGGAAGAATGGATAAATTACCTTTGACACACACGAAAGGAAATGCTACATAAAATTAAGGAAAAATGACGAATCTGTGAAACACCACAAAACACGGATGAACCGGAAAGACATGATGCTGAGTGAAATTAATAATCACAAAAGAGACAAACACTGTATGAGACCACTATTATATAAAGTCAAGAAAAGGTTTTCACATGAAATGAAACATTCTTTGATGGTTAGCAGGAGAAGAAGAGCACACAGCATGGGGGCGGTGGAAGGAAATCGTGGGCGAGAGAGGGCAAGAGTGCTGGGTGAATGGGAAGATCATGAACTATCAGAGAGAGTTAGAGGAAACGATGGAGGCAAAGAAGACACTGAGACATTTGCAAGACTTAAAGGAAACAGAGGTAAATACAGGTATGCAAGGGAGTACCCCTCGCCAAAAAAACTGGAATTTTCCCCCAAAAGCTATGCATTTAATTTTTTTTAACAAAAAAACCTTATCACCTTCAACATACTCCCCATCACATTTAATACATTGGTCAAAATCTGCGATTCCATTCTTGGAAACAGTTTTCAAACTCATCTGTTTGGATGGCTGACAGCACCTCCCTTGTTTTTTTCTTCACCTCTTCTACTTTGTCAAATCGCTGTCCCTTCATGTCCCTCTTTGTTTGTGGAAACAAAAAGAAGAGTGAAGGAAAGTGAGTAAGGTGAGGGGGCAATAGAGACATGCTGGTTTTTGTCAAAAAATGGTGCATGGAGATGGCTGCGTGAGCAGATGCATTGTTGTGGTGGCAAAACCAGCACCCAGACTGCTGCAAATCAGGCCATTTTTTCTTGCACACTGTTATGCTATCTTTTCAAAACCTCTAAATAGGAAGCTTGATGAACAGTCTGACCTGGTGGAATGAACACCAAATGCACTACGAGTCAACATTTTTATTCATTCAGTAAGTTGACTGATGTCCAGAACAAGGTTTGTCATCAGTCAAATTTCACCTTTTTTGAAACGAGAAAACCACTCATACACTTGAGTTTTTCCCATAGCGCTGTCCGTGTAAGCTCTGTTCAACATTACAACCATTTCGGTGGCATTTTTTTTCATTTTTCCTAAGCAGGAAACAAAATTTCAAGCCGCACATTGTTCGCTTAAGTCAGCCAACACAAAAAAACGAGGTTTGAGCAAAAATGCTTTTATGAAAAAATTCACTGTAACCAGAGAGAACCTTCCCAGGTGATGCCACTGGGTGCACTAAATCAGAGTGAGTTGCTCGATGCTTGCCGAGTGGGGAAAAAATACATACTTCTAGTTTTGGGGTGGGTACCCCTTCTATACACACTCCTGAAATAGTGTTGATCTGTGAGTAGATGCTTCAACAAACATGCAAGCTGAGCACGTGTTGGAGGGAGAGTAGGGGTGTCCCCTTCTGTGTATGTGTATCCATGTGAATGTGTGTATGTGTATAGATATAGATATACAGAAAGTATCTGTTTATGTGCATTTATCTTTGCTGAAAATATACTCATGAATATACTAAAGCATGCAGGGAGTACATTTTGAAAATTTCACACACATAACCAAAAATATTGAGGGGAGAGGTCATTGTGCCTGGGGGCTCAGATCTATAGTCTCAGGGAACATCCAGGTAGCTGGCTAAATACAGTTTATAATACAACTAGTATCACACAGTTATACCAGTTGTACCAGAAAGACAATACTCCACATGCTCATTTAGTGCGTAGTGACTGAGGTTTGAAGAGCTATGAGCAGTTACCTGGATTGCAACTCTTGGTTTCTCCCTGTCTGGAGAAAAAAAGGGTGACGAGTTCAAAGGACACATGAAAACAAGCCAGGGGACATCAGTCTCCACCACGCTGAGGGGGAAGAACTAGAAGGTTCTCCCGTGACCATCACCTGCTCTGAAAAGGATCACATGAGAAGGTCCTGAATTGGGAGGAAAATGTGGAAGAGAACTCAAAATAATTTTTAAAAGGCCAGGTTTGCGGGTAAAGTAGAAACTGGTGGCACCCTCAAAACTCACCCTTCAGGTTGGAAGTGAACTCACCTTTGTATGAGAATAATCAACTGACTTAAGAGAAAAGGGACAGCATTTACACAAGGAGGAAGTTCAGGGTCAGGAAAGAGGGAGGAATGGAAACGGGCAGTCAAAGGGAGGAGGTGGGATGAGTGGTGGTGAACTGAGAGGAGCGCAATGGTTGGGTTGAAATAAAATATGTAAAAATTACTGATGATGGGCTCAGAAAACCTTCACCTGAATCACAATAAAAAAGTTTTTAAAAAAAGTATCTTAACATATTAGCATCTCGTTAGAATTGTAAAATGTATTATTTATCTCGTTAGAATTGTAAAATGTATCATTTATCTCATTAGAATTATAAAATGTATCATTTATCTCATTAGAATTGTAAAATGTATCATTTATCTCATTAGAATTGTAAAATGTATCATTTAGCTTTAGTAGCTCTTGCTGATAGGTGCCATTGTGCTGATTACAACCCACTGTGACCCTGTGCACAACAGAACAAAGTACTGCACAGCGCTGGTCTATGCTCACAATCCTGCCTGAGCCTGAGCCCACTGTTGCAGCCAGTGTCAGTCCATCTCGTCGGAGGAAGGAGGACCTGCCTCCTCTGTGCTGCCTCTGCACTTAGCTAAACATGATGGCTTTCTCCGGGCACTCATCTCTAGGTGTGTACAACCTAGTCTTGCCAGCCTTGCTTCTAAGGAGCACTCTGGCCTTCCTTCTTCCAAGACAGTTCGGTTTGTCCTTTTAGCAGTCCACGCTACTTTCTCTGCCAGCACCACCATTCAAAAGCATCAATTCTTCTGTAATCTTCTTTATTTAATGCCCAACTTTCAGGTGAATATGGGGCAATGGGAAATACCGTGGCTTGCGTCAGGCACACCTTAGTCCTCAAAACAGCATCTTGGCTTTTCAGTACTCTGAAAGGTTCTTGTGCAGTAATTGACCTAATGCAAAGCATCTTTGGATCCCTTGACTCCTGCTTCCATGAGCATTGATTGTGGAGCCCAGGAAGAGGATTGACAACTCAATCTTGTCTCTGTTTATCATGATGCCACCTACCTACTGGTCCTGATAGGAGGACTTGGGTCTTCCTTATACTGAGTAGTCACCCACACTGAAGGCTTCACCATCCTGGATCATCATCAAGTGCTTCCGGCCCTCCTCACTTTCATCAAGTAAGGTGTGTCATCTGCATACAGCAGGTTGCTAAGCCTTCCTTCAGTCCTGATGCCACATTCTTCTTCATATAATCCAGCTTCTCTGCTTTAGTAGCTCCTCTGAGTCTGATTAGTAATTGCTACTACTAGTCATTAGAACTAGTGAATAGAAATTTCCAAGCTCATAATATATATGTTCTACATAATTTCGTGATGACACAGAAGGAGGGAGAAGGGGAATTCAACAGATTCTGATAAATATATAGCAACTATTAAAAATTTAGCTACCCCACAAGTTCACTTGCATAAAAACCTAATTGAAAGCAAGCAACAAGGGAAAGGGGTTCTATCTGCCAAAATAAATGTTAGTGGGTCTTTACAGGAAAATAAAAACACCACAATTTGAAAATCAACATTTGCAATTTTTAAAATGGTTTATGCACGCATGCTTACATAGGCCCAGCTCACAACCTATTGCTATTGTCAGGCGCTGTTGAATCAGTACCGGCTCCTGGAGACCACGCTGCGCAATGGGATCGGTTCACTGTGCTCCACTGAGTTCTCACTGGCTGCATTTCCAGAAGCAGAGAGCCCGGCAGCTTTCTTGTCCATCTTAGTCTGGAAGCCTTGCTGAAACCTACTTTCCATCACACGAGCAAGTAAACCTCCCATGACAGACGGCTGGTAGGTGCCCTTGAAAATGGCTGGGAATCAAACCTGGATCAACAGCCTGGAAGGTGAGAATTCCACCACTGAACTGCTAATGCGCGAATGCACACACACACACACACACACACACACAGTGTATTTGACCAGCACGCAGGAAAGGGAGGAGGCACAATGATATCTTGACACCATGGAAAGAGACAAATAAGAAGACTTACTCAGCGACCTAAAGGAGCTGACAGCCCTCCGTCTGAGCTCAGATCACTCACTGCAGAGTTTCCAAGCAGTGCTCCTTACTCAGAATTCCAGAGCAGGCAGTGCTGTCTCAGAGACCACGGAGTTGGCCGGCCTGGAGAAGGCAGAGGCGCGCACGGTGCCCCTCTGCGGATACTAGCTCCAACCAAACAGCCCGACTTCACTCAGGATGACTTGGTTTAGTGAGGCTTCTTTGATGGAAAATCCTGGGGGTTTAAAAAAGGTAAATTAAAATTCGACAGCTGACTTCCACATCCCAGGATCCTAAAATGAGGTATGTCTGAATGCACAAATGGAGCCTACTGACTTCTCAAACATCTTTTCCTTCCTGCATTCTAACTTCCTTGTAGCCATTTGCCCAAGCAGGGGTCATTCTGGACTTAGAACAATCCTTGGAAATGCTATTCCTTCTTCTGCACACATTCAACCAGTCACCAAATCCTACTGATGGGCCATGTCACATATTTCTTGGGTTTGCCTCATCCCTGACACTCCTACTTCAACTTTAGCCTGGCCACTGATCCTTAATGTGACACGCCCCCGCCCCCTCAGCTGACCCTTCTCCCAAGAAAGTATGCTGTGTTTGTGATCTTTCCAAGTCCAAGAGCTGACCCAATCTCTCTCCTTCCAGGGAGACAACACCCTCCAGAACCAATAACCACTTCCAGAGGTTAGGGCTAAAGGTGTCATTCTGTTTCAAGTCTGGGGGTGAGGCACACATTTAACACGTTCGGCTGTTTACCAAAAGATGGAAGATCGTGCCCACACAGAGACACCTTGGAACAAAGTCCTAACGATCCACTTCTCTTGATCATCCACTGAAACCATCCATTGCAAACTCCCTGGAGCGCAGTTCTACTGCCACATCCATGATCGTCAAGAGTTAGTATCAACTCACTGGCAACTGGTTTAGGCACTTTCAAAACTTTTCTCCTAAAGTTTCACTGAATTACATTTTGAAAGACGTCTATTTGGCATGAAAAGCCAATAACTCTCATGGGGGCAGGGTGTAACTTTGATTTATAACATACATTTCAAACATGGCTCTTCACAATCTTTCATCTCCAAATGACACTGCCACCTCATCTCCTCTAGTTCGGTCCCTTAACCCATCACTCCCTATCCTCTGCCCAGAAGGCCAGTGTGGAGCGACATACTGCCCCTCTTTCCTCACAACTCAGAAAGCACCTTCCTGGAACACCTCACCCACCCCTCTGGCTCCCCTCCCAGGCAATGATAATCACCTCTTTTCTGCTCCTCTGGGCTCCCGCAGCACTTAATGCATGCCTTTATAATGGCTTAGACAACACTTAACTACATATGTTTGTTATTTATCTTCCACACTTGAGGCAATAGGATGGGCACCACGTCTGAGCACTGCTGGCTGCCCAGGGAGAAGAAGAATGAAACTCCACTCCAGCCCAGGGCTGATTCCCACAAGGCAGACGTCAGACATGCCTCCACCCCCCAACTCCACGTTCTCTACTCTAACACCAATGGTACCTCTCACAGCGCTCTACTTCTGTGGCTGGATACCACAATATATTGCAAATCTCAGACAAAACTCACAATTATGGATTTATTAACAAGGCTAACTGGTTACAAATCAGGGTCAGAACCACTGAGGATACAGTTCCATTAGAAACGTCTCTTCTCAGTCTTGCTTGCAAGCTTGTCTCTCTCTCTCTCTGGTCCTCACCCGTGTAGCCACTTGGCCTCTGCTGCCAGGGCAAGCTTTAGAAAACTCCTTTAAGCAAACGAAGGGGAGAGAAGAGAGAGTGGAGCACATCCTGGCCCACCAAGCCTTGAGGATGATATCCCTGCTCAGAGCAGCCAATGCACAGAGAGGACCATATGGCCACCTCCACTACAAGACATGACATCCCTCACTGACCCATAGCGCTTCGGAGGACAACACTGGAGACACAGTGCGGGAGTTGCGCCCGATATGTCTCCAAAGGGAGCAGAGCATGGAAGTCCCAAGGGAATATAAAAAATAGACTGTGGGACCAGGGCCTGGCACCCCATCAGACTCCACTGGAAAACAGTCCTAAAGGTCAACAAACAGACCTTGAACTAGTTACAGGCTTTTCTTTTTGTTGGTCATTGCTCTACTATTGTTTTGTTTTCTTTTGTTGCTTTGTTTTGCTCTGTCTTGTTTTTTTGTGCATATTATTATCTCTGCAGGTCTATCTAGATAAAATAGGAGCAATAAATAACCTGGAGGAGAAAACAATGGGACCACTGGTTCTGGGGGACATGGGAGAGGGGGATGTTGGGGAAAGGAAGTGGTATTAACAAACCCAGGGACAAGGGAACAACAAATGATCCAAAATCAGTGATGAGGGGGGTGTAGAAGGCCTGGTAGGGCTTGATCACGGGCAATGTAACCAAGAGGAAAGGAATTACTGAAACCGAAATGAAAGCTGAGCATGATAGTGGGACAAGAGGAAAGTCAAAGGAAATAGAAGAAAGAACTAGAAGGCAGATGGCATTTATAGAGGTCTAAATACAGGCATGTACACATGTAAACATTTATATAAGACGATGGGGAACTAGAACTATGTGCATATAGTTATGGGTTTAGTATTAAAGTAACAGATGGACTACTACCCAAGTACTCATTCAATGCAAGAACACTTTGTTTTAATTTTATTAAACTGGCATTCCACGATGCTCACCTTCCCGATATGATCTCTGAAGACAAAGTGGCTGCATAAGCAAATGTGGTGAAGAAAGCTTATGGTGCCCGGCTATCAAAAGATATAGTGTCTGGGGTCTTAAAGGCTTGAAGATAAATAAGCGGCCAGCTAGCCGAGAAGCAACAAATCCCACATGGAAGAAGCAGACCAGCCTGTGTGACCACGAGATGCCAATGGGTTCAGGTATCAGGCATCAAGGAACCAAAATCTTATCATTGTGAATGAGGGTGAGTGTGGAGTGGAGACCCAAAGTCTGTCTGTAGGCAACTGGACATCCCCTTACAGAAGGGTTGTGGGGAGGAGACAAGCCAGTCTGGGTGCAGTATAGCACGAGTAAAACAGACAACTTTCTTCTAGTTCCTAAATGCTTCCTCCCCCCACCACTATCATGATCCCAATTATACCTTACAAATCTGGCTAGACCAGAGGAAGTACACTGGTACAGATAGGAACTGGAAACACAGGGAATCCAGGACAGATAAACCCCTCAGGGCTAATAATGAGAGTAGTAATATCAGGAGGTTAAGGGAAAAGTGGAGTAGAAAGGGGGAACCCATCACAAGGATCTACATATAACCCCCTCCCTGGGGGGCGGACAACAGAAAAGTGGGTGAAGGGAGATGTTGGACAGTGTAAGACATGACAAAATAATAATTATTAATAAATTATCAAGGGTTCGTGAGGGAGGTAGGGTGGAAATGAGGAGCTGAAACCAAGGGCTCAAGTAGAAAGCAAAAGTTTTGAGAATGATGATGGCAACAAATGTACAAATGTGCTTGACCCAATAAACGGATGCATTGTATTGAGTTGTATGAACCCCGAATAAAGTGATTTTAAAAAAGAATAAAATAGGAAGCTCCTTTAGGGGGGATAGATGCCCAAAGGGCACCCCACTCTACAAGCCCGTCTCCTGGCCAAAGGCACTCAGTTTTCCACATTCATGGTCCACAGCCGCTTGTCTGCTCTGTCTCGAGGTCTCAGTGTTGTTCCTGCCACGTCTCCACGGGGATCCCTAGGTGCTTCACGCCTGCCTCCTGTTTGTTGGCGGCTACGGGACTCTCTGCTCTTACTTCTGAAATGGCGTGTATACCCCGTGGAGTGGCAATCATAAGCCATCACCTCTATTAGAATTTTACACATCCTATTTTCACAGTCCCACCCAATTATTTGGTGGAAGCTACAATGATTCTAGGCCAGCGGTTCTCAATCTGTGGGTCGCGACCCCCTTGGGGGTCGAACAACCCTTTCACAGGAGTCACCCAATTCATAACAGTGGCAAAATGACAGTTAAGAAGTAGCAACGAAAATAATTTCAGGGTTGGGGGTTCAGCACAACATGAGGAACTGTATTAAAGGGTCATGACATTAAGATGGTTGAGAAACACTGCTCTAGACAGAAGAGCCATACCAGGTAATTTCACTTCATTGTACCAGTAGATGGCACTTCTAAAGGCAACAGTCATGTCACCCATTGGTCTACACAGCCAAGCACCAGGTCTGGTTCATAGCAGGCCATCAACAAGTGTTGAATGAATGAAAGCACAATTCTTTTTTATCAGAAACATTGCCGCTTACATCATTAAGCCCTATGTGATAAGTCTTGTCCCTGGGTGACCCGAATAGTCACCCTGGACTATTCACCAAAAGCTGGTGGGTTGGAACTCACCCGTTGCCAGCATGGAAGAAAGAACCGGGAATCTGTAAAGAAAGAAGGAAGACAAAAAAAGACTCTGTGGAGCCGTTCTACTCTGTAACCTGCCTGTTCACCATGAGGCAACCGTTTTCCGTTTCCTTGGTTCTAGGGAACAAGTCCAACTTCTGACCTCAAGCCCATTGCTTTGGGGAAAATCCTTTGAGAGAAATTTAAAATAATGCCTTTCTTGTGTTCCCTGGAAATTCCTTGCCACTGTATTACTGCACTCATTTTTATATTATATTTAATAAATTTTACTTGTGTGTGATATTTCCGATGTTGCTCAGCGATTTCTGTTTTCTAATGGATCGCCTTTCTTAGGCATGAGCTTAAACTTCCAGTCGTGTGGCCAGGGAATTGTCTTCCAAATTACTTGATACTTAAATGATCACTTCCAGAGCTGCACCCTTTTATTTTGTGGCATTTAGTTGGTCTTCCATGAAGTCCTGGATCTGTGCTAAATAGGAATAGTAGGAATTTAACACTTAATTGTGTTGCTGTGTAATCTGCATACGGGCCAAGAGGCATAAACATTAAATGCTACATGCAAAATGATAGATGTTTCTTTTCAATGGTCATTTGGAATTGAAAAGTTTTACAGATGTTTGTAGTGTAGTATGTTGAGTTTCCAGGCCCAAGTGGCTAAAGGGTAGAGTCTCTAAGTTGGTAGAAAAATCCTCAGTGGGCTGTGTTCTGGATTGCTGTTTAGGGGATCCAGATTTTAACTGGTCAGAGATGTCTGTGAAGCAGTGGGGATGGAATCCCAACCACCACCTCCCCAGCTTTGAAACTGTGAGCTGCTAGCCTGCCAGCTGACTCAGGGTCACTTTGCACACATCCCAATGGGGTACAGCCCACTCCTGCACCATGCATTTCAGATGGGACCTTTGTGATCCAGAGCTGTCATTGGCTAATGTCAAGAGTACAAGGGGGACTTCAGAAATGTGTGTGGAAAAGTGGAATTCAAAGATTATGGAATTTTCCCATGAATTTGTGACGCCCCCTTATCCATCATCAAAGAACCCCTGGTATTGCCATGGGTTCCACTTTAGGCTGTTAACTATAAGGTTAGCAATTCTGCTCCACCAGTGGCTCTGGGAGAGAGAGATGAGGCTTTCTGCTCCTAGAAAGATTAATAGTCTCAAAAACCCACAGTGAGGAGTTCTGCCCTGGCCCAGAGGGTCACTATGGACCAGAATAGACTTGAAGGCAGGGAGCTTGGGATTTCTGGTTTTGTACATCACCGGGCCGGTCTTCCTAGTTCATCTTCCTCTGGAAGCTCTGCTTAAACCCGTTCAGAATCAGCGACACGATAGGGGGACGTGACTGCTCTCCAGCCTAGCTGAGTCCTTGTGGCCATTTAGAGAGACTCAGTGCACGTGTACTTGTCTCGACTCTCTTCCAAAGACTACTGCCTGTGATTCTTAATAAAACCGTCCTGGTTCTTCCCGTAATAGTGCTCCTTCAGCCAGAGAATAAAGCTAAATAAAGTTATCCTTTGCCTAAAGACTAAGACCTACATTCTCTGTACTTTCTTCCTTCTGACTCTACAACCCCCAGCCAACCGTAGGGAAGAGAATGAGGCCATGGGAGGTTGGAGCTGAAGGAAGAAACGAAATGTCCTGAAGACCAACTCTGGGCCAGGGCCAGCTTGTCGCTTCCGAGGTCCATCAACTTCAAAACGGGAGTTAGCGTCAGCATCAACCAGGCGCCGAGCCCCATGAGGTGGCAGTAAGATATGTGTCCAGGCTGCAACCACTTTGTGTTCTGCCGTCAGACATTTTCCCTATCGCCCTTGCTACGTCTCTGAAGGGGTAATCTGTTGCAATGGCTGCAGAGAATTCACCAGGCCTCCACTCACAGGTAACCGGGTGTACTGCAGAAGGAAGACGTCACAACTTAGGATCAGAACTAACGTGGAAGTCAAACCAAATTCACTGTCATCGAGTCAATGCCGACTCATCGCGAGCCTGTCGGACAGGGTAGAACTGCCCCTGTGAGTTTACGAGACTAACTCTTTCTGGGGAGTAGAGAGCCTCATCTTCCTCCCGACTCAGAAGACAGGAGACAGTTGATCCATGAGGACAGCTTCCAGCCCAGGCTGTACTTCTCAGCTTCTCCTTTCTGCAGGGTTAGTAAGGGCTTCGCTCAGCCAGGCCAGTCTCCTCTGGGCTGCTGTCCTGCTTTGTTCGGCAAGTGTTACAGCTCGTGAGCTCTGCTAACATGTGCGGGGAAGCAGCCCACCAGCAGGCCTCCTGCCCACAGGTGCTCAGTGTCTTAGCGAGTCCACTGCGGCTGCCTTGGTCCACTGCTGTGGACTTTGTGCTGCGTCTAGACCCTGCTCTCTAACTAGGCTACAAACTCCTGGTACCCAGGCACTTAATTTTGTTGTTGGGCCTCAGGGCCGGTTTAGGGTCTCGTGTTCAGGTCGAGGCACACAGTAAAAAATGGCAGCATGAGTAACCTGTATCAAAAACCAAATCGCTGTCATAGACTTGATTTCAACTCCCAGCAACTCTGTAATCTGGGGGAAACTACCCCTGTGGGTGTCTGAGACGAATTCTTTTTTAAAAAAATCATTTTATTGGGGGCTCATACAACTCATCATAATCCATACATACATCAATTATAGAAAGCACATTTGTACATTCGTTACCCTTATCATTCTCAAAACATCTGCTCTCCACGTAAGCCCCTGGCATAAGCTCCTCATTTCCCCCTCCATGAACCCTTGATAATTTATAAATTATTATTTTGTCATATCTTACACTGTCCAACGTCTCCCTTCACCCACTTTTCTGTTGTCCATCCCCCAGGGAGAAGGTTATATGCAGATCCCTGTAATCGGTTCCCCCTTTCTCGCCACTCTCACCACCGGTCCTGAAGGGATCATCTGTTCTGGATTCTCTGTGTTCCCAGTTCCTATCTGTACCAGTGTACATCCTCTGGTCTAGCCAGATTTGTAAGGTAGAATTGGGATCATGATAGCGGTGGGGGGAGGAAGCATTTAGGAACTAGAGGAAAGTTGTATGGTTCATCGTTGTCACACTGCACCCTGACTCGCTCGTGAGACAAATTCTTATGGGAGTAGAAATCCTTGTTTTCCTCCCATGGAGTCGCTAGGGTTTTGAACAGCTGACCTTGCGACTGGCAGCCCCCAAATCATAACCCACCTAGGCCATCAAGGCTCCTGAATAACCTATATAAATTCCTTATATGTAAAAGTCCCTCCTAGAATCGAAAAGAATGATCACAACCATCACACAGTAACTTTTAAAATCCCAAAACACAACACCAACGAAAACTCACTGCCATTGAGTCAATTCTGAATCACAGCAAGCCCATAGCGGAGAATAGAACTGTCCCTTTGGGTTTCCGAGGCTGTAAGTCTGTGCGGGAGAGACTACATTCTCTCTCAGAGTAGCTGGTGGTTTTGAACTGCTGATCTTGCCATTGGTAGCACACCCTGTAACCCATCTTGGCCCCCAGGGTTCCTTGAACTCAACACTGTAATTTTGAAAGGAATGCAAGGGCAGTAAAGTTATAGTCTCGTGCCATAAATTTGTATCCAGTTACAATAGCAGCCAACAGGTGCCACACCTTTGACATAACATGTAAGTCACTCATCACTGTTTTCAACACAGCCAACAGTCAAGAGTGCTTTGTGCTAACCTGTAAGTGTAATTAGCCAACGAGCCTTCAGGGAAGACAAATCCCACAAGTCTGTCTGTGCACACACTTGATCCAAGTCCTGTTCGAAGACTGCAATTCTCCTCCCACCAGAAAACAGAGAACAAATGACAATGACAATCAATGCTCCAGTAAGAGAAATTAACACCAAGCGATGTAAACGTTTGTTTTTTTTCCAGTTTAACATACTTTCTCATGTGACACATGCACTGGCACATTCTTGATTTCTAATGACTGCTCACACCGTTAATCACCGGCAGTTCCACTTTAGGAACAAGTGGTGCACTTTCCTGTGCAGGCTTTTGGAAACTGGAATTGCTTTTCTCAGAAACTGTGTTACTGGGGCTGATAGACTTCGCTGGCCAGCCCACAAAATCCTTTGTAATTTGCAATGACAAAAAAAAAAACACTAAAAGTAAAACTGAACCCACTGCCATAACGTCGATTTCTACTCAAACGTGACCCTATAGGACAGAGTAGAATTGCCCCTGTGGGTGCAAGACTGTAACTCTTTACGGGAGCAGACAGCCTCATCTTTTTCCCAACAAGCGGCTGGTGGTTTCAAACTGCTGACCTTGGGGTTAGCAGCCCAGTGCATAATCACTACAACACAGTGCAGGTTTTCTTAAAAATGCTAAAAACTAAAACAAACACGTGAACCTACCCTTGACACTACCAGCCTTTCTGCTGCCACCCAACACACACACACAAACACAGACACACACAGACACACACACACACAGACACACACACAGACACACACACAGACACACACACACAGACACACACACAGACACACACACAGAGACACACACACAGACACACAGACAGACACACACACACAGACACACACACACAGACACACACACAGACACACACAGACAGACACAGACACACACACACAGACACACAGACACAGACACACACACACAGACACACACACAGACACACACACACACAGACAGACAGACACACACACACAGACAGACACACACACACAGACACACACAGACAGACAGAGACACACACACAGACACACACACAGACACAGACACACACAGACAGACAGACAGACACACACACAGACACACACACAGACACACACACACACAGACAGACAGACACACACACACAGACAGACACACACACACAGACACACACAGACAGACAGAGACACACACACAGACACACACACAGACACACACACAGACACACACAGACAGACAGACAGACACACACACAGACACACACACAGACACACACACACAGACAGACACACACACAGACACACACACAGACACACACACAGACACACACACAGACAGACAGACACACACACAGACACATAAACACACACAGACACACACACAGACACACACAGACACACACACACAGACACACACAGACAGACAGAGACACAGACAGACACACACACATACTCACACAGACTCACACAGACACACACACAGACAGACAGACACACAGACACACAGACACACACACAGACACACAGACACACACAGACACACACACACAGACACACACACACAGAGACACACACAGACACACACAGACAGAGACACACACACAGACACACACAGACACACACACACAGACACACACACACAGACACACACACAGAGACACAGACACACACAGACAGACAGACACACACACACACACACACACACACACACACCTTGAACTCTCACAGCTACTCTAGTGCCCAAATTTTAAAATGCCTCCTCTGCTCAGCCAATTCTCCCATATGTGCTCTAAGCTAAGAAAAACAAGGAGGATTAATGGCCATCATTGGGTGTGGATGAATGGCATGAGCAGGGTACCTGATGAAATCTGAGACACATTTTCAGGGTTCTCATTTTCTGAAATTTGGTACTTCCAAGTGCAAACCAAACCAAACTCACTGCCATTGAGTCGATTCCGACTCCTCTCAGCCCTGTAGGGCAGGGTAGACCTGCCCCTGTGGTTCTGCGATTGGACTCTCACAGAGTGTGACCGTTTCAGACACCCACAGGGGCAGTTCTAGCCTGTCCTACAGGGTCACGATAGGTTTGCTCTGAGTCGGAATCAACTTGATGGCAATGAGTTTGGTTTTGTTCCTTTATTGATCAGAAGCTATTGACTGTGACTCGTTTACTGAGGCGTGTGTGTGTGGCATCTGGGCGGGACTGCTTGCTGAAGGAGGACATTACCGCTGGTAAAGCAGAGGACCAGTGAAATCAAGGGAAACTGACACTGGCTACAACAACAGGCTCACATAGACTAACAAGCGTGAAGCTGCCACAGGAACGGGCAAGGTTTCACTGGATTAGACAGGGATCATCATGAGTTGAAGTTAAAACCCCACTGTCACCAACACAGCTGGGTGGCCCCCACAGTCCATGTGCACTTTCCAAATTGCCTTGTCCCATGGTAGAAAGCCAGGAACGGGAGTGCCAGGATGAATGGTAATTCCTAGTAACCCCAGTTTGTAAACAAGGAGTGCCTGACACAACTGCAGCAATAAAGGCATGATATGGCTGAAGAAAATATGTCTCCTATTACTAATGCCTCAAAATTACATTTAGAAGAAAGAAGGAAATGATTCGAAATTAAATCTTATATTTCCCCAAGGGAGATTCATATGTTCATAAATAATCCCCAGTAGTAACACCAATTTATCAGAGTACCAAACAATATGAGAAAAAGGGCTCTGCTATTCAATATCCACTCCCCACAAAAAAAGAGGAAAAATCAGAACGATATAGATCCCTCTTTACATTTATTTACGGGTTAATGCTTTCATTTCAAGTGACATGTGCCTTGTGGTTTAGGATTTTATTGTTGTTAGGTCCTAGGGTTGTTCTTGTACATTTTACAGTGCTTATGAATCCTAAAGTGCCCCAGCCCAGAACCCACACATTCATAATATTTTTCTTTTTTTGTTATTGATAATCTGTTTTTCAATGCTGTGATACCAGTCTTATATTCTTGGAAAACTGGATTAGAGCTTCCCAATTAAAAGTGTATATTCCAAGAACTAAATTATAGAGGCATGATTTTTACCCACAAATTATATTTTTCACATCTAATTTACTGAACTCTATTAATACCGAATCCTTTAACAGAACATGGTATTGTTTAAAAACGTGATTTATTATCGTCAGGGATTAGAGCAAGCAAGGCACAGGAGGGGGACTCAGATGACAGGACTGATAACAAGATGCTTTACTATTTCCAACCTGATCAAAAGCAGAAGCTTCACCCCACTAGCAGCCGGCGTTTGTCTTGGTAAGCACTGTTTGAAACCTATACACCAAAACCTCATTTTCCTGCGGCTGAGGGGTGGGGCAGACGGGGATTCAGGATGTCATGTTGGCAATTTTATGTGGAATCAAATTAGTTTCCCTGTGATCATCCTATCACACCCAAATCTTGGTTTTCTGTTTTTTGATTTTTTTTTTTGCTAAATGGCTTCGATTGTATATTGAGTGATTCTGACACGAAAAATTGCTAATGCAATAAGTGTCTTAGAAGCTTTCCTGTCTGTAACACCCAGCCCCAGCACAACATTCAGATGGAGGCTCAGCTAGGCTTGGGCAGGGGGAGGGAAGGGCTAGCAGGGCTTACCAAATCCTCAGCTCCAAGTTCAGCACTGACTTCTTGAAAGACTGACCTGACCTCTAAGCTCGATTACATGGGGGGGGTGCATTCTCTCCAGTTTTTATTTCAGAAGGGCCCACGGATTCTGTGAAGATTTGTCCCTTAATATGTATTGATTGGAGTGCTATGCAGAGCCCTGCGGTCAGTATTAAAAAACGGAGAAGACTGAAAAGCAATGACGAGATGACGGAGCCCCTCCTGGCCTGGACAGATGCAGAGAACTGTATGCGGAGTGGAAAGAGCTCAGCACAAAAGGACAAATATGTTATGAGACCACTGTTATCATGAGAGAGGAAAACCCCAGATAGAGACTTGCATACCAAAGGGAGCAGACTTCGGAGTCTGCAGAGGCAAGGAGGGCAAGGGAGGGAAGAGAGATTGCTGACTGGCTTAACTTGGGTGAAATGGAAGACAGCTCCACAGAGGAGGAAGAGAAATCAAGGATCGGGTGAAGGCCTGGGGGTTTGATGAGCAGTTTAAACCGCAGAATAAAAAGTTGATGATCTGAAATGGAAGGCCCCACCTGAGTTACCATTTGACAATTAGAGCATGCAATAAAAATAGAGGATGGAAAAAGAGAAGTCCAACAAGGTCCTCTTTCTTCGCGGATTTGACAGTCAACGTCTACGGGGACGAAAAAGGTTGAGAGATGAGCCAGAGTCCAAGAGAGACAGGACAGGAAAGCTAAGGCCAGTGGCGCTCAGAGAAGGCCCAGGGCCTGCTTCATCACAGAAAGTTCTGGGTAAGCAGCACTCAACCAAGGCGACCAGAAAGGAGGGAGATGCCAACAAGCTCCCAGTTAGGCCTGCACGCACGCACGCACGCACGCACTCACTCACTCACTCACTCACTCACTCACTCATTCACTCACTCACTGCCATCAAGTCGACTCCGAGCAGAGTGACCCTGTGACAGGGCAGAACTGCCCCTGTGGGTTTCCAAGACTGTAACTCTTTCCAGAAGGAAAAGAGTCTCATCTTTCTCCAGTGGCCTGATGTGTACCCCACTCCACTACCGGGACTCTGAGCAGAGGGGAAGGATGCCAGGGCGTGCTTGGGAAACTACAGGAGGAGAAGCCTGGAAACGTGTTAGGGTGTCAGCCTGAGGCAAAGACAGATGCACAATGGAGCCTGGGGCCAAGGAGTCTGTCCGCGATGGTTTTAGGGCCAGACCTGTCAGGATGCAGAACATGGAGCAAGATTAACATCCTTGCTTTCACGGGCAGGATGGCTTCTAATGCTAGCAAAATGCCTTCCAGTCCTAACATTAGTCGGCACAGGTTTCTAGAGAGACTTCATTTGTAAGGGTGTTTAAGAGGTAGTTCATCACCCAGGGAATGCTCTTTCTTTTTCTCATGATGCCCCTGCTCTGTCCTGGCCTTTCACTAGATCAGTGGTTCTCAATCTGTGGGTCGCGACCCCTTTGGAGGGCAAAAGACCCTTTCACAGGGGTCGCCTATGACCATCGGAAAACACATATTTCCAATGGTCTTAGGACCCGAGACACCGCTCCTCTATCTGTCTCCAGGCAGGTCCACCCACATGCAGATACGCCGATGTTTGAGTACCCGGTGTGAAGACTCTTACCCATGCTACACCATGCTTCCAGACAAAATTTCATTGATTTGTAGTTAGACATAAATATTTCACAATATATAATTACATATTGTTTTTGTGATTAATCACTATGTTTTAATGATGTTCAATTTGTAATACTGAAAATACATCCTGCATATCAGATATTTACATGACGATTCATCACAGTAGCAAAATGACAGTTATGAAGTAACAACGAAAATAATTGTATGTTTGGGGGTCACCACAACATGAGGAACTGTATTCAAGGGTCGAGACCTTAGGCAGGTTGAGAACCACTGCACTAGATGAACATGAAAACATCACTCGCAAAAGCACTCAGAACCACGACGTGTGAATCTGCTGTTGGCCTTCCGTGTCTGCTTTAGTGTAACTTTCCACTCAACAGCGAGTAATCAAGGGAAAAATCAGACCAATAACCGAGAATTACAACCACTGAGGAGAGTTTGCATTTTCAATCTCTAGGCCCACCTCAATTTGTGCTTCACAACAACTGTGTTCTCTTGGCTTCGTTTTCTTTACTAATTCAAAGGTTGTGGTACCCCTGTGTGGAGCAAAGCCAGCAACACCACTTCCCAATAGCACGGGCCTCACTTCCCGTCTCTATGCCACAGTTTGGTCATTCCTCGTACTTCACAGTGTACCTTGGACAACCAAACCCAAACCCATACCCACTGCCTGAAGGCCAAGTCCAGCTGGCAACTGCTCCCCAGTGCTTTCCAGGCTGTAATATTCAGGGAAGCCCTGACTGCCTCATCTTTCTCCCTGGGAGCTGCTGGTGGGTTTGAAGCACCAATCTTTTGGTTAGCAGCCAGGTGCTTTAACAACTGCACCATTAGGACTCCTTTAAGGACCGTCAAATCCAAAGTCAAAGCCATTGCCCTCCAGTGAATTCCAACTCCTGGCAACTCTATGGGGTTTCTGAGACTGTAACTCTTTACAGAATCAGACAGTCTCAACTTTCTCCCTGGGAGCAGCTGGTGGGTTTGAATTTACAACGTCAAGGTTGGCAGCCAAATGCCTAACCCACAGCACCACCAGGGCCCCTTTCAATAGACCACACAGTACAGTGTCAACAGAACTTCCTTCTTCTTTTTTTTTTACATTTTATTAGGGGCTCATACAACTCTTATCACAATCCATACATATACATACATCAATTGTATAAAGCACATCCGTACATTCTTTGCCCTAATCATTTTCAAAGCATTTGCTCTCCACTTAAGCCTTTTTTATCAGGTCCTCTTTTTTCCCCCCTCCCTCCCAGTTCCCCCCTCCCTCATGTGCCCTTGGTAATTTATACATCATTATTTTGCCATATCTAGAGTCTCCCGTCCCCCACTTCTCTG
The DNA here is from genome assembly GCF_050624435.1 of Tenrec ecaudatus. Taxonomy (NCBI): domain Eukaryota; kingdom Metazoa; phylum Chordata; class Mammalia; order Afrosoricida; family Tenrecidae; genus Tenrec; species Tenrec ecaudatus. The sequence continues at coordinate 17,504,617 of NC_134540.1, read as the reverse complement.
CCGTCCATCTCCCAGGGAGGAGGTCACATGTGGATCCTTGCAATCGGTTCCCCCTTTCCAACCCACTCACCCTCCACTCTCCCAGCATCGCCCCTCACACCCCTGGTCCTGAAGGTATCATCCACCCTGGATTCCCTGTGCCTCCAGCTCCCATATGCACAAGTGTACAACCTCTGCCCTATCCAGTCCTGCAAGGTAGAATTAGGATCATGGTAGTTGGGGAGGGGGGGTTGGGCGGGGACTTTAAAAGGCACTGTAAAACCAAAAAATCTGCGTGGCTCACTTTGTTGTGAAGTCACTCTATTGGGTTGATCTGAAGCCAAACCTACATTATCTCTACCCTGGTGCCACAGTGGGCTACGTGCTATCCAGAGTCTGTGGTTCAAACCCACAAGCCACTCCTCGGAAGAAAAAGGAGGCTGTCTCAGAAACCCCAAAGAGCATCTTTACTCGGTCTTAAAGGGTCCCTATAGAAGCCCTGGAGGCACTATGAGAAATGATGCCCCTCAGTGACTAAGGGTGATACAGGGGACAGCACCGGAGACACAGTGTGGGAATTGCACCTGACCTGATCCCACCACACCGAGGCAAAGCACTGGGGGAGTGCAGTGGAACAGCAAGGGAATGGAGTGGCAAGGTCCCCAGGGAATGCTGAAAGTGGACTTTGGGGCCAGGGCATGGTGTCCCAACAGACTGGACTGGAAAACGCTCCTATGGGCCAGCAAATGATCCTTGAACTAACTACAAGCTTTTGTGAAGTGTTTTGTTTTGTTCTTTGTCAGTGGTTTGTTTTTGTTGTTTTGTTGTCTGGTTGTATACTGTTGCTTTGTTTTCCTCTGTCTTGTTTTCGTGCATGTTAGTGTCTCCACAGGTCTGTCTGAATAGGACAGGCTGGATGAACTATCTGGAGGAAAAACAACAGGACCAACAGTTCCCGGGGGACTTAGGGTGGGGGAGGGGGAGGGGTAAGGAAGTGGTGTTAACAAACACTGGGACAAGGGAACAACATGGGACCCAAAACGGTAGTGAGGGGGGAGTGGCAGGCCTGGTGGGGAATGATCAGGGTAAGGTTGTGTAGAGAAGGGGTATAGCTGTAGCCCAGGTGGGGACGGAGCATGGTAGTGGGGCAAGAGGAAAGTCAAGGGAGATGGAGGAAGGAGCTGGGAGTCAAGGGGCATTTATGGAGGTCTAGACAAAGACATGTACATGCAAATATATATATGAGGATGGGGAAATAGATCTATGTGTCTATATTTATAGGTTTAATATTAAGGTGGCGGAAGGACCTTGGGCCTCTACTCAAGCACTCCCTCAATGCATGAATACTTTCTTTTATTAAATTTGCACTCTATGATGCTCACTCGCCCGACATAACTGCCGAAGCCAAAGTGGGTGAATAAGTAAATGTGGCGGAGAAAGCTGATGGTGCCCGGCTATCAAAAGAGATAGTGACTGGGGTCTTAAAGGCTTGAAGGTAAACAAGCAGCCATCTAGCTCAGAAGCAACAAAGTCCACATGGAAGAACACACCAACCTGTATGATCGCGTGGTCCCAAAGGGATCAGTTATCAGGCATCAAAGAACAAAAAATCATATCATTGGCTGCACACCTCCATGATATGATCGCAGAAGACAAATGGGTGCATAAGCAAATGTGGCGAAGAAAGCTGGCTATCGAAAGAGATAGTGTCTGGGGTCTTAAAGGCTTGAAGGTGAACAAGCGGCCATCTAGCTCAGAAGCAATAAAGCCCACATGGAAGAAGCACACCAGCCGGTGCGGTGCGATCATGAGGTGCCAAAGGGACCAGGTATAAGGCATCATACAAAAAAAAAAAAGAAAAAAAATATGTATATATATATGTGTGTGTGTGTATGTGTGTGTGTATATATAGTGAATGAAGGGGGAAGTGCAGAGTGGAGACCTGAGGCCCAAGTGTCGACCACTGGAGATCCCCTCATAGAGGGGTTTAGGAGAGGAGATGGGTCAGTCAGGGTGCGATGTAGTACCGATGAAGAACACAGCTTTCCCCCCCGATCCTGGATACTTCCTCCCCCAACTACCGTGATCCGAATTCTACCTTGCAGGACTGGATAGGGCAGAGGCTGTACACTGGTGCATATGTGAGCTGGAGGCACAGGGAATCCAGGGTGGACGATACCTTCAGGACCAGGGGTGTGAGGGGCGATGCTAGGAGAGTGGAGGGTGAGTGGGTTGGAAAGGGGGAACTGATTACAAGGATCCACATGAGATCTCCTCCCTGGGAGATGGACGGCAGAGAAGGGTGGGGAGGGAGACTCCGGATAGGGCAAGATATGACAAAATAACAATTTGTTGATTATCAAGGGCTCATGACGAAGTGGGGAGCGGGGAGGGAGGGGAAAAAAAAAGAGGACCTGATGCAGAGGGCTTAAGTGGAGAGCAAATGCTTTGAGAGTAATTAGGGCAAAGAATGTACGGATGTGCTTTATACAGTTGATGTATGTATATGTGTGGATTGTGGTAAGAGTTGTATGAGCCCCTAATAAAATGTAAAAAAAGAAAAGAAAGAAAATGATTAGGGCAAAGAATGCACAGATGTGCTCTATACACTTGATGTATGTATATGCATGGATTGTGATAAGAGTTGTATGAGCCCCTAATAAAATGTTTAAAAAAAAAAAGAAGCCCTGGGGGCATAGTGGTTACATAATGGGCTGTGATCCTCAAGGTCAGCAGTTCGAAACCACCAGCCACTCTGATGGAGAAAGACAGAGCTTTCTACTCCCTTCAAGAGTCTGGAAACCCCACAGGCGTAGTTCTACCCTGGTCTGTCGTCCACTCTGAGTCGGCATCAACGTTATGGCTGTGGGTGGGTATGCATGCCTGGCTGCCTCCACTTCAAATTCTTCTCTCAATGTTCACAGGGACAGACATGAAGTATACACCAAACTATAAACGTGTTAGAATATAATGTGGTATTTTAAAAGCAAACTTCTTTAGTTGCCAGGAATTTTACCTTCCCTTACATCAGATTACATCATGAGATGAGTATTATTTCCAAAATTTTAATGGAGAATATGACAAAAGGATTGTTTTATTATAAAAGGAATGTCTGATATGAGCTAGGTATTTTCCTTACTGACCAAATGACCATTTACTGAACACTATCTCTTCATTTTGGCAGTGGACATTACAATCTCATTAATCAGAATCCAATTCATCACATTGAAACTACTCCTCTTTGTGAAATACGGTATTGGTAGATTCTTTTCTCTCTCCACTGCTGACCGTATGATTCGAAAAGTGACATGAATGTCCCATGTGTTTATTACTTGAGAAACATCCTTAAACATGGTTCTTTGTAAACTACCACCATTTGTGTTCCACATTCTATGTCTTGAGAAAAATTTAAGGATGCAGGGATTTGGCACCTGTACCTATTTTCTGATCACTCATTAACTAAGACTATATGTCTTGTAAAAGAAAAATAAAAGCTTTTAAAAGGAAACAAGTCGCCCCATGGCAATCTTGAGATGAACGACAGATGTGAGGACTGTGCAGTACTTAGGGGCTAAAGCTAAAATGTGTGTCCACCTAAGGCTTTCCGTTAATGTTGTGTGAGTCTGCTCCGATCAAGAATGTGTTCACATTCTACAAAAACACAGCTTGAAACCAGAGAGTTCAAGCAAGCATTCAAGCCCTAAACAAGACAGGCAAGCAAGCAGAAAAACAGGAATTGGCTGCGTCCTACAGACAGTGCCTAAGGACAGCGAGTGAGGTTGGTCTACTGATACGTTTCCTGAAACGTCTGTCATCTTACTTTTTAAGTGCCCTTTATGCATAAACGATCACATCATCTTTCCTCTGCAGTGTCCTTCTGGGGTCACTACAAACTTTGAACGTGATCCCAAATCTTGTGCATGGAAGTTTCCGACAGAGGGAAAATTCATTTCCCGAAACTTGGGTCTCTTGGGGGTTCTATTCCTACTTTCTTTAAAAATACAGCTAGCCATTTAAAAAAAAACGTAAACACCCCATGGCATCCCCTCGCACTGACAGGAATCCTGAGGCCAATGCATTCACATTCCAAGGACTCCAGTGATGTCCCAGACGCACCTACCAACCAACCCTTGCCAGGGAGGTGGTACCAGTCAGTGCCTTCTCACTATAAAACCATCCTGCAGGATTTCTGCACGACCATCTAGAATCTGGTTCTTCACTGAAATGATCCTCAAGCAACCCAAACTGAGTGCGAGGGAGTCGATGCCGACTTTCAGCAACCGTACAGGAAGGACGTCCTCCTGTGAGTGTCCCTGACTATAATTCTGCACGTTGAGGAGAAAGCCCCGTCTTTCTCCCTCGGAGCGACTGGTGGTTTCGAACTGCTGACCTCGTGGGTTAGCTGCCCTTTACATAAGCACGATGCTTAGAGCCCGGAAAAAGCAGCCCTGGTGGCCTCTGAGTGTGTCATTAACTGTGAGCCCCTGGGAAAGGAGCTCAGGGGCAGCCCCATCCCCAGAGCGGATTGGCTTCGCTGGTAGGCAGGTCCTTTCCAGAAGCAGACGGGCCATTCTCAGGCTGGCCCTTGTTCACATTTCCACTCTGCAAAGGGGAGGAGAAGGCAGGAGCGGCCACCCAAGACCGGTCAGCGAGTGACTAGCCATAAAAATTAAAAAACCAACCCACGTTTCGCCCGCGCTGCTCGGGATAACAAAGCTGGCGTCAGGCAGTCTCCAGGATCCGTTCCCCACCTCGCCCCCCTCGCCCGCGCCTCCTCCCCTCGGCCGAGCGCTGGCACCGCCTGGCAGGCGGAGGGAAAAGACAAACCCCCAGCTTCGGACGCCATCCAAGCGCTCGCGAGCCGAGCGACAGACACTTGAGCCGCATTCCTAACTTTGTGCTCACTTCGCGTGACTCCAAAGCTAGCAGAGCAGAGCGCCTGCTTGTCCAATAATAATACAAGGCCCGCGAGGGACCCTGGTTTTTTTTTAATCGCCCCCCCCCCAAAGCGTCACCATCCCCGTCGCCCACGCCCCGTGCATCGATCGGACTCCCTCGCCAGCTGCACGAGCGGGACGGGGACCACGCTCCGAGTTTGGGGGTCGCGGCGCCGGGCGCGGGGGACAGCGGCCCGAGCGCTTCCCTGCCCACGCCCTGCGCGGCCCCCCGCCCCCGCGCCCCTCGGCCGGACCAGAGTCCCCCGGCGAGCCCAAGGTGCGGTGCGGGGCCCGCAGGGCCCGCGAGGAGGGCGCGCGGCGGGGAGGAGGGGCCCCCTGGGAGCCCGCGCCCACCGACCCCGGCCCGCCCGTCACCCGCAGCCTTCCCACGCCCCGGAGCCTCCCCAAAGGCTCGCCTGGTGCGCGGCCCCCGGGCCCCACGCACGCCCCGCGCGCCGCCCGCGAGGGCATCTCTTACCTGCCCGGGAGGCCACTGAGCCCTGCCCGCCCGCCCGCCGGGCCGGCGCGCCCCACCCCCGCGCCGGGTACCTGGCCGCCCGCTGCCCGCGCCGCGCTCTCCGGGCCTGGCTGCGCGCGCGCCCAGCGGCTGCAGGGCCCGGCGGCGGCCGCCCCAGCCGGCGTCAGTCAGACTGGAGCCGCCGAGCCGCGGCGCCCGTATTAGTGCGCGGAGCTGGCGCGCCGCCAGGGACCGCTCGCCGCCCCGCCCGCCGCGCGCCCCGACCGCTCCGGGAGCCGCCGCCGCGCGCCCGGGGAGCGCGCCCGCAGCGCAGCCTCGCCGGGGCGCGGAATGCGCGGGGCCGGGGGACCCGTGGCCGTGCCTCGCGGCGGCCTCCCTCCGCCCCCGGGGAGCCCCCGTGCTCCCAGCTCCCTCGCGTCTCCCTGGTTCCGCTCCATCCCTCAGCCTTCTTCGCCTCCTGCGGGGTCCGCGGGCGAAGGAAGGGAGTCCCGTTCCCAGAACCGGGGAGACACCCACACACAGCTAGGGAGCCGCCCCTGGGACTGCCATTTGCCCCTTGCACGCTTTACACCGTCTTCAGTGCCAGAGCTGCCCCTCCCAAGGGAGCGGGTGGAGCCCACCGGTGGCTGTGCGGGAGGAAGAGGAGGCTGGCCGCTCCCGCCAAAGGGCACCCGCCGGGAACCCAGGGGGCAGGTGCGCTCGACCGGGCCAGTCGCGGTGAGAGGATGGCAGAGAGCTTGCGGTAAGCAGAAGAACCTCGCATCACGCACAGCGGCGAGCGGTGGTGGAAACGACTCATATCATTCGATGGATTGATCATAAATTCATAATGCTCAGAAGCTGCCTTATCATATGTCAGTTTTGGTCCCTTCCAATAGACAACCTTCTGGGCTCAAAGGCCGACGACTATTACGCAGCCTGCTTTGTAGGGTCTGTGATGGTCTCACCCACTCACTGCCGTCGCCTTGATTCAGACTCACCGCCACCCTGTAGGGTAGGGTGGACCTGCCCCTGTGGAAAGCCTCGACTTTCTCCCGAGGAGCGGCCGGTGGCTTCTAACTGCTGATCTCGGAGTTAGCAGCAAGGAGTAAGCTCTGTACCACGAGAGCTCTGTGATGGACTGGAACCATTAAGAATAGACATGGGAAATACCGGGCTTGCCATCACCTCTGATCCTCCACCAGCGTTCCACGGAAAGGTGTTTGTTGCGGAAGCGAACTCAAGCCGTGCTGGTTTCAGCTGGCTGCTGGGTTCAGCTGACTGCTGGGTACATAAACCACGCGTTACCCCAACAATGTAAACTGGAAGCCTGGTTTTGAACTATTTCTGTTCTCCAAGCACTGGAATTGCTGCTTCACTCTCTTCCCCGGGCAGATGCCAGCTTGACATTTTCATACTGTTGCATGATTTGAATTGTGGCGCTGGCTAAGAATACGAAATACCTGGTGAATTACCCAAAAGGTGACTACATTCCTGTGGGAAGCACAGTCAGAAGGCTCCTTAGAAGCAGGCTAAGGAGGAGATGAGTCTGTCAGGGTGCGTGTAGCACGGATGAAGTATACAGCTTTCCTCCAGTTCCTAAATGCTTCCTCCCCCAACACACACACTATCATGATCGGAATTCTACCTTGCAAGTCTGGATAGAGCAGAGGATGTGCCCTGGTGCAGATAGGAGCTGGAGGCACAGGGAATCCAGGGCGGATGATGCTTTCAGGACCAGGGGTGTGAGGGACGATACTGGGAGGGTAGAAGAAGAGAGAGGGTTGGAAAGGGGGAACCAACTGATTACAAGGATCTACATGGGACCTCCTCCCTGGGAGACAGACAACAGAAAAGGGGGTGAAGGGAGACGTCGCACAGGGCAAGATATGACAAAATAATAATTTATAAATTATCAAGGGCTCATGAGGGAGGGGGGAGCGGGGAAGGAGGGGAAAAAGGATCTGATGCAAAGGGCTTAAGTGGAGGGCAAATGCTTCGAAAATGATGGGGCATTGAATGTACAGATGTGCTTTACACAATTGATGTATGTCTGGATTGTGACAAGAGTTATATGAGCCCCTAATAAAACTTGTTGTTGTTTTAAAGAAGCAGGCTAAGAGAGCAAGCCTGCTTCCCATTCTCTGGAAGGACAACCCCTGAGGAATGACATCTGCTTGGTCATTCTGCTTGGTGGAGGCGCTGAGAAGAAGAATGCCCCCCAGTGAGATCCATTGGCACTGTGCTTGCCACCACAACTCAAGCAGATGTACTCTTGGGTGGAGAGTGCAGGGTTGACATTTCCTTCACAGTCACAGGTGTTACACGTTGGGCTGCTTGCTAACTGCTAGGTCTGTAGTTTGAAACCATCGGCCCCTCTGAGGGAGAAAGATAAGGATGTTTGCTCCTATAAAAAGTTACAGTGTCAAAAAAAAGTTACAGTGTCAATGGATGGATGGATGGATTGTGATAAGAGTTATATGAGCTCCCAATAAAATGATTTTATAAAGAAAAAAAAGTTACAGTGTCAGAAACCCAGAGGGCACTTTTACCAGTTCTGTAGGGTCACTATGAGTCAGAATTGATTTGATGGCAGTGAGTTTGGTTTTGGGTTTTAGTTGTTCAAAACAGCATGTGCAGGAGAACCTGAGGTATCATGCTTTAAACTCAAATCACCTGGACCAGGTGTTAAATTGGAGATTGCTCTAGCTGTGAAAACCCAGGAAATGTTTGCACTGCCCCAACTGCCGGTGGAATCTGTGAGGACTGTATTTGCTTTGCACTTTACTGCAACTAAACGATTATGTTAGGTCCTTAAAACAGATATTAGCAGAACACTGTAGCCCAGGATTTTATTTTTTAATGCTCTGAAGAAATGACCCAGTTGCCATCTCAAATTTTTTCTGTCGTGTGAAGGACGGTGTGGCAGACACAATGCAGAACAGTAAGTTATCATCTCTGCAAGGCTGACTCGGGCTTCTGGCGTGGCGTCTCTTCACTGTCCCAGAACTCCCTTGCCTCTTGACAGGACTTTGATTTGCAGACTCGTTGTGTGTGGTCTGCTGTCTCTTTTTGTACAATCACCGTGACAGGCCAGGAGAATTTCCCCATGAATACCTTTTCCCACCTAAAAGTTCACCTGTTACCTGTGCAAATCTTGCTCTGTGTTAGGCAGCTTTCCAAAAACATTTCTGGGGGTGTCCCAGTATCTTTTCATTTGATGTTTTCCATCAGCTTTGGAATCCCCCTTATAGTTCTCAACTCCAGTCCAGGAAATCAGTTCTACTGAAGAACCCCAGGGTCTGGTCTATTCAAGGAGGGAACACCCAGTGTGTGAAGGATGTTCCAGGTGGGCCTCCAGAACCGGAGGGTCCTGACTGTAGCCAGTCCAGACTTTTGCTTTACCTTTTTCGCTTGATTTCTTGATTGGAGAAGAAAAACGTTCTGCTTGCTAACACTTCTACCTCCAAAAGCAGAAGAACAGACCATACAATGGGAATTGTGGAAGATGTGCAACTCACGCATTGGCATTGATTGGATGGCACCTTAACATCGTGGCTAAACTACGGACTCTCCTTCCCTACAAATTCTAAAGGCTTGGCCGAGGGGAGCTCCTTGGGCCTGTAAAATGGCAGGAGAAAGGCCACTGTGAGATGTAGTCAGTTCATATGACCCTCCCAGCCATACTTCCTTTTGTGATGCATGATCATTCTGAAGGCTATGCCTGTGGCTTTAACCTCACTTTGGAGGGAGTCCTCGGCTACACTAATGGACATGATTAAAATGGGACTACACCCTGATGTTAGGAGCTCTCGTGGTGTGGTGGTTGCACGCTGGGCTGCTAACGGCAACATCAGCAGTTCCAAACCACCAGCTGCCCCCCGGGAGAAAGATGAGGCTTTCTACTCCCAGGGAGAACTGCTTCTCGGAAACTCACTCCTCTTTCCTTTTATCTCTTGTAAGATAAAAGGTGTCACTGGTCACGTCCTGGGAAAACACCCCTGGCATTGCATCAGGGCAGTGACCTGATAAGGGTGTACTCTAGAGATGAACTGGGTTACACGTCGGCTCCTAATGCGAGGTCAGTACGTCCAACCCACCAGCTAGTCCACAGGAGAAAGATGGGGCTGTCTGCTCTTGTAACATTTGCAGTCTCTCAAACCCAAAGGGGGGACTTCTACTCGGTCGCATTGGGTCACTCTGAGTTGGAATCTATTTGATGACAATGGGTTTTAGTTTATCCCCCCCTAATCCCTGATGGCATAAGGTCCAATTATGGGAGGTGGCTGTATCCTTACATAACCACCAAACCACTGCGAATCTTGGCTTAGTCAAGTTGATACATATTTGGTGGGACACAATTCAATCCCTGAGAACCTATGGTGACAGCTTTCAGCAGAGGTTCTAGAGCAGAGGTTCTCAACCATCCTAATGCCAGGACCCTTTACTACAGTTCCTCATGTGGTGGTGACCCCCAACCATCAAATTATTTTCGTTGCTACTTCATAATTGTCTTTTTGCTACTGTTATGAATTGGGTGACCCCTGTGAAAAAGGTCGTTCAACCCCCAAAGGGGTCATGACCCACAGGTTGAGAACCGCTGTTCTAGACTAAGACAGACTAGGAAGACGGGCCCGGCAATCTACTTCTTAAAAATGGCTCGTGACACTTTATGAATGGTAGTTCATTCACTACTGTATGGAGATAGAGAATCACACACGTCACAGGCCATGTTATTGTTCAGCTGTGACATGAAGTTAGACGAACTCATCCGAGGTAAGAAGCCATCATGTTGGAAGGGAATGGTGAAATTGTCTGATTATCATGAGGTTACACTTAGTTTAATCATGCAGCAAGTTTCTATGTTTTCACTACTTTTTTTACTATTTGTATGATGATCTTTGGCAAATTATTTACCTCTCTAAATTTGCATCTGAATTTGTGAAATGGGAGTAATTATGCCTGTGTCATAGTTGTTTGGTGAGATTAAATGAAATAATACAGATGAAATGCTGTTCATGTTTCTTTGCCCATAGTAACGGTAAGAGTTGATCTCTTCACTTTTGCTATTGCTGCTGTTTGCAGATTCTGTAGCATCACGTTAAGCTACCTGTGATAGTTACACAATGTCATGTCAACTTGATAAAGAAGCACAGGGGTGGAGTCTAACCTGTCAATCAGGTCACAGCTTGATCATGCCTCCTTGTGGGCATGGCCTTCTGATGAGGATTCTGGAAACTTCCTCTTTCTCCTGTGAGGTGGGACACACTCTTTCTGCCTTTGTCTGACTGTTGACAAGCCATGAGAGTCTCTTTCACTCTCTCTGCTTCACCTTCCTGTTGAGGAGCCACACTCAGAGAGCTGGAGGAGCCACGTGGAGACCTGCGCCAGCACTGGGATGTTTCCACAGCCACTGGATCCACAAGACTTTTCAGCTACCGGCCTGTGATGTTCCTGCATTCGGCATCATTGTGAGAGGCTATGTGAGTCTGGAGAGGAATGTATTGACTAGGATTGGACATAGAGTCTAACATTAGACTTACGGACTTGATCTGGACTGGGCTGGGATGTTATTTAATATACAATTGCTCTTTGATATAAACACTCTCTGACACACATATGGGTGTCCTTGGATCTGTTTCTCTAGTCACCCTGGTCTAACACTCTATCTGTTCTCTCAACTGTTCCTCAGATTCTATACTATGTTCTTAACTTACGTGAGTGTATACGTAGAAAATTTAGTTGGCATGAAGTATAGGAGAAAATGTTTTAGGTATATTCATGGAAGAATTACATAACAATTACCGATAGTTTTCCTTCAAAACTTTCACTTTATTCTTTGTAACTTTTTTCTTATGAATTCTGTAGAGATTTACAAAGTTCATCAGTTTTCCATTCAATGACTTATCCAATAATTGAACATTTTGTTTCATATCATTGATTGCCCTTATCCCACTTCTGCCCTGTGTTCCCATCCCTCCTCCTTTCCTAACCCTTCTGAACTTGGTCCGTGGGTGAATGCTTCCTCTTCATCACCCATGGTTGATATTCTAAGGTGCGCTTACCTCCCTAGTGTTACTGTTCCCTTTACAGACCAGTCTATTGTTTGGCTGAAAATGGAATGATAAGGGTGGGCCCAGTTCCAATCCTACAGATCCACTAAATACTGTTCCTTCCAGTTCTAAGGACCCTTATCTCGGGTTCCACCACTCTCTATTTGACCAGTGTGACTCGTGTTTTTATTGTGTGTGTGTTTTAAATGAATGATTTTTAGTTTTGTTACAGTTTTCTCCCACTTTTCCCCAGGACCTCTTAATGTGACCCCTTTTAGAGCAGTTGGCGGTGGTAGCTGGGGACCATCTAGTTCTGGTGTTAGGGTCGTGGGCTGATGTTTATGTGGCTCATTAGTCACTGTTTCCCTGTGTCTTCAATTTCCATCACCCTTCCTTTCCTTCACAAAAGTTGCCCCTTAAATGGCTGCTCATCAGCTTTAAAAAAAAAATAGTTTTATTAGAGGCTCATACAACTCTTATCACAATCCATACATACTCAATTGTGTAAAGCACATTTGTACATTCATTGCCCTCATCATTCTCAAAACATTTGCTCTCGACCTAAGCCCCTGGAATCAGCTCCTCATTTTTCCCCCTTCCTCCCTGCTCCCCTCACGAACCCTTGATAATTTATAATTTTGTCTTATCTTGCCCTGTCTGACGTCTCCTGGCCTTCACCCACTTTTCTGTTGTCCATCCTCCAGGGAGGAGGTCGCATGTAGATCCTTGTAATCGGTTCCCTCTTTCCATCCCACCCTCCCTCTACGCTCCCAGTATCGCCACTCTCACCACTGGTCCTGAAGGGATCATCTGCCCGTGGATTCCCTTTGCTTCCAGTTCCTATCCGCACAAGTGAACATCCTCAGGTCTAGCCAGATTTGTAAAGCAGGATTGGGATCATGATAGTGGGGAGGAGGGGGAAGGAAGCATTTAGGAACTAGAGGAAAGTTGTATGTTATATCGTTGCTACATTGCACCCTGACTGGCTGGTTTCCTCCAGTGGCCTACAAATGGGCTTTGGGTCTCCACTCCGCACTCCCCCTCTCATTCACAATGATAATTTTTTTTTTGTTCTGATGATGCCCGATACCTGATCCCTGCGACACCTCGTGATCGCACCGTCTGGCGTGCTTCCTCCACAGGCTGTGCTCACCTGCTTTGAAGGTGCTGGTCGCTACACACCAAAGTGGGATGTGGAGCATTGTCTTCGTGGGCGATGCTAGTCAAAGCTCATGCTTTAAATTCTTTTCAATATTTATGGTGTATTTTCTACAATGTGCTACTATTTCTACTCATATACATAATTCTCCACTACACAGTAACTTAAATTTCTCCAAATCTGGTACTAACTACAGTTTGTCAAGTTCATAAATCATTAAGTGCCATTAAGCCAGTTCTAATATGGACCCTGTGTGGAACAAAACAGAACACTGCCTGGTCCTGCACCCTCCTCACAATTGTTCTTAAGCTTGAGCCCATTGCTGCAGCCACCCTGTCACCCCAGTTCATTGATGGGCTCCCTATTTTCCACTGCCCCCCTACTTTATCATGCATGATGTCATTTGCCAAGGACTGGTCTCTGTGAAGTACGTGAGATGAAGTCTCATCGTCCATGCCTCCAAGAAATATTCTGGTTGTAATTCCTCCAAGACAAAGTTGTTTGTTTTTGCGACAGACCATGATACTGACAATATTCTTTGCCAACATCATAGTTCAAATACGTGAATTTTTCTTTAGTCTTCCTTACTCAATGTCCAGCTTTCACAAGCATCTGAAGCAATTGAAAATACCATGGCTCGAGTCGGTGCACCTTCATCCCCAAAATAACACCCGTGCTTTTCATGAATTTAAAGAGGTTTTGTGCAGCTTATTTAACCAGTGCAATGCATCATTGGATTTCTTGAGCGCAGCTTCAATGAGCACTGATTGCAGGTCCAAGCAAGACAAAATCCTTGACAACTTCAATCTTTTCACCATTTACCATGATGCTGCCTACTGGTCCACTTGTGAGGATTTGGGTTTTCTTTATACGGAATTGTAATCCACACTGAAGGCTGCAATCTTTGACTTTCATCAGCAAGCGCTTCAAGTTCTTACTACCAGCAAACAAGGGTGTGTCATCTAGCACATATTAATAAGCCTTCCTCCAAAACTGATGCAACCTTCTTCTTCTTCATATAACCCTGTTTCTCTGATGATTTGATCAGCGTAGATTGCATAAGTATCGGGAGAGGATACAACCCTGATGCACATCGTTCCCAGTTCCAGTCCATGCAGTACGCCCTTGTTCTATTCACCCCACTGCCTCTTGATCCATGCACAAGTTTCGTATGAGCACAGGAAGTGTTCTGGGATTCCCATTCTTCTCATGGCTCGCCATAGTTTGCTATGGTTCACGCAGTTGAATGCTTTGTCGTAGTCAATGAAACACAGACATTTCTGGAATGCTCTGCTTTCAGCCAAGATCCATCTGACATGAGCATCGATCTCCCTTACTCCATGTCCTCCTCTGAATCCTGGCCTGAATCCCCCAGACTGAGCAGCGTTTAATTCTGTTGGACACGGGGTTGCTGTGAGTTGGAACTGACTTGACTAACAAGATCAAGAACAAACCTGTCAGTAAACTGCTGCAATCATTGTTGGATGAACTTCAGCAGAATTTTACTTGCACCTGCTATCAATAGCAGTGTGATTTGCACATTCTGTTGGGCCATCTATCTTTGGAATGGGTACAGGTATGGATCGCTTCCTGTCAGTTGACCCAGTAGCTGTCTTCTGAATTTTTTGACATAGATGAGTGAGTGATTCTGGTTGTGAATAATGTTTCTGCCAACCACTGTTGAGATACATTTGAGTGAGAGTTGACTTCTCTTTTTAAAGAGCTTGATGGAAACGGCTTTGTTTTTTTCGGCTGCGTGACTGTTAGTATTCATTTGTTTCCCAAAGATATGAGACAATCTAACAATAACTTTTACAAGGATTCATTTCGTAATTGCTGTGTACTTGTAATAGACTATACTACCCCAAAGACTATCTGCTAATAAGTAAATACATTTTATTTGAAATTTTAAGTAAAGCTTTTTCTTTAAACAAAGAATGTCTGAGATGTTTCTTTGTTATTGAAAAAGTATTTGCGATGAATAAGTCATTCATTGGTCTTGCAAAATTCTATCATATGATCGCTGGTTCTTTTCTATCACCAGGTCCATTATTTTCCAATTGCGGATTCTTTTTAACACATCCCAGTCACCAGAAGTTAATGCAACTTGACAGTATGCTTGGTTAATTTCAGACTGCACAGTTGGTAAATATCTTCATTTTCACGATCTTTGGCATTGTGGTTGGTTTGTAAATTTGAAGAATAGTTGGATTAACTTGCCTTCCTTGTAGGTATGTGGCTACTATCCTATCACTGACAGTATTGTGCTTCAGGCTAGATTTTGATGTTATTTTAAACAATAAATGTGCATCAATCGGTCATTTCCAGTGGCGTAGACACATGCTCATGTGATGGCAAGTTACAGTCCACTGCACTCACTAATGCCTAGTATATAGATCCCTATGCCTCCCATTTAAGTTCGATACCTTCCATCTTTTCTAGATTTACACTGTGTACATGCCACGTGCTGATTATTCATGGAGATTTCCTCTCGTGGTTGTGCCACATCGCAGATGAAGGCCCCACTTTTGGTTTTCCTATCATTCAAGCCACTGAGGTGCACATTCTCCCAGGAGGCAGCTCTTCTCCAGTCTTGTTTTCTGTCTGCTTCCCAACTCAGGGGTGCAACTTCTGGCAATATGTCAAATAATGCTTTGGTGTTATTCTTCAGGACTTTAGCTGCGAAGTTTTAGAAGTAGACTGTCTTTTCCCTAAAGTCTGTCTTAGCTTAGAAGCTCTCTGAAACCTGTCTGCTTTTGTAACACCAGTGGAAAACCTCTACTGACCCTGCCAGGTTTTGTGGAATAGCTTCCAGCATCACATCAACATAGACGCCTCCACCACAACATGACAACGTGACAAATGAGTAGTGGCTATGGCCCTTAGTAACCCTTTAAATCACCCTCCTGGCTCTTCTGTCACCTAAAGAGTGAAAAATAAAACAAAACAAACCCCCAATTGCCATGGAGTTGATGCTGATAAATAGCGACCCTACAGGACAGGGCAAAACTGCTCTGTGGGTTTCTGAGAGTGTATATCTTTGAGTAGAAACCCCCATCTTTGTTCCGTGGAGTGGCTGGTGGTTTTGAACTGCTGACATTGTGGTTAGCAGCCCCGGGCACAGCCTACTATGCCACCAGAGCTATAGAAAGGCTTATGAAGTGAACAATAACAATATGCACGTGCTGGAACAACCAGGGTAGCACTGACTTAGAATGGATTTAAAGGAAGGCTAGGAAGAAAAGGGGAGGGCAGGGAGGCGGTGGCAGGGGTGCTGCTACCCTGTGCCATCCATGTGTATGACCTGTTGAGTGGAAAACCCATTTGTTCTGAGACATTTCATTCACTCCTGTTTTAAAAGAATGCGTTCCCCTCAAACATGAAGTGGGACGGAAATCACTGTCCAAGAGGTGAGAGAGTGAACAGAGACATTGCAGGGGCAGTGGGTTATTTACTGTGGCTCCTCTAGCCAAAGCCTCTACCTCTCACCAAAGGACCTTTTCCTAGCAGGAGTCTGGTAAGAAAGTGGGGGAAGATACTGATAGGATTCAGCTGCCATTGTAAAGGGATTTCCTGGAGTGGCGTCCTGCTGTGTACAAAATGAGCCCTGGGAGCAGCAGGGGGAAGGATCTCATTACCAGTAAGAGCCCGACGTGGAGTACATCCTCTGGACCCGCCATGCCAGCACAGTGAACCTCCTGGTGCACAGGACAGCTGTCCCATCAGAGAAGCAGCAGAGCTGGGAGTCAGGGCGCGGAAGAGTACATTGGGTGCTTTTATGCAGGAGGCTGGTTTGCAGTGTGGTCCCTGTGGACACTTACTTGGGGAAGGTGGCCTTGCTGACCCAGGGAGCTTGACCTGAATGCCTTCACCCTGCGGTTACAGTGGAGGGTGTGCCCCCTGGGCATTTAGCAGCAGACCTGAAACTTCGTAACACGTCCCGGTAAACAGCTCCACCTGCACATTTCTCACGGGGGTTACAAACTGTTAGCTTCCTTCATAAACCCTTTAATCGTGAATTTTGTATGACTTCTGTGCAACCATTGCAATGGATATAAGAAAGTAGAGAACATTAATTAAAACATTACAGAAACAAAATTAAGGCAAAAATTAAGAAATCACGGGGACAAGTGAAAATGTATGCCCACTAGGGCCCACAGTTCATACTTGCATGGGTTAATCCCCAACAAATTGTTTAAACATGCCTCTGTGCTCAAATGGGGCTGCAGACAAGTTCCCTTGCATTGGTCTTTTTTTTTAAAGGGTGTCTTAAAAAATAAAAAGTATTTGTGACATGGGTGGTACGATTTTGAAGTCAGTGCTAGTAGAAAAAATTTAACAAAATTCAGTTGGACATTTTCCCAAATCACTTAAGTTTTTCAACAAATTCACACAAAACACATTTTTAGGTGGAGCAAACGTTTAAGGAATGCTGGGGAGACCTCAACGATGAGTAACGGAGAGAGGTTTGCACAGGTTATGACAACCGCTTTTGTTTTTTGGCATTCTAAATAAGTAATCTTGGTAGATTTTCCTCAAAGGACACAGGAAGATTATGGTAGTTTATAAAAAAGAAGTGTTAAGCAGATTGAAACCTGCATTGGTGAGAAAAAAAGCAGGGAGACTGTGCTGAGGAACTTTCTACCATTGCAATGCACCTGCTCACTCAAGGGAGCAAGGGCTGTCCACTGAGAAGCGGCTGAGAAGCCTATCCCTCAAAGTCCCTTCAGACTTCTTTGTCCCCAGACTGAGAGAACACTGGACAGGGACACAATGCAGTGTCCCCTGAGGATGCAAAATTGGTTTTGACATCGTGTAAGTCGTGTACAGAATTCTTTGGGGGAACTGTTAGAGATGAGAGCATTAGTTTCAGAATTGTGTAGGACCCACAATCGGCATAACTTAGTTAAAAGACAATGCTCTACATCCAACTTTTGGGAGTGGCAACTGGCTCATGAGCTGCAGAAGGTACAGCCAGTGGTCTTTCTCTGTCCGGGATGAAGGAGAGTGATAAACATGGAAGACACTGTTCAGCTGTGTGAGTTGACACCCCCTCTAATGCGTGCTGGACTGGATCTGGTTTTCAACTCTTTCTGTACTTTTTTGGTTTGTTCATCTTAGGGTGTATGTCATTGGAGGTCAAGTCACCCTCTGGAAATTGTGTTGTATATTTCTCTGTTTTCCGGTAGACGTAACTCAGGATTGATGGAACTCTAGGAACAGCAAGTAGAATAAAGGTTTTGGGGGTTGGTAACAGAGCAATGACATCAAAGAGTCCAGGAAGAAAAAGGATGTTTGGAAACTGATTGTGGTAAGCATTGTGCAATTCAGCTTCACGGGATTGAACTATGGAATGCCCTGATTTTAACTCCGAATTAATGATAATTAAAACAAATGAAGACACATGGAAACTAATGGACCACACAGACATCGGCACCCTGAGACCAGAACTAGCGAGTGCTCACTACCATTAGGAACTGCTCTGGCCAAGATCACATTAGAAGGTCCTGGATAGAGTAGGAGAAAAATGTGGAACAAAACTCAAAATCTTAAAACAGACAAGGCTTATAGGTTGGAGACTGGTAGAACACTCAAGACCAGGGGCCCTCAAACTTCTTAAATAGGGGGCCATTCACTGTCCCTCCCTGTTGGAGGGCTGGACTGTAGTTTAAAAAACACTATGAACAAATTCCTATGCACATTGCGCATATCTAATTTTGAAGTGAAAAACAAAATGGGGCAAAACCACTCGGTGGGCCTCATGTGGCCTGCGGGCTGTAGTTTGAAGACCCCTGCTCTAGACTGTGGCCCTGAGCCACCCTTCAGGTCTGGAAATGGATTCACCTCCATGGCTCAATTTTAAAACAATAGACAGAGGGGCCTTGGTAGTCAGGAGCAGGGCTGCTAACCTCAAGGTCAGCAGTTTGACACCACCAAGCAACCATTTCTCTAGCTGCAGTCTCAGGAACCCACAGGGGCAACTCTCCCCTGTCCTAGAGGGCTGCTGTGAGTTGGGGTTGACTTGATGGCAGTGTTTTTTAATAAAGGGAATGATAACATTAGGGCGGCAGGCACACTTGCAATAATCCATCATTTGAGATCAAAAGGTAAGCATTTACCCAAGGACAAAGTTAGGGTTAAGAAAGGAAGAGGATTAGGAACACAGGGTGGAAGTTGGGGATGTGATGCGGCAAGTGATTAATTAAAAAAAAACAACACAGAAATTGTAATCAATGAGATGAAACAAAATGTGTATGAGTTTCTGAATGGAAAACTGATCTGCTCTCAATAAAAAGTCAGAGTTAAAATCTCACACACACACACACACACACACACACACAGACCTAAGTGTATGACATGTCAAGAAATAGCTATATTTTGAAAATTTCGGTTAATAACAATTTCTGATACTTTAGCAACTTTTGACTGTGTAACAATACCTTGTGACATATCCTGCATTTCCTAGAGTTTTATGTTGTATATGTCTTGTAAAACTCATAAATTTGTGTATATTGTAACTTATATGCCAGCCATCACATCTCTGAATGCTTCACGTGATCATGGCTTATATGGATGTTCATGAGCATTAAGCAAATGCAGGCACTTTAGAGTAAGAATGGCTTCTGCCTACAAATTCGATTTCTAAGAATTCTAGTGACAATCTAAAGAGCAGAATAGCAAAAACAAAAGAAAAGCTGACCTTTGATGGCAACACACCTAAATAATATTTTAAAAATACCACAGAACACGTGTTTAATAGGATGTAAAAACCTTACCTCGTGGCACTTTATTCTAGGAAACAGTCCAAAGGCAGACGACAGCAGATTTATTCCAGCTTTATTTAAGTCTGTGATTTCACATTAAATACTGTGACAGTGATGTCGAAGACAATCGAGCCCTGCAAGTCCTCCTCTACTTCTCTTTCCTGGCGTGCTCCAGCCTCCAGGCACCCGTCATGTATCGCAGACGTATAAAAAGTAGGTCCTTGCCCATCTGCACCCAGCTCCAAAATGGAACTAATTTAGAACCTGTGGTTTAAAATGATAAAATAAATCAGCTTAAATGAAATTCAGGGGACACTGTAGCTATTTAGAAATGGATTTCATGAAACATACAACTTTCCTCTAGTTCTTAAATGTCACCCGCCCCCCCCGCCACTATCATGATCCCAATTCTACCTTACAAGTCTGGCTAGACCAGAGGATGTACACTGGTGCAGATAGGAACTGGAAGCACAGGGAATCCAGGGCAGATGATCCCTTCAGGACCAGTGGTGAGAGTGGGAATACTGGGAGGGTTGAAGGAGGATGGAGTAGAGAGGGGGAACCGATTACAGGGATCTACATATAACCTCTTCCCTGGGGGACGGACAACAGAAAAGTTGGTGAAGGGATATGTCAGACAGGGCAAGATATGACAAAATAATAATTTATAAATTATCAAGGGTTCATGAGGGAGGGGGGAGCAGGGAGGGAGGGGGAAAATGAGGAGCTGATACCAGGGGCTTACGTGGAGAGCAAATGTTTTGAGAATGATGAGGGCAGTGAATGTACAAATGTGCTTGATACAACTGATGTATGTATGGATTGTGGTAAGAGTTGTATGAGCCCCCAATAAAACGATTTAAAAAAAATGGATTTCAGAAGACAATCTACACGAATCTTAGGAACTTTTTAGTCATCTTCACTCCACTGAAATCTTAGGGCATAAAATATGAATTTTTTCATAGCTGAAAAGTGATCTGCTTTTCTTATGGACAAGTAGCCCAAACATTCTGAAGTGAAATAAAACCTGGAAGGCTTAAACTGTGAGGGTTCCAGATGGCTATTCTATAGGGCCATGGAGGAGGGACCACGGGGCTGGAGGGCTCTGGGACGGCCCAGCGAGAAACTACCTAGTGAGTGCTGGCTGATGGAGATAACTGCATCGAGAAACGACAGAGCATCAGGGGGCTCTCACTCTTGCATACGGACACAATTTTAATGGTGACAAAGCCTAGGAATATTTTGTCTAGCCCTCTCTGCCCCAGGCTATACAGCTTTGTTGACTGTCTTAGCTGTCCTTGATTCACGGTGGTCCTGTGCAGAACAGGATCAGACTGTTGGGATCAAGAAGGCTGTTCACTTTTTTGGTTTGGTAGGGGAAGATTGTTAAGCCTCTTCTGTCAGGAAGCTGATGAAGCCTGTTCAATAGGCCCCATAGCAGCACCAACACACTAACAAATGGGCATTGGTTGGGCATCAAATTCAGGTCTCCCACATGGAAGGTGCCACAGGCAGGCCAGTCTAGTGAAATGCCCGATCCATAAATCACGATGGATTACTGGACACTTGCCTACAGATAAACATCCACAGGGAGAAAGATTAGGTAGCATTTAAGTTACACTTTGTCGTCACAGACCAACTTTTACAAAGTGGCCGTTCCTCTTCTGTAAGCTGCCAGCCTTGGAACCCTGTGGAGTTCGGCTCTGTCCTGCAGGGTCACCGAGCTGGGACGGGGTGGAGGAAATGAGCCGTGGTGGCACAGCGGTTGAGCTGCTCACCGGAAGGTCTTCAGTTTCAACCCCCCAGCCACAGCGGGGGAGAAAGACTTGGCAGTTTGTGCCTGTAAAGACCGACACTCTTGGAAACACTATGCGGCACTTCTGCGAGCTGCTAGAGGATCACTGTCAGCCCGAGGTGCCTTGATGGCAGTGGGTTGGATTTGGTTTTCTCTTGCGGAACTGGCTCTGGAACTCAAGGCAGCTGCTAACAGGTGAAGAGGTATGAGGAGGCTAAAGCCAGTGGACTTTATGAGATATCTGAGTGGTCTGAGGTCTCTCTCTCTTTCAGGTTTATCAGCTGTAATATGAACAATATACCTTCAATTTCGGTCCAGTTGACAGCAATTTCTGCTATTGGAATCTGAAAGAACTGTGCTATATACAGCAACTCCACATCAAATGCCCTGGAATAAAACACACATTAGTACTGATTTCTAAGGACAAGTAGAGGGTAAACCATCCCTGCCCTGGCATGACTTGAAGGTTACACTTTAACACTGAAGGTCATATTCACATAAGGTCATTTGCTCAGAGGCTCTGTGGGTTTGAGGCAAATGAGGTAATTTAGTATTTTGCTGCATAACGTTTAGATGACATAATATGGTATCTCATTACAACTCAGAAATGCTCAGGGGTGAAAAGCCTCTTGGGCTAGAGAAAATGCAGCCTTGGAAACCTCGAGGAGGGTGGGTCTCAGTCACAGCCCTATGCAGCTCAAGGCACAGAGCGAATCGCATTTTCAACAGATGCAGAGCTGATTCAACAGAATTCAGAGCAGCTCTAGGAGCCAGCAGTAGGACCCCGGTACAGGTACGTGATGACTTTCTTTTCACACCAGAGGATGAAGGTTTCTTCTCTCCAGAGCATGCCTCTGAGGCCATGCCATCTTCTGAAGCCCTAAAGGATCATGCACGAAAGGTCCCAAATAGCCCTGCAAGTGGGAATGCAGGTGGGTCTGGAAAGCAAGAACTAAAAGTCTGTAAAAGAAACCACTGGACTTAAAGATTAAGTTTAAGCAAGTTTACCTAAGAATCACAGTGACTTTGGATGGAGGAACCCCACATGGATGGCACCATGCAGAACACGGCATGGCATGAAAGTTTTTTGATACAACAGTGAGACCTCAATCCCCTTCCCCACTAGCCCCAACCAAATAGGGGTGTGAACCAAGGAACAGGAGACCAAGGACAGGTTCAGGAACAAGCGGAAAGATAAGAGCAGCTGAGACAGAAGTATCTGAATGTTGTGACAGATCATTTCTACAGGGAGTTTACACATGATGCCATATGGAAACAGCAATGGTGAACTCTCAGGGATCCTTCCACGGAAGAGAAACACAACAGGAATGTCAAGACCAAATTTACACTACTCAAAAAAAAAAGAAAGAAAAGAAAAAAAAAGTACAAAAAACCCCAAAGATTTTAAAAGTTTGTCCTATTGGTAATGTCCCAGTTGAATGCAGAAACTGTTAAGTAGTACCATTAACATCACATGCAAGTCAAATTTTCTGAAATTGGGGATCAGGATCATTTTCAATAATAAAAATACTGCCACATCATCATGTTTAGCTGCTATGTTCCTAGACCAGTCTCACAGTCCTTAATGACTGGGGCCATAGCTACAATTCCAATGCAATACATTAAAAAAGGTTAGCATGTTAACGCATCCTAATATTAATAACTATGCAAATTGAATTTACTTGTCTTATATGAAAGGCACCCTGGTGGCACAGTGGTTCGCGTTGAGCTGGTATTTGCCAGGTCAGTAGATCCAAACCAGCAGCCACTCTGCAGGAGAGAGACCAGGGGGCGGAGCTTGCTACTCTCCTGACGGTGACAGTCTTGGAAACTCCGCTCTGTCCTGTAGGGTCACTATGAGACCGTATAACTCATTACAGGAGCGGAAAGCCTCCTCTTTCTCATGCTGAGTGGCTGGCGGTTTCACACTGCTGACCTTGTGGTTGGCATTCCAATGCAAAACCCGCTATGCCTCCGCAGTTCCTATTGTGCAGGAGAGGTTAAATATAACCGGTCACTTTCAAGCTTGTTTGTTTTTAATTTGAAACTGATCGATTATATTTACCTCTAATAAGCAGAAGTGGTGAACAATCGATCACGTTCACGTTTTAAAACAAAAGTCCTGGTGACGGATGCGATCTATAGAAGGGCCGTCTCCAAGGTATCTACCTTCGACCTGCTGTCACTAGTGCGAACAAAGAGGAAGCTGGCTGTGGCTGGAAGGAGGGGTGGGAGGGAGAGGAGAGCGGAAAGCGGGGTAGAGCTCCAGGGGTGGGAGAAAGGAAACGTAAAATTGTTTCACAAACCGAAGGGGAGGAGTCTGTACATGAGAGAAAAAACATGCACAGGATTAGGTTCCTGAGAAGGAAAAGGAGACACAGAGATCGAAGGATTGGCTTTTAGGAGAGAGAACTTCACTTATAGAAGAATGAAAAATAAGGACGTCCTAAAGTGCACTGATACACCTGAGCCTTCCTGGGTTCTTCAGCGAGGGGTGCAGCGGTGGGAAGCAGGATGTTTTCAGATATACTCTCCACGATTTAAACCAGATGTCGAGTATAAATAGGTTCTAAGGAGATCCAACTTAGTATGCATGTAAGGGTGCACATAAGCTCACACAACAAAGAGCCCATCGTTTCATCCTAGCTGTTCACAGAACACGAGGCTGTGTTTCGTTAACTGCTGTGTGAGAAGTCACACCAGACACATCCCAATCAGGAACCTACCAGCGTTCAATGTGCAGAGCTGAGAACGTCCGTACAGCTGCTTCCCGAGTGAACAGTTTGAACCCACACTGCGTGTCTCTGATGCCTTTGACACAAAGGAACCAAACCAGAAAGTGGAAGCCATACATGAGCAGAGTACGGAAGTAAGAACGCTGAAAACAAAGACAGAATATACGTGACTTTTCCATTTACCTGTGAAACAGACATTAACAACATCCTGTAGAGGACTGCATTTTAATAAAGTGACCGAGCAGATGGTACATCGGAACATCATTGTCCATGAGCCTCGTTAGCCAGGCATACTGAAGGGACAGTGAGACGGCCTACAGTTTAGACGCAGAACAGCGCCCTACACCAGCAGCAAGTGATGTCCTAGAGGTTGAGTCAGATAAGAAAAATCACTACGCTTGGGAGAGGCAGCGTGGAGTGGATTTCCGAGCTTACACAAGCAAGGAGAACATTTCCTTTACCCACCTGTTTTGATGCTCCATACACATTTCAGGTTCAAAATGTTGATGGTTATCAGAATGTATTGAAAGAGACAAAACCCCAAGATTGGGACCCGAAGCTTGAAACCCAGCAGATAAAAATATTGACAGAATAGGGACAGCAGAATGTCACCTAAGTTCAAGTCTAGAAATGTTACACTCTGAGAGTCTGTAACAAATAAGACTCTGTCTTCTTTTTGGACAAGATTCTTTCTTATTAGGTATAACCAATGGTTAAATAAGATTGAGGGTCTGATCATACAGATTTTAATATTTATGCTCCTCAATACTTCTATTTCAAGTAATGAATGTGAGGTTTCACAATTATGAGTGATTAGTTTTATTAGTAGCAACAGAATAAATACAATTCTATTATTCATGACATACTGAAAACATTTAAAAGGTAAAAATAATATATCCTAAATTGCCCTAGTAATTACGAGTTTTCCCATTTAGGGGGTATATAGGAATATAACAGAACATCTCTATACATTTTCTAGGACTTAGGAACTAGGCACATAGAACAACACATTACGTATGTACACATGCAAATTTTATGGGCCTATGCAGAATGTGTCAGTTTGCTATAAATACCAGCAGGTCACCAATGGTGGACAGACAGACTTCAGTGGAGCTTTTAGATTAAGAAAGAGTAGGAAGAAGGAGAGGAGGATCAATTTTGAAGGGCTAGCCCCTGCATACTTCCCGCATATCTGTGCAACACTCTGATGCAGTGCCAGGAGAGGAGCCTCCCAGGTTGGAAGGCTCTCAAAAGACCAATGGAGAAGGCTGCCTGCTCAAAGGTGAGTCACTCTTAAAGGCGTGGGTGGAGTGAAGTCTTGGGGGTTTTTATTTATTGATGGGAGAAGAAATAGCCATTAATATTCAGAACACAAAATGTATGACTCTAGGAAAATTATTAGTTGTCAAAAATGAAATGTAACCCATAAAGATAGATCTCCCAGGCATTAGTGAGTTGAAATGGACTGTTATTGGCCATTCTGAATGAGAGCATCTGGTCTACTATACTGGGAATGAAAAATTGAAAAGGAATTGACCTGTAACCACTGTTAAAAAAGACAAGTTCAAGATGTATTTTGAAATACAATGTGTGTTTCGTTCCCGGGTTTCTGCACCAAAACAAACAAACAAACAAACAAACACAATGTGATCTGAGATAAGATAATATCCATACGTTTTTGTGAGGAGGACCCATTAATTCAACTTCTGTTCCAGGGTCTGGGAGAAATGCAGGGTTTTTGACTCCCACAGAAACTCACAAGGGCAGTTCTACCTTGTCCTGTAAGGTTGTTATGAGTCAGCATGACTCAATGGCAGTGAGTTTGATTTTTGGAGTTTACTCAAATGTATGCACTAACCACTAAAGTCATTGTTGAGGAAACAAAAGAATCGCATCCAAGTCTTTGCTCTAAAATTGATCAAACATACAATTAAAGATGCACTGATAATTACTGGTGATTAGGATGAGAAAGCTGGAAACAAAGAGAAGAATTATCAGTTAGAAAATAAGGTTTCAGTAATGGAAACCATGCCAGAGACCACACGATAGAATTTTTCGAGACCAATGACTTATTTACTGGAAATACCTTTTCAACAACCTAAGTGATCATATTCATGAACACTGACAGGTGACAGGTGGAGAATTTTACGAGACCAATGGCTTATTCACTGGAAATACCTTTTCAACAACCTGTGGTGATTATATTCGTGAACACTGACAGGTGACAGGTGGAATACATGGGAATGATTTAGTTATTCTCCATCAAAGAGATAATGGAGAAAGTCAATATCATCAGCCAAAACCAGAGTCAGCTGTGGAACAGAACATCAATTGCTCATATCTAAGTTTATACTAAAGAAAATTAAAACTAGTCCACCCGAGCCAAAATGTGACTTTGAGAATATCCGTCTAAGACTATTTCAAGAATACATATGACCCACTGGGCATGACTGATGGAAGATCAGAGGAGCCGTGGGATGACATCCAACACATCATATCTGAAGTAGAAGGTCATTAAAATGACAGGAAAGAAGGAAGACACAGGGACTAGAAAAAATGAAATAAAACAGCAAGGCCTTCAGATAAAATTTAAGGCTGAGTAGTAATGATTACTCAGAGAGAAGTTAAAGACATCAAGTAAGCACTAAATGATTCTATTTTTGGATGGTTTAGAAGGATACACTTAAGTATAGCATATTAATGTAACACTAATGCGGACATCACTGTCATTGTTGTACTGACCAGTGCTGCTACAGGACTCCAGTTGGAGCCTTGCTGGCACAGTGGATGACTCACTGGGTTGCTAACTACAAGGCTAGCTAGTGGAATGCCCTCCCCTCCATCAGCTGGCCCTTGGGATAAAGAGGCTTTTCACTCTGTAAAGATACAGCTTTGGAAGCTGACAAGGGCAGTGCTACTAGGAGCTGGAACCTACTTGACGGCATTCAATTCTTCATTAAAAAAAACAAACAAAACAGGACTCTATTTGTACTGTGTCATATTTTGCTTACCAAACTGAAAAACCAACCCACTGTGTCATGGAGGGGAGGCTCAGTTCAGAGATGCTAGGGAGGGTTTCTCAGGGACCAGACGGCCTCACCCTGCCCCTGCAGAGCAGCTGCTGGGCTTGAGTTGCCAACCGTGTGGTTAGCAGTACCATGCCCACTTGACAGAGCCACCAGGGCTCTACCTGCCAGAGCAGGAAGACAGGACAAGCTTAACAGACGTCATGTAGAAAAGTGTTTTGGAAGCATATTTTCTGAATACTATTCAAGAAAATACTGAGGTTGCTGTTAACTACCCTGTCTTATTTTAAAATAACCCCCTGCCTTGTCCATAGACCTTTATGCAAGATCTCTCTTACACGTGGCACATTACGAGAAAACCAGAGCAGCTCAGAATTGGAAGGCCACGGTGCCACTTCACCAGGAAGTCTTAGACAGACGCATGTCTTGCTTCGTAGAGCTGTCTTTCTCGACAGCTACGGTTCTGTGAGATTCAACTTCAAGAAAAGGATGAGGCCCTTCAGCAACGGCTCTGTCATCTGCAGGACGCAGCTGCCCATTTCTGCTCTGTGGGTCAATTGATATTTAACAGTTTTGCAGAGAGCAGCCCATTGGCGGGTTCGGAGTGAGTGACCAGATGGCTGGCTGGATCAGCCCTATGATAGGTCCTTTAATGCATGACTGAGAGCAGTTCTAGGTCTAAGATTTCTAGGGAAAGAATCAGGAATTTTCAACAAAGGGATGTTCTAAGTGAAAAGACTGCACCATTAACACACACCCCACCCCCAGCCCCAAACACGGTTCTTTCCCACTGCGACCAGCAGTACATGAAAGTCCCAACTCTCTTCTGTCTAGATTAGAACAGCTTCCCGACGAGTCTGTTTCCTCATTCTTTTTCCTTCGCTGACATTTTTCATGTTCAAAAGAAAGCAGAAAACTTTTACTGATAATACCAATCTATTCTCATTTAGTCTTTTTGTTGGCCTAGTTATTTTTAGAAAAAGGAAAACTTTTACTGATAATACCAATCTATTCTCACTTAGTCTTTTTGTTGGCCTAGATATTTTTACCCAGATAATTACTGTATTTATGATACCTTTATGATGTAATCGGATACCTTCTCCAAACTGAAAAACCGAACTCACGCCATTTGAGTCCACACTGACTTAGAGTAACCCTACAGGAGAGGGTAGAACTGTCTGTGTGGGATTCTGAGACCGAAACTCTTGGTGAGAGCCGAAAGCCTCATCTTTCTCCTGTAGAGCGGCTGGTGGTTTTGAACTGCTAAGCTTGCAGTTAGCAGTGCAAGGCATAACCACTAGGCCACCAGTGTTCCTCTATATCTTAGGTATTTTCTTATAGAGTCTTCTTATTCAGGCTGCAGATATCTCACCTAGAGGATACAGTTACACTTCCGAGAGTGAGAAATTTAGCATTTCATACTGCAGGCAACATTGTGCTGAACATCTTGGAATATACTTTTTCCTCTTTTTTGAACCCCCAGTGTATCAGTAAATGGATGATGTTAGTCCAGTTAATCTCTAAGTTCCAAGAATGTGATCTCCTCTGTGATGAAAGGATCAACCTGGAACCCACAGGGCATGCAGATTATTGAAATAGACTGAAAGGAGTCGGGTAGTTTCCCACACATGAATATACCGTAAGTGGTTTCGTGATTCCTCCCCCAGTACACTGAAGAAAAGAATTTGAATGTCTTCACACCTGTGTCAGAATCCTTAATGCAAGGTACAACCTTTTATTCCAATGATTCCAAAATGACGGTATGCTGTAACGGTGACCTGGGAAACTGCTAAAAATGCAGGTTTCTCATGTAAGGAACACCATTAAAAAAATATTCTCCCCCGATAATTCTAACCACACATTATCCACCTGCTTGATCACTCTCATAGACAAAATACTGAGAATATAATAGACAGACACTTAATGTACTAGACATATTTTAAAGTGCAAACAGTAAAGAAAATAATTCTGTAATAAGGTATCTTTTTTCCTTCAACTTATTTCAGATTTCCTAGGATGGCCCACAAAAATTAAGAAATGAGGATTCTAGTGCCTTCAGAGTTTTTTCTAAAACCCCCATAAAGACAGGCACAACTGTTTCCAAAATGTAAGGTACAGAACTTTTCTAAGAACAAAGTTAATAAAGAAACATTGGCACTTAGAACAAAACTCAAAATATGGCACTTCAATATGCCAATATGAGAAACCACAAAGGGGAAGGTGAGTCATTAAGAAAAATATGCCTCGTGACTGCACGAGGCACTCCGAGTCTTTACAAAAGGACCTGCCCCCACAGCACAGGAATGTGCACATCCTTCTCAACTACTCTAAAACAAAAGCACAAAACCAAACCGGGCCAGTTGATGTCGCCTCACCTGAGCAATGGAGTCTTGTTCCAAATGGGCTCGAGATCCACACGCAATAGCCATGCCACCCTGAGGAAAAACAGTCATTGTGTTTTTCAGTATTTAAGCATCACTAATACAATTTTGTATTTTTAACATGAATTTTCATTTTGGGGAAGCTATTTTTTGGTTGCTGAGAAACATCATAAATCTTTAAAAGGTTCACTGAGGAGTTCAGATTATGGACAGCCTATAAAAGCCTACTTGTACTTCCTAAACAGGACATATTTTACAGTTCAATATGTTACTTTGAAATTCAAATCTTGATTTAGTTTATTAAAGAAAAAAAGCCAGTGATATCAGAAACATTTTCTAAAGATCATATTTATATATGTGATTATACATGTCTACCTGAAAAATCCAAGAATATCAACTGAACAATTATTATGAAACACTAAAAAAATGAAAAAAATGGGTGGACACAAAATGAATACATCACAGGGCTTCAAAAAGTGTGGGAAAAAAATCCATTAGATTTTAATTCGATTTTCCCGCCAACTTTCAAAGCCCTCTTATAAACAGAACACTAGCCTCATATGTACAAACAATAAACAAAAATATAATGGGGGCACAGCATTACTTCTAAAAAGAGGAAATTTTAGACATAAGCTTTCAAATCATTAGGGCAAGGCTGGAATAAAAACCATTGAAATGGTGCAAAGGGAAACAAAAGCAGAAGTAAAGGGCACAACAGTGACACCGAGCTCACGGATGCGACGCTGTCAGGAGGGTGTGCAGGTGCCAACGCTCTCCACGTTAATCTACAAATAAACCTACCAGGAAAACTTTATAAGTAACCAAAAAACTGCTTTAGAGTTAATATGGAAAAATAAAAGGAAGAGGAAATGACAAGAGAGAACTAACCCAAAAGGATTTTGGAATATAAAATTGAAGTAATTAATTACAAGTAAAGAACTAGAATGTGAATAGGAAAATCCATGAACAGAATGGAAAGGTCAAAAGTGCACTCAACATACGGGGACATGAAATGTGATCAGATGCCATTTGTACCAATGGGAAAAATGATGCATAGCCCCGATAGATGGTGTGGGGGTGGTTGGTAGCCATTTGGAAATCAAATTAACTTGATCTGAATCCTGAAACTGTGTGAAATTCCAAATACATCAAAGATTTAAACATAAGAGATCCAAAATAATTTAAAAAAAATCTAAGTAAGTACATGGAACCCAGGCGAAAATGGAGATCAAGTGGGTCACAAAATTAAAAAATACATTTTTAGGGAAAAACAACAATCAAATCCAACTGTATTCCAAATTAAAAGACAAATAAATTAGGGAAAGATATTTGCAATGCACAGTATAGACAAAAGATGAACTAGCAGATCGCATACAGTGTCCTGTGGAACATTCAGAAAAGTAGGAACAACCAGCTGAAAAAGAGGAAAAGGATCTGAACAGAGTTCAAAGCCAAAACAAAGACACCGAGAGCAATTCAAATATGACCTATCAGCTTTTCCCATTTTACCATGTTCTAAGGAAATACTCTATAGACGTTAATTTGAGCATGGTTATCACAAGTGGGGGGGGGGCCCAATCTAATGCAATTCTACAACTTTGAATTCTTCCAATCTATGCACCCGTGTACATGTAAGATGACTATCAGTACTGTTTGTAACAGCAAACTTACACAGCTCGTGCATCTAAATGGGACTAGCTATGAGACCATGAAATAACCAAGTACTTTTATGTATAAATATGGCTTGATCTCATGGTAACGACAACACTATGTAGTGTACCTATGGTGACTTGCATTAGAAATAAAACTGATTGTGGTAGCAATTGTACAATACTGCTTGTTGTGACTGAACTGTGGAATGTTATCTGTATTAACTCCCAATAAAGTGGTTATGAAAAAAGTACACAATTTACTTTTGCTGCAGATTTAGGAAGTTATGAAAAATCCTTGGACATAACCAAACACCTTGAGGGAAGGAGCCATGGGGGCCGGGGGTCGGGACCAGAGGCTTTCAAGAGATGAAGGTCGACTGGCACAAAGACAATGTTCCACATCCTGACGTGCTGAGTAGGGACGAGGGTCTTAGAGGTTTGTGAGTGGTCATCCAAGGTGCAACCATTGACCTCCCCCTGCCCAGGAGAAAGAAGCTTGATCAAGATGCAAACCATGTAGTTCAGAGGATCAGAAGAACGTGATGGTGCCCCACTACCACTAATAAATGCTCTTCGAAGGATCGCCCAAGAAGATTCTGGATGAAATGGGAGAGAAATGTGGAGAACTCAAAATCTTAAGAGACCAGGCTTACTGGTCAGATAAGAGACTTGTAGGACCCCCCAGGGCTACGGTTCTTATCCTTCAAGTTCAGAGCTAAACTTAACCTCTGTTTTAAGATCAAAATGCAGCATTTACCCAAGGACAAAGTTCAGAAGGGATGAGGAAAAGGGAGGAAAAACAAAGCCAAACAAAAAAGCTCTCAACAACCCCGAAGGAGGAAGTCCCCACATTGAGGGGGCTGCAACAAATGAGTTGAAATAAACTGTTTATGACTCACTGAATGTAAAACAATGATCTGTTAAGTCTTTACCTGAATCACAATAAAAAGTTAAAAATTGTATTAATGAAAAACAAAACACAACATGTGTATTTATCTTCTAGCCGGAAGTCACACGGGTGAAAAGCGAAGGTGGTTTCACAGTACCCGGTTTCTTCCCATTAGAACAACGAACACTCACCAAACGTGACCCCATTCATGTCCTCATGAGAAGGGCTTTCAAGAACGCTATGTCGGATTCCTTTCTTTAGAGAAGTCACGGAAGCACAAGTGTGACTTTTATATATAGTCGCATAGCTTTAATATAGAGTCAACTTGTGAACAGGCTCTCAATTCTCCCTGTGATTGACTCACCAAATCTATGCCAGCTTTAATTTTTCTCATTTTAAACATGTTAATTTAATAAGGGAAAACTATTGCCACATAGCCATGGGTCATTCTCGGTTGGAAAAGACGTGGGGGCAGGGAGCCCGTCTGTGTTTTGATAATTATGTTACCACATCTAAATTACTTTTCTTTAAAAATAAGAACGAAAAAAAATGGAGACTATTTATTAGTCATCTGAATTTTCTTTTGGGAAGTTATCTGTGATATGCTTTGCCTACTGTTTAGTAGAAAGAACCACTTTTCCTTTTATTTCTGGCAAAAACAGCTTGCACAGGAAGGGAGGAAGTAGTTTTAGTACGCTCCATAAAGAACCACATGGAAGGTTTGGGCAGTTTCTGGCAAATAAGCTTAATTCTCAACCCAACATCACTCGGCAAAAGATTAATTCTCATTCCCCAGCCCCTAAGCATTAAGTCCCTAGAGCTTTTAAGAGTCTTGGCTACCTGCACAATTCTAACGGAAGAGCTAAATCCCCGATACTGATCTTAATATCAAGAGGAATTAACCTAAATAGCTTATAAATCAGTTTTGCTGTTCATCAGAAATAAAGAATATTCTTATTTAAAAGCGGCCCATATTAGGAAAAGCTTGGAGAAATACACTCTCTTGCTTTTAAACCTCTTTCTGAATATAGTTGACTATCTTATGGTTTTAAAAAAGGAGGATTCAACTTACTATGATAGATAATTTTTAAAAGGAATAAATCAATAAGCTGCATTACCTTCAGATAGAACTTACTCAGGATCTCTCTCCTAGAATTTGCTCATTTAAGAGAAGGGAAAGACCAGAACTAGGTCGGTCCCACCTCCACTAACAGCCCTACAATGTAACATCAGAAGATCCCACCTCCACTAACAGCCCTACAATGTAACATCAGAAGATCCCACCTCCACTAACAGCCCTACAATGTAACATCAGAAGATCCCACCTCCACTAACAGCCCTACAATGTAACATCAGAAGATCCCACCTCCACTAACAGCCCTACAATGTAACATCAGAAGATCCCACCTCCACTAACAGCCCTACAATGTAACATCAGAAACAGCTCTGATGGAGGAAATCACAAAGACGAAGGTTAATAAGATATTTTGGTTAGTGAGTGTTGAATATTTGCTAAGCATTTGACTTGTATTTTCTTATTTTAATTACCACCTCAGAATTATCACTACCCACACATCACAGATTAGAACATGGGGCTGATGGATAACTGACTGCTTGGCGGCCTGATTACGGGGCACCTGGGATTTGAGCCCAGATGGAGCCTCATCCAAATTAAGAAACACACCGCAAACTGGATTAATGGTGCCTTGGGGGTGTGGCCGAGGAGGTTGGGGGGCAATGGGGAGCTACAACAATGAGTGCAAGACTGGAGAAAATGTTCTGAAACGGATTTTGGTGAGGACTGCACAACTCTTCTTGGTGTGACTGAGCTGCTGAATTGTACGATACCCAAATTCTATGCCAACAAAAGGGTTACAATAGAAACATATGGCGCTGGAAATACTCAGTACACAGCGGAATCAATTTAGAAATCAGTTATTTTTTTAAAAAAGTCAGATGCAAAAGTACCCCAGAAATAAAAAGCTTTGTTTATTAAAAATGGCTTTTAAAAATAAAATTAAAGGTTCCTTATTTCAAAAAGAAAACCAAATGGTAAATTTGGAGAAAATAAAAACAAGAAAATTCAAGTAGAGATCCACAATCCGACCATCCGGAGAGTTTTTACTGGACAAAACTGCGATGTCTGCATGCTCCTTCTCCGCTGAGGACTGGGCGTCCGTGCCCGAGGCTGCTGAGTACTGACTGCCATGGTGAGACGAGAGGTTTCCACAGCAGTCTTTCAACTGAGCACAGACAGACCCCCGAGAAATACTGCAACCAGCCAGGGCAACACCAGGGGGAGGAGGGGAAAAGGAAGAGGAGAAATCAAAAGGGGGGTTGGGTAGGTACAGATAAAACAGAAAAACAAAGGCTGCAGAAGGCGACTATGGCCAAAAAACTTCTGAGCAAAGACCTGGAAGAAGAGTGGACAGCCGCAGGGCTTTGGAAATGGATCTGAAGAAACACAGAGGTTCTGTGCAAAAAAAACCCAAAAAACCTCCTGTCAGTGTTTCAGTAACGGGAGAGCGACGTCACAGACACATCGTTGACGTAGAGGCCAAGTGTGGAGAATGGCAGCATCACAGATCTGAAGTGAAGTGACTCGAAAAATGTGTCTGTATCTAATTATTTGAACTGGGAGCTGATAGTGGTCAAGAGAGGGGACCCCTTTAATTTTATACGCACTTATCCTACAGTCAAACTGTGGGCGACCTGTGTCCTTGGCATTTCACTGTTCCACACACTATTTTAATTGTCAACGTCTAACATGCAGGAGGGACTGTCGTGCTGACAAATAAAATGGAATTTTGCCAAATAAAAATTTGCAGCCATCTAGGAAAAATGAAACAGAACACGCAACAATTTTTTTGTAGGATTCATCAAAAACCAGATTCTGTGATTCACTTTCATTATACCATCTTTACCTAGAAGTGTGTGCTTTCAAATAAAAGCCTTCACTGAATATACACAGTAGCAAAACAATGATAGATAGTAAAATCCAGGGAGAATCACACTAAGCAACAATCAAGGCAATCTCCACCACCAGCTCCCTGTTCAGAACAAAAGGGTGAGCTCTTCTGTGGCCTCTGACACTTGGGCAGAGATTTCGCACCCAAAGAAATCTTGCTTTATCTTTTAGGCGCATTCTCTTTAGCTTGGTTGCCCCCTCCCCCTCCCCCCGTGCCTTTTGAATGGTGCTCGTGGATTCTTGTTTGTGTACTCACAGGCCAAGGCTGCAGCTCATCCAGTCCCTTTTCTAACTTCTCAATGTCTGGAAACGTTGTGGCACCATCAGCGTCTGCCATAAGGATCTTTCTTCCTCGAGAACTGAATATCCCCTGTTTTAAAACATTACAGGCACAAGAAAGCAGCGTTCAATGACATTTTGGTTCATCCTGCTTCGCTGAAAATCCCTAAGAGTGAAATAATGGGGACAAAATGGTCAAAGGCAGGCAGACTTTGCTAAAAATAAAATGTATCGACGCGGACTTCCAAATGTGTCCATTATTTCATGATTTTCAATTCTGTGAGATCACACTACTAATACTTCGGAAAACAGTAAAATGTACTTGGACAAATTCACGATATCCTGCATAAGGTGAGTAAAACCTGCAAAATATCGACAGCACACTAACTATACATACATTGCGTAAGTGTCATGATGATTGAGAAGGGCTGGGTCTACTCAGGGCAGCAGACAGAGAACATGTTCAGGGACAAACCCCAGCAAACCCCACAGAGATACACAAGCGACACGGACACACGGTCATAACCTATATGAGAAGGCTTCACAACGTTGTGGGAAAACGTAGCTACTTCAGGAAGTGAAAATATAGACAAATACTATTTTGCATCTGAGGCCCCCAGATGCTTAGCTACATTATAACATCAATGCTGAACCGATTGTTCTTTTGTGCAAAGTATGGCTGGAGTAAGCATATGTGAGATCTTTAAAAAGTTCACGGAGAAGTGGAATTAAAAGAAAATAAAAGACAAGCTTTGGCTTTCAACATAAGCTCCACTAAAGTCACAGGTAAGGTCACTTTTCTTATGTGATGAAACCAGTCATTGCGTCCATCCTTAAACCACTAGGGTGGTGGGAATTTCACCAGTCCTTTTGATATTAACAGAAGACATATGTGTGCCCTTTAAAGATTTTATAAGATTAAGAAACAAAAAGAGCCAGAAGTCAGGTGCCAAGTCAGGACTGATTTCTCACACAAACTCCCCCAAATGTGTCCCTTTTTTGTTGAGAGGAACACGCAGAAGCCTCATCTTGGGGTCGGACTCAATGGGGGAGCTTTCCCTGGGCGGGTTCTGCTACAGCCGTGGCTGACTGTCTCACAACACTCTCATGAGACTCGATCATTCTTCCGCCCTCCAGAAAGTCAACAGCAAACTATCTGGAGCATCCAAACACTGTGACCCAGACCTCAGCTCTCGCTTGGACGGGGCCACTTCCAAGCCGGGTCGCCATCGCTCTGCCTGCGCTGTCTTTGGGATCCTGGGGGTGAAGCCAGGCTTCAGCTGCGGTTTACCATTCTTCCAAGACACGCCATAACTCGGGCCCCGCAGCCCCGTGGTTTACCATCTCCACTGGAAGCTCTCATGTGGTCTGCCGCTATCTGGGGGTAACTGTGTTGGCACCCCACAAGTAGAGCCCGCTCAACTCTAATTACTCGGTCAGCATCGTGTGGCCACGTCCGATGGCCAGTCTGTACTGCTGGCTATGGAGTCTGCGGTTCGTCGTGGGGCCGCTCTCATTCGCGCACGGACAAGGCTGCTTCCTCACACCGGGGCGGACGTTTCCCACGACAGGCTTTGCCCTCACCATCGTCTCGTGCTGGCCCTTCTTAAAGAGAGCATTCTCCCAGCACGCGCTGCTGGTCTCCGTGGGGCCTGGCCCCCTGGCTTTGCGGAAAGCATCCATGATTCATTTCACCGTCTTTCCAGCCAAGCCTCACCACAGAGTTGAGGTTTGTTCTTGCTTCAATTTTAGCAGAATTCATGTTGCTCTGGGCGAGGCTCTTTTCAAGTGGACTTGTCATCCTTTTCAGTACCATAAACTAGGCCCTGTTCAGATTTGCTGCAAGTCAGACTGAGTCTTAATTTGGTGTAAAGAGGGTCCTAAGTCCATTCATTTTTTGTTTCTATAATATGCTTCTTCCATGAACTTTAAAAAAGATCCCTCTTGTACCTGACACAAAAACCAGCTGGACATTAACTTTCAGTGAATTCACTGCTGAAGTGTAAGTTTGGGACAGTAAACCATAGCTGTGGTGACACAAACCAGGGCACAAAGGTAAAAGACAAATATACACAGAAACCTGAGCATTTATTCTGTGGTCTAGCAAGCCCACTAATTAGTATGCTTTTTAAATCATGCCCGTTAGAATGTGAATAACAAAGCAGAAATGTGAATAACATAAGTGGAGGTTTAGAAAGAGAAAGCGTTCCAAAGTACAAAACCTGGAGCTATTACTTTGAAATAGAAACCAAGGAATGGCTCCCCTATATTTAGTGATACATGACAAGGGTGGGAGGAAGGGCATTGTTTAGTTACTACTGGAAACTGCCTTGGGCCTTCAAACTGTTGTTTTTTAAAGCCTCCCATGTTGAGGAGACCTAGGTTTCTCTGGAGCCTGCTCCGTCCCCTGCTTTGACCCCTGACCTGGACTGCACTGCCAAATTCCTTGAAAAGGGAGCCTCTGCTAGCTGGCGGCTTTCATTTCTTGTCTACACAATCACAGCTCATCCCCTTTGACCACCTGTTCTATGATTTTCTTCCTTGCATGCTTCACTAACCAAGGCTTGGCTCTGGCTCTTCCCTTTCTCTCCACTCTCTCTATTGCCGCATAAGCCAATGAGATGGCTATCAGGTGAAGCTGATGCCTCACTTCCTCTCTCTCAAGCTCTCTGGCTACCACTGCTTGGTTCCTCTAACTCAGCATGCCTTAAACTCAAGTAAGTATCCACCAAAAACCCAACCCAGGCCCAAATGCCATCGAGTTGAACTGACTCATAGTGGCCCCATAGGACAGTGCAGGACCGGCCGTTGGGGTTTCTGAGGCTGCAATCTGCAGCCTTATCGCCTCAAGACACCACCAGCAGTGTCCGCATCCCGGCTTGTTCTTTCATAACCTTGCGCCTCTGCTCTTGTTCCTCCTCGGTCAATCTCCGTACGTGTTTTGCCTGGATAATCCCTATTCTCTATGAAGACTCGGTCAGCATTGGTCTCCTCTAGGAAGTCTTGACTGGTTGTCCCAAGCTGAGTATGATGCCAACACTCTGTACACAACTTCTCGAGCTGAGCCTCGAGATGCAGCGAGCGCATCATTGGCCCTCTCTTAAGCAGAGCCCCTTTCTTTAGTTGGCCGCATGCTACCTGTTCCTTGAGACTGTGGACTCCATAGGGGCTGAAACATGTCAGGTTCACCTTAGATCTCACGGCCGGGCTTAGCACCGTGCCTTCCATGGGAAAAACTTAATAAGCAGAAGCACTTCATCAGCTGCAAGAACATCACTCTCAATAAAGGCGTCTCAAAGACACATACAGCAAAGTGGTAACATTTTAAATATGTGATTAAGATACACACAAATATATTTTCCACATGAATATAATGGCATAGTACATTACACATATACACATATAGCTGAAGGTCGCAGTCATATGTATGTGCGGATGTATGATTATTATTCAAAATATTCTCAAAATGCTGATACTTGATTAGCCAACTGTAGGATATATGAAGGGGTAAAAATAACCGGAATTGTGCTGGGTAGAGTGGAGCTGTCATAGTACACATTCTTCCTCACTAGGCAAGCAGTAAGCAACTCCGCTCTGAGTCAGTGCCCCCGACGGCATCGCCTGGGAAGGTTCTCTCTGGTCACATGAATTTTTTCGTAAAAGTAGTTTTGCTTGAACCTGGTTTACTATGATGGCCAATTTAAGAGCACAGCATGTGGCTATGAAATTTTGTTTCCCGCTTGGGGAAAAATGCCGGAGAAACTGTTGTGAAGCTAAACACAGCTTACACGGGCAGCGCTATGGGAGAAACTCCATGTACAAGTGGTTTGCTCCTTTCAAAAAATGGTGAAATGCTGATCGATGACAAACTTTGTTCTGGACATCCGTCAACTTCCCCAACAGAAATGCTGACTCAGTGCATTTGGAGTTCCTGTTACCAGGCCAGACTGTTGTTCATCAAGCTGTCTATTTAGAGGTTCTGAAAAGATAGTGCAACTGAATGCGACAAAAAAGGCCAGATTTGTGACAGACGGGGGACTGGTTTTGCCACCATGACAATGCACCTGCTCACAGTCATCTCAGTGTGCCAGTTTTTGGCAACAACAACAACAACAACCGCAAACAGTACTCCTCTCTTGCCCCACGCACCTTACTCCCCTGACCTCACTTTACGCGACTTCTTTTTGTTTCCGCAAATAGAGGGACATGAAAGGACAGTGATTTAACGAAGTAGAAGAGGTGAAGAAAAAATGAGGGAGGTGCTGCCAGCCATCCAAACAGATGAGTTTGAAAAAATGCTTCCAAGAATGGAATCGCAGATTTGACAAATAAATTAATTGTAATGGACAGTACTTTGAAGGTGATTTTTTTTGGGGTAAAAAATTTAAGTACATAGCTTTGAAAAAGATATCTAGTGTATGTTGGGTACCCCCTCGTATATATTTTACAGTCTACAAAAGAGGTGATTCAGGGGCCCTTGTGTTTTAGGTAAGGCTGGTTAAAATATGTCTTACCGTCCTAACGGCTCCACCTTTCCCGCGATTCGTCACCAGCCTTATCACCCGCACTCTGTCACTGCCGTACTCCTGGCAGTACCTAAACGCCACCTGTTGAAAGAAAGGCAGAGTAAAATGAAGTGGGTGCCAAGGGAGTTCTAGAAACTGTGCTTCCTACTTTGGTGGAAAACCCTGCTGTGCCGGTGTACCCTTTCCCGTGGTACCATGCCCTCTGCGTGACCTGTGGCCTAGAGCAGCCGGGGAATCCCCAAGCAGGCCTGACATGGATCCAGCAGAGGAGGAACCACCGGAACAGAGTGATCAGCTTCTTTCCTCGACCCTCCTACCTGAGTGACCGCGCTGCTAGAAAATGAGAAAGTGCACGTGCTCACACACCTGCATGATCCAATGCCACTTAACGTGACTACTTGTCTGACCGGCAGGCTGCCTTCTTCCCCAGGGAGGCGGTCCAGCCCCTGGACTCCCTTTCTCCCAAACCTTCCTCTCAGCAGCTACCGACCGGGCCATTCATCACTCATTCTTTCCTTCCCAGTCTTCCACCTGTGCGCCGGGCTGCCTCCTCGGCCACACACTCCCCCAGCCCTGCAAAGCCCACCTCGCACTTCACTAGTGCCCCAGGAACGGCCTCTTCCCAGGGAGGGCATGGCGGGGAGGATGGGGGAACGGGGAGCTAGCCACGAGGAGTAACCAGAAGAAAATGCTCTTGGGTTGATGGCGGTGATGGCACAGATCTTCGTAACATGGCTGGGCAACTAAGTTGCATAACGTAATGCCTATGCCAATAAAACTACTTGTGAAATCGCTGGGCAACGACAACCCATGCTTGCCACTTACCTCTCCGCACCCCCAGCCGTCTTGTTTCTCAACTCAGGGCCACGTGGCTCACCTCAATTTCCACTCACGGTCTCTCTCCCTTTGACCATCAATGCTAAATGCAACGGTCTCTGTTCATTAGTGTTTGCCCTCCGTCCCCAACGCTTCCTTTTCAATTAGCATCACTGCCTCCTCTTCCTCAGTTTGCTCCTTGGGCACTGGCACCCCAGGAAATAGCAGAGAGTGTGTGTGAGGGAGCCAAGGACTGGCCCCGGGTGGGGGGCAGCCACCAAAAGGGCCCCCCACAGTTCCCACGTCACCATCCTCAGCTGACAGCCTCCAGGCGCACCACCACCCCAGCCACTTCTGAGCCGTGCGTCACCAGTGAGGGGGTCCTGAAAGCAACCTGGACAAAAGCAGGTGTCAGCCAGGTGGTGGAGCTGCCAGGAGGCGTGCATCGAGCAGGACCTGAGCGCCCCCAGGGCTGGGGTGTGCCTGCCAGGTCCTACTGGAGGCCAGCACGGGAACGGAATCTCACTAACGTAACCCATTGCAACAGTTTTCTCTGTCGGCTTCCCGGTGAACTTCATCCACACAATAAACGAAGAAGTAGACAACAAAAGTTAAAACACCAACGCAGATATAACCCCATAGCAAGGGCAGCCCTTTGAAGCTTCAGTGTGACGTACACAGCAGGAGCCACTGTGTGGCTTTAATTACTATTTATGTTATGTGCTGATCAATCTTCTTGGTCCACCTGTAACCCAGGCTTTTCTCAGTAGTACCCGAGAGTAGATTCTCAGTCACTCCCTCATCCTGCTCATTCCACGACTGGGCTTCAGGAAGTCCGTGTCAAAGTGGCTTAAAGAACGGAATTGCCCCACTTCTTAGGAGCCCGATGGCGTATTCCTCACTGCAGTGAACGGCACCCTCCTCCGCCAGGCTGAGAAGCATCGCCTGTTTGCCCATGTCAGCAGCAGTCACAGCTGGCCAGCTACTGAGACTTGCCAAATCCATCTCTAA
The DNA here is from genome assembly GCF_050624435.1 of Tenrec ecaudatus. NCBI lineage: Eukaryota > Metazoa > Chordata > Mammalia > Afrosoricida > Tenrecidae > Tenrec > Tenrec ecaudatus. The sequence goes on along the minus strand of NC_134540.1, from coordinate 17,463,190 downwards.
AATGCCTGGTGGCATCGTCATATCCGACCAACCCTGTGGGCCTCCTATCTCTATCCTGACTCTCAAATTCATCCCCCGGCATTATAAAAGCACTATTCTAATCTGAAAATTTTAATGGTCCCCTTAGTTTAAACCCTTTCAATAACAATTAACTGCTTATAAATATCACACGGGTTCCTTATCAAGGCAGACGTGGCCCTTACCTAACTTTCCTCACCCCAGTGCCTGATGCTGCCCTACTAAAAGCAAACCCAACCCACTGGTATTGTGCTGATTCTGACTCACATGATCCTATGACATAAGGTGTGTGGGAGGGGATGCGTCTTTATGGGAGCTGATAGCTCCATCTTTCCCCCAGGAGTGGCTGCTGGGTTTGAACCACTGACCTTGGGGTTAGCAGTTCAATGCTCACTGACAGCACTATTAGTCCCTTGTTTAATAAGCAACATGCGAGGCAGCCAGAACACATCATGTACACACATGGCTAGGCTTTCTCTCACCAGTCTGGGACACAAGCTCACAGCTGCTCGGGACGCGTCTATCCAAACATCGGTGGAGGTGTTGATGGTGTGTTCTCAAATGGCACAAGGCTCCAAACCAGGAAGACCAGGCTCTGTACAAGTAGTTGACTCCAGCTTCAGAGAAGCGTATGTTGAAGCCACGCCTCCATGGAATACCCGGATATCGAAGTTTAACAAGGTGCCCTTCGGACAGGGACACTCTGGCAGCTGTCACCTCCCCATCTAGTGTATGTTTAGTTCAGATCAGATCTGTTTGTTCAGGGTGGAAGAAATGTGCCTGTGCACTTTCAGAACACACAGGTATTGTTTATGTTGCACGTACATTTGGCCCTCTCAGTCCATAAACTACTTAGGAACAAGGATTACATCTAAAGACCTTCTCACACTTCTCCGAGTGCAAGACATAGAATGTGCCCTGGGGACACTGCAAGGCATAACTATGCTTTAAAACCGAATCCACAAATCCTCAACTTAGGAGTTAGTTTCTGATTTTACTGAAAATCAATACTAATATGATTTCGAGCTTTCTGCTTCTCCCATCTTTGGAAGTTGTCGGGACAACTGCCCAGCTCCCAGTCCCTGCTACCTAACCCGCTGTGCACCAAGGGGCCCTGGAGCCTTCCAGAACATACTATTATGCACAGGCCCAAAGTGCTTTTCCACAGCTAAGGTGAGGCTGCGTCTGGGCTCCCAGCAGCAGGTGGGCTCTTCCTAGGCTCGCCCCTTCATACTTAACAACGCCTGAAATATGTTGTGTTCATAGCTTTCGTGTCACACTCCCATCCGAAGGGCAGCCTTCACCTTCCTTAAGGCAGGACCCACCAACTTTTAGGTCTCTAGACCTTTGTTTGTACTGTTTGCTTTTTTTAAAAAACACAATCTGAGCATACTCCTCTCCATGTTCCAAGTCACAACCATGCCAAACGGTTTAACTCCAGTTACTTCCCGTTCTCTCCAAGGCTGCAGAACGTCTGATTTGGGGCTCCTTGTCACCTACAGGGCAGTGTCTGTGGGCCTGGTGCACGGCAAAGGGACAGGCTGTTGTGTCTGAACACAGCTCCTCATAGAAACGACTGATCACTAATCAAGCAAACAGATACTTCCCTACTGATTTAATTTATGGCCCACTACAGGAACCCTGGCTGTGCGGTGTGACATGCGTTGGGTTGCTAACTGCAAGGTTTGAGTTCAAAACCACCAGTGGCTCCATTATAGAAAGACGCGGCTTTCTACTCCTGTAAAGAGTTAAAGCTCTAGAAACCCGTAGGGGCATTTCTACCCTGTCCTGGAGGTTCACTAAGTGTTGGAATTGATGCAATGGCAGAGAGTATAGGTCCCCAGAAGCCCTGGTGGAGCTGTCAGGGAGGCAGTGAACAGCTAACCACAGGGTCAGTGGTTCGAACCCACCATCCACTTCACGGGCGAAAGAGGAGACTATTTGTTTTGGTATGGAGCCTCAGAAACTGCACAGGGTCGCTGTGAATCAGAGCCCACTCCAGGGCCTTGGGTTTTGGTTGAGCGGTCCCTGGGAGGGATCCTGCTGGCACAGTGGTTAAAAAGACTTCTGCTAAGCAAGAGGCCAGTGGGTTGAAGCACCAGCTGCTTTGCCCACAGAGACCTTGGACACCCCATAGGCTGCTGAGTCAGAACAGACTCAGTGGTAACGGGTTTGCTTTGGGGGCTGTATAATTTCCAGGCTATTGGTGTAATGGCATCATGAACCTAAAAGCTGGCTGTCTCTACCTACCCACCCACAGCACCGAGGAGGCGGCCTGGGGATTAGCCTCCTCAGGGGCGGCGCAGTCCTGCTCTGTCACATGTGGAAATACCAGGAGTCAGGTGCTCACCTGGCAGCAATGGCTTTTTGTCTTGTTTTGTTTAATATTGCTGTTTAGCAAGAACATCTCCTGTCGCAGAGGCAGACAGGATGTCATAGAAGCACAGTGAGGCTTCACTAATTGTATATACAAGCCAATGGTTAGAGAGCAGGTCATCTGGGACAAGGACATCGATGCACGTGGCACAGCAGTGAGAAGTCCAGAAAGGTAGGGATGGGTGGGGACACTGCTCCCCCCGAGTCAACCTAGACGGGGGCCATGCCAAAGGACATACCTGATACCCAGTGGCAGATATGAAGGCCTCTTCCTATGTGCATGACTGCTTTAGAAACTGTAAGGCAAGGTGGAGCATAAAGAAAGGGATTATGCTTAGAAAAAGGAATGTGACAAATTGCTAGGTAAAGAGGTTTCCCTAAGGGGCTAAGGTCAACAGCTAATGTGTATGCTTTGTCTTGATCTGGTGACTTACGAGCTTGCCTAGCCTGGCGGAGACAAACGTCCCATAAGTGAGCTAAGTCTGCACTTTCCACTACCCCGTGCTGCAACAACAGAGTGCAAGACACAGCTACAACTAGGCGTCCCCTAGCGAGCAGAAAGAGATTTCACATTCGCGACAATATTCTCTTTGGCCTACCACCTGGCAATTCTCCAAGTAAGTTTATTTACCTTTGAAGTCTGGTCTTTACTTCCGTCGTCCACAACTATCACCTCGTAAGTGAACTTAGGATCTTGTTTCTGCAAGAAAAAAACACAACAGTACAATTTGGTAGATTGCACCTAACAGTTAGAAATAAACTTTACTTTCTTTCTTTATTAACAGTGCTCCTGGGACATAATCCACATAATATTCAATAGTGCAGTCACATCCAGACGAGTCGTTTCAGGGGCTCGAGTGGGAAGAGAAAGCTATGAAAATGATGATGGCGGCGTAGGTGCAGATGCGCTTGACACACTGCAGGAATGTATGGAGTGTGATGAGCCCCAATAAAAGTATTAAAAAAAGAGCTGTAAGAGCCCCCAATAAAATGATCTTTAAAAATAAATATTAAAAATAAGGGTTGTACAACCGTTAAGGACTAAATTTTTAAATGAATGTAAGAAACACGCGTCATTTTAGTATCGATGCATGTAAATACGAAGCTAACTGAAACTGCACACACAAAACAGAAAGGTCAGGAGAGGTGGTGGGCAGGGCTGAGTAGCAAATACAGACTCCACCTCTGTGCGGGCTCACCCTTGCCCTCAGCTGGGGCGGATTTGAAGTCCATCCTGGCTTACAATCTTGCAATCAGTTAACTTTTGGGGACCAATTTTCATGTCTTTCAAAAAGGGAACTAAAAATGTAGTTACTGTGACCAGTGTGGAAATTACACTTAATAGGAAAAGCAGAAATCCCACAAAGAACCCCATTCTCATCCTCTCCTTAATTTCTGGTCTGTACTACATCCGGTCCGTTTCACACCCTGACCGTGCGGATCTTGTCAGCTGGCAGGGTCTGGCCCGGTTAGCACTCGCACGTTGTCGTTGTGAGGTTCTCTCAAGTCAGTTCTGGCTCACACTGACTCCGTGTACTGCCAAACCAAGACACCGCTCGGTCCTGCGCCATGCTCACCTCCACTGTGGCGTCAGTGCGTCCCATCTCGAGGACCTTCCTATTTTTTGCTGTCCCTCAATTTTCCCAACCAAGATGTCCTTCTCTGGGGGCTGGTCCCTCCGGATAACACATCTAAAGTATGGGAGAGGCCACCTCGCCGTCCTTGGTACTGAAGGGCATTCTAGCAGTGCTTCAACACAGATGTTTGTTCTTTTGGCAGTTAATGGGACCTTCAATATTCTTCGGTCTTCCTATTCAATACCCAACATTCACATGCATTTGAGAGCTCCAATTCTAGTGAATGAGGAGCCCTGGTGGAGTAGTGGCTAAGTGTCGGGCTGCTAACCATAAGGTCAGTAGTTCAAAACCACCAGTTGCTCCTTGGGAGTACAGAGTTACCGTCTCGGAAACTCAGGGCCATTTCCACCCTCTCCTTCAGGGTCACTGTCTATGAGTCAGAATCGACTCAATGGCAGTGAAGATTTTTTTTCCCCACGAATCTTCTGCCTTTCCCTTACATACACAAAACCCAAATTAAAATAACTCAAATCACAAGCCATTTTCTAAAAAGCAGCAGCCACGAAGCTTACCTCGCTGCTAAATCCCACAAGGATATGCCAACAGCAGCAGACGCTACAAAGGTGGGGCCCCTGTGAGTTACTTTTCTCTTTACATCAGAAAGAAGAGAAAATACCTGAGGGGGATTTCTTGAGAAAAATAAACACAAAACCATTCCATTCTAATTAAAGGATACACTTTCTCTTAAAAGTTTTGAGAATGATGAGGGCAATGAATGTACAAATGTGCTTTACACAATTGATGTTTGTATGGATCGAGATGGGTGGTGTAGGGGAAGAGGCCATTATATTTTATGCCATTATATTTTAATTCATTTTTTCTACACTTTAAAAATCCCCTCATATTATACTTAACCTTAAATAATACATTGTTTAAGGGTATTTTAAAAATATTATATGCTATCTATGTAAAAAAAGAGAGAAAATGTTTTGAAACCGACTGTGGTAGCAATTGTACAATACTGTTTTATGTGATTGATGGAATGCTATGATATACGTAAGAGCTCCCAATAAAATATTTAAAATACATAAATTAAAAAAAAAGTAGCAAGACTTAAAAACAGCATTACATCATCACACTAAGCCTGCAGATACAAGCAGTCTCTCCCTCAGGTCAGAGAGAACAGCAAGCGTCAGGGAGAAATCTCATTTTCTGTTTTGCTCTGGGGTCATGCTGGGCTCCCTTGCTAAAAGCTGCTGGCCGGCCACGACCTGAGCAGGCTGGTGTCGCAGCGGCTGGAATCGCCCATGCTTCTTGCACTGGGAATTCTCGGGGTGACTGGGTCTAGCTTTCATCGGAGTTGCCCCAAGTAAAGAGTGAACACAGTACCTGTCTCTTCTCGAGATAGCCGAGAGCTTCATCCATCATCACAGGCACTGAAAGAACAAACCATTAACATAAAGCACTTCTGGAGACCAAGTCCCTCAGCCCCGGCGTGCCCAGTTTGTGAAAGGGAAATGTCTGAACAACCTATCGTGCGCCTTTGTTATCCACCTCAGCAGTGAACCCCATCTGGATCGCCTTCTGTCTCTGTTCCCATCGTGCTTGTTGCTTTTCTCCAGCACGTAAATCTGACTTCCTCTTGCCCTGCCCCTGCTCAGGAGCCCTGGTGGGTAGTGGGTTGTGTGTTGGGTTGCTGCCAGCAACGTCAGCAGCTCGAACCCACCAGCTGCTCCTTGGGCTCTTCCTGTAAAGTTACCCACAGGGGCACATCTCCCTGCCCTAACGGGCGGGTTGATAGAGTCGGAATTGACCCGAGGGCAGGAGAGTTTGATTCGACTTGCTCCCATTTCTGATGGCTCACATTCCTTTCCCCTTCTGAGCCACAACAGCCACCAACTAGGCCTCCTACTGTGACGCACACTACTCATGCTCTGGCAAAAAAAAAAACAAAGTAAAGCCCAACACTTTTACATTTTCTTTTCTCTCCAACTTACTCCCTGCCTGTGACAAGTAGGTTTATTGTGCCAAACTGGCCAATAAGCACACGTGGGGTTAATAAGATCACAGTTTGATTGGAGGGCAAAGAGATACATGGCTTGGCAAGCCCCACCTCTCTCTTGCTCTCTGGTGATCGGACAGGTGTGTGACTGCCTGAGTTAGTTCTCTGCCTCAACTTGCGAGCTACACTATCTGTGGGACACCCAACCCATGGAGTGTGTTGCTAGGGCTTGAGGTTCCTTCGAGACCTGCTTCGCCATGCTGCTGATGTGTACATTGCTTGAGCTGGGGACTATTGGACCTGCCATCTTGCTGTCTATTGGTGACCTGCCCTGCTGTTTTCTGCCTGTGGCCAGACTGCCTGCATCGCTCTACGCAAGACTCAGCTGTCTGTTTCCTTGATCTTGGGTCAGCAGCCCTTGTGAGTTGAAGGACTTCCAAAAAATTAACTGTTTCATGGAAGTGAGTTGAACTGAGCCCTCTGTACTGTTGTGTGGACTAATTAGCTGTCATATTCCTTCGTGCTATATCTATCTAGCAATAAAATCATAAGTGTCCTGGTTTTGTTTCTCTAGAGAACCCCCGTCTAACACACTGCCCAACAAATCAAATGGTGCGTACACCGTTTCTCTTCATGGTAGGAAGGCACGACAACAGAAAGCTGCTTGGTAGGGGCGTCCAATAAGCTGGGCAGCGGTTCCTTCTGGCCTCTGGCATTCAAGAAGAACTTCTCGTCTTCGTGTTGATGAAGGCGCGGCACTTTCGTCGCAGTTATAAATGCAACAAAGGAAATCTATAAGCGGACATATGAAAATGAAGTTAAGTACCACTGACCCCCCTTTTGTCAGTATACATCACTTATATAATTTTGGGAACGGAACACCTACTCTCTGGAGTCCCTAGGTGGTTACTGCACTCAGCTGCCAATTGTTAAGACCACAGGTTTCGCTCCAGCCAAAGGCAACTTGGAAGAAAGGGCTGGCACTCTTCTACTGCAAACTCGGCAGTGCACAGTTCCAGTCTCACACATTTCGGGGGGGTTGGGGGAAGGGAAGGAAGTCAGAACCGCCTTAAGAACTGGCTGCACTTTGTTCTCTAGATCCTTAAAAATGGTGCACACTCTTAAACTAGAATGCACTCAGAAGCCCACAGCAGTCCTTACCCCGTCAGTTCCTGTGACACTGGTGGGCACGGAGCTGCTTAGTCTCTTTCCATCGGCCATTCCCCAAGCCCCAGGCTTGTCCTTGACCTCATAAAGAACAGCCAATGCCAGATGCCCAGGGGTCCCTCAGCCCTCACCCTCAGTGTGTGCATAAGTACACACACACAAACACACACACACCCTAGCAGAGCTGTGTAAACTGCTAAAATAAATGTCAAGCGATCAACTTCTCTCCATGGACTAGCCAGACAGCAACCTCAACCGCAGTGAGCAAGAGTTCACAAGGCATTTCCCCACTACTTAGGGACCAGCAAGTGTTTCAAATGCGTTTGCCCAAAAGGAAAAAAAACCCGGGTCTGATTGTTACTATGTTGCCCCCTGGGAGGCAGGGTAAAGTCGGTTAATCCCGAGAAAGCCCAGACACCTGTTAACCTGCAGGGCCTAGGACTCATCTCTGCCCACTCGAGACCCCTCGTGGGTCTTCTGGACCCCGACTTATTTAACCCGTAGGGGTGGCTCGTTGCAATGCGTCGTCATCACTTTTTATTTGCTCAAGCACACCAGCAGAGAAGGGAGTCCGGGACCAGAGCCTGCCCGGGCGGTGTCAGCACTAGACAGGGGCCGAACACATGCGAACCCACAGGGCGGAGGGGCGAGGGTCGTGGGGAGTGCGCGTGGCGGGGACGACAGGCCGGTGGGTGCGTGCACTGTGATCGAAGGCACAGGCTCTGCATCAGACACGCAGAGTCCCCCAAGCAGAAGGAAAGCCTCCGAAGGCGGGGTCAAAGAATTCTGGAATCAGGGTTGGGAGGAAGCGCGGGCAGTGCCGTCGGCGGAGGGGCTGCTCGCAGAGCCAGTCTCAAGCCGAGTGGGGAGCCCGGGCTCGCGTGGGCGCCCACCCCGTGTCCTCACCAGTATCAGGGCTGCGGCCGCCAGCGCCACGCCGAGCCCCAGCAGCTGCAGCAGGAGCGGCGCCATCCTCCATGCCGGGCCGCCCTATCCCGCCCCTACACACACGCGGAAGCGCGGCGCGGGCCCGCCTCCCGCCGCCAGAGAGGCCGCGCCGCCCGCGCCTAGAGAGGCCGCGCCGCAGCGCCTGTCCGGCCGCCGCCCACAGCGCCCCCGCGCGGCGCCGCCAGGAAGGCGCAGCCTCTGCGAGAGGCGCTCCCTCCCAGGTGGCTCCTTGGGTGGGTGGATCCCCCGTTTACACTTGCATTTTCGATAAACCACCCAAGCTCCAACTCGCTGCCATCGTTTGATGCCGGCTCATAGCGACCCTCTAGGATAGTGTAGAGCGGTCTCTGTGGACTTCCAAGATAGTGTGAACTCTTTATGGGAGTGGAAAGCATTGTTTTTCTCCCGCAGGTGGTAGAAACTCTCCTGTTGGGTGGTTTCAAACGGCTGAGCTTGAGGTTAGCTTAAGGTGACTAGATGTCCCGATTAAAAAAAAAATTTCCTGCGTTCCCGCAGCGTTTTAAAAAAGTCTCGATATTTGGAAAGAATGCATGACAAGCTAGGGTAGACAGTTTACGGCCGCCATGTGGCTATTTCGCCATGATATGAGTTTTATCAGTGGTGTCCCGCTTTACCAATGTTAAAAGCTGCCCAAGAAACGTTTACTACCACCGAGTCAGTACTGACTCATAGCGACCCTATGGGACAAGGTAGAACTGACCCTTTGAGTTTCCCGAGGCAGTAACTTTTAAAACATTTCTATGGTTTTTTTTTTGAGGCTGTGACTCTTAATGGGAGTAGAAAGTCATCTTTCTCTTGATAGTGGGCCAGTGATTCCTAACTGGCGACCCTGCGGATCGCAGCTAAACGTGTTACCACTATGACACCAGGGCTCCTTAATAGCAGCCCAACATGATGGTTTATGCAAGCAGTATTTTCTGCATGTTTTTGTTACGTTCATTTTCGTAGTGAACCGTTGCTCAAGGAATCCCTGCCGGGTCCTGTACCCTGTTCACAATGGGTATGTTGGAGCCCATTGCTGCAGTCACTGTGTCAACCCATCTCCTTGACGGTCTTTTTCATTTTCATTGACCCTCCATTAACAAAAAAAGGAACAAAAACCCAAATAGCAGATAGCTAAACTCTGGGCCATCGAGTAGAATACGACTCATAGAGACCCTGGAGGACAGGGTAGAACTGGCCCTGTGAGTTTCCGAGACTGCACACCATACGGAGTAGAAAGTATCCTGCACACCATACGGGAATAGAAAGTTTCGTCTTCCTCCTGCGGAGCTGGTGGTTTCCAACTACTGACATCTAGGTTAGCAGCCCAATATGTACCCACTACGCCACCAGGACCCCATGCTTTAATGTAAGTGTTATCCAGCATCTAACTGATGTTCGCATGGAACCGAGTGTCGCAGTGTGGAGGACCAGAGATGCTGGAATGGTGCTCGCTTCTTGGCGATACACTCGGCTACTAATTTCTTGGCTTCCCTCTGAGTTAGCAGCATTTTCTACAGATGCCGAATCTCCCTATTCGTCGGATTACATCAAAGGCAAGACAGACCTCAGGGGCGTCTGGCCGGGCAGGCCCCGGACCCTTCGCAGCGGCACTCAGCCTCGGGGGCGCCCGGGGCGCAGTCGGCAGCGGAGGCGGCTGGGCGAGCGCGCATGCGCGAGGGCGGTGCCGTCGGGAGCTGGCTGGGGGAGAGCGCATGCGCGCGGGAAGATGGCGGCCGGGTTCAAGTGAGTGTTGGCGGGACGCCGCGGGCCGGAGTTTTGCGTCCTGGGAGATGTTCCTCACAGGCTTGGGTGTGGGTTCCCTTTAACGTGTGTGCCACGCGTCGCCCACCAGGGTCCCACAGACGCCTGGGTGGCGGCAGAGGAGTGGGGCCTTCTCGAGCGGACCGGCGGAGGAAGGGACGTGTGCGCTGCCCTGCACGTTGTGCCAGCGGCGCCGGGGGCGTGGACGGGCGGACCCCGGAGGCCGGCGGGAAGCGTACCCGCGTCCTCACGCCCCTCTCCATCCCCCTCCCCCTCCCCCTCCCCCTGGGGAGTCTCCAAAGCAGGGTGCCTCGTTCGCATGGTTTTAGTTAAGCGTTCGGTGCTGCGGGGGTGAAGGCAGCGGGTGCCCGAGAGCAAGGCTTTTAAGTGGGTGAAGTAAGTGGGCGCCAGAAGCCACAGCAGGCGAGTCGATGGCGGAGAACTGCTGCGTGGGTTTTGGGGAGTAGAGAGGCGCATCTTCTTCCGCAGAGCAGCCAGCCAACCTTCGAAAGAGGCCCACTCCTTTTGGGGACCTTGAGGGCAGCAGCACAGCGGGTAACCACGTAACCCACCGACTCTGGGCACTAACAGGTGGCGACCTAAACCTCAAGTTCCTCAAAGACACCTCGTTAGAAACTTTGGCAATTGCTGGGTCTCGGAATCTCTGCCATGGTGAAGATTTAGATGAACCACGTGACCTGCCATCATGTTTTTATGTTGTGTTTCAGAACTGTGGAGCCGCTGGAGTACTACAGGAGGTTTTTGGTGAGTAGTGGCACGTAAACATGGCCGAGTGTGCTTTCCTTGATTTTGTGAGATACATATTTGTGTTATGTTTTCACACAATTAAACGTGTCATTTAGAAGGAGAACTGCCGCCCTGATGGAAGAGAACTTGGTGAATTTAGGACCACCACTGTCAACATAGGTGAGGATATTCTGAGTTCTAAAATAGGAAGTTATTTTTATCAGTTTCTTTAAATTGTAGTTTTCTTAATGTTTGTGTGCTAGTTGAGACATTCTGTCATTTGTAAACTTTTATTTATAAGTATTATTTTAAGCTACTGCTGCCCTTTCTATTGGCAAATCCTTCATTTAAATTTCCTTTCTTCAAAACACGTTCAATATTTACTAATTTCATTTGTGGCAAATACAGAATTTCTGTTTCAGCTGTATGATATTCTCAAATTCTAGCCTATAAACCACTTATAGGTATTTCAGCCACATCCTACCACATAGATTTACAGCCTTTATAGATTTATAGCCTAGGGCTATAGTTTCATAAGCAACTGAAGGCTGCAGATGTATAGAAACCTGAAAATGTACCCAGCAAACCAAAGTAAATATTTAGGTTTAAGAAGTAATGTAATTATATAGCTATGTTTTTTTTTTCTTTTTAAATGAGCTTTTTTCATTTTTCCTCAATACATGTCTTTACAGGTTCAATTAGTACTGCAGATGGTTCGGCTTTGGTGAAGCTAGGAAATACTACAGTTATTTGTGGAATTAAAGCAGTAAGTTTACTATATCACATTGGTGTGCAGTGTCACAGTAACTCCACATATGTATTACATTGTAGCACACACAATTTTACAGAATTAGGCATCTAAATTTCCAATGCATAGTATTTATTTTTCATTTCCAAAGGGTTTCTGCTGAGTATTTGATAATAAGGTACTAAGTTAAATGCCTTAATTATAATTTATGAATATTTCTCAACTGTACTAAAATAAAAACCATTTTTAATCTCACTACTCTTCATTTTAAAAAATTGGCACAACGTTGCAAACTAAGAACTGCCTAGCAGCATTAGTGATGACTAAATCAGTTTGAAATGTAAAGAAGGTGTAGACTGGTTAAGAGCAAAGTGTGAAGAAGAAGCTCTGCCATGTACGAGTACCTGTTGTATTCTGGCCTGCTTGCTAGTTGTTTTTTAGCATTATTCCGTTTAACCCTCAGAACAATCATTTGAGGCAGTATTTCACTCTTTTACAGGTTCAGTAACGTATCCATGCACTGAAGTTCATAAACACAAATGTGGCTCCAAAGCCTCTGCTTTTTCACTGTACTCCACTTGGGGAAATTTGAATACTTACTTTTTGCCTGGTTGTGTGTGAGGATGTTAACACGTGTTGTCTCATGATGGTCCACTGGGCATTATTTCCATTTTACATTTGAGGAAGTTAGAAGGTAAATAACGCCTGAGATTTTTCATTTTTTCTTGATTATCTCAGACTAAAACACCAAACTCAATGCCACTTTGTTGATTGAGATGCAGTGACAGTATGGGGCTTTTTTCAGTGGTTCTCAAGTTTCCTAATGCCATGACTCTTAATACAGTTCCTCATGTGGTGACCCCCACCATAAATTTATTTTTGTTGCTACTTCATCACTGTAATTTTGCTACTGTTATGAATCGGGCGACCCCTGTGAAAGGGTCATTTGATCCTCCAAAGGCAGCGGTTCTTAACCTGTGGGTCTTGACCTTTCAGGGTTCAACGACCCTTTCACAGTGGTCACTCTGTTCATAACTGTAGTAAAGTTAGTTACGAAGTAGCAATGAAAAGAATTTTATGGTTGGAGGGGTCACCACAACATGATGAACTGTATTAAAGGGTGGCACCACTAGGAAGGTGGGAGAACCACTGCCCATGGGTTGTGACCCACATGTTGAGAACCGCTGGTCTGCCTGCTCTGTAGGATTTCTGAAGCTGTAAATGTCTAAGGCCATCTGTTTCTGGTTCGCAGCCCAATTGCTTAACCTACAGCATCACTAAAGATCCTTGATGATGAACCAGCACTTTAAAGTCGTCTGTGCCCGTATCCCTGGGATTAAATTCAGGTTGTTGGCTATGAAACCAGTAGAAGAGGGTAGAAGAGACGGCCAGTAATATTTTAAAATCTATCTCCAGGGAATGTTCATGAAAAACAGTGCAGTGTCATTAACCTTGCAGAACTCCTGGGGGGATTCAAGCTCCTGGCATGATTCCCCAAGCATAGTAGGCCTAGTGATGGTGATTTCTGAGGTCGGCCTTTGTAACTGACTGCTGAACTCTCCTCACAACATGTACTGGCTGCTTTCCATCGGAAACATTTGCTTACTTTCATAGGAATTTGCAGCACCACCAACAGATGCCCCTGATAAAGGATATGTAGGTAAGTCCATTGATTTTGTAATTTTAATACAAAATAACTTCAACAACACATTTAATACTGATGGTTCAGTCCTGGAAATTAAGCATTTGAGTTGAAGAACATCATTCTTAAGATTCACAAATATGCTAGCAGAATTCTACATAATAGCAAGAATCTGAAAATTTAACCATTAACTTAATAGGTCTGGTATGGAGAAACAAACTTTCATTTGGAAGGTAGCCATATGGGAGGTTTGTTTTAACTTACTACTGGTTTTGTGTTATACAGGCATTGTGTTTCAGCTATACCTGAAGGCATTTCAAGCTTTCCTGCTCCCACAAAGCACCTTTTATACAATTTCCCCCCCTACTCTTCAGAGGCCTGTTTTTAATAGTATAAACCATTCTAAGAAAGCCAAAAAGTTGGATATAAATAAAGGAGCTATACCCCATCTATGGGGTATTTTTAATGAAACCCAGAAAACTTGGGAAGACTTAGGGAGAATGGGCCTGCTTGTGGATGCTTTGTTGTTTTTATGTGAAAAATATTGCTATGCTGGAAGGCTTGTCCATGGGCAGTTGCCTTTGTTACAGAGGGTGGATAATGTAGGTTAACAGTCATTCATTGCATAGGGAATGTTTCTTTCAGTTCCTAACGTGGATCTGCCACCCCTGTGCTCACCGAGGTTTCGGTCTGGACCTCCTGGGGAAGACGCCCAAGTGGCTAGCCAGTTCATTGCAGATGTCATTGAAAAGTAAGATCCTTAGGATAAAAAAATGAACTCTCACTTATTGTTGTTTTGACTTTCATTTATTGTGCTGTCATTAAATCAAGTTCACAGATAATTCAGAAAGAGGACTTATGCATTTCTCAAGGAAAGGTGAGTAAAAAACAATGGGCTTTTTTGGGGGGGGAGGGGAAGGGGTGAGGCTGGGAGGAGTGAAGAGTTTTAAACCACTAAAGCTTGAAATGTGGATAATTACTATTTTTAAATGGCATTCAGTCAGAATGTCAGCTGTACTCAAACTGCGGCTCAGAAGGGGAAAAATTTTTTTTGGATTAGTTTATTTCCTCATTGAGGTGTATTTTAAGCTGCACGAGTTTTGTCCTCTGAGTTCTGATTATGCTAGTGTGCTCAGAGTTCACACAAAAACCCAAGTCACCCTGGAAACCTACAACTAGATGAGAACCTAGAGGTGTCTCCTTATTTGGTTTCATTAGCTCTGTACAATTTAAGACGTTTCATGTATTAAGAGTCCTCCTGTGAAAGTGCATCCTGAATCAGCTGGGACATTAAAAACCTTTCTTCCTTTGTTTGCTAAACCAGCAACCAGAAGTGGAATTCCACCTCCAGTGACAGCCCTATTGAGGGAAATTAGTGTCTGATCCCTGGGTAGTCAGGAGCTACGTTTGGTCAAACCTGGTTTTCCATTTTTAGGTAGAGCGGCTTTCTACTTGATGGTAAATCCTGGAAGTTGCTATTGTTTAGTTAACTGTTGTGTGACTCATAGGTAAGCAAGTAGCCTGTTCTTTCAGGATGCTGATTTGTGTACTGTATTATAGCTGGCTTGGGTTCTGTACTGCGATCTCCTTTGTCTGGACTATGATGGGAACATTTTGGACGCCTGCACGTTTGCTTTGTTAGCTGCTTTAAAAAATGGTAAGAAGCTTAAGCGGTAGTCTTTATACTAATGGATCAGATTTTGTGTGTGTATGTGTGTGAAAGAAACTTTGTATTACATTTGGCTCAAACTATAAGGACTTTGAGAAAATTTAGCTATCATTCAAGTCTGTTTACAGATTAATCAACATGGTATTAATGCAACTTTCCAAATGTACTTAGCAGTTTTGTGTTTAAATGAGTCCCCCATTGAGTTGCTCCATTGTTAGACCTACCTACTGGGTTACAACTTCAGCCCTCTCTGGGGTGGGGGAGCGCTGTGATGACGGCTGGGTGGTTGGGGAAGATTCTACAAGTAGTACCTGAGTTCTTTGCCTTATGTAATGTTACTTTAAAAAGTGGGTTTTTATTTTAAGGCCACAGGTATCCTCTAATAATAAATTTTCTTAATAGGGCAACTAATGTGACTGATGGGTTATGGTTAACAGTGACTGATGCATGCTCCCCTATTGCTGAAATGTAGTTGGGGAACATGGGAGGTCCAGACACTGAGCTTATGCACTAACCTGGTTCAAACCCATCCAGCCACTCTGCACAAGAATGAACTGCTTGTCAAGTGTACCCAAGAAAAGCCCATGGAGCAGTTTTCCCCTATAACAGGTGGTCCCTGAGCTGGCATCGCCTCTGGCACAGGGGTTGGTCTTAGGGGACTAATGGAGTGAGAAAAGCAAGGACGCAACTTGGAGTCCTGGCTCTACTGTCTATTTCTCATCGGTAAAATGGAGTAATAACTTACTTTATGAGAGAGAATGTTGATGACTAAATTCACCAGCTCAGTAAAAATGCTTTTTTAAGAGTACCTGGGATATAGAAAATAGTTGACTCTATTACCCATTAATAACTCATTTTGAGTTCTTCAGTTTCTAAAAGAGAACAGGTTTTAAGGCAGGGACTTCACATGATGTTTGGGGAAACTGTTCACATTTACTGTTTTCTTTATTCTAAGATTTTTTTGGTTTTGTTTTAGATGATTATTTCTGGGTGTCTCACTTGTCCCAGTGGGAGACTGACCAATGTATGTTCTACATTTGTGTGTCTGCCCCTTTCTAGTACAGCTGCCGGAAGTCACCATAAGTGAAGAAACTGCCTTAGCCAAAGTTAATTTAAAGAAGAGGAGCCATTTAAATATTAGACATTATCCAGTTGCAACTTCCTTTGCCATATTTGATGAGTAAGTTAATGAAATGTTTGGTCCTAACATGAAGAATCTCAGGTGTTTATTATCTTTTCTGATTTCCTGGCAGTTTTCTTTTAGTTCTTGTATGTTTTCAGAACTTAAGCTGAAACTGAGGCATTTTAGTATTAACATTTTTTTCATCCATAGAATGATTCATTTCTTTTCCTTTCTAAATAGCACTTTACTTATAGTTGACCCAACTGGAGAAGAGGAACATCTGGCCACCGGAGCCTTAACAATAGTGATGGATGAGGAGGGCAAACTGTGCAGTCTGCACAAACCAGGTACGTCCCGTTCTCTCCATGGCAGCCCTAAGTGTACTAGTTAAAACTGAGCAGCTTTTCTTAGGGAGGACCAAGTGGAACACGGGATGTGCCATTGTTCACACCTAGTTTCCTTTGCTCCCTCACATCCCTTACACGTCTTAAAAACAAGACCTTGCATTCTCAACAAGCCCCCTCTAACTTTGATACTGTTAGCCTTAAGACAATACCAGTGCTCTAGATTGTTCATTTTGCAGAATAACTCGCCCAGCATTGATCTTTTTACAAAGGTAGATAACTAAGAGGCTAAGTGTTGGTTCGATTAATTACCTTTGCAGGTGGGAGTGGACTGACTGGCACTAAACTGCAGGACTGCCTGAGCCGAGCAGTTACAAGACACAAAGAAGTGAAAAAACTGATGGATGAAGTAATTCAGAGTATGAAACCCAAGTAAACCACATCTTCCACACGTCTTGTAGAAATGGGATCTGTTAGCACTGTGCACCAGCCTTTGCATTCAGTATCAAACCACATTCTTGATGCTCCTTGTCTTCCGTAGGTCAGTCACGTGCAGGAAAACCATTTTTTTGAAAGGCAATGACTTAGGGAAAACCACCCTAGGTTCATTAAATCATTTCCCTGTTTATTTAAAAATCATAGGGTTGTGCTTCTATATAAAGTTTGTACATCTAGCAATGTAAAATACCAACATGTTAAAAAAAAACAAACCCAAAACCAAATGAAGTAAAAACTCAAAATACTTTTGATTCAATGCTCTTTTCAAAGAGGAAAAAAATAAATAATGCGAGACTCAGAATTTTGGAGTGGTTGGCGTGCCTCTCTTCATTTTACTTTCTGACTGGCTGCCGGTATGCCGATGTCGATGGAGCTGAGCCGTCTGTGCCGCCGCCATAGCCATTTGATGCTGCAAGAATCGCAACTGCTGCCAAGAGGAGGGGAGAGAAGCTACATTACATGTGGCCACATAGGGGAAGGTGCTTTTCCCGAGAGTGCCGAATCAAAGAGGGGAAGAGCCCCGCGGTAACAAGGGCAGTTGCACCACACGGAGGGAGACACCGTCAAACGGCACGAGTGGCACAGAAGCCTGCTAAGGGCTTTGTGTTCCCTGGCCCCAGTTCTCTAAGGCAGTAACTCAGCAACTTCAGTAACCATTCTGTGGTGTGATTCATGGCATCTTGAAACTACTCTGGATATCTGTAAGACAGTCATCGATAATGTGCTAATTTCATTTCCAAAAGTAAGTGAAGATAACATTATTCTAAATGTGCTGTTTACAAATAGGAACACTGGAATACTTGCCATGTTCTGCAGTCCAATTATTAAGAGGTAGACAGTTGGCACTTAGAGCTGTCTTCAAAATATATTGGAAACGAGAAAAACTGATTTGGTAATGTGCCACAAGTACTTCAAGACAGATTTTGCAGGAGAAAGAGAATATGGCATAAATCGTAAGAGATACTCTGCTCCAACTGACCAGTTAAAATGTCAGACTTTTAAATGAAATATGCGAAACTATCAGTTTACAGCTTAGTCTTAAAAATCAGTAAAACAAAAAGCAAAGTGTGAGGGGGACCTTAAAAGTTTGTGGGAAAGTTCCATGATCTCTTAATTCCATTCCCTCCCACAAACTTTTTGGTGAAACCCCTCATATACTGAGGAACTTGAGCCAAATCTGCTATCTTTAAAACAGTGTATGAGAGTGAAGTTGCTGGATTACTTGTATCTGCTGCTGCTGCTGGTGAAAGGCAGAGGAGAGCTGGAATCTCTGCTGAGGGAGGCTTTGCTCAGGTCTGTCCTCGGCAGAGCCAAGCTGAGACAACACTACAGAGAGGAGAAGGGGAAAGCAGGCCAGTCAGAAAGTCTGAAGGCTGTCAGGGTTAGAAAAGGACAACACAGAAAAATGAAACAGAAAAGTATGATATGTACTAAATCACAGACATTTCAGAGTTAATTTAGTACAGTCTTGTTAGTTGAATATCAATGATTACAGAACTCCTTGGACGGGGGAAAGGCAGAGAGCTCACATGTCCCAAAGCATGGTATCCCTCTCTTCTTGTGCCAGTAGAATGTGATGTTAGTGCTGCCTTGTCTTCAGTGAAATCAAACGACAAAAAGACACTGGTGGTAATCCAAACTACCACAAGGACAAACGGGTAAACCTGAATGCCGATGGGTGTGAGACCATGAGTGCACTTTCCAGCTGAGTGGGACTATATTTTAGAGATCACAAAACAAGGCCGAGATCGTCTGGGAGACTTGTCACCCACCCAAGTTAGTTGCATGTCTAGACCTAGAAATACTCTCATTTTTCAGCTGTAAAGCTCTGTATGCTAAATTATAGGAGGGTAAATAAAGAGTATTTAACTATAAAAATCATAATTAAAAATATCAGTGGGAAGCTACTCTTTCACAACAGTCTCCATCTAGCTCCATACACTGCTGAAGGCAGTGTTTGTCTCTAACGTTACCACCTATTTGTATGCCATGTCACATGGCAACTTTGGCACCCTTTGTGGATGTAACTATTGTGAATTGGGTGAAATTTTGACATGGCAGACCAGTTTCCTATTAAAAAATTCACATTCATAAAAAGCATGCCACTAATCCCATGCCCCATCTATGTGTTCCCAGTTTCCATTGTGCACCCTTCAGAATTTTGTCGGGTTAAATGCTGTCCTCAGTTGGCTAATTCTTTTAGGTGTGCTTGACTTCCCCTTATGGACCTATGTTACTGTCTGGCTGGAAGCAGCCATGGAGGTGAGTGCATTTCTAGACCTCAAGGGCGGACTTTGCCCTTGAGTCAGTGCTGTAGTGCACATGCACGTAAGAGACCTGTGGTGCTGTCGATTAGTGTTGAACTTTTAACCACAAGGTAAGAGAATCCTATCCACTGCTGCTCTGTGGGACAAATATGAAGTGGCCTCAATCTAGAGCTTTATTGTCTTGGAAACTCTACAGAGGGTTGCTATAAGTCATACTCTACTTGAGGGTAGTGCAGTTTTAGTTATTGTTAGGCTGAAATTCAGCCACTGCTAAGTTCCATTCCAGGCCCAAAGTGACCAAGGACCATATGTGCTGGGGGTTCCTTCAGGCTACTCAGCCAGCAGGTCTGGTCTCCTCCATGATTTCTCTTTCTCTATTCAAGGTCTTCTGATCGGATTCCTTTTAGAGCTAGTTTTTCTTGTCTCCAGAGTCCTGGAGACCGATGGACACTGGGTGTTTCTGTATTCAATTTTCATGATTCTGCTTTCCTCCAGAGACCAATACTGGCACACTCCATTTGTGACTTATGAAAGATAAGTGGGCTGTTAGGCTACCTTGGCTTTGATGGCCTCTAACCTCCTGTGCCTCCAGGACTCATTCTCCTAATGTACTTGGTTATATGGAGCAAGTCTCATTAACTCGTGCTACCACATCCATAATAGAGATACTGTAAAACCAAAGCCAAATTCACTGTCAAGTTGGTTCTCATTCATGATGACTCTACAGGTTAGAGCAGTGGCTCTTAACCGCTGAGTCGCGACTCTTTTGGGGGTGGGGTTGAACAACCTTTTCCCAGGGGTCATCTGATTCATAACAGCAGCAAAACTACAGTTATGAAGTAGCAACGAAAATAATTTTATGGTTGGGGGGTCACTACAACATGAGGACTATATTAAAGGGTTGCAGCATTAGGAAGGTTGAGAACCACTGGGAGTATAACTGCCCCTGTGGGTTTCTGAGATTCTAGCTTTACTGGAGTAGAAAGCTACCTCTTTCTCCCTCAGAGTGGCTGGTAGTTTTGAGCAGCTGACTTTGTGGGTAGTAGCCCAATGCATGACTATGCAACCAGGGCTCTGAATGCAGTAACGACAGATTCAAATACTCCAACTACACGTGCATGTGGACGCAGCTGTATACCCTTTGCCTTTGACCTGCTACTCACAGATGTCTCTATTGCAGGACTGTTTCTGTAATAGTGTCTCCCTGTGCTGTTTTACTCTTGAACTTCCCCCATACCTCTATCCTTTGCCAGCCCTCTCATTGTCACCATGCTCCCTTCACCTGAGTTTGTAGAACCCACTAGACTTCTGCTCTATGCAAACGTTCTACAATTATATTATCCCCCCTTCATTACACATTTGTGCCTCTGGTTCCCTATGTCCAGTCTTGTCTGTTTTACTTAGAATACTTCTCTATATACATTGGCACCTGGTGGCACTGTCATGTACATGAATTTCTAATGGTAAATGTTCACAAGCATGTGTGTGTTGGCTTAATTATCTTGGGGAAAGTACTTATGCTTTCTGCCCATTTTTAAATTGGTAGTCTTTTTCTTGTTGAGCTTTTCTATATATTTTAGAGATTAGAGCCTTCTCTGATAATTCCATTAAGTTTTACATCCTGGAAGGGCTCACATCTATGCCTTTTCAATGCTCTTTGAGTTTGGGGTACAGAAGAAGTAAGTCTCTAGGGGCAAGTTCAGGTCTGTAGGGTGGATCAAGTAAGCTTTCTTTCCTAAGGAAATTCTTGTAGGACAGCTCTTGCTACTCTCAAATGAGAAATCCATTACATGATGGAAAACAACTCCTTAGCACATAAGCTCCCACAATCATCTTATAGCTTTCACAAGTATTTATCAAGACTATCCTTTTAAAATCTCTTCTAATATATATATATCACTAAAACCCCCAGAGCTGACTTGAATTTAACTGGCCCAAGCTTATCTTCTTGGAAACTACCATTTTGATCGGACCTTTTTGGGGGTGGATATAGCCTAATAGGATGAAGACAAGTGTATTACTGGGAAAACGCGTCTATAGCCATCCACTGACTGCACAGAGAGATTTAAACATCTTTTGTTGAGAATAAATCCGACAGACATGAACTGAAACTCTGGTAGCAATACTTTTTGACTTACCCTGGTACTAAGCCATTTTGAATAATTTATAACTCAGGTGGTAGAGGTGTACAATTGCAGATTTCCACTTGAAAGTTCAGAACCTCTATATCATCGGAATTACTTATTTATAAAACAAAGATGGATAATTCTGCTAATTAAAGGGCTTCTGGATTCAGAAACTGAATTGTAGGAATCTAAAGAGATACCTTATTAATTCTACAGTGGTAAAACTTTGAGATGTTTGGTCACTCATTCAATCCTCAAACTCCACTACAGCTACCTTACGTGTGTGGGTTTGTTTCATTATTACCTTCCAGAAGCTGTGCGAGTCATTTAGTTATTCTAATGACAAGAGTGGCTGTCAGATGTTAGAGTATTAACCATTAAGATTTATTTCAAATTACATGCTACCAGAGTAAGTGATCTAAAACAATGCAGTCTCAATAAACCTAGAAATCCAGGTTATTAAAACAGCGGCACCTTCCGGGGGTACGTGGGAGAAGGGGAGGTGGGTGGGGGGGGGGGGGAAGGAAGTGGTGTTAACAAACCCAGGGACAAGGGAACAAGTTTCCAAATCAGTGGTGAGGAGGGTGTAGGAAGCCTGGTAGGGTGTGACCAATGGTAATGTAACCAAGAGGAATGGAATTACTGAAAACCAAATGAAGGCTGAACATGATAGTGGGACAACAGGAAAGTAAAAGGAAATGAAGGAGCTAGGAGGCAAAGGGTCTAAATAAAGGCATGTACATATGTGAACATATTTATATATGATGATGGGGAAATAGACCTCCACTCAAGTACTCCCTCAATGAAAGAATACTTTGTTTTATTAAACTGGCATTTCATGATGCTCACTTTCCTGACACAATCGCTGAAGACAAAGCAGGTGCATAAGTAAATGTGAAGAAATCTGATGGTGCCCGGCTATCAAAAGATACAGTGTCTGGGGTCTTAAAGGCTTGTAGGTAATCAAGCGGCCATCTATCTCAGAGGCAACCAAGCCCGCATGGAAAAAGCACACCAGCCTGTGTGATCATGAGGTGTCGAAGGGATCAGGTATCAGGCATCATCAGAACAAAAAATCCTATCATTGTGAATAAGGGGGATTGTGGAGTGGAGACCCAAAGCCCATCTGTACGCAATTGGACATCCCTTTACCGTAGGGTCGCAGGGAGGAGACTAGCCAGTTGGGTGCAGTATAGCAATGATGAAACATACAACTTTCCTCTAGTTCCTAAATGCTTCCTGCCCCCACTATCATGATTCCAGTTCTACCTTACAAATCTGGCTAGACCAGAGGATGTACACTGGTACAGATAGGAACTGGAAACACAAGGAATACAGGGCGGATGATCCCTTCAGGACCAGTCGTGAGAGTGGTGATACCAGGAGGGTGGGGTAGAAAGGGGGAACCAGTTACAAGGATCTACACATATAACCTTCTTGCTGGGGGACGGACAACAGGAAAGTGAGTGAAGGGAGATGTTGGACAGTATAAGATATGACAAAAAAAAATAGAAATTATCAAGGGTTCATGAGGGAGGTCAGAGCAGGAATGGAGGGGAAAAATGAGCTGATGCCAGGGGTTTAAGGAGAGCAAATGGTTTGAGAATGATGAGGGTAATGAATGTACAAATGTGCTTTTCACAATTGATGTATATAAGAATTGTGATAAGAGTTGTATGAGCCCCTAATAAAATCATAAATAATAAAACAAAAAACCCAAACAAAAAAAAAAACCCCTCCTCTTTAGAGGAGACAATGAAGTGTAAAGAAACAAACCCACAAGGGAAAAAAAACAGCTGCACAGGAAAAGAAACAGATTTGGGTGGACTCCTAGAAAGCTGGATAATTTTGTAATATTTTGCCAATAAACTAACACGAGGAAAGGCTCAATGTACTGTTAATAAATGTAAGCCAAAGCTTATTTAATTAATCAACAGCGAAGGAAATTAATGAAAAACAAAACCTCAGAGGGGCATGGAGTCCATTAATCAAAAATAACAGTTGATAAACTAAAGACTACTTTTTTCTAGTTATTATTTACAAGGGAAGGTATAGAAATAATAACAGTGGCAAGATCATACATGAATACTTTTAGCAAATTCAGCAATATGATGCTATGAAGATACCTACCAGCTGCCTGGGACTGCATAAAACTCCCTACTCCAGTAAGGTTAATAACAGCTGCTTGTTGAGCAGATAAGGCCTGTTCTTGACTGGCTGAACCTTGTTCAGAACCCTGAACAGAAAAACAATAAATAAATGACTGACACAAGCAGAAGAAACAAGTTTGAGTCGGTGAAAGAAATCTGGATTTCTTTTTCTCTTATGAGAAATTGGAATATCAACATAATGGACAACCTCCCCGCCCTCTTGATTTTTGCTTTTGTTGCTGGTCTGACTTAGGTGACCCCAGGCATTACAGAGCAGCACTGCTGCCATAAGCTTGTTGTTTTTACTGTAGTTGTTCATTCTGGAAGCAGGTGGCCAGGCTTGTTTCTCCCATGGCTCTGCTGTGTGAGTTCCAAGTACCAACCTTTTGTGACTTATAACACAGATAACAACAAATAAAATACATCTGAAGTACCCCCAAAGACTCAAGAATAGATTTATGGGCATTCCTAAAAAGCAAGAAAATAGAGCTTAAGTTTTTCAGAATTGATTCTACATTGGGTTACTAGGTGGTGTTCGATGGATAATTCCTAAGACTTGTCTAGATTTTCTTTAAATTAAACTTCTGGAATCTCAAAACAGCCTTTGCTACGTGGCACTGGCACTCCTGGCAGCACACAGGTTGAGAAAGAAAAGACAGATGGCTTGTGAAGGAGAAAAGACAACTTGTCTTTACTATATATGACATGAGTGTGTGTGAAGAAATATGACTTTAGTGTGAATGCAGGACCTAAGATCAATGTGCACAATTTAGTTCTTAACACTAGCAACGAATATGTAGAAACCAAGATTGTAAACACTGCTATTTACAATTTCTAAACAAAAAAATCAAGACAGATAAAAATCTAACAGAACACATACGAGTTGTATGTTAAAACTAAAAAAGGCCATACATTCATGGAGAGTTTGACATTCATGGAACTGGAAGGCTCAATACTATCAAGAAGTGAATTACTACAAAGCTGAACTTAATTGTGTTAAGAACACATGAAAATGAAGCATATATATATATATGAATGACTTAAAATGTATGCAGAAATATAATGGGGCTACAGTAGATACACAATTTTGAAGAAAGTAGGAAGAACCGCTATCTGATGTTAAGATTTGTTAATCAAAACAGTATGGTATTTGTAAAGGGATAGACACTTAAGATCAATGTAACAAAATAGAGATCACAGAAAGTAAACTTATACACCAATAACCAAATTATTTTTCAAAGATACTAAACTAATTCAGTAGTGGAAGTACAAGTTTTCAACCAATGGTGCTGGTAGAAATGACCATTCAGAGCCAAAAAAAAAAAAAAAAATCTTCCTGCCCCTGTGGGTTTAACTCTTCATGGGAGAAGTTGGTGGTTTCAAACTGCAGCCCATCAGGGCTCTTTACAATAGAGGTTTTATAAAACACAAAAAACACAAAGCAAAAACAACAAAAAAAATAAAGCAACAAAAGAACAGTTTACAAATATTCTCCCCACCCAAAATACATATAGCAAAAAAAGTGGGAAGACATGACCACAAATGCAAATATCTACTCCTCATAGAAGGGATATGTGAGACACTTGAATCACAAATAGTAATATTCAAAAATATGTAAGAGAATGATGGAAGAAAGTCTACTATACTAGCATTAATATAAAAGAAGACAATGGGAATGTTATTAATATGATAAACAGGATCAATTAGTCAAGAGACTATACCAATCCTAAATTTGTACAAAACAACTATTTATTGTTACGTGCGGTCGTGTGAGGTCCCATGCACAGTGAAATACTGCTCGGTCCCACTATATTCTCAACATGGTCATCTTTGAGCCTATGGGTGCAGCACTGTCAATGCATCTCCTCAATGGTTTTCCTCTTTTTTTGTGTGTGGCTGATCTCTTACTTTATTAATAGAGTTTTAAAATATACAATGAAAAAACTACCAGAAAATGAGAAATCGAAATTGCCACAAATTTTGGTTCTAGAGTCTAACTTCTTTAGTAACTTATAATGTCAAAAAGCAATCATTAAGGATACAAATTTGAATAATGCAATCCAACAATTTGCTCTTTGTTAGAACACTCTTAACTGCAGAATACACATTCTTGCCAAGTTCATATGGAACACTCACCAAGATCTGCTGGACTGTAAGATAAACCTCAACAAGCTTTTAAGCAATGGAAGCATGAAAGCCACAATGGAATTATACTAAGAATCAATCATTGAAAGATATTTTGGAATACCTCAGTCTATCTGAAAATTAAATTTCCTCAGTATCTGAAAATTTAACTTTTATAAAAAAATTGTAGGCATCTAAATAAATTTACAAGGGATATTATAAAGTCCCTTCAATTGAATGAAAATGAAAGACCATATGGATGTTTTATGCTGCACTGAGGTTGAGGGAAATTTTTAATATTAAAGGTTTAAGTTTAGAAAAAGTTTCACCTCAATAATTGAATATTCTACTTTAAGAAACTAGAAAGACATTAAAACTATAATACAGAAAACAAAACCAAAATAACTTTCCAGAAATAACCTACTGCCGTGGAGTCAATTCCAACTCGGAGCAGTCCTGTAGGACCGCGCAGAAATGCCCGAGAGTTTCTGAGAATGCAGAGGTGTTTCATTTTTCTCTCACAAAGTGGTGCTTGGTTTGAACTGCTGACCTTTAGGTTGGCAGCCCAACGCGTAACATTATATGCCATCAGGGCCTAAAATCTATGAATTTCAGGAGCCTAAAGGCAAGATCAATTCTGAGAGTTACCTTCAGGAAAATTTTATAAAGCATAAGGGCAAATATTGACGATCTTCAGGCAAAATAATTAACTTGCAAGAAAATTCAACTAGCTTTACACTTTTCAAACAGACACAAAGCTGGACAAAACCGTGCAGTTCCAATTAATTTGAAGAAAAAAAGTACGATCTAAGGAATTTATATCCAGCTAAGCAATCTTTCATGTGCTCATGGTAAAAGCAGTTTTGGTCATGGCACTCTTCCTGAGCAAGCTTCAAGGGCAAGCATTACCCAACCCAGAACTGCTTGGGGAAGCCTGGATAAAGGGACTGACAGTGAACATTTTATATTTCACATGAGCTGAGAGAAATTCTGGAGTTGAGCCCAAAGGCAATATTATTTTAGAGTTTCCCAAGTGATTTCCAAAATTCAGCCAAGGTCAGAATTCCTCTTACTTTAATAGCTCGACTCTTAACAAGAAACGCCAAACAATCCAATTAAATAGTTAGCAGAGGACAAGAGCAGACAGTTCACCCAAGACCTCCACAACAAAGAAGAAATGCACATGATTAGGTACTTGAGTGACGCAAATAAAAATGAGATACCACTTTACCAAAGCATTAGTATCAGCCCCCGCCCACCCTTCCCCCCCAAAACCAGAAAACACCAAATGCAGCAAGGATGCAGAGAATGTAACCCTCCTGTACTGTAATGTGGCATCACCACTATGTAAAGTGGTAGAGTGCTTCTTTAAGTACTTGGGAATAGAAATATCAAATGATCTAGCAATCCCACTACTTGGTACAAAGGCTAAATGCTCCCTGGTGGAAAAACAGATTACTACACTTCGGTCAGATAGACCAAGGAATATTCTGCAACATCAAAGACTAACAGTTAAGTTGTGAAATACTTCATAACATGGATGATCTCGGAGCACCATCACACTTGGTGAAATTAACCAATCAATTACAAAATGATAAATTTATGAAACCACTATTATAAAGCATCAAGCAAAGGTTTTCACACTAAGGGTAGATATGTGTTAACTTGGGCGAAGGGGAAGATAACTGCCAACAAAAGGAAGTAGACAAAAATGGTGGAGTCAGGGTAAGACATTGTGAGGGTGGCAATAGTTAAAGGCAATAAAGGCAAGTATGTTGTATACCCAATCCTGCAAGTGCTGAGCTACAAGCTACTTAGACAGACATGCAAACTGATCAGGTGTAGAAAGGAGAGTGGGAATAGATCCACAAATATATAGACTTGACAAAGGACATTTGTATATTTGTTCTGTATATACCCATGAATGTGGCAGGGTCGGGTATCCATGAGGCAAAGATAGGAATACTTATTAGACATAACCTAACAACTTTGAGGGAATGAGCCACTGTGCTTGGAAGCTCAGGACCACAGTTTTTTTTTTTTTAGATGACAAGATACACAACTCACATGGACAATGTCAAAAACTCCTAGAAATCAGCACTAAACACACAAACAAAAAGGCAACTCAATACAAAAATTGGCGAAGGTTACTAATGTTAGGTATTCCAACAATCCCGTAAATACAAGAAGAGATGCTCAAATTCAAAAATCAGGAAAATGTACATTAAAACCTGCTAACCTACTGAAAACCAAATCTACCGGCCTCAAGTTGAGTCTGACTCATAGTCCCCTTATACAGGGTTTCTGAGGTTATAAATCTTCACTGGGCATGTAGCCTCAACTTTCAGTGACAGGCTGCTG
Organism: Tenrec ecaudatus; assembly: GCF_050624435.1. Classification (NCBI taxonomy): domain Eukaryota; kingdom Metazoa; phylum Chordata; class Mammalia; order Afrosoricida; family Tenrecidae; genus Tenrec; species Tenrec ecaudatus. The sequence goes on along the minus strand of NC_134540.1, from coordinate 17,435,536 downwards.
GTGGATATGAACTGCCCAGCTGGTGCTCAGCAGTCCAAGTCATCCCCAAGAGCGCCAGCCACCAGGGCTCTTTAGACAGCCACTAAACTCAAAACCAAGGCACTGCCATTGAGGGTATTCAACTTACAGTGACCCTATAGGAAACGGAAGAACTGCCCCTGTGGGCTTCTGAGGTTGTAGATCTTTTTCTTTTTTTTTTAAAAAAACATTTTATTAGGGGCTAACAACTCTTATCACAATCCATACATATACATACATCAATTGTATAAAGCACATCTGTACATTCTTTGCCCTAATCATTTTCTTTTTTTACATTTTATTAGGGGCTCATACAACTCTCATCACAATCCACACATATACATACATCATACAACTCTTATCACAATCCACACATATACATACATCAATTGTATAAAGCACATCCGTACATTCTTTGCCCTAATCATTCTCAAAGCATTTGCTCTCCACTTAAGCCCTCTGCATCAGGTCCTCTTTTTTCCCCCCCCCTCCCGCTCCCCCTTCCCTCATGAGCCCTTGATAATCCACAGATTGTTATTTTGTCCTGTCTTGCCCTACCCAGAGTCTCCCTTCCCCCACTTCTCTGCTGTCCATCTCCCAGGGAGGAGGTCACATGTGGATCCTTGTAATCAGTTCCCCCTTTCCAACCCACTCACCCTCCACTCTCCCAGCATCGCCCCTCACACCCCTGGTCCTGAAGGTATCGTCCACCCTGGGTTCCCTGTGCCTCCAGCTCCCATATGCACCAGTATACAACCTCTGCCTTATCCAGTCCTGCAAGGGAGAATTCGGATCATGGTAGTTGGGGGGAGGAAGCATCCAGGATCTGGGGGAAAGCTGTGTTCTTCATTGGTACTACATTGCACCCTGACTGACCCATCTCCTCTCTTAAACCCCTCTATGAGGGGATCTCCAGTGGCAGGACCAGTTTTAAAGGGACACCTGTGTCCAGTGGCCCAGCACAGTTTGCAAAGACAATACTTGGGTAAGTAGTATAAGTGGGGTCTTAAAAATCTTGTGAGTGTGACACATGGCATTCAGGTCAGATAAATCCCTTCGGAACAGAAATGAGAGTAGCGATACCAGGAGGGTAAGGGAAAGGAGGGGGGAGGAGGGGAGAACTGATCACAATGATTGACACATAATCTCCTACCCTATGGGGATGAACAACAGAAACCACAAGGGAAGGGAGACAGTAGTTGGTGTAAGATATGAAATTAATAATAATAATTTATAATTTATCAAGGGGTCATGAGGGTGGGGATAAAAGAGCTGATATCAAGGGTTCAAATAGGAAGTAAATGCTTAGAAAATAATGATGACAACATATGTACAAACATGCTTGATACAAGTGATGCATGGGTTGTTAAAAGAGTTGTAAGAGCCCCCAATAAAATGATCTTTTTAAAAAATGTAAAGCTGTATAGGAACAATTAATCCAACAAACTAAAAGATCTCAGAAACAGCAATGTCTATAATCCTGAGGCCAGAACTACCACCAACTGCTCTGCAAAGGATCAAACTACTAACTCCTGCATTGAGTGAGGTAAAAATGTGGAACGAAATCCCCCAAACTATAGAGCCCTCAGAGATCCTTCAGGTCATAAGCAACACACCCTGTGATAAAATAATCCACCCTCAAGATCAGCAGTGCAGTATCTAACCAAGCTCAGAGTTCAGAAAGGAGGAAGAATGGAAACAGGGAGACAGTGGATCAGGGGTGGTACACTGAGGGGCTGGCAGTAGATGAGTTGAAACAAAGTGTGTACAAGCAGTTGAATGTGAAGCTGGTGATCTACTCTGTAAACCTTCACTCAATTCACAAAAAGGTTTTTTTTTAATTTTTAAAAAGGCTAACAACAAAAAAGGTTAATGTTAAATATATAAAAGCATTTGAATAAGCTTGAAAAGTTAATAAAAACATGACACATTCTGGTACAGAACAACAAAAGGTGGAAAGCATTTACCTGTTCCCCTGGTTGGTGAGGACTAGGTGTGGGCTGCTGAGGTGGTGGTTGTGGTGTAAACTGAGAGAGCTGCTGCTGTTGTTGTTGCTGCAGAGTGTTAAAGATGAGTGAGCCACCAGGAAGCTAGTAAGGGGTTTAAAGAAAAAATAATTAGCCCAAACCATATTCTTTCATATGAAATGAAATTTCCTGATTCCACAAATCTGTTTGGAATATATTCTGTGTAGGAGACCCTGGCGGTGGTAACCTTAACAAGCTTAGCTCCGAGCCAGAAGGCTGGTGCTGGGAACTTACGTAGACATCCCAAAAAAAAGTTCTCACTGTCTTCATATTCATGGACCCTTATAATGGAAATGTCTCTGTTCTTCTAAGAACCTTTAGTACTCTTAATATAAATGAGGTCTCCATGTTTCTTTGGTATTTTGATCCTATGTGCTAGACATTGTTCAAGGCACCGAGGAAACTGATCAACAATCAAAATCTCTGACCTTAAAAAAAAATACCCTACCCCCCACCCTTGTCCAGGTATGAAGTGCTCAGTGGATTGCCAAAGAGGTCAGTGGTTTGAATCTACTAGCTACTCTGTCCTACAGGGTCACCAAGAATCAGAATTGTTATCATAGCAGTGATTGGGTTCTTAAAACAAAACAAAAAAAACCTCATACAACTTTGGAAAGACAGTTTTTAAAGTGCTGTGCCTTTAGTCTGTTAAATCACTTAATACTCTTAAGCACCAATCTCATGGCTTCAATATGTAGCTTTCTAAATTTACAGAGTAGTTTTATTTAACTGTACTCATGTATCAGTCCATTAAATGTATTAGAAATGATAAACAAAGAGCTAATGGCAATCAGAAATATCTATTAATAAAATTCAACTCCAAAATTTGTTCTGTATTTTCCACAAAACAGAAATGCATGTATTTTTATTTAACACAGTGAGGAAAACAAAGGCTGAAGAGAAAATATATTAGATATCCATTATTTCTATAGAGAACTGCTTGGTTTGTCATTCTAAACCTAAAGTAATTCAAATTGAAAAAAAAAAAAGGAGGAAGCATCCAGGCATCTAGAAAGTTTTAGTTTAAAAGTCAAAACTATGGTTTTCCAGATGCATCACACTTCATGGGATTCGGTTGATTTATTTAAGGGTCGAGGGTGATCGTGCTTTCCAGTTAATTGGTTTAATATAATTGTCAGCATTTCTGTTCCAACTCCTAGTTGACGATGTAGGACCTGGGGTCCTAACAGCTTACAAAGTTATCCCCAAGTGTAACATTTGTAATTGCCTCAATGAACAAAGGCTTCCATGAAGACCAGAAGAACAGCATGGTGTCTAGCCACTATTTCTGAATGCTTCAATCAATGATTCTACAGGAGTCTGATAAAAAAGGAGAAAAAAATTGTAAAACCATTATCATGAAATCCAGTCTCTCTGGAGCCACTGAGATTGGATAAATCCTCAAACTATTGCCTTGAGATAACCTTTACCTATGAAGTCATAAACCAAAAACATTCCCTGAAGCTTCCTTGACAGGAAAACAACCATCTATCTAGCTGAGCTAGTCAAGAATGTGGGCGGTAAACATTGTGAGCTTTTAAAGAAAACACTGTGTACAATGGAACTCTTACCAGCAACTCAAAATGTTCGAAGTTTTACAACCAGAGAAAGAAGAAATCGGAACAGGAAGAAGAATGGCTGCACACTGAGGAATATAATCAGTGTCACTATATTACACCTATATAGATTGTTGGTCTCGTGTGTATGTTGCTGTGTTTGTATATTCTACAATTTAAAAAATGGTTTATCCATTTTACTTGCATGGACTTAGGCTAAGGTGACCAGCCGTTCCGATTTTTAACAATTTTTCCCGCGTCCCTCAGCATTTTAAAAATGTCCCAATTTTTGGAAAGAATGCATGACAAGCTAGGGTATACGGTTTTTGGCTGCCATGTGGCTATTTCACCAGGAAATGAGTTTTATCAATGGTGTCCTGCTTTACCAATGTTAACATCTGGTGACCTTAACTTAGGCCCTTAAGAGAACATACAAGCAAATGACAAATACAGGACTCATCAGAGGTCTGTGTGACGGGAAAAGCAGCTGTTCTTTGTTGCTATCTACAGCTGGCACAGTACCAAAGGATCCCGGGAGACACTCTATCCTACCCAGTAGGTCCCCAGCGGGAACAACTGGAGATCTGCTCCTGCAAGATTATAGCTTATTTGCTAACCCTACGGGAGCTCTGCTTGGTCTCACAGGGCTGCTGTAGTAGAAATGGGCTCAGTGGTGGCTAACAGCAGCACCAACAGCAGTTCACCATCAGATGAATATGGACATAAGCACAGTCTGAAACTGCCTTCCTCCATCTGTTAAATAATATGAATAGTAGCAAAATTTATTGAACTGAATCCTTATTATCATAAGGATTGTTATAATAATTTGCAATGCTGTAATAAAATTCTGAGAAAAACTCTTTAATATGCAGGAAAATAACCTGAATAAACCAATGTGATCCAGTCTTGTCTGTAGACAAGTAGATTGTCCTGCAATCACAGTCTGCAAATGCTGATACAGTTTGCAGGTTATCTCCCGAAATTCTGCCCTAACCTCACTTTCCCAGTTTTGCTATCCTGGGCTACCAATTAGTGTTATTGTCATTTCCTACCATTTCATAGTCATGCTACTTCTTGTCTACAGATTTTTATTTCATGTCCTTTCTACGCTACCTGTAGTAGATGATTCCATCCATTTATTAAACTAGTACCTTAATACCATATTTCATCTTTAAATGAACGAACTTAGAGAACAATACTTGGACAGCTACAGGTTCACAGTGTATACTAAATTCTCTCTGTTCGATCTTCTTTATGAATGCACTCATACTAACATGTTTACATGTGCTGGTAAAGGAAAGGCAGGTAGTGTGAAGCCACCTAGAGGCAGCGCCCAGGAGCAGGGGGTGGAGGTCTACTTCTGAAAAAGCAACCACTCAAACCCTACGAACCACTGAGACACACACGGGGACCGACCTAACCAACACCTTTTCTTTTTAATGTTACAGACATTAAATACACGCTTGCTGTGTGCCATTGGCACTGTGTAAGAAATATTTCCCCCTTAGAAAAAGGTAAGGCCTATTTTAAAAAATCTTGTAAGTTTTTTTATAGGTTAGTCTGACTTTCTTTAATTATATACGTGCAATTATTTAGGTTTTATTTTTTACAAAGGAAAATTTGTTCTCTTACAAAAAAGCATACCACCTGTTATAAGCAAACAGCATTATACACATGCATGCACAAAAGGGTTATTTTGGAAGTGTATATACTGCTTCTCTTGTAGTAAAGTATTCTCCCTGGTAGTGTCCATTCTCCCTGTTCAAACAGGGGTACTGGACCCCAGGACAATAAGGTATACAGGATACTGCTTCTGTCTCATTCATTTGACCACTCTTAAAGATTCTGAACAGAGCTCAAAATTTCAAATGTTGGATACCACATATACTTGAGTATAAGCCGACCCGAGTATCAGATGATGCACCTAATTTTACCACAAAAACTGCATAAAAATGTGCCGGAAAACTCGGCTTATACATGAGTATATACGGTATATGCAAATACATAGCGTTACAAAACTAAGTAAATCAATAAACCGAAAATTCAAGTAGAACTTCTTTAAAAGCAGAATTTTAGCCTTACCTGGAGTAGATTTAAGGGCCTGAGGTTTGAAGTATTTTTTAAGCCAAATGGAACTCCTGTTAAAGAAATCCACAATTGTAACAAGGAATTAAAATTTAACTACATGATAAAATAATTGGTAATTTTAGTATATGTAAAACCATAGGATCCCGACTGGTACAATGGTTAATGGCTTCGCTATATATGAACAGGTTAGCAGTTTAAAACCAGCTAGCAGTAGCGGTCTGCATCTGTCAAGGTGACAGCCTGGAAAACCCTGAGGGCAGCCCTACACTGTTCCTGGGGTCGTGAATGAGTTGGAATTGACTGTCAGCACCTAACAGCAAGCATGACTAGAACACTGTAGCTATTCTCTGCACAGATGCACTTATTTACTACACTCATAATATTCGTTGTAAACAGAGAAAAGGTTTTTCCTATTTATCAATGCTGGAAACGGAATGTTTTGAAACACCAGGTTTATATTTTAGACCCTGGAACTTTTTTACCACTGTTTTAATGACCAGGTGGAAAAATAACAACCTACAAAAATGTGGACACTATGAATGTAATAAAAAACTATCACTTTTGTGCAAATCTATTACAGGCATTAACATCTATTTGTAATTTTTATTATTTTGGAAAACCATTACTATTTTTCCATGAACTTCATGAAGCTCATTCATACATATCAAGTCTTCTAAACATACAATTTTAAGAGGGGATAAAACAAGAGGTGAGCAATTCACATGTGAAAGAATCAAAGCCATGTGTGGGAGACGGCAGCATCGGTATCAGTTTCAGGTAGCGTTCCCATGAAGAGAAATGGCTTCATTTCCTTTAGACATTAGATCTGTACACCAATTTATGGGTTTGTTTACAAATGACAGGCACTTTCCTATCACTTTGCCTACGAAGCTCCGTATTTTTACTTGTATTAGAGAAAAAGCAGTCAAAGGAATGAAGATCGTGATCCCACAGTTAGCAACTGAACGGAATGGTCCTGTAGCTGGCAAAGTTAACCCCAAACCCTGAGATGATTCTGTCTCCAGGGCTTCAGTAACTTAGCACATTTATGCACATAAAAATAAGAAAACCAACTAGAATTATGAAATCACAGCTGCTTAATATTATTATTTTGGGCAGGTTCTCTTTCTCATAACTTATGACATTCCGTCAAACTGTTCTTAATACATCATGTTTGTTTTTACTATTAAAATTTTCCTCATAGGAAAAAGGAGAATTGCTCTGAGATATTATAAACTTTGTGGAAAATTAGAGTTAAAATACTGAAACTTTAACACCAATGTTTTGAAGTTTCTTTCACTGTTTTAAAGAATACTTAAAAGGCGTCATAGCTATGGCACCATCCTCACTGAAGGTGATCACTACAATAAAGCTAACAATAAGAAGGATGCCAACACCTTAATACCCTTTGCTGTGTAACCGACTGACTCATAGCAATCCTACAGTGAACCCTCACATTTCAAAAGTTTTATTTTAAAACACTTGTTATTGTAAACTGGATGAAGGTTTACAAAGACCATACCTTTTGTGTTCAACAATGTATACACATTGTACTCTATCTCACTCACTGCAGCCCCCTCAGTGCAACATCACAGATCCTACTGTCCTTGGGTTTCTACTTCTATTCTTCCTTTCCTAACCCATCTGAACTCTGTGCTTGGGCCAACGCTGCTCTTCTGATCTCAAGTACTTGCTTATTTAAGGTGTGTGTCTGTCATTAGTGTTATTGTCCCCCTTACACACAGATGTGTCAATATTTTCAGCTAAAAATTGAGCTATGAGATTAAGCTGAATTCTAGACCTATGAGGTAACTAAAGGTCATATTCTTGACCTGTAGGTCAGGGTCTCAGCAGTCTCTATGCAAACAGGAGCCTGGTCTTTTATCATTTTCAGTTTTATTCCACATTTCCTGCCCCATTTTACCCAAGAAGTCTAATGACTTTGTTAGTAGTAGCTGGGCACCATCTAACTCCTCTGGTCTTGGGGACGGTAAGATTGATGTTTGCACGGTCCACTAAACTGCTTCTACAAATGATTTTTCATCACTTGTTTCTCCCCAGGAGAGGAAGCGACCCTAAGTTGCACTTTACAAGGCTGTTCGTGAGTTTTTAATACCGAGCTGCTACTCACCAAGTAGGAAGTGGAACATTGTGTTTGTGCGCTGTTAAGCCGACTGACCTTGGTGTCACCCCAGACTGTGGGTCTGAGCCCCTCGGCCTAGCAACGTTCTATCAAGATATTTATATCTAATACGTTTCCATTAATTTTGATCCCTGTATGATGCACCTTACTCATGGATATATTTGCAGCAAAGGTAAATACCCATATACAAATATTTGATGCTATATTCTACTTTTCTTCTTCCATCTGTGTCTATCAGTGCATCTAACTGTAACTATCACTGCTGCAGGATTGTGTGTGAGTCATTGACCTCTGTTGTCTTCACCCTAGCACTCTTCTAGGCTTTCTACCCCACACAACTCTCAACAGTTTTTCCAACTCCCCTCAATTGTACATTGCAAACACTGTAATCTTTACAGAAGGGGACTGCCATGTATTTCTCAATTAGAACTTTTGTTGCGTTTGAGCCCCTGACCTTTGTATGTAACCACTCACCACCAGAGCTTTCGTGATGATGACTGTCAATTATGGCCCTGACTCAGTGAACGCCTTTCATTTGTATTTAATCCGTACAGTCATCTAAGGTAAGCAATTACAGGTCTGCCCACTATCCAAAAGGAAAGCATTCTTATGAAACCTTTTGTAAGTCAAAATTACATTAGTTTATAAGGGAGAGAACTGCTGAGCTTTACTAGACCCAAATATAATCTTCCAGTGATACCAAACATCACACAAAACCTAAAATTACACTCACACAGTAAAGGAAGGAAATAAATGATAAAAAAATAACTGGTAAAAAGTAGAGATACTGTCTGTACAGTGTCGTTGCTAGAGAAGGAGCTTAGCAAAAGTTATCTTATTGCTCAGGGTACATGCTACCTCTTTTAACATCTCGCTGTGAAACAAATGCTAACAAATAGTTATGAAAATACTCTTCATGTGCATTTCTCTCCCTTAGAAAAACAGGTACAGATATACATCTTTCATGAAAGCAAAGTGGTGGAAGGTGAACTTTTGAAAAGCACAAGATACCTATTTTACAATCCTCCATTTTATTCCTAAGAAAAATGAGGTACAAAAAAGTAATTTGCCCAAGATCTCACAGCAAGTGACTTGCCTACCTGGGACTTAAATTCAGGCAGACAGGTTCAGAATCCAGGGGTCACACCAACATGCTCAGTGGCCTGGCTTACTTTAATATATGTATTTTTAAGTGGACTTTAAAGATAATGATAATGAGTATGCTACTAAACTCAATGTTCAGAAGTCCATAGGTACAATTTGTAAGGACTTATCAACTTTTCCACCACATAAGTTGATGGTTTCAAATTCAAATAGAAATATCAGTAATTTGAAGGCTTCTGAAGTCAATAGAAACAATACTTCCTAAAATGATGCTAAATGCCTTTAATTATATCCTTAAAATGATATTATTATATTAACACCCACTTAAAATTTTTGGTTACTATTTCCAATGTTCTGACCTGCTTGAGAAGCTGGCAGTGCACCTGGCAATGCATTTGGTAGCAGACCTCCTGAGGGAAGAAGGCCACTTAGGTTTATTCCTGCAGGAGCTATGGCACCAGTGGTACAGCCCAGCACGGGGCTTGAACCACTCATCAAAGTCTGGGCTCCACTGTAGGAGAATGAAAACAAAGCTTTACACTTGCACAAATGAATACAGAGCAAAAGTAAACAAACCAGGCACTAAACAATCACAATTAGATAGTATTTTTCTGTCTTAGCAATCAAATCTATGAACAATTTCATTCTTATTTTAGAAAGTGTTATTAGCAAGGTTGGCTAAAATTGAGTAGCACGAATTTACCAAAGTTAAACATTAGTCGTAAAGAGTAAAACACTAGTCAAAGAATTAAAAGGTGGTGACACAGAGGACAGAAATGTAAGCTGCTGCCCATGTGCCCTAGTACAATTGATGTAGTGCCTAAAATGGAAAATATATATCTCAAGTTTGTTTCTGTCTGTACCTATTTTCCTTACAGTTTGAGTGATGACACAAGTTGTTTACTTCATAAATCAGATTTGTTTAGATTGGTGAGATGTTCTTTAAAAAGCACCAGCACACAAATGCAAACTTACCAAACAGGGCCCACTACATTGATGAAATTAAGTCCAGCAGAGTTTGCCATGACTTGGGTGGCCGTGGTTCCTGCAGTTATAGACGTTACCATGGTGGAAAGAGGAATGGTTGTTACAGGCATTGCCTGGCTCAGAGACCTTTGCTGCTGAGCAAATTGAGTTAATAAAGTGGGCTGAGGGGTGAAGCCTGAATCTTTGGGAGTAGGGGTGGCAGAAGGGGTGATAGGAGTTGAGCTCTGAGCATCAGGAGGGTGTGGGGTCGATGAAGGGGTTGGTGTAGGAGTAGATGGCTTAGGAGTTCCAGATCCTGCTCATTGAGAAAAATAAAAATGGCTAGTTTGTTATAAATGGCCAGTCCTTTTAAAAATAAGGTTAATGGAATCTTACTTAGTACTGATAATTTGTTCCAGTTTTTTTTAAGCAGTAAACTGCAAGTGTTAATCTCTACACATGATACATGAGTGTTGCTACACTCAATTACAATTAAGGATGCAGTATATCACCTAACCCCCCCCCCCCCCAATCAGATACTATTACAGTAACAGTAAAAATATACATTTGTATTCTACCACAATACCCACTTAAGGTTAGTTTCTTGCATGCTGTATTTGGCCTAAACAGTCTAAAGGAACTTAAATCAATTTTCATTATTTATGATGTCACATTGGAGGGCTTCATTTTCAAAATATTGCTTCTTTTCTGTTATAGTCTCAGATAAACTCTGAATATATCCAATGAGTTACATACGGTTAACAATCATATTTGGCACCTAAATATACATGTGTATCTCCTAACACATCAAGTTATCCTGACAAATTTACAAGATGAAAAAAGAAAACAGGAATAAAGGATCTGATGGATAATACTGCATCTTTAACAGTAACTGTGTACTTCTGTTTAAATGTACAATGTATCGCAAATTTGTTGTGAATGAAGTATGCACAGTTAATAAAAATTTAAAAAAACAAAAACCAAAAAGAAAAACAAAAAAACAAAAACCAAAAAAGTAAAACCAAAAGCTCTTGAGGTGTTTTCTTTTTTAGCTTTCATGTCCTGCAGAAAGAAAGGAAAGAAATGTGAATGTCCAGAAGCTGTCATTCAACCCTGACTTAAAGTAACAACTGTGTGCAGTAGATTAACATAATCCATACCCACAACATAAGTAGTGTGAATAAGACTTTTAGAAAATTTATAAAAGTTTTTCTTTGTGCAAAACAAGAAGGCAGAAAAATTACACCTTTTGAGCTATCAAGATAGAGATGCTTACATCTAGTACGAAGACCACTCTATCACTGTGCAGTGCACTAAAACTTCCAGCACATGTCAATTATCTATTAAAAAATTCTAAAAAATATGGAATGCCTTTTCTTTTTACAGATTGCTACCTAAGTATCTCATATATTTATTAATTGGAAGAGATTCTCCCCAACTAATGTTAGAAATTATTTTATACTTTGTCTTGATGTTAAAAAAAATTCAGTAGTAAAAATTACGATTTGATCACCCCATTTTAGAAACTGACAACCATGTATAAAAGGGTAGAAGTGTATTTGAAGAATCAGTTTTACATTTACTGTACCATCACCTTTGAACTAGTTGGCCTGCTACAATTCAAAGGTAGGACTGCAGTGATATCTCCCAATTTTTTTTCTCTGTTACCTCCATAACATACATAAAATGTGTAATGATCCTAGGATACACGAAAATGAAAGATAAAATGTGGAATCTTAATGTCACATCTAGTCAACAGATATTATCTTTTTAAGAGACATATAGGATGCAAGTCTTTAAGAAAAGTATACACAAAGTGTATACAGAATAACAAATTAAATCACAATAAACATATCATACATACAATTGGCAAGAGAGCTGCCTGAAGCTTTTCCCAACTTACACATTTGAGGTACAGAGTACATTCAGATTTCACTATTTCACTGGCAAAAAAAAAAGCTGTCTTAAAAGCATGAATGCAAAAGCTTATAAAGATTTAACAAAAAGCTGAAGTTATGACTCACTTTGTGATGAGCTAGCTGGTGACAAGGCCGCGGGAGAAAGCATGCTAACTTGACTGAGATCCACAGATGACTTCCGAGAGAGAGATGGTGGCTTAGAAGAAGGGGGAGGGGTTGGAGATTTAAGAAAGCTGCTTGCTTGCTGTGGAGTAAAATAGTTACCTAAAAGAGAAATATAGACGTTATTTCCTAAATATATAATTCAAACTCCTATGAATTAAACAAATCACAATGGTGAAAGTTTTAGAGTTCATGAGCACATGGTATTTCTTATTCTAAATCAGAGAACTAAGGAATGTTAATACCTGAGGAACTAGTTCCTGAGCTGGAGGGAAGCTTGATGGGCGGAGGCCGATGCTTAACACCCTTACCCAACACTGAAGACTGAACGGACACAGTCTCAGACTATAAAGAAAAATATACACACTTGTTGACAATGAACAGTCCATCAGAAATTCCTAAATGAAGATCTCTACATTAGTTCCTAGACCACCCCCAACCCAAAGGCAGCGGTTTTCAACCTGTGGGTCTTGACCCCTTTGGGGGGGTAGAATAACCGTTTCACAGGGGTCACCAGATTCAGAACAGTAGCAAAATTGGAGTTATGAAGTAGCAACGAAAATAATTTTATGGTTGGGGAGGGGGTGTCACCACAACATGAGGAACTGTATTAAATGGTCATGGCATTAGGAAGGTTGAGAACCACTGTCCGAGATGAAAGTACACAGTTTAAAACGCCAAAAAGAACTCTTTGAAAAGTGGCTTCAGATATAACAGATGTTGTAGAGACACGTTTTTCACACGAGAGCCAAGAAATGAATGAGAGTCAACATAAAGTATGAAAGGAAGCTTTTTGATAATTATGTATGAAGAGTTTGAGGGAGAAGGGCAAAAAAATAATAATTGTGGCAGCCAGGTGATGAGTACACAGGTGTATTTACATTTTTCTCTCGACTCTGGCATATATTTAGAATTTTCCATTATAAAAAGCAAAATATTAAAAAAAAAGTTTTAAAACACAAACTCCAATCACCCACCACCCCCATTCTTTATTTCCTTAAAAAACAAACATACTTCTGATTCTTTCCCTGGGGAATGCTGACTCAGACTGGCCGAGCCACTGGAGCTGTGTGACATCTTGATGGGACATTTGGCTTCGTTCTGGACCAATTCCTGGTACTGGTTGACCACCCTGAAGGATACGTGAAGAAATAGGTAAGGATGAACTAAACTGTTTTAAACAAAGATTTATCCTAAAGTAAGTATCATGATGTAATACAAATAATTCTATCAAAACTAACTCGAGTAGAATTAGGCAACTGACTTGTCTTTGTGGATAGTCTGTGAATATTTTCAATGTCAAATAAATCCTCAAGACATTTTTCAAATGAACTAAAGACATTTTCAAATGCATTTGTTTATAATACAGACCTTACAGAAATTGCATAATTGAAAAGCAGTTAAATCACTCACTGACTTTCACTTAAGATTCGGATCAAGAGATCATCTTCCTGTGTTATAGTGGATACGTTTTCTTAGTAAAAGTAAAGCTATATTTTAAGTATTATGTCTTTAATGAAATTGTTCTCACTTGTTTATGAAAAACACTAGTTATTTTAACAATTAGGAAAATGGAATTATGTCTCTCCAAATCAAAGATCATACCATGAAAATAACCATGCCAAGTCATATCCATTTAAACATTCCCAAGAACCATGAAATTTTAGCGCTGGGATAAAAAAATCTTATGTATAATTGAGGTTCATAAATATTAAATTGTTCATGTCTAAGCAGTTTATCAGGAGCCCTGGTGACTTAGTGGTTCCATGTTGGGCTATGATCCACACAGGTCAGCCGTGCAAAACTACCAGTCTCACTCCTTAGGAGAAAGATGGGGCTGTCTACTTTCCTAAGAGTTCAGTCTCAGCCTTGGAAACTCAGAGGCAGTTCTGCCCTGCCCTGTATATAGAGTTGCTATGAGCAGACACTGACTCGATGGCAGTGAGTTTACTCTTTGGGTTTTAACCAGTTAATCACCTAACTAAAACCAAGGTTTATGATTTCAAATAGAGAAAAGAGTGAAAAGTTTTTCATACACATTCAGGCCCAAAACAAAGAGAGTTTTACCTCTGAGCATCTGTCTTTGATCCGATGATGAACCTAAGATGGTAAAACAAAACAAAGCTTTACGATCAGAGTTTATCTTAAAGACCCCTGGTATTACTTTTGAAAGCTTTCATATTTTAGAGAAGGCAATTGTTTTAAATTTTAAATATAATAAAGCATCATGAGAAAAGTCCAAAATTAAACTTAAGCTTACAAAGCCGTGATAAAGTCATGCATGCATTACAGAGTAATCATTTTAATGGCTGATTTAAAAGTGAAAAGGACATTTCTTTTAGCACAAGGCTTAAGCATCACAATGAAATCTGGGGTGAGTTACCAAGTGCTATATACTCTGTAATGCCAGATCTATGGCCCAATCACCAACCTCGTGTTATTGTGTGCAAGAGCTTGGCTCCTCCTCTCACCCTAACCTCTGATTCCAAAGCCATTATAGAAATCCACACAGCGGAACCTTAGACTATATTTTAGGCAAGTTCCAAAAGAATGTTTATTGCTAATTCAAACTAAATGCATTTAGCAAGTCTATTTTGGGGGAGAGTTTGACACACGATACAATTTCTTAACATTTTAAATGAGTTTAGTTTGTTTATTTTTAATTACCAGTTTGAACGATCATCTGTGGAGGAGCTGAAATTAAAAAAACAACAATAATCTTGGTTAATTTTGCTCAAACACCAGCTTTACAGATATTAAAGCATGTATGTCTCTGAATATGAAAAAGAGAAATCTAACGAGCCACATGGCATTTAGCCCTATAACGCCGAGTGCTACTTTCCACAACATTTAATTAAAATGTATATATTAATATATATATATTGATAACTATGAAAGTAAAGAACAGAAACAAAAATATTTTTTCCCCTGAAATTAGAAATTCAGGCATTATAGGGTTAGGCAGTGATTCCCGGAATTAAGGCAAAACATTAAATTCCCTTTTTATCAAACTCATTGATTCAGTTGGTGTGCTGGACTGGTGCTTTTCTACTGGAAGGACAACACATGCCTCAAGCTCTAGAAAAGTAGAATTTTTACTTAAAACAATCATTGGTCGTTTGTAAGGGGATACCTTCCCCCTCACCCAGAGCAAGGTAACCATATCTGACACCTTTGTACTCTGTACTCTGCACAACAGAAACCGCCTGCTGCTGTTGCGATTTTCCTCCCATCACTTTTTCCTTAGGTATTGGTAAAGTCACTCTTTAAAAAAAGACATTGCACTGCCATTGAATTGGATTTTTTTGTATAAAGCTTTATAAACAATTTAACATCCTCTTGGTCCCTGCTTTTTTTGCTGTCTCTCTTAATATTTTCTTCTTTTCAATAACGCATCAACTTGATTGGGAAACAAATGAATTAAGAAGTAAGGAATCTGAAAAGTAGTACCCTATACTAAACACAAATAGCCTATGAGAGGTCAGCTCAATCCTATGTATCTATAGAGCCAATGACCACATGATGCTCCTTGTCTGTGACCTTATCCACAGTCCAGGAACATCAGGCATCTTCAATTGACTTTACAACATCTCAGGATCTTGCCTTCCACTTAAATAAACTCTTACAAAGAGGCTAACGTCACAGGTAGCTACCCACAAATACACCAAGAAGGATCCTTTAAAGCAAGTATAGAAATAATCATAAAATAGATGCTTAAAATATTAAACTCTATGATTTAAGTTTATTTACAAGTCTAACTGGAGTATTTAACCAGCAAATGAATTCCCAAAGTGAAACTGACTGCTTAATGTGTTAACAGATGTTGTTAAATAAAAACTAACATGCCTTACTCTGACAATAACATGCATTCAACAGAACTTACTGGGATGGAGACATCTGGCTATCGTTGTCATCATTATCTTTACATGGCTGTATTTTACCATAGTAAAGTGGATCACCAACTGACTGGATAATGGTCAACTTTGTTTTCTGATACTGATTACCAGTTTCACATTCAAATACATATTCATCTTTAACCTCCTAGAAAAGAGAGAATATTCAAAATAAATACCTTTTCAAATAAATTAATAATCCTAATGAACAAAAACCAGAAAATAAATGACTGGTCACATCTGGAAGTAAGAAGGAACATGGCAAGTAGGGTACAGAGTGGTTCACTGCCTCCTAAGAAAAGGAAGCACGGGATCCTTTGATACATGGTGACTTCAGGAATGAGCTAGTCTCTAGGTAGGGCCAACCATTACCACTCCTGGCTGCTAAGCAAAAGGCTGGTAGATTGAGACCATCTAGATTCTAGAAGCATTTAAAAAAAAAAAAAAGCCCTGATGGTCTACTTCTGAAAAATCAGCTACTGGACATTCATGGAGCACAAGGTTCTACTTTGACACATGGCGTCACCGGGAGTTACCAACGGGTTTTCTGGTATTTTTTCCATGGGAATGAGAGTTCACAGTTTGGGTTAACCAGGTTTTACGAAAAATATAGCAAAATATCACATTCTGGACATATGAATGGAAACTAGTAACTAATACCAGAAGGATGAAACCGTCTAAAGCAGTTCTGCTTCTATTTGTCACAAGTCTTTTGTGAACACACATACAAACATTTGTTAGTCATTTCATTTTCTTAAAACAACAGAACAGAAACCCAGTTTCCTTCGCCCTCATCCTGCTCCCCTGGTGGCCCAGGTGTGTATGCACAGCAGAACTGCAGCACAGGGTTTCCACAGCTGCAGCCCTTTAGAACCAGCTCATCAGGCCTTTCTTCTGAGGTGCCTGTGTGGGAGGTCAAACTGCTAATTAGCGGTTTAGTAATAGAAACCTAATTGTATGTGCCTTCTGGGGACCCCTACTTTGAGAAGAGATTACTGCAATCACATTTCTGTTAAGAGAGATAGTGATTTTTATAAAACTAAACACTAATTTGAAAGAGGAAAAAACTCTTCTGTACTTATATGCAACCAAAAGTAAAAATTTATGAAAGCTTGTCTTTAAAATGGAGACCATGGCATTATATAAAGAAAATGTGAATTGCCTTTTTGTAATTCATTAAATTCTCCAAAAAAGTACTCTAAAGACTATCCTAAACTACAAGTAGCTACGTACACTTTATGTTTAATGAATTTGAATTTGAGATTAGAAAGTGTTACCAGACAGGGAACCTGGAAATAATTACTTACCTGGGCTGGCCATACTATTGGTTGTGAGTCGTCAGTTTTGATACATGTTTCTACTTTAGCATATTTATCTACCTGGATGGTCAAATTAAGAGACAACAAATTATAATGGGATATGCATTCTGATAAAAAATGAGAATGTAAATACATCAACAATGCAACATAATTTTCATCAGAATGACTGAGTCACTTAACACCAGTAGCTACTTAGGGCACTGGTTTAAAACTCTCTGGCTATGTTTGTGTGGCATAACTGGCTTTAAAACTTAAGCCCACAGAGAAGCACACGGCCTAAGCGAATATTGAGAAAAGATGAAAAAAGTAAAACTAGAATAATTTCATGGGTGTTAAGTACTATACACTATATTTTTTCACATTAAAAACATTTGTTTTGCTTATTATCCCTCCTTTAATCACATTATCAAATTCAGGGGCTAAATTCATTACCCAACTTAAAACGAAAGAAAACAAGTTTCTAAAACTAAACAGGTAACATTTAAAATTTTATAAAGATGTCAACTGCCTCTGGCCCTGCTTCCCCTAAAACATAACCTACCACATCATGTAAACTTAGGAGCTTTACATAACAGACAAGTAATTCATAGGTTGACTTACGTCTACTTCAGAAGGTATGGTCAAATTATTGGGATTCTGTTTCCACATATCTACGCACTGAAAAACAAAACCATTATCAATACTCTGAAAATTCAAAACAAGGTAAAAGACTTTTGCCATATGAATAAGCTTCACTTAAAAGCAGACACTTACATTTCCTGCTTTAGAGATTTTGAGGTCGTAATGCTGACCGGCTTTCCTCTCTTTTCTTTTTTGTAAGAAATCAAGTAATTTCAGCTGAGGAGGAGGTGCACAATGAGACAGATCTTGCTGCCGATTCAGAGCGGACCTAGAGTATCTCTTGAAACACCTAAAATATTAAGAGATTTGAACTAAACAAAACTTAACAATGAAACGCATACTATGTTCTGCTTTAAGTAGTGAGCAATGACTATTTAATACAATCACACACATTTACAGACCATTATTACCACATGGCCAGACACTCATTGTTATCGATTCAATGCCGACTGAAAGAGACCCCCTAGGAGAGGGCAGAAATGTCCCTGTGAGTTTCTAAGACTTTAACTCTTTACTGGAGTAGAAAGTCCCCTCTGTATCCTTTGGAGCTGCTGGTGGTTTCAAACGGCTGTCCTGTGGATCACAGCCCAACATGTAACCACTATGCAACCACGGCTTTCTTTTATAGCTGCTGAGTCTATGATTTTTTTTCTGGTGTTTCAGCTAAAATGTTGTGGTAATTAGTACTTGTAAACCAGTTTAAAACACTTTTTGGAAAGCGAAATAGTAGTTACAGGGAAAAAATTCAATAAGGCTTTCTGCTCAGTTATTAATAATGCTATAACCAATACTAAAATCAAATAGAATCATAAAACAATTTTATTAGTACTCATATAATGAAAGAAATACTACATTCAGGTAACTTAGAGCTTTATTTACCAAATACTACTCTACAACTGAAACTGCTATAAGCATTATTAAGGTTTGGTCCAGTGGGGCTCCACAGGTGAACATGAGCTGCCCTCCCCTGGGGACACTAACCCTAGTGATGCCACTGAGAGCAAGGAACTCAAGAGATGAGCACGGGAAACCAAAGCCGAGGTTCTAAAAAGTGCGGAGGCAAGAACAAGAATTCATTTTGTTTCAAGAGCAGAAAAGGGTGGGTGTTTTAGAGCATGAGGGTGCACACTGAACCAGGGACCATTCAAATCATGACACAGGTTTGGCGATGCCTTTCAGAGAATCTGAGCGAGGGGCGGCACAATCTGGTTCATAGTTTTGGAAAATAACTTTGGTTGCTGATGTGTAAAACAGGCTGGAAGGAAGCAAAGTGGAAGCAGAGCATCAGTTAGCATTTTTTTTGGAAATGTCAAAATGAAGACGGTGGTAGTTTGGATGAAGGAATTGGCAGTAGGGATGGAGAGATTTCATAGGCGCTCCACATACAGACTTCCTTTACTTTGTCCAAAGCCATACCTTTCCTCAGTATAGAGTAAAAGACGAAATTCAGAAAACAGACAGGTGTCTTGAGCCCTTTCAGAATTGAAGAAAATCAAAGTGGGCAAATCAAATAATCAAAGATAATTTATGATTAAATCAACTATAACTGTAGTCCCAAATTAATACTTAGATAAATATAAAAGAAAGCTAAATTATGACCATACTATAAAAAAATTTAGTTGTAGACTGATTTCTAAAACTTGTTATTTTTCCACATCTATCAGACAATTATGATTTCTATTAAAGAAAGATTTCATAATCCTTCTCTTCTATTCTTTCTTCCCTTCTTAGTCTTTGTAGAATTCTCTCCGGCGAATAGATGATAAATTTATAGGGAGTTTGCTCTTTAGGAACTGCCAAGTATGATAATTTCAATATCAAGTGAAGATTTCAAAAATCACAATATTCATGGAATAAAATACTACACAAAACTATTAAGAAAAGAACAATGTCTACTGAATAAACCAAAACAGAGTTATTGCTGAAAAACATTTAGAACTAGGTGTCAAAGATGGCACTGTTACGTTCGCCTTTCTACAAAGGCAATTACCGTTTCATTGGGCGAGTGTTCATTTTCTGTTTGTTGTAGAGCAGTCTGTTGGCAGTGCAGGCGACGGCTACTGATGGGTCAAGACACAGTGGGTCGGCTGTAGCTAAGATCAGTTGGCTCTCGAGTAAAAGTTTATCTTCCTGAAATGTATAACAGGATATCAAGACCAGGTTTAAGAGCTTTGAATATAAATTAACAAATACACCTTCCAGTAATAATCCTTAGAACTTTACTAAAGAAAATTGTAAAAATACCATAGTTCAAAAGTTCCAAGTTTACAATGAAGCCTTATAAACTTGACTGCATAAAGAACCTTCTATAGAAAATTCAATACACACAATGTATAAAACGGACAAACAGTAAGAGTAGAAACAAATAGTAAAAACCATTAATTATGTACAGAGCACGTTCTATGTATTAGACCAGGGGTCCTCAAACTATGGCCCGTGGGCCACATGTGGCCCGCCGAGGACGTTTATCCTGCCCACCAGATGTTTTTGCCCCATTTTTTTTTTACTTCAAAATAAGATATGTACAGTGTGCATAGGAATTTGTTCATAGTTTTTTTTTTTTTAAACTGTAGTCCGGCCCTCCAACGGTCTGAAGGACAGTGTACTGGCCCCCTGTTTAAAAAGTTTGAGAACCCCTGTATTAGACACTCACTGTTCTACACATTAGGGATATAAAACAGTGAGCAAAATAGTCTATCCTCAAAATAGTGCTCTTAATTTTCTACTTAAAAGCTAATAAAAAGGACTTAAGCCCAGTAGCGATGTTCATGATGGATCACAGCAACTTTCAATAAGAGAAATAATGGTCACATCCTATATTCAGCCAACTATGCTACACAGTTTAGAAAAGCCTTCAACAATACTTGCAAATTTGATATACTGAATTCCAAAACATGTACAGAGCTCTTACTGATATTCTATGTTACTTTACTAAATGCCATTATTTTGCTTAACCCATGACATAGTTTAATAATTACTCTAAATTCTAAATATATCGTGATTTTGGTAAAAGTTTTGTACTGAAGTTTCAACTCCTATTCGAGACTCTAAGTAAGGGACTACCTCCCAAAAAAACGGAATTATGCTGGGTGAAGCAGTTTTCACAGTTCCCATTTTTCCCACTAGGTGAGCATCGAGCAACTCCCTTTGAGTTAGTCCACCCAGTGGGAAGTGAGGTTTTTGTAATAGCAGTTTCACTTGAACTTCATTTTTTGTGATGGCCGATTTAAGAGAACAGTATATAGCTGTGAAATTTTGTTTCTTGTTTGGGAAAAATGCCACAGAAACTGTTCAAATGCTGCACACAGCTTACAACAACACTACTATGGGAAAAATTCAAGTGTATGAGTGGCTTTCTCATTTCAAAAAAGATGAAATGTCGACTGATGACAAACTTCCATCGGGACATCCGTCAACTTCCTGAATGGACGAAATGTCAACGAAATTCGTGCACTTGTGCTTGAAGACTAATGATGGGCCGCTGAAGAGATAAATAAGTTATCTGGACTATCTTGAAGGTTGGTTCACAGTCAATTTTAATGGAAGATTTGGGAAGGAGAAGGATCACTGTGAAATTTGTGCCTCGAGTTCTGATTGACCAGGAAAAAGAGCATCGAGTGGAAACTTGCTGTGCTTTGAAAGAACAGTTCCGAAGTTACCCAGACCTTTTCCCGAGGTCAGTACTGTGACGAGACATGGTGCTAGTCTTACATCCCTGAAAGCAAACACCAACCAAGACAGTAGAAGACGCCATCATCATCTCGCCCCCAAAAAGCTCAAGTGAGATCAAAGATCAAGACAATGCTTATTTTTTTGAGGTGAGGGGGATAGTGCATTTATAGTTCATTCCACCAAATCAGATTGTTAGTCAAGCTTTCTATTTAGAGGTTTAGGAAAGATTGCACATAACGGTGTGAGACAAAAAAAAGCCTCACTTATGGCAGATGGGGGACTGTTTTAGCCACTATGACAATGCACCTGCTCACACTGCCATCTCAAGTGTGCCAGTTTTTGGCAAAAAACAGCATGTCTCTTTTGGCCTTACTCACTTGACCTTGCTCCCTGAGACTTCTTTTTGTTTCTGTGAATAAGGAGGAACATGAAAGGGCAGTGATTTGAGGACTTACTAGAGATAAAAAAATAAAAAGAGGGCGGTGCTATCAAAGCCATCCAAACCGATGAATTTGGAAAATGTTTCCGTGAATGACATCACAGGTTTGACAAATGGATTAAGTATAATGGAGAGTACTTTGAAGGTGATAAGGTTGTTGTTGTTCTGTTAAAAAATGTAAATACATAGCTTGGGGGTAAAAAAGAAGTTCCGTTTTTGGGCACCCTCTTTGCTATTTATTACAGGTCACAGTCCTCACAAAGCACGCACAGTGTCAGTGTTTTCATTCTGATTGTTCCATAGACAACTGAGTTCCTAAAAGTGAGATAATCAATTAGTAATCCTCAATAAAAATTTTAGGGAAAAAATGGCCTCATTCAATATTTTCTTCAACTTTCTACTGTGGAAACATTTCACACGTACACAAAGTACAGGTAAAAGTATAATTTACCCATGTACCCAACATTCAATTTAACTGCTACTCCTAGAATTTTGTGTTGCTTGTTTTGCTAGGTTAATTTAACATGGTCCCCAAACATTATTACTATACCTTTAAAAATACCTCACAATGCACGAAGATACTGTAGTATACAGTTCAGATTAAAATCTGACACGCCAGCATGAGTATTTTATACTCTAAACTCAAACAACACATACACATTGCATTTCTTTATTTTATCCTTCAAATATCTTTTTATCTGGTCACTATTACCTCAATTCCATCTTTTCTTCTGTCAATGATTGTTGGATTTGGACAATTGCTTCCTCGTGGTATCTTTTAATCGGATCTTTCCTTCCTCACAAACATTTCCTTAGATCTAGAGGCTTGATTTAACTCAGGTGTTTTTTTAAAGACAGCAATTCCTTATAGGTATTACAATATGCTTTTTAGTGCATAAGCAGTGCTAAGCAAGTTTACTCACATAATGTCCACATTACAAAAATTCCTACTTGGAAGAGAAGGGAGAGGAAAGAGCTTTTCATGTAATGGTTTGCAGATCTATGTTTACATTTAGTATTTTATTAATAAGAATAACATATTGCTTATTTAAATCTCAATTATCAGTCTTTTTTCAGTCATTAGTTGGAACTTTTCTTAAGTATATTTCCTAAGTTACTACTTGATTAAGTGAAATATGGACCACACTGTATTTCATACTGTACTGCACAGTATAAGAATATATTTACAGTATAAAATGTACCCAGTATGTTAAAATAGGAAGGTAAAATAAAGCCCATATTCTCTTGATTAAGTTTCCAAAGAAATTAGTGCCTCATCAAAGCACAAAAAAATCATTGGCTGCACACCTCCATGATACGATCGCCGAAGACAAACGGGTGCATAAGCAAATGTGGCGAAGAAAGCTGATGGTGCCCGAGATAGTGCCTGGGGTCTTAAAGGCGAACAAGCGACCATCTAGCTCAGAAGCAACAAAGCCCACATGGAAGAAGCACACCAGCATGTGCGATCATGAGGTGCCAATAGGACCAGGTATAAGGCATCATGCAAAAAAAAAAAAAAATATATATATATATATATATATATATATATATACACACCATAGTGAATGAAGGGGGAAGGGGAAGTGCAGAGTGGAGACTCAAACCCCATTTGTCGGCCACTGGAGATCCCCTCACAGAGGGGTTTAGGAGAGGAGATGGGTCAGTCAGGGTGCGATGTAGTACCAATGAAAAACACAGCTTTCCCCCAGATCCTGGATGCTTCCTTCCCCCAACTACCATGATCCAAATTCTACCTTGCAGGACTGGATAGGGCAGAGGTTGTACACTGGTGCATATGGGAGCTGGAGGCACAGGGAATCCAGGGTGGATGAAACCTTCAGGACCAGGGGTGTGAGGGGCGATGCTGGGAGAGTAGAGGGTGAGTGGGTTGGAAAGGGGGAACCGGTTACAAGGATCCACATGTGACCTCCTCCCTGGACGGCAGAGAAGGGGGTGAAGGGAGACTCCAGATAGAGCAAGATATGACAAAATAACAATCTATAAATTATCAAGGGCTCATGAGGGAGGGGAGAGCAGGGAGGGAGGGGAAAAAAAAGAGGACCTGATGAAAAGGGTGTAAGTAGAGAGCAAATGCTTTGAAAATGATTAGGGCAAAGAATGTATGGATGTGCTTTATACAATTGATGTATGTATATGTATGGATTGTGATAAGAGTTGTATGAGCCCCTAATAAAATGTAAAAAAAAAAAGGGGGGGGGAACTAATTACAAGAATCTACATATAGCTTCCTCCCTGGGGGATGGACACCAGAGAAGAAGGCGGGGGGGGGGGGGGAGATATTGGGCAGTGTAACATATGACAAAATAATAATTTATGAATGATGAAGGGTTCATGAGGTAGGGGGCACTGGTAAGGGAGGGGGAAAGTGAGCAGCAGGTATTAAGGGCTCAAGCAGAAGGCAAATGTTTTGAGAATGATGATGGCAACAAATGTATATATGTTCTTGATACAATGGATGTATGTATGGATTGTGATAAGAATTGTACGAGCCCCCAATAAAATTATTAAAAAAAATTAGTGCCTCAGTAATCACTAAAAATTACTTTGAAATATTTTCTCAAATTCTTTTTGCAAAGGAAAAAATTATAGCCCTAATCAAAACAGAACACTTGATAGTTATTAATAAACTAAATTTTTATATTTCACTTTAGTTGTTTCAGTATTTCAACATTCTCAGTATTTCAGTTTTCACTTCCATTATTGATGTTTTCTTTGGTTTAATAATTACTACTCTAAGTAGCAGAGAAATGAATACTCTGCACTCTTAAGTGGGTACTACACATAAATTAGTGAATCAGAAGTGCATGGTTAAATGTCTATCTGTAGGGGAATGAGGGGTCACCCAATGCCAAGGCAAACAGCACGAATGACAGAGACAGGGAAGGCCTGTGTTAGCATCCTGTGTGATAGGAAATCAGGATCTAGATGGGTTCATGGTGTAACAAAACCATCTCTCCTTTCTTTGGGAGAGGACACAAAACAGTAGCTTTCACACCGAGTACATCAGGCCAGACTGGTGCTACTTCCCTGAGATTGAAGTTCTTAGAGAAATTATTGCCATGTCAAGTTGGACAATGAATAAGGAAGACCGAATAAGAAGTCTCAATGGAACACAACAACAACATTGTAAAGAGACACAACAACAAAAGGAACAGCAACAACATGTATGAAGAGACCCTGGACTCTTAAAAGCTCATAAAGAAATTCCAGATAATTTTTTAAGAAAGGTGTCCAACTTTATCTGGTAAATAACCATCTGTCTCAAAAGTGTCTTTTGCATAACATAGTGACAATCAGGGTTTCACGATTCCGAATTTGCCTGTGTGGGATTAAAATACAAAACCAACTAACCTGGGTCCATTTATGGTTATCACTTGTTATTGAATGCACATCACAGATTAAAGTCTAGAAAACAAAACAAAAATATAAGCATGGTAATGTAAAGGCAAACAAACAGGAGGTAAAATAAAACTACAACTGAAATATAAAGTAATACTTGTTAAGCTTTTCTTACCTGCATTGTTGGTCGTAGAAGAACATGCCTGCTCTGGTAACCAGGAGATTTCATATTACTGGACTGCCTGTAGTCACGTATTTCTGCTATGACACATCCACAATGAAATATATTAACCTGTTGTGAGTGAAAACAATTTTTGAAAGCCGATGTAGGAGGATTTAGGTAAGAGAGTTCTGCAATTTCCAATATGATGCAGTATTTCTGGCTGTATTCCAGTGATAACATTCCATTAAAAAGTCCTGCTTTCTAGCCCTTTTCCCAAGGCACTGTGGTGGCACAATGCCCGAGGGACCAGCTGTGAATGGTAACGTTAGTGGTTCAACCCCATCAGTTGCTCTGCTGGGGAAAGCAGCAGCCACCTGCTTCTGCAAAAACTGACCTCCGTGGAAACCCTTTGAGGCAATTATTCTGTCCTCTAGGGTCCGATGAGTCTGAACTGATTTGATTGCAATCGAATTTACATTTTTTAAGTATACAATTAAAAGCCTTATTTTACTATATTTATTTCACCCATTTAGAACTTTATGTGGATATTGTGACCCCCATGTTAATTTTTACACGCATGGTCTGTAACATTTATTGTGTAACTACAATGTTCATTATCCAAGAAACTTCAGGATGTAGTGGAGAGACATTAGCTCTCAGGGTGGGAAGACAGGCGGGAAATAAGTAAACACACAAGATCCTTTTCAGGAGTGATGAATGCTGTAAGGAAATAAACTGGAGAAGGGGGTTGAATTTAGATTAGATGCTTTGTCAGGTGTTTCTGGCTTTCCTGGTGAACTGATTTTGAAAATATGAGTTCAGCAAAGTAACTATGGCAATGGATCAGGTATTTTGAAGGTAGAGCTACTGACATTTGCTGATGAGACCAAATGTGAAAGATGAAGGAAAGCTGAATCAAGAACTACTTGTTAGATGCCAGTCAGTTCTGACCCATAGTGACCCTAAGCACGAGAAGGAAACACTGCAAGGCCCTGTGCCATCCTCATATTTGCTCATAGATATGCACGAGCCCACTCATGCAGCTACCGTGTCAATCTATCTCATGGAAGGCCTTAATCTTTCTCCAGGAACTAGTCTCTTTTGACAATGCATGTCCAAAGTGTGTAAGACAAAGTCTCGCCACCCTTGCCCTTTAAGGAGCACTCTGGCCTGCCTTCTTCCAGTACACATCGGGTTGTCCTTTTAGCACTCCATGCTACGTTCACTATTCTTCTCCAGGACAATTCAAACGCCTCTATGCCTCAACAGTCTTGCTTATTCAATGTCCAATTTTCACATGTGTATGAGGCAAAGGAGAGGACCATGGCTTGGGACGGGCACACCTCAGTTCTCAAAGAAACAGATTTGTTCTTCAATACAGATGTCTTGTGAAGCAGATTTACCTCATGCAATACAATTTTCATCTCCTGTTTCCAAGACAAAACCTTTGACAATTTCAACCTTTTCTCTATTTCTTGTGATGTTGCCTCCTGGTTCAGAGAGGATTTTGGTCTTCCTTACACTGAGTTGTGATTCACACTGAAGCCTACAATCCTTGATTTTCATTAGCCAGTGCTTCACTTCCTCCTCACTTTTGGCAAACAAGGTTGTGTCGTCTGCATACTGTAGGTTGTTATAAACCATCCTCCAATCCTGATGCCATATTCTTCTTCATATAATCCAGCTTCTCTGATCGTTTGCTAAGCACATAAACTGAACAAGTTGAGAGGATAAAACCATGAGACACAGCTTTCCTGATTTTAAAGCATGCACTATTCCCTTGTTTTGTTTGCACAAGTGCCTCTTGTTCCATGTACAAGTTCCGCATGAGCACAATGAAATGTTCTGGAATTTCCCTTCTTTTCAAGGTTATCTACAGTTTATTAGGGTCCACACAGTTGAGTATCTTTGCATAGTCAATAAAACACACACACAAAAACATCTTTCTGGTACTCTCTGCTTTGAGTCAAGATCCATCTGCCATCAGCAATGATGTCCCTTGTTCCCTGTCCTCTTCTGAATCCAGCCTGGCCTTCTGGCAGCTCCCTCTCAGTGCATTGCTGCACTGTTGTCAGATGATTTTCAGCAGAAGTTTACTAGTATGCAATATCAGTGATACTGTTTAACAATTTGAGCAGTCTGTTTAGTCACCACTCTTTGGAATGGGTACACATATGGATCTTCTAGTCAGTTGGCTAGGTAGCTTCCAAATTTCCTGGCATACACAAATGAGTGTTTCCCATGCTTCTTCAGTTTTCCGAAACATTTCAGTGGGTATTTTGCCAATTCTTGGAACTTTGTTTGGCTGATGCATTTAGTACAGTCTGAACTTCTTCCTTCAGCACCATTGGTTCTTGCTCATTTGCTACCTCCTAAAATGGTGGACTTTGGACTAGTTCTTTTATGTAGTGATCAGTGACTGTATTCTTTCCATCTTCTCTTCATGCCTTCGGCATCAATCAATATTGTGCCTATAGAATCTTCCAAAATTGCAATTTGAGGCTTTAATTTTTTCTCGGGTTCTTTCCGTTTCAGATATACTGAGTGTATTCTTCCCTTTTGTTTTCTAATTCTAGGTCCTCGCACATTTCAACATTTAGCTTTGTCTTCCTGGATAATAGAGGGGAAGAATGTGGACAGAAAAACCAATGGCCGAGGGAAACTAGGAACACGTGATATGTATAGTGAAGGGTGTTACAAGGTAAAAGTGGTTATATGCAATGAATATTGCTAAATGATTGAAACAGGAACAGAAAAGTGACCAACTGATTTAGTGGCCAGATGACTGTCACCGCGTAGGAGCAGCCTCTGTAGAATGACGATGCCATAGTGTGAAGTGGGTAGAGGAAGAATGAGATATAAATAGAAGAAAACGATTATTGACAAGTCAACAATGATAATTACTTGAGCAGTTATGCTGCCCAGAGAATTACAGCACGGCAGAAGCTCTTGTGTCAGAGGGTGAGGTGCTCGAGCTAACTTCAAGGTGAGCAGGTCAAACCTACCAGCTACCTACTATGTGATAAAGATAATGTAGCCCAACTCCATAAGGATTCACAGAATCCTTAAGGAGCAGTTCTAATCTATCCTATAAGGACACTATGAGTGAACTGACTGGACATCAGTGTGTTTGCATTTTGGGATTCAGTTAGCAAAGGAAGAGTGTTGATGGCATAGTACCGGGGGTGCTAAGCACAGAGTGAGCAACTCAAACCCACCTGCTGACTCCACCCTCTAGGCTTGCAGAGTTGGAACTGCCTCAATGGCACTGCTTTGTTGTTTTTTGTTAGAGAAGAACATGTGGCCAAAGATCTTTTTTTAAGTAGAGTAGTAGGATAATTGTGTTTTTGGATGTAACATAGAGAAAAACAAAAATACTAAGACAAGGGGGTTACTGTTACAAGTACTAGAATAGGCAGGGGATGACCCAGAATATATGTCCCTGAGGACGCTTTAGATAACAGCAAACATCGTCCATTTAACACAGCAGTTATCAGTCTGTAGGTTGCGACCTTTTTGGGGGTAGAATGACCCTTTCAGAGAGATCGCCCAATTCATCAGTAGCGAAATGACAGTTAGGAAGTAGCAGCGAAAATAATTTTATGGTTGGGGTCACCACAACACGAGGAACTGTAATATAGAGTCGTGGCATTAGGAAGGTTGAAAACCACTTATTTAATAGGAAGCAAAAGAAAATGTAGAGAGAGATGTGCGTATAATGGCTGACCAGTGACAGGTGAGAACACATGATTGCTTTTTTTCCCTCAGTGAGATAACGTAACAGAGCTGGGGTTAACCTAGAGAGTAAGGAGAGCAGGTAAAATAAATGATTACTTAGGCTGGATAGAGAAGAATGGATAGATATGAAGGCCAGTTTCTGACCACCAGGTGAAAAGCTATTGTCTTCATGTATATTCAAAGTAATTTCTCTCATAATTTCTTGACTACCAAAGACATTCACCTGATAAAGCTAATTCTATAGCAATTTAAAAAGAACTACTCAATCTACATGTTTCAAAACATTTTAAAGGTTACATGTTACATATTAAGCCAACGTCTACATAATTACAATGCTATAAGCACTCTTGGCTACACTAATTAAGATTAAATGATTTATCACAAAATCTTATAGCTGACAGATAGAAGAGCAGTTTGATGAGAAAAATGTACCTGAGATTTTTCCAGGAGATCAACTAAAATAGGAGGTAATTCTTCTGCATCCAAGTATTCAAGCAATTCCCCTTCTTCATAAGGCAATCGAATGGTCTCAGAATCTTAATTCAAAAACATTAACTTTCTTAAAATCATCAAGCTCATAGGAAAATCTAGGTGCATAATTCAAGTAACTTTTCATAAAAATAAGGAGCACACAACTAAAAGACTCTCATTATTACAAAAAAACCTCCCTGAAATACAAAAGTTGCTGTTTTGGTTTCTTTTTAAATCAAAAGGGGGGAAAGTTAAAAAACATAAAGAACATCTGCGTGGTGGCCCAAGCTCAATTCAGATATGAAAAGTAAAACTGTCACAGGAAACAATTCAAATGACAGCCACCAAACTGAACTCACTTCCGCTGACTTGATTGTGACTCACAGAAACCCTACAAGACGGAGTAGAACTGCTCCCTAGTGTCTCTGAAGCTACAAATGATTACAAAAACAGACCACCTCATCGTGCTCCTGCAGAGCAGCTGGTGGGCTTAAATCACAGAGCTTGACCACCAGGGTCCTGAAATCAAAGCCACTGGTATCATAACCAGAATGACACAATTTCAACATGAGAATAACTGAAAGTTGCTTGATGACTGTTAATCGAATCTAGACGTCAGGAGTGGTAATTTGGTACTCCATCTGAATAGTTCTTTATAAAACAAAATCCTCTTGGGTTACATTTTATAATGACCAACACAAGAAAAAAGAAATCCTGACTAGGTGTTTCTTATAGAACACCTAACAAAGCATAATCATTTAAAATATTTATATGCCTCTAGTGAAACAAAGATTGTTTTAAAACTCTTTCCATACTCATATTCATAAAATTATTTAATCCCCAAATTATCTAAAAGGCAGTGAGTCCGCAGTTTTCAAACTCAATATATTCAAAATGGAGAGCATATCTTAAAATATCCTAATGCTATCATAAAATAAAAATATAATATAAACAATAGAGCAAAATAAAATTATGCAATCATGTTAACACTACGTGTTCTATTACTTGAAGCCAAAGACACTCAATTAGAATTCTTTAAAAATGTTTATACAGAAAGAATAACCAATTATATTTAAGATACTTTCTACTATTCCAACAAAGCATATCTTCAAGAGGACAAATTGTGTGTTTCTATCACTACATTAACACTTACATAATGGATAAGTCATTTATAAGGTTGCACAATTTAAAAACTAGCACATCCTACCTGGCAGAGTATTTTGTGGCAATTGCTCTTGGGAGCATCTTACCTGATCCATTTTTTCCCCTGAGCATCAGAGAATATCCCTCGTTTCCTGGATATAGGTTGACCACTAGGCATGACAATGTCTCTTGCATAACAAGCTTCTCTAACAAGTTCACATTTCTTCTTAATTTCTGCTTTAAAATGAGGCAGAGCTCATGAAAATGATACAGTATAACCAACCAAGTAAGTCTAGGATATAACAACTTCAGATCTGTATTAATCACTGGATATTCTTTCCAAAAGACAATCATGAACACATGGGTAAGATGTGCAGCTAATGACACACCATGTACAAGACAGCTATATAAGCTTAATTTTCAAAATTCAATCACAAAGGAAAATTGGTGGTTTAGAAACAATGCTTAAATAGAAAACATATAACTTGGAACATACAAATAAAAGAAGGTAAAATGAGAAAGTAAATATACAGAACATACATGTTCCATGATTTGTTTATCGCATTACGTTATGAGGTTTATACAAATGACAAATGTAGGGTCTTCTCCTTGGCTTAACCCTTAACAAGTACACATTTTAGAAATATTTTATGGCCAAATGATAATGTCTCTAAAATGAACCAGACATATACAAATCATAGATATATGAATGGCGTACTTGATACTAGCCCTCATTAAGAGATTACTGAAGATATGTGTGCTATAGCAAAGTGTGATGAAGAAATCAGCTGGGGCCTGGCTATCGGAAAAGATAGCCATTAGAGGTCTTAAAAGGTTTGTCTTCAAACAGCCATTTAAGTGAGACCTCAACCAAGTCCACATGAAAAAAGCACACCAGCCTGTGTGATCCAAGGAGTGTAAGTAATGAAACACCTATCTGAAGAAGGGAACAGTACCGGAGCTTGAATTGTGAACACTCAGTTTGGAGAGAACAATGGATAACAGTGGAAGCCCAAGAGCTATTTGCAGGATCCCCATAGGGATTAAACTTCTGGTGAATACCCTGTGACCATCGTCCAGGGACATGAACAGTCTTACCATCAGTCAGAGAACCCCGGAAAGGTAGTTATGGCAGATACAGTGAGGTTAACTTATAACACCTTATCATTTGATTTCCCATTTGACTCATTTTAAAGTGACTTCAGTTTTTAATATTTTCTGCTTTCTTATTGTTGAGGTTTTTCCCGTTTTGTTTCTTGTTGTCTGTATAACTTACTGTATATGAAACCCAGGACAGATAAATCTAACAGAGAGTAACTGGATTAGTATTTACCTAGAGGCATGGTTGGGGAGGTGGGGTGAGGAGTGGAGAGAGAACAACAGTGAACAGGAGAAGGAATAAAAATGCTCTGAAGTTGTTTGTGGTGGTGACTGCACAAATCTTCTTGATGTGAGTGAATTATTGAATTATGTGATATGTGAGTTATATGCCAACAAAACTGTTGGGGGGGGGAGAAGAGGAAGATTTCAGTTTTAGAAACCTTATATAGGGCTGCTATGAGCTGGAATCAATTTGCTGACCTTTTTGTTTTTGTTTTTAAACATGTAGTAGGTAGGTCTACAAAATAAATCTAAACGTTTTACACATACAATTAATCTCATTGAATTTCATCTGGAAGAGCCATCTGAGTTGACAGATGGCGTTTTATTTATTTATTATTTTTATACAGGTATTTATTTTTACAGGATCTCAAAAAATACAATATATAAACTAATATATAGCATTGATAAATATTAAATACATGTAGCCATAAACAGAAGAAATATAAACCGATCTATCACCACCCAAAAGCAAAAAAAAAACACCAAAAAAACAAAATACATTCCACTCCAGAGGAGGAGAAGCAAACAAAGGCTAAAATATTGGTCATAAAATGGAAAGAGTCTAGCAGTCATTTTTCTCTAACATAAAGCTTTTAGAAGCTATTTACAGCTAGCATTCTAATTTTGCTTGGTGGAAAAAATGCAGTTATTTTTAATAAGGACAAGAGCTCACAGAGAACTTTGAAGCTCTTCCACGTTATGGGTCCAAAAGATAACAAAACATTTTTTTCTTTTTGGGTTATACTCCCCTCCTCCCAAGAAATCCATTTCTACTACTTCTCCACTACCCATATTTGGAAGCTAAGTAAAAAGGAGTTGTTACTCCAGACTGCTACATGCAGAAATATTTCCTTTGGGTAACAAAGGTGGACATGGTCACAAAATTCATTCATTCATGGTCAGGTAAATTTAATGTTGGTAACATCTGAATCTCCTACATGCCTTGTAATAGCTTTAATTTTCCAGTATATGTCATTATGAGGAAATGGGCTACTTTTTCTCCTGGATGAAATCTAGAAATTATTCTTTGGGGTGAAGAAGCAGCCAACGATGAACATATTCTGTGGCTTTCCTTCTGCCTCTTCTACCTACGAAGGTGATTACCACCTGGTGCCAGATTAGCTAGGACAATGGGTCAGCTGTGTGACTGGCATGTTTGGCTGAAACAGATGTTAGTTCACTCATGAAAACAAAATCACTGCCTCAAATTAGGCCCCCCACAAGTCCTACATCCCTTCTATTTTGAAATAGAATAATTGTTATTTACCTTAACCTCGGGCTCTTTTTCACATTCTTCAATATACAAGTCATAGAGTTTTTGAAACACAGATTTTCTAAAAGAAGTAATGTGCAAAATAATGTTAATGTAATAATGACCACAAAATATTCTTTCAAATTTCCCCTTAATTTTATCCAATTTCCCCCAAAGTAGGGATAGGATCTGACATAGGTGCAAACATAAACATAGGAATTCCTAATCCACACAAATAACTATCATAACTTTCCAGCATAGAACCTAGTAAAAATGCAGTAAAAGGCAGCTGTTCAATCAATGATCATATTTCAATGAATCTAAGACGTATCAATTAAGTAGGCCTACCTTCCACTAGATAAGTATTTCCTTTTAGGAGGTTTCTGTCGGGCACTTTCAATGACATACTAAAAAAAGAAAAGCTTATGAGCATTGCTTGCCTGTTACCTAAGAGAAAGAACAAATATATATATCCACAACATCTACAATGCTATTTAGACATTCAAGTGTCTGGTTCACATTAAATATGCCTTGTAGGGAAGACTACTTGAACTAAAAACAAGTGAAAGTTGAACCGTGCTGAACTACAGCAGAACACACCTACTCCTCACTATGAGCATGGTTGGTTTCCAAAGATGGGCTGTCAGGTGAAAATGAAAGACTTTCTTTTTCTGTGTTCAGACCATCCATTTGTCTTTTTTTAATTTAGAAAGTACAATCTGTGTGCAGTGTCCCATGACAGATTATGCCTCTGCACGGAGATGAAAGCTAAATAAAACTAGGTTGTGTGGCTGGAGAGACTCCAGCTTAATCACTTTACTTTAATTCTACATTCAGGGACCTGCTCTGCCTTTTAGGCCGGGTAAGTTACGGAGGCTCAGAGCTTCCTGTAAAGGTGCTGAATGCATGGCTGGGCTCCGAGTACCCAACCACTGAGGTGGAAACTTCATGCCCAATTTATTTCTCTTTGGGGTGTCATTTTAGCTAGCACACATTTCTTGTAAGCATCCTCTCATGCCTTTTTTCCTCCCTCCCTACCCCATACCAACTTGAAGCTGCAATGCTCCAGGCTTCACTGGAGCCAGGTACCCAAACTATCATCTGCTGGCCCGGTGCTGCTTGTGTATTTGCTTAGATGGGATGCCCTGCAGCTGTTGACACTATGCTTGCCTACTCTTTAATGCAAAAAAATCATCGGATAGATTTTTTTTTAACCATTGTCATAAATGCAAAATGTCAGAAGAGATAGTTGATAAGTAAGGAGTAGCTGGATGTCAATATTATAAGTAAAACTTCACAGCTTCAGAACTGATTTCACAGGTCAGAAATATTTCCAATATATTTTGTGGTTCCTTAGAAAATGCCTGTGTATTTAAAGCAGTTCTATATCTAATTGCAACGTCTTTCAACAGTTTTTCTTTTAATAGAATAATTATAAATCTTGTTCAACAGGAAAATATAATTCTAGAAAATCTGTCACTGCGCAAATACATTTTACTAAACAGAATTATAATCTAAAGCCACCAAGTAATGGATGATCCAAACATAACCTGATATTTATATTTTTTGCATATTTACTGTAAGTTATTTGCATATTTCTAAAAAAATAACATATACAAGTCTCTTAAAATTGAATTTTTGTCAATTAAAGACTATTTTAATATGTAACTTAGTCACGCCTCACCTCTGCACGATCCAAAGCTAGTTCTAAAGCTTGTTGCTGTAAAAAGTAAATAGTGTATTTGGTAATATTAGTTAATTTCACAATAAATTGAATATACATTCAACATTTCATGCTATGTATTTAAAAATGTGTTCTATTTTCGAAAATGGATCTAATAGGTTTTCCTTTATTTCTCTCTTGCACCCTAATGAATGCTGATAAAGAAGTGAATGTGGCAATATCGGGCACTTGGTTATGACAGAAATGCTGAAGCTTTATGTGACGCTGACAGAGGATTGGATAAGGTCAGCAGCACTATTTTGGTTGTTGGTTGCCTTTATGTTGACTCCACTTCCTGGCAAATCCCCGCCCCTGCAGAGTAGAACGGCTCCACGGGGTTCCCCTGCCTGTTCCCTTCCCCAAAGGAAAAACCAGGCTTGTCTTCAGAGAAATACAAACCCTCATTTCTTCCACATTCCAGTAAAATCTTCTGAACACATGATATCAAAACAAGGACAACTCTCCTATCTGGTAAAAATACTGAGAACTAGTTTGGTTTAGTACCTAACATGCAAAAAAGCCTACATAATATATGTTTTCTAGTTTGACACCTAAGAGGCAAGCAATAAACAATGATCATTAATTAACCACATTAGGTTGTCATTGATTGTAAACTCATCTGGAATCTGAGGACTTCAAGATGTGAAAAAATGCATTTGAGAATGGATGAAATATAGTATAGCCAAACATAAATTTGAAATCTACCAGTAGATTCTCATCCTTTATCAACTCTCTGGAGACCTTTATTTTAAGGAAGAGAGAGAAATAAAAACCGAAATATTCCTCATTTGTGAAGTTTTCTTTCACAATAAGAAATAAGACCAAAGGACACTAGGCTCTGCATAAGGTTAGGCAAATATGCCAATGATTTTTACCTTTCCAATTTTGTGGTTTGAGACCACGCAGCGGGATTTTCATCCAGAATGCTAGTTCTTTTTGATTCCATTCAGAGGCAAAGAGCTTTCATCATTTATTTCACAGGATCCTATAGGTCAATCTACCAAGTTGCACAGAGAAAATTCAACATCCACCAACACTGTAGAATGGCTGGGGCAAACACAACCATTCCTTTGGAAAGGTATGGAAGGGGACAATGAAACCCCCACTAAGGACCAAGAATTCACCTTCCTAGATTAACTGGACTTTCTAGTGTCATCAAAGACAACCTAAATATCTAAATGTAACTAAGTGAAAAAAGTCAAAGTTACCATTATTTCAAAAGGCTCAGTTAAATGTACGTTTACTGACATTTATTTTTAAATCTGTTTAAGCTGTAGGCGCTCAGTAAAACTGGTTCCTAGGATGTATGATTAAAATTTTGGATATACCCTACTTTTTAGCATGAAAAAATAATTCTGCATTTACTATTTTGCCAAAATACATAAAGTTTTTAATAATTTGGCCATCAGGTCTTAAATAAGTGTATGTCAGAGAATTAGTAAGTACAGTTTAAAAAAACTGTAGGGCAGTTTTAAAAAGCAGTCTTCTCAAGAAAATAACTTATCTTCTGAAATTAAAACTTCATAAGGCTAGAAACACAGATACACATGCATCTGTAAACACAAGCGTCATTTATTCACAACTTCCTTCAAATACCTGAGTGTGAAATGCTATGATAATAAGAGCCTCAAAATATAAGGAGAGGTGGAACCTCACCATGCTAACCCCACCATGCTAACTCCACTTCTTAGTAAAAGGGTAGCAGTAGCTACATAAAAGTACTTCAAAGAGCTTGTGGAAGAATTCCATTATCTTTTCATTTTGTTTTCCCACCTTAGTTTTTAAAAATGTAAGGAAATAATTTTAGCTTTTTTAAATGGAAAACACTGATGCTTGGTCTTAAGCATGTTTGGGGACTTAAAAGTCAGTCAACAGAAATATTCCATGAGAGGAAAGCTAGCACTGACAATGAGTAATATGTATATGTACTCAACAGGTACATGAGTTGTACATTGTTTTTAAATTTTAAAAAGAGAAAATCTAAAATATGAGAAACCTGGGCCTTCCAAAACTATCTGTATATATACCCATACCCATCTGCTTTGCCAAAGACTTGGGTAAAGTACATAGAATTATCATCGTTTTTTAAGTATTTCACAAAAATAGATGGATTATATGTATAAATTATAATAGTCATTTAATTATACTACTGAATTACAAGATGGACATATATGATAGAGAAGACTGCATGCAATTACTAATTTCCAGTTAGAATTTAACTTGT
The DNA here is from genome assembly GCF_050624435.1 of Tenrec ecaudatus. NCBI lineage: Eukaryota > Metazoa > Chordata > Mammalia > Afrosoricida > Tenrecidae > Tenrec > Tenrec ecaudatus. The sequence continues at coordinate 17,398,149 of NC_134540.1, read as the reverse complement.
ATAATTTGTAAAAGTATTTTTGTACTTACACTACTACTATTTTTATGGAGATGAAGGAAGAGACCATCCTAATCCCCTTCTAAAAACACAAATTTGGAACTACTCAGTTATAGCTTACCATTGTGGTATAAAATAGGAATCCAAAAGGAAGAGACAAACTTAAGTGTTTTTGTCGTGTTGTCGGTGCAGTAGGGTGAAAACCATGCCTTTGACAGCAATCTTAAAGTTCTGTAAGAACAAAATCAACAAAAACCTCACATTACCATAAACATAATCAAAGAAGGAAGTGAAATTAATTAGTAATTAACAAAGAAAATTATTTGAGGCAGGTATCTGAGGGTGTACCAAGAAAAAGCTGGAATTCCACTGGGTGGAGCTGAGCTTTCATAGTAGGCATTTTCCCCAGTAGGTGAGCATCACACAACTCTCTCTGAGTTAATGTACCCAGTGGTGGTGCCTGGGAAAGTTCTCTCTGGTCACAGTGAATTTTTCATAAAAGCACTTTTGCTCAAACCTTGGTTTTTTTGACGGTCACTTTAAGAGATGTGAGGCTGTGAAACTGTTTCCTGCTCGGAAAAAATGCAGTAGAAACTGTTATGAACACAGATTAAAAGGACAGCACTATGGGAAAAACAAGCATACAGTGGTTTTCTTGTTTCAAAAAAGGCGAAATGCTGATTGTTGACAAACCTCGTTCTGGATATCCGTCAACTTTCAGGACAAAAATGTTGAATTATAGTGAATTTGGAGTTCGTTCCACCAGGTCAGACTGTTAATCAAACTTTCCATTCTGAGTTTCTGAAAAGATTGTGTAGCAGTGTGTGACAAAAAAAGACCTGATTTGTGGCAGGCTGGGGACTAGTTTTGCCACCATGACAATGCACCTGGCTCATGCATCTCAATGCACCAGGTTGTGGCAAAAATCAGCATACCTCTCTTGCTCCAAGCACCTTACTCACCTGACCTCATTCAATGAGATTTCTTTTTAGTTTCTGAGAATACAGAGGGACATGAAAGGCCAGCAGTTTGACTATGTAGAAGAGGTGGAGAAAAAACAAAAACAAGGGAGGTGCTGTCAGTCATCCAAACAGATGAGTTTGAAAAATGTTTCCAAAAATGGAATCGCAGATTTGACAAATGTATTCAGTGTAATGAAGAGTACTTTGAAGGTAATAAGGTTGTTTTGTAAAAAAATTTAAATACATAGCTTTGGAGAAAAAAAATTCCCATTTTTTGGGGTATCACTCATTCCAATTGCTCAGATGAGAGCTAAAAATGAACCTGAGGAAAATTTTTAAAAGTCCATGACAGTCAAAATAGAATAGAGTATATCTCACCTGAATTTAGAGACCATATAAAGCAAATATCTGAGGCCTTGAACATTAATGACTCAAACACCTGATGAGTTATGGGATGGCATCAAAAACATAAATGAAGAGAGCAAAGGTCATTGAAAGGGCAGGAAAGAAAAGATCAAAGTGGATGTCACAAGAGACTCTGAAACTTGCTCTTGAATGTAGAGTAGCTAAAGCAAAAGGAAGAAATGATGAAGAGCTGAACAGAACATTTAAAAGTACAACTCAAAAAGACAAAATACAATGTCACACTGAAATGTGCAAAGACCTGAAGTTAGAAAACCAAGAGGAAGAATAAGTTGAGCATATTTCAAGCAGACAAGTTGTTAAAGATATCAAGAAATCAAAAGGTCAATAAAGGAAATGAAAGAAAAGTTTAAAATGGATATCAAAAGACAATGTGAAACGTGCCCTAGAATGTAGAGAAAAGAATTAAAACATTTCAAAAGATGGTATGAAATAGTTAAAACCTGCAGTTAGGAAATCAAAAAGGAGTAACCTACTTGGTAATTACCAAGCTGGCGGTGGGGGAGGGGAAATCCAAGCCTCAAGTTTTAGTACCGAATGATTCTATGTGCCATACTGAATGGCTCAAAAACCAAAACAACAAACTCACTGACACGGAGTCCACGCCGAGTCCCTGTAACTCCCCAGGACAGGGAGACGTGCCCCGGTGAGTCTCTGAGTCTGTTTCTCTTTAGGAGAGTAGAAAGCCCCATCTCTCCCATGCAGGGGCGGGTGGTTTGGAACTGCCTATGCCTACCATGCAGCCTGCAGCCCAACGTGTAAGCATCATGCTGCCAGGGCTCTGAATGACCCTGGAAACCTTGAAAGTAGTCATCACTGTACCAAAAAGAAGAGTGATGTTCAACCATTTCAGGAGGTGGCATGTGATAAAAACCCCATGCAATGAAGGCACTGGTGACAAACAAGGCTCCAGGTACTGACAGAAGTATTTCCAGCAGATGCAGGCTATACTTCCAACACTGCAGGCGCTTCCTTTTCTATGCCAAGAATCTGACCAGCTGACTGGAAGAGATCCATATTTGTGCTCATTCCAAAGACAAAACCCACAGAAAGTGTAAATTGCTGAATAGTATAATTATTATCACACACAGTGAAATTTTGAAGATAATGAGAAACACAGTTGCAGCAGTACACTGACAGAATTGCAAATGTTTCTGGTCAGATTCAGAAATAGGAATAAGGAATACCACTGCAAGCACGGATTAAGAGCAAACTGTTTACCTGTGTTTTATTGACTATGAATTCAATTGTATAGAGCAGGGGTCCTCAAACTTTTTAAACAGGGGGCCAGCTCACTGTCCCTCAGACCTGTTGGAGGGCCGGACTATAGTTAAAAAAAAAGAAAGAAATTAAACTATGAACAAATTCCTATGCACACTGCACAGATCTTATTTTGAAGTAAAAAAACAAAACGGGGCAAAAACACACAGCGGGCCGGATAAATGTCTTCGGCGGGCCACAATTTGAGGACGCCTAGTGTAGATCATAATGAACTACGGATGTTTTAAAGAATAGGAACTCCAGAACACTTAATTGTACTCAGGCTGAACTTATACAAAGATACCGTATGGTTTTAAATCGGCAAACTAGGGTTGCTGTATGTCAGAGGTATATCTTCTCACCACACGATTTAATTTGTATTCTGAGCAACTGTACAATATGAGGAATAGGGTATGTAGATTGGAGGAAACTCACTAGCAGACGGGATATTCAGATGACACAGTCATGTGTGCTGACAGTGAAGACTTGAAACATTTACTTCAACATATAAAACAGAAGCAAAAACCAGATCATCACAATCAGGCCAGTAAGCAATATTAAGGTAAACAAAGAGATTAAGTTGTCAAGCATTTTATTTTACTTCCATAATCAACACCCACAAAATCAGTCAGAAAATAAAACAATGTATTGCATTGGGCGAACGTGCTGCAAAAGATCTAAGTATTAAAAACCAAAGATGTTATCTTGGTGGCTAAGGTGTGTCTACCCAAGTCAGTGTATTTTCAATGGCCTCATATGCATGTAGTATTGGGCAATGAAAAAGAATACTGAAGAATCGATTCCTTTGAATTAGTGTTGGCAAAAAATATATTAAATATAAGTGAATTCAAAAGTTCACAGGAAAAGTTTCACTTTTTTAATTCAAAATTTTCATGAACTTTTCAAACCTCTTTTGTATGCTAGGTACTGCCAGAAGGCCTAATAAATCTGTGTCCAAAAAATCCAGCCAGAGTGCTCTCTGTACAGCAATGATGTATTCACCTCATGTACTTTTTTATCAGGAGGTAAAACAGAGGTTCTGCCACAAAGAGAAAGACCCTCAATGAGATGCATCAACAGACACAGTGGCTCCAACATGAAGTATGAGACGGGGCAGTGTACACAAGGCTCTGCTGTACACAAGGTCCATGAATGGGAACTAACCAGGAGGGTTCTCACAGCATGCGTAAGGTTAAGATGGGGATGAGATGTCTTATGTTAATGAAGCAGAATTAGTGTTAGGTTTGGCTTGAGTCAGTCTTTTAAAATATAAGAGATTAAACAAGCAAAAGAGCAGAGTTGGGGTAAGATGGATTCTAAGACACACTAGGTTTCCAAGAAACCATGAAGTTCAAAGGTGAAGAGATCAGTAGTTTCTCCAGCACAGACAGAAAGAGAAAGCCTACCCTTTAAGCAGTCATGTGCTGGGTGTGGCCTTCTAGCCTCCACACTGAGAACAGTATTAGAGCCATTCAACTGTGGTATTTGTTACTGAAGCAGCGAGACAACTAAACCTTGTTTTTGAATCTCCGGTCTCATTCCCATTACTGCTTGCTCCTCATGATTCCTCTGTGCGATGACAATGGCTGGCCCATCAGCCTTGTTCGGTACATCATGTTTACTGACAAAATGTTCTCTAGTAACAGTTCAATTACAGGAAAACACATTTCTAGATGAAACTGCACTGTCCAGACCAAGCACTAGTCCCTCAATGCCTTTCCCTCCTCCAGCAAACTAGCTACACCACTGAAAAATCTCTCCTCTTACACATGTATTCTCATTTGGACTACAGGACTTTTAAAACCCGAAGTCCAAACCCCACTTTACCCTGAGAGAGGTTCTGATGAACTAGAGACCAGCATTGTTTTAGAGTTTCACAGTTTATCTATGTGTCAAAGGTAACTTGAATCAGCACACTGGTGTTATTTTTGTCACATGTAGTAGTATACCCTCTGCCTAACAATACAGAGAACATATATGCTTGATCCAGAGAGTGATGGTAAATAATTTTCTAATTCTTTACTCAACCCATGCAAACTACAAAATTGAGCTAAAACTCAGCTCGTGACAGGAAACAAGGTTTTCAGTGTAAAACGTGTGTGTGTGTGTGATGAACCCAAAGTTTAGGGTTTGCCAATTATGGAAAAATAAAAAATAAGATGCAAACCAACCAACCAACCAACCAACACTAAGCCAGTCACCTTCCTAGGTCCCAGAAATAATTGTTTAACATTCCCCCCCCCCCCAAAAGACATCACCCTCACCCTCACCCTCACAGGGGCTCATAGGAGAATAAGTGGAACTTAAGTAAAAGTGCAAATTTCCTTTTTCTTTTTGGACTCTTACAACTCCTCACAATCCATACATCGCTTGCATCAGGTGAATTTGTACAGATGTTGCCTTCATTCTAGACATTTACTTTCTATTGATCTCTTGGTGTCATTTTTTTTGTTTGTTAGGTGAACATTTTCTGACTACAGAAGCTAAAGTTGGAGACAAAATAGATATACACAGAATGATTGTCAAGTCTGAGTTCGTATCACTAAATAGGGAAGCTTAGGAACTACGGATTATCTAAGTACTACAGAAAAGAACCCAGGGTAAACTTGGTGTGCCATTTATGAACCACGCATTCGACCGTACAGAGAATTTAGCAGAATTAAGGAGAAGTCCCTAGTTATGATCATCTTCATTTTATAGGAGGCTCAAAATCAAGCAAGAAGATTACACCAGTAGACATTTTTTGACCTCTCCATTTTTAACATTAGATGATTTTAAAAGAAAACCTCAGCAGATGGTTCACACGACCTACAGATAGAATTGTTCACCTTTTTATTAGACTTTTAAGGCAAACCCCTTAAAGACCCAGGTCCGCTCGGGCTAAGGCCAACATTTCCTTATTTTCGAAGATTTCCACCTAACTTTGCACCCGCTAGCTAGTTGGATGGCACTCGGCCTACTCCGAGAAGCTTGCAGGACGCTGTGCTCTGGGCCTCCCGGGGGCTTGGCCTGCTGTCAGCGAACCGCAGCCCTCCAGCGGCGGGCGTTTCGGGAGATGGCTCCCAGGGCAGCTCGTCGCCAAGTTCACGTCAGAACTCCCGGTAACCATGGCGAGGGCTACTGATGAATTCACCTCCAAAGGTCGCTCTTCCCAGTGGCGGTCATTTCCCACATCCCAAGTGCAACCACTCCCGTGCCAACTTAGGGATTTACCTGCAAAACGCCGCGGAAGGCCACAGCTCTATTCAATATGGACACCCAGAAACCCGCCCCCAAGGGACGCTCCACAGAAATACGTGCCAGTTCCCGGAAATACCTGTGAGGGGAACCACAATGTCAAGACCAAAATCGAGCGCGCGGCTCAGTTCCACCAGGCGACGTCCGACGTTCCCCGCAGGAGCCGGCTGGCCCGGCCGACCGCCGGTCCGGCCTGCGAGGCCCGGAGGACGCCGCCCTCCTCCCGCCGGCGCCCGGCTCCAGCGCGCCGCCGGGAAACCCTCGCTAACCTCTGACCCCGGCCCGAACCGCGCGCGCCCTGTCGGGCCCGGAACACCCGCAGCCGCCCTCGCCGCCCCCACCTGTGCGGGCCGCCGCCGCGCTGGGCCTCATGACGGCGCCGCCGGCTCGGCCGGAACGCGACGTGCCGGCCTCGGGCCCGCGCCGCCGGCTGCGCTCCCGCCCGCCGCCGCTAGACGCTCTTCCGCCCCCTCGCGGCGCGGTTTCTCATCCGGGCAGGCAGGCCGCGCCGGCGCCCGCACTTCCGACTGCCGGGCTGGGCGGGGCTGGCGGCCGACCGCCGGCGGAAGGGGCGGAGCCGCGAGCGGCGGCCGTGGGGCCCGGCTGTTCCCGCGCGGCCACCGACGCCCAGGGCCCGGATGGAGCCCGCGAACCCTCGCTGCGTGCGCCGCTCCGCATCCAGAACGTGCGCGGTGGCGCGTGGTCGTCATTGGCGGTCCGTAGTGAAGGACGCTTGGACCTGGAAATGGTTTTTCTCTTTGGATCAACTCATCCCAAAATGAACGGTAGTGACACCTGGCTTATCACCGGGTTACCGCCTGAGGAATGTTATCAAGTGCCCTTACATTGGATGTGTGAGGGGAGGAAAAACCCCTCCCTGAAATGTTCCACAAATCCTGTAAACAAATGTGGTTAGTGAGGAATACACTTTTGGAGCTCATTTATTTTCCTTGAATTATTTTACTCTCCCATTCCCACCCCCACCTCCACTCCAAATCACACCCGACAGGCCATGTCCGACTCACTGACCCCACAGAACAGGGTAAAATCCCCTGTGAGTTTCTGGGACTAATTCTTAATGGGACTAGAAAGTCTCGTCTTTTTCCAAGACGCTGGTAGTTTCAAACTGCTGACTTTGTTCAGCTCTTAATCACTACACCCCAAGGCCTCATTAGTTTGCAACAAAAATTGTGAAGTTCTCCGCCCCAGCTTACGCCTACAGGGGAACTAGCAGCTCCAAACCAGTGGTTTTTTAGCCAGCGGCAAAGAGTGAAGCCACAGGTTTTTTTCAATCATTTTATTGGGGGCTTGAATAATTCTTACCACATCCATTGTGTCAAGCACATTTGTACATTTGTTGCCATCATCATTCTCAAAACATTTACTTTGTACTTGAGCCCTTGGGATCAGCTCATTTTTCCTCTCCCTCCCTCATAAATCCTTGATAATTTATAAATTATTATTATTTTGTCACATCTTATACTGTCTGACGTCTCCCTTCACCCACTTTTCTGTTGTCCATCCCCCAGGGAGGAGGTTATATGTAGATCCTTGTAATGGGTTCCCCCTTTCTACCCCACCTACCCTCCACCCTCCAGGTATCGCCACTCTCACCACTGGTCCTGAAGGGGTCATCTGTCCTGGATTCCCTGTGTTTCCAGTTCCTATCTGTACCAGTGTACATCCTCTGGTAGCCAGATTTGTAAGATAGAACTGGGACCATGATAGTGGGGGAGGAAGCATTTAGGAACTAGAGGAAAGTCATATGTTTCATTGTTGTTACCCTGCACCCTCACTGGCTCTCTGCAACCCTTCAGTAAGGGAATGTCTGGTTGCTGATGGGCTTTGGGTCTCCATTCTGCACTCACCCTCATTTACAATCATATGATTTTTTTTGTTCTTTAATGCCTGATACCTGATCCCTTCTACACCTTGTGGTCACACAAGCTGATGTGCTTCTTCCATGTGGGCTTTCTTGCTTCTGAGCTAGATGGTTGCTTGTTAATCAGCAAGCTTTTAAGACCTTTAAGACCCCAGACAGCGATATCTTTTGATAGCTGGGAACCATCAGCTTTTTTCACTACATTTGATTATGCACCCATTTGTCTTCAGCAATCATGTCGGGAAGGTGTGAAGCCACAGTTTTATGAAAGAAAAGAGTCACTTCAAAAGAAATGAAGTGGGTCCCTTTTGCCTACATATGATACACGTTAAGCCTAGATATGATGCACTTTGTTCTGAGAGGAAGCAGTTCCCCCTGGCGAGTTGAGATGAGACATTGTTTAGGAGGGGAATGTTTCCAGTTTTTGAATGGCACATTAATTTTCCCTGCATATTCTGGTGATTATCAACCTCCCACAGCCAAGTGTCTGACTTCTAGATCTCTTCCCTCAGGCTCCACATATAACCAGTCTCGAGAAACCCCAAACCAAACCCTCTGTAGTCAAGTTGACCCTGACTCACAGGAACCTTATAGGACAGAGTAGATCTTCCCCCACAGAGTTTCCAAGACTAATTTTAACAGAATTAGGCTGTCATATCTTTCTCCTGTCCATTGGCTGGTGGGGTCAAACCTTTGACCTTTCTGTTAGCAGCCAAGAGCTTTCACTACTGGCCACCAGGGCTTCTGAAATTCTATTTTAAAATATATCCCAAGTCTGACCGGGTCTGATTGTGTCTGGGCTCATGGCTCTGGGCCTAACAATGGGAGGAACTAGTAATTGGGAAAAAAAATCTTTATGTTCAACTCCACATATAAATATTCCTGTCTTTCCATTTCTGCAGAAGTCTGATTTTGGTACTGGTGTAAATGTTTACGTTATGAAGAGGTCTCATAAGGTTTGTCTCATTCTCTAAGGGCTGTTATTTCTAGAGGTACTGGTCCAGGTCAGAGGACGTATCAAAAGGGACTAACTGATGAAGTTAACGTTTTGAAAACCCCTCATCATCCAATATTTGTAGGTTACCATGCTTGCTGAATAAAGTTATGGTAATCTATGTCTTGCTATGGAATTGGAGGTGAAAAGTCTAAAGGACTAAATAGAAGAACGGGATGGAAACAGTTAAGAGCCGTTTTCAGCCGACATAATTTCAACAGTTTCTCTGAACATGGCAAGGGGGCTAAAGTATCTGCACCAGGAAAACACACTGCTACATGGGGACATAAAGTCCTCCAACGTGGGTGCCACAAAAGGTGATTTTGAAACTATTAAAATCTGTGATGGAGGAGTGTCCCTGCTGTGGGATGAAGATCTACTGACTGACCCTGGAGGCCTGTTACACTGGCCTGGAGCCTTGGAAGCAGGAGGAAGCTTTGTAGAAGGGTATGATCACCCTCCCAGCAGACATGTTTGCCTTTCGGCTTTCTGTGTGGGAAATGCTGACTTTACCTACTCCACACATTAGTCTTTCAGATGATAATGGTGATAAGGATAAAACCTTTGATGAAAGGGACTTTGATGATGTAGGAAACCAGGAATCCTTAGAAACTAGACCACCCATTAGTACGGAACAAGCTGGGTGAACCGTAGCAGAAAGTGAACTCTTCTCTGTACTGATGAAGAACCTGAAGATCGTCCTTGGGCAGCACACAGTGCTGAAGCTTTGGAAATGATTGTCCAGTGATGGCTTTTTTTTATAATCACCTCAGCAGGAAGCTGGGCGTGTATATATAACTGTTCTGTTTCCTGCAACACATTGGTATATAGTCACTGTGGCAGTTACGTGATCTCCTGCCAACTTGAGATGGGGTAGAATCTAGCCTGTCAATCAGGTTGCAGCTTGATGACCTCATTTGGAGGTGTGAAGGAGATAAATAGCTCAGTCTGCTTGGCCTACCTGCTGACAAGGCACATGGAACTATGCTGATGGAACCAGAGCCCTGGAGCTGGAGGAGCCACGTGGAGACCTCTGTCAGCGCTGAGATACTTCCACCACCACTTTCCACCTACTGGCCAGTGATCTTCCTGCATTCGGCATCATTGCATGTGTTGCATGAGTCTGAAGAGGACTTTATAGATTGGTATCGGACATATGGGCTAATATCGGACTTATGGACTTGATTTGGACTGGGCTGGGATGTTTTCTTAATATACAATTGCTCTTTTATATAAAACTCTTTCTTATACAACATGAGTGTCCATGAATTTGTTTCTCTAGTCCACCCAGACTAACACAGTCACTCCGATAATCTGTAATTATTAGATCCTTTGAAAGTGGTCTATTTAAAAGCTGTAGCACCTTGCTAACATTTGATTAACCATTTCTAATATTTGGGTATTTCTCATACACTTATTATGATGGTCACTTGAGATTGTAGTGTGTATTCTGTGAGTTTAAGAAACTAGCTACTCAAATACTGCTAAGTTTAACAAATCACATTTACTGACCATTACTTTTGCTAATGATTTTTCTCACATACTTTGAATTTTAATGGATCGGTGAAAATTAGTAGCCTGCAAAGTACAAAATAAGTTATTTACTCATGTCTTAAGACATTCAGCCTTTTGTTGGCCTTTCTTGGCTGGTGTCCTTATTAAATATGATTCCTAGATTCTTAGGGAATATGGCTCAATGGAGTATTTTTCTGGGTAGTTTTAGATCCTTTTTTGTTGTTTAGAGAAATTTATAGCTTATCCTACCTTCTTGGATTATCCCAGATCTTTGGATTTTGATTTCATTTGTTAAATATATTTTCTGTTCTGGGGGGAAAATGAAGTAATTACACACTTCCTTCTACTTTTGCATGCTTGAATTTTTTCATAATAAAATTCTATTGTATTCTACTTCAAACACCTTAGAGTCAACCAGTCCCTATTCAAAAGCCAACCACTGTTAGATTTAAACTTAACTTTCCATTAATGTTCTATGTGTACACAATCTTTGGTATATGGGATTTATGTCTATATTCCCCTTTACTTTGTATACAATGGGGGGGAAAAGCACACTTTCTTTCATGGATTGAATTGTGCCCCCTGAAAACACGTGCTAACTTGACTGGGCCATGACTTTCAGTGGTTTGGCAGTTATGTACTGAAGGAATTATCTCCCGATCAGCCCATCCTCAGCACATCTAAACAGCAGCACACTCTGAAACTAACTTGGTGAAGGTCTGACTCTTCAAAACCTCGGAGGCTGTGGTTCTACCTCTTGAAACTTAGGAGGTTATGACTCTTTCCTTCAAAATGGAGGCAGCCTTCTTTTCATGCTCAACTCTACCTCATTAACCTAAGGAAGAAAATGCATCCCCAAATGGGATTATGGCCACAGGTATAGGGGTTAGGGCTTACATCCTAGAATCTGGGGGACACAGTTCAGTCCAGATATCACTACCTAACTTAATGCTACGCATTTACTATGACCAGAATGAGTACTAGCACCAAGCCACATCTGGCGAGGTCTGGGAGAGAGAGTTCCTGCCAAGCAACCTCTACTGTCCCCAGGGAGGTACCACACCCTCCCCTGTCCTGCCCCCCTCAAAGAAAAAAACCCCAAAGCAAAAACACACCTTACCTGCACATGGTTGTGCATTCTTACATGTCCAGGAGGCCCCGAAGAAGGTGTTCCAAGATCTCAGGCTCTCCTAGTGATCAGGACCTCAATAAATATGCATGACTTGGGCCTTAATGTATACATAACTATGATCAAGGCAAATAGATTTCCAGGTATGGAATCTCTGTAGCCACTATGTTTCTGGTCATTTCCAAGACATCTTGATTGCTCATGTTATTAAAAAACTAGAGTCAGTTCTTTGTCTCATGGTGCAAAACATCAACTAGCTTGGCTGCTAACTGAAAGACTGGAGACTCAAGCCCACATCGGAGGCTTCTAGGAAGAAAACCTTGACTCAAAACCACTCACTGCCAAGAGTCCATTCTGACGTGGAGCGACCTTATAGGACAAAGTAGAACTGCCCCTGTGGGGCTCAGAGACTGTGACTCTTTACAGGAATAGAAAACCTCCTTTTTCTCTTGGAGAATGGCTGGTGGTTTTGAATCTATGATCTTATGGTTAGCAGCCCCATGCTTATTCCACTACACCAGCTTATTCCACTACACCAACAGTGCTCCTTCAAGACCTGACAATCTACCTCCGAAAAAGCAGCCATTGAAAACCTGATGGAGCACTCTGGGTTTTTCATTGAAAACCCCATGGAGCTCCGTTCTGAAACACATGGGCTGGCCATGGATTGAAGCCAGAATCGGCTCAGCAGCAGGTGGTACAGTGAGTATGGAAAATCATCCTAATAATATTAGCCAACACTCATTCATTGTTCACTGTAGTAGTCATATTGTTCTATGAACTTGAACAGAAGATTTCACCAGGAGTGCTTCTAGAGAAATAAAATCATAAATATGGGCTTCTTAAATTGGCTCTCCAGCCTGACTAGTCTTAGCACTAGTAATGCTACTTCAACAACCCATTCTCGGTACCAAAATGTGTTAGACAGGGTTCTCTAGAGTGATAAAACCAGATTGCTGATACTTTTATATATGTTTATAAAGATAGATATATAACACAAGAAATTAACAGTTAAACTATAAAGCAGTACAAGTGGCTCAGTGTGACTCACTCCCGTGAGAGAGTTGTGAGACACTGGCAGTCCTTCAAGTCTTGAGGGCCGCCAGGTAGTCCTCTGTAGAGTGAGCTAGGCTATCCCAGCACAGGCAGCAAACAGCAAGGTAGCTCATCAACCATCAGCCAGGTCACCAACCATCTGTCCCCAGCTCCAGAGATGTACATTCCAATTCTCTGGTGAGGCAAGACTTAAAGGGACCTCAAATTACAGCAACACAATTCACAGCTTAGGTATCCCACAGGTAGTGTAACTTGCAAATTGAGGCACAGAACAAGCAGCCGCACACTGGTCTGATGATCAAAGAGCGAGAGACAAGAAAGACAAGGCTCATCGAGCCATTTATCTCTCCGTCCTTCAATTAATCCCACATGTGTTTATCCGCCAGGCTGGCACAATACACTATCTCAGTAGGTAATATCGTTCTGCTCATTTTACCAATAGGAAACTGAGGTTGTTACTTGGAAGATCTGGGTTTTGCAGTTTGGTTCTGGAGATAGTTTGGTTCTGGAGACAATGGCGGTTTGGTGCTGGAGACAATGCCTTAGTCATCAAGGTTATTTTGCTAGAAAAGAAGTTTATTAAGCATTATTCTCAATGTTGTATTTGTATCCTTTCATTTAATCCCCACATCAACAATTCATGTATTTCGGTCTGAATCTGGCCTATATCTGTGTGATTTCCTTTTGTCAAAAATATTTTGAATTATCTATCATTGGCTAAATTAATGACACTATCAGTAGAATTACCTTATGCTCCAGGGGAATGATTGGTAATGTTCTCTATCATAAAATGATAATGATGTCTCTAAAAAGAACCAGAGAAATATTTAAACCATAGATATGTGGGTGAGTTTGGGGCTCATGTTTACTTCTAGTCCCAATCTAAGAACAATTAGTTCTTATGACATAACCCTGCTTGAGGTTCACCCTCAGGAAGAGGTCACTAAAGATGTGGGTGCTCTAGTAAACTGTGGTGAAGAAAGCATATAGTCCCTGGATATCAGAAAGAATAGCATTTGGGTTCTTAAAGACTTGTCTTTAAACAAACAGCCATCTAAATGAGGCATCAACTAAGTCCCCATGGAAGAAGCACATGAGCCTATAAGAGTCAATGGTTGTAAGCCATCAAACCTAAATCTGAAGGGAATGACATCAGAGCTTACATTGTGAACACCTGGTTTGCAAAAGGCTCTGGCTGACCATGGAAGCCCTAAATCCATTTGCAAAGTTCCCTGCATGGATTATCTCTGACCAGAATAGAGGGATGTTAATGGTCCTGCCAGCATTCAGAGGACACGGTAGAGGTGACTCTGGCAGATGTAGTTAGATTAACAGAACACCCATTGGATCTTCCTTTTGAGCTATTTAAAAGTTATTTTTAAAAGATTTTTTTTTGTTTTCTCTTTGACTGAGACTTTCATATACTTTGTGTAGTGATCGTTTTTGGATTTTCTTTGGATGATTGTGTTTTGTTTTACATGATTTTCTGTACACAAAATCCAGGATCAGTAGATGCATAGAGACAGCATTGGATAGGGGGAAGGCAGGAGAAAATGGGGGGCTAACAACATTGAGTTGGAGAAGAAAATGTCCTGATTTGATTGTGAGGATTACTGCACACATTTTCTTCATATGACTGAACCAATACATTTCAACTGAGGAGTTTCTATGTTTCATTTGGTCTTACTACTATTTTCTTTTGCTGTATGTTTTTTTTTTTGGTATGAAATCTAGAATAACTAAATCTATAGAGACAGTAACCAGGTTAGTAGATTCCTGGGGTTGGGAAGAAATGGCGAGCTAATAACAAGTATGAGAGAGATGAAAACGTCCCAAAATGGATTGTAGTGATGACGACACAACCTTTTCAATATGTTTGTGCATAGGTCCACAAACTTATTTGACTAATGACCCTTTTACAGAACAAAAAATTACTTCGTGGCCCCTGGTAATTAAGAACGTTTGTTTTATAGCCCTTATCCAGGATGAAATGTAGGCATTTGCTTTCACAGACTCTCCTGAATCATTCTAGGCCCTCTGGCCTTGGTATCATCCACTTTGGGAAACAATGATCTAGACCAGCAGTTTTCTACCGGTGGGTTGTACCCCCTTTGGGGGGTTCAATGGCCCTTTCACAGGGGTTGCTTAAGACCATCGGAAAATACATATTTCCGATGGTCTTAGGAACTGAGACACCGCTCCTCTATCCGTCCCCAGGTGGGTCCCACCCACATGCAGATACACCACATAATCGTATCTGGACCAAAGACTGCTATCCATGCTACACCATGCTTCAAGACAAAATTTCATTGATTTGTCATTAGAAACCAATATTTCTCAATATATAATTATAGATTGTTTTTGTGATTCATTACTATGCTTTAATTATGTTCAATTTGTAACAATGAAAATACACCCTGCCTATCAGATATTTACATGACGATTCATAACAGTAGCAAAATTACAGTTATGAAGTAGCAATGAAAATAAATTTATGGTTGGGGGTCACCACAGCATGAGAAACTTATTAAGGGTCACGGCATTAGGAAGGTCAGTAATTACCTATTTAGACGTTCTGCTGAAACCTAGACAGCAATAGCAATACACCAGTCTCCACGGGCAGGTGGTTGGTAGCTGTACATGGGTGTATTGGGGGAATATGAACAGAGATGTCTTGACTAAAAGGTGAGGATTCTATCATTGAACCACCTCTGTTCTTTACTTTCCACAAATGCTCTTTCTCTTCTTATGCCAAACTGAGACAGAGTTGAAGGGCTAGTTGTTTTCACTCTCAGGTGAACACTATTTTCTTCTAAGTATTGAAATAGCACCCTGGATTTTCTTCCTTAGGTTTTTTAATGCTTACTTCTCTGGTGTATGTCTACTGCTGTCACAACTTCTTGTCTGTCTTTTCTTCCTACAGGGTGGAGGGTGGGTGGGCTAGGGAGCTAGTGCGAGCAGCAATATCTAAGGAGGACCCAGAAGTTGGTTTCGGGGCAGTTGCCCTGCCAAAGCCTCCTCTGCTACCTCTCTCTTTCTGCCTCCCAGCTGCTGTCCGTTCTTCCAGGACCTAGAGCGTGTTGTTTCCTGCTTGTTAAATTTTCAGACCAGTCTCCAGTGTCTACAAAAAACAAAACAAAAAAAAGATCTGAGTCCTGAGACACCAAGTCCTCCCCAGTCTGATTCCATCATCTCTTCAGGCTTGAGTCTACAACAATAACCCCTCCTACATGTAGCATCTTACGAACCTCATCTAGACTTTTATGATGTTCCGTTACTTTGCCATTTTCTTCTTACTAATGCTTCCTATTCAATCCTATTTCACCATCGTAGATCATATAGATGTGATCACTTCTGAAACATCTCCAACATTTCTCAAGTTGTGATGAGTTTTTATAATTTCTAAAAATCGCAAATATTTTCTTTACATTTCTGGCATTTCATCTGGTGGAATGAGCATTATATTTAGGTACTTGGGCAAACATCTTTTTTTCTAGGTGTGTCGCCAAGTTGGGAACAGGTTATGTTCTTTCTTCTATCACCCAGAAAGCATGTCTGGTGCCCTCACAAAGTATATCTTTAAAAAAAATGTACTGAAATAAATGAAATTATTTCGATTGTACATTGAGACTTGCCTTATATATGAGTGGCATATTGAATAATCTGGAATAGTTATTACTGGATTCATTTAATCCCCTGGAATAATTTTTTTTAAGATTCAGATTTTGTGAGTCTTTTTTAACATGTGCCTCAAAGAAGCATTGTTGAAATCAGGACAACAGGTTAAAGGTGTTCCTTAAAGTCTACTTGGTAGAGCCTTACTGGGACAAAGCTGGCTAGACCATCACAGGTGGCTACACCACATCTGTGTTAGTCTGAGTATATTAGAAAAACAAATCCAGAGAAACTCATATGTGTAAGAGAGTTTTATATAAAGCGTAAGTGCACATCTAGAGAACATCCCAACTCAGTGCTGCCCAAGCCCACAAGTCCAACATTAGCCCATATGTCTGACACCAATCCACAAAGTCTTCCTCCATCTCACAAAACACACACTATGATGCTGACTGCAGGAGGAAAGCTGAGTTAGTGAATGTGTAAGCATTTCAATGCTAGCAGGGGTCTCCACATGGCTGCTTCAGCACCCAGGGCTGCATGGGGTCGGTCCATGTGGCTTCTCCTCAGGGATGCCTTGCAGGAAGTGAGCCTTGCCAGCTGAAGCAGGGAACTGGCTAAGGCAGCTGCACCCTGGTCTGACCACCACAAAGCAAGATATCCGAGTACTAGAAAGGTTAGGCTCACAGACCATTTATCTCTCTGCCCTTCAATTAACTCCTCATGTGTTTATCGGCCAGGTTGGCACAATAATCTTTAACTATCTCAACATCTCACCAAACTTTTAAGAAATTCCCTAGAACAAAATGATTAATTATCAATAATTGGGAACTAGTAGCTTCAAGATGATAGCTGAAACTATTGAAAAGGAGAAGTGTATGTAGACTGTAAAGGCAAAAGGACTGGGAAGGAACCCTGGGAAATGTCAGTTCCATGTCTAATGGTTGTAGTCTTGAGAAGACAAGATTTGGGGCTAGAGAACAGTATTAACCATCACTGATGTTTTTATCTGTAATCAACTTATCCAAATGATGAACTTATAAATTAGGATTTCATAACCTTTTAGGCTTAATTCACTAATTTTATATAAATGTAGTAAATTTGTTTCAGTTAAAAACAGTTTCTTCTACATTATTTGATGCTTACCAGGGGAAAGGAGGTTTGATTGTTGGCTAGAGAGTAGACAAGTATGACCTTGGTTGAAGGGGAAGGTAATATGCAATAAGAGTGGAAAATTATAGAGTCAAAGGAGGACACTGGAGGAGTGTGAGGGTTAAAGGCAACATGACTCTGGCGAGATGTACATTGCTACAAAGGCCATCTACAATAAAGACATGAGACATCAAATGAAACAAATATGGATGATGATCTTGGAACCCAGAACTTCCGAGGAAAGGCAACAGAAGTGCTTTGAAGAGCAGATAGGAGAGGATGTTGAACAAAAGAGGAAAGAGACAGACAGATGAATTGTTGGCTGGCATGCTGGGGCTCAATGATAATCAGATATGCTTGCTCAGAAACCGCACAAGCTGTGCCTACACAGCCTCGCTACTTCTGTACCTACTGGATAAGGGCCAATAAACATTATTGTACCATCTGATCATTGGCAGATGGCTGAGGACACCCGCCAAATCTGCCCTCCACTGTGAGACACAAACAGCAGAGACCTGTGCACACACTCACATTCTCTATCACACCCACCAGGAGATGTGTGACTACGGTCTCACCAACACTGAGTTATCAATGATATACAGATATAACAACACCACAATGTTTCATATATAACAGACATTGTTAGTTCACATGAAGGGTGTGGCAGTTACATAACCTCCTGTCAACTTTCGAAGGGGTAGAGTCTAGCCTGTCAATCAGGTCTCAGCAAGGGAGCCGTGATGACCCAGTGGGCCTTCTTTAGACCAGCAGTTCTCAACCTGTGGGTTGAGACCTATTTGGGTGTCGAACGACCCTTTCACAGAGGTTGCCCAATTCATAACAGTAGCAAAATGACAGTGATGAAGTAACAACAAAAATAATTTTATGGTTGGGGGTCACCACAACATGAGAAACTGTATGAAAGGGTCACAGCATGAGGAAGCTTGAGAACCGCTGACTTAGACCATGCCAGAGTAAGGTGGGCTCTCTAAACTGAATTCTCAGTGCTCTCTCTGAGCATAATAGACACAGATACTCACACAACTTGTTCTTGGTTTTACTATTTTCAGAGTTTTCTAAATCAAGGTTTCTCTGCATTTTATTTTGCTGTTGTTTAGAGTAGTCGTTTTTGTATAATTTTTAGTGTATAAAAATCAGGATTGGTAAATTTTTAGAGACAATAATTCGATTACTAGCTTCTTAAGGTTAGGTCAGGGGAGATTGAGGGGAAATGGGGAACTAACAATAATGTATAGAAGAATAAAGAAAGTGTTATAAAATGATTGCAATAATGAATACACAACTCATTTAAATTTATTTAAACCTCTGAATTGTATCGTATGTGAATGGTATGTCAATAAAATTGTAAAAAATAATTTCTACAAGTCGCATCCACATGGCTTACTGTGGCTTTCTATGTGAATTTACTTTCTGCTTTGAACTCTTAAGGCTACATAACATAGATGTACAAGTTACAAATAACTTGTTTTAAGATAGATAATCAAGTTTGAGCAAAATTGATTGATATTCATTCTTTGCTCTCAAGATAGAATAGAAAAAATGTAATTAGTGTTCTGTCTTAAGTTGTTAATCAATGTTTTGCCCCCTTTTTAATTAAGGTTTTTCAAGTTCAGTATTTTTCTATTAGTTGCCTTATAGCAATTTACGACTTGCCTGCTTTTCCCTATTATTTTACATGCTGAAGGATACAGTGTTTTAAGTCCTATGCTTCTCTCGTGCCTAAATTAAATTTCTAGATTATGTCATATATTGGGAATTGGAGCCAGGAGTTTAAAACCTGGCAGTTGATATCTTGGGTTCAGGACGGGCCTTCTGTGTTCCTTGGAATCGCTTAATGTGACCTCTTGTGACTGGGTGGGAGCCTCTATATTACATTTTTTTGTAGCTCCTAGGGATTTCTCAGTTGATTGGAAAAACGCAGAAATGGTGAGGTATCTTTATTAGGAAAATGTGACTTTTTCTATGGATTTCAGATGTGTCCCATTTTCCTAGTGAACAACAAAAATCTATCAATGTATTAAGTAGCAAAAAATCTACACAGAAATGTGTGCAACATTAAAAAAACATGGTTGGGCTTTACAGTATAAAATGTCTTATTGTCTTCTTTTTTTATTTAGTAGATTATTTTCGCTTTTGTTACTGCAAGATTCCCAACCAGGAAAGAAAAGCCCGAGGATTTTTGTTGCTTAATATTATTCAGGGTATGGAGAGAAGAATGAACGACCAAAAAAAAAAAAAATCAAGAATGAGGATAAAGAAGCTCTTATTTTTCAACTACTGTGTTAGGTAATCCACTCACCTTACTGCATTTAACACTTAATCTTGTGAAATAGTTATTTTACTGACTTCACTGCATAAGCCAAGTAAATCTCAAATGTAGTAATTGGCCCAAGGTTGTACACAGAGATTGTGACTCAATGGGGTTCAAAACCTGACGAGGCCCTGGTGTTCCAGTGGGCAAGCACCTGACTGCTAGCCAACAGGTTTGAGCCTCGCAGCCAATTCAAGGCAGAAAGAAGCGGCAGGGTACTTCCACAAAGGTGACCACCTGAGAAACCCTGTGAGGCAGGTCTTCTCTGTCCAGAGAGTTGCCAATGGGCGTTTGAGTTTATGATTGCATAATCTCTGGGTGGTGCGAACAGTTAAATGGTTTCACTTGCTTATCGAGAGGTTAAAGGTTTGAGTCCACTCAGAGGATCTTGGGGGAAAAGTGCTGGCAATTTTCTTCTGAATATTCATCGCTGAAAACTCTAAGGAGCATAGTTCTGTTGTCACACACGGGTCACCAGGAGTGGAAATCACATGAGTTGAAATGACACAATTTTTTTGAGGGTTGGATAACTCTGAATCACATATTATTTTAACTTTTCATGCAATGAAGGGGCCCGAAGAGTCGAATAAGTAATATTTGGTTTCATTTTGTTTTCTGGGCCCAATCAGCGTCAGACCTGCTGCTCCAGCCAATCATTGTGAAAAATGGTATTGTCTTTTGAGCTTTCTAAATGCTGCCATTATTCTTGATACTTCTTTACTGAATTTAGACAAGGATTTTTACTGTTAATTACATGGAAATCTGCCCCACCCCCTTTAAAAACCAACCGGAGTTTTTAAATGGTAGCACAGCAAAATGGCAGAGAGCTCAGGCAATTGATAATCACCCTGTCCAGAGGATTCTGAATTATGGGGTCCAAGAGACACTTTTGAGAGTTTATAAGAAAATAAAAGAAATTTTAGGAAAAATTCTGTGATTGGTTATCATTTAGGTAATGGTTACAATGTTGGATGAGGGTACATCTGGTTGGTAGGAAATTACAGACACATTTTTTTTAAAGTTACAAAGTAATCATTACATTTAGTACATCTGTTCTCCATAAAACCACCTCTTGCCTGGCAGTGGGGAGGAGAATGTGTGACTGTAACATTTATTTTTAGCAAGCATCTGCTCTGACCATTGTTTTGGACCTCCTTCCTAAGCAGCAACCAAAACCAGTTGAAGTAAGGAACACTATGTTCTCTGAAATTGCGTACCAAGTAACTTTATCAAGGAGAATTTCAGGAATGACAGGTTACGCTCCTCATGTAGAGGCTACTTTATGTAACTCTATTCAAGTGACCCAGACTTTTTTCCAAGGTCATTACTGGTAATCTAAAAAGATTGTGTAACAGTGTGTGACAACAAAGGCCTGATATGTGGCAGATGGGGACTGGTTTGCTACCACAACAATGCACCTGCTCACACAGCCATCTCTGTGAACCAGTTTTTGGCAGAAAACAGCATGCCTGTCTTGTCCCATGCACCTTACTCACCCGTCCTTGCTCTCTGTGACTTCTTTTTGTTTTCATGAATGCAGAGGGACATGAAAGGGCAGCGATTTGATGATTTAGAAGAGGTACTGTCAGCCATCCAAACAGATGAGTTTGACAAATGTTTCCAAAAATTGAATTGCAGATTTGACAATTGTATTAAGGGTAATGGAGAGCACTTTGAAGTTGTAAGCTTGTTTTAGAAAAAAATTTAAATACATAGCTATGAAAAAAATTCTGATTTTCTTTGTGTACACCTTTGTATTTCTCCTGAAGAACTTTTGCTTGCAACTGACTAAGCTACTCTGACAGATATATTTTCATGCTCGTATTTAATTGGGTGAACATGAGAAAGATAAATCTTAAAATAGCTTTCAGAAATAGAAAGACTGTCTAAAAATAGTATTTTAGAGTAAAAAATAATACAAATATGACAATAACTTTATTTATTGATATATAACATGATTGATATATAGTGATAATGATTGATATACAAGAAGAGTTAAAAGCAATAGCAGAAAATATTGCAAAATTAAAAGCAAGAAGGTATATTAAAATTTCTGTGTTGTCCCTAGGAACTGAGAATAATAATCTTACTAGTCCATAAAATAGGATTTGTGGACTAAAGTTGCATTAAGGTTATAAATATTAGGCATGATGTAACAATTTTAAGAATGATATAGACTATTAAACCACTAAGAGATAATACTATAAATGCATAATACAATGCAGGAGGAGAATCAATCATTAAGAAATACCTAAAATATACAAATTTTAAAATTGATCTTTCTTTTAAAAAATATTTTATTGACAGCTCTTTTTTTGGTCATCTTACTGGGGGCTCATACAGCCCTTATCACAATCCATGTTTACATACATTGTGTCAAGCACATTTGTACATATGTTGCCATCATCATTTCCAAAACATTTTCTTTTCACTTGAGCCCTTGGTATCAGCTTCTCAATTTTTTTCTCCCACCCTCACCCTCCCTCCCTCATGAACTCTTGATAATTTATTTTTTTTTCATGTCTTACACTGACCATTGTCTCCTTTCACCCACTCTTCTGTTGTTCGTCCCCCTGAGAGGGGGGTTATATATTGATCATTGTGATGGTGTCCCATTTCTCCCCATCACCTTCCCTTCCCCTCCTGGCATCACTACTCTCATTATTGGTCCTGAGGGGTTTATCTGTCCTGCATTCCCTGTGTTGTGAGTTCTTATCTGTTCCAGTGTACATGCTCTGGTTTAGCTGCATTTGTAAGGTAAAATTGGGGTCTTGATAATGAGGGGGGAGGAAGCATTAAAGAAATAGAGGAAAGTTGTATGTTTTGTTAGTGTTATGCTGCACCCGGTCTCTTCCTTGTGGCCCTTCTATAAGGGGGTGTCCAATTGTCTACAGACGGGCTTTGGGTCTCCACTTCACGCCGCCACCCCCCATTTGCATTGATATGATTTTTTGTTCTGGGTCTTTGATGGCTGTTGCCTGATACCTGATCCCATCGACACCTCATGATTACACAGGCTGGTGTGCTTCTTCCATGTGTACCTTGTTATTTCTCAGCTAGATGGCCGCTTGTTTATCTTCAAGCCTTTAAGACCTCAGACCCTATATCTATTGATATCCGGGCACCATCAACTTTCTTCACCATAGGAAGAACGTTTAAGAAAACTGAAAGCTTCCATCAAGATGACAAAGTTGTTCTACACAGTTCTCTACAACAAAGATATGTGAGAACAAAGGAAATAAATACAGATGATAATATTGGAACCTTAGGCCTCAGAGAAAATGATATAGAGTGGATTGAATACTGAATAGGGAAAAAGAGTTGACAGAAAAGGTAATAGAGGAGACAAACAATTGGTAAATTGTGAGCTGGGCTCTAAGAAGCTTTTGATCTGGACAGCAACCTGGTAGAACAAGCACCCATACTGGTGGATGGTGAGCAAAATGTACAATCCTCCCCACACTTATTCCCCACAGCCTCCTGCGGACCAGAAGCATAATGAGACCTCAACTCTATCTACATTAGACTGATGATATAACATCACCCTCACCGCCTGCCCCTGCACAACCCCTGAGCCACCATGTTGAGGATTGGGAACCTAGTACCTGCTTGCTCAAAATCTGAAAGCATATGACCTTCACCTAATTAGATGGCAGGACACACAGTCCCAGGTGGGTGACCTGCCCCCTACAGCCCACAGACAGGTGAGACCTACTTCTTTAAATATCTACCCTGTCGCAGCACCCTCTGGACCGGAAAAAGCATACTTCCAGAATAAGCACCCTGACATCAGACAACTTCTGGGTCAGACACAGCCACTGGGTCAGATACTGTGACAAAAGATGCCATATAGGTTAGCTGGTATTCTGCCAGGGAACAGTGTCCTGCTGCCCCTCACTCTTCGTCCCTCTGAGCTTTTGATAGGCAGAGGGTGGCAGCCCATAAGGGGACCCCTCTGCTCCACTGTGCTCTCCTCTCTAAGCCCTGCGTCCGAGGTGGCCACCTGTCTTTTCCCATTCATTTCTTTTATGTCTCTTCTTATTCTTCCTGACTCTGTTTCCTCTCTCTCTTTTCTTCCATTTCTCTTTTATTATTTTACTTTTATCTCCTCTTTATTTTGGTCCTATTTATTCTCTTATGTTTTTTCCTTCACAGTCTTGTCAATTCTAGTTTTCTTTTCTCTTGTTTTCATTTCCTTTCCTTATTGGTTTTTAGATATTAAATTCTTTGGCATGCATCTCTTTTCTTGTTTCTTTGTTTTCCACGGCCCAGTTCCATTTCCCCCTTAATTATACATTTTTCTGTTGTATCTTTTTTTCCATTGATCTTCCTTTTCCCCAGTGTTCCACACAGAAGGAGACAACCACCACGCTCACATAACCCACCCACATCTGTACTTCATACAGCTGTGTCGATTAGATGATAGCTAATATCACCTTCTGTAGCACATGATCAATGACAGATATTAGCCTAACACACTCCCAACTCCATGACACACAGAGTAACAAGAAAACTGTACACACTATGATTCTCAATTATACTCACCAGGAGACAGCTGGTAAGTTCCTGGGAACACACCAACATACAATTGCCAATTAAATACAAACACAACAAAACATTTAAGACAACAAAACTTTTAAGTTCACTTATAGAAAAAGGACAGAGTGGTCCAAGCAACTTACCAAACTCCAGAGCCAGAAAACATTTCTAAAGAAGAAACCTCATTGGAACAAATGATGAGTAAAAAAATTATATTTTGGTACTGTAAATGAATTGAGACAAATATTGTGAACATTGCCAAAGAAATCAAGGGAAACATAAGGTGAAAAAACCTTAGAAGAATTCAGAAAAAAACAAGTTGACAACACAAGCGAAACACTTTTTACAAAAACAGCATATAGAGATCCGGGAGATCAGTACTAAGAGATAAATAGATGATGCCTTGAAAGAGTGAGGGAGAACAAATAACTCTGGATGACTGAATGAAAGAGCTGGAAGACAAAGTTCTCAATGCTAATCTGCTAGTGAAATCAGAAACACATTCACACAAGGAAACCTAAGAATTATCTGAAACACAATCAAAAGAAGTGATTTACAGATAACTGGAAGAGATTGAATTCTTTTAAAAGCAAGGAGAAAAATTTGGTGCGTTGTTGTAAGAAAAACATTCATAATATTACAAAAGATGACAAGATACATATTGAAGATACTGAATGAACTCCAAACAGGACATGCCAAAAGTTAATTTCCAACACACATCATAATCACAGTTTCCAAAAGCAAAGGTAAGAAAAGAATTCTGAAAGCATCTCAGGAAAAAAAGAAAATTATCTACAAAGGAGAGCCAATAAGACTAAGCTGATTGCTTGACAATAAAAAAGGTAAGAAGAAGATGATATATATAAAATTATTAAAGAAAAAATTGCCAATCAAGATTTATAGACTCAACAAAATTGTCCCTCAAATACTATGTGGGAAAATTAAGCATAACCAGATAAAGGATAATTAAAGGAATTTGTAAAAATCAAAAGAACCTTACAGGAAATACTAGAGGTAGTTCTTTGGAAAGAGAACAAAATGCAGCAGAAATAAACTTAGGATTAATCTGCATAACAACACCACTCAAAAGTCAACTCAGATAAAAATATCCAAGGTTTAAATATATATATTACATTTCAATTAGGAACCAGAGCTATGAATTCATAAAGAAAATTATAAAGTTAAAAAGGGCATAAATAGTGTTCTTACAGAAGTTCCAAATGGAGAGGAATTCAACAATTTCAAGATAGAACAGACTATATTAAACTTGAGAATAAATTAATAAATTGCAGAGTAACCTCAAAGATATGAATAAACATTCTCGACAAAAGAAAACAGAAAAAAATAATAAATTTTCAGTAAACATTCCAACAATAGCAATGAAGGAAATAAGAAAATTCACTGAAAACTAAATTAAAGGCAGAAATGATGTGGAATAAAGAAACCAACAGCTATGATCGTTGAAAACAAATAGGTGCATAAGGAAATGTGGTGAAGAAAGCTGATGGTGCCGGGCTATCAAAAGATCTAGCATCTGCATATGGGAGCTAGAGGCACAGGGAATCCAGGGTGGACGATACCTTCAGGACCAGGGGTGTGAGGGGCGATGCTGGGAGAGTGGAGGGTGAGTGAGTTGAAAAGGTGGAACTTATTACAAGGATCCACATGTGACCTCCTCCCTGGGAGATGGATGGCAGAGAAGGGTGGGGGGTGGAGGGAGACTCCGGATAGGGCAAGATATGACAAAATAACAGTCTATAAATTATCAAGGGCTCATGAGGGAGGGGGGAGCAGGGAGGAAGGGGAAAAAGAAAAGAAAAGCGAACCTGATGCAAAGGGCTTAAGTGGAGAGCAAATGCTTTGAAAATGATTAGGGCAAAGAATGTACAGATGTGCTTTATACAATTGATGTGTGTATATGTATGGATTGTGATAAGAGTTGTATGAACCCCTAATAAAATGTAAAAAAAGATCTAGCATCTGGGATCTTAAAGACTGAAGATAAACAAGCGGCCATCTAGCTCAGAAGCAACAAAGCCCACATGGAAGAAGCACACCAGCTGGCGTGAACAGGAGGTGTCAATGGGATATGGTATCAGGCATCAAAGAACAAAAAAATAATATCATTGTTTGCTCACCTCCCCAATATGATAACTGAAGACAAATGGTACATAAGCAAATGTGGTGAAGAAAACTGATGGTGCCCGACTATCAAAAGATATAGCATCTGGGTTCTTAAGGCTTGAAGGTAAACAAGTGACCATCTAGCTGAGAAACAGTCAAGCCCAGATGAAAGAAGCACACCAGCCTGTGTGATCACGAGATGTCGAAGGGATCAGGTATCGGGCATCAAAGAACAAAAAATCATATCATTTGTTAATGGGTTGGAGTGTGAAGTGGGGACCCAAAGCCCATCTGTAGGCAACTAGACATTCCCTTATGGAAGGGTTGCGAGGAGGAGATGAGACAGTCAGGGTGCAATACAGCAGCGATGAAACATACAACTATTCTCTAGTTCCTAAATGATTCCTCCCCACCCACTATCATGGTCCCAATTCCACCTTACAAATATGGCTAGACAAGAGGATGTACACTGGTACAGATAGGTACTGGAAACACAGTGGTGAGAGTGGCAATATGGGAAGGTGGAGGGAGGATGGGATAGAAAGGGGGAACCGATTATAAGGATCTACATGTGACCTCCTCCCTGGGGGACAGACAACAGAAATGTGGGTGAAGGAAGACGTCAAACTGTGTAAGATATAATAAACTAATAATTTATAAATTATCAAGGGCTTAAGAGGGAGTGGGGAGTGAGCAGGGAAGGGGAAAATGAGGGGCTGATGGCAGGGGTTTATGTGGAAAGAAAATGTTTTGAGAACTATGAGGGTAATGACTGTACAAATGTGCTTTACGCAATTGATGTATGTATGGATTGTGATAAGAGTTGTATGAGCCCCCAATAAAATGATTAAAACAAAACAAAACAACACCCCATAGCATAGATGTACCTGGAGGACATTATACTTAGTGGAATTGCTGTGGTTCGGTGTCATTGAATAAGCTCCATCTCACAGTGAGTATGTGTACAACAAAAAGAAATATTTCCCAGTCCTGTGCCATCCTCACAATTGCTCTTATGTTTGGCTCCATGGTAGACACCATTGAGTTAATTCATCTTGTTAGGGGTTTCACTCCGTTTGGATGATCTCCTACTTTACCAAAATGTCTTTTCCAGGGAATGCTCTCCCAGAGAACATATCCAAGATATGGGAGACAAAGTCTCAACATTTTCATTTCGAAGGAGCATTCTGACTGTACTTCTTCCAAGACAGGATGGTTTGATCTTCTGGCAGCCATGGCACTTGAGTTTTCTTCACCAGACCACAATTCAAAGGTATCCATTCTTTGACCACCTCCTTTATTCACTGCCCAACTGCCACATACATCTGAGGCCTGCACTGGGTCAGACACTACTTAGTCCTCAAGGGGACTCTTCTGCTTTTTAACTCTTGATTTCGTGTCTGCCGCTTCCATGAGCATGCACTGTGGAACCAAATAAAATGGAAATCTTTGACAGTTTCAACCTTTCTCCATTGATCATGTAGTTGCCTTGTGATCCAATCGGAGAGATTTTGTTTTCTTTACCTTGAGTTTTAATCCATGCTGAAGGCTGCTATCTCTTATCTTCATTAGCAAGGAATGCAAGCTCTTCCGCCTTTCAGTAAGCAAAGTTCTGTCAGCCATATGTTGCAGAGTGTTATTAAATCATACACCTCGATGCTTGAGATTCCTCTTCATATAGTTTCTGGATTATCTGCTCAGCAGAGCCATTCAATGAGCATCGTGAAAGGATGCACCCCTGGACCACACTTTTCTTGATGTTAAAGGATTCAATATGTCCCTTTGCTGTTCAAAGCATTGTCCCTTGGCCTCTGTACATATTTCACACGAGAACAATGAAGCGTTCTGGAATTCCCAATCTTCTCAAAGTTATCCATAGTTTGTGATGATCCACACAGTCCAATACCTTTGCATAGTCAGTAAAACAGAAGAAAACATCTTTCTGGCATTATCTGCTTCAAGCCAAGATCCATGTTATGTCAGCCATGGTATCGCTCATTTACAAGAGGTCAGTCACAAAAGAACAAATATTGTAAGAAACCACTATTATAAAAAGTCAAGAAAATGGGAAGGGAAGGGGAGTTACTGGCTTGAAGGTAGACATGTATGTGTTAATTTGAGTGAATGGGAAGACAATATACAATAAGAGGAGGGTCATTGAAAAATGATGGAGGCAGCAGAAGATACTGGGAGGAGAGCAAGATTTCAAGCAACAGAGGTAAATACTGTTTATCTACACAATCTTGTAATTACAATGATATATGAGTATATGCATCGATAGACATAGAGGTTGAACCAGTGAGGGAGGTAGAGTGGGAGTATACTCATGAATATATATAGATTTGACATAGGAAAGGTTTTACATGGGTATGTGCTTTTGCTTTAAATATATCCATGAATATAGTGGAATGTACAGCACAAAAAATGTTAAACACTTCCTAGATGTACTCCAGATGCTTTGAGGTTATTAGTCACTTGGTCTGGACCATGGTCTTGGGGGACACCAAGTTCAATGGACATAATTAGCCCACAAAACAATATTACACATCCTTCTTTGGTGAGTAGAAAATGGGGGTTTAAACATCTTTGAACCTCTATATAAAGTGCAACTATAAAATTTTTAGAAAATAATCATGGCAGCATATGTACAAATATGCTTGATGCAATTGATGTATGGATTACTGTAAGAGTTGTAAGAGCGCCCAATAAAATAATCTTTTTAAATAAATAAAAGTGGTATTAAAATAAAAAAAAATAAAGTGCAACTATATGTCTCTCCCTATCCTGAGGAAAAAAGATTGAAAGTCTCAAAGAAACAATTAGTTTAATGGGCTAATGGACCATTTGAGCATTAGCATCAATTAGCATCCATGATCCAGAGGCCAGAAGTAGAAGGTGCCTGACTACCACAACCAATTTCTATGAAAGGAATCATATTAGGAGGTTCTGGATAGAGTGGGAGAACAATGTGAAATAAAACTCAAAATTACAATTCAAAGGAGTAGGTGTACTAGAGACTGATGGCTCCCCAAGGCTACAGTCCCCTTTCTGATCTGGTCATAAACTCAACCCCCACGGCTAAATTTTCTTACAAAGAATTGACTGATCTATAACACTCAGAGATACACTGATAGAGAATGTTGAGATAGGTTCAAAAACCGGAAGGAATGGAAGCAGGAAGGACAGGAAGTGGTATTACCTTGTGAAGATTGCAATTAATGTCATGAAGCAAAACACGTACGGATTGAAACGGAAAAGTGATCTGATCTCTAAACTTCCATCCAATCCACAATAATTTCTTTTTAAAGAAAAAGAAATTGAAGACTATTTTAGTGAGTGTGATAGTTACATAAGTTTACGTCAAGTTGAAGTTATATAAAAGTGAAGGGGTGGTATCCAACCTGTTAATCAGATCACAGCCTGATGGTGCCTCCTTGTGGACCTGGCCTCATTAGGATGGCCCAGGGAACCTCCCCCACCCCGGCCCCGCTTCTCTACCTTCACTACCTGACCTGCTTTCTGGTCACCTTGAGAGCTGCCAGCGCCCTGCCTTGGATTCACACTATTTTGCAATCACCAGCCTGTGCCATTCCCGCACCCTACATCATTGCATGTGGCTGCGTGAGTGTGAACAGGGTCTTCTGGGATAGTATTGGGCTTATGCACTTGAGTTGGACTGCGCTGGGTTCTTTTCTTGATATTTATAATGGCTTCTTGTTATAAAGCTTTTTCTGACGCACATCTGAGTGTCTCTGGATTTGTGTCTCTTGTCAACCCGCCCTAACACAGTGAGAAAAAGGCTATGAAAGCCGTGCTGATTTTTTCTTCCATCACAATAGTGCACCTGCTCTTTCCCCGAGTGTATAAAAGATTTTTCTACCTGAATCACAGTGGGGAATCTTACCTAATGCCCCCTGAATCCTGGATCTTACCCTTTCAGACCTCGTTTTTGTGCCCAAACGTCAGAGAACATTGAAAAAGAGAACTGTTTGAGAGCTTCAGGGATACCAAACTGGCCATTGTTGAGATATTTTAAATAGGAAAGCTCAAAATTCTCCAGGGAAGGATTCGAAATGGCATCATCAGACATGTGTAGACATAGATGGAGGATATGTCAAGGAATACTAGAGTCACATTTTGATATTTTTGTTTAACAAATATTTATTTGCTATTGTAGCAATACTTTTGTATTTACCTTCATGTGATGAGTTTTGTGTCGAGTTGACTGAGCTAGAATTGTCAATGGTCTAGCACTTACAACCTGATAATCTCACATGATGTGACCTAAACGAATGTAATCAGCTCCACAATGGCATCTGCTATGAGCAGCCAAGCCATTATGAGACTAGGGTGAGCTGCAACTATGTCACTCAGGTCACAGTCCTGATGCTGTCCATTGAAAGGAAGTTTTCTTGGAGGTGTGGTGTGTTTCCTATATTAGTGAGCACTGTAGAAAGCTGTTCTTTTTGCTTGGTATGGATCTTGCTTCTGACTCATTGACATCTGATTCTTTGGACTTGAGCCAACAGTCTGCCATGCTGCCTGACAATTGTGCTAGTCGTCAGAGGCCTCATTTGACCTACTGATATTGGTGTGCTAGTCAAGTTCGTATCAACTTGGCTCAGCCAGGATTCTCAGTGGTTTGGCAGTATCATCAATTCTGTGATGAGATCTACTGTGATCTCAGTTATAAGAAGAATAGGGTGGAGTGTAACTCCCTTTATTAGGTCACAGCCCTGATGAAGTTTCCTTGGGATGTGGCCTATGTTTGAAATAAATAGTCACTGTGTCTTCACTTTGTCTCCACAGTTTCTCCAGAATTTGTTTGCTACTTAGTGAACATACATAAATGTATTCATGTGTCATATTCTCCCCCTGGTTTTACTTCTCTAGAGAACCCAGCCTAACACCCTTGCATTCGTTCACCTCTCCAGTCATAAACCTGATCACCGTACTTTGGATTCATCCACCCCCGCAGCCACCAGCCTGCAGTCTTCCTGCCCATCTTAGGTTCAGCAGCCTCCAAAGCTGCAAAAGTCAAGAGAAACTTCCATCTTAACATGAAACCAATGAATTTGGGACCTGCATAGACTTGAACTTCCCTGCTTCTACAACTATATGAGTCATTTTCTTGATATAAACGTCATCCAAAAATCAAACCAAACTTACTACCATCGAGTTGATTACAACCTCCACAGGGCAAAGTAAAACTGCCCCCTGAGAGTTTCCAAGCCTGTAAAACTTTATGGGAGTAGAAAACGCCATCTTTCTCCACAGTGGCTAGTGGTTTAGATCTACTGCTCTTGCAATTAGCAGCTCAACGCCTAACCCACTCCACTACCAGAGCGCCCAAATTTCTCACCATATCTCCCCACCACTGGTTTTGCTTCTCCAGAGGACCCAGCCCAAGATACCTCAAGAAGTGTCATTTGATTTTTTTAAAAGAGGAGTTTCATTTGGTTGATGAGATCAGAAAAGCAAACAACAACAACAGTTTTAGGATGAAGTCCTTCCTGAAACCTGTGTGACAAGGAAGGTAGGGCAGGCTGGAAGCACTTAACAGGATACAGGAGACCAGCCATAGAGTGCAGGGAGTAGTAGTCTGGAACAGCCAGCAGCCTTGTTGGATTGATGAAGAGAGAATTCATGGACAATGGCCTACAGAAAATTCAAGATCATACCATCACTTCAACCAATGATCTTCCCCATTTGGGAGAGGCTTGAAAATTTCTTCTCAGAGAAGATGACTAAAATCATCACCATCAATTTCATTTCGCTTTATTTTGCAGATGAGATCCTTAATTGGTACCAAAAATAGGTGACTTAAAACAAATGTGTATTAAAGTATATTTTGCTCCAGTGTTAAGTGATATGATTTTTTAGTTTAAGCTTCCATCCAACGATGGATTATATGTGAGTTTTTGAATATTGACTTGTCACAGAAAGTTAGTTCCATTTCAACTACAAAACCAAATAATATATTGCTTGTACAAGTCTTTCACACAGATTAAATAAGGGAATATATTAAAACTGTACAGACTTGCCCTCCTCAAAATAGCTCTTTCTCTATCCTAGGTTACTGCAAGGAGAAAGATATATTCTACTCCTGTAAAGAGTTACAGTGTCACAATCCACAGAAGCAGTTCTACCTTGTCCCATAGGGTTGCTATGAGTCAGCATAGGCTCAATGGGAGTGAGTGAGATCATTGCAGGTTGGAAAATCATGGAACGGAGAGGCTGGGCACTTTACAAGGCTGGACACTTTGGGCCTGAAGCTGCAGAGGGGTGGGTGTGTGGGAAGTCAGGCAGCAGCAGAGCAAGGAGGAAATACAGTGGGAGTCCATCTCTGTCCACATCATTGGCTTACGACAGTGGTGGTGGCCAAGCAATATCTTTCTCCTAGGTAACACCTCCTGCCCCAGAGCACTTGATCTCATCCACTGTTCTGATACATAGGTGTGTTTCCATCATGGCGATGCACCTGCTGCTCCTTTCTCAGGTAGCAAGAGTGGTTTTCTTAGAATTGCATTGGAAAACCTTACCAAATCCGCTCTACAACTTGTTCTTGCCTCTTCAGACTTCTGTGTGATCCCCAAACTCCAAAAACATTGAAAAGGAACGCATTTTGGGTCCCTCAAGGATTCCTAAACTGCCATTTTGACACGATGTAAGTCGAAGAGCACACACGTCTTCATGGGAGGGTTAGAAGTGTGAAACATTTCCAAGAGACGTGAGTGGATCTACATGAAGGACGGGTTGAGGAACAGCAGCTTCATAGTTTTGTTTTAGAAACAACTCAGACTTTATATCAGTACTTTAGAAAAATCATGCTCATATGTAGATTGGAAAAGACCTCAATTAAAGAACTCACTTGAACCTTGTCCATGCAGTCCATTTTTAGTTCTCATTAACCTCCATGCTGCTAAACTCTAGAAAGAGAAACCTTGGGTTCACCAACCACAGTTGACAAAAGGTAAACATTCCTGGACTGTACAATCAGGTGGAACTAAAATTCCACCACCACAGACGTCAGAAGCAGACGACTACCCCAGAACTGGACTGCTGAACCTAAGATCACAGAACAAGACTCATATTAGCTACCAATTTTTTTGAATATTTCTCCACAGGAGAGGGAGAGAGGGACCAGACTTCAACCCTTAGCACCAAGACATGAATGCAATATACTGGGATGAAGCAGGTAACCAATAGAGAGGTCTGCGGGCCAGCCCCAATCCCAACTACATGGACCAACTCCCCACCCCCACCCCAGAACAATACACTTCAGAGGACAGCACTGAATCTGCAGCTCAGTGAGAGGGGCGCGTCTGATCAGAGCACACGGGCAAACGAAGAGGGAAGGAGAGAGAGTGGAACACATTTTGGCCCATCAAGCCCCGAGGACGATATTCCTGCTCAGAGCAGACAATGCACAGAGAGGACCATAGGGCTGGCCCAACCACGAAACAAGACTACTCTCACTGACCTATAGTTCTATGGGGGACAACATTGGAGACACACTGGGAATTGTGCTTGATCTGAACCCACCACACTGGGGTGAAACACTAAAGGCATGCAATAGAGCAGGAAGGGGAGCAAAGGAATGAAGTCCCCGGGAATACAAAAAATAGACTTTGGGGCCAGGATGTGGCACCCCATCAGACTCTACAGGAAAACACTCCTAAAGGAGTGGAACTATTTCTAGGCTTTCTTTTCTTGTCACTAGTTTTTTGTTTTGTTTTGTGTTGTGTTGTCTTGTTTTTGTGCTTATTATTGTCTCTGCACATCTATCTAGATAAGATAGTCAGGATAAACAATCCGGAGGAGAAAACAACTGGACTGACAGTTCCGAAGGGACATGGGAGATGGGGAGACAGGGGAAAGGAAGGAGAATGCTAACCAACCCAGGGACAAGGGAACAACAAGTGATCTATAATTGATGGTGAGGAGAGCATGGATACCTTGTGGGACTTGATCAAGGGTAATCTAGCCAAGAAGAATTATTGAAACCCTAATGAGGGCCGAACATGATAATGGGATAAGAAGAAAGTAAAAGGAAATAGAAGAAAGAACTATGAGGCAAAGGACATTTGTAGAGGTCTAAATACAGGCATGTACATATGTCAATATATTTATATATAGTAATAGGGTGATACATATATTTATATGTTGAGCCCACATGGCACAGTGGTTACATGTTGGGCTGTGATCACCTACATATATTTATTTGTTTAGTATTAAGGTAGCAAATGGACATTAACCCTCTATTCAAGTACTCCCTCAATGCAAGAACATTTTGCTCTAATAACCTGACATTCTGTGATGCTCACCTTCCCAACATGATCACTGAAGACAAAATGGGTACATAAGCAATTGTGGTGAAGAAAGCTGATGGTGCCCGGCTATCAAAAGCTGATGATGCCTGGCTATCAGTAGCATCTGGGGTCTTAAAGGCTTGAAGATGAACAACTGGCCATCTAGCTGAGAAGCAACCAGGCCCACATGGGAGAAGCACATCATCCTGGGCTTTCTACTTCCATAAACAGTTACAATTCCACAGTGGGTCACTGTGAGTCAGTATTGACTTGATGCCAATGAGTATCATAAGACTACAAGTGTATGATGGAGAGAATGGGTCTGCAACTGGCATCGATTATAGATACACGATTAAAATATTTTAATTGGAATAAATGTGGGCATGTATGAAGTTGAACCCTAGTAGCAATACTGTTGGACTTGCTCTCATATAGCCTTTGGGGCCATACTACCCTGACCTATAGGGTCATTATGAATTGAGGTTGACACAATGACAGTGGTTTGATTTTGGGTTTGGTTTAGTCTCTTCCCATCTGTGTTGATATCCCAGTTTCTCCTTTTCTTTCATGACCTTGAATATTTTAAATAGTTCGGGTCAGTCCTTCACTAGGATATCTTCAATTTGATTTCATTTACTATCTTGTCATGATCAGAATGCTATTTTTTTCAGAAATAGAACCCCAAATATATTGCATTTCATAGTATCATATCCAAGTGTTTATGATATTAGTATTCTTTTTAAAATTTGGTGATTTTTATCACTTGGTTAAGGTGATACTTGTAGAGTTTTCTGTAAAAAAAGAACAACTATCTTCACTTTGTGATAAATTAATGCTTTATGGACAGATATTTTGAGATTATTTGGATATCTTTTTCTCCTCAAATTTTTGCCTGTTATTTTAGTATTGATTGGTGGATCTAGAGGAACCCTGGTGGTGTAGTGGTTATGTATGGGGCTGCTAACTGTAAGGCTGACAGTTCTAAACCACCAGCTGCTCTGAGGGATAGAGATGAGGCTTTCTACTCCTGTAAAAAGTTATGGTCTTGGGAACCCACAGGGACAGTTCTCCTCTGTCTTACAGGGTTGCTTGGAATCAGAATCGACTCAATGTCAGCGAGTGAGTTTTGGTGGATCTTGCCTTTTTATTTTTAATTTATAGTAAATATTTAGGTAACACAATATTTGCCATTTCAACATTTGCATGTAGTATAGTGTCAGTGATGCCTTTTTACGTGTCATTTATTGTTTAGCTTTAGTTTCAAGTTTAAAATTTTTCCCATTAATATAACTTTATTGAAAGTAGAGAGTACCAAACATTTTCATGACAAGACAGTATTAGATACTATTGTATTTTCCAGGCACAGATTCAGGCTTAGTAGGTCCTGAGCTTAAACTTATTTTTGTATATGCAGTCTTTTTTAAACACACACACACACACACACACACATACACACACACACACGAAGGGATACCTTCTACAAAATGGACTTTATTTTTCAAAGCTATGTATTTAAATTTTTTTAAACAAAAGAACCTTATTACCTTCAAAGTACTTTCCATTACACTTAATACATGTGTCAAATCTGTGATTCCATCCTTGGGAACATTTTTCAAACTCAGATGTTTGATAGCGCCTCCCTCATTTTTTTCTTCCTTCTTCGACATTGTCAAATCACTGTCCTTTCATGGTCCTCTTTATTCTCCTTAACAAAAAGAAGTCACGCAGAGCCAAGTCAGGTGAGTAAGGTGTGTGGGGCAAGAGAGGCATGCTGTTCTTTTTGCCAAGAACTGGTGTACTGATGTTGGAGCAGAGACCCCAAACCCATCCATAGACAATGGGACATCCTCTCACAGAAGGGTCACATAAGGAAGGGATGAGTCAACCAGGGTGCAGTAGAACACCGAAAAACACCCAATATTCCTCTGGTTCTTTGAGGCTTCCTCACTCCCCACTATCATGACCCCCATCCTGCCTTTCACTGCGGGCTAGACTGGAGCATGTTTACTGGTACAGATAAGAGCTCATTGCACATGGAATCCAGGTCAGATATACCCCTTAGGAACAGAAATGG
Source organism: Tenrec ecaudatus (assembly GCF_050624435.1). Taxonomy (NCBI): domain Eukaryota; kingdom Metazoa; phylum Chordata; class Mammalia; order Afrosoricida; family Tenrecidae; genus Tenrec; species Tenrec ecaudatus. Next base: position 17,361,546 of record NC_134540.1, on the reverse strand, counting down.
GAGCAGCGATTCTAGGAGGGCAGGGGGAAGGTGAGAACAAGATGGGAAGAAGGGGGAACTGACCACAATGACACATCTCACACACACACACACACACACACACACACACACACACACACACACACCCCACTCCACCCCACCTTGCCTGTAGATGAAATCGTGGGGGGGAGGGATACAGTAATTGTTGTAAGATATGAAAATAAAAATAATTTATTATTTTTCAGGGGCCACGAGGTTGGGATAGTGGGAGGGAGGGGAAAAAAAAGAAAAGCTGATACCAAGGACTCAAATAATTAGTAAATGTTTAGAAAATGATGATGGCAGCATATATATAAATATGCTTGATACAATCGATGTGTGGATTGTTATAAGAGCTGTAAGAGCCCTGAATAAAATGACCAGGTGTATTGACAATGCATCAGGTGCATTGTCATGGTGGCAAAACCAGTTCCCAATCTATCACAAATTAGGCCTTTTTTGTTGTACACTGTTATGAAATCTTTTCAGGATTTCTAAATGGAAAGTTTGGTTAACAGTCTAACCCGGTGGAGTACTCCAAATTCACTATGGATGGACATTTTTGTCCATTTGGGAAGTTGATGGATGTTCCAAAATGAAGTTTGTCATCAATCGACATTTCACCTTTCTTGAAATGAGAAAATCATTTGTAAACTTGAATTTTTTCCATCGCACTGTCCTTGTAAGGTGTGTTCAACATCACAACAATTTCAGTGGCATTTTCCTGAGCAGGAATCAGAATTTCACAGCTGCACACTGTTCTCTTAAAGCCGTCAACACTCACACACACACACACACACACACACACACACGCACACATACACACACACACTTCGAGTGAAACTGTTTTTACAAAAAAAAAAATCTCTGTAACCAGAGAAAACCTTTCCAGGTGATGCTACTGGGTGTACTAACTCAGAGCCAGTTGTTTGGTGCTTGCCTACCAGGAAAATGTGTACTGTGCAAGGTGGAGCTTTTTCCTTTTTTTTTTTCGGGGGGTACCCTTATACATACACACACACAAATACCAACAGGTGTGAAATATTTAGATGGTTAAAGAAATCACGGCCAGTTACTAGAGCACTGGAGAGTTAGGTGCCTGTTTATAAGCCCTGACTGCAATGTATGAGGAATACTTCCCTATCGCAATCTGATTCCTTCTCCTTCTTTAGAATACTTCATATCAATCAAGCACACCCAGCACTCACCGGGTCCTTGCAAGCAGGGATTCACTGGTATTCAGTAGGTCAAATGGCTGACATATGTGGCTGCTAAACCAACAGGTTGGCAGTTTGAATCTACCCAAAGATGGCTCGAAAGAAAGAACTGGAGAGCTACTGCCCTAAACCCAGCCACTGAAGACCCTATTGGGCACCATTCCATTCTGACACACATAAGGCCACCACGAGTTAGTATGCACTTAATGGTTTTGGTCTAAAAGAAGCTTTCAAAGGGATTTTCTAGGCCTTTTCGTTTCTTTTCCCTAGAAGCAGTTCATCTATTAAGCAGAGTCTTTTTCAATATAAGAATATCTTCCTAGTTAAAAGAAAGCGTTTTGATCATGGTATTGAGTAGATTATTGTCATCACCTGAAGCATGTGACATGGATGTGATTTCCTTTAGGAAATTTTAACTCGACTGCAAAACAGCTGATGAAATTCTCTTAAATGGCAACTGCCATCATTAAAGATTTACTGAGTTTTATACTGTGTCTGACAGACTGCATTCAGAATAACACCAACCAGAGTCAACTCCTCCATTAAAAAAAATCATTTTATTGGGGGAATCATACAATTCATATCACAATCCACACATACATGCATCCATTGTGTCAAGCACATATGTACATTGGCTGCCATCATCATTCTCAAAACATTTGTCTTCTACTTGAGCCCTTAATATTGGCTGCTCATTTCCCCACTCTCTCCCCACTCCCCCTACCTCATAAACCCTTCATAATTCATAAATTATTGTTATTTTGTCATATGTTACACTGTCCGACATCTCCCCTCACCCTCTTCTCTGCTGTCCATCCCCCAGGGATGAGGCTATACGTAGATTCTTGTAATCAGTTCCCCCTTTATACCCTACATTCTCTCCACCCTCCAGGCATCACCACTCACCACTGGACCTGCAGGAGTCATCTGTCCTGGATTCCCTGTGTTTCCAGTTGCTATCTGTAACAATGTAGATCCTCTGGTCTAGCCAGATTTGTAAGGTAGAATTGGGATCATGATAGTGGGGGTTGGGGGAGGAAGCATTTAAGAACTAGAGGAAAGTTATATGTTTTATCGTTGCTACTCTGCACCCTGACTGGCTCATCTCTTCCACACAACTCTTCAGTAAGGGGGTGTCCGGTTGGCTACTGATGGGCTTTGAGTTTACACTCTGCGCTCACCCACATTTACAATGATACAATTTTTTTGTTCCTTGATGCTTGATTCCTGATCCTCCATCTTTAAAAATCCTGGAAGCGACTCAATTATATGGAAGAATTTAAATCATTTTTTCGGTCGAGTTTTGGTGAAGTACTGGTTTATTTGGTGTAATATTAAATACTGGCAGCAGAGGGCCTCATTGTAATGTGCTTGAAATTTCTTCAGAAAATTAGATAATGTTCTCATCATTACTCCGCACCATCCGATCATTATGAAACTTGAAATTTGTTCATTAAAACGTGATTTTAAATGGAAATCTGCTCTATGGAAAATACGGGGCGTGATTTTACCCTTAAGAACTATTGCCTTTGTTTCTTGGCTCCTGTGGAGATATTGAATTGCTGATACTTCCATAGAAGTAAAGAATTGTATAATCTCTTGTAGCTTTTCCTCGTAGGCTGTAACCTTCTTTAATGAGGGCATCCGATGGGTTGTTAGACCATTATGAGAGCACAGTCACTTAAATCATGTTACTTTATTCAAATACCAGAATACAGACATAGAAGTAGTTCATAACGTTCACACTTATTACCTCCTGCAATTACTTGGCAGCTAACTGTGCTTCGGCACCAACTCAGATATTTATGTACTAGGAAATACACGAGGGGTTATGGTTATGAAATTCAAAATGTATGGCATTGAATTCACTGAGTGAATTCATGGAGGCTGTTGTGGTTATTCTAGGAGATCACCTACTGTTTAGTTTATGGCTAGTAATGGTAATCACAGAGAAAAGAAGAAGAGTCGCTGATCATGCCTTGAAAGGATGTGGTTTAGAGCTCCCTGGGTGCATAGGCAGACTCAGGTCTGCATGAAATCCGTGCGAGCGTCTTTAAAAACTGTTGTCTGGGACAGAGCGTCTCCAGCAGAATACATCTATTTTTGATAATTCAGGTTTCTGCAGTTAGATGTAATAATTTCTTGGAACATCTCACTGTGGTTTGGGTGGAAGTTTACAGCAGAAAATTAGTTTCCCATTCAATAACATATATATTTTGTTAGATACCATCATTTTTGAAATCTCAACCTTATGTTCACAGAAACTTTTTATCTTATCCTACCATTACTCACTTCTCGTAAGACACACTTATAAAATCCAGGGTTTTGTGTGTGCGTGTGTGTGGAAAGATTATAATCATCCATCAGAAAGGGCACATTTTACAAATGAAAGAGAATTTCTGAAAAATAAATAATGGATAACTACTATTTTTTTGGAATCCTTGTTTCCTGAGGAACTTGAATCACTTATCTATTAAGGAATATAACCTCCCATACAAACATTATAGAGAAAAGTGTCATTTTTTTCTTTAAGATTACATCAACATCTTTTGTGTATGTTTGTTGTGACTGACCCAAAAATAACCTGCTGGCAGCAAAATAAAATAATAAAAATGTTCTCAGCTACAGCTCTTAAGAATATGCCCTACTATTTATCTTTTGGGATAAAATGTTATAATTACTGGTTATATGAGTATTTTTTACTATCACACATATATAGGTATTGAAACAGTTGCCACTTCAGCTATCTTTAAAATTTCAGTTTGGTGACATTAAGTATGTTCAGTATTTGCCCCATCATTACCATTTTGACTACATGGTTTGTCATAACACTACACAATAAAAGTGAATAAAATTGTCAAAAATAACCATTTTGAGGACTCTTGAAATTGGCCAACAGCACACAACACAGTGAACAGCAATTCCTCATGATAGAATTTTATCATTGATTTTTGTAAATTCTTCGTGCATTAGAAATGTTTACTTTAGAGCTATACTCTTCCCCCACCTATGGATTACCATTTCCTATTGCCTTTGTGGCTTTTTTTAATTCGAGGGAACAATGTTAGAATATTAATACTAGTATTAATGATATCGATTAATAAGATGCAATATTATTAATAGTAGTAGTATTGATAATGGTTTCTATTTATGAAGCACCTACCACTCAATGCAGGAGACCTGGGTTCAATTTTCAGCAAATGCCCGACACTTGAAGTCTGACATGTGCTAGTATGCTGATAGGTTTCACTGGAGTTTCTGCCCTAGACGAACCAGGAAGAGTATGATAATATACTTTTAAAAGACAGCCATTAGAAATGATAGGGTATCATCTTATACCCACAATAATAGCCCATTAAAACAACAACAACAACAAAAACAGAGGACAACAAATGTTGAAGAGGCCGTGTGCCTGTAGAGCCTGTACAACCAGCGTGAAAGCCAGTGTAGCGATTCCTAAAGTAGTAGAAATGCCATATGACCCAGCTATACCTCTGCTGGGCACATCCCCAAAGAAGTAAGAGGCAGACCAAGAGCAGACATATGCCCTCCCATGCTCGTTACAGCACAGCTCACAATAGCAAATGGCTGGATACAGCCCAGATGGATAAAGAAACTCTGGTACATACACACAGTGAGAACGCTTCACGACACGGATGGACCTGGAAAGCATTATGTTGGGTGAAGTTAGTCAATCACAAAAGGGCAAACATTGCATGGCTCTACTACAACACAGCTGCTCTCAGGCCATCCAGTGTCTAATCTAGTCTGCCAAACAATGAGATAGAGAGCTTGCCTAGCCTCCATGCACCACGTATCACCCCCTTTAGCTGTACATCTTAAAAACCACTTAGAGAGGAGAGGCCTCACCTCAGCTGGGGTGAGTTTCTCAGGATGCGGGGACAGGGATAAGCTGGTCAATCCCTGATGTATAACACTGTTCTACTTTCACCTCGAGCAGCAGACGCTCTTACAAGAGTGATTAGTGAGCCTCACTGGAACTTCAAGTCAGGAGGTGGGGCTGGGGGAGGGTTGCTTGTCTTGGATAAGATAATTACACTTCTGTTGGTGGGTAAATTATTATCTAGGCCCCATGGGGAGAATATGCTAGATACCATATTCCTAATTGGACACTTCTGACCAGCACTGGGGAACATACTATTTAGAATAAAAAGCAACCATATTTAGCAGCAGTCACAGGTTAGGTTTCCCAGAGATAGAAATTAGTTCTAAAAAATCTTATTAGTAGATGCCCTTGGAATCACCACTTACGGAAGGGAGGAGAAGAAATGACGATTGTGTAGTGGGTGAAGTCAAGCTGCAATGGAGTCTGAATAAAGGCTTCCCCTGAACCTATGGGGAGCTTGGGACTGCAGTGGCCTTTCAGAATTTTCTTGAGTTTAGGCTGGAGGACGAGGCCTTTCTACCTCAATATTTGTCAATCATTGGAAGCTGGAATAAGTCTTTCATTCCTTAAAGGGATCTGGGCACCATAATATCCACCACAGCAAACCCTATCGATTCAACATTCTTCCTGATATTAAACTGAAACTTTCCCCACCACAAGCATCTAACTCCAGACGCAAATGAATTATAAGTGATCAGAAACATCCTTAGAATACCCTCTTTCCTTAGAACACTTTGGGGATGAAATTAGTATGCTTTGAGACTTTTCTAATAGAATTTATACCACCATATGTCCATCACATCATTATATTGATGTAGCTTGTGTGTTGCTGCGATGTTGGAAACTGGCATTTCAAATACCAGTGTCACCCTCGATTTCAGGGGAGATTCCAGATGAAGACACTCTAAGAAGCAAAGCCTGGAAATCTACTACAGAAAGTCAGCCCATGAAACCCCTATGGATAGCAATTGAACATTGCCTGATATAAGGCTGGAAGGCATTTAAAGTGCAACCATGGAAAGTCTGCCTCCTTAAAGTTGAGTTGACTTTCATGATACAGATGGAATAGATCTTTTAGGACCTTCTTTGACATGATACTTGTAATCATTCATTAATCATCGGAACGTGCCATGTACACCACAGCCACACCAGTGCACTTCAATAATGGTCATGAATGTGGCACAGGACCAGGCAACATTCTGTTCTGTTGTACATGGGGTCACAATGAGTCGGAATCAACGGAGAAGGAACAGAAAAGGAGAGCCATTCACTCCCACACCCCACTCCACCATGACTCAATGTACACTGGGAGCTTGAGCTCATGCCTGCGGACAAATTGTATTCTGCTTAGTGGGGAAGACAAATGATCAGCAAGTCAGTAAGGTTAGGGCAGGATCCCCTAGAAGCTACCATGTCATGCTAAGTACAGACCACAGCACCCGTGAGGTTTTGAATTATTGCTGGGCACCAAGAAAAGAATCCCTGGGAGTCACAGGTACACTTAGGAGAACCAGACGAAGCTTCGGATGTATTCCCCAGAAGATGTGAACTAGAACCAGAGTAACTTGTGACACATGCTTAACCAAAGAACCCCAGAAATGCTTCTTTTATGAAAATTCGTATATATATTCTGTTATATAAACATATAGCAATTTAAAAATTATTTATAGTCAGAGTCATATAGAAGCAGCATCATGCAAAATGACTCCTCTTTCCTGAGAAAGATACCGTATATACGCTGAGTTTTTCAGCACATTTTAAATGCAGTTTTTGTGGTAAAAATAGGTGCCTTAGCTGATATTTGTGTTGGCTTATCCTCGAGTATATATGGTACTATGTATCTAAGTTAAGCTGTTGTTGGGTGCCACCAAATTGAGACTTCTCTTTGAAAATAGAAAATAAAAGGGCATTTCAGGCAAGATTTTTCCAGTTAAAAGCAAAATGAGCGTATGAATCACTGACCTAAATAATTCCTGGGGAAAATATTGTATCTCCCATTTGGCTCTCCATTTCAGTTTGAGCTCTAGAATCTCCGTTCTCCATGGTCATATGTGTTGCCCATTTTGTTTTTAATCATACGTTAAGCCTTTCTTTTTTCTAATGTTTTAGAATATCATTCAAACCATTTGAATGTGAAAGAGAATATCTGAAAAGCAATAATGTATGGGATGTGTGTGTGTTGTGGATTTCTACTAAACACTAAACATTTCCTTCCAATTACCCTTCCCAGACATCCCTCTTCCCAGATACCCCTGTATAAAGACAGCCTAAGTTTCCCTTCAACCAGCCTGAACTCTTCTCACCTTCTACAATTGTTGTTGTAGTTGGGTGCTCTCAAGGTGGTTATGACTCCCAGTGGCCCTGTGTGCAATGAACGAAACACCACCCAGTCCTGTGATACTCGCAAGCTACTGTGTCGGTCCATCGTGTCAAGGGCCTTCCTCTTTTTCGCTGCCCCTCTGCTGTACCAAGCCTGATGTCCTTCTCTAGCAACTGGTTTTCCTTTTCACTTTTTAACATCATTTTATTGGGGGCTCGTACAATTCTTATCACAATCCATCCATCCCTCCATTGTGTCAAGCACATTTGTACATTTGATGCCTTCATCATTCTCAAAATGTTTTCTTTCTACTTGAGCCCTTGGCACCAGCTCCTTGTTTCCCCCCTCCCTTCCCACTCCTCCCTTCCTCATGAACCCCCGATAATTTGGAAATTATTATTATTTTGTCATGTCTTACCCTGTCCGACGTCTCCCTTCACCCATTTTTATGTTGTCCGTCCCCCAGGGAGGAGGTTACAGGTAGATCCTTGTAATCAGTTCCCCCATTCTAACCCACCCTCCTTCCACCCTCCAGGTATCGCCACTCTCAGCACTGAAGGGATCATCTGTCCTGGATTCCCTGTGTTTCCAGTTGCTATCTGTAACAATGTACATCCTCTGGTCTAGCCAGATTTGTAAGGTAGAATTGGGATCTTAATAGTGAGCGGAGGAGGCATTTATTAAGAACTAGAGGAAAGTTCCACATTTCATCATTGCTACCCTGAACCCTGACTGGCTCATCTCCTCCCAGTGATCCTTAAGTAAGGGGATGTCCAGTTGCCTACAGATGGACTTTGGGTTGCCTACCGTTGCCTACAGATGGATCTCTACTCTGCACTCACCCTCATTTACAATGATATGATATGTTTTTTCTTTGATGCCTGATATCTGAGCTCTTCGACACCTTGTGGTCACACAGGCTGGTGTGCTTCTTCCATGTGGGCTTTGTTGCTTCTGAACTAGATGGCCGCTTGTTTATCTTCAAGCCTTTAAGACCCCAGACACTATATCTTTTGATAGCCGGGCACCATCAGCTTTCTTCACTCCATTTGCTTATGCACACATTTGTCTTCCACTATTGTGTTGGGAAGTTGAGCATCATGGAATGCCAATTAAATAGAACAAAGTGTTCTTGCATTGAGTACTTGAGTGGAGGTCTAATGTCTTTCTGCTGCCTTAATACTAAAACTATAAATATATGTACATAGATCTATTTCCCAACCATCCTATATAAATATATTTATGTATGTACATGCCTACATTTAGACCTCTATAAATACCCTTTACCTCCTAGTTCTTTCCTCTATTTCCTTTTACTTTCATCTTGTCCCACTATCATGCTCAGCTTTCATTTGGGTTTTAGTAATTTCTCTTGGTTACATTGCACTTGATGAATCCCTACCAGGCCTCTCACATTCTCCTTGCCACTAATTTTGGATCACTTGTTGCTCCCTTGTCTCTGGGTTAGTCAACACTACCTCCTTTCCCCCGCCGCCGCCTCTCCCATGTCCCCTGGAACCATTGGTCCTATTGTTTTCTCCTCCAGATTGTTCATCCAGCCTATCTTATCTAGAAAGGTCTGCATAGATAATAGTATGCACCTGAAAACAAGGCATAGCAAGACAAAGTGACTAACGACAACACAATGATGACAACAAAAAAGAAAAGCAATGACCCAGAGAGGAATAAATTAATGAAAAAGAAAAATATATAAAAAAAATTTTATGAAGAAAGAAAAACCTGTAAATCAATCAAGGTCTGATTTTTTTTTTACCTCTAGGCATGTCCTCCAGTCAAGTCCGATGGGGTGCCATGTGCTGACCCCAAAGTCTATCCTTTGCACTCCCTCGGGAGCTCACTGCTGGAACTGGTTTTTCCTAATATTAAACTTCTTAAAAGAAATATGTATACCTAAGAAGAATTTAAAATGAAAGCCCTTCTAATTCACCTGTAGCAGATTTAAGGAACTGACATATTCCTTTGGATTTAAGGCTGAAATGGGACCTACTGTGAGAAGAAGCAGCTGACTGCTATGCCAAGGTTATCGAATTGGTGATCCCTGCTTATCTGCTGGATCAGATCTCCTGCTTTGAGGGTGCTCAATGAATGGGGGTGCCAGGATTACCATATATTTACTATGCTAATGCTATCCTTGCTTTCTTATGACCTGTATTAATCTGGTACACATGGTTCTGCCTTTGTGCATGAGAGTTATTTAAAGTTTTTGCCCTACACTAATTCCCATTGTTGATGTAAATAGTGTCTCGTCACTAAAGAGTTTAATCTGTACATGTTAACAATTCATATAGCTGCCTGAATGGCCTGCCCACACTTACATAATTTTATTTCCTTAACAGTGTTTTAAATTCTACACCACTGGCTAAATTGACATTATCAGTAGAATTACTTTATGCCCCAGGGGGTTGATATATAATGTTCTCTATCATAAAATGACGATAATGCCTCTAAAGTGAACCAGAGACCTATATACTTTAGATATGTGAAAGGCTTTTGGACTCACATTTAATTCTAGCCCCAATCTAAGAACAATTAGTTCTTGTGACATGGGCCTACTTTATACTTGCCCTCATGAAGAGATCACTGAGGATGTGGGTGATAGAGCAGAGTGTGGTGACGAAATCAGATGGTGCTTAGCTCTCAGAAAGAACAGTGTCTGGGCCTTAAAACTTGTCCTCAAACAAGCAGTCATCTAAGTGAGGCATCAAATATGTCCACAAGGAAGAAGCACATCAGCCTGTGTGAGTCAAGATTCTGTGTAATAACATTTAAATCGGAAGGAGGGAATGCTATCAGAGCTTATATTCTGAACACCCCTTTTGTAGAAGGTTATGGATGACAGTGGAAGCTTAAAATCTGTTTGCAAGGTCCCTACATAGATTAAGCCTCTCATTAATCCCCTCTGACCACATCCAGGAATATGCGTAGCCTTGCTGGCAGACAGAGAGCATTGCAAAGTCAATTATGGCAGACGCAATTAGATTGAAATGTAACACTCTATCATTTGATCTCCCTTTTTACCCATTTTAAAGTCGTTTTAGTTTTTAGTATTTTCTGCTTTCTTGGTGACTGAGGGTTTTCTATGATTTTTCTTGTCATTGTTATGTTTTCTGTTTCTGGTTTGTGTTTTATATGATTTTCTGCATATGAAATCCAAGATAGGCAATCTAAGACAGTAACTGGATTAACAATTACTTATGGGCACGGCAGGGGGGTTGGGGGAGGGGAAATGGAGAGCTAACAACAACACGTATGAGAAGAAAATTTCTGAAATTCATTGTGGCGATGATTGTGTAACTCTTCTTAATATGATTGGATGATTAGATTGTGTGAAATGTGAAAAAAAGCATAAAGGTAGGTGAGAATAAATAAATAAGGAAGTGTACAAATTCTTTATTCCTATTCACCAAAGTAGGATATACAATATTGGTTTTGTGAACCAGTTGACCTTGGTGTCTTCCTGGAACCATGGCCTTGATCCCTCAAGTCCAGCAACTCATTCCCTTAAGGTGTTTGGTTATGTCTTAAGAAGCTTTCACAACGTTGTCTCCTGTGTGCTCCTCCACATTCATCGATTATTGGCAGGAAGGCAAATAACTTACTGTCATCAAATTAATTCTGACTCAGAGTGACCGTTTGGGACAGACTAAAAATTCCCCTGTGGGTTTCTGGGACTATAAAATTTAATGGGAGTAGAAAGACTCATCTTTCCCCCCCACAAAACAACTGGTGGTGTCAAACTGTTGATCTTTGTTTAACAGCCCAATGCATAACTCACTATACCATCATGGTTCCTGGAGAGCAAATAAACATATACCAGTATCTTCTCTCTAACCTGTATCAATTCATGGACATTCCCCAACTCTAAATCTGTTCCGCCCGAGTGTCTATCCAAGCATCTACTTATAGATCGGTACTGTTGCAGGATTTGCACATGACGGTATTTGCCTCTATTGCCTTTAATGTTGGCAAACTTCCTCGTCTCCCCCCTCCGACTCCATCATTTTGGCCAACTTCCTTTTTGTTGTATATTGCCTCCTCCTTCACCCATGTTAACACTTTCCTCCTCTCTAGTATGTGATGTTCCCTCCTTTTCTTTCTCTCCTACCAATCAACAACTCAACTCACTGCCATGAAGTCGATTCTGACTCTTGGTAAAGCTATAGCACACTTTTGAACTGTGGATTCCCATGACTATAAATCGTTGATGAATTGAAAGCTTCATCTTTCTCCCTCAGTGTGGCTGGTGGTTTCAAAGGACTGACCGTGGTTAGCAGCCTGACATGTAACCCACAACACAACCACTGCTCCTTCTCCCACTGCTAGTAATCATAGAAGACTGTTCCTTGAGTGTGAAGTCTTTCTTGCCTTTTTATAATAGAGCTCGCATACAGCCTTTGTACCTTTGTGATGAACTAATTCTACTCATCATCGTATCCACCAGATTCCCTCTTATTCTTTAATACGATATAGTATTTCATTATGTATATGTACCAAAGTTTAGTTACCCATTCTTCCACTGATGGCCATTTAGGTTTTTCCATATTTTGCTATTGTGAATAGTGCTGTGATCAACCTGGCTGTACACATTTAAGTTTGTGTCGTGGCTCGTATTTCTCTAGCACTAAGTAGAGAGACTGCTGGGCCCTATGGTATTTCTAGGAGTCCTGGTGGTGGCGCGGGTTACTAACTGGGCTGCTAATTGCAAGCTCAGCAATCATAGAATTTTTCGATATCCAACTCTTTGAGAAAGCACCATCTTGCTCTCCTCAGTAGCTGTACCATTTTCAATACCCATCAGCAGTGGATGAGGGTTCCACTCTTTCTGCACCTTTTCTTTTCTTTTTAATTTTGCTATTAACGTTGTCTGTAGCTGGATGGATTTACTTCTGAGTTCTCAATTCTGTTCCATCAATCTATTTATCTCTTGTGGTACTAATAGCAGGCTGTTTTAACTAATATCTCTGTGCAGTAGGTTTTGAGATTAGCAAGTGAGAGGCCTCCTACTTTGTTCTTCAGTAGTGGTTTGATTACTCAGGGTCTCTTTCCTTTCTTATAAGGTTGGTGATTAATGCTTCCATGTCTTTTAAAAATGATTACATTGATTAATTCCCTAATATTGAACTATCTTTGCATATCTGGTATGATATGAATACCACATGTTATGATTCATTACTTTTTTGAATATTTTGTTGCATTCTATTGGTTATGTTTTGTTTAGAATTTTTGCAACTATCTTTAGGAGTGTTGGTAGCCCTGGTGCTGTGGTTACGCATTGGGCCGTGATCTTCATGGTCAGCAGGTTGAAACCACCAGCAGTTCCTCAGGAGAAAAACTGGGCTTTCTTCTCTGGTAAACAGTTGCAGTCTTAGAAACTCACAGGGAAGGAAGAGTAACTATGAGTCAGCACTGACCTGATGGCAGTGAGTTAATTATTTTAGGAGGGTTATTTATCAGTAATTAAAAAAATAGTTGTCTCTGCCTGGTTTTGGTATCAAGGATATGTTTACTTCCTAAAGTGGATTTGGGAGTGTTCCATCCTTTTTTATCCTCTGGAATAGGTTGAGCAGAATTGATGTCAGCTCTTCTCTAAATGTTTGGTATACTTCATGAGTGAAGCTGTCTAGCTTCGATAGTTTTACATTTTGGAGTTTCAAATGTCTTGGCCATTTTATTCAATTTTTATTGGTTTGGTAAGGTTTTTCTTCTTTGGTGTATGTTAGTTTAGAGAGGTATTGTGTTTCTAGAAATGTTTAAACTTCAATATTTTTCAAATTTGTTTAAGTACATTTCTTCATCTCTTTCTGCCATGGAGGCGATGCTCACTCACAGTGGTCCTACAGGACAGAGTTGGATTGGAGAGTTCTCAGACTGTAATTCTTTTTTTCCCCTAGAGTAGAAAGTCTCATCTTTTCCCATAAAGACAGCTCTTCATAAATTCTGTTATAATACTTTATTGTGATGTCGTCCTTTCTTTTCTTATTTATGTTATTTTCTCCTTTTCCCACTTTTCCTGTATTAGACTTGACAGTGTTTTGTCCATTTTGTCAATTCTTTCAAAGAATCAACTTCTTGTTTTGTTGATGCTTTCTATTTTTCTGTCTTGGTTATTTATGTTGTTTTATACTCTGTTATTTCTTTTCTTCTGGTGACTGTAGGCTTATTTTGATGGTCTGTTGGCCATGCTGGATTAAAGTTTTTTATTTTTGTTCTTTTTTTTTATGTGCTTGTTTACTGTACAAAATTGCTCTTTTAGCTCTGCTCTTGCTTTATCCCAGAAGTTTTGGTATTTTCTGTTTTCATTCTCTCTTTTTCTCTTAAGGGTATTTTTAGTGTGTATATATATATATATTTATTTTGATTCATTTATTTATTTGATGATAATAAATAATTGTGTTATTTCCATCATAGTAAACCATATATGATTATCTGATTCAAAACAGTGATATCAGTTCATTTCAGCTCACTCATGCCTAGAATATTGAACTTGATGCATTCTTTTTTAATGACCTCTAATTTTCCTAGATTCATATTTTGTACATTCTAAGTTCCACTTTTTTCCCATTTTATTGGGAGGTTCATACAACTCTTACCACAATTCATATATACATACATTGTGTCAAGCACATTTGTACATTTTGTTGCCCTCATCATTCTCAAAACATTTGCTTAATGTATAATTAGAAAATATAAATGTTACACAAATGTAAGTTATTACAAGAAGAAAGTATCATCATAATTGTGAGGACATTGAGCAAACTGCTCCATGATAAATCCTCAGGCTTTATTTATGTCTTAAAATGGTGTTATTAACATACAGTGATACCTTGGTTGACAAATGGCTCCGAGGTTGAACTTTCCACTTCTCAAACAGCAAGTTAAAAACAAAAACAAAACCTCCTCCATGTTTGTAACATTGCTCGATGGTTGACCCAAAAATCTGACTCGAAAAACCAGTATTGGTCGAGAATGAGTTAGAAATCAGGTCTCACCTCGGACACAGAGGGGTGGCCCTTCAGTCTAAGCATCCTCTCCCTCAGACAGCACGTAGTGCTTGTGTTAATGAATCACAATACTGGTCATCGTGCTCTTTTTCTGTGTAAAAAGTTTTGTAACAATGGCTCCACAGAAACTTAGTGATACCAGCAATAAAGCTAAGAGGAAACCCGTGAGGACCTCAATAGAGTTAAAGAAAGAAATCATTGCAAAATTTGAATCAGCTCGCTGCTTGTCTGACTTGGGGGCGCATTACAACATAGCTAAATAGACATTATCAACACTTTTAAGGAAGAAGTGATTAAAACCGCTAATGTAGTGAAAGGTGTGGAATTGTTAACCATGAAACAAAGAACCCAGACCACCAAAGAGGTTAATAAGCTGCAGTTAACACGGATAAATCAGAAAAAAGGATGGCAAGAGCATATCTGAGACAGTGATATGTGACAAGGCTAATAGTGGATTCATAAGTGTAACTTTTGGACCTTACAACCAATGACATGGCTTTCCATTCTTTCTTTTAAATGAAAAGGTTTTTGTATTGGAGGCTCTTACAGCTCTTATAACAATCTACACATCAATTGGATCAAGCACATTCGTACATATGTTGCCATCATTATTTTCTCGACATCTACTTTCTCTTGAGCCCTTGATATCAGCTCCTTTTTTTTCCTTTCCCTCCCCCTCCACCCTCATGACCTCTTGATAAAATATAAATTATTGCTATTTTCATATCTTACACGGACCTCTGTCTCCCTTCACCCATGGTTTCTGTTGTTAGGCCAGGGTGTGTGTGTGTGGTTCTATGTAGATCATTGTAATGGGTTTCCCCTTCCTCCCCTCCTTTGCCTACCTCCCCGCTTCCCTTCTTTTATCACTACTCCCATTCCTGTTGCTGGATTCCATTTGTTGTGAGCTCCTATCTCTTATTTGTATCAGTGGACATGCCCGCAGTGGAAGGCAGTACTGGGGTCACAATAGTGGGGGTGGTGGTTTGGAAGCCTCAAGGACCAGAGGAATATTGTGCATTTCATTGGTGCTTTGCTGCACTCCCTGTGACTCTTCTGTGAGGGGATGCCCTATTGTCTGACCACCTTGTTTTCAACAATATCGTTTTTTGTTTGCTTGCTTTGGGTCTTTTGATGCCTGTTACCTGATCCCGTGGACACTGATACCTCATGATCACACAGGATGGTGTGCACACAGGATGGTGTGCTTCTTCTATGTGGGCTTATTGCTTTTCAGCTAGATGGCCGTTTGTTTAAGTTCAAGCCTTTAAGACCCCAGACACTATATCTTTTGATAGCCAGACACCATCAGCTTTCTCCACCACATTTGCTTGTGCACCCACTTTGTCTTCAGTGATTGTGCTGGGAGGGTAAGCATCACAGAATGCCAATTTGTTAGAACAAAGTGTCCTTGCATGGAGGGAGGCTTTCCATGATTTCTTATGATTAAAATATGTTCCGTTTCAGAACTTTTTTGTGTTCCAACTTGAATTTAGAATAAATTGAATTCGACAATGGAGGTATCACTATATAATTCACAAAACACACAATTCAATAGTTCAATCATATAAAAATAGTTGTACAACCATCATCACAATGTTTTGGAACATTGTCTTCTTTCTTGTATTCATTGCTATTAGGTCACCATTTCTCCCCAACCTTCCCTTCCACACCCCTAAGAAACTTCATTCTCCAGGTGTTTCCTAATTTCATTTTTCTACAATTGAATAATTTTCAATCAGGGTGTTATTCTATATTCATATATTTGCCCCCCCCCCCACACACACGCACACACACACTTAGTTTCTAATTTTATAACCTTGTGATCTGAGAAGATGCTTTTCCATATCTGATGTTTTTAACTTTATTAAGGATTCCTTTATAGCCTAACATGTGATCCATTCTGGAAAAGGTTCTATTTATGCTGGAAAATAATGTTGCTAGATGGAATGTTCTGCATTGTCTACGAAGTCCAGTTGTTTGTGCTGTTTAGTTCTTCTGGGTCTTCCTTGAGTTTCTTTCTAGTTGTTCTATCTTAATTGAAAGTGGCATATTAAAGTCCCCACTATTGTAAGATTATTCGAGACCAGCTCTTTTCTTACAAATCGAATGTGTTCGAGAGAGGCACTCTCTGCAATGAGAAAACGTACAGAAGAGAGAAAAGTTAAGACATAGTTGGAGTGTGGGGGGCTTGTGAAGTAATACACTCCAGGGTCTGGAACTTTATTTGAGGCAGGTTTATATACACTCCCTGTCACTTAGCCTAGGTCTCGTGATGGGTTTCCATACAAAGGGAAAATTGAAATTATCTGAGGGCTTACAAAGAAATATTAACACTTTAGCTAAGCTATTCATAAACGGAGTGGAGGATAAAGGCGGGAATAGGGAATAACCGATATTTTGCAGACTACTGGGTTTCAGCAACTTTGTCAGGGAACAGGAGGGAAAGTGTCCATGCTATCTGAGAGTGAGAGCCAGACCAGCCAGTGCATCATCAGCTCCTATGGTGGAGCCATCAGCATTTCCCAAGGGCCTTGCCTGAAACATGGAAGGTGGTGGTCCTGTCCTCTATTATTATTGTAGTTATCCATTTCTGTCTTCAATCCTGTAAGAACTTGATTAATGCATTTTGAGGCTCTCCCTTTGACCTTGTATTTATTTATCATGGTTATGCCTTCTTGTTCAATTGTCCCCTGTATAACTATATAATGCATCTTATACTTAATTTTGCTAGGAATGAATATTGCTCCTCCTGCTCTTTTTGATTGCTCTGCTTGATATATACTTTCCATTATTTAATTTTCCATCTATTTTTGCCATTTTTGCGTGTTTTTTGTAGATAGTATAATGGTGGGTTCTATTTTCTTTTCCATTCTGCTACTCTGCCTCTTGACTGCTCTGTTTAGTACATTTACATTCAGTGTTGCTATTGATAGGTTTGAACGTATTGCAGTTTTGTGTGTGTGTGTGTGGTGGCTTCTTTACACTACACATTTTTCTGTGCTGAGTTCATTTTGTTCACCAGTTCATTTTGTCATTTTCTTCATTGCTGTTGTTTTAGCATTTATTTAATCTTTATGATTTTTTTTCTTTTGATGAAGTTGTTTCCTTTGTGATTGACCTGTAACTTATTTTCTTCCCAAGCTTAAAATATTCTGTTTTTTCTTGAATCTACTTGGTTTCTTCCCATTTGAAGATTCTGTAATGATCTTATTTCCTTTATTTTGTAATTGTCTTCATTACAAATTGCTATATCTCATTCTCTTTTTTCAGTCTTTTAGATTTTTTTTAAACTTTGAATTTCTTCTATATCTGGGTTGACTTCTGGGTGTTGGTTTCATGTATGTTAATCTCAAGTTGCTGCCTACTGTTGATTATTGGTTCAAATAGTTACTTTTAGTATTTCTTGTAAGGTCTGTCTAGTTTTTACAAATTCTCTTAATTTTTGTTTCTCTGGTAATGTTTGAACTAAATCATTGTTTTTGAGGGACAGCTCTTCTGGATGTAAGATTCAGATTGTATATATACATCCTCTTGCCTTCTTACTTATATGGGTGCTGCTGAGAAATCATAGTTTAACCTTACTGGTTGAAGGCAACATTTTGATTTTTCTTCATCTCTTCTACATATTTTTTTCTTGTCTTTGGATTGATTATGATAGGTGATTGATGTTTTTCTTTTGTGAGATCTTCTGCTTGAGGTTGGTTGCATCAGTGAGAAAAAAGCCAGGAAAATTATACCAAGATTTCCCCCCCTCCTTCATCTATTCATTCATTCCTTGAGGGTAGCAAGGACTATCATATGAAGATTTTATTGGGAAACTTCATCCCCTCCATTTATCTTTCCTCAAACTTCTTTTTGATCTCCAAACTCAAAGAACATGGAAAAGGAGAACCAATTGAGTCTCTCATGCATGTCAAAACTAATGTTTAATGGAGTATAAATGAAAGAGCACAGAATTCTTTAGTGAGGAGTTAGAGAGATGGCAAGACCACTTTCAGAAATCTGTAGAGCTAAATAAAGGATATGTCAAGAAGCAGTAGCTTTATTTTTTGTTACTGTGGTTTAATAAATGTTTCTATAATTTTGTAGCAATGCCTTTTGACCTACCCTTGCATAAATGATTCAATTCATCCCTCATAAGCCAGACAATGTGTTGATTACTATTCCCCCCACTCTTATAGATCTAATACAGCAGAGTAAGGGTGTAACACCCTCTTAATATTCAATCATTCTTCCATTAATTATTAAATTAATTTCTTCAGTTTTTCAAGGAGTATTTATTAAAGATACAAAGCTGGGGATCATGCAGTGATTACAGATGAACATTAGGTCTTAAGCTAGGTAGCATCATAAACTTATTGTTTTGTGGAAATATATACAACCAAATATGTTCATTCAGCAATTTCTGTATTTCAATGACACTGTTTACAGATGTAGTTACATATTCTCACATTTATGGCACCACGATTGCTATTATTTCACTATCCACAATATTTCTTCCTCTTTCTTCCCCTGAAAGTTCTTATTTATGCTTTACTGTAACTTTGTCACTTTGGTCTCAGCTAGATAATTCTTTAAAAGAGAGTAATACTCAAGGCAAGAATTGTTTATTAATTGAATTAAATTGATTTGTAGTTTAGAGATGATTTAATGGGATAGTTTTGGTCCAAGGATGAAAGATTATTTGATGGTTTCTTCAGGCTCAATGTGTCTCAATGGCATGTCTTATTTCCACATGAATTTGAAGTACTGTTCCACTTTTTTCCTATTTTGATCAGGATCCATAGATTATGCCCCTGATCCAAAAGCTCAGTAATCTTAACCAGATGTCATACATATCTTCTGGTCTCATGGCAAAGGGGTAGTAATAATTCATGGAGGCAATTTGATCCGAAGACCATTTCTTTTTCTGATTCCTGGCTTCCCTTCTTCTTCTGATGTTTCAAGTGCCTAGAGATCTGCTTTTGTGTCTCAGGAAGTCACCAATGGGCTTTTAAATCCCCATACACTACTCATTGAGCTCAGAGGTGGAATAGAAACTCTAAGGACAACATTGGGCTATTTGACCAGATAGACATAAGAAACCATAACCAAAAGAACCAATGACGGTTGAAACAAAAAGCAAAGCCCACTTAGTATTTAGTTGTATGTGACTTTCTTCTCCTGTAAACAGTTACAGTCTCGGGAACCCACAGGGGCCGTTCTACCTTGTCCTATAGAGTTGCTACTAGTTGGAATCAACTCTATGGCAGTAAGTTCAGATTTTTTGTTTGAAGTAGTATCAACAACTGTGGCCATTTCTTTGCTTCTCTTTTTTGGGGGGCTGCTGTTGTGGTAAAATTATAAATAATGTTTTATTTGCCATTGCACTCCATTCCTCTGGGGAATACAAACTTTTTATATATAACCCGTGAAAGCAAATAAAGGAATATTCAAGTAAAAAAGATGCTAGATTTATAAACCCATAAAGCTGATGCTAAAACCTTCAAAAGGCAGAGACACAGAAAAAGCATTTCACCAAACCCAGTACTCTTTTGTGACAGGAACATTCAACACACTAGGAATTGATATGTACCTTCTAAGCCTGAAAAACCCATAGCTGATGGTATCTTACTTAATGGTGAAGACCCGAAAGCTTTCCTCTAAGGTCAGGAACAAGACAAGGATATTTCTTCTTTCACTACTTCTGTTTGTAACCTCTTCACATGCTATCATCCAGCATTAGCCTAACTTACTCTCTATTTGCAGTTAGCTTAGTTCATACCATATTTGCCCCGTTGCTCATTCCAGCCACTGTGGAATTTTTATAACTTTCTGCATCACCGAAAGACAGATATATTGTGTCTAGCAATTCTGTCTGGAGGGTTGCTAACCTGGCAGAAGATGGCCTCCGTATCACAAACGCCGCTCTTACTGTCTTTTTCACAATCTGGTTGTATGGTTGACATTAGCATCTCATGAGTATCTGGTGACTAGAGTAGTTTAACACACCTGGACAAGTATGGGTGTGACTCCCCTGGAGTGTGCATTCCAGGGTAAAAATATGCAAACTCCAGTGAAAAAGCATATCAACGCCATGTGTTCTGATCCCAGGTGGGCCTCCAGGAAGAGAATCCTATTGCTGCTGGAATCCCCGCTTACATCCCTTTCTCATAAAGTCTCTCTTTTCTGTTCTCTCTTAAAAAAAAGAGAGGAAGACTTTATGAGCAAATGAAACAAATAAAAAATGTACAAGTCTTCTCAGATCATAGTGTCTGCTGAATGTTTCATGAATAATGTGAGATGTAGTTCCTGAGTACAGGCGTATCTCTGAGACAGCGTGGGGTCCGGTTCCGGGCCACCCCAGTAAAACAAAAACCACAATAAAGGAAGCCAGGTGAAGTTTTTGATTGCCCAGGGGCATATAAAAGTTATATTTATACTATATTGCAGTCTATGAAGTATGCACCAACATCATGGAGAGGGCTGGGATATTGTAAAAATGATCACAATGTGACCCAGACATGAAATGAGCTCAGGCTAGGCACAGTGGAGTTGATCGACTTGTTGGATGAAGGGCTGACTCGTCTCTAATTTGTGAAGCAATTAGTTCTGAAGTATAATGAGGTGAGGTATGCTTTGCAATCTGAAAAAGATGAGTCAGGATATTTGTTATGTATTAAAATAATTTTTAATATATGCTAATAGGGTTTGTTCTAGAAAGAAAAGCATTCAAAAAGAATATGTGCCCTGCTACTCATGGAACACAGTTCTCCTCTGACATGCATGAAGTCCCTGTGAATTAGAATTGGTGAGAGAGCAACAGCTTTTGTTCGAAGGAGCCACAGAAGAGGCACAGTGGTTAAAGTGCTCAATTGCCAACTGAAGCTTATCAGTTGGAAGCCACAAGCCACTCCACGGGAGAAAAAGTGGCAGAGAGCTTCTGTAAATGTTTACCTCCTTGTAAACGGTATGGTGCGACTATTCTACTGAGTCATGATGAGTCAGAATTGACTCAGTGGCAACGGGCTTGGTTTTGTGTTTTCTTTTCGTTTCCATATCCAGCGACTCCTTTAATCACTTTTCTTCTGTGAGATCTTGATCCACCGACTATTGCCTTGCCAACTGCTGTACTTTTCAAGAACAAAGCTGCGATGGTTGCCAGATGATTACTATGTTGAGAACTGCCCAGAGGAGGTTACCAGCTTCTTGTATGACATCTTTACTACCTCTAGGATGGAAAATAAACAAAACGTGGAAAGTAGAATTCTAAGCTAACCGCTAGTGACCCACATCCGTGTAGAAACCCTTTGAGTGTGGGCAGAACCTGTGGGTATGATCATCATGGTCCTTGTATGGAAAAAGGGAGAGTATCCTGGGTGCTTATCAGGCACGTACTGTAAGGGTATAACTTTCCCTGGCTGATTGCAGAGCAGAGTACGAAGTCTGAAGCAGCAGACATCATCTCTAGGCAGCCCGGCAGAAGCAAAGTCCACTTTGGAGAGGGCCATTTGCTAGGAAGCAACAGGAAGCCCGTGGGAGCTGGGAGTGGCCCCTGGTTATCAGGCAGCAAGTAAACAGGGTCCTTAGTCATAAAATGGCAAGGGATTAAGATCTGCCAACAATAAGAATGAACTTGGAAGTGGATTTCCTTTCAGGTCTTCCATATGAGAACTCAGCTTGGCTGACAGCTTTATTTTGGGCTGTGGTATGCTGAGCTGAACACTCTGTTAGTCTGACTAACAGAACTGTGTGCTAATAAATGAGTGCTGTTTTAAGGTGATAAAAATGTGTAGAGATCTTCCATGCAGCAAAAGAAAACAATACCAAACCTAAACCAAAGCAACTTTTATTTCCTTGGATGTGACACCGTGTTGAGATAAATCTGGTGGTGGCCTCACTTTGTGGGTCAGAATATGTGAAGGAAGGTCTCGACCTCTGAGGCTACACAGATGGGAGGAACCTGCTTACAGTGTGTTAGGCAGGGTTCTCCAGAGAAACTCATGATTATATATGTATTATAAATATGTAGCTAGATAGGTTTATAGAGCAAGAAGGAATGTAACAGCTAATTAGTCCACACAGTAGTGCAGAGGGTTCAGTTCAACTCACTTCTGTGGAACAGTTAATATACTGGGAGTCCTTCAACTCACGTGGGCTGCTGGGTCCAAGGTTAAATAAGTAGACAGCAGAGGCCTCCCTGGGGCAAGACAAGCAGAGTCTGCCCACAGGGAGCAAGCAGCAGGGTGGGTCACCAACAGTCATTAGCTCTGGAACTTAGTTTAAGCAGGCCTGGATGGGATATCAAGAGCAAGCAATGCAAGG
Organism: Tenrec ecaudatus; assembly: GCF_050624435.1. Taxonomy (NCBI): domain Eukaryota; kingdom Metazoa; phylum Chordata; class Mammalia; order Afrosoricida; family Tenrecidae; genus Tenrec; species Tenrec ecaudatus. The sequence continues at coordinate 17,338,755 of NC_134540.1, read as the reverse complement.
CAACAGGATTCATCAACACCAAGGTCAAGTTATGTATGTACCACAGCATCAAAGTAGGTCTGAAAGGAGCCTCAAGCTTTCGTCACATGATCCAAGGGTTGGCCTGGCTCACAGGCAGAGTAGCTCATAGGTTGAGGCAGAGAACTAGCTACAGCAGCAGCATGCATGCTCCATCATGCTCTGATCACCAGAGAGCAAGAAAGAGGGGGCAGGCCTTGCAGAGCCATTTATCTCTCTGCCCTCCAATCAAACTGTGACCTGATAATCCCACATGTTCCTATTGGCCAGGTTGGCACAATAAGCCTAACTATCACACAGTGGAAAGGCAGTTGCTTTAGGATAATCTCACTGCGAATCTTGCAAATCCTATAACAGGTTAAGGCATAGTATTGTCCATACAGAAGTTCTGAGTGTGGTTGGGCATTCCCTTAGTAAGAGTCGCTGAGTGATGTAAGTAGTTAATACAGTTGGTTGCTGTCTAAAAAGGTTGGAAATGTGAGTTAATGCAGTGGTACCTCAGAAGAAAGACCTGGTGATCTTCTACCCCCAAATCAGCCACGGAGAACCCTGGAGAACCCTGTCTCACAGTGGGGTCTCTATAAGTGCAACAGATTCAATGATGATTGATTGGTATTGTCTTAGTTATTTAGTAGTGTTTTTACAGAATTATCACAATCCAGAGTGGTTTTAAGCAATAGAAACTTACTGTTCACACCCTTAAACAAACAAAAATTTACTCCCATCTAGTTGATCCTGACTCATAATGAACCAACATCACAGGGTAGCTGCTATAGTTTATTGTGCCAGCCTGGCCGATAAACACAAGTAGGATTAACTGAAGGGCAGAGGGATAAATGGCTCGGTGAGCCTCACCTTGGTTATTCTGTGCCTCAGTTTAAAGGGGTACACTACCATGGGATGCCTAGCCTGTGGACTGTGTCTCTGTAAGTTGAGGTCCCTTTAAGCCCACACGATTGGAATGTTCATCTCTGGAGCTGGGGACTGATAGTTGATGACAGTTGGGGACCTGCCTTGCTGTTTGCTGCCTGGGTATATATAGCCCAGCTCTCTCTACAGAAGGGGATTGGCAACTGGCGGCTCTCAAGCCTTGAAGGACTGCTAGTGTCTCACTGCTTTAAAATTTAACTGTTAATTTCTTGTATTATATATCTGTATATAATTTAACGGTTCATTTCTGTATTATATATCTATCTTTATAAATATATTTATATATAATTACTAGCAATCTGGTTTGTCTCTCTAGAGAATCCTGTCCAATACAGTAGCAAATCCCCCAAGGATTTTTGAGACTTTACAGCAGTAGTCAGCTGCATCTTTCTTCCGCAGAGCGGCTGGTGGTTTACAACTGTTGACCTTGGGGTTTGTGGCCCCAGGTCTAGCCCACTGCACCACTAGAGCTCCTTCTCACAGCTCAGGAGGATAACATTTCAAGTCAGGCTTTCGGCTCTGTTGAGTGTCTTTATCAGCCTCGGTTTCAGTTTATGTCTTCTCAGGATGTTTGGCCTTTCGTTGCTTGTTGACAGGTCTTCCTTCATACGTGTCTATCTTCTCCCACGTCTCTATCGCTACGTCTGTTGTGCTCTTTTCATGACACAGATGGAATTCGGTTTAGGATTTCCCATGGTATTGCTTTGGCCTCTGTTACATAACAAAAGAAAAACTCGATTGCCAAACAGAATCACACTCTAGTCACAAGGGCAAGGAATTCAACATTTATCTGGAGTGGGGCTGGGTATGCAGAATTCAATCCATAACAGGTATATTTAGGCTATTTTTAACATTATTTTTTAAATGAACATGGGGTTTAGTATATTCAGCAGTTAATTATCAGGAGTCCTGATTGTATAGTGAGTTATAGTTGGGCTGCTAACAACAAGGTCAGCAGTTTGAAACCAGCAGTGCCTCCCTGGGAGGAAGATGAGGCTTTCTACTTCGGAAATGATCTGCCGTCTTGGAGACCCACCAGTTCTACCTTGTTGTCTAGGGTGGGTCTGAGTGGGGCTCGACTTGATGCCAGTGGATTTGGATTTATTTTGAGGGGGTTGGTGATTTATAGTCACTTCAGAATTTCATATCACTTCATAGTTTGACCTAAACCACGTTCAAACTTGTCATTAATCACTTTGTGGTGCTTAGTTCATATTTGCTCAGGACTAATTCCATTTTTGTGAAATATTTCTGCTTTTTCATCCATGAATAGCTTTCAACATCTGCGGTAAATTCAATATAATAATGTGAGCAACTGGAATCATACATTTCAAGATGCTTACATAGAAGGATCCAAATGTGTGAAGTTAAGCACTCGACAAAAACGTAACTATTGATGGATACATATTTCTATTTTAAATATGCATTATTTGTTGTAAAAGGTATAAGTTTCCCCTTTCCTGAAATCCACATGCCCACGTCCAGATTCTTTCTGCTCTGCTGCATTGTATTTCAGAGCAATCGCATACTGAAGCAACACAAGCACTGTGGATTCATTGCTCTTCTTTGGTTTTGAACTAGAAGGCTACAGCCATGTTGAAGTTCCTCTTCTCATTTTACTTTTTTCAGCAACTCATCTCGGAACCTCCTCTCACATCTTACAACCAGCCCCCTCTCTTCATGTTCAGCTCTCCTGTTCATCCCGACCCTTTCCTAACCCTACCCCGCCACAACGGTCCTAATGGCTCCTGTTGATCACCACCTCCTTCTACCATTACTGTCGCAACGTTACCAACATCCAGGGTCCTTTCTCCCCCCCCCCCCAAACAGCCACAAACATGGTATCACTGTGTGTCAAAGCAAAATGATAAACCTGACTTGAACGGTTAAGTCTTTGTCAGTTGGTCCCTCCCTCCCCACCATGGCACATTATTCTGATATGGTTTTCAACAGTTTCTGTATTTTGTTTGTTCATTTTGGGGTTTATCTCATATGTGTTTTGTCACTGGGGTGATCTTTTTGAATTAAAAACATTATTAATTGGGATTTAATACATATATCATCTCACTCCATATTTCAATCATGTCCAGCAGAATTGTATAATTGCTACCACAATCAGTTTCCAAACAGTTTTTTTCTACACGGACATCTTCACATTATTTCCCCTTTCCCCTACCACCACCACTGTATATGCAACCCAGGGTTGATAAACCTATAGGGGCAGTGAGTAGAATAAGTGTTTCTGGGAGGTACAGTGGTGGTGGGGGGTGGATAAAAGGGAGCTGATGTTAAAGGGTTCGAGAAGGAAAATAATGTTTTAAAATCGATTGTGGTAGCCATTGTACGATACTGCTCGGTAAGATTGAACTATAGAGTGATATATTTGTATTAACTGCCATAAAATGGTTTTGAAAAAAAAATAAGAATCTGAAAAACATAATCTGCTTTTCTGAGAAACCAAATTGACTGGATGTAACATCACCATGTCTCATGCACCGTGCATCAAACAGCTACACCCTTTGTGCATCTAGCAGCCTGCACTTGCATATATCAGCACCCCCAGAGGGAAACCTGAGCCGATCAGTAATAAGCAGAGCACTCAAGGTAAGAATTATTTCATGACAGTTAACAGAAATTTCTATTTCCTTGGAAGAACTAAAGTCTACAGAAGACCGTTTCCAATCAAACATGAAATGTTGAGTCTAATGAGTGGGTTGCCCTAAGTAAGGCATTAGGAGAAAGCATGACAGGAGGAATGAACCAAAGTGGGAGAATGAAGGTGGACAGCAATTTGTCCTAGTGGCTGCATGTTGTATTGTTGGAAGCCGAGCAGTGCTGTTTTAAATGCCAGCTGACCACCCACAGAGTAGCGGGTGGGGGGGGGGACAGAATAGGAGAAGATGCCTGGAGGTCCGCTTCTGAAACTTAGCTCGTGAAAGTCTACGGACCACAACAGAATAGTGCCCTTTCTAGTGCTGGCAGACGAACGTCCTAGTGGGTGTGTGTGTGTGGGGGGGGGGGGGGCAGTGAACCTAGACAGCGGCTGTTACAATGGATGCAGGCATGACAGCCATCATGAAAATGGCACAGGACTGGGCAAAGCTTTGTTCTATTGTACACGCCATCTCTACTCACAATAACAATGGAGATGAGGAGACACGCTCTGGAGCAGGATTCAGTTCACTTTGCAAGAGCAAGATAGTAAATTGTACACCTTGTGGGCTTTAACAGCTCTCTTTAATTACTCCATCCTCCCTGAAAGCAGCTTTAGAAAATACGCACCAGAACAGGTAGGGCCATGTGCAAAAAAGAGGTTTATTTATAAAAACAGGCAGCAAAGTGTTGTCGTTTGTAGAGCCTAAGTATAGAGATAAGAGGGAAAAGGGGCATTTCGTGAGTGTTAACCTAAGGAGGACACAGAAAGAGCTCTGAAAGTTTGCAACACAGGCTTCGAAGTGATTGGGCAAATAATCATGCTTTACACAGAATAAAAAAATCTTTTGAGGACCAATTTTATTTTATAGATGTACAAAAACTAGGAAAGGGGACTTTACAGGGTAGGCAATTATTTCTCTGCTAAATCTCCAACAATATACACAAGAAGAGTTATAATGAAAAGGAGTCATTCCCTATATTTCACATAAAATGTTTGTCTTACTTTTCTCTTGGGGTGTGTATTAGCAGTCCATGGGCCAAGGTGAATTTCATTCCTTTTCTTTCATGGTATCTAGGTGATATCAGGACTGATATTTCTTGGGGCTGATTTGGATAATGGAAATCAGATGCTTTGCTCAAAAAAAATTCTTTTGGGAGAACTAACTGTGAGAAAAATATGTGCAGAGATATGAGAAAGGCAACAGTTCGGTTATAAGAATCAGATTTCGTCTTTTTCTTGGGATAAACCGTTATTGTCTCCACAATACACTCATTTCATACCATAAGTACAAAGCTTTTTCTTTTGGTTTTATTTTGAATTAAGTGAAGAGTTCCACAAAACTTCAAAACCAAACACTCTGATATTGAATCAATTTAAACTCATAGTGACCCTCTAGTGCACAGTCGAACTGTCCCTGTGGGCTTCTGAGATTGTAACTATTGACTGGAGTAGAAGATCCCGTTTTCCTCCCATGGAAAAGCTGCTGGTCTGGAACAGCGAGCCTCAAGGTTGGAAACTCAGCTCGTACCCACTACAGAACCAGAGCACCGTAGGTGAAGATTTATAGAGTAGATCATCAGTTTTACATACGATTCATACACACACTATTTCCACTCATTCATTGCAACCTCTTCAATGCAACACCACTTATCCCACTCCTTTTCTGTGTTTCCTGTCTCCATTTCCCCTTCGTTTCTAACTGTCTCTACTTGGTACTAGGGTAAATGCTGTCCTTTTGATATTAACTACTTCATTATGTTAACAGGAGTAAGTTCAATTCCAGATCTGAAGGGCCTCTACGTGTGTTCCATCAATCTCTATCTGATGAGTAAGCCTGGCAGCTTATGATTTGAGTCTGGTCTGCATTTTTCTCCCACTCTGTCAAGGAGCTTCTAATGCGATCGTTTTCAGAGCAGTTGTAAGGGGTAACTGGGCACTATTACAGTTCTTCTGGCCTCAGGGTTGTAGAGACTGATGTTTGCTTGGACCATTAATGTACTGGACTAACTGTTTCCTTGTATCTCTCGATTTTTTATCGTTCTTTCTTCCGGGTGTGGAGAGACCTATGGTTGCCCTTTAGCTGGATTCTCACAAGCTTTTAAGACTCCTATTGCTGCTCCCCAAAGTAGGATGTAAAACATTGTCTTTGTGAACTATAAGGATTGACCTGTGTCCCCAGAGACTGTAGTCCTAAGGCCCCATACCCAAGAACTCATACTCTATGGTGTGTGGTTTTGCCCCCTTTATTCCTTGGTACCTTTTCAGCAAAATTAAAAAACGGTATACTACTTATTCACTGTCATCAAATCATTTCTGACTCATAGTGACTCCAGGACAGGGAGGGAATGCTGGTGATATAATGGTTAAGAGTTGGGCTGTAATCCTCCTAGTCAGCAGTTTGAAACCGCCAGCAGCTCTTGGGGAGAAAGATGGGGTTTTCTGTTCCTGTCAACAGGGACAGTCTTGGAAACCCACAGAGTCACCAAGTCAGCATTAACTTGATGCAGTGAGTTTTTTTTGGTGAAGATAGGGTAGAACAGTCCTTGTGGGTTTCCAACACTGTAACCCCTCTTTCTTTTAGTTTACTGGTCACTTTATTTATTTTCCCAATAATTTTACTGCAATATTATCCACATATCTGACTTTTCCACAGTTTAGTCATATTTAAAGAGAGTTGTGTATGCATCACCACGTTCAGTTCTAATACAGCCTTCTCTTCCTGTATTCTTTGTTTGCTCCCCAATTCTCCTCAATCCCCCACACCTTACCAGGTAAGCAATGACACCAATTAGTGTCCCTGTACAACCTCTCCTTCTGTGCTTCATTAACTGGGACACATAAAAAGAAAAGAAAAAGGAAAAACAGCATATATAACTTTTTTTAAGGGAAGAAAGAAAAGACTACAGCTGAATAAAAGAAAGAGAAGGCTCAGGTGAGAAACGAGCAAGAAATATTTAAACCTAGACCAAATCCTGGATGGGTCATGAGGGAGATCAAATGACTGGGTATCATAATATACTATCGTTTCATCCACCACAATCAAGTTTACAATAATCTCCGTGTGATAGCCAAGCTATTTGAGTTCCTCAACTGTGGTTAGAGGCCTAATCTGAGTAGCTACTCTTTACATCTTTTGGGTCCCCAATGTCATCCATAGCTTTCTACAAATCATGTGTTCACAATTTAGTCTCTGATACCTTTCCTTCCTTTGTATTTGGGTTTTTAAATTTGTTATCTTTGAATCACACAGAGTGGTGTGCTTCTTTTGTCTGGACTTAGTTGATGCCTCACTTAAATGGCTGCTTGTTTGAACACAATCTTTCAAGACCACAGACACTATTCTTTTTGATAGCTGGGCACCATCTGCTCTCTGCACCACGCTTTGCTATACTACCCATATTCTCAGTGATCTCTTCATGGAGGCACATATAGAGTAGGGCCAAGTCATAAAAACGAAATGTTCTTGACAAAATAATAATTTATAAATTATCAAGGGTTCATGGGGGAGGAGGGAGCGGGGAGGGAGGGGAAAAATGAGGAGCTGATACCAAGGGCTCAAGTAGAAAGAAAACGTTTTGAGAATGATGATGGCAACAAATGTACAAAAGTGCTTGACACAGTGGACGTATGTGTGGATTTTGATAAGAGTTGTACAAGTCCCCAATAAAATGATTTAATTATTAAAAATATAACAAAACAAAACCCCTAAATGTTCTTGGATTGGGCCTGGAATTAAGTGGAAGTCCATATTCTTTTCACTTGTCCACAGTTTATGTATGACCCAGGCTCACTTCAGAGGTCTCCTTATCATCTTATGATAAAGAACATTATCAATCATCAATATGAGTTCCCTTTTCTCCACATTCTTTCCAGTGTTTGTTGTTTTCTGATTTTTTGAATTGGGCTATTATTGTAGGTATAAAGTGGTATCTCACTGTAGTTTTAATTTTTGATCCTCCAGATGGCTAATGATTGTGAACATGTGTTTGTTAGCCATTTGAGTATCACTTTTGGTGAACTGTCTGTTCATGTCTTTTGTACACTTCTTAATTGGGCTGTTTGTTACTCTCTTACTGAGCTGTTGTCGAGTTCTGTAGATTTTGGTAGCTAGCCCCTTGTTCATTGTGTCATTGGCAAAATTTGGTCCTCAGTTTGTGGGCATGTCCCACATTTTCAACATGTCTCAGTCATCTGTTTAGTCTTCTGCAGCATGTGCGTCCTTGATTACACTTGGTAATCTCTGCATGTCTGCAATTGGGCCCTTAAGTTTGTTCCTACTTTCTCATTGACGATCCTAATAGCTCTGGTGTTTACATTTAGATCTTTAATCCATCTTGCATTCATTTTTGTGCATGGAGAGTGATATAGGTCTTGTATTGGTCTTCATATGGAGATTGTATTTATCAAACACCAGTTATTAAAGAGAATGTCTTTATCCCATTCGACAGTTTGTGATCCTCGGTTGAAGATCAGTTGCCTGCAGGCAGATTTATTTACTTCTGGGTTTTCTGTTCTGTTCCATTGGTTTATGTGTGTCTCCATATGCCACTCTGCTGTGGCTATGTAGTAATTTTTAGGTCAGGTAGTGCAAGGTCTCCTCCTTGGTTTTTCTTTTAAAGAAGTTCATGCTCACAATATCATGCATGAACATGGGATGTTCTTCCATGTTTTTAGGTATTTTGAGTTTCTTGTAGTAGTGTTCTATAGGTTTATTCCCAAGTATTTCACCTTTTGCATGGTTATTGTGAATGATATCGTTTTCTTAATTATTTTTCATAACTCTCTTTGTTGATACATAGAAATCCAATTGATTACTGGTTGTTAATTTTATATCCTGTTACTTCACTGTTTCTAGCAGGCTTTTTTTCAGAGGCTTTATACATAGGATCATAAAAAACCGTAACTCATTGCTGTTGTAGAAAGCCTTATCTTTTTCCTGTAGAGTGGCTGGTGGTTTCAAACTGCAGACCTTGAGATTAGCAGCCCAAAGAGCAACCCACTATGCCACTAGGGCTCCAAAAGTAACTATACATATACTAATATTCTCAATTTAAACTATGGATATTTGTTGGTATATGCTCACTCAGCCTCTCCCATTTGCTCAGTCTGAGTGACTATCCAATATCTACTCATAGATCACTACAATTGCAGGGTTCTGTATACAACAGTAGTTTCCTCTGCCCTTTTTAGCTCTTGCAATCCTCCCAGTCTCCTTCTCTGCCTCCATTATTTTTTGCCAATCTCCTTCTTACTATATATTGCCTTCTCCTTCACCTAAGTCAACCCTGGTTGACCTTATAGCTCACAGTTTCCCTTCCTTTTTCTTCCTCTCAACCCTGTAACCCCCAAAGAAAATTTCTTTTGGAGTGAACATCTTTTCTGCACTTTTTACAATAGTGGTGTCATACACTATTTGTCCTAATATCACTCAGCATATGTCCTTCCAGGTTCATCAGTGGAAGAAGGGGTAAATAAACATTGGTTCATTCCAGATACACAATGAAATACAATGCAACATTAAAGAATAGTGATGAGTCTGCAGAGTACCAAGAAATTTTGCTCTTTCACAGTAGACGACTCTGAGTTAAAAAGCTCTCAAATATTGAAATGAATTTATTGTGGGAAAAAAACACCCCAAAACATTGACTTCTTATTGTTTCCTTGTTTTTGTCTATTCCTAAGAAGACGGGCTAGACCAGAGAAATCTTTATAACGATGAATGTGAACTACATTAGTGAATGTCAATGATTTCTGGGAATTTTGCATGTCTGGGCTTTAGTGATTCATGCAGGGCACAGAACTTCTTTGGCAGTACCAGCTCTCCTGAATTGTTTATTGTAGTTCATGTAGTCTATAACTTCTTCTTTCACCAAAAGAGAAAGTTTATGATGGAGTTTACCCAGATGTTTGGTTTATTAAGGCAACTGCAGCCAGCTGGAATATTCACTCTGACACACTTTACTTTTATAGATTTTATATTCCAGTGAAAACTGGCAGTTAGAGAAGTCTCAGGGGTAGGTTTTGGATTTTGATTGTCATTTACCACTGCTGGAAAGGAATGAAATGAGTTCTACTGGGGCCAGAATTCTGTGAAAATAAACTCCTCTCCTCCCATAGCATATTGGTGAAAAGAGAACTTAAAGATTCAAGGATTTCTGAATTCTATCAATTCTTCACTGGTAATTAGTCATATGATTGTTTTTTTAAACAGTATATAGAATATTTTGGTACTTGACTTGCTTTTAAATAATCTAATTTCCCATGTCACATTTTATTTTGAAATTTGCAGCTGACAAATATGTAAACTATGGAAAAGGCTAGCTTTCCTTATTTGTTTGTTTTCATTATGTCTACTGTCATTTCCAGGCAGTTAAAGATAAGGTTTAATGAGTACCTTTCTTTCAGCATCATTTGAAATTCCATGAAAAGTATTTTGATACAAAACTGGTTTTGGTAATTCGGTGTGTGAATTGATTCTAAATCCTACTCTTTGTGTGGAGGAGCTAGATGGAATTTTCTAGTACTGGTGTTGGGAGAGGAACTCCGAGGATGCAATGGATAAAGCACTATGCTGTTAACCGGAAAAACAATCTGGTGGTTCAAAGCCACTAACCACTCCGTTGGGAGAACCATGTAACAGTCTGAGTCTATAAAGATGGACACACTTGGAAATGCCATTGGGCAGTTCTACTCTGTTCTTTAGGGTCTCTAGGAGTCAGAATGGACTCTTGACAGTGGTTGGTACCCGAGATAATGTGGTATATATTTTCGGGGTTGGGATCTTGCTCCTATAGATATACAGTGTGTGTGCTTTCAGACCAAAGGGAACCACTGAGATGGATGTAAGAGGGGAGTTGAAAAACAAACAATCACTTGTTCATTCTTATCTCCTCATTATCTCAGATTTTGGATAATTTGAATTAAAATATGATGAGAGAAAAGGGTGAATTCTATGTAAATGTGAGATAATTATGATATTACTATTCTCAAAGAAATTCCTAGCAGCTTAGAGATTTCTTAGCAACATCTGAGAAGAGTAATCTGTGAGATGAAACAGTACATGAATGGCTGCTAGACCTAAGGCCCAGAGGCTCTAAATAAAACATTGATTTATAATAGATTTTAAGATTTAAGGACCATCTGAGTAACCCTCTCATCTACTAACCAATATGTTGAGGGTTTGGATTTACTCAGAGATGCATCAGAGGAAATTAATCCTTGAAACCCCAGTGATGCACAGTTCTACATACTGGAGTCACTGAGCCAGAGGTGGTGCCGCAGTAAACTAGTGCTGTTGTTGTTAGGTGCCATCAAGTGGGTTCTGATTCACAGAAACCTTATGCACAACAAAAGGAAACCCTGTCCAGTCCTGTGCCATTCTCACAATTAATCCTGTGATTGAGACCATGGTTATAGCTGTAGTCTTGATCCATCTTGGTGAGGGCCTTCCTCTTTTCCATTGCTTTGTTAGCATAACCAAATAAAAAAATACCAAACCAGCTGCCATAGAATGAACTCCTATTTATAGGGACCCTATAGAACAGAGTGGAACTTTCTCAGAGGGCTTCCAAAACTGTAATATTATTAGAATTAGACTGCCACATCTCACATGGAGTAGCTGGTGGGTTAGTAGCTGAGTGTTTTTCTGTTTTTAAAATAAACACTTAAAAAAAGGCATACAAAACACTATCAGGAAGCAAACAAAAAGAAAGCAGATACAATTCAAGCCTGGAATTGTGACATCTTTGTTTTTGATTCAGTCTTTTCTATGTTTTGTCTAGTCATTGTTGCTGTTTTTTATTTGGTTGCTTCCTGTTAGTGTTTTGGATGCCTTTTTATAAATGAAATCCAGGATAGGTAAATCTATAGAGACATTATCTGGTTTAATAATTGCTTAGGGTCTCAATGAGTTTCCATGACTCAATGGCAATGAGTTTGTTTGTGTTTGATTGATGGGCATGACAGGGTGTTTTTTGGGAAAGTGGGAGCTAACAACGATTATGAAAGAAAATGTTCTAAAAATGATTGTGGTGATAATTGCACAACTCTTCATAATATAACTGTATGTTGTGTAAAGTATATGCCAATAAAATGATTTTAAAAACAAAAAAACACTCAGCTGCTAATCCTCCAGCTACTCGATGGGAGAAATGTGTGGCAGTCCGACCCACCACTACAGTACAGTACAGGCAGTTCCTCAAACCACTCTTATAAGTCACACAGAGAAAGGGCTCAGGGACCCTTGGTCTCCCAGGGACATGGTGCCAAGTTCTTCCAAAATGACACACAGACAGAAAAACACATCAACCCTCTCAATGAGAAAACAAGAAAAACAAAACGCAATAATAGAAGAAATCCTAAGCTCTTATAAAAGAAACAGACCTTGATCTGCAACAAAAAAACAAACCTCCAGAATGCTTCTTGGAGTAATATGGGATATGAGGAAAGAAGTGAAGAATAATAGAGGAGATGAAGTCTGCGATAGAGGGATGGGATCTATGCATCAAAAGGAAATACAAGAACTAATGGATGAGGAAACAGAAGCAAAACACAAGATTACAGACCTCACCAACAGACTAAAAGAGGCAGAGAATCATACCCGCAATCTTGAGGACATTCAGGCAGACTTCAACAAACAGGAAAGACAGTCAAGATAATCAGAGGTGGAAGAAAACCTGAGATAAATGACAGATGCTATTAATAAGAACAATATTCAAATAATTGGTTTTCCAGAATAAGATACAATGAAGAAGTCTACAGCTAAATTAGCAAAGGAATTCCTGGAAGCAAACTTCCATACATTAATGAATGGGAATCAGAAATTCATACAGGAAGCAGACAGGACACAAAATAGACTAAATCCCAGGAAGAACTCACCAAGGCACATAATAGTAAAATTATCCAGCTTCGATGAAAAAGAGAAAAATTTAAAAGCAGTAAGAGAAAAAAGGGCAGTCACAAACAATGGTGCTCAGGTAAAGATATGCTCAGGCCTATCATCAGATACCATGGATAAGACGAGAGAGTGGAGTAACATTTTCCAAAAGCTAAAAGAATAAAACACCAACCCGTAAATCCAGGTTAGCATAAATTGGCATAAAAGAAGTTTTGCTATTTATTTGGCAGAAGAAATGTTTGGTGCATCATTAATCAATATTTGTTAAGGGTTGGAAAGCCTTTTGGTTTGGATTTCTTCTGTCTATTGCTGCTACTGAATTTTTTAGCCTGGTTCATATTCAGTTCAGAAAAGGTGCATTCCTTTAGGCTCTGTGACTAACTTCTCCAGGTCCAGATATGATCTAATGAATTCCTTAGAAAACTTTGAAACAAAATCAATTCAAGACTAACTGAATGACTAATGTAATCATATCTCTAGAGGGATAAGTCAGCCCCTAATTTACTAGATGATTGCAAAAATTTCTGGCAGTGATTAGAACCAGGATAAAAATCTATTGTTTAAAGAGTGGGACAAAAGAGGAGCATTAAGAGGCCTTTTCCATTTAAGACATAAAAGAGACTCAATTAAAAATATTCTTTACAAACATTTGGCATTCTTCCTTGACCATCATATTTAAAATAACATAATTTATCTGTTAATGAATTTTGTCATTTATCTTACTGAAAATATGATTTATAAAAGTAAACATTAAGACGTAGCTCTTTATCATGTAAAAGCTGTTGATGGAAAATTTGTTGGAGGAATAATAGAACTCTCATGAATGTTTACTTAGAGCACGAGTTGGGAAAACATATGTAACCATGAGGACATTATTTTAAGACAAGAAAAAGTAGCATTAGCACGTCAGCAGAATAATTTATTACAAATTTTGATACAACAGAAGAAATTAAATCTATACTCCTGAAGTATTTTATATAATTACTTGATGCCTCTTTTCTAGAGATATTTTCATATTTATGCTGATAATGCTTCCAATGTTTTGAGAGAAGAAAACAATGCTATAAAAAATGAACTACAACTTCACTCTATTTCTAAATCTTAAAATGTTCATAAATCAATCCTGGCTAGAATTCTCATTTTCTTAAAATTCTTCCTTGGCCACATATCGACTCTTTGATACAATAGCTCAATCTCATACGCCGCTGTTAATTGCTCCTAGCTCAGGGTGACCTTATGTGCAATAGAATCCAACATTGCCTGGTCCTGCATCATCCTCACAATTGCTGGCACATTTACACCCTACACGTGGCTATGGTGCCAATTGGCGTTATCTGTGTGAGAGTCTTCCATGCCTTTGCTAGCCCTGTACTTCAGCAAACATGGTGCCCTAAGGACTGATTCCTCCTGATTATGTGTCTAAAGCAAGGTCAAGAAGGACAAAGTCCAAGATTTTCAATGACAAAATTTCGCAGTAGATCAGTAGACCTTTTGTCCCAGTTTCCTTTAGTCTGGAAACTGCTTGTCCACCATGGGTGACTCTTCATAGATTCTAATTCGCAGCAACATTTGAGCCACAGTAATATAACAAATGAGAGGTGAGTGGTGGTAAATATATATACATATATTCAGGAACACTTCATTGTGCTTATATAGAAGCTGTGCAGGGACAAAAAGGCAGTCATTTGAACAGAACAATGGGTACTGTATGGTTTAACAGGGAAGGTGAGTATCAGCGTTGCATCTTTTCACCACACTTGTTCAATCTGTATGCCAAGCAAATGACCCGAGAAGCTGGACTATACGAAGAAGAAGGAGGCATTAGGAGCACGAGAAGCCTCATTAACAACCTGTGACATGCAGATGACACAGTCTTGCTGGCTGGAAGTGAAGCGATTAGTTGTGGAGATCAAAGACTATAGCCCTTAGGTATGGATTCCACTTCAGTGTAAAGAAAACAAACATCCTCACATGAATCAGCAAGCAGCATCATAATTACTGTGAAGAAGATTGAAATTATCAAGGGTTTTTGTTTTACTTGGACCCACAATCCCCGCCAGCAGAAGCAGCAGCCAAGAAATCAAAGAATACATTTTATTGGTCAAATCTGCTGCAGACCTCTTGAAAGTATTAAAGATCAAAGATGTTACAGTGAAGTCTAAGGTGCATCTGCCCATGACATGGTATTTTTCAAGGCCTCGTATTCATGGGAAACTGGGTAATGAATAAAAAAAACCAAAGACTTGATGCCTTTAAATTACGGTGTTGGCAAGTAATATTAAATGTAGCACGGACGTTCAGAAGAATGGACAACGTGTCTTGGAAGAAGTGTTGCCTGCATGTTTCTTGGAAGCAAGACTGGCAAGACTTTCTCTCACATACTTTGAGCATGTCATCAAGAAGGACCAGTCCTGTGAGAAGTAAGTATATCATGGTTGGTAAACGAGAGGATTAGTGAAAGATCAGGAGACCCTGACACAGTGGCTGCAACAATGGATTCAAACATAACAATGATTGTGAGGATGGTGTCTAACTGGGCAGCAAGATTTTCTGTTGTCAGAACCCACACAAAAGCATCCAAAGAAACTAGGACGTTCTATAAAAGCAACTCTTATTAAGAATTAGATAATGAATCTTACAACATGCTAGTTAGGTTCTCTTTTATGTGTATAATTTGATTGCAGTTTTGAATATTTATCTATATGACCTATGCGGTAGTTACATAATCTGTTGTCAATTTGAACAATTTAAAAGTGAAGGGGTGGAGTTTAGCCTGTCAATCAGGTCACAGCTTGATGACTTCATTTGTAGGTGCTAAGGAGATAAATAGCTCACTGGAGGTGGGACACAGGTTCACTTCCTCTGAGACATTCTTTCTGACAAGACAAATGGAACTATGCTAGAGCCCTGGGAGCTGGAAGAGCCATGTGGTGACTCCTGCCAGCACTGAGTTCCATCTACCGCCAATGGATCCATAAGACTTTCCATCCACTGGCCTGTGATCTTCCTGCATTCAGCACCATTGCATGACTGCATGAGTCTAAAGAGGAATTTATGGACAAGTATTGGACATGTGGGCTAATATTGGACTTGATCTGGACTGAGATGTTTTCTTAATGTAAAATTACTCTTTTATATAAAGATCTTTCTTACTCACATATGAGTGAAATGAATTTTTTCTTTAGTCAACCCAGACTAACACAACCTAGATAATTTGAATTAGATAACTTAAATATTTTACAATTCAATAGTTCAAACACATTAATAAGAGTTGTGAAACCATCACCACAATCAATTCTAGGACATTTCTTTTCCCTTACACTCATTGTTGTTAGTTCCCGATTTCCTGCCAGCCTCTTTGGTCATATCCCTTTCAATCTATTGATCCAGTTGTTGTCTCTATAGGTTTACTTCGGGTTTCACATACAGAGACTCTTACACAATCAAAAGAAAATATAAACAATTGGTCCAATGATAGTGCCACAAAGAACCAGAACATCACTCAATAACAGAGTAGAAAATATAAAAAAGCAGCAATTGTACATTGAGTCAAGAGGGAGATCAATGATAAGGTGTCACATTTTGACTTAGCTACAATGCAGTAATCTACCTTGAAATGCACTTTGGGAACAAGAACTTTCCCATTTTTTTGATGGCAGTCAGAAGGGATTCATCAGATTCAAGCTTAACTGAAAATGGGTTTTGGACTTTCACTGTACTTCGCAGCCTTCCACAAACCGGGTGTTCAGATTTTAAGCTCTAATACCATTCCTTCTTCTGAGTTTGGTTTTTATTATGTGCATTTGGGTCACACATGATGATGTGTTTCTTCTCTGTGGACTTAGTTGAAGCCTCACTTAGATGGCTGCTTGCTTTGAGATAAGCTGTTAAGACCCCAGATGGTATACTTTCTGATAGTTAGGCACCACTTGCTTTCTTCACCACCATTTGCTACAGCACCCTATCTTCAGTGATCACTTTATGGGGATAGATATTGAACAGGGCCATGTTATAAGAACTAGTTTTCTTTCTTTTTAAAAAATACTTTTATTGGGGGCTCTTACATTTCTTATCACAATCCATACATTCATCCAGTGTGCCAAGCACATTTGCTCATATGCTGCCATCATCATTTTCAAAACATTCTCTTCCTACTTGAGCCCTGACATCAGTTCCCCACTTCTTCCCCCACCCTTCCCTGCCCACCCTCCCTCATAAACCATTGATAATTATAGATTATTATTTTCACATGTTACATCATCCTCTATTGCCCTTCACCCACTTTTCCGTTGTTCATCCCCCTGGGAGGGGGTTATAGATTGATCCCCCCACCCTCCCCTAATCCTCCTGCTATCTTTACTATCATTATTGGCCCTCAGGGCTTTATCTATTCTGGATTCTCTGTTTTGTGGGCTCTTGTCTGTAGCAGTGTGCGTGTTCTGGTCTAATCCTATTTGTAAAGTAGAATTGAGGTCATGATAGTGGGGGGAAGGAAGCACCAAAGAACTAGAGGAAAGTTGTGTGTTTCATTGGTGCTATACTGCACCCTGACTGGATAATTTCTTCCCTTGTGACCACTCTTGTCCCACCATCATGTTTGATCTTTATTCAGGTTTAGTAATTCCTCGCTGCTACATTGCCTTTGATTAAGCCCCACTAGGAATCTGACGACCTTCCTTCCACTGATTTTAGTTCATTTGTTGTTCCCTTGTCCCCGTGTTGAGTTCCCCCACCCTTCCTTTCTCCCACTTCCCCTTTTCCCATACCCCCCTGGAACCATTGGTCACATTCTTTTCATCTCTGAATTATTTACCCCTCCTATCTTATCTAGTAGACATGCAGATACATTAATTAGTACAGAAACCAGCAAAGCTAAATAAAAAACAAAGGAAGTCAAGACCAAAAAAAAAAAAACTAACAACAACAATAAAAGAAAGCCATTGACAAAAATGGAGAGGTCTATAAATAGTTCAAGGTCTGTTTGTTGGCCTTTACGAGTGTTTTCCAGTCGAATCTGATGGGTGTCACATTCTGTCTCCAAAGTTTATTTTTGGTATTCCCCGGGAGTTTCATCACTTTGCTCACCTTGCTGCTCTGTTGCATGCCCTTAGTGTTTAAAAAAAAAAAACAGAGCATAGGGGAAAAGCTACTATATACGTACATCTTTGGGGTGATGTCCAGCAACTATGGCAGGGGCCAAACCCAAGCCAGGGATACATACTGAAGCCAATTAATTAATAAGAGGGGGAAAGAAAGAGCAAATAAAAGTCATGCGTAGGGGGTGAGAAGGGCACTAACCTACCCAAGGGGAGGGTATTGTTTATATCTTCACAGGAGAGGGAGAAAAAGACCAGGCTTCAACCTGATAATCCAAGACGTGAATACAACATACCCGATGAGCCAAGGCGTGAATACAACATACTGGCATGTATCAGGGCACCAGTAGAGAGGTCTGTGGGCCAGCCCCAATCCTAATTATGTGGACTCCCTCTCCCCACCCTCCAGAAGAATTCACTTCAGAGGACAGCACTGGGGCTACAGCTTGGGGAGAGGGGCATGTCTGATTAGAGCACACTGGGGAAATGAAAAAGGAATGGAGAAGGAGCAGAGGACATCCTGGCCCACCAAACCCCAAGGATGATATTCCTGCTTGGAGCAATTAATGCACAGAGAGGACCATAGGTCCGGCCCCTCCATGAGACACTAAACCACAGTGCTACAGGGGACAATACTGGAGACACAGTACGTGAATTGAGCTCAATCTGAATGATTTTTTCTTAGATTGGGTCTATTATTAAAGGCAAGCTCAAAATCCACTCATATATTTGTGGTTTATATGTTTCTGCTTTTTGTTGTCAGATAATTATGCAATAAAATAAGAGCTTCATAGAATTGAAATTCTTAAAGTATTGCTCAAAATGGATGCATAAGCAATGTGGTGTTTATTTAATTTTAATTTAAAAATGTATACCTATGGAATGTTATTACTTTAAAGTGAAGCAGAAACATATATAAACCACAAATATATGAGTGGATTTTGAGCTTGCCTTTAAAATATGCCCCATGGACATAAGTTATTTTAAAGGCTTGAAGTTGCACAAACCACCATTCAGATTTATATTTATAATTTTAGGACCCAAAGCTCATCTGTCACCAATGGAACAATCTCCCCCCACAGAGGGGAAACAGGGAAGGGATGAGTCACCAGGATGCAGTAAAGCATTGATGAAACACACTATATTCCTCTGGTTCCTTGAGGCTTCCTCACCCAACACTACCATGACCACAAAGCTGCTTCTTAATTCAGACTATACTGGAACATGTACGCAGGTATAGAGAGGGATGGGATCTCACGGCACACAGAATCCAGGAGCAGGAGTGGGAATAGTGATACCAGAAAGGCAGGGGGAAGCGGGGGAGAGGAAGGGAGAAAGAGGAAAGCAATTGTAATGATTGACTCATAACCATACACCCCTCTACAGGGGTAGAACAACATAAAACATGGTGGAAGGGAGACAGTGGTCAGTGTGAGAGATGAAAATAATAACAATGTATCAGGGGTTTATGAGGGTGGTTGGGGGAGAAAAAAGAATAGCTGATATCAAGAACTCAATAGAAAGTAAATGTCTAGAAAAGAATGAAGGCAACACATGCACAAACGTGCCTGATTCAACTGATGTATGGATTCTGATAAGAGTTGTATGAGCCTCTAATAAAATGATTTTAAAAAAGTAACTAAAAAAAGAGGAATTATCAAAAGTTCTTGCTGGTTTTGATTTTATTAAAGCTGTGGTAAGCATATAAGTAATAAATTATTTACCAAATTTTATTCTTCATGTGTACAATTCCTCACATTTGTATATTTCTCTTACTGGTCAACCATTACCTTTATCTGCTCCCCAAATTTTCCATCACCCTTTACAGAAGCTTAGTATTCCCTACACAATGACTCGCCTTTTTCATCTCTTCTGCCCTTAGTAGTTTTAAAAATAACAGTTTTATTATCATATAGTTCCTGTATTATATAATTCAATAGTTCAATCACATAAAAAATGTTGTCCAATCATCACCACAATTAGTTTTAGAACATTTCTTCATTCTTCTACTCTTTGTTATTTGCTCCCCATTTCCCCACAACCTCCCCTACTGTACCCCCAAGTTTTGAAAATAAATGGTGTCTCTATATGCTTGCTTATCCTAGGCATTTCACGCAAGTGGGATCAAACAATGTTTGTTGCTCTGTGACTGAGTTATTTCACTTAGTCATAATGCTTTCAAAGTTGCATGTATGTTTTGCCACTTTGGACTTCATCTCATCTCTCTTTGTGGCTGAGTAATAGTCCTTTGCAGCTGTGTACCACATCATGTTTAGTCATTCATCTCTGGGACATTTTGGCAAAATTGTAAATAGTCCTTTCAGTAACAGTGCTGTTCAAGTGTCAGTGTGCTTTCCTGAATTCTATATATCTAGAAATGAAATTGGTGCATCAAATAAGTAATACTATCTTTATTGTTAAGCCCCAAACCGTTTCCCCGGTGATTGTTTCACTTTAAAATGCCCCCATTAAAAATAAATAAATAAAATGCCCTATTTTGGTCTGTCTTTTAAATATTTTATTGAACTTCTTGAAAACAACAAAATTACTCTAATTACACTCTCTCAAAATACAATGATTTTTAAATTTTAAGTTTTTTCAAAACACATTCAGAAATGTTTTACTTAAAAGATTCACTTTTAAATAATTATCTTATGAATGATAATTCTATCAAAATTTCCCACGAGTCATTGTGTATTCACTTAGCTAATAACAATAGAGCTAAAAGGTGAAAATGTTTAATTTACTTTATTCAATTTTGGGGTTGTGGGATAGGAGACACATCTTAGAGCTTGATGGGGAAACCGTTCTTATTGTCACTGTAGGTTGTGTTGAGGGAGGAGCTGCGTGGTTGAGAGCGTTATTGAGGAGATCCATAGTAGGTACAGAGCAAGAGAGGGGTCAAGAGACTTAAAAAAAAGATGATAAAAAAAAAAAAAAAAAAGAACAGCTGTATAACCATCGTCACAATTAATTTTAGAACTTTATTTTCCTTCTTGAACTCATTGTTATTAGTTCTTCATTTGTCTCCAACCTTCCCTACAATACCCTCAAAGAAACATTAACCCACTTATTGTCTCTATAGATTTACCTAGTCTGGTTTCACTTACAGAAGCATATTAAAGAAAACAAAAACTAACAAAAGCAAAGTGAAACAGAAAAATCTAGGTAGGAATGAAAGCAGAAAATATTAAAAATGAGAACAAACTTAAAGTGGTGTCAAAAGGGAGATGAAATGATAAAATGTCAAATTTAAACCTCGCTGCATCTGCAACAACTCACTTTCCAATGTATTCTGCATCAAAGCAAGGCTATTCCCAGACCTGGTCTGTCTGTGGTAAGAGGGGCTTCACTGTGGGCCAAATCCATGTGTATTTCCCCATCAGTTTATATCCTCAGATATTATTTGTTTCCATTTTGAATCAGCCAGTCAGATGGTTTACTTGCCAGGAGAGACAAATTCAAGAGGAATGATACCACATTCATCATCAAATAGGACATTTCAAGATCTAGCTTGATAGATACAATGTTGTCCATGAGAGGATAATATCTTTGCACAAGTAAGGAAATTCAATAATACAATTTTTATTCACATTTATTCATCAAACACTACATTAGTGATAATTAAATGGAAGAATTTTACCAGTGTTTTTAGTCTGAAGTTGATCAAACATGCAATTATGGTTATTGATAATTATTTGTGATTGGAAACAAAGAAGAATAAACAACAACTGGAAAATATGACCTTGGTGATAGAAATGAACCTGGAGATCACATGATGGAAATTTTCAAGACCAGTGACTATATACTTCCCCAGATGGAATACGCAGAAGTCTAATTGAGTACATCTTTGAGAAAAGATGATGGAGAGCTCAATATTAGCAGTTATAATGAGGCCAGGGGCCAACTATCAATTGCTCATATGTAAGTTCAGGTTGAAGCTGAAGAACATGCTCAGATATTGAAAGAACCAAAGAAAATGCTCAACCCCTGAGTTGCAAGACTGAAAGATTTTATGGGCAAAAATATTGGATAATGTACCAAGCATCAAAAGCAGATGGAAGGAATAAACAATAAGTATATAAAAAAGAACTTGTCAACATTAAACCACTTTAGGAGATAGCATTAGTCAAGAAGCAATGGTATTAGAGGAAGAAGCCTTAAACTAAAGGCATTAGTAAAAACAAGGCTTCAAAAATTGATGGCATACTAATTGGAATGTTTCAACATGCTGATGAAACACTGGAAGAAGTCATTTCTCTATGCCAAGAAATTTGGAAGACAGCGACCTGTCCAACTGACTAGAAGAGATATATATGGAAATGTGACACCACAGAGTGTGGAAATTATTGAACAATATCATTTAATATCACATGCAAGCACAATTTTGCCGAAGATCATTCAACAGTTGCAGCACTACATTGACAGAAAGCTGCCAGAAGTTGAAGTCTGATTTGGAAGAGAGCATGGAAGAAGGGATATCATTGCTGACATAGATTGATCTTGGATCATAGCATGAAATACCTGAAAGATGTTACTTGTTTTTTATTGTCTCTGCTAATGTGTTCAACTGTGGGGCATCATAATCAACTGTGGATGGAAATAAGAAGAATGGAAATTCCAGAACAATTCATTGTGTACAGGTGGAGCCTATATATGGATCAAGAGCAACTGTTGGAACAGAACTAGGGAATACTGTTGTTAGGTGCTATTAAGTCGCCTCTGATAAATACCGACCCTATGCACAACAAAATGAAACACTGTATGGTCTTGCACCATCCTCACAACTGTTTCTATGCCTGACCCCAGTGGTGTAGCCACTTTATCATTTCATCTCATTGAAGGCCTTCCTTTTTTTGTCTCCCCCTACACTCTACCAAACGTGATATTCTTCTCCAGGGACTGGTTTCTCCTGACTGTACATCCAAAATATATAAGATGAAGTCTTGTCATCCTTGCCTTCAAGGAGCACTCTGGACTTCCTTCTTCCGATACAGATCTATTTGTCCTTATTCAATGTCCCATTTTTACATGCATATGTTGCAATGGAGAATGCCATGGCTTGGGTCAGGTTTATCTCAGTCCTCAAAGAAACACCCCTGTTCTTCAATACTTTAAAGAGGTCTGGTGAAGCAGATTTACCTAACGCAAAATGTCTTGTGATCTCTTGACTGCTGCTTCCATGAATGTTGAGTGTGGATCCAAGTAAGACAAAATCCTTGACAACTTCAACCTTCTCTCCATTGATCAAGATGTTACCTACTGGTCCAGTTGTGAGGATTTTGGTCTTTCTTATATTGAGTTGTAATTCATACTGAAGGTTGAAATCCTTGGTCTTTATCAGCAAGTGCTTCAATTCCTGTTCACTTTCGGCAAGCAAGGTAATGTCATCTGCATACCACATGTTATTAAGCCTTTCTCCAATCCTGATGCTACACTCTTCTTCATATAATCCAGCTTCTCTGGTCATTTGCTCAGCTATTGATTGAATAAGTACTACCCTCTCATCACACCTTTCTTGATTTTAAGACATGCGGTATTCCTTTGTTCTGTTTGGCCAACAGCCTTTTGATTGATGTACAAGTTGTGAACGAGCACAGTGAAGTGTTCTGGAATTCCAATTCTTCTCAAGGGTACCCACAGTTATGATCCGCACAGTTGAATGCCTTTGTGTAGTCCAGGAATCACAAGTAAATATCTTTCTGGGATTCGTTGCTTTGAACCAGCGTCTAGCTGACATCAGCAATGAATCCCCTGTTCTATATCTTCTGAGTTTGGCTTGAACTTTTGGCAGTTTCTTGTCAATGAACTGCTTTTACTATTGTCAATGACTGTTGTTGTATGATCTTCAGCAAAATTTTACTTGTATGTGATATGAATGATATTGTTCTATAGTTTGAACATTCTGTTGGGTCACCTTTCTTTGGAATGGGCAAAATAATGGATCTTATCCAGTGAATTGACCAAGCAGCTGTCTTCAAAATTTCCTGGCATAGGCATGTGAGTGCTTCCAGAGCTGCTTCAGCTAATACATTCAGTGCAATTTGAACTTCCTTTAGCACCACTGGTCCTTGCTCAAATGTTACCCCCTGAAATGATGGAATGTTAACTGAGTTCTTTTTGGTACAGGGACTCTTTCCATCTTCTCTTAATGCTTCCTGCATCATTCAATGTTGTGCCTATAGAATCTTCCAAAATACAACTCAAGGACTGGCTTTTGTACTTGACTTCTTTCATTTTCAGATATGCTGAGTGTCTTCTTCCCTTTTGGCTTTCTAATTCTAGGTTCTTGCCCATTTCCTTATAATATTTGGCTTTGTCTTCTTGAGCCATCCTTTGAAATTTGCTATTCAGCTCCTTGACTTCATCCTTTCTTCCATTTGTTTTAGCTACTCTGCAATTAACAGTACATTTCAGGGTCTTTTCTGCCAAATGCAATGTTTCCCATTCAAATACACCAGTCACTACATGGGAGAAAAATGAGGCTGTCTCCTTCTATAATACATTTAAAAATCGACTCACGGTAAGGGGTTAGGGTAAAGGTTGTTTTTCAAACCCACCTGGCAGCATCATAGAAGAAAGCACTAGTGATCTGCTTCTAAAAAGCTTATAGCTAATGAAACTCTAGGGAGTAATTCTGTTCTGTGTCACATAGGGTCACCATGATTCTAAATCACCCTGACCCACTTTTTGGGTATTTTATCTATCTGTTAATAATAGAAAGTTATCTCTTCCAGTTATTTAGCTTTTGGGGCAAAAAGTGTATGGCACTATCCAAGAGCAGGGTATATCAACTCAGAGGCCGATTACCCAATATTTGTGCTTACTAATCTGTTTTGTTCTTTGTAGGGTAGTAATTAAACATAAACAAGCTCATGCTTACCTTGGTTATTGAGTAACCAACACTGACTTTAGTAGTGTGAGCAGGCAAGTCCATAAGTCTAGTGGATTAATAGGATAATCATAGTTACAGCTATATTGCCCTCACATACCAGTACCTGGTGGCTTGTTAAATGGAAGGGAATCAAGAAAGTTAAAAAAAGATTAATATTCTGATGACAGAGATGATGGACTTGTTGTTGTTAACTGAGATTTAGAATCCAAGAAGAGGAACTGATAACATATATGTGATGCCCAGATAGGAGCAAGAATGCCGGTGGCAGGAAAATAAGTAGTAATATTTGAAAAAAAAAAGATGTAGTAGAGTTGTCTTTGGCTGCTACTAAAATGACACCATGAAAATCCATCTCTGAGAAAATGTGACAATTATTGTACCAAATCTCCTAACTTAAAATAGAAAATAATTCAGAAAAGTCAATATGGTTTGGATAAGTATATATTGTTATGCTCTAAGGTTTGCTTTAATTTGTTATATGGGAAGGAATCTACAAACTCAGCTTCAAGGATGTACTCTTTACAATTTTAGATGGAAACTGTTCACAACAACTAATTTTTTGTGTATGGTTGATATTTGGCATTGGGAGTTTCCAATCTTCATGGGAATCAACTGGAATTCATTCCAGATATGTAAACCTCAAAGGTATTTTTAGTAGAATTTGTAACTGACTTCCCATCTCTGCTGGAATTTTCTTTTTGTTTCTTTTAGTGAAGGTTTCCCCAAAGCACATACTGTAGCAACCAACTCTTTTTTTAAATTAAATCATTTTATTGGGGTTCATACAACTCTTATCATAATCCATACATACAACAATTGTGTAAAGCACACTTATACATTCATTGCCCTCATTATTCTCAAAATTCGCCTTCCACTTGGGTTCCTGGAATCAGCTCCTCATTTTCCTTTTTTCCCTCCCCACTCCCTCCCCACTCCCTCTCTCTCATGAACCCTTAATAATTTATGAATTATTATTTTATCTTATCTTACATTGTCTGGTGTCTTCCTTCACCAACTTCTCTGTTGCCCGTCTCCCAGAGAGGAGGTTATATGTAGATCCCTGTGATCGGTTCCCCCTTTCTACTCCCCTTCCCTCCTGGTGTCGCCACTCTCACCGTTGGTCTGAGGGGTTCATTTGTCCTGGATTCCCTGTGTTTCCAGATCCCATCTGTACCGCTGTGAATCCTCTGGTCTAACCAGGTTTGCAAGGTAGAATTAGGATCATGATAGTTGTGGGGAGGAAGTGTTTAAGAACTAGAGGAGGTTTGTGAGTTTCATTATTGTTACACTGAACCCTGAGTGCTCAACTCCTCCCCACTACCCCTCTGCAAGGGATGTCCAGTTGTCTACAGAAGGGCATTGGGTCCCCATCATGCGCTCCCTTCATTCATGATGATACGATTTCCCCCCACCCCCGCCTTTGGTGCTTGAAACCTGGTCCCCTCGGCCCTTCATGATCACACATGTTGGTATGCTGCTTCCATGTGGACTTTGTTGCTTTTGGGCTAGGTGGCTGCTTGTCTACTCTCAAGCCTTTAAGTCCCAGATGCTATATCTCTCAATAGCCGGCCACCATCAGCCTTCTTCACCACACTTACTTATGCACACATTCGTCTTCAGTGTTTATGTGGGGAAGGTGATCACCCAAAGATGGTTTTTGTTCCTTGGTGTCTGCTACCTGATTCCTTCAACACCTTGTGTTCACATAGACTTGTGTGCTTTTTCTATGTGGGCTTTGTTGCTTCTGAGATAGATGGCCGCTTGTTTGCCTTCAAGCCTTTAAGACCCCAGACTCTATATCTTTTGATAGCCGGGCACCATCAACTTTCTTCACTACTTTTGCTTATGCACATGTCTGTCTTCAGCGATCATGTCGGGAAGGTGAGTATCGTGAAATGACCGTTTAACTGAACAAGGTGCTCTTGAATTGCGGGAATGCGTGCAAGTAGGCCTAGTGTCCACCTGCTACCCTACTACTAAGCCTATAAATATATACACATAGGTCTATTTCCCCTATAATCATAAATATATTTACATATGAACATGTCTGTATTTAGGCTTCTATGTATGCCCTTTGCCTCCTACTCCTTTCTTATATTTCCTTACGCTTTCTTCCTGTTTCACTACCATGTTCAGCCTTCATTCTAGTTTCAGTAATTCCTCTAAGTTACCTTGCCCTTGGTCACTCCCTACCAGTTCTCCCATTCCCTCCCTCCACTGGTTTTGAACCAATAATTTTTCCCTTGTCCCTGGGTCGCCAACACCTCCTCCCTTCCCCTACCTCCCACACTCTCATGTCCCTCCAGGACCATTGGTCCTGTTATTTTCTTCTCACATTGTCCAGCCTATCTTATCTAGGTGGACCTGCAGATATAGTAATATGTGCATAAAAATGTGGATGGCTTTGACAGCACCAAAGTGGCACATAGGAACATGGCATCAATGGCAGCAACACCGAATCTGACTTAAGTTTCTTGCAGCCCCTCTTTATTCACTGTTGCAACTGTTTTGAATGATCTTCAGCAAAATTATATTCATGTGTAACATTAATGTTATTGTTTGATAATTCTACATTCTATATATCACTGTTTTTTGGTTCTTGATCATGTGTTACCTCTTGAAATGTTGAGTGTTGACCAATTCTTTTTGGTATAGAGACTTTTGTTGTGATTCAGAATTGACTCTATGGCATTGAGTTTATGATTTTGATGTTGTTCAATATTTTTTCTACACTATGGCCATTTTATAGGAGCATTTATAGAGTAGTGGTACCACGAGGCCAGCAGTTGGAAACCACCGGTCACTCTGAGGGAGAAAGACAAGACAGACTCCTAAACCCACAGGTGGAGGTCTACTTTGTCCTAAAGGGTCACTCTGAGTTGGAATCAACGTGGTGGCAGTGAGGTTTTTTTTTAAATAATTGCCATTGATTCAATTCTGACTCTTAGCAACAGTGTAGAATAGAGTAAAACTGCCTTTTGGTTTCTGAGTCTGTTAATCTGTATAAAAGCAGAGAGACTCATTTTCTCCAGCAGAGTGGCTGGTGGGTTTGACCGGCAGACACTGTAGTTAGCAGCCCAACAGGTGACCCACTGGGCCACCAGTGTTCCTTATTTTTGCCCATAGAATAGTTCAATATTACAACCTATGACTTGGGGTTTTCCTTCATCTTTCAGCTTGAGCATGCTGATTGTGTCACTCCTTTCGGTTTCTTAACTCCAGGTCTTTGCACATAATGTTTTATTTTGTCTTTTTGAGTTTCCCTTTGAAATTTTCTGTTCAACTCTTTGCCTTCATCAGATATTTCTTTCCCTTTAGCGTTCTAAGAGCTAGAACAAGTTTCAGAGTCTTTTGACATCCATTTTGCTTTTTCTTGTCTTTTAATGACCATTTGATTTTTTCATCTATGACGTTCTTGGTATAATTTCACAACTTTTATGATCTTGGTCATTAATATTCAGTATTTCAAAACTACTCGTGAAATAGCCTCAAAATTCAGATGGGATATACTCAAGATCCTATTTTGACTCTTATAAACGTGTTAATCTTCAGCATTAAGGGAAGATATTCAGAGGGCATGTGTGTTTTAATTTTTATGGATGGAAAGTTTTACTAATGCATCAAGTTAAAACCTTTCCACAAATGTGGCCCAATTAAAATCTACATATAATACACACAATATAAAACATTCTATTCATGCATCTCTAATAGTTGACAAATGGTTGGTAATGAACAAAAACATGTGGGCATGAGAATGTTATCTTGATATCAAAACAACGTGTTCATTATAAAATATTTTATGGAAATATTTTGTTTCAAATATGGTATGTGCTGTATTGCCACATTGAGAAAAGTTTTGCTGTGAAAATGTTCTTTATGGAGTTCATGTAAAGGGCAGTCAGAGAGTGTTCCAGTGAATTATGTATATTCTAGGTTGACCTCAGAGTTTTACATTTATCTTGGGTAGTCCCGTGGTTCTCTTTCCTTTCTTTCATTTATAATTGTAAACTTAAAGATATAATATTAATTTGAAAAAGTTGATTTCATTACTTAGTGAAATTGTTGTTTCTAATTACCACATCTCCAAATCATAGTGACCGCATGTACAATAGAATAAAACACTACTTGGTCCTGTGCCATCCTCAAGACAGTCACTGGCATGCTTGGGTCTATTGTTGCCTTCCAACCTAGGGGCCTTATTTTTACCACTATATTCCATTAGACAATATTCTGTTGTAATTCTTTAAGATCACAGTTAATTGTAGAACCATTTTGCATCCCCAGGGAGTCTGCAAGAAGAAAAGAATCTCAGAATTAATTTAGTTATATTTTCATGTTACTACTTATCTGTCAGTTTGTCAAACTTTGGTGGCATGTGGACTGCTATGATGCTGGAATTTATGCCAAACATCTGTAGGGTCACAAATGGTGGCCAGGTTTCAGTGGAGTTTTCAAATTAAAACAGACTAGCATGAAATCCATGGAGCATGGAACAGAGAAATGGACTTCTCAATCCATGGTGCAAGTAAAGCTCTGTGTCTTTGTGCAGGAGACTGGCTGTGGGATGGGGTGCCCCTCAACACTCACTGGGGAACCTGGACTTGCTGACCCACAGAAGTGGAGTTGAATGCCTTCATATTGAGGATTATTGGAATTGGATGCCTCTGGTCAGTTATTTCAGGGAACTGGGTTTGCTGACACTTGAGCTGAATGCCTTAGGGTTGAGGCTACAGTGGAGTGATATGTCCTTTAGACATTTATTAGCAGATCTGAAAGAACTCTATAACATGTCCTGCTAAATGACAGAACCCTGAAAATTTCTCACTGGCATTACAACTTGTTAACTTCCTTATTTAAAACTTTTCATGGTGAATTTTGTGTGTGAGTTCTGCATAGCCATTGTAATGAAGCATAGTTTTTAAAGCAGCATAGTTGGTGTCAGAAGTGGAATTCATTGAAAGGCCCCACTTTCTTTTTTTTAACAATTTATTGGGGCTCATACAATTCTTATCACAGTTCATACATATACATACATCAATTGTATAAAGCACATCTGTACAGTCTTTGCCCTAATCATTTTTTTCTCCTCTTTTCTTTTTTTACATTTTATTAGGGACTCATACAACTCTTATCACCATCCATACATATACATACATCAATTGTATAAAGCACATCCATACATTCCCTGCCCCAATCATTCTCAAGGCATTTGCTCTCCACTTAAGCCCCTTGCATCAGGTCCTCTTTTTTTCTCCCCTCCCTTCCCTTTCCCCCCTCCCTCTTGTGCCCTTGGTAATTTATACATCGTTATTTTGTCATATCTTGCCCTATCCGGAGTCTCCCTTTCCCCCTTCTCTGCTGTCCCTCTCCCAGGGAAGAGGTTACATGTGGATCCTTGTAATCAGTTCCCCCTTTCCAACCCACTCACCCTCCACTCTCCCAGCATCGTCCCTCACACCCTTGGTCCTGAAGGTATCATCCACCATGGATTCCCTGTACCTCCAGCCCTCATATGTACCAGTGTACAGCCTCTGTCCTATCCAGCTCTGCAAGGTAGAATTCGGATCATGGTAGTTGGGGGGAGGAAGCATCCAGGATCTGGGGGAAAGCTGTGTTCTTCATCGGTACTACCTCACACCCTAATTAACCCATCTCCTCTCCTAAACCCCTCTATGAGGGGATCTCCATTGGCCGACACTTGGGCCTTTGGTCTCCACTCTGCACTTCCCCCTTCATTTAATATGGTATATATATATACATATATACATATACATATATACACATACACACATATACACATACATACACACATTATATCTTTTTTTTTTTTTGCATGATGCCTTATACCTGGTCCCTTGGCACCTCGTGATCGCACTGGCCGGTGTGCTTCTTCCATGTGGGCTTTATTGCTTCTGAGCTAGATGGCCGCTTGTTCACCTTCAAGCCTTTAAGACCCCAGACACTATCTCTTTTGATAGCTGGGCACCATCAGCTTTCTTCACCACATTTACTTGTTCACCCACTTTGGCTCCAGCCGTTGTTTCAGGAGAGTGAGCATCATAGAGTTCCAATTTAATAAAAGAAGGTATTCATGCATTGAGGGAGTGTTTGAGTAGAGGCCCAAGGTCCTTCCGCCACCTTAATACTTGACCTATAAATATAGACACATAGATCTATTTCCCCATCCTCCTATATATATTTGCATGTACATGTCTTTGTCTAGACCTCCATAAATGCCCGTTGACTCCTAGATCTTTCCTCCATCTCCCTTGACTTTCCTCCTGCCCTACTACCATGCTTCGTCGCCACCTGGAAAGGCCCCAGTTTTATAGAAGCATTTTTGATATTGTTTGAGACAGAACTAGACCTAAATATTAACCTTACAGCTATAAAGATAATTAATTAGAAAATAGGGGCAAACTTAAGGGTCATAAAACATGGAATAAACATAGTATTAAGAATAATATTAAAAAACCCCGATACACATACCCTCACAGAAGAAGACGGAATAGATGTCTGAGGTTTTCTAAAAATAAAAAACTTATGTGCATGTCACCAAAAGAGCAAACAGAAAGCCCACAGAAGGGAAAAAAATTTAGCAATGACATTTGACAAAATTACAATCTCTAAAATCTGTAGAAAGCTTCAATACCTCAAAAAGAAAAAGATAAATGGCCCAATTTAAAAAATGAGCAGAGAAAATGAACAGATAGCTTACCAAAGAAGCTATTCAGGTGGTGGACAAACACTTGAAATGCCTGCAAGCCCTAGCCATCTGAGAGATGCAAATCAAACCACAATGAAACACTATTTCATTCAAGAATTGTTAGCAAAGCTCAAAAAATAGAAAACTATACATCTTAAAGAGTGTGCAGAGAGACTGGAACCCTTGCTTACTGTTGGTGGGTCTGTAAAACAATATGATTGTGGAGAGCAGTATGGGGCTTCTTCAAACAAAATTTGGAATAGAAATACCATATGATTCTTGGAATAAACCCTAAAGAAATAAAGAACATAGTATGATCAAATCTATGAAAACACCCTGGTACGTGGCAGTATTATTCACAATGTCAAGGTGGACACAGCTTAAGTACATCAGTAGAAAAATGAATAGACTTTGGGACATACATATAATGGAATAGTATGTGAAAGTCATGGTGAATCTGTGAAACACCTCATGACACGAATGGGATTAGAGAACATTATGCTGTATGGAGTTGGTCAATTACAAAATGACAAATATTGTATACGAGCAGTGTTATGAAAAAAAAAACCCAAAAAAGTTTTCTGCCAAAAGAATCAATTCAGTGGTTACCGGGGTGAGAGATTAGGAAGGAAAGAGGGATTACTAGGCAAAGGATAGATAGGTGTTAATTTCGGTGAAGGGGAAGATAGTATTCAACAAGAGAGATGAAGGCAAACCCAAGAAACAGGTCCAGCCAGACATTTGGGAAGTTTGATAAGCTATTGACTGTAAAAATGATAATCACTCTTGTAAATGCCCACTTAATTCACAATACAAATTTATAAGAGTTCTCATCTTAAAAAATCATTATGATTATGAGTTGGGAATTAATACATGTATCATTCCATTCTTCAATCATGTCAAGCAGAATTGTATAATTGGTACTATAATAAAAGAGTTATAATCTTGGAAACCCTCTTTAGATAAGAGTTAATTATAAGTTGTAATTGATTGAATGACTATATGTATATGCATATAGGTTTTTAATCCTGTATAAGGTTTTTAACCCTGTAAGACAGGTAATATGATTCCCATTTTATAAACATACAAATAAACGCTTCACTGCCACTGAGTTTATGCTGACTCATTGTGACCATATCGGACAGAGCAGAAAAACCCGTGAATATCCAAGACTATAACTCTTTCTACAAGCATAACCATGTCTTCCTGCTATGGAGCAGCTAGTGGGTTTGAACTGCTGACCTTGCAGTTAGAAGCCCAATGGATAATCACTATTCCACCAGGGTCCCTCTCCCATTTTATAGATAAGGAAATTGGGGAACATGAAAGTTATGAAACTATCATTATATCATACAACTAGTAATCAGCAGCAATCAGGATTTGGACCCAGGGAGTATGGCTTCTGAGTTTCTGTCTTCACAGGTGTGTGTGCTGCCTCATGTAGAGGGGTGGGGGAGGCCAAACTCCAGAGGAGTGAGTAATGGCCTCCCTTAACAATACATTATATGAAACCAAATGGCCAACATCTACCCAAAAGTAAAGGTGGGACGGCAAGAGAGGATGGGAAGTTAGATAAATGAAAAGAACAAATAATGGCATTAATGAGAATGCTGGCCAAACTAAAAATCAAAATCACTCCCATTGAGTTGATTCTGACTCATAGCAAGTGAGTTATGAGTTAGGTTGCGAATCATGAGGCCAGCAGTTCGAAACCATGAACTGATCTGCAGGAGAAAGAAGAGGTTTTCCTATTTCTTAAAGCATTACTGTCTCTTAAACCTATATGAGGAGTTTTACTCTGTCTTATAGGTTTGTTATGAGTCAGAATCAGTTCAAAGGCAGCGAGTGAATGCTGGCACACTGTACAAATTTTAACCAATGTCGTGAAACAAGTTGTATTAAAATTGTTAAAGGAGAATCCTATCTGCTGTGCAAACTCTCAGCTAAAACACTACAAATATTATTAACTTAATTTTTTAAAGGGTTATAGCAAAAGAGAGAGAGAGAGAGAGAGAGAGAGAGAGAGAGAGAGAGAGAGAGAGAGAGAGAGAGAGAGAGAGAGAGAAAAGAGAAAAAGGAAGCAACGACAATCTCCTTTAGGATGGGAATCAGGTCCTTTTTCATGTTTCTATTTACACAAACATGTAGTACCTGAAACACAATAGAAGCTTGGTGAGTATTGGTTACATTGATAAATAGAAGAGCTGACAAGCTTTTTTGGTTAAAGTCAGATTGTAGCTCTTCTAGGTTTTGTAGACCATGTTACCTGTATTTCCCTGAAGGCTTTAGCAAAGATCCTATTTACTATAAGGCAGCCATAGAAGAAATAACAATAATGAACATGACTGTGCCCCAACAAAATGACTTATTGACACAGAAATGTGAATTTCATGAAAT
The DNA here is from genome assembly GCF_050624435.1 of Tenrec ecaudatus. Classification (NCBI taxonomy): domain Eukaryota; kingdom Metazoa; phylum Chordata; class Mammalia; order Afrosoricida; family Tenrecidae; genus Tenrec; species Tenrec ecaudatus. Next base: position 17,305,161 of record NC_134540.1, on the reverse strand, counting down.
TCTCGCATCATGAAATATGATTATTTTAATCCTCCTCCCTCCAAGCTTTTTAAAATGTGAAGGCCATTCTTAGCTTATGGATCTTTACAAAACAGGTGGTGGGCCATTTTGAGTTTGGAGGCCTTAGTTTACAAATAGAAAATAATAATATCAAATTTACTTCATGCACCATTTGATTTGCTGTGGTATTGACATAAGGTGATTTTTTTTATCATCTTGCTTTAGTAAATCAGAAGAGCAATGTAAACATTCATTGAGGTGGAATAGGGTTAGAAAATGTGAAACAACTCAGGTTCATAAAGGAGACCAGGTTTACTGGTTGGATAGAGACTGGTGGGCCCCCCGGACAGTGGTGGCGGGAGGGGGCATTCACACTGGAACTCCACTGACCTCCATATTAATCAACCATTTCAGAACAAAAGGGCAGCATGCACTCAAGGATAAGGTTCAGAGTGACTAAAGAAGGAGGGCTGGAGACAGGAAGCACAGGGAGGAGTAGGGTAAGTGATAATACATTGAGGGAATTGCAATGCATACGTTGAATCAGAATGTATATGTGCAAAACCATGATCAACTCTTCACCCTTCTCCTACTTCACAATAAAGAGTTTTAAAAAGAGATGTAACGTGGTGAGGATAAGAATTAGGAGTTACAGGGCAATGTTGAAAATTAGATTGCATTGCATATCTTACTTTTTTGGTACTGTGGTGTATACATTTTCATAAAATATTTTGAAATCTTATTTCATTTCTGGGTTCATTTAAAACTAGATTTGAAAACAAATATTGAAAGAGAAAAGTATGCACGAGGAACAATTGATTAGGTGAAAAGATGATGTAACCTGGTTTTTGTTACAGAAAGTCATGAAACTATACAGATTGAGTCCACTGTGAATGCATGCTATCTAACCTCACTTGAGTTCTTAATGTTTCTTGTCAAAACTTTTATTTATTCATTGCTTGTTAAATTCTTATTGCATTCCTCATAGCAGCTGTTTTAGATTTTCTGCACTTTTCAACTTCCAATCCCATCAGATCTCCCTGGCTCTAAGGAGATGACCTCTGCTGTGTCTTTATGTCATCCAGCATGAACTCCACATGATTTCTCCTCTTGTCCTCAGATATCTCTTTTACTAGTTCTTCCCCATAAGCTCATATTCCTCTCTATTGTCACCCTTTCCATTCTGTCTCATGAGAAAATGTATCTCTTCTTTTTCTATGATTAAATTATCACTCTGGCTTTCAAATACGCTATTACAAAATCTTCCAGAATATTGTTCAATTAGTTATCATCAATGCTACTAATATTAGAATCTCTCTTTCTTTTTACTGGTTCAATCTCTTTCTATAGACCTGCTTAAGTCTCCCAGTCTTTCAAACAGGGATTTTCCAACTCTTTTTCATTGGTTGTAGAACACCATCCAGCATCTAAGTCTATTCTGATTGGTCAAGTTTCTGTTCACTCTTACCTCAAAGAAAACATTTAGTAAAAGATATACCAAAAATTGACTCTTGGATTAACTGCTTATTTGAATTACTGTTGAATCTTGTTTTTGTCAACTATTGTAAGTTTTAAAACACTGTCTACTATTTTAAAATTGTTTCAGTTAAAAAATTAAGGCAAAGGAGAAATTCATATGGAGTATGCCTCTGGTGTATCCCTACTGACCATAGACCAGCGATTTGAATAACCTTGTTATCATACGAAATGCATCAGAAAGTGGAATATGACAGATATAACTCGGCTAAAATTTAACACCTTGCTGTTTAATTTCCCTTGTGACTCATTTTAAGGTTGTTTTAGTTTCTAATATTTGTTACTTTCTTTTAATTTGGGATTTTTCTGTTTTACAGTTATTGAATGTTTTTCATATATGCTATTCAGGATAGGTAAATATATAGAAACAGTAACTAGATTAAAGATTTCTTGGGTGTATGGAATGGGAGGTTGGGGGAAACTGGAACTAATTAGCACAACAAAGAAGACAATGTTCAACAATTGAGTGTTGTGATGATTGTACAACTATTCTTAATATGATTGAACTACTGAATTGTATAATATGTGAATTCTAGGCCAATCAAGCGGTTAAAAATAAATTAAAAACCAAAAACTCACAATCTACACTTTACGCCTTTACTCACCAGGACTTTTCCTTTTAGTCTTTGTAACCTGTCTTTTCACTTCTTTTGAATTGTTACCAAGGATGATAAATCATTTCAAGAGATAAATACAAATGTCTCTTCATAGTTATATTCTTCTTCCTTTTGACACCATACACTACACTTGGTCTTAACTAAGAGGCCAAGATGACAGCTACCTGGCCAAGACTGAAAAGGGGTCCATATTTGTACTCATTCCAAAGAAAAGTGATTCAAACGAATGTGGAAATTATTGAAATATATTATTAATATAAAAAAGATCACATCACTAATATCGTATTTATGAATGAATCAAAAACTCTATGAACAAAAAATGATGTTTAGGCGAGGATTTTTAAAAATCCAACTTTATTGGACTGATTTATATTTAAAAGATCAAATATAAGTGATGGTTATAGATCTGGTAGAGCAAATAGTAGTAAGAGGAAAAAATGAGACAATACTAATATTAGATATGAGATAAAATTCACCTTGACAGGACAATATTAGAAGGAATAAAGAAGATTTTATTATGACACAAATAAATATATTTTAAAATGAAAATATTATTAATATCACATGTAATATTTTGCTAAAGATCATTCAACAATAGGTGCAAGAGTACATTGACATAGAGCTGCTAAGAATTCATCCTGGATTCAGAAGGGGATGTGGAACAAAGGGATATCATGTTGACGTCAAATGGATCTTGGACACAGAGAATACCACAAAGATGTTTACTTATGCTTTATTGGCTATTCAAAGTCATTTGACTGTGTGGATCATAACAAACTATACATAACTTTGAGAAGAACTGGAATTTGAAAACACTTAACTGAACTCCTGCAGAACCTATACATGGATCTAGAAGCAGTTGTTTAAACAGAAATAAGAATGCTATCTGATTTAACATTAGGAAAGCTGTATGTCAAGGTTGTACTTTTTCCCATTATACTGATACAATCTATATGTTGAGCAAATAATCCAAGAATGAATAAATACTTGGCATTAGGATTGGAGAAATGTTTAATAACAACTTTTTCATATGCAGATGATAGAACCTTGCTTGTTGAAAGTGAGGAGGACTTGAAGCACTTGCTGATGAAGATCAAGGATTTCAGCCTTCAGTATGGATTACAATTCAATGTAAAATAAATCCTTACATCTGGACCAATAGGTAACATCATGAGAGAAAAAGGAAAGATTGAAGTTGCCAAGAATTTACTCTTGTTAGAGCCACAATTAGTGCTCATTGACACAGCAGTCCATAAATAAAGCACACATTGCAATGGGTAAATCTGCTGCATGAGACCTCTTTAAAGTATTAGAGAGGAAGGAAGTCAATTTGAGGACTAAGGTGTGCTTGATCTAAACCACAGTATTTTCATTCTCCTCATATGCATGTAAAATTTGTACATTGAATAAGAAAGACCAGAGAGGAATCAAAGCATTTGAATTATAGTGCTGGTGAAGTGTCTTGTAAGTACGATGGGGGTACTTCCAGGAAGATGGCAACAGAGTGACACATACCAGAGAGACTCCGCAGAATTCAGCCCAGGAGAGTTGCTTAGAGGGAAATTCAACGCTGCTGCAATGCAGGAGGAGCATCATAAAGATAAGTAGGCACAGACACATGGGGTTATGAGGGGCTGGGTTTTTCTGGCTTACCATGGTAGAGGCTGGCTGAGGCTTGACATGGGCCCCACCACTGTTTCTGCTGGAGCCGGGACCATTTGGAGTGGGTAGTGGGGTTTGGTCTGAACACAACCACAGTTTGCCCTTGCAGCTCCACCAGCAGGGATCTGGATTCAGCTACATTGTTAATTTTGTTTCCATCTCTTCTCTCTGTCCCCCCACAGTCTTGGAGAGCTGTGTGTGTGTGTGTGTGTGTGTGTCTTTTTTTCAGCACAGCCACAGCTTGCTGCTGCTGCCTCTGGCAGGGAACTAAATCCTTGCAGCCTCAGAGGTGGAGATCGGGACTCAGATATATTGTTGCTTTTGTTTCCCTCTCTTCTCTATATACCTTCCCCCCCACCCCAACAGTCTCAGCAGGCTTACTTTTAAATTTTTTTCTCCTCTTTGTCTCTTTCCTGTTTTCTTAAACTCCACTGCTGACTTCCAGACCACTCCCCTTTGCCTAGGGCATGTACATCTGCACCACACCCAGGTAGGTGAGCTCCATACTGTGCAGCTATCCCAGAGTTGGGGAAAGCCTTGCTGACCTCCACCAGGGGATACTCTGTCCAACTTCTTACTGGGGAATTCCTGCCTGTGTGTCTGGGGCCTTAAAGCAGCTCAGCCAACACTTGTCAACACTACAAGCTGTTGCAGGAACCTCTACCCAACATCCACAACACCAAAACAGGCAACCCACCAGCCTGTGGGTCACTCCCCTGAGAGGAAAGCCACAGGAGGATAAAGTGGCAGGTTAATTTCATAGTCAAATTAGTTGTAGGCAGTTTGAAGAAGCATTCCTACAAGTCTCCCAGAGAAAGCAAGTGCTCTTCGACTCCATGGAAAATGGCACCTGTCTCCTCTAAAACAATGCAATGCAAACAGCCATCAGCCCCAAAGACCTCAAGGAAAAAACAGGAGAAACAAAAGGCAATGGCAGAAGATGTCCTGAATATAACGACATACATAGAAGAAGCAGACATTTAACTGTCATAGAAAGAAATTTTCAGAATGCTGCTTGGAGTCATATAGGATATGAGGCAAACAATACAGAAAAAGGATGAAATGATAGAGCAGATAAAGGCCATACACCAAAGGGAAACATAGGAACTTAGAGAAGAGATAACAAAAACCAGTAGAAGAAACACGGACCTCGGGAATCGACTTGAGGAAGCAGAGAACTGTATCAGTGACTTGGAGGACAGCCAAGCAGACTTTAACAAACGCAAACAAAAATCTAATAAGATTATCAGAGAAGCTGAAGAAAACCTAAGAGCTATGTCTGATGCTGTGAAGCAGAACAGCATTAGAATTATTGGCTTACCAGAGGAAGACACAACAAAGAAGTCATCTGCAACAATAGTGAGAGAATTCTTGGAGGGAAACTTCCCCAGCTTAATGAATGAAAAGCAGGAGGCTGAAAAAACACCAGTTATAGTGAATCCCAAGAAGAAGTGACCAAGGCACATACTATCCAACTTTGAAGAAAAGGAGAAAATCATGAAAGCAGCTGAGGAAAAACAAGCAATCACATATAAAGGTTCCCAAATAAGAATATGCTCAGACCTATCAGCAGAAACTTTGAAGAAGAGGAGAGTGGAGTTACATATTCCAAAAAATTGAAGGAAAACAACGCAAATCCAAGAAAACTCTACCCAGCCAAATTATCGATCAAGATAAATGGAGAAGTTAGGGTCTTCCCAGACAAGGAAAAACTCAAAGAATATGTTAGAAGAAACCCAGCCCTTCAAAAGATCCTTGCTGACCCAGTATGGTCAGAGGAGCAACACACACCAAGCATAAATAAGAGACTGCCACATAAAACAACCTCACCCAGAGGGCAACCAAGAGAAAACAGACCCCAATATAGCATTGGCTTAAGGATGGAAAAAAGCCAAGAATGATGCACACACACACATGTACACTAGGCTAATGAGAAAGGAAAGTAGGAAAACACGCAACACAAAAGGTATAAGATGACATCACAGAGTCCACAGATAGAGATAATAATCCTGAATATCAATGGTGTGAACTCAGGCACTAAAAGATTGAGACTAGCAGAATGGCTTAGAAAACACAACCCATCAATCTGCTGCCTACAGGAGACACAGCTCAAGGCTACAGACAAAAATAGGCTGAGAATCAAAGACTGGAGAAAGGCATACCAAGAAAACAACAATTCAAAAACAGCAGGGGTTGCAATCCTAATCTAGGATAAAATTGACCTTAAAGTGCAAACCATAAAAAGAGATAAGGAGGTACACTGCATAATGCTCAAGGAAATGGCAGACAAAGAACCACTAAACATTGTAAACATATATTCCCCGAGAGAGAACCGCTGAATATGTCAACTAAACACTCCAAAAGATGAAATAAAAATTACAGCCTCAACTATTATAGCGGGTGACTTCAATACACTGGTCTCAGAGAAAGATAGATCACAGGAAAAGAAACGCAACAAGGAGGCTAGAGATCTAAACACTACAATTAGACAATTTGTCCTAATAGATATTTACAGAGTTTTTCATCCAGATACAAAAAAATTCACATTCTTCTCAAGTCCAGATGGCACATATTTGAAAATAGACCACATACTGGGGCATAAGACGAATCTACATAAATTTAAGGACATTGATATCATACCAACTTCTCTCTCTGATGACTGTGCCATAATGCTGGAAATCAACAAAAGAAGATGAAGAAAACAAGAGCAAACAATTGGAGGATGAATAACCCTCTACTGCAAAAGGAGTGCGTACTGACACAGATCAAAGATGAAATTAGGAAATTTCTAGAAACCAACGAGAATGAGCACACGACGTACCAAAGCTTATGGGACACAGCAAAGGCAGTTATCAGAGGAAGTCAATACATGCAAACCTGAGAAAGGAAGAGAGACTCATGAATGATATGCGGGCACAAAATTTACAGCAACTAGAGCAGAGATAGCAGGATAATCCTACTAATGTCAAAAGAAAAGAAATTATAAAATTCAGGGCTGAGATTCAGGAGAGGGAAAATAAGAAAACTATGGAAAAATTAATGCTGCTAAAAGTGGGTTCTTTGAAATGATAAACAGAACCGACAGACCACTGACAAACCTAACCAAAGAAAGGAGGGAACAAATATGAATATCAAGAATAAGGGATAAAAGAAGGGACAGTACTACAGACCCTAATGAAATCAAAAGGATAATTACACAATACGTCGAAGGATTGAACTCCAATGAATTCAACAAGTTGGAAGACATGGAAAAATGTTGGAAAAACAATCCCTCCATAGACTATTCTCAATGGATGTCAAGAATCTCAACAGACCACAGTAATAGAAGAAATAGACAAGATTATCAAGGGATTACCAACAAAAATCCTCTGGACCAGATGGCTTCACTGGAGAATTCTACTAACAATTTAGGGAAGAACTAACACCAATCCTACACAAAACCTTCCAGAACATAGAAAAAGGATGGAAAATGCCTGAACTCTTTCTAGAAGCTAGTATAACTCTGATACCAAAACCGGGCATGGATCCCACAAGAATCGAGAACTCAGACCATTATCCCTAATGAACATTGATGCAAAAATTCTTAACAAAATACTAGCCAACAGAATACAAAAGTATATACAACAAATAATTCACCATGACCAAGTGGGATTCATACCAGGGATGCAGGAATGGTTTAATGTATGAAAGACCAGTAGTATCATTCACCACATTGACATGAAAAAGTATAAGAACCACATGATAATATCGATAGATGCAGAAAAAGCATTCAACAGCATCTAAAACCAATTCCTGTTTAGGGCACTTGAGAAGATAGAAATGGAAGGAAAATTCCTCAAGACAATACAAGCTATATATGAAAAACCAACAGCCAACTTGGTAGTCAATGGAGAAAAGACTAACACAATCCCACTGAAAAAGGGGAACAGACAAGGATGCCCCTTGTCCCCATTCTTATTTAATATCGTACTGGAGCTTTTAGCTAACAGCATAAGGCAAAGAAAAGACATCAAAGGTATTCATCTGGGGAAGGAAGAGGTGAAACTATCATTATTTGCAGATGATATGATTTTATATATGGAAAATCCCAAAATTCTACAAGGGGAGTACTGGAAGCAACAGAGGAGTTTGGCAGAGTGGCAGGATACAGGACCAACAAACAGAAGTCCATCGGATTCTTATACACATTGTATAAGACCACAGAAGAGGAGGTCAACAAGGTGGTACCCTTCACAATAGTCAAACACAAATGGAAACATCTAGGGATATACCTGACTGAAAGAACAAAAGATCTATACAGGGAAAACTACAGAACACTATTATAAGAAACCAAGAGCGACCTCAACAAATGGAAGAATATCCCATGCTCGTGGATTGGATGACTCAATATAGTTAAGATGTCAATTCTGCCAAAGGCACTATATAAATTTAATGGAATTCCAATACAGTTACTCTTTTCTTTCTTCAAATAAATGGAAAAACTGATTACCAACTTCATATGGAGACGAAAGTAGCCTAGAATTAGCAGAGAACTCCTCAAGAAGAAGGACACAATGGGAGGGCTTGCGTTACCTGACTTTAGCACATACTATACAGCCACCGTTGTCAAAACCTCATGGTATTGGTACAATGACAGATACTCAGACCAATGGAAAAGAACTGAAACCCCAGAAAAAATCATCAGCGTACAGACAAATGATCTTTGATAAGGGTCCCCCCAAAAATCCAATGGGAAGCAGATGCCCTCTTTAACAAATGGTGCTGGAAAAAATGGCTATTTACGTGCATAAAAATCAAGCAAGACCCTTATCTCACTCTATGCAAAAGAATAAGCTCAAAGTGGACCACAGACCTTGAAGTTAAACCCCAAACTATAAGGGCCATCAATGAGGGAATTGGGACCAACTTGAGAACTTTGGCTCAGGGAATACACAGGCTATCAGAAATAGGGAAGGACACAGACAAGAGGAGGCACAAATTGACAATTGGGATATACTGAAGATAAAACACCTCTGTACATTGAAAGAATTCACCAAGAGAGTAATAAGAGAGTCCACGGACTGGGAAAACATCTTTAGCAAGGACACATCAGACAAAGGCCTTATTCCTAAAATCTCCAGACTCTGCTAACTTCTAAAAAGAAAAAAAAAAAAACACAAACTAATTGCCCGCCGAGGAGGTGACAAAGGACCTAAACAGAAGTTTCAAAGGGGCAGAAATCCAAATGGCCAACAAACATTTGAGAAATTGTTCCCAATCTTTAGCCATAAGAAAAACGCAAATTAAAACAACAATGAGGTAACACCTATCACCCTCACAGATAGGCCAGTGCAAAAAAGTAGAAAGCAACAAGTGTTGGAGGGACTGTGGGGAGACATGAACTCTCATAGACTGCTGGTTGACCTGTAAGTATGTACAGTGTGTATGGAAATCGATCTGGCGATATCTAAAACAAATGGGAATCGAGTTACCATATGACCCAGCAATCCCCGTACTGGGCATATACCCAGAAGAGGCAAGACACAAATCAAGGGCAGACATCTGTGCTCCAATGTTCATTGCGGCACAGTTCACAATTGCAAGGAGCTGAAAACAACCCAAATTTCCATCAACTGACGATTGGATCAAAACCCTGTGATATATACATACAACGCAGTACTACGCATCGCTAAAAAGCAGCGACGAACATATGAAGCACATCGCTGCATGGGAACACTGGAGGAAATCATGCTAAGTGAAGTAAATCAAGCACAAAAAGAGAAGTACAGCATGAGTCTGCTGAGGTAAGCTTTCAAAAAAAATGCAAAAAGGGCATAGTGAAAAGCTATTGTATACAAACATTCCTGGGGTGAGGACCAAGGAATATGGCAAGGACCAGATCAAATAAGGGATACACATGGTAGACAACTAAAAAGGAGGTGGGGAAAGGAAAAAAAATAATAGAAAAGAAATGGGTAGGGGAGCACAGAGCACTGACCCACCCAAGGGGAGGGTATTGTTTACATCTCCACAGGGAAAGAGGCGCCAGACTTCAACCCAGTGCTCCAAGATGTGAATGCCACATATCGGTGAGGAGTAGGGAACCAGTGGAGAGGTCTGGGGGCTGGCCCCAATCCCAACTACCACATGGACTCCTGCCCCTCCCCCAAGAACAATTTATTTCAAAGGACGGCATTGAATCTGCAGCTCTGGGAGAGGGATATATCTGATTGGAGCACATGGGAGCAGATGAAGTGCGAGGAGGAGAGAGTGGAGCACATCCTGGCCCACCAGGCCGTGAGGAAGACGTTCCCAATTAGAGCAACCCATCCACAGAGAGGACCATATGGCTGGCCCCACTATAGACATGACGCCCCTAACTGACCCATAGCCCTACAGGGGACAACACCGGAGACACAGTGTGGGAATTGCACCCAATCTGATCCCGCCACACTGAGGCAAAACACTAAGGAGGTGCAACAGAACAGCAAGGGAATGGAGTGGCAAGGTCCCCAGGGAATTCTGAAGGTGGACTCTGGGCCCAGGGCATGGTGCTCCAACAGACCGGACTGGAAAACTCTCCTAAAGGCCAATAAACAGTCCTTGAACTAATTACAAGCTTTTCTTTCTTGTGTGTGTGTGTGTTTTTTGTCATTGGTTTGTTGTTGTTGTTTTGTTCTATATTGTTGCTTGGTTTTGTTCTGTCTTGTTTTTGTGCGTGTTATTATCTCCGCAGGTCTGTCTAAATAAGATAGGCTGGACGAACAATCTGGAGGAGAAAACAATGGGACCGACAGTTCTGGGGGACATGGGAGAGAGGGAGGTCGGGGGAGAGGTAGCGGTGTTAACAACCCCAGGGATAAGGGAACAACAAGTGATCCAAATCGGTGGTGAGGAGGGTGTGGGAGGCTTGGTAGGGTATGTTCAAGGGCAATGTAACCAAAAGGAATTGCTGAAACCCAGGTGCGGACTGAGCGTGATAGTGGGACAAGAGGAAAGTCAAAGGAAATAGAGGAAAGAGCTGGGAGGCAAAGGGCATTTATAGAGGTCTAGAGAAAGACATGTACATATGCAAATATATTTATTTGTGAGGATGGGGAAATAGATCTATGTGCATGTAATTATAGTTTTAGTATTAAGGTAGCAGATAGACGTTGGGCCTCCACTCAAGTACTCCCTCAATGCAAGAATACTTTCTTCCATTAAATTGGCATTCTATGATGCTCACCTTCCCGACACAACCACTGAAGACAAAGTGGGTGAATAAGCAAATGTGGTGAAGAAAGCTGATGGTGCCTGGCTATCAAAAGATATAGTGTCTGGGGTCTTAAAAGCTTGAAGGTAAACAAGTGGCCATCTAGCTCAGAAGCAACAAAGCCCACATGGAAGAAGCACACTAGCCTGTGCAATCATGAGGTGTCGAAGGGATCAGGTATCAGGCATCATCAGAACAAAACATCTTATCATAGTGAGTGAGGGGGGGCAGTGCGGAGTAGAGACTCCAAGCCCATTTGTAGGCAATGGACATCCCCTTACAGAAGGGTATCGGGGAGGAGACAAGCCAGTTGGTCAGATACAGCAACGATGAAAATTACAACTTTCCTCTAGTTCCTAAATGCTTCCTGCCCCCCATCCCCTATCATAATCCCAATTCTATCTTGCAAGTCTGGTTAAACCAGAGGATGTACACTGGTACAGATAGGAACTGGAAACACAGGGAATCCAGGGTGGGATAATCCCTTCAGGACCAGTGGTGTGAGTGGTGATACTGGGAAGGTAGAGGGAGTGTGGGTTGGAAAGGGGAACCGATTACAAGGATCTGCATGTGACCTGCTCCCTGGGGGATGGACAACAGAAAAGTGGGTGAAGGGAGATGTCACACAGGGGAAGATATGACAAAATAATAATTTATTAATTATTAAGGGTTCATGAGGGTAGGGGGAGTGGGAAGGGAGGGGAAAAAATGAGGACCTGATGCCAGGGGCTTAAGTGGAGAGCAAATGTTTTGAGAATTATGAGGGCAAGGAATGTACAAATGTGCTTTACACAATTGATATATGTATGGATTGTGATAAGACTTGTATGAGCCCCTAATAAAACGATTTATAAAACAAAAAACAAAATGATGATGGCAATATATGTACAAATGCTTGTGATACATTTGATGTATGGATTTAAGAGCCCCCAATAAAATGATTCATAAAAAATAAAATAAAATACTGAAAACAACAAACAAAGAAAATACCATGGACTGCCAAAAGAACAAACAAATCTCTCCTGGACCACGTGCAGCCAGAATGCTCCTTGCTGCAATCATGGTGCAACCTTGCTTGTATCATGTATTTTGGACATCCTGTGAAGAGAAATGCCCTAGAAAAGGTCATGATTGGTAAAGTGGATAGACAGAAGAAAAGAGGAAGACTAATAAGGAGATGGATTGACACAGTGGCTGCAACAATGGGCTCAAATATAACAATTGGGAGGATGGCATAGGCCCAAAGAGTGTTTTGTCCTGTTGGGCATAAGGATGCAAGTGACTTGATGGCACCTAACAACAGTAACAAGAACAACAACCTCCATAGCATTAATCTATTTATAAGTGATGCTTTTTTGAAACACATTTTGTTGGATTTTGGAAGCGTTTTCTTTTTGTCTCTCAGATTGCTTTTGTCTCTAAACAGCTCATTCTTTTTCTGCCCAGATCCAAACATTCATATTCTCCATCATTTCCTAGTTCTTTCTTCTTTATCATTCCATATACCGTAAACCCCTCCCCAAACCCTCGTTTCCTTATATCACATGCGCAACCAATCCTCAAGTCCTTACAAACTTAATTTAGGCATGCTTCTATCACCTTTCCCTTCCTGTCTTTTCTCCCCGCTTCTACTGTAGTTCTTATCACTACACGCGTAAGGCCTTAATACAAGTCTCCCTATGGATCACTTTTCTTCCAGAGGCACCCTTATCCAATGCATTTGACACCTTCCTGAAGAATCTTATTTATATTATTTCACTTGGTTGTATTAATTTACTGGTCTTTAATACTAGATAGCAATTATGATTCGGTTACTATATGTTGGGCACAATTTTTTATTTAAATAATTTTAGTGGGGCCTCGTATAGCTCTTATCACAATGCATCCATACATCCATCGTGTCAAGCACATTTGTTGCCATCATCATTTTCAAAACACGTTCTTTCTACTTGAGCTCTTGGTATCAGCTGATGCCCTCTCCTACCCTCCCTCCCTCATGAATCCTTGATAATTTATACATATATTTCATGTCTTACACTGACTTTTGTCTCCCTTCACCAACTTTTCGGTTGTCCACTCCCCTGGGAGGGGGTTATATGTAGATCATTGTGATCGGTTCCTCCTTTCTCCCCCTACCTTCCCCGCCTTGTATTGCTACTCTCATTATTGGTCCTCAGGGTCCTCCTAGATTCCCTGTTTCCAGCTCTTATCTGTACCCATGTACATGCTCTGGTATAGCCAGATTTGTAAGGTAGACTTGGGGTCATGATAGTGGTGGGGAGGGGAGAGGAAGCATTAAAGAACTGGAGGAAAGTTTTACGTTTCATTGGTGCTATACTGCATCCTTACTGGTCGTCTCTTCCTGTGACCCTTCTGTAAGGGGATGTCCAATTGTATACAGGTGAGATTTGGGTCTCCAATCTGTGCCCCCCTTCATTCACATCAATACATTTTTTATTCTGGGTCTTTGATGCCTGATATCTGATTCTGTCTGTACCTCATGATCACACAGGCTAGTGTGCTTCTTCCATCTGGACTTTGTTGCTTCTTAGCTAAATGGCCACTTGTTTATCTTCAAATCTTTAAGACCTGAGCTGCTATATCTTTAGATAGCTGGGCACCATCAGTTTTCTTCACCACATTTGCTTATGCACCCATTTTGCCCTCAGTCACAGTGTTAGGAAGGTGAGCATCACAGAATGCCAGGTTAGTAGAACAAAGTGTTCTTGTGTTGAGGGAGGACTTGGGTAGAGGGTTGGGCACAACTTTAAGCATTTACATGGACAAACTCAATTAATCCTCAGAAGAATCCATCCCATGAGGTAGCTAGCATTATCATGGCAAGTGAAGAACGCTGAAGCTAACAGTGTTAAGGAATCCTGTCAAGATCACATAGCTCATAAGAGGCAAGGGCAAGAATCAAACTAGGGGTGTGGAGGTCAATGCCCAAACTCTTAACCACTTATTGCAATGCTTTTTAAGAGGGACCAAATCAGGCAAACTCATTAACTTGTTTTTCAATGCTCTGACTTCCAACTTCTTTTAATTTCAGAAGTATCTAACACAAACCAGTGTATGGCTCATCTGTCTTATTCATACTTCTCACATACATGCACAGAGCTTTTGGTATGCATGGTTATATATATGAAATTTTAACCTCTGTGGTTGCCTCTTTTATCTTCCTCCAAAGTGAAAGTCTTCACTATAAAACGTGTGCATCATCTATCAGGATTTATTTAATAGACACAATAAATTCTAGCTCCAACTTAAGAACAATCAGTTCTTACCTCATGCCCCTACCCAATACTCACTATGAAATTATAACTGAAATAAGAGTGCTACACCCACGTGTGGTGAAGAAAGGAGATGGTGCCTGGTTATCAATTGGAATTGTGTCTGGGGTCATAAAGGCTTGTAATCAAATAAGGGGTCATCTAAGCAAGGAGTCACCTAAGTCTTCATGGGAGAAGCACACTAGGTCGTGCTTATGAATATGGTGAAAAAACATCAGAGCAAAAATTATGAACACCCAATTTGTGGAGGGGTATGAGTGGATTATGGCAGCCCAAAACCCATCTGCAGAGTATCTAGTCAACCCAAGACACTGGCAGATCTGCTTTAGCCACAGGCAAGAGTTGCGATTAGTCTTACTATCAGGCAAAGAGCATTTAAATCTTGACTATGTGGGATCAAACTCGGTTCTTGGCCAGTTGACCACCCTATAGATGTGACCTGAATTTGTTCTCTTACTGGGTTCATGACAGAAATTTCCTCCCTGGATTTTTGAATGTTGGGGGAGCTTTTCCTTCTTATGCACTTTTTTGATGTGCATTTTTAATATTTTTGTCTGTATACTATTATGCTTTTATCCTTACCACCTTAGTGCATAATCTGGTATTTTCAACAGGACTACCTGAGTGTTATCTCCTTTACTGAAGTCTAATTGTTGCATGCATTACATCCATGTAAAATAACTGGAATGATTGCAATGAGTTTAATGTATTTTTTGATTTATCATTTCAAAAATGAAAAAAAAACGATTTGAAGGTAAAGAAGAAGCAGTAGTGTTCTCCCCAAACCCCAAACGATCTCAGATTATATCAAAGTTTCTAATTTTAGGATTCTATTGAAATCTTAAGTGGTGTTGCCACAAGAATGAAGATTTTTCCCAATAGTGCTGCTCTGAGTAAACAGGAAGTACAGTACCAGAAATCTGGCTCCAGAGCCTGATACCATGAGACTTCTGGTTTCCAGGGTTTGAGCTTGCCCATACTTCTTGCCAAATCTTTTAAAGTGTGCCCATCATTTGCTATTCTTAACTAGCTGGGACTTCAGAATATTAGTCCCCAAACCACATACAGAGCAGATGGAAACCAAATGCGCTAAGACTAAGCGCTGCCGCCACGAGTTCTGTTTGATGATTAGAATTGTCATTTTGGGAGCTGTCTGGTTGCAATGAAAAGGACAAATAGACAAAGGAGACGCTCCAAGCTAAGAATGTCCAGTTAAAATATCCATTTCAAACGCAAAGTATTCTTGTCCTTGGACAAATGATTAAAGCACACCATTACAGTAAATGTATTTTCACTCGGTGTTTTCTTATCAAGCTTATGCTTGACCAGTCTAAACCCCTTTATGAGAAGCTTCATGAATGCTCTTATTGTTTTCTGATAGTATTATGGTCACAGACTAATTGTAGCAAGAGTTACCTAGTTTGTAGACATCTAAGTTTGTTATCGACTGATGCCTGTAGGAGTTCCCAGGTGGGAAAAACACTGCTTAACTGCTAATCCAAAATGTGGAGGTCAGCCAGAGTGCTTAGAAAGAAAGGCACGGGATGTGCTTCTGACAAATCAGCCCCTGGAACCCCTTGGATGAGAATTCTACTCTGATACACGTGGAATCACTCTGCGTTGAAACTGACTCCACAGCAGCCGGGCTCGTGTTTTATTGGTGCCAAGCATTTGTCAAGCATCCTCTCAATGGACTCATGAGGGGAGCTTTCCAGTCCTTTTGCTGACATCGAGTCAGCAAAAATGGCTTACTTCTGGTTACAAGTTCCATGGCGGTCTAGGTACCTGTAACTTTCTGTATTTCCTTATTGGCCAACTCTACTAGGCACTTGTACGATTATTTTTTCTGTATTGGTTTTTCTATCCATATGCTAAACTTTATTGCCACACTTAAAGGACTGCATTTTCATAAAGAAGAAGAAGAAGAAGAACAACAACAACAACAAGTGGTCAGAGAGGGCAGAGAGCAATCTCTCTTCTTACATAGGAGATTCCACTGTGGTGTTAGATGACTCATATGTTGTGCCCTATTGCTTTAATGTGGGTCCTGAATTCTTCTCCATGCCTGCATTCTTGTCTTGATATTCTACTGAGGATCTTAGGTTTGAAGGCATAATATGACATGGAAGAGGAGGATTCAAAAATAAGTTTAGACGGGTTCAGAGGAGGGAAAGATGAACTTTTGGCATGGATGGGAATTAGATAAGACTTTATTAAAAAATTTAAGCCCAGGAGCAAGGAAGATGTGAGCTGATAGAGTTCTTTGACTTTGTAAATCAGAGCTTGATGTGACTTTAGGTATTTAGTAAATGGAAAAGATAATGAGTACAATATTTCCCAAGAAGATACTTCAGTCCTAGTTTAACTGCACATAAATCCATACACCTCATAAAGCTATGTGAGGTATTAACCATTAGTCAAGAGAACATGTTTTCTGTCAGCTACAGGCTTAAAAATAGCAGTCTCCTTTGGAGTTCACTTTGAAAAGAATCAAAGTCATTTCAAGGTAATAATCTCCACAAATCCTCCAAACCACGTCTTTAAGTCAGCATTACATTGCCTAGCAAAGCCTGCAAAGCACCCATCGTGTGTGTATTTTCTACCACATAGTTTCTTTAAGGTCGAGGTTTTTTCCTCAGGCGTGTTCAAAGGATTATAAACTCCAAACTCTGTTATAAATTAAATGAAATTGAACTCAGCTGAAGTAAATGCTTTCCAAGTGAGGTCTCCTATTACAATATGCGCCAAACTCCCTTTAAGTACTTTGAGGCTAAACTGCTTACTAGATAGAACCCAGTGACAGCAAAAACCAAGGTTTTGTGTTAGTGCATTCAACAATCTACATCTTCACATCCAAAAGCACTTCTAGCTACAGCTACTTTATGTCCAAACTTCCATCAAGAGTGGGTGGTACCCATGGAGTGGGCCAAGAAGGTGTGTACCACAGTACAAAATAGGGACCTGAAGTACTGCCAGGAGTGAGTAAGTATAGAGACTAAGGACAAACCTTGTTCAAGAGAGATGCCTAAGCCGTGTGCATTCATCATGAAATTAAAGTGTCAGCACTGAGTTCCAGAACATACACTGAGAAACAGTCTGAGAGCACAGGAAAAGTCACCAGTGGCACAGAAGGACCAGGTCAAGTTGCTAAAAAACGTATGTGAGTTGAGGGTATCTCTATGGGATGTCTACCACATAGCTTTTTCTTTGGTTGCTCTTGTAAAGTCAGAAACTGGAGAAAACACTAACCAAAAGCCAAGCTGATAGCCAGGCAGAGTCTTTCCAAATAAAAATTATCTCAAATATCCCTGCCCAGTTAATTAGTTTAAAACTCTCTAAGATCTGACTCTGATAGGCCCCATTTCTGCTACTTTTGATCTTTAAATTTGTTTCAACTTAACTTATATGGCCTCATTGTTTTGTTTTGAAATCTAACCCTCCACTTGAATGTGGTACCTCTGAATCATTCTTCTTTTAATGGGACCTTATAAGACAAAGTAAAACTGCCCTATTTCTGAGGCTGTACATCTTTCTAGGAGCAGAAAATCTTGTCATATTCCCATTGAGCAGGTGGTGGGTTTGAACTGCTGAACTTATAGTTAGCAGCCCAATTGGTGACCTACGACACCATCAGGGCTTCTGTAATGAGTTAGAATCAGCTCAGTGACGGTGAGGTTGTTTCTTTTCTTTTTTTATCCACTGTTTTAGAACCAGATCCAGCATCACTTTCTCTGACTTGGAGACTCACAGGGGCAGTTCTACCCTGTTCTTTAGGTTTGCTATGAGTTGGAGTTGACTCGATGGGAGTGAGTTTGATGTTTTTTGTTTTTTGTTAAACCAATATTATATTCCTCAACATGCCTATGGCTGAGCACTGGACTACAAACTTAAAGGTGGGTGGTTCGAACCTACTCAGTAACCCAGGTAAGGCCTGGTCAACTCCTTCTAAGAGATCACGGCCTTGAAATACCTACCGAACTCTGCTCTGCACCCCTGGGCTTGCCATGAGTCGACAGAGACCAACCATGACAGTAACATTCAATGTAACTACTGTTACAGTGCCTCACGTTTCTGTTTTTGCAGCATTGATAGCCCCATACTCTTGACCATTAGCAAATGCTGTCTTTACTGATTCACTTAATTTATTTTCACTTTTATTTTGTAATCATTTTATTGAGAGCACTTACAGATATCATAACATTCCATAGTTCAATCACATCAAGCAGTATTGTACAATTGGTACCACAATCCGTTTCAAAACATTTTCTTTCTTCCTGAACTTCTTGATATCAGCTCCCTTTTATCCCCTCGCATGCCAATCCGACCCACCAGGAGCCCTTATTGATTTATCTATCTATCTATCTATCTATCTATCTATCTATCTATCTATCTATCTATCTATCTATCTATCTATCTATCTATTTTTACTATATCCATTCACCTACAATTCTGTTGTTTGCTCCCCTTCAGTGGGGTTATACAGTCATCAGTGCTCTCAGCTCTCCCTTCTCCCCTTCCTGCCCCCTTTCTCTCCCTACCCTCAAGGCTGTAATTCTATGTTTGTGGTTCTAAAGTGTTGCGAGGGTGGGCAGTTTGACCATCTTGTTGCCATTGGTTGAGGACGTCCTCGGAATCTGACTTAGTTCGGTATCCACAGCCAAGCAAAGACAGGCGCTCTGCTCCAGGTCTCTGGCTGGCTGTGGATCTCCTGATCTCCGGCCTGCTCCGGGCTCTCCAGTTTGCAGCCACATTCTCTTGATTTTCTGATCTTTAATTCCACACTGCGCTCTTGTATCCGTCAGAACAATCGCACGGAGCCTCACCTTCATAATTTCATATTTTGATAGAAAACCGACACCGCTTGCTCCAGAGCGCCAGGTGGAGAGATCGCCCAGGCTGGGGAGGCATCGAGCACAGGGGCACCTTAGGCACCGACAGCAGCATCAGCCACTACTGCACCGTCGCACCACCGTGCCTATAGATTCATTTTTAGCTTTATGTCTTCATCTTCACATTTCATGTCAACAAAAGCATACACAACTCTTTCTGTGTGTCTGTTCCCATCACTCAGAAAAACATTCTTGAGAATCATTCTTATTGTATCTTATCGAGAACTTTCTGTATACCACAATGGACTTAGCCATTCATCTGTGGTAGAACATGTGAGTTATTTCCAGTTTTGGGCTGTCTTGACTCAAACTGCCGTGAACATTTGTGTATTCACACCCTGCAAACACACAGATGATACAGCCTTGCTTGTTGAAATCAAGGAGAACCTGATGCAGTTGAGGAAGGTCAGATACGGAAACCTTCATTATAGATTGAAACTCAATGAAAAGAAAGCAAAGATCTTTCCTTTTTTTGTTGGTTTAAAAAGAATCATTTTATTGGGGGCCTGCACAGCTCTTATCACAAACCACCCATCCATCCATTGTGTCAAGCGCACACGTACATTTGGTGCCCTCGTCATTCTCAAAACATTTGCTTTTTACTTGAGCCCTTTATATCAGTTCCTCGTTTCGTTCTCCCTTCCCACTACCCCCTCCCTCATGAACCCTTCATAATTCATAAATTATTATTTTGTCATATCTTATACTGTCCGATGTCTCCCTTCAACCACTTTTCAGTTGTTCATCCCCCAGGGAGGAGGTTATATGTAGATCAGTTGTAATCAGTTTCCCCTTTCTACCCCACCTTCCCTCTACCCTCCAGGTATTGCCACTCTTACCATTGGTCTTGAAGGATCATCTGTCCTGGATTCTCTATGTTTCCAGTTGCTATCTCTACCAATATACATCCTCTGATCAAGTCAGATTTGTAAGGTAGAATTGGGGTCATGATAGTGAGTGGAGGAAGCATTTAGGAACTAGAGGAAAGTTGTATGCTTCATTGTTGCTACCCTACACCCTAACTGGCTCATCTATTCCCGACAACCCTTCAGTAAGGGGTTGTACAGTTGCCTACAGATGGGCTTTTGGTCTCCACTCTGCACTCACCCTCATGTACAATGATAGGATTTTTTGTTCTGATGATGCCTGATACCTGATCCCTTCAACACCTCATACTCACACAGGCTGTTGTGCTTCTTCCATGTGGGCTTTGTTGCTTCTGAGCTAGATGGCTGCTTGTTTATCTTCAAGCCTTTAAGACCCCAGACGCTATATCTTTTGATAGCTGGGCACCATCAGTTTTCTTTACCACATTTTCTTATGCACCCATTTGTCTTCAGCAATCATATCGGGAAGGTGGGCACCTACTGCTTTGATCTTTTGTGGAGAAAAGATTGAAGTTGTCATGGATTTCCTTTGTCTGGGTCCACAATCACCATCCTTAGAAGCAGCCATACAGAAAATGAACAATGTGTTTTATTGGAAAAATCTCCTATACAAGACTTTACTTTGAGGACTAAGGGGCACTTGACCTAGAAAGTGGAATCTGCCAGATTACAAAATGCTAGGTAGCACACTAATTTCTGAAGCAAAATTGGCAAACAGGAATAATATGAACGCACATGTCAAAATAAATACATACAACACTTGAGGTCAACAACCTCTCAGCTGTCTCCGAGCTTAAGCTACTGTGATTCTTCAGCCTCTCATCTCCAGGAGATCGACTAAATGAGAACCAGGGATGATTGCCTAATAAGCAAGGTAACCCGCTCACGAGCCAAGTCCAATTCATAGTCAGTGTGTGCTTATTTGTGTTATTTCCTAATCTGTAGTGAAGTTCAGGTGCCCTGTCATGGATTGATAATTTGAAAAGAGGCTTTGATTTGGCAAGAAATTTCTGTGTGGTTGCCAGCCAGACCCAGAAGCAGAATCTTTCAATGTGATGAAACAATGCAAAAATTGTGCACCACAGATGAATAAGGAAGCACAAGGAAACCCTTGCTTACTTTGCCTGTTGAGTGATCTGACACCGATGAGAACATAAGTGTGCATCTCCATGCATATAACACATGTAATTTTGTATGTGTGGGGCCTGGGGGTGTAGGTGGTACCAGAACTTTTGATCACTTTGTCCCTAAGTTGAACTCACAGAAGATTCTTTGGTTGTGTTCAGGTTTCTGTCTTATATAGGGACTGTATTTATAATGCTATTTTTTTTAGGAGCCCAAAGCAATCTATTTGCTAACAGATGGCCAAAATTGTGATCATGCAGACATCCAATCACTTACTAGTCTATGAAAGAGCCTTACAGCTTAAGCTCAGATAGACTTGGTCAGTCATATGCATATAAATTGTGCCGTAAAGCAGAAGAGTTTCACTAGCGATTACAGGAAGTCTATAGGTTACAGAAACTTGCACTGCTCTTTGATGTTATTATGTAAATTCGCCTTTACTTTGAAATGATTGCACTGACGCCTATTTGAAACAAATGCTTTCTCATGATCACCTTCACTTGCTGCACGGGCAACTCTTAAATCATGCAAAAGTCTTTTAAAAAGTCTTCAAAATAATTGAAAAGTTTTCTTGCACCGAAGTAATATCAGAGCCATAGGCATCTGTTCGACTTCACTTACAAAAGTTCCTAAGGGTATCCCTTAGGAACTTTAGGTTTTTGCTACCTGAGGACTTACTGTATGTCTATTCTTTCTATTTTAAATAGTTTTAGTAACACATAATCCACATACCATGCAATTCAACAGTTCACTCATATCAAGAGAAGTTATGTAATCCCTACCCTTTGCTCATTTCTTAAGTGGAGGCCATCAAAAAGTCTGTGTATGATTCCAACTATTTCCATAGTTCAGTTTGCGAGATGAGGTAATGACATTTGGCAGATACATTAAAGGTATATTAATGTCATAAAATTCTGAACACTAAGAATATTATACCAGACAACCTGGACATGGGAAGCAATTGGAATAATTCAAGAAGTCACAGAATTGGAGGTGAAAAATTCCCAAGCTGGAAAATCCTTTAGGTATTAAATCTATCATCTTAGATTGTTCCTTTAAGTCTTGTACTCATTCCTGAACCATTTCAGAAAAGACAATATTTTTGGAGCTGGCTCCCTTTCTCTTTGTGGTCCTGTACTATTAACGTTCTTTCTATAATATGTATGCTTATTTGTTTGGTAGAATGTTTATTTCATGTTTAGGATATTAATTAGCAGCACAAGTTTAATGATAAACATTACTTCATGTGGTAGCTACATAACCTGTTGTCAATTTGAGATTTAAGAGTGAAGGGGTGGAGTTTAGCTTGTTAATCAGGTCACAGCTCGATGACCTCATTTGGAGGTGCTAAGGAGATGAATAACTCATTGGAGGTGGGACATACACTCACTCCCTGCAAGACATTCCTGAGGACAAGACACCTGGAGCTACACTACAGCCCTGGAGCTGAAGGAGCTGCCAATGCTGACATGCTTCCACTGCCACTGGATCCACAAGACTTTCCACCTACTGGACTGTGATCTTTCTTCCTGCATTCAGCTTCATTGTATGTGCTGTGTGAATCTGAGGAAGAATTTATAGACTGGTAATGGACATACCAGCTAATACCAGACTTATGGACTTGATCTGGACTGGGATGGGATATTTTATTAATGTATAATTGCTCTTTGATATAAAGTTATCTATTATACACATATGAGTGTCCATTAATTTGTCTAGTCCACCCAGACTAACACACTTCATTTTAGTGGTTTATTATATTTTTGCTAAGGATGAATTGTATTAGTTTTATCTGCTGATATGGGTATGGATTGAGAAAAAGTATTTCTGTTTGTATTTTATGCTATGCAATAAGCATATACACTTTGGATTTATAACTATGTATTAAGCATTTTGTTTTACAGGCTTATGTATGAAATCTATATAGATGAACATAAATGTCAAGTATTTAAAATATACCAATGCTATTTTGCTTAGGTAATGCAATCTTAATTTGAATAATGATAGGCATTTCAAATTATGGAATTTCTCCAAATCTAGAACTTTGCACACTGTTTAAGTAAAGGTCACTGTATTGAGAATGTCAGAGATACTGCTGCACAGTTTACTTTAGAATTATGTATGTTTGGGGAATAGAGTGAACCACTGAATTAATGAATAAATAAATGAATAATTTTATTGGCTTATTATTAAAAAACATTTCCATGTACATTTATAAATCATAGGAAATAGAGACATCACTTTTTACCTGCAGGTTGAGTTTGGAATTTTAATAATACAATTTGACTTAATAAATATATTTCAGCAGTTTACAGAGAATTTCTAGGTATTAGAGAAATAAAAATTAATAATCTAGTTTCTCAGGCTTCCAGGTGTTTACAGTTTAGGATATGACCAAGTGGAAAATATGTTTAGACACCTTTTGTTCTTTCGTTCAATTTTTGATTCATTATATTGAAGTAAAGCACTGATGCAGTTTATTCCATGGCTCAGTTTCCTTCCAGAAACTATGAAAAGGTCCATAAATATTAAAACAAAGACCAAATGAAGTTAGTTCAAGCAAATTACACCTTTTCTCCAATTTCCGGGAGAAAATCAGCAAGAATATTAGAGTAAGGGAATTAATGGAGAAGCATCTTTAAGGCAAGTGACAGCAAACTATCATTCTCCAAATTATTTCTAGAAGACAGGATGAGAGAAAAAATATGAAGACCAGGAGTGCATATGTCTTATTTCTCTTAATCAGACTAATATCTAAAGGACTGATTTGGTAGAATAGCTACTAATTACTAGGAGAAAAAAACGTTACTTGTTTTTTGTAAAAAATGGGGTAGAAGACAACAATGGCAAACTATCAAGCATCAGGATGCTTGATCTAATAATGATTATTAACATCTTTCTTTTCTCCTTCCCTACTTTCTTTCATATCACATTCCAGAACAAAGAGGATATTAGGTAGCATCATTATGAACTACATATTCACAAAATAGATATTTCAAATCTTGAATGCATTTAAAAAACGTCATCAGAGTGTTTGCTTCTGATTTTGTTTGGATACAGTCTCTTGACCCTTCATTCCACCCTGTGCAGAAGTGCTGTGTTAGAAGGAAACTGTTGACTCAAAACCCAGTGGTAGCCAACCGGACACCCCTTGCTGAGGGGTTGTGGGGAGGAGATGAACCAGGCACGGTGCAGGGTAGCAACGATGAAACATATAACTCTCCTCTAGTTCTTAAATATTTCCCCCCTCCCCATCCCCCCCTATCATGATCCCAATTCTACCTTGCAAATCTGGGTAGACCAGAGTATGCACATTGGTACAGATAGTAACTGGAAACACAGGAAGTCCAGGAGAGAGGACTCCTCCAGAACCAGTGATGAGAGTGGCAATGCCTGGAGGTTGGAGAGAATGTGGGGGTAGAAAGGGGGAAGTGATTAGAGGAATCTACGTATAGCCCCTCCCTGGGGGAGGGACAGCAGAGAAGAGGGTAGGGGGAGACGTCAGACAGTGTAATATATGACAAAATAATAATAATATATGAATGATGAAGGGTTCAGGAGGTAGGGGGGAGTGGGGAGGGAGGGGGGAAATGAGCAGCAGATATTAAAGGCTCAAGTAGAAGGCAAATGTTTTGAGAATGATGATGGCAACAAATGTACATATGTTCTTGACACAATGGATGTATGTATGGATTGTGATAAGAATTGTACGAGCCCCCAATAAAATGATTTAAAAAAAGAAGGAAATTTTTTTCATGATTTATGGAGGATAGGAACTCTGGTGGTAGGAGTCACAAAACCAAGAAAGATCGAAAGATGAAGCATAGATTATTTTCCTTATTCACGTCCATAGGGGTGAAATTTGGAGCCAGGCATGTCTTTTTTGAACAAAGGTCTTCATCTGTGGAGAGTTGAAGTAGTTCAGGCTGGGCAGTATATTATATGGGTGCATGATCCCTTTGAAAACTGAGCACTTGTATGTCCATTTGGCCTGAATAGAGCACCTTGAATGATCTCAGACCTGACCTTCAGAATTTAATGAATAATTGACGATTACCCACCCCCCTGCCATAATTTGGAGGCATATCAGATAGCTTTAGGTATTACATCTTCTATAGTGGCATACCTTCTGCATCCAGACTCTTTCAGTACATTAAAAGCAAAGAACCTTGGAAGGGGAAGAAACTCCAGGGACAATCCAAGACTAGGGGAGGAGACTGTGCTGCCTCATTAAGGCACACACACACACACACACACACACGCACGCATGTGAGGTAGGTCATAGGCCATTAGTTTAATTGTTGTTAGGTGCTGTTGAGTTGGTTCTGACTCACAGCGACCCTATGAACAACAGAAGGAAATCAGATTGATCCTGCACCGTCCTCACTATTCCTGTGTTCAGGTCCATTGCTGTTGCCACTGTGTCAATCCATTTTACCAAAGGCCTTCCTCTTTTTTAGCTGCCCCTCCACTTTACCAAGCATGACATATCCTTTTCCTGGGACTGATCTCTACTGATCACATGTCCCAAGTACACGAGACGAAGTATCACCAGCCTTGCCTCTAAGGAGCATACCGGCTTTACTTCTTCTGAAACGGAATGATTTGTTCTTTTGGCAGTTCCTGGTACTTTCAATATTCTTCGCCAATCTTGTCGTTCAAATGCATAGATTTTTCTTCAGTCTTCCTTATTCTGGTCCCATTTTCACATGCATATGAGGCAATTGAAAACATCACAGCTTCAGTCAGGTGTCCTATAGTACTCAAAGTATTCCTGTTCTTCAACTCTTTAAACAGGTCTTGTGCAGCAGATTTATCCAATGCAATGTGTTGTTTGACCTCTTGACTGCGGCTTCCATGAGCATTGAGTGTGGATCCAAGTAGAACAGACTCCTTGGCAACTTCCGTCTATTTTCCATTTATCGTAATGTTACCTTTCGTTTCAGTTGTGAGGATTTTGGCCTTCTTTACATTGAGTTGTAATCCACGCTGAAGGTTGCAATCCTTGATATTTACCATCAAGTGCTTCAATCATCCTTACTTTCACCAAGCAAGACTTTGTCACCTACATATATCAGCTTGTTAACAACCCTGATGCCATATTCTTCATAAAAGCCAGCTTCATAATCCTAATTCTACCTTGCGGACCTGGTTAGACCAGAGGATGCACAGTGGTACAGTAGGGATCTGGAAACACAGGGAATCCAGGACAGATGAACTCCTCAGGACCAGCGGTGAGAGTGGTGACACCAGGAGGGAAAGGGGTGTAGAAAGTGGGAACCGATCTCAGGGATCTACATGTAATCTCCTCTCTGGGGGAATGGGCAACAGGAAAGTGGGTGAGGGGAGAGGCTGGGCAGTGTAAGATAGGATAGAGTAATAATTTATAAGTTATTAAGGGTTTGTGAGGGAGGGGGGAACAGGGAGGGAGGAAGAGGGAAAAAAGGCAAATGAATTGATTCCAGAAACCCAAATGGTAGGCGAATTTTGAGAATGATGAGGGCAACGAATGTATAAGGGTACTTTACTCAATTGATGTATGTATGGATTGTGATAAGAGTTGTATGAGCCCCAATAAAATGATTTATATAAAAAATAAAAGTAATCTCTAAAACAAACAAAACAAACAAAAAAGCCAGTTTCTCTGATTATGAGTTCCATACACAGATTGAATATGGCGAGAGGATACAATCCTGACACATACCTTTCCTGATTATAAATCACACTGTATTTCCTTGTTCTGTTTGCATCATTGCCTCTTGATTCATGTACAGGTTCCACATGAGAACAATAAAGTATTATGGAATTCCCATTCTTCTCAAGTCTCTCCATAGTTTGTTATGATCCACAGAGTTGAATAGTCAATGGCCTTTGCATAGTCAATGAAACACAAATAAACATCTTTCTGATATTTTCTGCTTTCAGTCAAGATCCATCTGACACAGCAGTGATATCCCTTGTTTCGCATCTTCTTTTGAACCCCTTCTGACCCTCTAGCAGTTCCCCATCAATGTACTGCTGCAACCACTTTTTAGAAGATCTTCCCCCAAGTTTTAGTTGCACATGATATCAATAATATTGTTTTATAATTGGAGCATTCTGTTGGGTCACCTTTCTTTGGAATCTTTGCCTGCCAGTTGGCCAACTAGATGCCTTCCAAATTTCTTGGCATAGATCAGTGAGTGTTTCCAGTGCTTCACCAGTTTGGTGAATTGTTGAGACATTTCAATGGGCATTCCATCTGTTCCTGCAGCCATGTTTCATCTAATGATTTCAGTGCAGCTTGAACTTCTTCCTTCAGCACCTCTGGTTCTTGCTACCGCTGGAATTGGTGGAATCTTGAATAATTCTTATTGGTCTAGGAACTCTGTGTATTCTTTCCATTTTTTAATGTATACTTTTATTGGGGGGCTCTTACAAATCTTATAGCAATCCATCATTCAACTGTTTTAAGCACACTAGTATATATGTTGCCACCAAGATTTCCAAAACATTTTCTTTCTACTTGAACCCTTGGTATCAGCTTCTTTCCATAAAAAAATGAGTTAGTTGGCATATAACTCACATATTATACAATTTGATGATTCAGTTATATCAAGAATATCTGTGTAATGAATTTCAGACTATTTTAAAACATATTCATTGTTGTTAGCTCCCTATTTCTGGCCTCCCCTACTTCCCCACCCATCCTCCTATGCCATGCCCCTATCAAATTACCGTCTCTATAGAGCTATCCATCCTGTATTCCATACACAGAAAATCATGTAAAACACAAACAAGAAGAAAACAAATAGGAAAGAAAAAAACCTCAACAACAATAACTAGACAAAACAAGAAATCCTCATTAAAAATTAAAAAAATTAAAAACTGAAACAACTTTAAAATGGCCCAAGGGGCCATGAAATGGTAAGATTTTTTGTGTTAATCTGACTATGTCTGCCATAATTGGCTTTACAATGCTCTCTGTCTGAGAGCTAGGCTAGTCACATGCCTGGACTATGGCTATAGGGGATTCACGAGACTTAATATCTTTGGGGACCCTGCAATTGGGTCTCAGGCTCCCACTGTAATCCATAGCCTTCTGAAACCCAGATTTAAGCTCTGATACCATTCCCTCCTTCAGATTTGGATATTACTATTTACAATTCTTAGATCACACAGGCTGATATGCTTTTTCAAAGTGGATGTAGTTGAGGTCTTATAAGATGGCTGATTGTTTGAAGACAAGCCTTTAAAACCCCAGATGCTATTCTTTCTGTTAAATGGATACCATCTGCTTTCTTTACCACCCGTTGCTATGGTTCCCCTATCTTCAGTGATGTCTTTATGAGGCTGAGCATCACGCAGGGCCATGTCATAAGAATCATTCTTAGATTGGAGGTAGAATTAATCCAAGCCCTGAATCCATTTATACATCTATAGCTTATATGGATCTTTGGCTCACTTTAGAGACATCCTTATCATTTTTTGATAGAGAACATTATAAATCATCTTCCTGTTGCATAACATAATTCTATTGATAGTTTCATTAGTTTAGCCAGTGGTATAGTATTTAAAACACTGTTGAGAAAAGTAAATTATACAAGTATAGACCGACTTCAGATAACAATACATGAATTGTTGTCTTGTACTGATTACACTCTTAAGTAACTGGACTCTAAACAAGCAATGGTGGTCTGTGATGGGTCAAAACTTTCAAGAACACATTGTTGTCTTAGCTACTTTCTTTCATTAAAAATATTGTTTTGCACTTTTAGTATAAATTTATTCTAATTTGATAATTTATGAACAAATTGTTCACAGTGACATTAGTATCATATTTTACAATGTGTCAACACTTTCTTTTGCGTGACTTTATTAAATTTCAACAATGCAATGAGCAAATCAATCACTAGAACTTGTCTTACGTTAGCAGTCGCTTCCTCATCCCCTCATTCAACAATGATTAAATGATCTCCATGTGTCCCACAATACTATTCTGCGGGGCTACAGTTATAGAACAGAGAATAAGGGCTATAGCGGAGACAACAATGGCTCACAAAGCCAGCCAGAAGATGAGTTGCAATTGTTCTTGCTGTAGGGGTTGTCAACTGGTTTCAACTCATATCGACCATATGTACCACTGAATAAAACACTGCCTGAGCCTGTACCTTCCTCACCGTGTTCTTCTGTCTGAGTCCATTGTTGCAGACACTGGGTCAATGCAGCACATTGAGGGGCTTTTACTATTTTGGCATGGAAGAAATTCAATATAAAGAGAACAAAAATCCTCACCTCTGGACTAATCAACATCACGATAAAGTTAGAAAAGATCAAAGCTGTCAAGAACTTAATTTTACTTTTATCATTGTGAATGAGGGGGAGTGCAGAGTGGAGACCCAGAGCCCATCTGTAGGCAATTGGACATCCCCTTACCCAAGGGTCACACGGAGGAGACGAGTCAGTCAGGGTGCGATGTAGCAATGATGAAAAATACAACTTTCCTCTAGTTCCTAAATGCTTCCCTGCCCCCCCACCCCACTATCATGATCCCAATTCTACCTTGCAAGTCTGACTAGACCAGAGGATGTGCACTGGTACAGATAGAAACTGGAAACACAGGGGATCCAGGATGGATGATCCCTTCAGGACCAGTGGTGAGAATGGTGATACCGGGAGGGTGGGGG
Source organism: Tenrec ecaudatus (assembly GCF_050624435.1). Taxonomy (NCBI): domain Eukaryota; kingdom Metazoa; phylum Chordata; class Mammalia; order Afrosoricida; family Tenrecidae; genus Tenrec; species Tenrec ecaudatus. The sequence goes on along the minus strand of NC_134540.1, from coordinate 17,275,252 downwards.
AAGGGTGGGTAGGAAAGGGGTAACTGATTACAGGGATTTACATATAACCTCCTCCCTGGGAGATGGACAACAGAAAAATAGGTGAAAGGAGACATCGGACAGAGCAAGACATGACAAAATAATAATTTATAAATTATCAAGGGTTCATGAGGGAGAGGGAGCAGGGAAGGAGGGGAAAAATGAGGAGCTGATACCAGGGGCTTAGGTGGACAGCAAATGTTTTGAGAATGATGAGGGCAATGAATGTACAAAGTGCTTTATACAATTGATGTATGTATGGATTGTGATAAGAGTTGTATGAGCCCCCAATAAAATGATTTTCCCAATAAAATGATTTTTAAAAATCACATAAAAAGGAATTTAATTTTACTTGTCTCTGTGATCAATGAATGGTCATGGAATCAACATTTAAGAAATTAAATGACATATTGCATGAAGCAAATCTACAAAGGAATAAAGAACAAAAAAGTCACTTTGAGGACTAAGGCGTGCCTGCCCAAAGCCAGGGTGTTGTTAATTTCCTCTTAGGCCTGTGGAAACTAGACAATGAATAAGAAAGCTCAAAGAACAATTGTTACCTTAGAATCCAAGTGTTGGCCAAGCATTCACCATGAAATGCCAGAAGCATCTCTGGTGGTGTAGTAGTGTGAGGCTGCTAACTGCAAGTCATTAGTTCAAAACCACCAATCCCACCTAGGGAGAAATATGAGGCTTTCTATTCCCATAATGAATCACAATCTAAAAAGCCCACTGTGGGTAGTTTTATTCTCTCCTGCGGGTTCACACAGTCAGAATTGACTTCATGGCAGTGAATTTGGGTTTTGACTAGAACAGTGGTTCTCAACCTGTGGCTTGTGACCACTTTGGGGGTTGAACAACCCTTTCACAGGGGTTGCCTGATTCATAACAGTAGTAAAATTACAGTCATGAAGTAGCAATGAAAATAATTTTATGGTTGTGGGTTCTCCACAACATGAGGAACTGCATGAAAGGGGCACGGCATTAGGAAGGTTGAGAACCACTGGACTAGAAGAACAAACAAAACTCTCTTGGAGGAAATCTAATGCAAAAGGGAGAACTTTCTGAACACAAGCTCAGCATGCCTCTGGAAGAATTTGGAGAAAGCATTTTCTTTTATTAAAACAGAGGGAAAGCTCAACTAGAAAAATTCAGGTGTGGGGAAATGGTCCGAAAAGGTGAAGTAATCAGAAGTGATTAGAGAAAGTTTTATGCTCATGTCAGCCTGTTCTCTTAGAAGGCACTACAGAGGGTTCTCCTGTTGCCTCTTAGTAGGGCAAACAGTTAAGCATTCCTCTTCTAACAGCAATGTTGGTAGTTTGAACCCACCCCTGGCACCATGGGTGACGTGACCATCTGTTCTCTGCACCCATGGGGCTGTTCAAAATGGGAAACAACTGCAGACTGGAAAATGGGGGCGTAGGCTCAGAGTAGAACCAAGTTTACAGACTGGGAGAAGGAGAGAAGCTTAACCAAGTTTGTTCAACAAATACTATGTTTCTGATTGATCAACGGGCACAGCTATTTAGTTCCTTGTTTTTAATACAAGAAAAGAGATAAAAATTAAGAATTTGAAATCTGTCTCTGAATTTGTCATAGACAAATAAGCCTTACGATAAGATAAATTCTTATCCAAGAGCCTTGGTGGTTCAGTGGATTATGAATTGCATTGCTAATTACAAGGTCAACAACTCACCAACTGTTCCACCGAAGAAAGATGGGACTCTGCTCCCATGAAGATTCACTGCCTTGGAAACACAAAGGGGCAGTTCCTCTTTGTCCTTCAGCATTCCTGCGAGTCAGAATGGACTCGATGCCAGTGAGGTCTTGGTCATTGTCCTGGTGAGTCTCACTCAAGTTACACAGGAAAAAAATGGTGGACGAGGTGTATTGTTTTAAAGTCAAGCAATGTGGTGGGCTGATGCACAAGAGAAGCTGGCAAGGGAGACACGTCCTGTTTGTCTAGTATTTGCTCATCGATGGGATAAACACAGGGCATAGGCCTTTAGGAACTAGAGAAGCCAGACAAGCTCATCAAGACAAAGCAGAGGTTAAAAGAGAGGCAACTTGGCTTCCAGTAAAATGACAAAGACAGAAAGACAAAGAATTCCAAGTGAGGACTTTAAAATGGAAGCAACCATGGGGCTGGTGTAACGGAGAAGCCAGCACTAACTGGAGCAGCAAATGCAAGGGAAAACGTCCGTGGAGAAGGGATAGAGGAGACTGGCATATGATTCAGTACACTAAGTACGTTAAAGATTTTGGTTTCGTGTGACAAAGGTTGTGAGTCAACTAAATAATTTTAAGTAGTGTCTTGTCTGTTCCAAGGATTATTCTCAGAAAAATATAAATGCCAGAGATTGTGCTTTACTTACTAATTAGTAAGGCTAGCAAGCTATTCCAACAAGTTTACAGATGACTCCAAAGGGCTCCAGTGCCATCTAGAGAATTCCAACGACACTGTAAATCTTTAGGGGAGCAGATAGCCTCCTCTTTCTCCCACAGAACAGTTGGTGGGTTTGAACTACCAACCTTCCAGTTAGCAGTCCAAAGAAAGATAAGAGAGTCATCCAAATAATAAGACTCAATGTCATCGAGGTGATTATTATTTATAGTGACCCAAAAGGATAGAGTAGATCCACTCCCATGGGTTTCTGAGATTGTAATTCTTTATGGGCGGTGTGGAAAGTTCATCTTCCAAATTCCTGACCTTGTGACCCCTACACTAGGACTCCTGCCTCCCCAAATTAGGCTATCAGGGATGCTGAAGTGAATTTGCTTAATAGAGGTTTAAGCAGCCCATATCCACAGGTTGCACTTTCCTCTCCAGAGACATAATTTACATTTGTATGGACAAGCTACCCAGGTGGGGTAAGTATCTAGACTAGGAGTTGAAAGGTTTGGGGTTCAGAGTTACCCAGAAGAACCTTGGCAGATGGAATTGGTGATCTGTGCCCTAAAAGTCACAGCCTTGACAGCCCGAGGGAACAGCTCTATTCTGCATAAATGGGAAGGCTATGAGCCTGCATAGGCTCAAGGACAACTGACAGCAACAAACTCCACCACAGAGAAGACTAATGCGCATTATGATCCGTGTTCTGTCAGTTACAGAGTTGTAAGCTTGAGCACAGAAATGAAGGTGGAGATCCTCTGGAAGGTTGTGCTTTATAGGACACCCAATACTCATTTTTGCCCATTCCAAAGTTTTTTTTTAAAGGGATACCATTATAACGTACTTATGGGCTCCCTCATCCAGATCATTTTTTGCCCTTGTCATGTTTAATACTCATCTAGATGGGTCTTGAGGAAGTTAAAAATAACACACATCAGAAATGAAATGATTATTGCCACAGTAGAACAAATCGATATAAAAAAGGTAATAATGGAATAGTATGAAGAAGTATAACAAATTCAAAAACCTTAAAGAAATGGAGACCTTTCTAGAAACATACTGAACCAACAGAGACTGAAGTAGAAAATTTGAACGGTCTAGCACAAAAGAACAAATTCAACAGATTCTTAAACAAGAACAGCAACAAAAATCCAGAAACCAGCAAATGGTGGCAAGGGTAAAGAGAGACACTCACCCTCACACCCTGCTGGAGGGATTAAAAATTGTGCAACTACTGTTGAAAATGGTGTAGTGCTTCCAACAAAGTTGGAAGTAGAATTGGCAGATGAACCAGCAATGCTCGTATGTGAGCAATCCCTAAAAATAAGAATAGTAATATGCAAGATATATGCTTACCCATGCTCATTGCAACATTATTCACCATAGAAAAAATAGAAACAACCTAAATTCCTATCAATGGAAGAATGGATAAAACAAACCATGGTACATAGACACAGTTGAATACTATGCAGTGTTAAAAGAAGATGCATTTGTGAAACATCTCATAACATCTATAACAGTTGGATTAATGCATTTTGAGAATCTTTCATTGAGTGTATGGATATTTATTATGGTTATGTCCTCTTGTTCAACTAGCTCTTGAATCATTATATAATTTCATCTTTGTTTCTTATTCAGAATTTTGTTAGAGTAAATTTTATCTGAAATTGATATTGCCACTCGTGCTTTTTTTGATCACAGTTTGGTATATATTTTTAATTCTTTGATTTTAAGTATGTGTATATATATATATACATATAAGGTATGTATGAGGTCTTTGTGTCTATTGTGTCTCTCTTGTAGACAACATATCAAAAAGCTCTGTTTTCTTTCTTATTCTACTATTTTCAGTATCTTGATAGGTGTATTTAAAATATTTTTTTCTTATTGCAGTCCTTGATATTAGTTCTCCTTTATCCCCTCCCTCCACCACTCTACCCGCCCACCCAGGAACCCTTGTTTTTCCCACCTATAATAGTACCCCTCCATCTTACACATTCAATATATCCATTCACATACAATTCTGTTGTTCAATCCCATTGAATGGGTTTACACAGTCATCAATGTTACCAACTCCCTCTTCCCCTCTTCCCTGTCCCTCTTCCCTTACCGTCCGGGAACTGTTACTCTTGTTACTGTTTCTGAAGCGTTATCTATCTTGGCTTTCATATATCCAGCAATCTTAAATATACAAATGAACATGAGTAATGAGTTAAAACAAGTAAAAATCATAATAGTAAGGGAACTAGAGGATAGTTATGTGGTTCATCCGTACTATACTTCCCCCTGGAGTCATCATCCTTTCTGTGTGGCCTTTCTGAGAGGAACTGTCCAATTATCTTAAAGGTGGGTTTTGGGTCTCCACTACATCCACGCCCCTTCACAACGATTTGGCTGCTTTTTCTGATGCTTTTTCCTGTCATCATCTCCTGATCACACAGGCTGGTGTGCTTCTTCCATAAGGGCTTGTTGCTTCCCTGCTAGATGGCCATCTCTTCAACTACAAGCTTTTAAGACCCCAGACGCTATATCTTTTAATGGCTGGGCCCGATTGGTGCATTTAATCTATTTACATTCAGTGCAGATTAGATAGTGAGAGGTATGAATTTATTGCTTTCACATTACTATATATATATATATATATATATATATATATATATATATATATATTTAAAGGGTGGGTAAGACTACTGTTTTGTTTATCCTGAAGATTTTTCTGTGCTGAGCTAGTTTTGTTCCTGGACTTTCTTGTCAGTTTTTCAACGTTGTTAATTTAGTGCTTACTGGTTCTTTAGAATACTCTTCTTTATAATTTTATTTATCTGTCTTATCTATCTATCTATCATCTATCTCTACCTACCAACCTATCTACCTACCTACCATCTATGTAGGCATTTAGGTACTTGCAGTTATACAAAAGGACAAATATTGTATGAACCTACTACTATAAGTATAAAAAACAAGAAAACATCGTGCACACCAAAGGGAGCAGACTTTGGAGATTACCAAGGGAAGGGGAGGGCTGAGCCAAGGAAGAAAGATGAAGCACTGGGCTAGATGTGCTGACTTGGAGGATGGAGGACTATCCGAGGCAGAAGAGAAATCAGAGGAGGCTGAGATAAAATACTGGGTGGGGGTTGATGGATGCTTTGAACTACGGAATGCAAAGTTGATGGTTTGGAATGTAAACCCTCCACTCAATTCACATTAAAACATAAAATACAATTTTAATCTGGAGACTTAATCTCCTTTAGATTTCGCTCTTTTTGTTATTCCTCCAAAACTTCTTTAGCCCAAGCATGAAAGAAGAAATAAGTTTTACCTCTATTTGTTGCTTAACTTAAGATTTAGCTTTTTTTAACATATAAAATGTGGATACTGTTTATAATTTACATATAAATTTGTGAGCAATAAACAGCATTATGTATGTAAAATGTTTATTAGCTAAAAAGTATGTAAAAGTCTGATATTAGCATTATTATTTCATTTCTGCATTTCTATTAATGTCTCTGAATTCAAAACCAAGGAATAAATCAAGAAAATATATCTATATTGCAAGCCCAATGTACCGTGTACAAAAGTCATTACCACCATTATGTCAGAATGAACAAAATATAGACATTACTCAATAATGTTGTATGTGGAAAGCCAAGATTGTGGTCCAAGAAATGTAATTGGCTTTTGTGATTCTTCTTTTTATTAGTCTAAAAATGAACCTGTGGACTATTTGAAGGTAAAATAAGCCTTGAACTTTGCTTTTATAGTAGGTATTCCAAAATTGAAATGATTTTTCAGAAAATTCCAGGAGCGAGGAAAATCATTATTTGAAATCTCTGACTACCATCATAATATTTCTTCAAACATACAAATTTTTTGTAATTTCCCCTGAGAAACCTTCCTTTTATATTCATTCTCGGAGGCTCTTTTTGCTGGATAAGAACTCTAGGTTGAAATATATTTTGTCTTTAACACTTTAAAGATTTCATTTTATTTTATATTTTACCTTCAAGTGTGTCATTGAGAAGTTAATTGTTAGTCTTGCAGATACTTCTTTGGAAATGATATGCCCATTTTTCTATGACTTCTTTAAATAATTTTTGTGCCTCAGTTATAAGTGAATCTGAAATCTGATCATTATGGGCCTTGGTGTATTTTTCTTTGCATTTATCTTGATGAGGTTTTTGAATCTCTGTGTCATGATCTTTTAATGATTTTTTTGAAGATCCTTGGTATTTCCTTTTCAAATAATGCTTCTTTCCATTTTCTTTTCCTTCTGCACGTTGGTTTATATGTCTGTTAGAGCTTTTCTCCACAATGTACAGCTCCATGTTCTGTGCTTCTGTACCCCCTGCCTTCTGTACGTTAGATTGCATAGCTTTGATTGTCATATGATTGAGTTCAGTAATCCTGCATTTTGCTGTGTATAACTTTAGCTGATTTCATTTCCACAAATTCTGTTTTGTAGTGTCAGAGTGGCTGCTGGTGACGTGTTTTGCTAGTGATGGTGCCGCTTTTCCTCCATAAGGGGCATAAGAGAGCTGGATCATCTCTATCAATCTGGGATAAGCTTAGTTGGCTTGGGGTTGCAGTTTTGATAAGTTAGCCAACTAGTAGTTGAACTATATTTATGGGGCACTGCCTCCCAGGTTTGTGCTTTGATATCCTGATAAGTCTTTCTTTCTTCAGCTCAGATTAATGGTGAGATTCATTTGTGATTTCAGAGATGTTATCCCTACTGCTTGGTTTCCTATGATGAGCAGCCAGGAGTTTTGGTGGTGGAGGGGGTTACAAGTTGGGCCGATAACCACAGCAACAGTTTGTAACTACCAGCTGCTCTGTGGGTGAAAGCAGGAGCTTTCTACTCCGGTAAATGTTTGCAGCCTCAGAAATCCAAAGGGGCATTTTTACCTTGTCCTTTAGAGTTGTCTCTGAGTCAGGATCGATTTGATGGCAGTTGGCTTGGTTTATCATGAGCATATCAAACAAACGTCTTGTAAAGGAGATAAGGGGGTATCTGTTACCAGGATCCTTCCTTCTAGTAGATGTTGTTTTCTAAGAACTTGGAATCTGTGAGGTTTTACTTTTTTTTGAGGGTGGAACACTGGGTTCTTGTGCTCTATTCCAAAAAGAAAATATTCCTTGGGGAAAATGCTTAGTTATGTTAGATTTTAATTATCCATCCTTGTGCATTTCAGTGGCTCCTTAGTCTCGTTCCTCCATAGTACAATTTCCAATTTCCCATACCAATCCAAGCTGTATCCAAAATCTTCTTTTAAAATCAGCAAATGTCCCCAGGGACAAACTATAAAATGTTCACTACCTCACATGGAAATAAGCTAAGGAATTAGCTAAGGGATTTTGGCCTCTGTAGTCTTTGTGGGTTCCCTAGTTCTTTAGTGTTTTAAATCATATCACTTTGTAATGCATCCTTTTCTGGGGGGTAACTGTTTCAATGGGAGCACTGGCCTGCTGTCATCTACTACATCCTACTCAAAAGTAAAGACCTGATGCGAGAGTTTTGAATTGTGTTCCTAGAAACTTAGACTGAATTTTAGCTGCACTGTTCTCCCAGTATTTCTTCAATCTCCCTAATATCTTAATCAAAATCTCAACTGTTTAAGAGAGAACACTGGCTCCTGCTGCTGGAATTCGGGATGAGAAGGACCTTGTTGGCAGAATCATTGGTTCAGAAGACGACTGTGGTAGAACGATGAGGCTAGCCACCCCTGTCAAAATGCACTCCTTTGGGAACCCTGTCGTGAGCAGGATCAGCATGAGTTGGAATTCACTTGATGGCAATGGTTCTGTGGTTGCTGGAAGGATATAACAATGTGTGCAGGCATCTCAGGACAAGTGTCCGTGCAGAGTCCTGTGCTCATTAGCAATGCATGTAAGACTAACTATAAACAGACAAATGGAAATATGAATAATGGTGTAAGACGGGCAATGACCAGCCAGGCAGGTCAGGGGCCATCTTAATTGATAGAATCAGAACATAGGTCAGTACCCCAGAACAATAACATGAGTCACCCCAAACCAGAGGACACCATCAGGACCAGATATTTTCTGTTCTTTGATCACAGAGGGTACATGAGGAAGAAGGAGAAAAAAATAGGATTCTAGAAATGACTAAATATCCTAAATATAATAATTTCATATAAAGTCATTAGATAACATATAGTTGGTAACAGAGTGATCACAAGAGCCAAGATGAAGTAAGTAATTTAAAACACAGAAAATATTTTTGCATGTCTGAGTATATAGATTATACATTTCAACTGTTGATATGTACAGTCAGTGAGAAATATTCTAATGTTGTAGGAAATATTTTTTCCTTTGCCTGTGGCACATGAAAATGTCAAATTCAAAGGTTATATAACTGTCTGTAAACCAATTATACTTGAATTTTTGCTAAAACTCTCTTTCTTTTTGACAAATTGCTTTTTTCTCTGGCAAATAAGTGAGAACCGTATTATTTTTTACTGTGAACTGAGTGATAGAAAACATTCTAAAACTTTTCCTTTGATGTGTTTTTGAGTAGGGAATAGGAGTTTATGCTCCAGGGAGCACATAGTTATTGACTGCTGTAACTTTAAATATAATCTTCGCATTATTTTTGCCTGTTTCACCCTCCAACTATCTTCTAGTGCTTTAGATTAGAATTTCAATGGTTAAAAAGGTAGATAAGAGAAAGCTTGTTATCTTTCTACTCATCTAATAAATCATCTACATATAAGACAATCAACATTGAACATATCAAACCCTTTTATGATCATCAAGCTTTTCGTTTTGACAGGAATTAAGTACCATCTCTTCAGTGTGATATGTTAATAGGTTCTTAGATACCTCTTTTTATTCCCAACCTCCGCACTATACTTGTCTCTGTGGTTGGCTGTGTAGTTTGGGGCTAATCTCCTGTAGCATCTTTCTAGCGCAGCCCTTTGTCAGCCGCCTGACAGTCTTTTCTGATGGGATTTCCTCTCTTGACTCTCCATCTTTCTTGGACAAGGTTCCGTGTAGCCCTTACCTACCTTTGCAGGTGCCTACCTGACCTTTAGCTGTGAGAGGAATGGAGGAGGTACTTAGAAAGCCAGGGAAACATGGAGGCAAACAAACAAAGGAACAGATAAACATTACGGTTGAGTCAACTCCAACCCATGGCACCATTTTGTGTATCAAAGGATAACTAATTGTACTCCATAGTAGTTGAATTTTAAGAAGCACATCACCAGATTTTCCTTCTGAGGTACTTGTCAGTGGACTCAGACACCATTTTTTCAGTTAGCAGCTGAATATGTAACCTTTTACACCAGTATATGGACACCTTGCCATGATAGAGGAGGCCTGGGGGTATAGTGATTACCAGTTGGGTTGCTAAGCACAAGGTCAGCAGTTCAAAACCAACAACTGTTCCATGGGAAAAAGATGGGTCTTGTTCCACCCATAAAGAGTACAGTCTTGGACAATAGTGGGGACACAGTGTGAGGGGTGAGTCTGGTCTGACCCCCCCCCACAGTGGGGTGAACCAGGAAAGGAACATAAGAAACCAGCAATGGGAGAAAAGTCATGATGCCCTGAGAATTCCTGAAAATAGACTTCAGACTTAGGAAGGCCAGTGCTGGATCCCCGACAAGACAAGACTGGTCTTGTCTTTGTTGTTTTTGTTCTGTCTATCTATATAAGATAGGCATCAGAAGCAAACTCGTGGAGAAAGGAATGGGGCCAATGGTTCCCTGGGGCACTTGGGGGAAGAGCAGGCTGGGGGAAGGGAACAGGGAGCAAATAATGTCATGGACAATTAGGGATCAAAAATCGACAGCTAGGGGGGTACAGTATTCCTGGTGGTGTTGGAGCAACAGTAATCTAGCTGAGAATTACTGAGAGGCAAATGAGGTGTGAGCATGATAGTGGGGCAGGAGGGAGGAAATAGAGGAAAGAACTAGGAAGCAAAACTATTTATAGAGATACAAACATAGATGTGTACATATATAAATATATTAATACATGAAAATTGGGGTACTGGCCTATGTACATATATTTATATGGCAATACGTTGAGGTAGTGGATGGATGTTGAGTCTTTATTTAAGCTTTCTCAACACATGGTTCTAATAATGTGGCATTGGGAGATGGCCACCTTCCCGACATGATTTTTGAAGACAAACTAAGTACATAAGAAAATGTGGTGAAGCAAGCATATGATGCCTGGCTATTAAAAGATGTAGCATCTGGGGTCTTAAAAGCTTGAAGCCAAACAAGTGGTCTTCTAGCAGGAAATCAACAAAGCCCACATGAATAAAGTACACCAGCCTGTGTGAACATGAGGTGTCGATGGGACAGGCATCAGAAGCTCAAATATAAATAACCTCATTGAAGTGAAAGAGAGGAGTCAAAGTAGAGACCCAGAACCCATCCATGGATAATTGGACAATGACACACGGAGGGGCCACACAGAAGTGAACATACGTACATGGGGCAGTTTAGCACTAATGAAACACACAACCCTCCTCTAGTTCCTTAATCCTTTGTCCCCCAGTATTATGACTTAGTCCTATCTTACAAATCCTGCTAGAATGGTGTACATTCATCACCACAGATGAGAGCTTTCACTATATGGAATTCAGGATAGACAAACCCCTCAGAAATAGTAATGGGAGTAACGATTCTAGAAGGTAGGGCGAAGGGAAAAAGGGGGAAGGGAGAACGGATAGCAATGGGTGGAATAACCCCCCATTTGAGGGGGATGAACACTGGGATAGTAGGTGTAGGGATAGAATGGACAGTGTAAGATATGTATAAATAATAATAACAATACCTAATATATTGAGGGTTCACAGGGTGGCAGGGTGGGTGAGCGAGGGAAAAAAAGAGAAGCTAATAACAAAGGTCACAAGAAGAAAGATAATGTTTTGAAATTGATGGCAACATTTGTACATGTCCACTTAATATAATGGCTGTATGGATTATTGTAATATATGTAAGATTCCTGAATAAAATTATTTATTAAAATAATAAAAAAAGAATACAGTCTTGGAAATTCACCAAGGGCAGGTGTACTTTGTCCTATATGGTCTATATGAGGCAGCATCAATTTGATAGCAGTCACTTTTGTCATGATAGACTCTTAACTATATTTAAATACATTAAGAACCCAGACCAATATAAATTACTTGGGGACTGAGAAGTAAGTCCACTTGAAGTCTTTCTACCTACTTTTCACTGCTAAGACCAAAAATAGTCTATAGTTAAATATCCTTAGTAAAAAAGCAAAAACAAAAAACTTATACATTACTAAAGAGTTAGGGAAGGGAAACATAAAATTGGTCTAAAACTGTAAAACATAACAGATGTGGTTGGAATTTTTCTTGGAGAGTTAATTTGCTCCAATCCTAACACAATTTTTGACCAAGTGTATGTGTAACTTTAAAATTTCCTACTTAAGGAATTTAGATTTTCTCCCAGTCACATTTTGAGCTAAAAACACTATAAATAATCAGTGACAAATTATGCTATAAATAAAGTTAAATTTCTCTAACAGAAGATTTCATCCCAGTCACTTTTATTTCCTTTAGGGAAATTTTTTTGTTTTAAAATGTCATCTCATATGTGTTGCCATAAAAGACTTTTACACATTTTCCCCACCAGACAATTATGCTGTGTAGAATAAGGCTGGAAGAAGAGAGTCTACTGTTCTCAGTTTTAAAGCAAATTCCATGCATCAAACTTTCTGGTAGCAAAGCCAGTTAAAAACACAAAGCAATTAAATGACTTGAACATGGGCATAATGCATCTTTTTTTTTCACTGTGAGGATCGATTAAAACAGTGATAGCTTTTTTTTTTTGAAATAAAACCATTTACAGTGAAAACATTAATTCACCATTCATTGTGTCCTAAGGTATATTGTTTGGCTATTGTTTCGTCGTATATGGTCTTTGTTATATTGAATAATTTCCCTTCTATTCCTACTTTGTTTAGTCTTTTTGACCAGAAATGAGTGTTGGATATTGCCAACCACCTTTTGTGCATCTATTACAATGATCATGCAGTTCTTTGACTAGTTCATGTGACAGACTACACGGGCTGCTTTTCTAATGTTGAACCACCCTTGAATCCCTGTTATAAATTCCATTCGATCACGGGAATTACAAAATTAAAAAAATATGTTGTTGGATTCTATTAGGCAGAATTTTGTTGAGAATTTTTGCAGTTGTATATGAAGGATATAGGTGTGTAGTTTGCTGTCTTTGTAGATATGTATAAATAATAATAGAGACAAGAACTAGGGTCTTTGGTTTTCATATCAGAATTATGCCCACTTCATAGCACGAGTTTGAGAATTTGCTGTCTCTTTCTCCCTGTTCTAGAATAGTCTTTGTAGAATTTGTGACCATTTTCCACTGAATGCTTGGTAGTATTCCCTTGTGCAGCCATCTGCTCCTGGGTTTTTCTTGTTTGGAAGTTTCTTGATGGTCTCCTCCTTCTTTTGTTATGAGTCTGTTCAGGTTTTCTCTGTCTGCATTAATTTGGGCGGATGGTGCATTTCTAGATATATTCCCATTTATTCAAGGATATCAAACTTGTTGGAGTAGAGTCTTTTCTAGTTTTGTGTCACTACTTACTCTTTGTATTTCATTTGAATCTGTTGTGATATTGACCTTTTCATCTCTAATTCTAGATATCTGTATCTTTTCTTTTTTCCCTTTGTTAAGTTTGCTAGTACTTTGTCAAATGTGTCTATCCTTTTAAAAAACTACTGTCTGAAGCGCATTGGGTCAGCTAGCAGTGCTTGGAAATTGGGACATTGTTGTTGCTGTTGATGCTTTGGAGCACTTCTGCAGGGCTGGAAACCTGAAACAAAATTTTCAGAGAGCCATAAAAGCTGAAAATGGTGACAGTGAAAAACTGGCTAAGCTGGAAACCAAAATCTGTCATCAGATTGAGTACATTTTGGAGACTTTAATTTGCCCCTGGATAAATTTTTAAAGGAATAGATCAAACTCGATGAAGGTTGGGTATCACTGGAGATAATGATAAAATTGAACAGGTTAAACCATCTGTGATAGGTAGGTTTGTTGTGCTAATATGGCCAAGAACACAGGTGAGATTAGTTGAAGGGCAGAAAGATTAATGGCTGGGTGAGCCTCGCCTCTCTCTCTTTTGCTCTTTGATCATCAGACCAGTGTGCAGCTGCCTTGCTTGTTCTCTGTCTCCATTTGCAAACTAGACTACCTGTGGGACACCTAACCCGTGGTCTGTGTCGCTATAACTTGAGGTTCCTTCAAGACCTGCTTTTCCACATTACTGGAATTTATATCACTTAAGCTGGGCACTGTTGGACCCTGTCATCTGGCTGACTGTTGGTGACCTGCTTGCTGTTTGCTGCCTGGGGCTGGATAGCCTGAATTGCTCCATGGAGAATTATCCCATGGCCCTCAAGATTTGAAGGATTGCTGGTATCTCACAGCTGTCTCATGGAAGTGAGTTGCACTGAGACATTTGTACTCCTTTATAGATTAATTAACTATTTATTATGCTATCTATCTATCTATCTATCTATCTAATCTATCTATTATCTATCTATAATTATTAGTGTCCTGATTCTGTTTCTAGAGAGAACCCCGTCTAACACACCATTTAACAACACACTGTAATGTAATAGTAGAAGCATTGAACAAATCAAAGGTAGAGCTCATGGAAATAAGTGAAGATACAAGTAAAATGAGAAGATCTCCAAGCACCCCCACCTCCTGAAGTGACTATGAGTATAAAAATGATGTAAAAACCAGACCCATTTATATTAAAGGCTTCCCAATGGATGCAACCTTGATGACATAAAAGAATGGTTAGATAGCAAAGGTGGAACACTAAATATTCAGATGAGACAAACATTGCACAGAGCATTTAAGGGTCAATATTTGTTGTGTTTCAGAGAATTTAATGTACAAAGAAGTTCATTGAGACCCCTGGCCCGAAGAATAAAGACACAGACAGGCTAAGACCTTTGAAGCATGACTACTTTGAAGAAAGAAAGCAAAAGTAAAGTAGAGGCAAAATTATGAGCTAAACAAGAGAAAGAAGCAAAACAAGTTAGCAGAAGATGCTGAAATGAAATTTCTGGAAGGAAAGATGGTTTGGTTGCTCAAGTTTTCAGATGACTTACATGATGTGTTAGTCTGGGTAGATGAGTGAAACAAATTCACAGACACTCATATGTGTTTAAGAAAGAGCTTTATACAAAGAGCAATTCCAACGCAGTCCAGATCAAGTCGATAAGTCTGGTATTAGCTCATATGCCAGATACCAATCTATAACTTCCTCTTCAGACGCACGAAACACATGCAATGATGCCGAATGCAGGATGATCACAGAGCAGTGAGTGGAAATCTTGTGGATCCAGTGGCAGTGTAAGCATCTCAGTGCTGGCAGGGGTCTCCACGTGGCATCTCCAGTTCCAAGGCTCTGGGTGCCATCAGCCTGTCTCCATGTGGTTTGTTCACTGAGTCTGCGTCTTGCTTCCAGTGAGCTATTTATCTACTTAGCGCCTGCAAATGAGGTCATCAATCTGCGACCTGATTGGCAGGCTAAACCCCACCCCTTCACTCTTAATCCTCTCAAATTGATAACAGATTATAATAACTACCACAGATGATCAGACCTGTAGAGAAGATTTGCATATCCTTTGTACAAGCCACGGAAAAAAAATAAAATGGATACACTTTGTCAGAGGAGCAATAAGGTAAATCTATTTAAAGAAAAAGCTAAAGAAGTACTGGATAAAGTCAGAGATGCCAGTAACAATAGCCTACAATTTAAAAACAGAGACATGATGTGGGAAGTACAGGGGTAGAAAAAGCAGTACTGAAAGAATCACGGAAGATCAACAAGAATCCCTGAACCAAAGGAAGTTGAAAGGTCACAAATTTAAAGTAATGGGAAAGGGAAATCAAGTGGCCCAGTCTGGGTTGGCCAAAGGAAAAGTAGTTTCAGGGCAAGAAAATGAAATTTGAGAGTGAGGATGAATGTGATGAAAATGAGGGTGCAGCTGGACTAGAGAAAAGAACAAGAGAAGAAGCAGACAGACAAGCCCGCTTCAACTCAGCAGAAAACAGAAAATGGCACAGGAGATCAGCAGTTTAATAAACCACTTGAACATTCATTTTATTTACATTTACTCTGCTTTTCTCTTTGGAGATTAAAAAAAAAAAGAAAATCAAATTAGGTCCACTTCAATGTACAGCTGTAAAAAAGGAAAATATTTTTGTCGTTTTGTGTTTTTGTTATCAGATGAGGATTTTTTTTAATGTATAGTCTGTGTTAACAGATGCTTCAAAAGGAAGGTTCTTTCACTAAATTACCTTTTAACTATAAGGATGTAAAATTTAATAAAACATATCTAGCTGAGAAACAACAAAGCCCACATGGAAGAAGCACACCAGCCTGTGAGTTCACAAGGTGTCGAAGGTATCAGGTATCAGACATCAAAGACCCCCTCAAAAATCATAGCATTGTGAATGAGGGGGAGTGCAGAGTGGGGACCCAGGGTCCATCTGTGGACAATTGGGCATCCCTTTGCAGAAGGGTTGTGAGGAGATGAGCCAGTCAGGGTGCAGTGCAGCAATAATGACATATACAATTTTCTTCTAGTTCTTGAGTGCTTCCTCCTACCCACTATCTTGATGCCAATTCTACCTTACAAATCCGGCTGGACCGGATGATGTACACTGGTACAGATAGGAACTGGAAACACAAAGAATCCAGGACAGATGAACTCCTCAGGACCAGTGGTGAGAGTGGCGATACCAGGAGGGTGGAGGGAAGGTGAGGGAGAAAGGGGGAACTGATTACAAGGATCTACATATAACCCCCTCCCTGGGGATGGACAGCAGAGAAGTGGGTGAAGGGAGACATCGGATGGTGTAAGATATGACAAAATAATAGTTTACAAATTATCAAGGGTTCATGAGGGAGGGGGAAAAGGGAGGGCGAAGAAAATGAGGAGCTGATACCAAGGGCTCAAGTAGAAAGCAAATATTTTGAGAATGATGAGGGAAACAAATGTATAAAAGTGCTCGACACAATTGATGTATGTGTGGATTGTGATAAGAGTTGTACAAGCCCCCAATAAAATGATTCAATTATGAAAAAAAGACTAAGAAGGCAACTTTGGAAACAGACTTCTGAGATGTAGTCAGTAAAAACTTGTTTACAACAGGAAAAATAAAAGAAAAAAGCAAAGCCCTAATTTCTTGTCTTATTGTCCACCCGTCCCCGCCTTTCCCACTCATTTATTTCTGCTTTAATTTTTATGGTTTCTTTGATCCTGTTGTTGCATCTTGATGGTTTCTTTGATCCTGTTGTTGCAGAGTTTAACTATTTGCTCTCATTTTAGTTGTGGGAGCTGTCGTTTAAAACATTGGTTTTCCTTTTGCCTTGGAGAGAGCCTGGAAACAAGATGGGTCACCAGCAGCTCTACTGGAGCCACCCGCGAAAATTCGGCCAGGGTTCCCGTTCTTGCCGCGTGTGCTCAAACCGGCACGGTCTGATCCGGAAGTACGGCCTCAATATGTGCCGTCAGTGTTTCCGTCAGTACGCGAAGGACATCGGCTTCATCAAGCTGGACTAAGTTGTCTTTGGATGGACAATCCAACACCGCCATCCAAAAGAAGAAACAATGCCAACTATTTGTACATAAAATAAAAAAAATTCAAGTCTGAAAAAAAAAATAAAACATTGTTTTTGAGTTTCTCCTTTTTAAAAAATGTGTACATCTCCTATAAATTTCTCTATTAAAATCATATTATTGGGGGCTCCAACATCTCTCATCATAGTCCATACATACATACATTGTGGCAAGCACTTTTGTACATTTGTTGCCATAATCATTCTCAAAACATTTGCTTTCTATGTGAACCCTTGGTATCTGCTCCTCATTTCCCCCCCTCCCTTCCTGCTCCCCGTCTCTTATGAACCCTTGATAATTTATAAACTATTATTATTTTGTCATGTCTTACACTGTCCGATGTCTCCCTTCACCCACTTTTCTGTTGTCTGTACCCCAGGGAGGGGGTTATATGTAGATCCTTGTAATCAGTTCCCCTTTCTACCCTGATTTCCTTCTACCCTCCTGGTTTCGCCATTCTCACCACTGGTCCTGAACGGTTTATCTATCCTGGATTCCCTGTTTCCAGTTTCTGTCTGTACCAGTGAACATCCTCTGGTCTAGCCAGATTTGTAAGGTAGAATTGGGATCATTATAGTGGGAGGGGGAATGAAGCATTTAAGAACTAGAGGAAAGTTGTATGTTTCATGGTTGCTACACTGCACACTGACTGGCTGATGTCCTCCCAGCGACCCTTCTGTAAGGGGATGTCCAGTTGTCTACAGATGCGCTTTGGGTCTCCACTCAACACTTTCCCTTATTCTCAATGATATGTTTTTTTGGTCTTTGATACCTGATACATGATCCCTTTGACACGTCATGATCACCCAGGCTGGTGTGTATCTTCCATGTGGGCTTGGTAGCTTCTGAGCTAGATGGAAGCTTGTTTACGTTCATCTGTGTCCCAAAGATTTTGGTATATTGTATTATTGTTCTCATTTGTTTCAAAGCATTTCTTATTTTTATCCCTTATTTAATCTATTGTGCAGTAGTTTAAAAAATCATTTATTGCGGGCGCTTACAGCTCTTATCACACTCCATGCATACATCGTGTGTCAAGCACATTTGTACATATATTGCCATCATCATTTAAAAATACTGTCTTTCTACTTGAGCCCTTGATATCAGCTCCTTATTTTCACCTCCTCCTCACCCTCCCTCCCTCATGAACCCTTGATAATTTAAATTTTTTTTTTTTTTATGTCTTACACTGACCGTAGTCTCCCTTCACCCACTTTTCTCTTGTCTGTCTCCCTGGGAAGGGGTTATATGTCGATCATTGTGATTGGTCCCCCTCTTCTCCCCTCCTCACCTTCCCCTTCCCTTCCTTGTATCGCTACTCCCATTATTGGTCCTGGGGTGTTTATCTGTCCTGGATTTCCTATGTTGCAAGCTCTTATCTGTACCAGTGTACATGCTCTGGTCTAGTCGGATTTGTAAGGTAGAATTGAGGTCGTGATAGTGGGTGGGGAGGAAGAATTAAAGAACTAGAGGTAAGTTGTATGTTTCATCAGTGCTATACTGCACCCTGATTGGCTCATCTCTTCCTTGTAACCATTCTGTAAGGGGATTTCCAATTGTCTACAAATAGGCGTTGGGTCTCTACTCTGCACTCCCCCTGATTCACATTGATTTGATTTTTTGTTCTGGGTCTTTGATGCCCGATATCTGATCCAGTCCACACTTCATGATTACACAGGATGGTGTGCTTCTTACATGTGGGCTTTGTTGCTTCTCACCTAGATAGCCATTTGTTTATCTTTAAGCCTTTAAGTCCAGAGTTATCTTTTGATAACTGTGCACCATCAGCTTTCTTCACCACATTTGCTTATGTGGTGAAGACCCATTTTGTCTTCAGCTGTCTTTTCAGGGAGGTGAGCATCACAGAATGTTGGGTTACTAGAACAAAGTGTTCTTGCGTTGATGGAGTACTTGAGTAGAGGCTCAATGTCCATCTGCCAGCTTAATACTTAACTCGTAAATATATGTACATAAATCTATTTCCCTATCATTATGTATAAATATATTTACATAGGTACATGCCTGTATTTAACCTCTATAAATGTCTTTTGCCTCCTAGTTCTTTCCTCTATTTCCTTTGACTTTCCTCTTATCCCACTCTCATGTTTCGCCTTCATTCAGGTTTCAGTAATTCCTCTCAGCTACATTTGTGCAGCAGTTCTTAAGTAGTATGCTGTTCAGTCTTCACATGTTTGGCTTTATATTCTTGCTCTTTCTAATGCAGATTTCTAGTTTTATAGTACTGTGGTCCAGGAAGATGGATAGTAGGATCTCAATGTTATAAATTTACTTAAGGTTGCTTGTAGCCTAACACGTCATACATTGTAGAGTATGTATTGTGTGTGCTGGAGAAGAATGTATACTGTGTTGCTGTAGGATAGCACGGTCTGTATATGTTTTGAAGGTTTATTGCATTGCCCCTTTTCTTTATTTGATTACATTATCTTTCCTTGAGAGTTCTTTATTGAAATCTCCTACTATTACTGCCAAGCTGACTTTTCTTGTTTCTACTTTGTGAGATTTTGATTGGTGATTTTTGAGGTCTTTTATTGGATGCATATATGTTTAGTATAGTTATGTCTTGTACTATATTCATTTAATCATTATGTAGTGTCTGTTGTCTCTTATTTGCCTTGCAGTCTATTTTCAGAGATTAATATAACTAATCTGGTCTTTCCATGGTTGCCATTGACTTGGTGAATTTTTGTTCATTCTTTGACTTTTAGTCTATTTTGCCTTTGGTTTAAGGTGTTTCTCTTTTAGGTAGCATACAGATGGAGTTTGTTTTCTAATTCAGTCCTGTACTCTCTATAGATTGTTGCATTTAATCCATTGATATTCAGTGTTGTTATGATATATACAAGGTTGTTACTGTCATTTTGCTTCATTTGTGTTTGATTTTTCTTTCTTTATTTTGGTGGTTTTATTGATGTCTATGTTTCTCCACTAATTATGTGTTGCTGTAATTGTATTGGTTTGTGGGTGTATTATGTCTGCTGTTGTTAATTCCCCATCCAGAGTTAATATCCTGTTAATATATTTTTTGTAATGCTTTCCTTGTTTTTATGAATTCCTTTAATTTTTTCCTTTTCTGGAAACATTTTTATTTGAGGGATAATTTTGCTAGATAGGTAATGTTTAGTTGCCAGGTGTTTTTGTTCTTCATATTTCTATATATGCCAATTCAAAGTTTTGTGCATAATTTCTGTTGAAAGATCTGAGCTTATCATCAGTGTATTTTCTTTGTAGATCACTGTTCTTTTTCTTTAGCAGTTTTATTTGCATATAATAAATATAGCATACAAATAAACAATTCAATTACATCAAGAAAACTTGTACAATCATCACCACAATTGGTTTTAGAACATTTCTTCATACTTATATTTATTAGCTTTTCATTTCTCCCAACATCCCTTGCCATATCCCCAATGAACCATTAATTTAGTTACCATCGCTATAGATTTGACTACCCTGAATTTCATATACAGAAAAACATTAAAAAGCAAACAAGAAAATATTAACAAGAATAACAAAGTAAAACAGATAGAAATCTCAACAGAAAATAAAGCATAAAATATTAAAACTATAACAAATTTAAATGGATTATAAAGGATATCAAATGAAAGGGTGCTAAATTTTAACCAAATTGCACATGCAACAATCCAGTTGTCAGTGCAAGGCTATTAACATCCCTGCTCCATGTGCACCTCCCTTAACTTCCCCCCCTTAAACTGAAACAGCTTTAAAATGAGTCAAAAGAGAGATCAAATGATGTTACATAATGACCTAACTCTGTGCCATGATGGACTTTACAATGCTCTCTGTCTGGTACAGGGCTATTCACATGCCTCAACTATAACTGGAGGGGATTCATATGAGGCTTAATCCATGTATGGATCCTGAAATGAATTTGGACTTCCACTGTCATAGGCAGTCTTTTGAAAACCAGGTATTAACAATCTAAACTCAGCATGATTTCCTCATTTAGATTTGGATTATGTTATTTACAATCTTTGGATCACACAGACTGGTGGGCTTCTTCCAAGTGGACTTTGTTGACATGCAACAAAGATCTATGCCTTGAAAACTAGTCTTTAATACCCCTGATGCTATTTCTTCTGATAGCCTTGGACCACATAGGTTGTTGACCAAACTTTGCTATAGCGTCCATATTTTCTTCAATATCTTATCTTCTTATATAGCACCCATATGTCTTCATGAGGTTGAGCATCAAGCAGGACCATGCCTTTTCCCCCTTAGTTGCCCTAAGGAGTCTCTACTTTCCCTCCCAATGTTTGACTGTGAATGAAATATGTTTGACAAAATGACATGCTTGACTGTGATATATGCGATGCTTTTAGGAGCTTTCATATTTTGGATTCTCGGAGCCTCTTTAATAGTCTTTTCCTCCTTTGTGATATTGGGGGGAAATT
The DNA here is from genome assembly GCF_050624435.1 of Tenrec ecaudatus. Taxonomy (NCBI): domain Eukaryota; kingdom Metazoa; phylum Chordata; class Mammalia; order Afrosoricida; family Tenrecidae; genus Tenrec; species Tenrec ecaudatus. The sequence goes on along the minus strand of NC_134540.1, from coordinate 17,253,729 downwards.
TGTCAATGAATTCTTGTATCATTTTCTCTATAGATTTGTTGTTTCTTCTTGCTCCAGGATCCTAATGAAAAATAGATTTTTTTCTCTTGAAAGTGTCCCACATTATTCTCAGGATTTTTTAGACCCCCCCCCCCTTTTTTGGTCAACTATTTCTCTCTTCAGTTGTAGTCAGAGAAATGGTCTTTGAGCTCAGTGACTCAGCTTTCATTTTCTTCCATTCTATAACCCAGGGCTTTTATCATTGCAAGGAGAATGAATTCTTTAATGTGGCTCATCTAGCCAAAGTTTCTAAAGCACATCAAGTGACCTTTTAGTGTATGGGTCTTGTAAGAAGATCCTATCAGAAAGGAACTGCTAGAGTTCACTTGTGAGTAATTTCAAATAGCATTACCCGGAGTTCTAGCCTCCTGGGTATAAAATGAGCAGTAGGATTAGTGCTATAGTTTATTGTGCCAGCCTGGCTGATAAACACAAGTAGGATTAACTGAAGGGCAGAGGGATAAATGGCTCGGTGAGCCTCACCTTGGTTGTTCTGTGCCTCAGTTTAAAGGGGTACACTACCTGTGGGATGCCTAGCCTGTGGACTGTGTTGCTGTAAGTCGAGGTCCCTTTAAGCCCACATGATTAGAATGTTCATCTCTGGAGCTGGGGACTGACAGTTGATGACAGTTGGGGACCTGCCTTGCTGTTTGCTGCCTGGGTATATATAGCCCAGCTCTCTCTAAAGAAGGGGACTGGCAACTGGCAGCTCTCAAGCCTTGAAGGGCTGCTAGTGTCTCACTGCTTTATAATTTAACTGTTAATTTCTTGTATTATCTATCTGTATATAATTTAACGGTTTATTTCTTGAATTATATATCTAGCTTTATAAATATATTTATATATAATTACTAGCAATCTGGTTTGTCTCTCTAGAGAACCCTGTCCAATACAGAGTAGGTATCCGGTATCCTATTACCAGCAAGAGCCAGGAAAGGAATATGTCCTCTGGATCCAATATCTCTGCCCAGTGAAGCTCCTGGACACAGATGACAGTGAAAACATCAGAGGAACAGCAGTCCCAAACCATGGGAAAAATTAAAGTGAATGAGTTTGGTCAGTAGGCTGGCTTGCACTTAATTGGGGAAGTTGAACTTGCTGACCCAAGGACACAGAGCTGAGTGTCTTTGAACTGGGATTTACTGAAGTGGGGTGCCTCTGGGGACTTAATTCAGGGACCTGAATTTTCTAACACACAGAGCATGAGCTGAATGCATTCAGGCTGGGGCTTATGGCCAAGTGGTGTGCCTCCTTGCAGACCTGAGAATTTCAATATTCTTCTATAGCACCACAACTCAAATATATCGATTCTTCTTCTGCCTTCTTTATTCAATGTCCAACTTCCACATGCAAATGAGGAAATTGAAAATACCAGGCTGTGGGTGAGGTGCATCTTTGTTCTCAAAATAACATCTTTTATTTTTAGCATGCTAAAGAATGGAACTCTTTTTTTGATCTCTTGACTGATGCTTCCATGAGAATATGCAAAATTAGGGATGAAACATGGGAAGTTACAACAGGCCCTAATGAAATAAAAAGATTAATAACACAGTACTACAAAAGATTGTATGCTAACAAGTTCAATAATTGGAGGGCATTGACAAATACCTAGAAAGACACTCTTCATCTAAATCAATGCATATGGATGTTAAGAACTTGAATAGACCTTAGCAAAAGAAGCAATAGATAAGGTCACCAAGAAACTCCCAACAGATTCAACCAAGGTGCAATGTAGCCCCGATGAAGCACACATCGTTCCTCTCGTTCCTGGATGCTTCCTCCCCACCCCCCACTACCATGACCTGGTTCTACTTTACAAATCTGGCTAGACAGGGGAACACTCATTGGTACAGATTAGAGCTCTCAACTCATAGAATTGAGGACGGATACACTCCTCAGGAACAGTAGTGGGAGAAGCGATATCATGAAGGTAGGGGGAAGATGGAGAAAGGGGAAACCTGTCACAGGTTGGATATGTAGCTCTGCTCCCTGAAGGGGATGAATAACAGAAATTTGATGAAGATAGACAATAGATATTGTAAGATACAAAAATAATAATATATAATTGGTTAAGGATTCATGAGGGTGGAGGGTGTGGGAGGGAGGGGAGAAAAAGGTTTTGTAAATGATGATGGCAACATGTATAAATATGCTTGATACAATTGATGTGTGGAATGTTATAAGAGCTGTAAGAGCCCCAATAAAATGATTTTTTTAAAAAGAAAAAAAAACAGCGCAGTCCAGATGTCTTTCACAGGAGAATTCTACCAGCCATTCAGAGAAGAGCTGACATCAATATGACACAAACACTTGCAAAACATAGAAAGGGACTCATTCTGTGAAGCCAGCATAACCCTGATACCAAAGACCCCACAAGAATAGAGAACTATAGACCTATATCTCTCATGTACATAGTTGCAAAGATTTTCAACAAAATCCTGGCCAATAGAATCCAATAACATATAAAAAATACATCATGACCCAGTGGGATTCATACCAGGAATGTAGAGATAGTTCAATATTTGGAAAACAATCCAACACATCAACAGGAAAAAGGACAAAGACCATATGATCATATCAGTTGATGCAGAAAAAGCATTTGCTAATACCCAACACCCATTCCTAATAAAAATGCTCAAGAATCTAGGATTGGAAGGTAAAATCCTCAATACAATAAAGGCCATATATGAAACACCAATAGCCAATATTATACTCAAGGGAGGAAAAGCTGAAAACATTTCCACCGAACAAGGGAGCCCAAGGAAGCCCCTTATTCCCTCTTTTATTCAACATTGTGCTGGAGGTCCTAGCCAGTACCATATGACAACGGCAAGAAATCAAGGGGGTACAATTGGGTAAAGAAGTAAAACTTTCACTATTTGCAGACAACATCATTTTGTATATTAGAATCCCAAGGTGTCCTCAATAGGATTACTGGAAACATAGAGGGGTTTGGTAGTGTAGCAGGATACAAGATTAATGAGCAGAAATCAATTGGTTTCCTATATACCAGAGATGGGGAAACTGAAAAAGACATCAAGGAAGCAATACCATTCACAATAGCCACCAAGAAGCTGAAATAGGTAGGAATAGATCTAACCAAAAAAAAAAAGAAAAGAAAAACTGTATGAAGAAAGAACTGCATAAAGAAAACTATAGAACATTACTACAAGAAGCCAGGAGGGATCTACACAATGGAAAAACATCCATGTTCATAGATTTGAAGACTCAATATAATGAAAATGTCAATATTACCTAAAGCAATATACAGACTAATGCAATCCCAATGCAAATTCCAGCCTCATTCTTCAAAGAAATGGAAAAAAATGATTACCAACTTTATTTGGAGAGGGGAGACGCCCAGAATAGGCAAAGAAGCCCTCAAAAAGAGGAATAAAGTAGGTGCCCTTGCTCTACCTGACCTCACGACCTACTACAGACTTACAGTTGTCAAAACAGCCTGCTACTGGTATAACGATAGGTACATGGACCAATGCATCAGGGCAGAAAACTCAGAAATAAAAACATCCACAAAGACAACTGATTTTTGACAAAGGCCACAAAAGTTTTAAACGTGAAGTAGATGCCCTCCTCAATAAATGGTGTTGGGAAAACCTGGCTATCCACATGCAGAAGAATGAAGCAAGACCTGTATCTCACTCCATGCACAAAAAAAGTCAAGGTAGATCAAAGACCTCAATGCAAAACCCAAAGTGATCAGGATCAACAATGAGAAAATTGGGACAAAGCTAGGAGCCCTAGTGCAGGGCATACATGGGCTATCGGAATTAACAAAGGCAGTGCATGCTGTGGAAGACAAAAGAGATGAATGGGAACTAATAAAAATAAAACACTTGTGTGCATCGAAAGACTTTATTAAAAGAGTAAAAAGAGAAAACACAGATTGGAAAAATATATTTACTAATGGCATAACAAAGGATTAATTACTAAAATCTACAGAATTTTACAAGCTTGCAACAATAACTAATCGCCCTCAGAGAAGGTGTGCAAAAGACCAGAACAGACAATTCACAAAGGATGACACTGGAATGGCTAATAACCACATGTGGAAATGCTCCTGGTCATTACCCATCTGGGGAACATAAGTCAAAACAGCCATGAGACACCATCTGATGCCCATTACTGTAGCCTGATTTAAAAAACTGAGAACAACAATGTTGAAGAGGGTATGGTGAGATAGGAACACATCCACTGCTGGTGGGCTTGTAAATATGTACAGCCGCTGTGGAAGGTGATATGGCGATACCTAAATCAGAGGGCAACTGAACTACCATATGACCCAGCAATACCATTACTAGGCACATACCCTCCCAAAATAAGAAACAGATCACAAACAGACCTTTGACAAAGGCGCCAAAAACATTAAATGTGAAGCAGATGCTCTCTTCATAAATAGTGTTGGAGAACTAGATATCCACATGCAGAAGAATGAAGCAAGCCCAATATCTCACTCCATGCACAAAAACAAACTGCGGCCCATGTTCATTGCAGCACAGTTCACAGTAGCAAGAAACTGGAAACAGCCTACATTCCCATCAATGGAAGACTAGATAAAGAAACTGGTACGTACACACAACGGAATACTATGCACCCCTAAAAACTGATGAAACCACGAAGCACTTCAACTCATGGAGGGATCCAGAAGACATGCTGAGTGAAGTTAGTCAAGCACAAAAGGACAAACACGGTGTGAGACCACAGTGGTGGGACCAAGAAGCAGAAGGACACAAGCTCAAGCTTGGAGGCCAGCCAGTTGCATGGACTGGTCTGGTAAAGAGCTGGCCCAGTGCCAGCGAACCACGCATCATCTGCTCCAGGTAAGTAGAGGGCATGTCATTTGGCCGGAGGGCTGAGATCAATGGACTGGGGAGAGGGGGAGGAGGCTCTCTCCTGAGTGGTAGCTATGTTGATCTGGGGTGAGGTCCCCTGAGAGGAAGGTGGTCCTGTCAGAGGGATGAGGCTTCCTGAGGGGAGAGGTAGCCCAGGAAAGGGAGAGGGAACAGACAAGTTTGCGGGAACATAGATGCAAGTCTTTTGAGGGGATGGAGGGCTGACCTCAAGATGCAGGGAGGAAAAACCAAAGGTGTCCTTGGGAGCATTATTAGGTGGGCAGGGCCTATAGTGGCATGCCACAGGTGGCCAAATTTGACCTGGGACATCTGGGGGTACTCCAGAAACCCAGGTTGGGTCCCATAGAACACTGGGACACTAAATCGTGGGTCTTTGGTGTGCATGGCAGGCTGAATTGGTGAGACCCCATATGGAAACTGTTCTGAATGAACTGGTTGACACCTCGGACACACTTGTATCCTGAGGACATAAGTTGGGAAACACTTGGAGTCAGAGGAAGCAGAAGATGGTGGTACCAAGAACAGTGCACTCTTGGTCAGTGGACAAACACGGTCTGGCTACATCAGTGCCCTGCGTGCTGTACTAAGGTATGTATCATCCCAGCATTCCTGTGCTGGCCATTCTGTTATATTATGCTTACTCATGTTTATATGAGGGTGTATCTCAGAGATGCGCCACCATTGGGGTTTCACCCTCTTTAAGCTATGGTACTACTGGTTTCTCTGTTTTTCGGCAAATGAAACCCGGGAAAGTCGAGCCTATAGGGAAAGAAACTGTAACCAGGGTTTTGAGGGGTGGGGGGAGATAAGAAGGAGAAGGTGTCAAGAAGCCCAGGAAAGAAAAGTATATTGGAGACGTGATGAAAGCAATTATACAACCATGCTTGATGTGTTTAAGCTATGGAATGATATGACATATGTATTAACTCCAAGGTACAGCAAATTAAAAAAAACCCAGAAACAAACCATAGCTCTAGGCATGGTTTAGGGTTTACACTACATCTTAGTTCTAACTTAAGAACAATTAGTTCTTACATCATGGTCCTGCTTGATACACACCTTCATGAAATGATCACCGAAGACAAGAGTGCTCCAGCAGTGTGGTGTCCGGCTATCAATGGAAATACTGTCTGAGGTCTTAAAAGCTTGAATTCAAACAAGCCATCGAAGTGAGGTCCACATGGAAGAAGCATCCCAGCTTGTGTGATCGAAAGATGAACATTAGAATATTCGAGTGTGGTGGAGAGCTGAAGTATCAGAGCTGAAGACCCAATATGGAGAAGGCTACGGTGGGAGTCCACAATCCATCTGCAGAGTATCTCGTCAGACCGAGCTGCTGGCAGATACACTCTTCAGTGGTTCTCAAGCTCTGGGCTGCAACCCCTGTGGGGATTGAACGACCCTTTCACGAGGGTCACTTGATTCATAACAGTAGCAAAATTAGTTATGAAGTAGCAATGGAAATGATGTTATGGTTGGGGGGTCCCCACCACATGAGGAGCTACATGAAAGGGTCGCGTCATGAGGAAGGTTGAGAACCACTAGCCACAGGCAAGAGTCGTGAACAGCCTTACTATCAGGCAGAGACAATTTTAATCTTGATCATTGATCAGAGACCACTGTAGTCTTGATCACACTTGACACTTGGGCAGTGACACCTCTGAAAACAGGAACCGAAGTTGAACTGGGGGCAAGTATCTCTTACTTGTCCTGTGACAGAAATCCCCTCCCTGCCATTTTGAATGCTGATGGGGGCCTTTTCCTTCTTCCACATGATTTGTAATGTGTAAGACAATACTTTGCTCTTTACACTATTATTATTTTAGCCTGACCACCTAAGTACGATTTTGCTTTATTGTTTTCTGTTGGGTTTCCCAGCTGTGAAGCACAGGAGTGGATGCATCCTGAGAGTACCTGACACAGGGGCTATAGGGAATGCAGGGGTGGGGGTGGGGTGGGCGATAGGAGGCAAAGGGGATTTCGGGAGTAAACAATGAAGGCGGTGGCAGGGTGGGAACACTAGAACTGATCGTGATCGCACAACTTGTTAAAGGCAATTTATCCAATGGGTGGGGGGAGGGGATGCGCTAAGATTGATGTGGTGACCGTACCTTGATATGACTGAACGATTGTTGAACTATTTAATTGTATGATATGTAAACTGTGTGCCAATACCACTGTGAAGGGAAAAAGTGTTGAAAAGCATGGATGTTACTTTGAAGACTAAGGTACTCCTGACTCAAACCATGGTATTTTCCATTGCCTTCTGTGTACGTGAACATTGGACACTGAGTAAGGAAGAGCGAAGCAAAGTGGCTGCCTTTGGATCGCAGGAGAAGTGGCTGGAGAAGACTACTGAAGTAGCACAGACTGACCAATGCGCACAAAGCTGTCTTGGAATAAGGACAGCTGGAATGCTCCTTTAAAGGGCGGACGAGGAGACTTGTTTCACATAGTTTGGACATGTTGCCAGGAGATACAAGTCCCTGGAGAGAGACATCATGCTTGGGAAAGTTGAGGGGCAGCTGAAAAGAGGCTTGCCTTTGACAAGATGACTTGGCAGTGGCTGCAGCCATGGGTTCAAACGTAAGACCAATGATGAGGATGGGGCAGGACCAGGTGGTGTTTCATTCTGTTGTAGATCAGGTAGCGATGAGTTGGAACCTGCCCGAAGACATCTAACAATAAAAATAACATCATATAGCCTTTTTTCCCCCCCTGAGTCCATCTTGAATTTCTGTTAGCTATTTCCCCGGGCCAGGTCTGTGTAAGATCTGAGGGAGGCAAGAATGACCCCCATGTTTCCTGCCCCGGGAGCCTACAGTCTGGAGGGAGACAAAGATATATAGAAACATGAAAACCAGTATGCGTGAAAGAAACCAGCACATCTATAGGGAAAATAAACAAGCTACAATGAGGGAGGGCTGGGGGCCGTGGTTAGGTGTCCAAGAGGCCTCACTGAGGTCTTTGATGTGTGTCCAGAATGGCAGAAAACAACAGCCCTGAGTGAATCTAGGGACTTTGTGCCAGGGAGAGAGACATCTGGGCTGAGGCTTGAAGGCAGATGTGAGTTTGTTTAGAAAGAGGTTATAAAGCAGTGAGCTGGGGTGGAGAGAAGGCAGGTCCAGGTCCAGGGTCTGGCTGGTGGAGGCATCACCTACTCTTGAACAGCATCACTGCACATCTCAGCATCACAAAATAAACAACAAACAAACAAACAAGCAAACACAAACAATCTGATGATCTCACAGTGTCTTGGACCAAGAATCCTGGCCAGGCTTAGCTGAGGACTCTGCCTCACGTATTCTCAGGGCACTGGGGCTGTGGTCTTAGTTGATGCTTGATTTCCTGCTTCCTCCCATGTTGCATGCTGGACTTATCTTGTGAGCTATTGGCTTGGGGGTGGGTCTCAATTGCTTTCTGACTACAGATCTGGGTAGACCACATCCACAGCTGCTTCCTGGTGGGGAGAGAGAATATAGGACACAGAGAGAGGGGAAAAAGGAAGAAGTGCATAAGAGAGAGCCAAGCCACATTTTCCCACCTGGTTCATAGTGACTCCAAATCAATTCAGAGGCACTTAACAACAGTAATATTCTTGAGAAGCCAGACTTTGAGTCCAGCCCCCTCTCAGAGGAGGGGGTCACACCAGTGGTGGGAGTCAATGAATTTAACAACTGCTTTGTTGCCCTAATGGCCATTTTAAATAGAAAACATCGATATACCAAAAGGTAGTGTGTCAGTCTCGGTAGACTAGAAAACAAATTCATAGACACTCATGTGTATAAGAAAAACGTTTAGATACAAGAGCAATTGAATATTGAGAAAATATGCCAACCCAGTTCAGATCAAGTCCATAATTCCGATATTAGCCCATATGTCTGATACCAATTTAGAAGTTCTCTTCAGACTCATGCAACACATGCAGTGACGTGAAATGCAGGAAGACCAAAGGCCAGTGGGTGCAAACTCTTGTGGATCTAGTGGTGGTAAGCGCATCTCAGCACCGGTAGGGGTCTCCATGTGGCTCCTCCAGGTCCCAGGGCATGTGGTCTATCCTCATAGTGCCATGTGTCTTGTCAGTAGGACATCTCTCAGGGAGTGAGACTAGAGAGAGTCTATACCGACTCCAAGGAAGACATCCAACAATTCCCAGAATCCTCAGGGGAAAAGTCCATGCCCACACAGAGCCCTCATTGGCTATACAATGATTGACAGGCTAGACTCCACCCCTTTACTCATAATCCTCTCAAATTGACAACAGATTATATAACTATCAGAAGTAGTTTATTATTTCATACAGTTACCAGTAATATTTAATAAGAACAATACAAGAGGTACACTAACTAGATTATAAGAGTTTTAAAACATTAATGAAAAAATATAAATACCTGACAAAAACAAGAACGCTGTTATTTAAGATATTCCTAGATTGCTTCTTGATTGGCGCCCTCACTTGGAATAGTCTTCCCTTTTATCCAAGCATCATCAGCTCTGGGATTCATCCTTACCTCTCTTTTCACTGTAGGCGTGGGATCCCATTCCTTAGCCAATTAGACAATAGTCATGTGTTTGATAGATTAGAAACAGGCTACATCTCTTCTCTGAACACATTATGTTCATCTTTGAAACACCCCTTTCTGATTTTGCTAGATTTGTTCAGACACTATCTGTAGCTCTTTGAACACTTTTAGGAATTGCACAATTCACTCATAATATCTCTTGGGAATTTGGGCCTTAACGCAAAGCTGAAGCGAATAACAGTGTGTTCCCCTCTGCATGTTTGGCACTTTTCCTCTTTGCATTATTTGTTTGTTCACTGAAGTAACAAACGCAATGGAACAAAAATATAGTGAATTTTATGAATGAATGAATAAATACTACAAGCATAGTTCTGTCTAGTGTTTTATACCTAAGGCCAGAACGAATATTACGATGGGCACTTAGAACACGCTGTTGCTCACAGGAACATTAAAAAGAGTCAGCAATGTAAATTTGTGACTTCCCCATGGTGTGGCTCCCCAGCTGCCCACTCTAGAGAGATTCCTGATTACAAGAGCCGTTTTAACAACTGGCTCACCGAACTCAGCACCAAATTAGTTATCAGCTCTGTGGGACAGGGCAAACCAGCTGACTCCTACCACAGGGTCACACAGGATGTGGAGAGCAGGCTGTGGGGTCATTTGAGCCATCGGGCAGGTGCAGGCTGCTCACCCCTCATCAAGCCAAGGCTCTAGGCTGCAGGCTACGTGTACAGCAGGCTATTGAGATCTTGAGGCCAGAGAGTGTCCATATCTGAGTTTAGCTCCATCGCCACCTGGTACAGATAGGGAGGCAGGACAATAGGGGAAGTCATTTTCCCACAATTACACCCCCGCAGCCTGGCCCTGTGTTGAGGTGTGCTCTGTGCTACTTCCTACCCCACCTTCACATTCTGCCATCTCTGGATTTTTGCAATAGTTTCATGTGACACCAGCCCACAGGTGTCCCCATGTTCTCTCGTTTGCACCTGCTGAAATGGCTGCTAGAATGAGCTCTGCTGTGTAGGTGGGGGGATTGAGGAGGCTCTGCGAAGCACAAAGACCCGTGCAGAGTCACAGCCTGGGATGGAGGGAAGTGCTGTGTGTGAAGTCAGCTCTGTCTGCTCAAAGCTGGGCCCTTGGCTGCACCAAGGCCTTCCCCGGGTTCAGGGAGTGAGGGTGGGGTGGGGCTGGGGGTTGGGGATTGTGTTGGTTTCAGTGTGTATAGTTATGACAATGGCCATGGGGGTGGGAGAGTGTTCAGCAGAAGGGGACATTGGAGAGGCCATATCTGAGGTCAGGGCATAGGTCGGGCCATAGGTCCGGATGATCTCACTTCCTTGATGGTGGCGCACTTAGAACTTGGAACTCTGGTCGCTAACTGGCACCCACCATCCAGAGGAAGGTATTACTGGCCCAGCCCACCAAGTGGAGACATTTGAGGTCAAACCATGCTTTCTCATTGTCTCCCTAGCTACCCTGTATCAGGGAATGAAAAATTGCGGCATTCTACCCTACCAGGGAGGCTGAGTTCTAGCACCCACCAGTGAAGGTTCTGGCCATCAGCCAAAAAGGAGCCAAAGGTAACCCAGCGTGGCCCAGGGGAGGCCAGTATAGGGCAGGCCACCACTGTGATCCCACTTGTGCAGCCCCAAGCTTCCTCCGCTAAGTCATACCAGGCCCCAGACCGTGTCAACCCCTGTCATTGCTTCTGGGACGGGGAGGAAACAGCACTTCCTTGATGAGGCAGAAAGCTGTTGGATGAGGTAGAGTCAATTAGAGAGGTTAGGGGAAGGGGGCAGGAAAAGGGGTGTCCCATGATCTGCTGTGGGAGGGGCAGGGGATGAGGAAGATGATGAAATAGTGCTCATCACTAGCTCCTGTTGAGCCCTGCCCCACTTCCTGGGTCCAGCATCCCTAGCCTCCGCCATCACTGGATCTGAGCTGGAGTGGGGTTGTGGGTAGGCTCCCCCACACCTTCAGATTGGGTGCCTTAGGTGCTCTGGTGGCACACAGGCTGATTCAGACTCCAACCCCAATCAGTTTCCCTCCTCATATAAGTTCCTGCGACCTGAGTCTAGGCTCGGGCTTTAGGGAGGGATGGTCAGGCCTAGTTGGTTCCCTCTCCTGGACTTTCTCTACGCTCCAGCTGACTGTTGGTGGAACACTCACTTCTTGGTCCTAGCTGCTGACATTGCTGGGCCACTGCTGACCAGTCTCCATCCAGTTCCTTGTTGACACGCTATTTCTGTCCATTCTCAGTGGGCTTCGTCAGTGGTAGATGGTGCAGCCTCCAGGCCAGTCCACCAGCATGGCACATGGCACTCCCCTGGGGATGAAGGGACACCAAGATCTGAACGGCAGCAGGGAAAGAAGGCTGTCCAGAGAGTCCCTGAAGCCTCCCTGGCCATCTGTGGATACTTTCTCTGCAGATCTCCCAGCAGGAGATCCCTCAGGAGGCTACAATCACATACAGTGTCCACCCCAAGAGAGGGGCCCAGAAGGGCTGCTGAACCCTCTGCGTGAGTGTGGGATGGTGGTGGAGGTGGTAGAGACACCAGACAGCACACTGGAAACCCCAAATTCTCTCCTAGGCGGGCCCCTCTAGGATCACTGTCCTGGGAAGGAGCCACCCCTTCTTTCTCCCTTACTTCCCTCCTGTGCGGGCCCTATGCCAAGGGACTTTCCCCAGATTTGCAAGAATAGCTGAGCCGGGTCTTTCAAACTGTTTCACTCCACATTAGCCCAGGTGTCTGTCTCTGCACGTTGCTCCTATTTTGATGTTACCCCTGGACCCTGGCCGGCCATGGCTGCCCTGTCCGTCCACCCCTTCTCCCTACCCCACAGATCCTCATGCTTACTAGGCGCCTTCATGCACCTTGACTCAGTTCCAGAAGGAAGGCTGGCTCTTGCAGCGGTTAAGCCTTTCCCTGCTGCTGGCCCTGGACTGACAGCTGGCTGCTGTCCTTTCTGCAGGGCTCCAGGAGCTCTGACCTGTGTCCTCATACACTGACCCGCCCAGGGCAGACTCCCAGGAGTGGGATGTGGGACAAAGGATGAGCACATGGAAAGTGAGAATGACTTGAGCCAGACTCCTTTCCAAACAGCTGTAGCAATCACTTGGTACCAGCAGCCTCTGACTGTGGCTGCGTCCCTGTATAAATTCTTGACTGTGGAGCCTCTGTTTTCTCACATGTAGAATGATGGGGGGTTTTGTGAGGGCTTACCAGGATACTGCTCTAATGACAGGATGGCAATATTTTTGAGAAACCAACTATATAATTTCAGGTTCCTATGGTGGAGTCAAGGAGCCCGGTGGTACAGTAGGATTATGTGCTGGGCTGCAAAGCACAAGTTCAGCAGTTGCCAACCCCCAGCCACTCTTTGGGGTAAAGATGGGGCTGTGGGGTCCCATCAAGACTGATGGCATCAGAAACCCAAAGGCACACTTTGCTGTCCTTTAGAGTTGCAACGAGTCTATGACAGTCATTAATAAATTTTTCTCTGTCTTGTTTTTGTGCATGTTATTATCGCTGCAGGTCTGTCTAAATAAGATAGGCTGGATGAACAATCTGGAGGAGAAAACAACGGGACCGACAGTTGCGGGGAGACATGGGAAAGGGGGAGGTGGGGGGAGGGAAGGAAGTGGTGTTAACAACCCCAGGGACAAGGGAACAACAAGTGATCCAAATTGGTGGTGAGGTGGGTGTGGGAGGCCTGGTAGGGCGTGATCAAGGGTAATGTATCCAAGAGGAATTGCTGAAACCCAGGTGGGATGGAGCATGATAGTGGGACAGGAGGAAAGTCGAAGGAAATAGAGGAAAGTGCTGGGAGGCAAAGGGTATTTACAGAGGCATAGATAAAGACATGTACATATGCAAATATATTTTTATATGAGGATTGGGAAATAGATCTATGTGCCTATATTTATAGGTTTAGTATTAAGGTAGCAGAAGGGCATTGGGCCTCTACTCAAGTACTCCCTCAATGCAAGAATACTTTCTTCTATTAAAACTGGCATTCTATGATGCTCCCCTTACCTATACAACCGCTGAAGACAAAGTGGGTAAATAAGCAAATGTGGTGAAGAAAGCCGATGGTGCCTGGCTATCAAAAGATATAGTGTCTGGGGTCTTAAAATGTTGAGGGTAAACAAGTGGCCATCTAGTTCAGAAGCAACAAAGCCCACATGGAAGAACACACCAGCCTGTGTGATCACGAGATGCTGAAGGGATAAGTTATCAGGCATCAAAGAACATAAAATCATATCATATCATAAACATAAAATCATATACCTCCATGATATGATCGCTGAAGACAAATGAGTGCATAAGCAAATGAAGCAAGCTGATGGTGCCCAGCTACCAAAAGGTATAGCATATGGGGCCTTACTTGAAAGTAAACAAGCAGCCGTCTAGCTCAGAAGCAATAAAGCCCACATGGAAGAAGCATACCAGCCTGTGTGATCACGACGTGTCGAAGGGATCAGGTAAAAAAATCTTACCATAGTGAATGGGGCGGGGGAGTGCAGAGTGGAGACCCAAAGCCCATTTGTCAGCCACAGGAGAACCCTTTGCAGAGGGATCTAGGGGAGGAGACGAGCCAGTCAAGGTGTGATGTAGCAACGATGAAAAATACAACTTTCCTCTAGTTCCTAAATGCTTACTACCCACCCACCCACTATCATGATCCGAATTCTACCTTGCAAGCTAGACCAGAGGATGCACATTGGTGCATATAGGAGCTGGAGGCACAGGGAACCCAGGGGGGATGATACCTTCAGGACCAGTGGTGTGAGTGGCGATACTGGGAGGGTAGAGGGAGAGTGGGTTGGAAAAGAGGGAACTGATTACAGGGATCTACATGTGACCTCCTCCCTGAGGGATGGACAACAGAAAAGTGGGTAAGGGGAGACGTCAGACAGGTCAAGATATGACAAAATAATTTATAAATAATCAAGGGTTCATGAGGGAGGGGCCATGGGGTAGGGAGGGGAAAAAGTGAGGACCTGATGCCAACAGCTTAAGTGGAGAGCAAATGTTTTGAGAATGATGAGGGCAATGAATGTACAGATATGCTTTACACAATTGATGTATGGATTGTGATAGGAGTTGTATGAGCCCCTAATGAAATGATTTTTAAAAAAGAGCTCTAAGATGCCCCAGTAAAATGATTTATTAAAATAAAAAGAAAAAAACACTATTATATTTTCCCTCAAGCCAATAAAAAAAATAAATGAATCACTTTTCACCTCAAACTGTACTTTGAAAGCTGAGCCTATTTTATGCTGGGAGTTTCTCATGTCCCATCGCCTGCTTCAGGTCAAGGAAGTCTGAGACCCTGACCCTCCTGGTGGGTGATGAATGTCCCTTTGACAGTATGTCCCTCTTCTGTCCCTCCCTCCCACCCCAGTGTGCCTGTGGGTCCAAGCAGCATGAAGATGAGACTTTTGTGCAAGACACAATCAAAGCAGAGCTTGCTGGTGAGGAACCGTGGGCAGGCCTTCAGTTGGACTTGTGAGGGAAGTGAGGGAGGCCCACCCCACCAGGGAGGCCCCTGAACTGCGGCTGAGCCAGAACTCAGAGTGACCCTATGACCTTTTGCTGGTGGATCTCTGTCTAGGCAGCCTCCTGGGGTGGGCATTGGGGGATGAACTCCGAGGCGGTGGGATGTGTCTGTCGTTGGAAAGGCCGTCGTGGCAGTGAACTTGTCTCCTCTTGCATCAACCAGAGCCAGATCTGGATTCTTCTGTGGAAGGAGCTGACTGGGTGGAACCTCTGCAGGGCCATCTGATGCTGAGGAGCAGGAGCTAGTCACAGGCATCCCCGGACTGGTTCCATCACCCGAATCAAGGGAGGTCCTCTCAGCAGGAGCAGCCCCTAGGGCACCGACTAATGGTTGCTTTTAAAACAACTCTGGACATCTTTAGGCCCACAGGGCCCTTGTTAGCTGCTCCAGCCATGCCACCCGATGAAGGGCGCGAGGAAGGTCTGAGTCTCTTCCCACGTCACCTATAGAACTGGCTCAGGGATCAGCAGCTGATGTTTACCCAGCACCTTCACCAGGTGAAGCTCTCTCACTAGTACTAGACCCAGAGCCTCCTGGACGGCTGTGTCCTCTTCTTGGGCTGCCCCCAGAGCCAGCTCCTGGGCCACTGGCTCGTGTTACTGGACACTGACCCAGTGATGGAGCATCATAGAGCACCAGGTCCTCCTTCACCACGTCTGGCATCATCACCAGACGGAAACCTGCTGGGAGGAAGCCTGGGCTGCCTCCAGAATGGGCTGATGAACCACCAGTGGGGGTGGATTGGGTTCCGGCAGAGAGAATCAGAAACACTTGCTCATGTCCGTGCTGTTCCTGCAGCAGCAGTGGGGCTCCAGGTCATCCTGGGTCCTCCAGCTGGAGCTCTGCCTGGCACCTGAGGCTGAGCCACTTGACACCCGTTCTCTGGGAAGCTCTTTACCCTCAACCACGGGCTATGCACCAGAAACCCGACTCGTTCTTCCTTTACCTCCGTGGACCTCGGTTGTCATATTTCCCCGGCTCATTTTCTAGTTTAGCCTATTGTAAGTCGTAGGTTTACCAGGAAATAAAGTGGTGTTCGTAGCTTTAACTGTGGGACTTTATGAACTTTAGCTATCCCATTGAACCATCAACACAGTTTGCTTCCAGAACATGTTCATCACGACAATCTGTCCCCATTGGCCAGGCCCTCAGTGAGTCACTCTCTGTGTCTATGGATTCATGTGCTCAGAGTTTTGTATGTAAATCAAAATGTGAGGCCTTTTGTGCCATGCGCACACCACTCAATGTCTTCACGCTTCATCAGCAATGTAGCAACATCAAAATCTCATTCTCTGTAAGGCCCACTGGTACCCCCTGAAGGGATGGACCAGGCTTTGTTCATCCGTTCATCTCGTGATGGCCCTTTGGGTGGCGTTTGCCTTTTGACTGATGAAAGTAGTGCTTCTGTGAGCCTCGTGGACAGGATCTTGATACATTCCAGGGACTGGTAAGAAGAGGGTTGGAAGGGTGAGGACCCAATGCAGGTGTAGGGAGGGAGAGTTGGGAGGAGTCAAGAGGTAGACTAGCGATAGGAGCTGAGGTGGTGTGAGAGCACTGGAGAATTCCAAGATCTGGGTAACAGGAGACAGATGCAATCAGGAGGTAGCCCTGGTGTGGGAATGAGAATGGTGAATGAGAGTGGGGAGGTGGCCCAGTGAAGGGAGGGTATAGAATGAGGAGGGAGTCCAGTCCCTGCCTGAAGCTCACGTGCATCAGGACATGGGAGAACTCGTGTTCCTGGACTTACTGGGAAGTCCCAGATGTCACCTCTCCCCATTGATCTCAGTGTCTGCAAATCACCTGTGTGTGTCCTCTCTGAGCTTAGGTGAAAGTGAAGAACAGGCTCAGAGGGGTTTTACTGAGGGTCCACAGGGAGGGCTGTTCTCCCAGAGCAATGGGTGAGAGGCACGGGTCCAGGATCAACTCAGAGGGTACCAATAGGCCAAGAACAGAATTGCATACCTCTGAGAGATGGGGGACTGCCAAGCCTGAAAAAGTGACACACCTGAGGAGTCGTATGTGTAGGATGTCCGATACTGTACATCACGATCACCTTGGAAGCCAAGCCCTTATTTTGAAAACTGCCCAATAGCTTGACTCAGAAGCCAGTGCAAACTCAGAGTTATGTTCTTTTAGGCTTCTGGACCTATCTCCTCACTCCACGGTGGAGATAAGGCTTCACTGGTTAATGTGTACACACACACACACACACACACACACACACACACACACACACACACACACACACACACACCCCTAAGTCCCTAGGCCTGCATGCTGTGTGCCCCATAAAGATGAAGCATGACTAGGGCGACCTCTTTTTCTCTGGTGAACTGACCATCACTCGGAGCCACCGGCCAGATGCTAGGTTCTCTGGATCCTTTCTCCTCCTCCAGTCCCATTTGTGGATTGGGCAGGGTGGGTTGCAGTGGCATCCTATCGGAAAGGACCTCTGAGGCCCGGGACCTTAGGATCACCAACTCGAAAGGGGACACAGGACAGGGGCAGGGGTCTCCGTCAAGCGAGTATCGATAGCAGGTTCCAGAAATGGCAAGAGCACCAATTAAAAAGATTTACAAACCGATGCAGTGCTGGAAGTGCTCATTAATTGATACGAGGACCCAATGATTGGAGATATAAAACTCTGTGCCCATTCCAAAGAAAAGTGATCTAACAGAACGCAGAAATTATCGAATAATCTCATGAATAACACATCCAAGTGAAACGCTGTCGAAGGTAATTAAGAAAACCAAGACAGCTGTACATGGACGAGGATCTTTTGTGCGCACCGCCATGTCTGTTAGTAACAGCTCAGACTACTGTCAGCGGGATCATGAAGGATTAAGAATCCTTTTGCACCAACTTTCAAGCCACGAGAACTGGGTGGGCTGAAGTGGCATTATGTTTTAAAATCCTTTCTAGAATTAAGCTGAAAACACATCATGCGAGATATCTGTATTTTAACAGAAGAATGTACTATTTCAAAAGTTAGCTTGGTGGAATGATGGATTTCTCAGAGGAACCCTGGGTGGGACAGAAAGGAGCTGCTCCATCCCTGGTGGCAGAGTGGATTCCGATTGGACTAACAGCAAGGTCCGTGTCGTGGACTCATCAGTCGCACTGCGGGAGAAAGATAGGGCTTTCTGCTCTGATAAAGGTTTACAGCCTTGGAAACCCACAGGGGGCAGGTCGCCTTTCTCCTACAGGGTTGTCATGAGTCACAACTCACTCAATGGTCCTGAGTGAGCTTTAAGAGCTGCTCCTTATCAAAGGAGATTAAATCAGTTGAGATCAAATCATTAGAATGTCAGATAACGTCAACCTTCTTCCACAGAGCAGCTGGTGGGTTTAAAATGTTCACCTCGAGGTTCAGCAGTTAAGCAACCCCAGGCTTAACAGACGAGGCCATTATGAGTCAGCATTGACTGGGTGGTTGTGGATGAATTTGTTTGATGGTTTGGTTTTAATGATGCTTTCGAGTTTGTTCTTTGACCATTATCTTATTTTCTGGTCAACCTTGTATTTGTCTACTTTCCCCCATGACCTCCTTTCTTGATTTCTATTTGCTTCATTTGAATTTTCCTTTTTTTAAAAAAAAATTAAAATTTACAAATTATGCATTCTGTTTTTAGTTTTGTACTAGTTACCAAAAATATTTTAGTCTATTTATTTGAATTTATCTATTTCTATATTTATTTCTCGATAAAATAAGGACCTTAGACTGGCTCGAATTTTCTCAAACTTCATATTTTGTGTTGTTTTACATAGTGTTTTCATTAAAAAAGTTATAAGATTTTGGTTTGACGTTAGGAGCCAGTGCATGATAATCTACCTTCCTCTGGCCACGGTGATCCAGGTGGTTCCCTTCAACATGGACCTGAGAGACTGGTTCAGCAGGCTTTTTCTGTTGGCTCAGACGGGAGAGGCAAAATTAGTACAAAATAGGCTTTTGCCTGGTTACTCCCACGAAAGGAATTGTTTATTCCTGCATGTACCTTTTCTCATTCATCGGAAACAGAAATTAGTACCATGGAGGGTAGAGTTGCCCTATGACCCACCTACAATGAACGGCATTGTCTTGGCGATCAGTTGACAGTAAAGGAATGGGTTTTGAAGGCTGGGAAATTGCCGATCCAATTCAATGCTGACTGGGAATATTTGAAAATGCTGCCGTTGTTAGTTGCTGACTCACGGCAACCTGAGAACAAACACCATTGTGTCTGCCGAAAGAACAAACAAGTCTGTGTTGGATGAAGTCCAGCCAAAATACTCCTGTGAGGGAAGGACGGTGGGCCTTCCTCTCACATGCCTTGGACATGTCGTCAGCAGGGACCAGTCCCTGGAGAAGGACATCATCTTCGGTAAAAGTAAAGAGGTGATGAAGAGAGGAAGGCGGATGGACACAGAGGCTGCATGGATGAGCTTGAGTACAAGGACAACTGCGAGGATGGCGGAGGACCTGGCAGTATCCCAGACAGACGCTATGAGGTGGAATCGACTTGACAGCACCTGACAACAGCAACAAGAGGGCAACCTAGTGTATGTACACCGGGACAAAACGCTGCCTGACCGTCTTCACCATCAGTGTGCTCCAGGGCATTTTTGCGTGGCCTCTCTGTATTTTGAGTGCCTTCGAACCGAGGGGCCTCACTTTATGGCTCTCTATCAGGTAACATTCTGTTGTGATCAATCGGGTTCTTCTTGGCTGATTTTGGGATGCAGATTGCCGGCTCTTTGTCCTAGCCTTAGTTCCCAAGGCCTCCCTGAACCTCTGTCACCGTGGGTGGGCCTGCCAGCACTCAAGATCCTGGTGTCCTGTTTTCCAGCACCATGGCAACACAAAAGTCACAACTGTGACAGAGGGCTCATGGGCCCAAAGGAAGGCCTACAGTGACCCGGGACTCGATAATGTTCTGAATGGAGGTGGAGCCGTGGAGAAAGGAGTGAAAGAGCGGAATGTTGGTGCTTTATCTTGGGTGATGTTGGCAAGAAATAGGATAAGCTCAGAAAGAATTAGCTATTTTTTAAGCAGGAACGAAGGGGAGTAGAGGGAGTCAGATAACATTCTACAAGAGGAAGAAGAGGGGAAAACGGAGGAGGGGGTGACAGGGAAAGCTACTGAGAGGTTTGATAAGCTGTTTAATTGTCGAGCAAAAATCTGAGATGTAAACAACAACAGCCCACCTCATTCACGATAAGAAGTTATAAAGCAATCATGATGTCGAAATGTTAATTGTGGCAGCATCTTGATCAAACATAGTGCAAAGATTTTAATTTACAACACACACACACACACACACACACACAGACAGACACCCAACACCCACAAACCCAATGTCATTGAATCGCTACTGACTTATTCTGAACTCTGTAGAGCTGCCCTCCACAGCATCTTGTTGGTTGCCGTGGGATGAAAACTGACAGCCAGGCCTCTCTTCCGTGGTGCTGCTGCTCAATGGATTGGCTGAGACCAACCTTTGACATCACGCAGGGCCCATTACAATCCCAGTAATAAAAGCCAGTCTTGTAGTAAAGATCAAATCAGGAGTAAGATCCTCACACCAATTCTTAATATCTCTGTTAAGGATCCAACTCTAGGTGGGCAGGTCAATTCTTTCCTCAGACAAAAATTTCTTTAGGGAAAATAGTTTCTCTAGTCTGATTGTGATGGAGTTAAGGAACCTTCAAACAGTAGTAAAAGGGGAGAGGGGGAGGCAAGCAAAGAGATACCGAAATGCAGAAAAGTGAAGAAATGTCTTTAGAATTGAATTACGATTGTAGCTACTGACACCTTTGGTCTGTTAGAGTCTAAGCATTAGAAATCCAAGGGTTTCAGTTATCTATTGCCGTGACTAAATTATCCCCCAATACAGTGAATTTCAAAACAAAACCATTTGCTTATTGGTATTTCTCACTTGTCCGGGGGTTGACTTGTCTCAGTGTGTTGTGCGGAGAGACTGGGCTGGCTGGAGCCCTGTCAAGGCTTACTCATGCACACATTTGAGTGTGATGCTGGTTGAAGCAGGCACCTCAGCGAGGCCTGCTGGTCAGAACACATGTGCACAAGCATTCCAAGGGGAGGAAGTTGTATTGCCATTTTTGCCTTTACTATAAAGCTGGGAATATAGACCACCTTTGCTATTGGAGAAGTGTCAATGTTGCATGAAGCCAAAAACAGGTGGAATGAAAGTTTTTGGAAACTTCCATCTTGGAAAATTTAATCTCACAAAGTTAAAGCTATCTGTATAAGTCAATGGCTTCAATTTCAAAGTTCTAACAGACCATCACGAAAATACAATTTTTCTAGTGACCTCTTTAACTCACAGTGTGCTCATCAGTGTTAGAGGAGAGCTGTATTGTGCAGTTTTCAACGGCTGATTTTTTGGGAGTAGATTGCCAGGCCTTTCTTCTGAGGTGCTTCTGAGGGACTTGTTTGCAGATGAGATCATTAATTGTTTGCACCACTCAGGTACTCATAACACACACACACACACACACACACACACACACACACACACAGATGCCTTTCTTTTGCTATTTGTCCAAGTTGGGTAAACAGAGAAGTTGCTGATGGAGGCTCTGTTTTTAATATATTTCTGCATTCTGAAGCAGAAAACATTGCTTATTTTGTTAAGGAGCATGGGTGGTATAGTGGTTATGTATTGGGCTGCTCACCATAGGATCAGCAGTTTAAAATCATGAGCCATTCCCAGTTCTATCGTGTCCCTTAGGGTCACTGTGAGTCAGAATCAACTCAACGGCAGTGAGTTTGTTCTTTGATTTGGTCATTTTGTTGACCCATTGGGCTTTGATTGTTATGGTACTATAACCTAGTCTTTCTGGCCTGATAGTTAGCATCATTTAAAGAGTAAATTAGAACTTTCATATGTTAAGATATTTAGTAGTCATTGGTTTCTAATTTCCTCTTTTCAGGAGGTAAAAACTCTATTATTTTGGTATTTATTTTCCTGTTTCCAAATAACATGCTTGGATTGCTATTTGTTTATATTTTATTACTTGTATAACTATGTTATAATCTATGTCTACTATTCCTTATACCCCTTTCTTCTTCTCTGATTGCCTATGATATGCTTGCCTTTTTCAGTCCATTAGACATTTAAAAATGAGGTTATACCTCTCCCCCACTTTTGGGGGATCACGCTAGCCCTATAGGTCAATTGTGGATACCTGACATTAATATAACATTAATGTTCCACTTCACAGTCATGGCTTGTTTCTCTATATATCTTGTTGTTTTGTTAGGTGCCATCAAGTTGGTTCCAACACACAGCGACTTTGTGTACAACAGCAAGAAGTATCGCCTGGTCCCGCTCCAGCCTCACAATTGTTATGCTTGAGCCTGTTGTTACAGCCGCTCTATCCATTTCTTTCAGTATTATTTTATCATCTCATGCTTAGAGTCGTGCACATATCTTGCTGGATTTACTGCTGATATTTTGTATTTTAGATGTAATGGTACCAGTAAGGTACCCTGGTGGCTCAGTGGTTTAAAGAACGCTGCTGCTAACAGAATGGTGGGCATTGGACTGCACCAATGGGAGAAAGATGTGGCAGTAGGCTTCCATGATGATTTCCATAAAGATTTGGAAATCCTAAGGGGAAGTTCCACTCTGTCTTATTATAGGGTCACTATGAGTCAGAATAGACTTTACAGTTGTGGTAAGTTATAACCATCTCTTTCTGTCCTATAGAATTGTAATCCATTTTGGATTGTTGACTGGGAAATACAGCCGTGGTTGTGCAAGGAGTGTGTTAGACGCTGCCAAAAGGAGACAAAGAGATGGCATCTCCAACTGCTAGTCACTCCTTTAATCCCATCTCATATTTCTGTCTGTAATTTTATGTTTTCACAGTGTCACGTTTTTGATACACAATCATAAATGGTATATATTTTATAGTGCTATATAAACAAACTATAGTTGCTTTATAATCATTGGAACAAAGCACACAACTCTAGTGGCTCACAAAGGCACCCATTGATTTGATTGCGCCCCAGGAAGTCAGAGGTATCAAATGGATCTACACAGCTGTAGTCTTTTCAGAAGAGTTTTTAGCTACTAGAGACTACTTACAACCCTTGGTTTTTGGCTCGTCCTCATTCTGTCCTCTATGATGCCTGTTTTATAAGAACACTTGTGATTACATTGGCTTGATTTTCATAATCCAGGATGATTGCTCTGTCTTAGATCTGTAACTTATCACATGTGCAAAATCCCCTTTGATCTGTAAAGTAATATTTTCATAGATTCTAAGGGTGAGAATGTGATCCTCATTGGAGTGGGGACATTATTCAGCGTACTATATTGCCCATGGTTTATTAATTTTGCTCTGTATTCAGTAAGATTAGATTTTTGCCAAAATATTGAATAAAATTAGAAATATATAATGAACATTTAAAACATTTTTTGGTAATAACTGAAAAACAGACATTTGCTTGAACGTATTTTGGAAGTCTCTTTGTATAATTACCAGTAAGCTTAATTTGGGGGCTGTCCATGTCAATCACAGTTAAGGGGAGTAGAAATTTTAGCCCGTCAAGACCTTTTTTCTTAGTTCAAAATGTTCTGGTGCTGTTTAGTCATTACAATTACTTGGTGGCCTTAACGTACTTTATGACAAAGTGCAAAAGAAGATGATACCTATTACCCTGCGATCAATTCTCCTCATGGACTCTCAATCATTAATAAAGAGCCCATTTTGTACTTTCATTTACAATACTGCAGATTCTTTTGTGCTTCCTAATTTCAAAGGGTAAAATGCTTATGTGCTTGCTCTGGGGGTGTGCACCCAGAGGAGACAATGCACCCAGAGGAGACCATTCCAAGGCAGACATGTGATCTCGTGTTTTAATTCTAAAAAACATTTTCAGTGCCAGAGTATAAAAATTAAGATGTAACCATAGCAGTTAGAACTTTTCCTAAATGATACCATACATCTCATACCCTCTTCCTCAGAGACTTGACTATAATTGAAGTTCTGGGAAAATATAGCACACTTAAGTAATGGCTTCTGATACCACACCAGAAGCCACTGAGTGCTCCCTGGTCCTTGTAGACTATGTAGCAAACCGCAAGTGAAAAATGCACAGCTTTGCTTTCCTGTGAGGCGAGTACTGCTCAGATCAACGGATGATCTTGAGAAAGGCGTTTAATTCCATCTATCATGTAAGAATAGCAGTGACATTATGACAGATAGCTAGGAAGATGGAAGTTATAGAGAAAGTGCTTCGTAAATTGCAAAAGGTCTACTTTTGTTTAATTACTAATATTTCTGAGATAGAGGTCAAATGGTATAAATAGATTAAAAAACTCAACCCAAACTGGCTTGACATGAAAGAGGAATTAAGAATCCTGATAGCTCAGCATATTACACCTTGGCTGCTAATCTCAAGGTTAGCCGTTTGAAACCACCAACAACTGTTCCTTAGGGGAAGGAGGTGGCTTTCTACCCATAGGGGCAGCTCCATCCTGTCTTCAGGGTTGCCATGAGCAAAACGGCCTCCATCGCAGTGTTGTTGTTGTTGTTTTTAACTGGATCAGGTAACAAACTTCCAGAGGGCCATCAGCTTCAGGCACAGCTTGATCCAGGAGTTGCACCATGATCATCAAGACTCACTTTCCATCTCTTCTTTTCACCCGCTATCTGCATACTCATTTCTTGGTTCTTTTAACGCTCTTTCTTTCTTTGTAAAAGAAATCATTTTACTAGGGGCTCTTATAAACAATCCATACATCAATTGCTACAAGCACATTTGTACATATGTTTCCATCATCATGCATACTCATTTCAGCTAATATTCATATGGCACCAGTATGCTCGTATGACTCTTAGCAACTGTCGACCTACAACCCCAAGCTAAGCTCTAGAAAATAAGAGCATATCCCTTTCAGATGACTTAGACACAAACCATAGGAAATCACCCTAAAGGTTTCCCCTTCCTTGAGGTGATCTGGCCTGATCAAAAGGCTAGAAGAATTGACCCAACATGAATCACATGCTCTATGTCTGGAGTTTATCTTAATTACTCTTGACCTCCAAGTATTTGGAATGGCAAGGGGCTTGGGGCGTTAAGACCAGAAGAAGGGGGAAGATTCGAAATGATAAACATGTCCAATTTAGGGCACTTGAGGTTCATGAGACTGTGCCATCTATCCTCAGATTGCTTTACTCATGAGTGATGGCTTCATGGCAGACAGTTTCTTTTTGTGTTAAAACATTCTCCTCCCTCCTTTGTTTGTAGAGGCTCATAATTATAACATGCTGTATGTCTTTCCTTTCTCTTTGGCAACCTGTTCCCCACATCTGGTTTTAATTAGTGGATGTATGGGAAAGCCACGTTTTCCTAGCTCAGAATGCTCAGTGAACGGTTCTCTATATCTCTGTGCATTCTGCTGAACACATTCCCCTGTGCAGCCTCTTGGGGAAGATTTGCACTTATGATTGGTAGCCAGTATTCGCTCTTAAATTTTTCTTAGGTAATTTAAAGTTCCACTGTGTCTTGAGTACTTTTCCACTGCCACTTAGAATGCTGTTCCACATATGTGAGACATCACTGGCTGCAGACGTGCCATGCGATAGTTTAGGGATAGAATATGAGCAGGTTTGTTTTTGTCCTCCAACTAATCCCACATATATTTGCTTATTTTAACATTAATATGAGATGCAGGTAAGTTAAGTGTAATGTAAACAGCAGGTTTGATATGAATAAGCAAGCTCCACAATTTCGAAGTATTGACTCTACCAGAGAAAAAGAAAAACAAGACAATAAAAACACTTAGCGTGAAAGTTCATGCACTGTGATACGACAGCTTATCATTGTGCTCGACAGTGTCAAACGGTGAAGTGAAGAACTGCATTCTAGAGAGACGTTTTACAACGATCCCTTCACTATCACAGTGCTGTTTTCCTCTCGAGAGTCTTCACTGGAAGATGGCAAGACCATTAGGTCAAACGCTGAAAATGCTTAATTCTGACACATTTTCAAATCCTAAAAGCATCACATTTTTGGTTTTGTTAGTTTAGATTCAAACCTTTATTTTAGTAGTCTGACTCTGGTATTAATGGTCTTTCAGAAGACACACACATATATATGTGTATGTGCATATGTACATGCATGCTAAATATTTGTAAAGCATGTATATTTAAATAACTCTGTGGTAGCCACCTAATCTGGTGCCAATTTAAGGCTGTCAATATGGAGATAGCCAATGAGACCTCATTGTGGGCATGGCCTTCTCCTGAGAATTCTGGGAATTCTGGTACTTCCTCCTTGGAGGTGGGAGACTCTCTGCTGAAACCTTGGGAGACATAGCAGCTGACAAGACACGTGGAATCACCCTGATGCAGAGACTCCTGCCAGTGCCGAGATGTTTCCAATGACACTGGATCCAAAGATTTTCTACCCACTGGCCTGTGATCCTCTACATTCGGCGTCATTGCATGTGTTTCGTGAGTCTGAAGAGGACTGTATAGATTGGTATCAGAAATATGGGCTAATACTGGAGTCATGGACTTGATCTTGACTGGGCTGGGATGTTTTCTCCATGTTCAATTGCTCTTGTATATAAATCTTTTTCTTATACACATATATGTACCCATGGATTTGT
Organism: Tenrec ecaudatus; assembly: GCF_050624435.1. Classification (NCBI taxonomy): domain Eukaryota; kingdom Metazoa; phylum Chordata; class Mammalia; order Afrosoricida; family Tenrecidae; genus Tenrec; species Tenrec ecaudatus. The sequence continues at coordinate 17,227,104 of NC_134540.1, read as the reverse complement.
TTCTCTAGTCTACCCAGACTAACACAACTCAATTGACCAAAACATTTTCCTTCTGCTTAAAAATGAGCTCCTCTTCTTCCTCTCCTGTACTAAATTGATCTGCATGCTTGTAGGCATTGTGCTAGTCAGTGGTTCTCCACCTTCCTGATGCTGCCACCCTTTAATTCAATTCCTCATGTGGTGGTGACCCCCAACCATAACATTATTTTAGTTGCTACTCCATAACGGTCATTTTGCTACTGTTATGAAATGGGCGACCCCTTGAAAGGGTTGTTTGACCCCCAAAGGGGTTGCTACCCACCAGTTGAGAACTGCTATGCTAGCTCATGTTGTCTTGAGGACCCGATCCAGTGACTCTCATCTATGTATAAGCAAAAGCTTTCTATAAAGAAGCTATTATACACAAAGAAAGCTTCCCAGCCCAAGTCAAATCCCTAAGTCCAAGACAAGTCCATAAGTTCCTCTTCAGACCCATGCAGCCACATGTAGTGATGCAGAATGCAGGGATGCCAGGGCAGTGGGTGAAGAGTCATGTGGGTCCAAGGTGTGTTAGTCCAGGTAGACTAGAGAAACAAATTCAGAGACACTGACATGTGTATAAGAAAGAGCTTTATATACAAGAGAGGTTGAATATTGAGAAAACATCCCAGCCCCGTCCAGATCAAGTCCATAAGTCTGATTTTAGTAATATGCCTAATACCAATCTATAAAGTCCTCTTCAGACTCACGAAATACATGCAATGATGCCAAATGCCTGACAATCACAGGCCAGTGGGTGCAAAGTCTTGTGGATCCAGTGCGGAAGAGGCATCTCAGTCCTTGCAGGGATCTCCATGTGGCCCCTTCAGTTTCCAGGGCACGGGATCAATCAGTGTAGTGCTATGTGTCTTGTCAGTAAAGTGTCTCTCAGGGAGTGAGCTGAGAGAGAGAGTATCTCCCGTCTCCAAGGAGAAAATGCAGAATTCCCCAGAATTCTCAGGAGAAGGTCATGCCCATAGAGAAGCCTCATTGTCTATGATCTGATTGACAGACTAGACTCCACCCTTTCACTTTTAATCCTCTCAAGTCCCAAATTAACACCAGATTATGTAGCTACCACACACGGTGAGTGGAAATGTGGCAGGACTAGCTCTCAGCATGGCCCGCATGCAGGCAAGTGAAGGGGCAGAGAGAAAGGCAGAGGGGGATGGCCACTCACCCAAGAAGACAGCATCTGGCTATGACCTGACTGACAGGTTTGACTCCACCTGAGCCATGGGTGTCTAGTTGGCATAATATCATCTAACTACCACAGCATCTTTTCAGTTTTAAAGTTAGTAAAGCAGACCTGCCATTTACTTTACTTTTGCTAGCCTATGTTTAGCACAGAGCAATAATTTCCTGGCCTTGGCCTGGCTAATTTATTAGGTAAACGAGGAGAAAAGTCAGTTGCATTCGCATTGATTCTAACGTAGGGTGACTGGATGTATGTCAGAGAAGAACTGTGTTCAGCTGGCTAATTTTACATAAGTAGATCACCAGACCTTTCTTCTGAGGGACCTCTAGGCAGATTTGAGCCCCCAACCTGTCATTTATCAGCCAAGGGCTATCAGTCATTTGTCAGCGAATCAACTAATCACTTATCAGCTAGTCATTTATCATCAAATATTAACCATTTGCATCAGCTTGAGACTCTAGTACATGACTGGGAAATGACATATGGTATGGGAAACGGATCAGTTTTCCCACCTTTACCATATATTTTGGGAAAAGGTAAGAGGAAAAAATTCTCTTGAATCTTCCTCATTGAAACAAACTGTGTGTAAATACCGAATGCTGTAAGAGGTTTCTTAAGATGATTCCGTCTGCAACCCACCTCTGATGACCACGTGTTTTAAGTCTTAAATGTTTGTGCCTCATGTTCCTCATTTCTAACTGGGTATTCCAACTGTGACTTCAGGTACCAGTCAGGATTACAATTGGGTGTATGACATTTGGAAGTGTGGTTGGCAGATAGCATGTTGTTTTGTGAATGCTAACCATCATGATATGGTGGAGACAACAAGGCCGTTGGCAGCCAGGCAGTCAAACCTGCTTGAGTGCTATCCCAGTTCTACCCTTGTGCAAGATATTTAATATTTCATAATTTTAATTTTCTAATTTGTTTATTTGTTTGATAGTGGCAGAAAAGTTACAGGATTGTTTTAAATATAAATGAGTTAATACATTCAAATCATTTAGAATAATGTCTGTTATATATACTCACTCAACCTATATGTACTTATTATAATTCACATCTGCATCGGATTAAAAATCCCTAAGATCGCAACCCAGGAGCAGGAATGGGATAGCGATACCAGACGGGTAGAGAGAAGGTGGGGGGAGGGGAGAATGGGTATCTGATCATAATGACCAACACACAATCACTCCCCGCCCTGCAGGGGGAAGAACAATGGAAACCATGGGGGAAGGGAGACAGTGGTCAGTGTAAGATATGAGAAAAATAATTATAATCTATCAAGGGGTTATGAGGTTGGGTGGGGAAGGAGGGGGAAAAAGAGGAGCTGATTCGAAAGACTCAACAGAAAGTAATTGTCTAGAAAAGAATGATGGAAACATTGTACAAATATATCCCTGATACAATGGATGTATGGATTGTAATAAGAATTGTAAGAGCGCTCCATAACATGATTAAAAGTCCATAAGAGTTTTATAGATGCAATGCACTTAATTCCATTTTCATAGGCTCTAAAAGAGCAACTCCTATGCATCGATCTCTCTCCCTTTCACTGCTATGGTGTCAGTGCCACCTCCTACACCCCGCTGTGGGATTCTGAGGCTGTAGCTACAGATGTGAGTAGAAGACCCGTCTTTCTCCTGTGGAGCTGCAGGTGGTTTCAAACTGCTGACCATGCAGATTGCACCCAGTGCATAACCACTACCCCACCAGGGTTACTCGACGTATAAATCCTTCCAGGTACTGAGGCTTTCAATTTGGATTAGCTATGCTTTTTGTTTTCACTTCATAATCCAGTGTGATGATAAATGGTTGAATCCTACCCTCCTCCAATCAAACATAAGCCAACACACATGCACTTAACAGCAAAGAGTTAACAGGAAAACGCTGTGTTAGAAAGGATCCTGAGACCTGTAAATATTTGTTTCAAGAGTCAGGAAATAACATTAAAAGGATGAAATTTGTGGAATAAAGAAAGTGAGGAGACAGCCAAAGCAATCCTTTAATGAAGACAAGGGCAATCCACCGGAGTCATTTCTTTCTCCTTTTTCACACAGAAAACATTCACAAACATCCCAAGGGTTTGCATTTGAGAGACTTAACCCTCGCAGTTCTGTTCTGGTGCTCACAAATATTTAGAAACAGAAAAAGTCATACCACTATAGACGTGGGAGAAATCATTGGTGAACTGCATAGAGGAGGCATTCAACCGATGCTTCGTTAATTCCTTTAAGCAATTGTAGATAACGATGCAGGGTTTTTGTTGCCGCTGTCATTGGCGTATTAGTATTGGTATCAGGGAGATTATGTGTCCAGAGAACAATAATGTGGAGACAAAACCACCACAACAACCCTTGAAGCACAGAAAGTTGATGCAGACTGCACACAGCCGCGGTGACATAAGGACGGTAAGACCGGGGCCAGAGCAGTGACATGGTCCACGTTACTGTGCACCAAGAATTTCATTAGCCTAAGCAGGTTTTTATATGCAGACATGGTGTCGAGGGCCTCAGAGGCTTGATTTTATTTCAGCTTCATCGGAACCTTTTGAGGTAAACATTGCTATGGCAACCGCATCTTTAAAAAATGAATAAAATTTCCATATGGTCTCAAGGTTAAGAATAGTACAACTGGGTGAAAATGTAGGCATTTCAAATGCTAGTCCATAGTCTAACAGTGAGTTGATAGACTTTCCATGTCCTTTCTTTACTGAAAAGCAAAAATGATTTTACAAAGTAACAACACTAGTGATGTGGTTATTAGGCACTATTCAGTTGATGTCAATGCAGAGCATCCCCTGCAATAAAGCGTAACAGTTTTTTTTAATTTTTAATTTTTATTGGGGCTCATACAACTCTTATCACAATCCATACATCAATTGAGCAAAGCACCCTTATACATTCGTTGCACTCGTCATTCTCAAAATTCACCTTCCACTGGGGTTCCTGGAATCAGCTCAGTTTCCTTTTTTTCCCCTTCCCCTCACTTCCTGCTCTCCCCTTCCCCCTGGTTCCTTAATAGTTTATAAATAATTATTATATCTTATCTTACACTGCCCAGCGTCTCCCCTCACCCACCTTCCCATTGCCCATCTCCCAGAGAGGAGGTTACACATAGATCTCCAAGATCGGTTCTCCCTTTCTACACCCCCTTCCTTCCTGGTGTCACCACTCCTACAAGCGTAACAGTTTTTTGAGACTGTACTCTCAGAACACATTGTTAAATCTTTCTTTGGTAGAGCTGTTGGGTGGGTTTGAACGCCCTACCTTTGGGTCAGCAGTCGGATGCTTGCACCACCAGTATAGATTAGTAACTCTTGCACCACCAGTATAGATTAGTAATAACCATATTTAAAATGATTGACAATGAACCTCTTGGACTTCATTGTGAAACCTAGGCTAAGCTCAAATGAATCCTACTGTGGTTGTTATAAGGACATCAATGGAAAGCACTATCACCCAAGTGTACAAGAGTGAGCAAGTAGCTCTTCTAACCTGAGACAGGGCCAAACAATGGACTAGAACTTGACAAGATTTTGGGGTTTTTTTGGTTTTCAAGTTTTACACCTTTGAAGAGTACTTGAGGTAGTTAGTTTATGTGCCAACCTGGCCGATAAACACATGTGGGGTTAATTGAAGGGTGGAGAGATAAATGGCTCGGTGAGCCTCACTTTTCTAGTTCTCGAGTCTCTTGCTTTGTGTTGGTAGGTCCAGGGTTCAGCTGCCTTAGCCAGTTCCCTGCTTCAGCTGGCAAGGCTTACTTCCTGCAAGACATCACCGAGGAGAAGACACATGGACCTACCCTGATGCAGCCCTGGGTGCTGAAACAGCCACGTGGAGACTCATGCCAGTGCTGAGATGCTTACTCATTCACTGATTCGGCTTTCCTCCTGTCGTTGGCACCACTGCCTGTGCTTTGTGAGACGGAGGAGGACTTTGTGGATTGGATGCAGACATATGGGCTAATGTTGGGCTTAGGCAGCAGTTGGTTGGGCTGTTTTCTTGATGTGCACTTACCTTTTATATAAAATTCTCTCTTATACATATGAGTTTCCGTAGATTTGTTTCTGTAAAGTACTCAGACTAACACAGTACTGAAATCACTTTTCTATTGCTTTCTATTCAGTGAAAAACATTTTAGTTTCCCGTCTCGGATAGGTTTCCACTTTATGCAAGTTGTGAGGATGGTGCAGAACAGGGCAGTTTTGTTCCTTTGTGCATTGGGTTGTTATGGGTTGGAACCAGCATGATGGCACTGAACAACAATAATATTACCATAAAAAGAGACCTAGTGGTGTAGTGGTTTTGTATTGGCCTGCTAACTGGAAGGTCAGCAGTTTGAAACCAGCAGCCACTCCACAGGAAAAAGATGAGGCTTTCTACTCATAAGTATTTACAGCCTTGAAAACATACAGAGGTAGTTCTACCCTGTTCTTTAGGGTCAGTATGAATTGGAATAGCCTTGATAGCTGTGTTTGTTTGTTTAATTAACATATAAAACAAAAATGATCATAAAGTATTGTTGAGTTTATAAGATAGAGAGAGGTAGTGCAATAAGAAAATTTAACACAAAGCATCAGGGAGCACAAAAGAAATGAAATGTAATGGTGCAAATTTTTAATATTAAAATAATATGGTTGTATTTCTTATTTTTGTATCATAGTAACTAAAATTGTTACTACAAATTATAGTGCAACCAGTAAGAAAATGACTAAAAATAGAGTAAAACAAAATGACATAGGACTTGAGATGGTATACTAAATTTTTTTCTGAACACAAAATTAGGCACGAGCAGAAGAATATAGAACCCCAGAAGACATGAGCAAGTAAAAATGCCAGATATAAATTCCGTCTGAATGTACAATATTACAATATTTATAATACATATGTATGGAACTGATAATCTACTCAAAAAGTAGAAATTGCGAGATTGAATAAAATACAAGATACATTATATTATCTAAGAGAAACCACTTAGATTCAAATACATAAATAGGCTGAAAGTAAAAAGATGGAAAAAAAGATTTATTGTAGAATAACAACCAAAGAATAACTATAAAAGACTTGGCATGGTTATGTGAATATCAGACAAAATAGAATTTAAGATGAGGAATATTATTAATAGAAGGGTCAATACAATCAGGAATATAATAATAATTATCTATGTACATGTATCCAACAACATATCCCTAAACACAAACATGCAACCCAAAATGATATAAGTTAAATTTAACAGTACTAGTTGGAGATTTAAATATATTACTTTGAATAATTAAAAGAAAAGCTGTACATAAATTTAGTAAGGTTAAAAACTTGAACAATATGATTAAGCAGCTTCAGTGAACTGACGGAAACACTTGGGAGAGCATGACACACATTCTTTTCAAGTGAATGCTCTCAAGGTTAGGCTTGCTCTGGGCCACAAAACAAGCCTTAATATAAAAAATATTAAAATCATATGTATGTTCTCTGACCACAGTGGAATTTAATTAGACCTCCACAACAGGAACTCTGTATATTTCCAAATTAAATAACACAATTTTAAATAACCACGAATGACAGAAAAAATAGCAATGGAAATTCAAAAACATTTTTTATTTAAATGGAAACAAAAATACTTGTCAAATTTTATGAAATGCATCTAAAGTAATTCCAAGAGGGGAATTTAAATCTTAAAACAAATTTATATCTTCAAACATCTGTACTCAAAACAATAATGTTTCAAATAATTTAAGTTTCCACATAGAAATCAATAAAAAGAAAAGCCAATTTCAAGGCCAAGAGGACAGAAAGAAGAAAATAATACATGTCAGGGTGGAAATCTATGAAATAGGAAACAGAATGGAGAAAAATCAATGAAACTAACAGTTTTTTGAAAACACCAATTAAAAGATTTAAAACTCCTTCGTTAAGCTAAGGAAGAACAATAGAGGTGAAACCCAATTCCAAAACCATGAATAAGAGAGATGGTGTCCCTAATATAATTAAGTAACTGAAGATGATTTCATGGCAACATTATACATAATTCTATAGGAGCCTAGCAGGGTAGTAAGTAGATGATACAGTGGAATACTACATTCATCAGTTTGAATCAGCTGTTAGCAGCTGCTCCAAGGGAGGACGTTGAGGTATCCTGTTACCACAAAGATGTACAGTCTTTAAAACCCACAAGGGCAGTGTACTTTGGCCCACAAGACCACTATGAGGCAGAATTAACTTGTTAGCAATGAGTTTGGTTCTGTTTTATTATAAATTATCCTATTTTAACAAGCTAGATAGCTTAGATGAAGCACAGATTTCTAGAAAAACAAAATGTCTAAGACAGACTCAAGAAGAAACAGAACATCTTAAAAATATATAGGCGTCAATATTGCCTTACCTAGCAACTCATAGCAACACTACAGGACAGAGTAGAATGCCCCATTGGGTTCTCAAGGCTGTAAATTCTTAGGGAAGCTGACTGCCTCATTTTACTCCCACAAAGAAGCCAGGTTGTTCAAAAAGCCAACCTTTCTGTTAGCAGTCCAGTGCTTAACCAACTGCACCACCCTATATTGACTTACCATATATACTCGAATATAAGTCGACCCGAGTATAAGCCAAGGTACCTAATTATTACCTGGGAAACCAGAAAAACTGATTGACTCGAGTATAAGCCTAGCGTGGAAAATGCAGAAGCTATTGGTGAGTTTTAATAATCAAAACAAATGAAAATAAAATTACTGAAAATTGAGACATCAGTGGGGTAATGTATTTAAATATTTATTTTAAATAAAAACATAAATAAAAGGACAAGTTATTTAACATTAGTAAACCAGCACAGTAAGTGAAAAATAGGTTCAACAAAAATAATAAGGTATCAACAATGATACCTTAAGAGTCCCTGAGCTCAATCAGCAACCAAGCTAAAATGTAAAGAGTTAAAAATCCTTCAAATCTGGATTCCTCATCATCATCCGTATCCCAATGCAGAGCTTCAGCTGGTGTGAGGTCATCATAGACGCTGTCCTTACTGAGATCGCCGTCATCACCATCACTGCTGTCATTTTCATACAAAGCACAGTCTTCACTGCCATCCATAGCATTACTAATACTACATTCCTGGAAGGCACGTGGCACCATGTCTTCTGGAATGTCTTCCCATGCATCTTGAACCCACTTTCCTATTAACTCTATGTCAGGCTTCATGAGATTTCCTCCTTTTGTTAGTCGGGCTTGACCAGATGTGAGTAAACATGGGGTACCACTGACCCATGTATAAGCCGCACCCCAGTTTTTCAGCACAAAAAAATACATGAGTATTTATGGTAATTCTACACGAGTATATACGGCATTATATATGAGGATATACGGTAATTATTTAACATCTTCCCACAAAGAAATGTCCAAGCCCTACTGGCTTTACCAGGCAATGCTATTACATACTTGTATAATGAATGATACCAAATACAAACTCAGTACAGAGGCAGGGAACAATTCTCAAATAATTCTATAAAAACAGTGATACAGCAATAGGAACCAGCTAGAAGCAGGACAAAAACAAAAACAATGACAGACCAGTATCTCTTATGAATATTGGGCTTTTATAAAACCTTAACCCATCGTATTTCATCATGGAGTTTATAGTCTATTGCAAAGCAACCAAGACAAATTATGCCGGTCAGCCCTCAAAACATTCATTTAGAACCAATGGATCAGTATTGACAGTTACAGCATTAGTTAAATGACTGGAGTCCGAATATTTATGCTTCAGGCTTTAACCTTTCAGTCTTAGGAGCGAGGGTTAATTATGGCTCAAACATGAGGGAGGTTCCTTTTAGCAAGGGCCCGTGGTTGGTGGTACAGATAGAACCTACTACATTTGTACAGTGAGTACACAGAACACTAGGCTTTATGTGTGAACTTGCCACCTTGGTTCCGCATGACAAGGACCAGTTTGACGTCAAAGACTACAATGTTATGTGTTTCCCTCAACGTTAGAGAGTAGCCTAAGGAGACATCATTTCTTCTGCGTTAGAGATCAGAGAGGTTGCTTAAAGTTTAATTATGCCGTTTTCTTATGTCACAGCAGGCTGGGTCAGGATGAACTTAAAAGCTGTTTTCAATCTTTGCATACTTCACATGATTCTGTGTCTAAGTTAAACAATTTTCTAAGTGAATTTCTTATGACTTAAGATTCCTAGTGGCTTATTGGTAACGTTAGAGAACCTCATGAAGGTAGGCCTGTTTCAATTCCGTTTACACTTCTGAAAGCACTCTGTAGCACGCGTAATACTGATTTACACCTTATGGGATTTGACTTGAGATCACTCTAGAAAACACAGCACAAACCGAGTTCAGCAACATATAACAGGATTATACACACTGGGATTTACTTTGGAATGTATTCTAGGAATGGAAGATGCGTTTAACATTGAGATGTCCTTGAAGAATAAAAAGTGAACCCTCATGATCATCTCGATGGGAAGAAGAGCATTACTTCACAAAATCCAACATCTATTTGTGATTAAAATTATGACCACTGTAAGACTGACTAAAAGAAAAATTCCTCAATCTGTTAAAATTTCAAAAATGAACAAAACCCCAAATATCAAACTCACTGCTATCTTTCAATTGTGACCCAAAGCAACCCTGCAGGATGGGGTAGAACTGCCCCTGTGAGTTTTGGGGACTGTAACTGCTTAAGGGAGTAGAACACCTTGTCTTTCTCCAGAGGAGAGGCTGGTGGCTTTGACGGCAGCCCTTGCAGTTGACACCCCAACAGTAACCAGGGCTCCTTGTTAAGGTCTGCGTCTGAAGACTGTATAGCCAGACATGAGCGAGGACTCGTGCAGTCACCCAGGTTCTGACAGTTACCAGGGCTTGTCTTTAGTTGACTATTGGTGGTTATTGATCTGAAATTCTTAATAATTTTATCTTTGAACCCACATTTTCTAAGTCCAGCAAGGGAAGCAAACATATGTGTGAGCAGAGAAGCTTGTGCACTGTGCGTGCCATTGTTTCTTGTCGCCATATTCACATATAAGTTTTGTAGCGTCCTATGATCATGGAATTTTGTGGATTCCCAAATTTCAGAGTTGAGAAACTCAAAGCAAAGAGATGGTAAATATATTATAAACACAACTGAGTAATGCATGGGTGCTCCAGGCTGGCACACATTCCATTTGAAGCAGAACTTGCTTCAAGTGCGTAAGAGGACAATGGTGGTCTAAGAGAAACCCACCAAGCAACTCTTATTGTATATATTCTCATTTCCAGCCACTTATGCTGAAAATCTTAGCTTGGAAGGAACAGGAAAGATAGCTCGTCATAGTTCCTCTACCTTTGGTCCTTCCTCTGCAGGAAGCTAAAGGTGAGGAGTGATGGTAGATTATGCATGCATGAAAAAGTGGAATTCAAGCAGTTGAGTTCATTTTGTGCAGTGTTATATTCTTATAGTAAGAATGAAGTACATATGCCTGTACTAATGATGAAATATGAATTGTGTAACTTCAGTGACTCAGCATACAAATTAAATTCTCTTATATTTGCTTTAAAACTAATATTGCACAAATATGAAGATGAACTGTAATACTCCTGCTAATAATTGAAATATTTTCTATATTTAGAAGTGTATTAAATAGCAAATATAAAGCACAGTGACCAATTGAGAGAGATTATATAAGAAAAGACAAAGTTTAAAGTCCAGTTCATGCAGTGGGCTCTCCTTTTTGGGTCCTTCTGGTGTGGCCTATGAAAGTTAGGCGTTTCAGAAGTCCAGTCACTAATGTTCAAGTTGTCTGGGCGTCATAATCGCCCAGTTAAGAAGAAAATGCTGGGTGTTTTCCCCCCTTGGGATCTCTACAAGCAGGGTTAGCCTTTTTCGCAATGCTGGGTGCTCCACCCAGCCCGCCCACTGTCTGAAGTGCAATTGTCACCTCAGTGTAGACATCAGCCCTCCTTTCCTCTTGACCTGGGCTCAAGTTCACTGATTGCTATTATTGTCTGTTTATTTGAGGTGCCCATGGAACACTGCTGTATGGCAGGTGCTAAATGTTCTTCTCTCCCCACCCCCAGCCCACCCAAAGGGAAACTGACCCTGTGTGTAGGGAGGCTGCCTCCCTTGAGGTGGGTTTTGAGATGTTCTGATAAGGGTGTGATATGTATTTCATGGGAGCTCCGGTTCTCTCTCTCTTAGATTGAGGTCTCTATTGGTTTGAGATGGTCATTGTTGATGCGTCCGCATTTGTTGTCTGTGCTAGTCTTGCATGTTTATTTACCTGTGTAGGGAAAGGGGGATGGTTCACGATCTAAAGACAATAACAGTACAGATAAATACTTAGAGACCAGGAAGGGGCAATGGAGAGTCAGCACCAATCTATTGCAAGAAGGTAGAAAAGTTCCCAGAGTTGATTGTGGTGATATTTGCACAGCCCTTCTTGCTATGATTGCACTACTCAATTATATGATGTTTATATAGCTCAATTAAACCACCCCCAAACATCTCTATATTTCAGTATCGTTAAGGGCACTTCCTCCTATCAGCATAGGGACCTGTGCCTTTTGTTTTGTACTAGATCCAGCAAATTCCGTAGCCATAACTTCCTATAGCAAATGTCACTATTAATGGTGAAAACTTGAATTATTTCTCCTTAAAATTGGAAACAAAGGGAGATGGTCTATCTCTGTCACTTCTATTCATTGTGTGAGAGACAATATAATAAGACAAATTTAGAAAAAGGAAGAAAGAATCAAAAAGAAAGAAAGAAGAATTAAATGCAATCAGATTGAAAAGAAAACTGTCTCCACCATGACAGATCATGAATTCTTATATGTTGAAAATTCTAATTAATCAAAAAAATAAAACTTCAACACATAGTAAAAATGTTGAGCAAAGGTGAAATACACAAAGTAATGTAAAAATTACTTATATTTCTAAATACTTAACATGAACAATTTAAAACAAAATTAAAATAATAATTTTATTCACCAAAAAGAAAAAAAGTATGACATTGAAAAACTATAAAACATTGTTGAAGGAAATTAAGGAATATCCAAACAGATGAAGAGATATCCTGTGCTTGCTCATTAAAAGGTGGAATATTATAACAATCCTCCCAAAAATTGATTTATAGATTTATGGTAATCTCAACCAAAATAGTAGCACTAGACCCTTGTTGAAATTGACAAACCGATCTTGAAATTTATATGGAACTGAAGGTCAAAATGGCGAAACAATTTTGATAAAGGAAAACAAAGTCGGAGGATTCACACTTATAAGCATTTAAAATGTTCTCTCTATAGCTACAGCGATCAACAGTAGCATAACTATGTCAGACATATAGGTTAAAGGACGAGAGTTTAGCAATGACTCACTTTTATGATCAATTCATTTTTGACAAAGATGCCAACGTAATCCAATAGGCAAAGAACGTAGTTTTTACAACTAAGCAACACTCCAGTTTCCAGCAGCAAAGAGATGATTTGAGACCCTTACCTCACACCAACACTAAGTACAAATGTATCACGGATGCAATTGTAAAGCTTACACAACATGGAAGGAAATTGGATTAGGAAAAGATTTATTCACTGTACCCCCCAAAGCCTGAACCATACAAATAAAACCTGGTAAATTGGACATCTTTAAAATGAAAACTTCTCAGTTTCTTCCTTAATCTCAAAATAATTCATTTTTATGATGGCACCCTGCTCGATATTTACCTTCATGAAGAGATCGCTCAAGATAGGGGTGCGATAGCAAAGTGTGGTAAAAAAATCATAGTGCCCGACCAAGATAGAGTCTGGGGTCTTCAAGACTTACATTAACGCAAGCAGCCAAAGCACAACAGCAACAACAAACTCACGCAGCCATCTCAGTCAGGAGTCAGTCAAGGCTACCCAGAATACCAGCCTGTGAGATCCGAGCATTGTAAATAACAAAATCCAAGACCAGAGGAGGGAATTGTTTCAGAGCGTCCATTCTGAGCTCCTGGTTTGCAGAAGGCTATGGACGACAGCGAAAACCCCCAGTATTTTCATGGTGTCTACACAGATTAATAATATGAAAAATTCCCTCTGACCAGGGATGTGACTAGGCTTGGTATCATACAGACTGCGCTGGAAAGTGGATCCATGCTGATGTAGTTAGGCTACAATTTCACACCTTATCATTTGTTTTCCCTTTTGACTCATTCAAAATTTGTTCTAATTTATTATTATTATTGTCTGCTTTCTTTTGGATGGAGGTCTTTCGGTGTTTTACTTCGTAATTGATGTTTATCTACACATAGAAAAAAAGAGAATGGAAAACAATTTTACAAAGCTACAATCAGAAAGAAAATATTTCAAGCTAATAGATCTGATAAAGGACTTGCTTATGGAATAAATAGCTACTCTTGAAGAAAAGAATGTACACGACCCAATTAAAAATGGGAGAGAAGGTCAAATATTTGACCGGCTATTTGTCCAGGGAATACACATGAATAGCTGAGAGGCACTTGTAAAAGTGCTTAGCATCAGTGGCCATTGTTGGCTTCTGACTCAGGGCAACGTGCGCACCATAGAACGAAGCTTGAACCTTGCTGCTTAAGCTTGCCTCACTGTCCAAATCAGTTGCAGATCAGAGCACCATATCCATATGATTCTTGTTAATTCATTTCTTGTAAGTAGATCTCCAGGCCTTATAACAACAGGCAAATCATAATTCACAAAGGAGAAAAACTAGAAACAATCCAAATGTACCTTAACTAGTGAACGGAGTGACCAAACGTACTTTAGCCATATAACACAATACTATTTTTTTTTGGTTAAAAGGGATGCAACATTGATACATGCTATAACATGGGTACACCTCAAAGATTTTATGCTAAGAAAAAGAAGTCAGAGGCAAAATACCACATATTGTGTGATTTCATTTATATAAAATGTTCAGAAAAAGAAAATAGAGACAGAAAGCAGATTAGAGGTTGCCTTGGGTTAGAGATGAGAGCAGTATTTAATATGGAGTTAGTAAACTGTTTTGAGTGTTGCAATTGTTTTAATAATAGTGTGGTCATAGTTATGCAACTCCATAAATTTACTAAAAATAATAAATTGTTATGTTAAATATATCTTCATAGAGTTGTCATAGCACCTCCACAAACACCAAATGCCAAATACTATTGTGTGTCCTGAACTATTGGACTGAGGTATGCACATTTAATATTTTTATGACTCAATTAGATAGATGGAGTAACCTTTTCCAAGAAACACTAATAAGGAAAAGGGTCTTCTTGAATAGTTAGTATTTATCATAATCCTAAAATTTTCCTCTTTGAATACTTTTTACAGTTTGAATTTGATATTTAGTAGTATTATCTCAGTGATAAATTGCATGCTGTTAAAACATTGTGTTGGTCCAGATAGACTAGAGAAACAAATTCATAGAAACTCCTGTGTGTAGAAGTGAGAGTTTTACATAAAGGATAATTGTACATTAAGAAAGCATCCCAACTCTTCCAGTCCAAGCTCATAAGTTCTATATTAGCCCATATGTTCGATAACAATCTATAAAGTCCTCTTCAGATTCAGGAAACACATGCAATGACACTTGCATGCAGGACAATCACAGGCCACTGGGTAGAAAGTCTTTGGATCCAGTGGCATGTAAGCATCTCAGGGCTGGCAGGGGTCTTCATGTGGCTCCTGAAGTTCCCAGGACTGCATCAGGGTAGGTCCATGTGGTTTCTCCTCAGCGATGTCTTGCAGGAAAGCGAGCAGAGAGAGAGAGTTGCCCACCTCTAAGGAGGAAAACCAGGAATTCCCAGAATTCTCAGGAGAAGGCCATGCCCAGACAGAGGTCTCTTTTGCTATGACCCGATTGACAGACTGGACTCCACCCCTGTCAACAGCCTTTGACTATGGATTGGATGCATTTTTAATATGTATTAACTTGATGGAAATAAATGTTCACTTATTTATTCACTCAAGAGTATTTATTCTACTATATTCTAAACTCTGTGAGCAAGGGTATGTAGATCAAAATAGACCAAGAATGCCTAGCAAGGTTCAGGAACTCCACAGCCCCCCACTGAAAACCTGTAGTGTTCTCAGGAAGTGCACGTGGTTTCAACATCAACAGCAGGATTTCCTGTCTGCATCATGACTTCGTGGGTGCATGCATTAGGTTTTCCAGTATTTAAATACCATCATTTAAAAAGAAAAAATATAAAAACCATGTGTGCTTCCCCCACAAAATAGATTTGAACTTCAGTGTTCTGTCGCAACCTTCAGGAGGAAAAGACTTTAAAAATATTTACAAGGCAATGAAATAGTGAAACCAGAAGTTCTGTGGTATTTATGATTTATGATGGGATACAACGATGACTGCCATACAACCATTCATTCTATAATTGTATGTCTTGGCAAGTTACTCTGAAGAGAAGACATTGTACGAGTTGTACTATTCCTAGAGGGAATTTTAATGGAGAGACGGCTGGATGTTTATTTGATGTAATTAGTTTGAGATACATTTTATAGTTTAAGTATTAAGTGATTATGAGAAAAATCTTAGAAAATAAGAAAAGCTATGCATACATTTCACACTGGGCTAGTCAAGACAAATTACTGCTTAACTATTTTTCTTCTCTGTATTTTTTCTCTGCATAATTACTTCTCTACATAATTGCAATCATGTTTCATGAGTGTTAAAAAGCTTTTTTCAGTTAGTCACAATTGCTTTTCCTGTTGGTTCATAAACTTCTTAATCAATCAATGTCCAATAGCTGGATGATCATTGAATGTGGATCCCTTAATTTTTCCTGGATCACTGATCATTTATAACTTATTCATAAAATTATTAATTGGTGTTTTTCACCATTATTTTAATAAAATACATTTATAAAGATAGTAGATATTTTAATATTTGACACATGCTGCCAAGCCAACTAGCTTTCCAGAGGACAATATTTTACACAGTTAACCATAAAGTATTAGTTGCATTTCATATTCTCTTTGGCCAGTTTGTTCATGTCCTTCGCCTGGTGAGCTTTAAGTCTAGTCTCCTAGTGTGAGAAGACATCCTTTCTTTGTTTGTTTTGAACATACCATGTGCGTTCTTAGATGCTCTCAAGTTGGTTCCTATTCGTAGAAACCCTCAGTCCAACAGAGCAACCCACCAGCCAGTCCTACACCATCTCAACAGCCATTGTTATGTTTGCGTTCATTGTTGACTGTGACAACCTATCTCATTGAGAATCTTGTCTTTTGTGCTGGCCTATTACTTTATCAAATGATGACCTTTTCCAGTGACTGACCCCTCCTGATAACCTGTCTAAAAAAACTGAGACAAAGGCTTACCACCCCTGAATCCACGCATACCATCAGCGTTTTTACCGGGTATATTTATTTGTTCTGGCAGTTCATGGTACTTTCAGTGCACCAATGATGGTGTTGGGGAAGAATATTGGGAATACCATAGATCTGTATGCCAAGAGACAATTTAGTAAAGAAGAAAAGCCATTTGATGAAAATTATTTGAAAAGTTCAATATCATTAGTAAACAAATACACGTTGAACACATGGTTATGTTGAATTTTCAAACACCGGGAGAAGATGAATGTACCAATTTTAGGCAAAGTTGTGTGAAAAGAGGTTTTATAGAGGTCCAGGGGAGTTGTAGGAGTCCTGGTGATGTTGGGTAAACATTGAATTGCTAATTGTAAATTTGGGAGTTCAGATCCACCAGGCACTCTGAAGGAGAAAGATGAGGCTAACTATGGTAGAGATTTATAGTTTTGGCTACCCTTTATAGGGTCATTATGAGCTGGGATTGACTCAGCGCCCGTGGGCTTTTATTTATTTATTTTCTTGGATTATGTAGTTGGTATATAGTGGACTACTATACAGCATTGATTATACCTTCTTAATGCTTGACAATGTTTATGATACAATGCTGTAAAGAGTATCAAGTTATATTTTTAATAATATTAGCAGGAGGTAAATAGATTAAGTGATGCATTTCATTGGGAAACCAGGTTGCACAAGACCTATTTACATTGCTTGAGAGCACACCAAAAGATAAGACTTTGATGACTACCAGGAGGCGAGGGATAGGGATAGGAAGAGGGAGGAGGGATGGGCATGGGAAGGAGGCAGGTTTAATTCAAAAAAAGAAAGATAGAAATGGCTCCACGGGTGGGAAGGGGGACCCTTTACCTTCCTTACCCCTCAGGTCTGAGGGGCTGAAAGAGGAAAAGGAAAACTGAAGTGAACTTAGAGTCTTCAGTGACATCTAAATTCGTTTCAAATAAATAAACAAAATATTGAGAACACACATACTG
The DNA here is from genome assembly GCF_050624435.1 of Tenrec ecaudatus. Classification (NCBI taxonomy): domain Eukaryota; kingdom Metazoa; phylum Chordata; class Mammalia; order Afrosoricida; family Tenrecidae; genus Tenrec; species Tenrec ecaudatus. Next base: position 17,209,591 of record NC_134540.1, on the reverse strand, counting down.
CTTTGAGGACTAAGGGTCATATGCCTGTGAACGGTGGCCATTGACTAAAGAAGACTAGAGAAAACCTTCTGCACCTGAATGATGGCATTGGCAAAGAGCTCTGTGCACGGAGCTGCCGTGGGTTGGAACAGCCTCTAAGGCACCCAACAAGGGTAAATAGATCAAAATGCCAGCAGTGAACATCCCATAATATGGATATTATGGATGATTGCTGCTATTTTTCTCGACTTTGATACTTTATCATTTTTTTGCTTGCAGTGAGCCTGTTCAAATTTTGTAATATGAAAATAATCATAAGCGTGTTTTAAAAGTCATTTCGGTCCATAGAGAGCTGTACACTTTTTGACAAAATTGGTTTGCTTTATTCCCTTCCCCCTTCTTGTCATGAATAAGAAGAGCAGAGAAATGAAAATAAAATTGTTTGAGGGTCATCTGGATTTTGAACTTATAAAATCTCCTCAGAAATATTTATATTTATCCCCTCTCCATTCTTATTTATAAGTATAAAAAGTTTGGGCAGAACAATTATTTTCAAATGTATTCTTTATTCTTTGATGTGCTTCCAAAATGTGTAATGAGTGTGCTGCTTTTCAATAATTGTAATAATAAAATCTAAATTGATTGGTCTGTTGCAGAGTTTCAGGGAAATTGTGGTAAATGGAGGGGATGAGAATGTAATGCACCTGAATCCTCATGGGTCTGGAAAGCTGACTCCCGTGGGGAAAGACCCTCTCGGTTATGAGATATAAACAAATCAGTACACATTCTCATGACTGAACACAGTCCCTCCAAAAACCCCCCATAAAGGAACGCTAATAAAGGGGCTACATAAAAGATGTCTCATACACTATTCCCTGTGCCGGAGGCCATCTGTAAATAAGAGCAATCAGGCTCTATAACCAAACCACCACAGAATGTAGCAAATCCCTGGGGAGGGCCCAGGGGCGTTTGAGGTCAACTAGCACTAGGTCAAGACTTGAGTCATTTTATTGCCTGGCTATTGGGCTACCTGCTTAAGATATTACCCATTAACTATGTAATATGGTAGCTGTACGACATGCATGCTTTTCACTTTCTCCTTTCATTTTTGCAAAAATGATCCGATTGTCCTTAAACATTTGTTTACACAAATGACTGAGAACTCAGGTCTCTAGGCTTGACCAGTAGTAACTTAAACTCATAACTCACTGCCATGAAATCAATTTTGACGCATAATAACCCTATACTTAAGTTCACTAGTTTCTTATAGAGTACTAGTGGCTAATGAATAAGTCCTCTCTTTTTCTAAGTCTATCCAGTGATGCTTAGAATTCTTGTTTAGATCACTTTTCAAAAAATTATCTGTGTTAAAAAAATTATCTGTGTTGATTTTAAACTTATTTTTACTTCAAATTTTCTTATGGAGAGAGGAAAAAAAAGTAACATTTCTAAACCTTTTCAGGCCCATTTGTGAGGCTATAATGTCCATTTTTTAGTAAGCCATGTCTAGAAACAACTAGGCTTTCAAGGAATCATTTAAGTTAAAGAACAGACTGTCAGATGCTGCTTATGTAGACACACGGTCCAGGCGTTGAGGACACTCTCAATACTCAGGAATTTTCTCTGTACAGGCGGGTGTTGGGATTTTAAGAGGCACAACTGACTGCCATGGAGTCATTTATGACTCTGCGTGACAAGGCAACTCCAACACAGATATTTTCAAAGTCTCATCCATCTTTCTAGAGTTAACTTGACAATGATCTATGCTGGGATGCTAACCATAAGGTTAGAAGTTCCAAATCACCAGCAGCTCCAAGGGAGAAAGAAGAGGTTCTCTGCTCTGGTAGAGTGACAGTCTTGGAAACCCGTTTGGACAGTTATACCCTGTCCTGCAGGGCCATCATGAGTTGGCAATGACTCAATGGCAGTACATTTTGAGTGATGATACCTTTCCTCTCCAAAGGTGAAAGCAAAGGAAAGGGTGAGCTTTAAAAATACTTCTTAAAGGAGCTTAAAATAAATCTTAACAAAAAACTAAACTCTTCGAGATGTACTATGATAAAATGTTAGCAATTTTCAGAACCAAAGGGCTACCTGCCTGGTAGCGGAATCTGCATTCTCTAGATGGTCTAAAGACTTTCATGCACTGGAAACCTGACAAATGAAGCAGTGTATCACATAACGCTCTGATTCTGAGTTTCCATTTTCACACATGGCATCGATGTAGCTTTCTCTACATAGATCATTACTCTACTTATTCCACTGTACTTGACCCTATCTAATGAGCTTATGGTACTCCCCAGGGGCAGTACTTTGAGGGACTCGCCAAGCTGTGACTGAAGGCTCAGGTGTTTGCTGAGCCCAGAAGGACAGCTGTTGTGCTCATTTAGTGAGCTTGCCGGGGTCTTGTAGCTCACTTTTCTGTTTGGCTTGAGTTTGCATGTGTGCGCTCACTTCCTACAACTCTTCCAATCTTGAAAGATGTCAACTTCTCCTGGTTTAAATCAAATGAGGGGAAATTCTACTCTAGGGAATAACAGCGAACCTAATTTTACTAACTAACACATATGAAACCACCTGCAAAGTATAAGAAGTTTTAGAGATATTTTTGTTGTTAGGTGCCATCGAATTCATTCTGACTCATAGCGAGCCTGTGCATAACAGTGCGAAACACTACCTGGTTCGGGGACATCCTCACAGTTGTTCTTGTGTTTGAGGCCATTCTTTCAGTCACCGTGTCATTCCGTTTTGTTGAGAGCCTTCCTCTTTGCTCTGCTCCACCACTTTACCAAGCGTGATGCCCCAGCCTAAGGACCGGTCTCTCCTGACAACATGTCTAAAGTGCTGAGACAGAGTCTCACCATTCTTGCCTCTAAGAAGCATTCTGGTTGTACTTCTTCTAAAATAGATTTGTTTGTTCATTTGGCAGTACATGGTACTTTCAAGAGCACCATAATTCAAATACATCAATTCTTCATTTTTTATTCAGTGTCCAATTTTCACATTTTACGTTTCTCAATTGGTGGTTTTAGAAATGAATGTTAAAAAACCAACAACTATCAAAATGACCTTTAGAAGGCTTAACTTTAAAATTTCTTTTCTCCCATTAGAGTCCCTGGGTGGTACAGTTAACATACTTGACTGCTAATGGAAAAGATGGAGGTGGTTCTAGTTAACTCAGACAAGCCGTGGAATAAAGGCTTGGTGATATAATTTTGAAAAACCAGGCTTTGAAATCCTGTGATGCACAGTTGCACTCTGACACACACAGTCACATGTAAGGTTATGGAACACAGTAAGATCACAGGCCAGGGGATGCAGCATTGTGTGGATTCAAGGTCGTGGACATATGGCCGGGTTCTGGAAGCTCTCAGGGTGGTCAGAAAACAGGGACATGAAGTGGGAAACAGAGAGGCCCACACCCCCAAGAACACAGCATCAGGCTTATAAGAAGGCCTTATAAGAAGGACACAACCCAAGGACAAATATGTCTTGGAAAAAATATAACCAGAATACTCCTGAGAAGGGAGGCTGATGAGGTTTAGTCTCATGTTCTTTGGACATGTTACCAAGAGACTGGTCTGTATTTCATCCAAGACATAGCTGTTTGTTCCTTTGGCAGTTCACGGCACTCTTGATGTTCTTCACAAACATCATAATTCAAATGCATTGATTTTTTTATCTTAGTTACTATTAATTTAGTGTGTCTTTGAAAATGTAATTAACACGATTGTTTCTTTGACTTTGCCATTAGAGGGAACAGATTACAAGGATCTACATATAACCTCCTCCCTGGGGGACAGATAGCAGAGAAGTAGGTGACGGGAGATGTTGGACGGTGTAAGATATGTCAAAATGATAATAATTTATAAATTTTCAAGGGTTCATGGGGTGGGAAAAGTGGGGAGGGACAGGGAAAATAAGGAGCTGATACCAAGGGTTCAAGTAGAAAGCAAATGTTTTGAGAATTATGAGGGAAACAAAGGTACAAAAGTGCTTGACACAATGGATGGATGGATGGATGGATTGTGATAAGAATTGTATGAATCCCCAATAAAATGATTAAAAAAAGAAAATTATACTCTAATCATTTTGATCATTGTTAACCAAAAATATTATGTACCAAGGGAAATTTATATTTTTATTAAAATAATATCAGTCTTATAAAAAACCCTCCATATCACCAATACTTATTATGATTGGAATAATCAATGACTTCTTATTCATGATAGGAAAATAAATCTATTAAAAATTTTTTTCTTCTCAACATAATGATGTAAATAAAAATCAAAGAAAGCCAAAGCAAAGAATCTGAAATACACATGCCAATAATAAACAAAGGGAAATCTTGTGGCAAGATTTCCCATATAGGGGGCAAGTACCACTGAACTACCAATCCCTCACATAATACGCACAGTGTATAGGTAGAGTGTTGTACACTGTGGGAGCATAGCTCTAGAGCGCCAGGAATTGCTTTATCCCAAAGAAGCGAACTTCAGAGAACTTTTATTGAGGAGTCTCTCTAGTATACTATACCCTAAAACAGGTTTTAGGAGTAGAAACTAGGTTACTGCTTAACTGAGAGGTTACTTTTTATAATCATCAAGGCATTTTTTTATTTCCAAAAATCAGAGCTCCAATTATTGTAGAAATAAGCTCTAATTTAGATGTATCTGTGCTTAAGACAACATGCTCTTTTCCTTCATTCCAAAGGAGTAGAGGAGCAATCTAAAACAATGTAACTATGGAGCAGTTACTTCAGATAATCCTACTGATTCCTGAGGAAAAATGATTTCTTCCTCAAAACTTCTACAATATACTCTTCCTGCTTCTTTAATAGCATGCACAATACCATATTTAATTACTTGTTCATCAACCTTGACCTTCATACCCCAAAGATTGTGCATGCTTCCAGGGAAAGGGAGATACCACATTAAATTACATATCACACTGCATCTCAGAGAGCCTGGCACATAATTAGCTCTAAATCAAATGTTAAATGATCTGCTAAAGGATTGAATCAACATGTAATAAACAGAATGTTGAAACTACGGTTTGGGCTGAGGCAGATACCAAAAAGGGTGCGGGACATACTGCTTTGAAAGAATCTTCAAAGCCAAGGCCTAGTTCCCAGACTACCTTACTCTGTGAACAAGAGTGTAAGTCGAAAAGTATTGCGATAAAGTTACAGAAACCTCTATTAAACAAAACTATAAAAATATGAAGCTATTATTTATCAACATGTCCTCCATCCAAGTCTATAATTCTGGAGGCTATGTTTCCATTTTTCTAATCCTTCTTCAAATAATGTTGCACTTTTTGACTTACACCACATCAGAAAGATAGTTTTGACATCTTTGAAAGACTCAAATTGGGTTCCCTTTCAACGTTCTTTGAGTTTGGTGGAACGAAAAGAAACTTGAGAGCTCAATATCAGGACTGTAGAGTGGATACGGTAAAATTTCCCAGTGAAATTCCTGTAGCCCAGTACTTGCAGGTGCATTGTCATAATGGGAAAAATTACTAGGTGTCACTCTCTTGTCTCTTTCTCACAAATGGAGTTTTCAATTTTCTTTAAAAAACAGTTTCCATAATAAGTCTCGCGACTGTCCTGTGTCCTTTAGGAAAAGAAAAATATATCAAGATCACACTTTTTTAATCCCCCTACCCCCACCAAAACTAGTCCCCATACTTTTTGAGATTATCTCGCTGCCTTGAATTTAACTGGCTCACCAGATCTCAGAAATCCCTATTTTGATTGGATTTTCTTTTTGTGGGCACTCTAGTGACCGAGGCAAGTGTATTACTGAAAAAAAAATTCTCTGTAGTCATGTACCTATCACAGAGTTTTGTCTGTGTATGTTTAGTTTAGAATAAACCTATGTGTGCATGAACTAGAACCCTAGAACAATACTTTGTGAATTACCTTTGTGTAAAGGAGCAGAGTGAGAGAGAGTGAAGCGTTGTCTTCTGGATGTAACTGCCAATACTCTCCACAGGAAGTCACGAGAGATGGCCTGCTCAGAAGACCACTGCTAATTATGTTTGGCTGGCCTAGAGTTCTCAGTAGATGGCTGTGAGGCCTCCCAGTCCTGGGACCTATGTCAACAACTCCATGAAGATTAGGGTGGAGCACAGCCCCTTGCTCCGGTCACAGCTTGATGATGTCTCTTTAAGGGTGTGGCCTACTTCCAATCTGTAAGGAGACACTGTGGAGAACTTGGTTTTTCCTCTTCCAGCTAGCCTAGATCCTGCATCTGATTCTTTGGGACCTGGGCCAGTGGCCTGCCAAGTTGCCTGCCCACCAGGGGACTGTCAGGGGCCTGCGAGATTGCCTTCTCATCTTGGATTCCCTTGACTCTGTATCCACCAGCTGTGCACTTCCTGATACATATTCCTGTCTCCTGCTTCATCGTCTGGCTTCCTGCTTCACCACCCTGGTAACTATGAATCAGAAGGGCTTTCAGATTAGCCTCTGACCCACTGATTTGAGGAGGATTGGGCTTGCCCATACTGTGGCTCTATGAACTCTCTTGATTTAGATTTCTTTGTTCGACATATGTCAGTGTCACTGGTTTTGTTTCTCCAGCAAACCAAGCCTGACACAACCATCTAGGAGGGCAAAGAGATACCAAGCTGGGCAGTTGCTGTTAAGAGAAGAGTATCTGGTCTGAAGGGCGCCATGGCCCTTTTTAGAGGATCCATAGTCAGAGGGACTCACGAGACTCAGGGATTCCCAGAGTGGCTCATGGGAGAAAGAAGCTTGTACAATGGATAGACCCATCATAAACAGTCTTTAGTCACCTAATGTTGGTGTAAACAGAAATGCCACACATTGGCGCCTTTATAGAATGTAAACTTATTTTCTCACTGTTCAGGAGGCTAGAAATCTGACTTCAGCTGTGGTTATAGGGGAAGGTCCTTGCCTCAGTTTTAGGAGCTCTTTGACCTTCCTGACGTCTGTCTGCTACCTTAGTGTATCTTGTCTATTTTGGTCTTTTTATAATTCAGAAGTCATGAAGCCTATGTTGGCATGACCTCACAGCACAACAAAAAAGAAACGACCTTCTTACAAATGTCTTCATATTTACTGGCATAAGGGTTGGCATTTCAATGTATATATTTTGGAGATAATTCAGTCTATAGCAACAAAGTTAGTACCTTTCCATCCTGTTACCTTTCCTATCCTCTCTCTCACTGGATGGGTGGAAACCTCTGCTATCGAAGCAGTTGGAAGTGATAGACAAACAGAGCAGAAGCCAACAACACCTCTTTCCTGAACTGTAAGCACCCTGTCAACATAAGCCTTAGGTGGGTCAAGAGGTTGTCCTACATTCCAATAAGTATTGAAGTGTTGATAAATCTATTGGACTGAATGGATTACATTTCTAATTATTCAATGAGCGATAGTATTATATATAAATCAATAGAAAATCATGGATATAGTGATTTTTTTTAATCCAGTGGTTGGGGAAATATTTCTTTCATTGAAATGGAAGACTAAAAAAAAGTCTCATTTTCCATTTGTAAGATGCTATTAAATAAGGAAAGGAGACCTGGTGGCAATGTCAGGTAAGCCTCGGAGTGTTCACCACATGGTGAGCAGTTGAAAATCACTAGCCACTTCAAGGGAGAAAAATGAAGTTATTTGCTCCTATATTTCCAGCCTCAGAAACCCTATATAAGGTCACGTTAAGTCAAAATTGACTTAGTGACAGTGAGTTACAAGTTGGGCTGCTAACCACAAGGTCACCAGTTCAAACCCACCAGCCATTCCACAGGGGAAAGCTGAGGCCGTTGGCTGGTGTAAAGATTTACAATCTTGAGAACACATGAAGAATGGGTGGGAATTTCTATTCTGCCCTATAGGGTAGTGATGAGTTGGAATTAAAAAAAAGGAATGGGTTTAAGTTGTTTGAATGAAAGGAGGGGATTTTTATGAGCATTTCTATATCCTTAATATATGACCGAAAGCCACCCCCCATCTCACCCTCCAAACGAGCACACATGTTGTTGAGTCAGTTCTGACACATAGTGACACTAAGTACAACAGAACTAAACCATGCCGGGTCCTGTGCCAAACTCACTATTGTTCTTCTGTGTGAGCCCACAGATGCATTCACTGTGTCCATCCCTCTTTGTGGAAGCTCTTCCTCTTTTCACTGCTTCGCTCCTTTACCAAGCGTGATGGCCTTCTCTAGGGACTGGTCTCTCTGGACGACATGTCCACACACGTACCAATGTTTGAAAGATTCATTGAAGGCATGATGAAAGCAAGGGGAGTCCTTTAAGCTTACACTACTCCTCACTGAAAATGCGAACTTTAGCTCTGTGCTTATCCAAGTCATTGTTTTCCACATTTATCAGTTGTTTTGAAGACTCACACGATGTCTCAAGACATGACCGTTTTGATGACAAGAAAGAAAAGGATGGCACAGCTGCAGCCTGCCAATGACCTCTGACCTTCAAAATGCCAGGATTTTTAATTGCAGCTGCTGTCCAGTTCATTAACAGCTCAGAGTTTGGTGTAGAAATAGAATCTACAAACTAAGGCAAATCAAAGCTCCTAACCGGCAGCCAATTATTCCCTGTCTGGTATGATTCCCATTCTTCACCAATGACTTATAGCAATACCAAATTGCATTCAGAGCCTCATCTTCTTTCAAACAACACAGTTTTAAGTCCAAGGCTATAAAAATGGGAAAGATACACATAAGTGAAAAAGAAATGCTTTGCGTTGAGTGGGGCATCAGCGTCTTCTCTGGCCTCTCTTGCAACGGCGGTGATGTCAGGGGATTTATGGGCACTATGGGTACCCTGATTGTAAGAGTCGGCAGCCAACAGACCTGCTGTGCTGCTGCTGTTGCACAGAAACCAGCAGTCGCACACGGTCGTACCCAGGAGACTCTTTGTTTGAAATGACTTCTCCCTTACTACTAAACTCAGCCTTCTTTACAAAGACAACCATCATAGGACTGGGGCAAAGCAAATATAGGTGAAGGTGCTTTGGAAAGCCAACAAAAGCAAGGCTTACAAGGAGAAGAAAGTGGAACAGGAAAAGTAAGTACAATTGGGCTGTTTATTTGATCTGTGGTTCCGTTCCTTTAGGGAATGCTTCTAAGTATTCTAAGTTTTGAAGTCGCGTTATTGGTGTATAAGCTCACAGATCATACAATTTAATAGTTCAACCATATTAAGAAGAATTGTGTAATTATCACCACAATCAATTTGAGAATAGTGTCTTCTTTCTTGAACTCATTGTTAGCTTCACATTTTCCTCTAATCTCCCTGCCATAATTATTAATCCAGTTACTGTCTCTATAAAGTGACCGAATCTGGATTTCATATACAGAAAACAAAAACAGAGGAAAACTTCAATAGAGAAGCAGAAACAATTTAAAATAGGAACAACTTTAAATGGGCAAAAAGGGAGGTCAAGTGAGAAGGCGTTACATTTTAACCTAACTACATCATCCATAGTCAATTTTACATTTCTCTGTTCAATAGCGGGCAACCTACTTCCCTGGACTATTACCAGAGGAGATTTATTGAGGGATTAATCTATGTGGGGACCCTGCTAATGGATTTTGGGCTTCCACTGCCATACATAGACTTCTGTAAACCACTGTCCAGAATTTAGGTTCTGATACCGTTCCCTCCTTAGGATTTGGATTTTATTATTTAGAATCCTTGGATCACACAGGCTGGTGTGCTTCTTTAATGTGGACTTAATTGACACCTCACTTATGGCTGCTGCTATGAAGTCTTTTTTTAAAAAAGTCATTTTATTGAGGGAGCTTACAGATCTTATAACAATCCATACATCAACGGTATCAATTGCATTTGTGCATATGCTGCCCTCATTGTTTTCAAAGCATTTCTCTCTAATTGAGCCCTTGGTATCAGCTTCTCCCCTTTCCCCCTCCCTCCCCCAGTATCCCACCCTCTTGAACTCTTGATAAATTATAAATAATTTTTATTTTCATATCTTACATTTTCCATTCTCTCCCTTCACCCGCGTTTTTGTTGTTCAGCCCCTTCAGGGAGCAGCAGGTGTATGTTGATCATTGTGATAAGTTCCCCCTTTCTCCCCCTACGTTCCCCTATCCTCATGGTATCACTAGTCCCAATACTATTCCTGACGAGTTTATCTGTCCTGGATTCTGTGTGCTGAGAGCTCTTATGTGTACCAATATACATGCTCTGGTCTATACAGATTTGTAAGGTAGAACTAGGTCATGATAGTTGGGGTGAGGAATGTTGTCTGTTTCATCAGTGCTATATTGCATCCTGGCTGAATCTTTCTTCCTTGTGACTCTTCTGTGAGAGGGTGTCCAATTGTCTACAGATTAGTTTTGGATCTGCATTCTGACCCTCCTCATTCACATCAATATATTATTTGTTTTGGATCTTCTGATACCTGATCCTGTCGACACCACATGATCTCTCAGGCTGTTGTGCCTTTTCCATGGGGGCTTTATTGCTTCCCAATTAGATGGATGCTAGTCTAACTTTAAGCTTTTAAGACCCCACACCCTGTATATTGTAATATCCAGGCACCATCAGCTTTCTTCACCACATTAACTTATGCATTCATTTCATCTTCAACAATTGTGTCAGGCAGATAAGCATCACAGAATACCAGGTTATTACACAAAGAGTTCTTGCATTGTGGGAGGGCTTGAGTAGAGGCCAAAGTCTGCCTGATACCTTAATATGTAATCTATAAATATATGTACATAGACCTATATCTCTATTGTTATCTATTATATATTTACATGTATAAATGCCTATATTTACACCTCTATAAATGTCTTTTGCCTACTATTTTGTGGTAGTTACATAATCTTTTGTCATTTTGAGACTTAAGAGTGAAGGAGTGGAGTTAAGCCTGTCAATCAGGTCGTAGTGTGATGACCTCATTTGGAGATGCTAAGGAGGTAAATAGCTCGCTGGATGTGGGACACAAACTCACTCCCTGGGAGACATTCCTGTTGAGAAGATACATGGAGCTACGCTAGAGCCTGGAGCTAGAGGAGCCACGTGGAGACCCCTGCCAGCACTGAGATGCCTATAACGCAACTGGATCCACAAGACTTCCCACCTACTGCCCTGTGATCTTCCTGTATTTGGTGTCATTGCACGTGTGTGTGAGTCTGAAGAGGACTTTATAGATTGCTATTGGACATATGAGTTAATATTGGATTTATGGACTTGATCTGGACTGGGTTGGGGTGTTTTCTCAATATTCAATTGCTCTTGTATATAAAGCTCCTTCTTCTACACATATGTCTATGAATTTGTTTCTCTAATCAACCTAGATTAACCCAGATTAATAGACTCATTTTGGTGTTTTAAGCACCAAAAGAAGTATCTAATACACAACCTGAGAGAGTGAGAGAAAAAAAGATAGGGATTTTTGTTTAATTCATCTGGCTTGGGACCATTCTTTAAAAAGCAATCAAACAAACAAAACACACACACACACACACACACACACACACAAAGGGCATAAGGGAAAAGGGATCAGACTGGGCACCATTCCCTCCCTTTGTCTGCAGTGTTGTCCCCCATGGTTCAGTGAGAGGATGTCATGTCTCATGATGGGGCTACAGTTTTCTATGTGCATTAGCTGCTCCAAGCAGGAATATTGTCTTCAAGGCTTGGTGGGCCAGGTTGTGGCCTCCCTTTTCTCTCTTTCTTTTTCCCTCTTAGTTTGCTCCCGTGTGGTCTGAGCAGACCTGCCACTCTCCCCAGGCTGTACCTTCAGTGCTGTCCTCTGCAGTGCATTCTTTTGGGGATAGGTCTACATAGATGGGGTTGGGGATGGTCCCACAGGCCTCTCTGTTAGTTCACCGCTTCTTGCTGGTATGTTGCCCTCAAGGCTTGGAAGGCTGAGGTCTGGTCCCTCTCTCTCTTTCTTATGGTGACAAAAACAATAGCCTCTCCCTAGGCTGGGTTAGTGTCCTATTCCCCCCACTATTAACATCATTTTTTGTTTGGCTGACATATGCATCCCTGGGTTGGGACTGACCCCTGCCAGAGTGCCTGGACCTTGCCTGGGAATTTATGTATTTCCTGGCTTTTCCCTTATGCCCGTTGTGCTCTTTAAGCCTACACCAGTGGACTCATGTTGTACTTGTCCTTTTGTGCTTGGCTGACTTCGTTTAGTACTCTTCCCATGCAATGATGTGCTTTATACTTCCATCACTGCTTTCTAGGGATGCATAGTACTCCAATGTATGTATGTACTGGAGGTTTTTAATCTATTTGTCTATTGGTGGAAATTTAGGGTTTTTTCCCCAAACTCTTTGTGATGGTGAGCTGCGCCGTGATGAATATTGGAGCACAGATGTCTGGCCTTTGTCTGTTTCTTACATCTTCTGGGTATATGCCCAGAAGGGGGGTTGCTAGGTCATATGGTAGCTCGATTTCCATTTGTTTTAGTTATTGGCAAAACACTTTCCATAATGGCTACACATACCTACAGACCCCCAGTCATGGATTAGAGTTACTATGTCACCTCATCCCCTCTAACACTTGTTGCTTTTTTGAATTGGGCTATCTTTGAGGGTGTTAGGTGGTATTTCATAGTTGTGTTAATTTGCATTTCCCCTATGGCTAATGACCAGGAACATTTTCTCATTTGTTTATTAGTCATTCAGATTTCCTCCCTCGTGAAACTTCCGTTCAGGTCTTTTGCCTGCCTCCTCAAAGAGCTATTTGTTTTTTTTTCTTCTTGAGGGCTAGTAGAGTATTGCATGTTTTAGTAATATGCCATTTGAAGTGTTGTTTCTAAAGATGTTTTTCCCGTCTGTGGGCTCTCTTGTTTATCTCTTGGCAGTTTTTCATTGTACACAGGTGTTTTATCTTCAGTATACCCCACTTGTCAATTTGTGCTTCCTCTGGGTTTGTGACCTTCCCTATTTCTGATAGCCTATGTATTCCCTGTGCCAAAGTTCTTAGATTTATCCCAATTCCCTCATTAAATGATCCTTACGGTTTGGAATTTTATCTCGAGATTTGTGATCCACCTTGAGTTTATTCTTGTGCATGGAGTGAGAAAAGATCTTGCTTCTTTTTTCTATAGGTAGATATCCTATTTTTCCAGCATCACTTGTTGAAGAGTGCATTTACTTCCCATTTGATATTTTTGGGGCTCTTACGAAGATCAGTTGTCTTTAAATGCTGATGATTCCATTTCTGGGTTTTCAGTTCTTTTCGATTGGTCACAGTATCTGTCATTGTACCAGTGACACCCTGTTTTGACCACTGTGACTGTATAGTATGTGCTAAAGTCAGGTAAAGCAAGTCTTCCAACTCTGTTCTTCTTTTTGAGGAGTTCTCTGCTAATTCTGGGCTTCTTCTTTCTCCACATGAAGTTGGTGGTCAGTTTTTCTAGTTCTATGAAGAAAGATGTTGTTATTTGTATTGGAATAGAGTTAAACTTATGTAGTGCCTTGTGAAGGACTGTCATCTTCACTATATTAAGTCTTCCAATCCACAAACATGGGATATTCTACCATTTGTGGAGGTCACTTTTGGTTTCTTGCAATAGTGTTCTGTTGTTTTCGTTGTACATTTTTTTGGTTGGGTATATCCCTCTATATTTCAATTCTTGGCTATTGTGAAGGGCACTGCTATTTTGATCTCCTCTTCCATGGTCTCATTCGACATATATAGCAGTCCAGTAGACTTCTTTTTGTTGATCTTGTATCGTGCCACTCTGCCATAGTCCTTCCATATTGCTTCCAGTGCTCCTCTTGTGGAGCTTTTGGAATTTTCCATATATAATATCATGTAATCTGTGGATAAAGATAGTTTCACCTCTTCTTTCCTTAGACAAATACCTTTGAGAAGACAGGTTTTTATGACCCCAGATGCTATTCTTTCTGTTAGCTAGCACTATCTTTTTTCTTCACTACATTTTATTGTATCACCCATGTCACCAGTGATCTTTTCATGAAGGCGAGTATCGACTAGAGCCATGTCAAAAGAACTAATTGTTCTTAGGTTAGGGCTACAATTAAGTCATCCAAATCCATTCATATACCTATGGTCTAGCTATGTCTCTGGTTCATGTTAGAGACAGCACTATCATTTTATACTAGAAAACATTATAAATCATTCCCATGTAGCATTAGGTAATTTTATTGATAGTATCATTAAATTAGTCAATGGTACAGACTTTAAGACACTGTTGAGAGAAGGAAATTATATACCTCTAGGTTGGCTTTTCAGGCCACAATACATGAACCGTTGCTTTGTACAGATGAAAAGTTTACGTGATTAGACACTATGTATTTGAACAATAAGGTGGGGATAGGAAAAACTTTCAAAAATACACGTTTCCAAAGGCAGAATCATGCCTGCCAGACTAATTTCTATCATAAAAAAAACAAAGAGAAAATTAACACAGTAAATATACTGTATTCCCAGGCCACCATTCATTGGGCACCCTCAAAGCAAGAGATCTGAATCAAAATCCAATGACCACCAATTCCATAGCATTGGGATAGCAGTAGGATGCCTCTTCTCACACTAGGGCATTTCAAGGGAATATGTCGGCTTCTTAAATCTATTACAGGTGAGTTTAAGGTAAAGCCCTGTTACCTTGGTGGGGTTTCCACATTGAGTCCTTTGGTTGTGGCCCTATGAAGGAGGTGTGCACCTTGAAAGGACAGACTCTAGAGTCTCAGTTTTCTATAGCAAATGGTCGGGGTTATCAACTTCTGGATAGAAGCTAAGTTCAAAGTCAAGACTTAAGAACATAATAATGGGTGTATTCTGTCTTTGGGTTCTATGTAAGTACTGCCAAGAGTTTTTCCCACTGGCAGGCTTCCCAATCTGGTTTACTCACAAACAGAAATACAATTGCTTCTTTGAGGCAGGCATGTCTGTCCTCACCCCCATTCCCATCCAGAATCTTGACTTGAATTTTCAGTAAGTTTGCTAAACACTCTTGTAGGAGTGTCTGATGATTTGGGGGTGGCCTCAGAACAATGTTGTATGGCAACAACTAATTGGTTTCCCACGTGTTGAGAAACTGACCCCAGGTACCTTATGTTGAAAGTGGTTTATAAGATGTACAGATAGATGGGGTGATGTATGGTATAGGCCCTAGGCAGGCTCACTGCCTTGTTGCTTTAGAGACTGGATTAGAAAATTACAAATCCTGAGAGCAGAAATCTGTCTTTGTCTCAGTGCTTATTGCCATTTAGTGATTGAATAACTTCTCATAAAATATTGATCTTTTGTGATTAACCAACTTCTCTCAGCATAATGGTTTTCAGGTGCCTCTATGTCATGAGGTGTTTCTTGGTTTCACTACTGATTTTTAGGGACCTATATTATTCTACTATATGTGTATGTACCAGAGTATCTTTGTCCATTCTTCTACTTATGGGCATCTGCGCTGTTTCCATCTTCTTGCTATTGTGAATTGTGCTGCAATGAACATGGGAGAGCATTTGTGTTCTGCCTCTTATTTCTTTGGGGGATATGCCCAGCCGAGGTATTATTGGGTCATGTAGTATTTCTATTGCTAGTTGTTTTAGGTAGTGTCATATCAATTTTCACTATGGTTGTACATGTTTACCAGCCCACCGGCATTGTATAAGAATTCCAATCTTTCTGCACCTTCTCCAAAACTTGTGGTTCACTGTTTTTTTGAATGGGGCCATTGTGGGTGTAAGGTGATAGATATGTCATCATTATTTTGATCCCGGATGACAAGTGATCATGAGCATTTACTCATGTGTTTGCTCACCAATCTAGTGCTATCCCTTGTGAATTGTCTATTCATGTCTTTTGTCCACTTTTTAATTGGATTATTTTTCTTCTTCTTAATAAGGTGTTGCAGAATTCCATAGATTTTAGTAATTAGACCCTTGTCCATTTTGTCATTAATAAGGATTCCCCCCTCGTCAGTTGGCTCTTGTTTTAGTCTTTTGATTAAGTCTTTTGATGTGCAAAATTGTTTTATTTTTAATAGGTTTTGGTCATCAACTTTGTCTTCTGCTGTGCTTTCTTCTTTTATTATACTTGGGCATCTGTGTGCACTCAGCAATAGGGCCCTTAAGTTTGTCCCCAGTGATTATCCTGAGAGCTGTGGAAAATTAGTCTAATTTTTGGAGCTAACAATCATTTTACATGAATGAAAGATATAAAGACTGACAATATATCTAGATTTACTTTTGAAAACCATGCTTTTGCATGTTTATTACACAATCATCTGGTAATTTGGAATAAGTAGTAATTAGTTCAAAAGGCAATCATAATTTTTGTTACTTTGTAATCTTACAACATCTAATTTTTTTCTTTTTACTTTGTTACTTTTCTAGCCTTTGTTAACATTATCAACATGATTCTCTTAACGCCTGTGCCCTTTAATCATCTCAACACACACACACACACACACACACACACACACGCCATGCCCAGGTCTTCTTGGTTTCCATTTTCACTTTCACCACATTTCTGGCACTGTCCTACAGGAAGAACCAAACCTGTTGCTGTGGAATTGACTCCAATGCATGGTGGTGCCATACATGGTGGAGGAGAACTGGGTCGAATAGTGTTTGCAATGACTGGTTTGTTTTTGGAAGTTGATATGTCGCCAATTAATATGGCCCTCCTGTCCACAATTCTTTCTGTGATGTAATATGATGGAGGGTGCTCTTTACTATGCTAATGGGCAGGATTAAGGTGGGATTAAATTTTGACCTTAGTGGAGGCTATGAAGCAAATTATATCCTTTGTTTCTGGGGGTATGGTCTGCTGAAAAAAAAATCACACACCTCCATCAAAGCCATTCCTCTTTATAGACTGGCCATTTTGCACACAGAGATAAATCTCAGGATCATCAGCAAGAGCAAGTCTCAAGTGGTAGAGGTTGAGAGCAGAACCAGGGACTGGCATGGGTTTTAGGGGACACAACAAAAGAACAAGGCTGAGGGCAGAGGCTGAGACAGAGAAACCATGAAACAGAACAGAAAAGCAGTGCTGAGACCAGGGGACTGTGAGGCAGAGAAATAGACAGGCTTTCGGCTCCAAGGAGGGAAAGGCCAAGGGACCACATGGCTGAGAGGCTGAGAGGCTGAGTAACCTGACTGCTGACTGGGGTGAGGTGGTGCTGTGGACCAATGACTGTCTCCTTGGTGCTGATTAATGCTGACTTGCGATAATCTATTAACTTCCCTAATAACCCCCATAATTGTGAGTATTGACTGTGAGTAATTTTTGGTCATGCCAATAAATGATCGAACCTAACATAGGAGGAAGAGTGTTTGGGACGAATGCTTGTGGTAAGGAAGAATGGAACATGGAGCTCATAGGAAAATGCCCGGAGGCCGGATATGCTTACTCCCCGGCACCATTCTTTTACGGGTCTTTCCACTGAGGTGTCTGTTGGTGGCCCGGAGTCCAGCCTTGGGTTATCAGACGAGCGTATAGCCATTTGCACTACACAGGGACTTTTCATCTTGGACGAATGCACCCATTCTTGGTATTGTCCAGTTTGCTTTCCCTGAGCATTTTAAGCCGATCCCACAAAACATACAGAGACATTGAATTGTCTTTGTAATGCTTAGGTTTTATTCACTGCAATCAATAATACAAGAATATAGGGGTGACGGTGAAAAAACATAAACTCTTTCTTCTATTCTTGCACAGGCTAAGAGTGGAGATACCACATGCAGGAGGGGGTCGCTGCTAAGCTCCCAGAGGGAAAAGTCACACCTTCAAATCTCATAAGGGACAAACAGAATCTTAAGCAAATGTGTCAATGTTACCAGCCTGGAGCAGATGTTATATAGTTTCTTTCAAGGAAGATCAGCATCTTGCTAGGATTACTGTCGGTTTGGGTTGGCGGGTTGAGGTCAGCAGGGTTTCTTTTAGCATGGAGACGTTGCTGGTATGCCTCTTGGTCCCTGAAATGAAATGATCACCCAGTGTATGATGTAGAACGTGTAATCACTTCAAGCTGAGAATGAAACACTGTTGGCTTTCCCTGATCTTTATAAATTGGTTTTATCAGTCTGTCACTTCTAACATATGTGTCTGCTTTAACGGATAGGTTTTGGGTATTTTCCATTACACTTTAGGAGTGTCTGTTATGCTTGAGTGTGACTTATTTGTCTCTTTCTGGCTAAAAGTCTAGTGATGTCTAATTTTCAATTCATGCTTGTAGCAGTGAGGGCCTCTGGTTCATCTAGGGAACCCTGTGAAGTCACTGTCATCAAGCTGATGCTGAGTCACGGTGACCCTACATGACAGGGTAGAACTGTCCCTTAGAGTTTTGGAGACTATCATTGTTAATGGGAGAAGGAAGTAGAAAGCCCTGCCTTTTTCCCTTTGTAGTGGCTGGTGGTATCGAACTGCTAACCCTGCAAATTACAACCCAATGCTTAACCACTATGCCATTAGTGCTCCTCCAGAGAACCCTGGAGTAGAAACAATAATGTGGTGAAGCAAAACCACAGGTTGGTACACTGTGGACTCCCTGACTATAAGATGGCAGTAGTATTCTCTGACTTTGGGCTCGAAGAGAAGATTCAGGTGGAGGCGTGACAGACGTAAGAATAGGAGAGGGCACATTTGAGGAGGCTGGGAAGAGAGAAGATGGTCATTCATATCAGGAAATCCACCTGACCAGGAGCTTCAAGAGTTTTCCCTGTTCAGATAGTATATGAGCTTCCTTCAAATGCCATTTTCAACAAACTAGATGGTGTGAAATAATAGAAATTTATTTTCTCTCTGTTCTGGAGGATCAAGATGTTGGCAGGGCCATGCTCCTTGTGAAGACTGGGGAAGAAGCCTTCATTCTCCCTGAGCTCCTGGTGGTTGCCAGCAATACTTGGTATTCCTTGGTTTGTAGCAGCCTTGGTCCAATCTTTACCTCTATCTCCATGGGGATCTTCCTTTGCATCTATTTTCCTCCTCTTTTTATAAGGACAAGAGTCACTGAGCTAAGGTCTACCCTTACTCAATGTGACATGACTTTAAAACCTATTTCCAGAGCTGGAAACACAGGGACTGCAGGACAGATAACACCCTCAGGACCAATATTGAGAGTAACCATACTAGGAGGGGAAGGGAAAGGTGTGGGGAGAAAGAGGGAACCAATCACAATGATCTACATGTAACCGCCTCCCAGGAAGATGGACAACAGAAAAGCAGGTGAAGGGAGACATCAGTCAGTGTAAGGCAAGAAGCAATAATAATTTATAAATTATTAAGGGTTCATAAGGGATGGAAGGAGAGTGGGGGAGGAGGGGAAAAATGAGAAGCTAATAGCAAGGGCTCAAGTAGAAAGAAAATGATTTGAAAATGGTGATGGCAACAAATACACAAATGTGTTTGACACAATGGATGTATGTATGGATTGTGATAAAAGTTGTATGAGCCCCCAAATAAAATGATTAAAAACAAACCAAAACCGTATTTCCAAATAAAGCTACAACCTATTTCCAAATATGGCTGCAATGACAGGTTCTTGACAGACATTCATTTTGGGGAGACACTATTCAACCCAGTCTGGCAGTACAACTATGGGTAGTAGAGTATAAGATATGCTGGATCATAGTCTGCAAGGTCTAAGGACATTTTGAAGTGTATTACACTTCACTCCACAGGCACATTTTGAAATATTAAACCCATTATATAGAGGAATAGCAGGTTCTGATGTGCACCAAGATATACAAATTGATCTTAAATATGAGTTGCTTCTGAATACTCATTATGAGGCATATAAAGTTTCAAAAAGTTCACGGAAAATGCCAGGATCCAGGAACTACTTGATGTGCTCTTATACAGGCACATTTTAAAGTCTTTATTTTTTTTCTTCTCAAATGTACCTCAGGTATGAGAGGACTAGGCTCAAGAAACTAAAGCTAATTATGTCTATGAAACCAGAACTAAAGGAAACAATAAGGCAGCTGTGGATTTAGTGTTTAAAGAAAACTTTGAACTTGAAAACCCAATTGTTACATAAGAAGAGGAAAAATGTTTCCAGGAATACTGTCAAGTACCCTGGATTTAAGGGCTTTTTGAAATCACAAGAGGACACGTTTTGATATTGGAATCGCTGCTTAAATTGTCCTTTATAAAAGTATCTTACATCCATGATATTTATATCTGCTATTC
This sequence comes from Tenrec ecaudatus, assembly GCF_050624435.1. Taxonomy (NCBI): domain Eukaryota; kingdom Metazoa; phylum Chordata; class Mammalia; order Afrosoricida; family Tenrecidae; genus Tenrec; species Tenrec ecaudatus. Next base: position 17,189,467 of record NC_134540.1, on the reverse strand, counting down.
ATTTAACAAAATAACCAAGTCATTGAGGCAATTGAAAGAGTTCTACTTGTCTGGGACATGATATAGAGGAATAGCATTCTTTGGAAAATCATTAAAAGAATGAGACTACTGTACCTCGCCATAACACGTACCCAAATAATTGCATAACTTTTATCATTTATAATGAGCATTTCTCTTTTGCCCTTCTCAGTGCTTGCCTTTGACCTTGGTGGCTCGAGCTGACTCTGCCTGGAGGAAGACTTAGGGAGCAGGCAGCTTTTGATATCCACAGCGAGAAATCACCATCAGAAAATAGCTGTGCAAAGCAGATGACTCTCTCGAGGTGGGCTTAGAAAAATCACCTTCTCTCCATTTTGATGATTCACAAGAAAGCCTGGTGAAGCCGGACCCACAGAGTTCTATTTCTTTAGAGGGATGAGCTTCCTCTGCCCAGGACAGTAAAGCCACTGAACTTCTGCTGAGTGGGAGAGGAGGGTCCTGGCACTGGGGAATCAACCCAAGGTCCACCGGTAGGAAATGCTAGTAGTGAGAGTGGGCAGACAAGTCAGGCAGATAGATGGATATGCTGAGTTTTCATTCTGCACACTGGCAGACAGGTGGGTGACCTGAGTATGGGTAACCATAGAGCAGGGGAGCTGTGCTCCCTGTCTCTCCCTCTTCCTTCAAGTCTACTCTAATTCCCACTGAGATTTCTGGAAAGTGACCCCATTTTGGATAGAGCCAAATCGACTGGGTGCTACTGTATGAAAGTAAAGAGAGTTTCTGGGATTTAGTTTCCCCCAGCTTTTGATTTCCTTGGATCCTAGTGGATCTCAGGGGAGAGCCAGGATATGGAGCTTGCCTGAGAGGATTACCTTAGCCAAGGGCAAGGTGGATATAAGTAGTTATGGAGATTCTTTATGCATATATTGATGTTCTCTGTACCCCAAGAAGAGAATCTCCTTCTTCCTCTTTCCACCGGGCATGAATAGCTAAATCTATATGACTTCTAGCTGTCAGATTCCTGAGTCAAATATAACTTTGACCCCTGATAAATGGTAGCCTGATTAGATCCATCAAGGGGGGAGTCTGTGTTTTGCACCAATAGAGACAGATCTAGTAAAAAACTATGTCAGATGAGAAAATACAATCATTCCTTTAGTGACAAATTAACCCGAGGAGATTAGGGAGGGCATGGGTCAAAAATTTGAGGTAAGCAGGGTCAGTTCTCAAAGGCCCAGACCTACAGAAGAGTAGAGCTAGAAGTTGAAGGACAGCATCCCAAGTGGTAGGTTAATGCCACTGTTGTTATTTTGTGCCATAAGTCAGTTCCGACCCATAGCAACCTTATACCCAACAGGACACACTGCCCAGGCCTGCACCATTGTCCCAATTGTTCTTATGCCTGAGCCCATTGTTGCAGCCACTGAGTCAATCCAATTCCTTGAGGACCTTCTTTTTTGCTGCCCTTCTACTTGACCAAGCATGCCGCCCTCCAGGGACTGGTCTCTCTGGAGAACACGTCCACGGTATGTAAGACAAAGTCTCGTCATCCTTGCCTCCATACAGAGCACTCTGGTTACACTTCTCCCAAGAAAGATCCATTTGTCCTCTTAGCAGTCCATGAGACCTTCAATATTCTTTTCCAGCACCACAATTCAGATGGTTCTCTGGTCTTCCTTATTCAATGGCCAACTTTCACATGTAGATGAGGCGATGGGAAATACATGGTGTGGGCTAGGTGCGCCTTAGTCATCAAAGCAATACCCTTGCTTTTCAATTCTCAAAAGTGCCATCCAGAGGGAGAAAATAAAACGAAGGCAATGGACAGGGCAGCCAGCACAGGTTCAGAGTTGGGGATGGGAACCACTGCCTGCTGCCCTCTCTCTGGAATGGGTAGATGAAGACATCCATCGCCCACGAGAGGCTGCTACCACCCAGGGCGAGGAAGGGTTCTTCTTGCAGACACTCTGGACAGTGGTTTTGGCAGAAGATAGGATGTTTAATATTCTGGAGAATCTGTCTGGCTCCCACACACTTTCTCCTGGACCAGACTGTGGGAAACTATTTAAGAAAGAATTATAATAACTTTCCACATCCCAGGTGCTGAAGGGTTAGAAGCAACTGCTCCCTACTCAAGGGTGACATCATTCTTCAGTTCCAAACAGAGGCATGAATCCATGATATTGGATTTGTGGAATATTGTTGACGATGTTCAACTTTTATGAAGACACTGGACAAGATTGTTGTCATTTAGCATAAGTTTCCCCTATCATTTCTCCAAGTGTAGCAAATCTTTCAGTCTTGATACGCAGCTTGTGAAGGTGTTGGGATACTTTTAAATCACCATTGTCTACATTTTCAGGGATTGGTGTGGTTCGGTAGCAAAACTCTTGCCATCCAAGAGAGAGCACTGGGTTAGACATATGTCCAGTCAGCACGCATCATTAGTGCATGCTTACACATGGTTATGAAGAAAAGTCTGGGGATTTACCGTGACCCCAGGATGGATCACTTGTTTGTTTCCATAATGATCATGAGGATGGTCTAGAGTCAGACGGCATTTAGTCCCATTGTCCATGGAAATTCACACGAGCAGGGGCCAGCTTAGTAGCAGTCAACAAGGGCAACCACAGGTCTTGAAACAGGTATAAAGAAATGATGCAACTTTTCCATGGTGGCGTAGGCAGCAAGTGAACATCAATGGGCCCCAGACAGCTTTTTTATAGAGCCTTGGACTTTCAACTTTTATTACATTTCTGACTATAGCACCTTTGAATTCACTCCCATTTAGTTCTTCAGGAGAATAGGGTGTCCACTCGGTCTTAGGGGTTTGGACATGCTCATTTGGCTCTTAACCTTATCTTCACCCTCATAAGATATTGCAGGGATGTCTGAGGACGCCTTGCTCTGGTTAAGCCTCTGTGTGGCTCGGATCTCCCTAACAACTGGATGAAGTGCTTTGCAAAGTTTAAGGAGCTCTGACTCAAATGAAGCCAGCTGGCCTTTCCAGCTTAGACAGCGGCAGCAGAAGGCCTCTGGATGTGGCCTTTTCAGCAGGTCTTCTTGTGGCTCCTTGCCGGCCCCCCAGAGGCAGCGTCTTTTTCTTGGAACTCTCTTCGCTTGAGGGCCCTCGGCCACCAGGGCTCCCCTCCATCTGCTTTTCTCTCCTTCCTCTCAAGCTTCCTGACTTCTGCTTTCTTTTTCTGGCTTTATTTCTCTTATTCCTTTTTCTTTTCTTTCACCACATCGATCTTCTTTTTAAAAAAATAATTAAATCATTTTATTGGGGGCTTGTATAACTCTTATCACAATCCACACATATGTGCCAAGCACATTTGTACATTTGTTGCTTCATCATTCTCAAAACATTTTCTTTCTACTTGAGCCCTTGGTATCAGCTCCTCATTTCCCCTGTCCCTCCTGCTTCACTCTCCCCCATGAACCCTTGATAATTTATACATTATTATTTTGTCATATCTTACACCATCTTATGTCTTCCTTAACCCACTTCCCCGCTGTCCATCCCCCAGGGAAGAGGTTATATGTAGATCCTTGTAATCTATTCCGTCTTTCTCCCTCACCCTCCCTCCACCCTCCCAGTATTGCCACTCTCACCACTGGTCCTGAGGGTTTCATCTGTCCTGGATTCCCTGTGTTTCCAGTTCCTATCTGTACCAGTGTATATCCTCCAGTTCAGCTGGATTTGTAAGGTAGAATAGGGATCATGATAATGGGGTGGGGGGACAAAGCATTCAAGAACTAGAAGAAAGTTGTATGTTTCATCATTGCTACACTGCACCCTGATTGGCTTGTCTCTTCCCCACAGCCTTTCTGCAAGGGGATGTCCAGTTGCCCACAGATGGGCCCTGGGTCCCTACTCTGCACTCCCTCACATTCACAATGAATTTTTTTTTTGTTCTTTCATGTCTGATACCTGATCTTTTCAACTCTCGTGATCTCACAGGCTGGTGTGCTTTTTTCATGTGGGTTTTGTTGTTCCTCAGTTAGATGACCACTTGTTTATCTTCAGACCTTTAAGACCCCAGATGCTATATCTTTTGATATCTGGACACCATCAGCTTTCTTCACCACATTTGCTTGTGCACCTGTTGTCTTCAGCAATTGTGCCAGGAAGGTGAGCATGTCAGACTGGTGAATTGTTAGAATAAAGTGTTCTTGTGTTGAGGGAGTAGTTGAGTAGGGGCCCACTGTCCATCTGTTTCCTTAATACTCAACCTATAAATATATGCACATAGATCTATTTTCCCCTCAGTGTATATAAATATATTTACATATATGCCTGTATTTAGATCTCTACAAATGCCCTTTGCCTCCTAGTTCTTTCCTCTCTTTCTTTGTACTTTCCTCTTGTCCCACTATCATGTTCAGCTTTCATTTGGGTTTCAGGAATTCCTCTTGGTTACAAGCCCTGCCAGACCTCCTACACCCTCCTTGCGACTGATTTTGGATCACTTGTTGTTCCTTTGTCCCTGGGTTTGTTAACACCCATTCTTTCCCCTGCCTTTCATCTCCCATGTCTCCCTGGAACTGTCATCCCATTGTTCTCTCTTTGGGCTTGTTTATCCCACCTATCCCTTCCAGGTAGACATGCAGCGACAACAATATGCACCATCACAAAACCGGGTACAATGAAGCAACAATAGAAAATAAAACAATAGCTAAAATAACAGCACCAACAAAACCCCTATAAATAGTTCTGGGTCTTTTTGTTGTCCTTTATGAGTGCTTTCCAGTTAAATCTGATGGGGTGCCATGTCCTGGCCCATATATATATACATATATATATATATCCCTGGGGACTTGATTGCCCTGCTCCTCCCACTGCTCTGCTGTATGCCCCCAGTGTCTGGTTTCAGCGTAGTGGGCTCAGGGAAGGCACAATTCCCGCCATGTGTCTCTAGTGTTGTCCCCAGTGGTGCTGTGGGTCAATGAGGAACACAGTGTCCCGTGGTGGGGCCGGCCTGTGGTGGTCTATGTGCATTGCTGCTCTGAGCAGAAACATTGTCCTCAGGTCTTGGTGTGCCAGGATGTGCTTCACTCTTTCCCCCCCCTTTCCTCCCTCGTTGGCTCCTATGTGGTCTGATCAGACAAGTCCCTCTCCTTGAGCTGTAACTTCAGTGCTGTCCTCTGAAATGAATTCTTCGGAGGGAGAGGGGGCTAGGGTGGTGCTGCCCACTGAGTTGGTAATGGGCCCAGCCCCTCAGGCCTCTCTATGGGTTCCTTGCTTCATGTCAGTGTGTTGCATTCTTGTCTTGGAGCTCCGGGTTGAAGTCTGGTCTCTCTTTCCCTGTGGAGACACAATCAACACCCTCTCCCTGTGTGGGTCAGTGCCCTGTTTCCCACACTACCCATGTCTTCTCCTCACCACTCCTTTTTAGTCGGCTACCATATGTAACCCTGAGTTTAGTTTGGCCCCTGCCATATTACCTGGACCTCCTCTCAGGGACATATGCATACAGTAGCTTCTTCCCTGTGCCCCTTTGGGATTTTTTGAGCTTACCACAGCAGACTCATGTTATACTTGTCCTTTTGTGCTTGGCTTACTTCACTTAGCATGATTTCCTCCAGTTCTTCCCATGTGGCGATGTGCTTTATGCGTTCATCACTGCTTTTTAGGGATGCGTAATACTCCATTGTATGTATGGACCACATTTTTTAATCCATTCATCTGTTGATGAAAATTTGGACGGTTTCCAACTCCTTGCAATTGTGAACTATACCGTGATGAACATTGGGCCACAGATGTCTGGCCATGGTTTGTTTCTTGCCTCTTCTGGGTATATGCCCAGTAGGGGGATTGCTGGATCATATGGTAGCTCAATTTCAAATTGTTTTAGATATTGCCAAATCAATTTCCATAGTGGCTGTACATACCTACAGGTCCATCATCAGTGGACAAGAGTTCCTACCTCTCTGCATTCCATCCAACACTTGTCACTTTTTGATTTCTAGAATTGGGCTATCTTTGAGGGTGGTAGGTAGTATCTCTTAGTTGGTTTGATTTGCATTTCTCTTATGGCTAGAGATTTGGAACATTTTCTCATATATTTATTGGCCATTTGGATTTATGTCCTTGAGAAACTCCTGCTCAGGTCCTTTGCCCACCTCCTGAGTGGACAATTGGTTTTTTTCTTGTTGTAAGTTAGCAGAGTAGTGTAGATTTTACCAATAAGGCCTTCATCTGATGTGTCATTGCTAAAGATGTTTTCCCCTTCTGTGGTCTCTCTTATTACTCTGTTGGCAAATTCTTTTGATGTACACAAGTGTTTTATCTTCAGTATATTCCACTGCTCAATTTGCACTACATTAATCTCTAGTCACCAAAGTAAGGATTAGAAAATTGTGTTTGTGGACTGTATTATTCCAATTGAGCTTGTTGTCCTCTGAAACTACAGTCCTGAGCCCCTAGAACCAGTGGGTAATTCTCTCAAAGAGTTTGATTATATCCAAGAAAGTTTCATAACTTTGCCCGATATATGCTCCACCACATTCATGGGTATATTTGCAACAAAGGTATATGCATGTATATACAAATGCCCTACATCAAACTTACATAAAGTCAGGGATATCCACCCACTCTTCTTCCACCCTTCTTTAGCCTGTAAATCTATCCAGACTTTACTTTCCAGAATTATTGCTATGGCTGAATTGTGTGTGAGATCACGGTGGCCTTTAATTCTTGTAAAACGTCCAGTGTATTCCTTTGTCTCCATCATTACTCCCTAACCTCCTTCTTATTGTACATTGCCTTCCCCTCGACCCAAGTTAGGGAGCACTAGAGGAGTAATGGTTACGCAGTCGGCTCCTACCTACAAGCTCAGCAGTTCAAAACCACCAGCTGCTTCGTAGGAGAAAATTGGGACTTTCTACTTCTGAAAAGAGTTACAGTCCCAGAAACTCTCAGGGGGATGTTCTTCTTTGTCCTATAGCACTGGTTCTCAATCTTCCTAATGCTGCTACCCTTTAATAAAGTTCCTCATGTTGTAGTGATCCCCTGACTATAAAATTATTTTCATTGCTACTTCATAACTGTAAGTTTTCTACTGTTATAAATCAGGCGACCCCCGTGAAAGGGTTATTTGACGCAAAAAGGGGTCACGATCCACAGGTTGAGAACCACTGTCCTCTAGGGTCCCTGTGAGTTGGCATTGGCTCCTTGGCAGTGAGTTTGGTTTAGTTTTGGTTTATCCAAATTAACACATGTCTATATGCTAGAATGTGACTTCCCGCCTCTCCCCTCCCTTTCTACCCCCTGTAATCATTAAATAATTATATTTTAGGTGAAAAATATTCTTTACATTTTACAATAGTGGTATTATGCAATGTTAGTCTTTTTGTAATGGACTAACCACAGTTATTTCTAGATGCACCAATGTTATGAGATGTCTCTAGGATACATGTGTTCTTTAATGTGTAGTGTTCCATTGTGTGTATGTACCGAAGTCGCTTTATTCATTCTTGTGCAGGTGGGCCTTTCGGTTGTTCCCGTCTTTTTACTGTGGTGAACAGTGCTGAGAAGAACATGGGTCTGTGGATGCCTGTTCGTGTCACAGCTCTTCTTTCTCTAGGACACGTGCCAAGTAATCTCAGGGATTGCTGGCTCATGTGCTCTTTCCATTCACTACCATCCTGCTGTCCACACTCATGGTAACCTTTTATAAACCCACCAGCTATACCTGAGGACTACATTCTATCCATAAACATGCCAGTGCTTGTCGTTTTCTTTTTTAACTTTGCCATTAAATTTGGGCTGAGGTGGTATCTAATTGTGGTTATGACTTGCATCTCTTGAATGGCTAATGATCAAGAGCATTTCTTCATGTTGGTTGGCTACCTAAAAGTCTTGTTTGATGACATGTCTGCTCATATCCTTGGCCAATTTTTAAATCGGATAATTTGACTTTCTCTTGTTGATGTCTTAATGAACTCAATAAATCTTAGAGATTAGTTTCTTCTTAGATATGTCATTGCCATTTTTTTCCCAGTCTGCGGGCTCCTTTTACTCTTTTTGTGATTTCTAATGATGCATATATGTTTTAGTTTTTAGTAGTCACAGTCATACATTTTTGTCTTCTTTTTTTAAAACATTTTATTAGGGGCTCATACAATTCTTATCACAATCTATACATATACATACATCAATTGTGTAAAGTACATCCAAACATTCTTTGCCCTAATCATTTTCAAGGCATTTGCTCTCCACTTAAGCCCTTTGCATCAGGTCCTCTTTTTTTCCTCTCCCTCCCCACTCCCCCCTCCCTCATGAGCCCTTGATAATTTATAGATTGTTATTTTGTCATATCTTGCCCTTGTGTTTTTGTTGTGTTTGACAGTATATTTATATGTATTTTTTCATTGATGTCTTTGTAGTTCTAAGTTTCACATTTAAATCTTTGATCTGTCTTGAGTTAATTTTTGTATATGGTGTGATATATGGGTCCTGTTTCAAAGCTAGATCTTCAGTTTTGACAATGCTGTCTTTGAAAGAGAAGATTTTCCCCTCATTTTTGTTTTGTCCTTTTGTGAAAGATCAGCTATCTGTAAGTGGGTGGGTTTACTTCTGAGTTCTCAATTTTTGTCTCATTGATCTATACCTCTCAATATATCAGAACTCGGAAACTGTGATGGTGGAGTGGTTACCTGTTGGATAACTGACCACAGGATAATAAGTTCCAAACAATCTCCCAGGAGAAAGATGAGGCTTTCTGCTTCTACAATATCTCAGAAACCTACAGGGGGCAGTTCTAGTCTGTTCTTTAGAGACACTATGAGTTAGAGTCAACTCGATGGCAATGAGCTTGTTTCTTTTGTTTTCTTTGAACAAAGCTATTCTGCTTTTTATTTTATCTATGTATCTTAACAGTTTTATTGACATATAATTCGCATGCAATACATTTCAATATTCTAATCATACTCAAAAGAGTTGTATAATCCTCACCGCAATAAATTTCAGGACATTTCTTCTTCCGTGTCCTCATTGTTGTTAGCTCCCATGCCCTACCAACCTCCCCTGCTGTACTCCTAGAACTAATTTGTCCATAAACTTGCCAGTACTTGCCATTTTTAATCCAGTTGCTGTCTCTATAGCTTTACCAATCCTGGATTTCATATGTAGAAAATCATACAAACTCAAAACAAACAAACAAACAAACGAAACAGCCCATCAACAATGGCACTCTAAACCAAAGAAAAACCTCAACATAAAAGAAAATACAGAATACTAAAAACTGCAATGAACACGCATCAAATGCAAAGGGAAATCAAATGAAAAAGTGGTCAAATTTTAAAGTAACTCCAACTGCAGTAATCCAACTGACAAGGCACTCTGTGATAACAAGACAATCCCTGCCCCTTGCCTTTACTCCGAGGGTGTTCCATATGGGGGACCCTGCAAATGGGTTTGGGGCTTTCACTGTCATCCATAGCTGTCACAAACTGGATATTCAGAATTTAGGCAATAATACCATCCCTTCCTCCAGATTTGGCAAGCTGCCCCGCCCGGTGTAGTTGTTTCTCTGAGACAGACATGCCACCTTCCACCCTCTCTTGACTTCAATTTCCAGTCAGGTTCACTAATCACTCTTGTAGGAGTGGCTATTAATTTGGGGTCCATAGAACAACGTAATATGACAGGAACTGGTTGGTCTTTTTCCTCACCCCCCATCATAGGACACTGACTCAGTTGACATGAGATCTTCCCTCTTGAAGTGGTTTTTAAGATATGCAAATATGGGGTGATAGATGGTTCCTGAGCGCTAGGCAGGCACACTAACTCATTGCTTAGGAGACTGGATTAGATGACCTGAGAACAAAAATCTCCTTTGCCTTGGTGTTTATTCTCATAGCAGTGGTCTCAGACACTGTTTGTCCTTTGGCGATTTTACTTACTTCACTTCAGCTTCCGCTCCATCCGCACCATGAGCTATTTCATGGTTTCCTCACTTTTTAAAAGAGATGCTCAGTATTCCATTATGTGTACACACTAGAGTTTCCTTAGCCATCCTTCCACAGATGGCTGTTTCCAGCTTCTTGCTATTTTGAATTGAGCTGCGATAATCTTAGGAATGCACATGTCTGTTTGCGTTCTGTCTCTTATTTCGTTGGGATAGACGCCCAGGAGAGGTGTTGCTGGGCCCTGGGGTGTTTCTTTCCCAGTTGTTTCAGGGAGAGCCACTGTAAGCCCACCAGCACTGTTCAAGAGTTCCAATCTCTCCATACCTCTTCGGTATTTGTTTTGTTTTAGATTTAGGCTTTCGTTGTGGGTGTAAGCTGATATCTCATCAGGGTTTTGAAGCGCATCTCCCAGATGGCAAGTGACCACGAGCGTTTTTTTCAAGTGTTTGTTAGCCATTTATTTGAGTGTTATTTTTGGCGAACTCTCTGTCCATGTCTTTTGCCGACTTTCTTAGGGGATCATTTGTTATTTTTCTCATTGAGGTGTTGCAGAATTTTAAGTTTTGTGTAATTGGTTCCTTGCACATTGTGTCACTGTTAAATCCACTCCCCCAACCCATGCCCCAGTTCATGAACTTTTGTTTTACTCATTTGAAAGCCTTTTGATGGGCATAAATGGTTTATTTTCAGTAGGGCCCAGTCATCTATTTTGTCCTCCACCGTGTGTGCTTCCCTTTTTATTACCCTTGGTAGTCTGGGGAAGCCTTGCAATATTGCCCTTCAGTTTGTCCTCATTTTATCATCTGTGCTTCTTATAGGTCTGGGGTTTATATTTAGGTCTCTAGCCCCTCTTTAATTTCTGTTTGTGCATGGGGTGAGGTATGGGTCTTGCTTAATTCTTCAGAAGATGGAGATCCAATCTGTCTAGCACCATTTGTTGATAAGGATATTCATCTTATTAAATATATTTTGGTCCTTTGTCAAAAATCAGTTGCCTAAAGGTGGATGTGTTTACTTCTGTATTTCCTATGCTGTGAAATTGTCTATGTATCTATCATTGTACCGACACCAGGCTGTTTGAACTACTGTGGCTATGTAACAGGTTTTGAAATCGGAGAGTGAAAGCCTTCATATTTTGTTCTTTTAAGGTGTTCTTTGCTCGTGTTTCTTTCCTCTCTATATGAAGTTGGTAATTTGTTGTCCCATTTCTTCAATGATGTAAGTTGGGATTTGAATTGGAATTGCATTGTATTTATAGATTGCTTTAGATAGTAGAGATATTGTCACACTGTTGAGTCTTCCTCAGTATTCTTGCATTTGTGTAGGTCTCTTTTGGTTTCTTGCCATCGTGTTCTGTAGTTTTAAAAAAATCATTTTATTGGGGGCTCGTACAATTCTTATCACATCTATCCATATATCCATTGTGTTAAGCACATTTGTATATTTGTTGCCATTATCATTCTCAAAACACTTGCCTTCTACTTGAGCCCTTAATATCAGCTTTGCATTTCCCCTCTTCCTCCCTACTCTCCCCTCCCTCTTGAACCCTTCATAATTCATAAATTATTATTATTTTGCCATATGTTACACTGTCCAACATCTCCCTCCACCCTCTTCTCTGCTGTCCATCCCCCAGGGAGGAGGCTATACTTAGAATCTTGTAATTGGCTTCCCTTTTCCACCCCACATTCCCTCCACCCTCCAGGCATCACCACTCTCACCACTGGTCCTAAAAAGATCATCTGTCCTGAATTCCCTGTGTTTCCAGTTACTATTTGTGCCAATGTACATCCTCTGGTCTAGCTAGATTTGTAAGGTAGAATTGGGATCAGGATAGTGGGGGTGGGGGAAGGAAGAATTTAAGAACTAGAGGAATGTTATATGTTTCATCGTTGCTACCCTGCACCATGATTGGCTCATTTCCTCCCCACAACCCTTCAATAAGGGTGTCCAGTTCACTACTGATGAGATTTGGGTCCCTTGCCTGTGACTAGTGGGGATCAGCCAGAGGCTAAATCTGACTAGATATTCTGCAGATGGACTTGGGGTTCTCATGGATTGTATTATATTTGTGGTACACTTTTGTTGATATTTTCAGAATGTCAGCTCTTCCTATCTGTGAGGATGGAAGATTCTTTAATTTATGTGGCTCTTTTTCAGTTGCTTGTAACAGTGTTTTGTAGGATCCCTTATATAGGTCTTCTGTTTCTCTGGTTAGTTTTCTTCCTAATTATTTTATCTTTGGGGTTGTTATTTTAAATACTATTCTCTCCTAATTGCATTTCAGAGCTCTCTTTGTTAGTATAAAGGAATCCAACTGAGTTTTCAGTGTTGGTTTTGTACCATGCTGCTTTGCTGAATTTTTCAATTGTTCCATACTGTTTTCTTGCCTGAAGATCAACCAACAATAGTGGAAGCAGTACACTGCTAGGGAGCTGATGTAAAACAAGGATCCTGACTCAAAGTAGAGAATACTAGAAATATATTTATTTATGTTTTATTGACAATGTCAAGGAATTCTACTTTGTGGATCATAACAAACTATGGGTAACCTTGAGAAGGATGAGAATTCCAAAACACTTCATTGTGCTCAGGTGGAATTTGTACATGGATCAACAGGCCGTTGTGTGAAGAGAACAAGGGCATAAAGTCATAGAGATCATGAGAGATAGAAGACAGATAGAAATAATGGAGTCAGATACATTTCGTGGTAGCATGCTCACCTCAGCCCCGCTTGGTTGTCCACCTGGAGATGGGAGACCTGAGGGCAGGAGAGAGGGGGAGGAAAAGGAGGATAAGGGGAAAGGGAACAGAGGAGAGAGACTGGGGGGCGAGTGCCAGGATGAGGGAGGTGAGGGAGTGAGCTCTTTGTTGCTAACCAAGGCTTATATATCTTTAGGGGCATGCAAGCCCCGTAATTACAGGTAAAGACATACGTCACAGGAAGGGGTAGTACTATAGGTAATATAGTAATGGGATACACACACTATAGGAAGAGGAAGGATTAAGGGTATACATGTCACAAGATGGGCAGGTCCTAGATACAGGATGGCAGCCTAACTTTGGATGTCACTGAGCAGGTTTGACCTGTTCTCTGGCTCTCCATGGAAACCATTATCAGTAGGGTGCAAACCCTACCTACAGGGGCCAGACTGATGGCTGCCTTTAGGGAGAAGTAGCCCATTGTCCTTAACAGCAGGGAATGGGCCCATCTTGTGGTGGGACCAGGCAGTAGTCTGGCAACTGACTGCCTCCAGGGAGGATGTCTCTAAGCATCTGACCTCCCACCATGTGCTGGCAAAGAGCCTCTAATGTTTGACATATCTTTGGGGGAGACAAAGCTGGGGAAAAGTCTCTTTATAATCCCACAGATGGCCTGGTTTAAAATCAGGAATGTTAAGCGATAGGGCTATATCTTATCATCATATCTATTCAATCTACATGCTGAATAAATCATCAGAGAAGCTGGATTATATGAAAAAGAATGTAGGCTTATTAACAACCTGAGATATGCAGATGACACAACTTTGCTTGCTGAAAGCGAGGAGCACTTGAAGCACTTACTGATCACTATCAAGGATTGAAGCCTTCAGTGTGGATCACACCTCACTGCAAAGAAGTCTAAAATCACAAGGGGACCAGTAGGTATCATCATAAAAAATGGAGAAAAGGTTGAAGCTGTCAAGGATTTTGTCTTGCTTGGATCTACAATCAATGCTCATGGAAACAGCCGTCCAGATACCAAAAGGTGAGTTGCGTTAGGTAAATGTGCTGCACACTATCTCTTTAGAATATGGAAATGCAAGGATGCAACTTTGAGGACTCATGTGCACCGAACCCAGCCATGCATGGTATTTTCAATTGCCTCATATGCATGTGAACGTTAGACACTGAGTAAAGAAGACTGTAGAAGAACCGATGCATTTGAATTGTGGTTTTGTTGGAGAATATGAAAAGTACCAGGCACTGCTGAAAGAACAAACCAATCTATCTTGGAAGAAATATAGCCAGAGGGCTCATTAGAGGCAAGGATGGGGAGACACTCTAACATATTGAGCACGTTGTCAGGAAAGAGCATCCCTGGAGAAGGATATCATGTTTGGTAGATTGACACTGTAGCTGCACCAATGGGCCCCAGCATAGGGACGAATGCAGGGATGATGCAGGGCTGGGCAGCATTTTTCTGTTGTCCATAAGGTTTTACTTTTCTGCCAATTTGGATGTTTTCAACTTCCCTTTCTTGCTTTATATCTCCAGCTAAGACTCAGAGCACAATAATGGGTAGGAGTGATGATAAAGGGCATCCTTGTCTAGTTCCCGTTTAAGGGGAATACTTTAATTTATTTTTGTTGAACGTATTCTTGTACTGGTTAAATATTAACTATGTTGAAAGTTTGTGAAAATTTTCATTAATTTTGATTATTATTTTGCCAAAAACATTTTGAAGCTGCTATACTTCCACATTGCAAACACACATATGCACACACACACACACACACACACAGGCGACACTGGTTGACTACTGATTAAATGCTTATCTGCTAAAGGTGGGTGGTTCTAACCCAGCCGGTAGCTTCTCAGAAGAAATATTTGAAGATCTTCCCTATAAAGATTGCAACCTAGAAAACCCTATGGGGCAGTTCTACTCGGTTACATGGGTTCCCCATGAGTCAAAAAAATGGTTTGACTGCAGTCAGATGTGTGTGTGTGTGTGTGTGCATTTATAAAGGCTCATGGAAAAGTAGAATGAAAAGATAATTGAAAATTTTCACAAACTTCTTGATACACATCTTATTGATTTTGTTTCTCTAGAGAAAATTGACTAAGACACCAAGTACTGGTCTTTATCCTCTCCCTTCTATTAGCCTCCATTTCCTGTCATATGAACTATTATACTGCCCTAGGAGGTGATCAGATAGGAAGGCCTGCATTGGTTCAGCTGTACCCATGATTAGTGAGGAGTTGTTAGCTATGGTCAGAAGGGACTGCTGGTGGTACTCTAGGGTAAACATTGGGCTGCTAACCACAAGGTTGGTGGCTGAAGCCCACCAGCCACTCCATGTTAGAAAGAGAAGGCTATCTGTTCCCATAAAGATTTACAGGTTCAACTTTGTTCTAATAACCTGGTATTCTGTGATACTCACCTTCCTACGAGATCGCTGAAGACAAATGGTTGCATAAGCAAATGTGAAGAAAGCTGATGGTGCCTGGCAATGAAAAGACATAGCATCTAGGGTCTTAAAGGCTTGAAGGTAAACAAGTGGTCATCTAGCTGAGAAGCAACAAAGCGCACTTGGAAGAAACACACCAACCTGTGTGATCATGAGGTGTCGATGCGATCAGGTATCAGTCATCAAAGACCCAGAACAAAAAATCATATCAATGTGAATGAGGGGGAGTGCAGAATGGAGACCCAAAACCCATCTGTAGACAATTAGACATCCCCTCACAGAAGGGTCACAAGGAAGAGACGAGCCAGACAGGGTGCAGTACAGCACCGATGAAACACACAACTTTCCTCCAGTTCTTTCATTCTCTCCGCCCTGCCCCCCACTCCCACCTATCATGACCTCAATTCTACCTTACAAATCTGGCTAGACCAGACATGTACACTACTACAGATAAGAGCTGGAAACACAAGGAATGCAAGATAAACCCCTCAGGACCAATAATGAGAATAGAGAAATCAAGAGGGTAAGGGGAAGGTGGGGGGAGAGTGGGGGAACCAATGACAGTGATCTACATATAACCCCATGCCACAACAGAAAAGTGGGTGAAGGGAGACAGTGGTCAGTGTAAGACATGGAAAATTTTTTTATAAATTGTCAAGGATTCATGGAGGAGGGAGGGGGAGGGGGAAAATGAGGAGCTGATATCAAGGGCTCAAGTAAAAAGAAAATGTTTTGAAAATGATGATGACAACATATGTACAAATGTGCTTGACACAATGGATGGATGTATGAATTGTGATAAGAGCTGTAGGAGCCCACAATAAAATTTATATGAAAATTATTTATATAAAATTTATTTATATAAAAATGTTTACAGGTTCAGATCCCCTAAACAGGATTGCTATGAGTCAGAATTGCCTTGATAGTGGTATTTCCTTCCTTCCTTCCTCTCTTTCTTCCTTTTCTATCTTCTTCATTTTAAAATCTAATCAGTCACCAACTCATGGTGACCCCATGTGTAATGAAACAAAATGGGGCCTAGTGCTGCGCCATCTACCCACGATTGGTTGCAGATCAGACTGTCCTGATTCTAGGGTTTTCACTAGTTCATTATGAGAAGTTGATACCAGGCCTTTCTTTCTTGTCCATCATAGTCCTGATGCTCCAGTAAAATCTGTTCAGCATGAGGCCAGCACTCAAGCTTCTGCTGACAGAGGGGTGGTGGCTGCATAAGTTTGCCTGGGAATTGAACCTGGAGCTTCAGCATAAGAAGTGAAAATTCTGGCACCAAATCTCTACTGCCTCTACTAGTGGGTAAGTTCATCTCATTCCTGGGCTCATCACACTTACCTGTCTTCTCACCTAGCCTTCATCCACAGTGAAGACGACATTCCTATTTCCTTCTTCTTCAACTCTTGGCTTTTTAATTGACTTTGGACGTTGGCTGGGAGACTCACTGCTATTGAGTCAATTCTAACTCACAGTGACTTCATATAGCAGGGTACAATTGCCCATGTGGATTTCTAATACTGTGACTCTTTATAGAAGTAGAAAGCCTTCCTCTTGCAGAGCAGCTGGCGGTTTTGAACTGCTGACCTTGCAGTTAGCAGCCCAATGAGTAGTCACTAAATATCATAATAATAAATAGAGAAGGTTCTGTTGTCTGGGAAAGGGACAAGTATTGATTGAGCTGCTAGAATTCTAAAAGAGATTCCATGTATTTTAAATATGATCATTTATTTTAAAAAATAGATTTGATTTATATTGTTTAAAAAATAATATGCTCATGTAGATAAAAAGATTACTGGTCATATATCATGTAGTAGTGTAAAAGAGAAGCCTGTGACTCCATTTCCTCCCACACTACATTCCACTCTCCGAAGGAACCACCCTCAGCTAGTCTAGCTGTGTTTGTGCTATTAGTTCTGTATTTCTAAATATCATATATGTATTTTTGATTTTTCAGTTTTAAGTATTGCCTATTGACTCTCAACTATAAAAAATAGATTTTTATCTCCATCACATGTCCATGTTATCATTTCTTAAAAGAACTTTATAAATGTTAGTTTTCTTTTCTTGCTTTTTAGGTAAATTTTCTTCGAAAACATCTTACAATCAGTGAGTCCTCACTTGTCCAGCAATCTTTTCTACTGTCGTCTCTCTCTTCTTGTTCAGTTTTCAGAGGAAACACATGTATGGTGGACAAACAGCTGGTTGCAATTTCTTTGAAATTTTTTAATCACGAGTCCCTAGTTTATTTCACTTGGCTGAAATCATGCCTTCTTAAGGCATGATTATTTAGATTGAACATTTAAATATTGACCTCAAACCTTCCACCACAGATTTAAAGCCCAAAGGGTAGGAACTTAAAAACTAGATAAACCTTAAAAATAATGAATGAAATATTCTCTAGAGTACATGTGTGCACAACATAGCATCTGTTTGGGCCGTGTTTGACACATACATGCTTGGTACGATAATAGTGTAATTGAGTTCAGAAATCTAGACTGGGAAAATGCATGCAATGAATATAAATTGATGTAGTGAATGCAATGGCTTTCCACCCAGGACATGTGCATTTCCCGTCTCTTGGATATATGGTAATTGTGCATAATAGTATAGTACATAGCAACCCAACCGCACTGTCATCAAGTAGTAGATTCCGACTCTTAGCAGCCCTAAAGGACAAAGTTCAACTGCCCCATGAGCTTCTGAGACTAAATATTTGTGGACATAGAGAGCTTTATCTTTTCTGAGGAGTGAGTAGTGGTTTCAAACTGCTGACTTTGTAGTTACCAGATAAATAAGTAACCCACTATGCCACTATGTAATCTACAATTCATAGGTTCTATAAATTGATTTTTAAACTTTCTATGTGAATTGAGTGAAAGGTTACAGAGCCAATCATCAGTTTTACATTCAACAATTTATATATTTTTGTCTTTTAAATAGTTTTATTGGACTATAATTTACATATCATAAAATTTCATATTTTGATAATATTAAGAAGTATTGTGCAATCACCACCCAAATCCGTTTCAGAATATTATCTTTCTCATACTCATTGTTAGCTCCCCATTTCATCCCCTCCGACCTGCCATGCCACACCCCTAATGCAGTTACTGTGTTTATAGATTTACATATCCTGGATATCACATATAGAAAATCATGCCAAAGAAAAACAAGAAACAAACAAAAATCTCACAAAAAACCAACAAGAGTGAAAAACAAAACAGAAAAATCGAAATCAAAAAGAAAGAATAAAAGATGAAAAACCGAAGCAACTTTCGGTGCTGCATTTTAATCTAACTATATCATCTATAATGCTTTTACAATGCTCTGTCTGAGAGCAAAACTAATTACATTCTTGGACTGTGACCAGAGGGGATTTACCACGGACTTAATCCATATGTGGACCCTGCAAATGGATTTTAGGTTTCCACCGTCATCCACAACCTTCTGTAAACAAGGTGTTTAGAAGTTAAGCTCCGATATCGTACCCTCCTTCAGATGTGGATCTAATTATTTACAGACCTAGAATCACGGGGGTTGGTATGCTTCTTCCATGTAGGCTTAGTTGACACCTCATTTAGGTGGCTGCTTGTTTGAAGACAAGCCTTTGAGACCCCAGGTACTATTCTATCTGCTAGCCCTGAATTTGATTTCTGACCACACTTTGCTATAGCACCTATATTGTCAGTGATCTCTTCATGAGGGTGAATACTGAGTAAGGACATGTGGTAAGAAATAACTTTTGTTAGGTTAAAGCTATGATTGTGAGCCTAAATCCATGCATGTATCTATGGTCTAGATATGTCTCTGGTTCACTTTAGAGCCATCATCATCATTTTCTAACAGAGAGTATTATAAATCATCCCCATGTGGCCCAAGATAAATTTATTCATAGTATAATTAGTTTAGCCAGCGGTATAGAATTTAAAACATTGTTGAGAGAAGGAAATTATACATGTACAGGCAATTTTTTCAAGCTGAAATACATGAATTGTTGACTTACATAGATTAAAATCTTAAGCGACTTGATCAACACACATGAACAATGTGTGTTGAGGAGAGGGCAAAACTTTCAATAACACTCTTTCACAAAGGCTGAATCATGCCTGCCAGAGTAATGCATGCCATAAAAAAGCAAAGAGAGCAGAGCAGGGAGCCCCAAGGGAATACAAAGGACAGACTCTGGGGCCAAAGCATGGTACCCCATTAGACCTGACTGAAGGACACGCCTAGTGATAAAAAATCAGACCTTGATCTATTTACAGGTTTTGCTTTCTTTAAAAATTTTTTCTTTTAATTAATTTATTCTTTTATGGGTAATTGGTTTCCTTTTTTGTTGTCATTGCTGTATTCTCACTCATCGCCTATCTTGTTATGGCTTGTTTTTTGGTGCATATTATTATCTCTACAGCTCTATCTAGATAAGATAGACTGGATGAATAGTCTGGAGGAGAAAACAACAGGACCAATGGTTCCGGGGGGACACAGGAGAGGGGGAGGAGGGATAAGGAGGTGTTGCTGACCAACCCAAGGACAAGAGAGCAACAAGTGATCCAAAGTCAGTGCCAAGGAGGGTGTGAGAGTCCTGGTAGGGACTCAGCAAGGGCTAGGCAACTGAGAGAAATTACTGAAACCCAAATGAAGGCTGATCATGATAGTGGTACAAGAGGAAAGTAAAAGGAAATAGAGGAAAGAACTAGGTGACAAAGGGTATTTACAGAGGTGTAAAGACTGGAATAGACATCTGTAAATATATTTATATAAGAGTGTGGGGAAACAGATCTATGTGCATATATTTATAGGTTTAGTATTAAGGCAGCAGATGGACATTGGGCCTCCACACAAGCACTTAATGCAAGAACACGTTGTTCTATTAAATTGGCATTACAGGATGCACACCTTCCTGACACGATTGCTGAAGAAAAATATGTGCATAAGCAAATGTGGTGAAGAAAGCTGATGATGCCCAGCTATCAAAAGATATAGCGTCTGGGGTCTTGGAGGCTCACAGATAGACAAGTGGCCATCTAATTCAGAAGCAACAAAGCCCACATAAAGAAACGCACCAGCCTGTGTGACCACGAGCTGTCAAAGGGATCATGTATTAAGCATCGAGGAACAAAAAATCATATCATTGCAAATGTGGGTGATTGCAGAGTGAAGACTCAAAGCCCATTAGTAGCCAACTGGACACCCCCTTAATGAAGGGTTGTGGGAGGAGATGAGCCAGTCAGGGTGCAGGGTAGCAACAATGAAACATATAACTTTCCTCTAGTTCTTAAATACTTCCTCTCCCACTATCATGATCCCAATTCTACCTTAGAAATCTGGCTAGACCAGAGGATGTACACTAGTACAGATAGCAACTAGAAACACAGGGAATCCAGAACAGATGACCCCTCCAGGACCAGTGATGAGAGTGGCGATGCATGGAGGTTGGAGTGAATGTGGGGTAGAAAGGGGGAACTGATTACAAGAATCTATGTATAGCCACCTTCCTGGGGGATGGACAGCAGAGAAGAAGGCGGGGGAGACATCGGACAGTGTAATATATGACAAAATAATAATAATTTATGAATGATGAGGAGTTCATGAGGTAGGGGGGAGTGGGGAGGGAGGAGGAAAACGAGTAGTCGATATTAAGGGCTCAAGTAGAAGGCAAATGTCTTGAGAATGATGATGGCAACAAATGTACATATGTTCTTGACACAATGGATGGCTGTATGGATAGTGATAAGAATTGTACGAGCCCCCAACAAATGATTAAAAAAAAATCAAAGAGAACATTAAGATAGCATATATGGTAACCTTGGGCCATTATTCATTGTTGCTGTTGTTGTTGTTGTTAGGTGCCATTGAGTCACTTCTAGTCCATAGTCACCCTATGCACCACAGGACGAAGCACTGTCCAGTCCAGTGTCATCCTTATAATTGTTTCTCTTCTTGAGCCCCCTGTGTCAGCCACAGGTCAATCCATCTCCTTGGGGGCCTTCGTCATTGGGAGGTCCTCCATTAACTGGGTACCCTCAAGGCAAGAGATTCAAACCAAAGTCCAATGAGCAGCAATTCCATAACCTTGGGGTAGCAGTCTTTTGCGTCTTCATATAATGGGGTGTTTGAGTCTTATGTCCAAGAGAGTATGTCAGTTCCTAAGATCTGCTACCAGTGAGTAGGGTCGAAGGGTTTATGTTGCTGTACTTGTTCTGGTTGTTAGTGGTGTTGTGTCACCATATCAATTGTGGATTTGTCCTCTTTCTTATGTGTACTTTTGATAACTGCTTTTACTGTGTCCCAAAGGTTTTTGTACATTGCTTCATTGTTTTTCTTTGTTTAAAAGCATTTTTAAATTTTAAACCTTATTTGATCTATCACCGTCATTTTGAAGTGTATGTCTTTCAGTCTCTATGTGTCTGTCTTTATGTATTTTTTCTTTATATTATTGATTTCCAATATTATAGTCTGAGAAAATGGATCGGAGGATCACAGTGGTTTTGAATTTGTTAATGCTTGCTTTGTTGCTTAACATGGGATCTAGTCTTTGGTATGTACAGTGTGTGCTGAAGAAGAATGCAAACTGTGTGGTCAAGTGGAATTCTCTGTCTCTGTCTAGGAGGTTGAACTTGTTATTTGTGTTGTTTAGTTCTTCTATTTCTTTACTGAGTTTCTTTCCTGATAATCTGTCTTTCCTTGAGAGTGTTGTGCTGAAGCATCCAACCAATATTGCCAAACTGTTTATTTCTGTTTTTAACCCTGTCAGGATAAGATCGATGTGTTTCAGGGGTCTTTCATTGTGTTATGGTTATATGTGTGTTATGGTTATATGTTCCTGATATATTGTTCCTTTAGTCATTATGTTGTATTTGTGTCTCATTATATTATTTGCCTTGAAGTCTACTTTTGTCACAGTAATTTCACCACCTCTGCCTTTTTATGGTTGCCATTGGCTTGTCAGTTTCTTCAGCACCCTATGATTTTCAGTCTAGTGTCTTAGAATTTAAGGTGTGTCTCTTGTAGGGAGCATAGTGATGAGTCTTGTTTCTTATTAATCTGGTGTGCTACTGTGGCTTTGATGCCTTCCATCCATTGATATTCAGGGTCATTATTGATATTTGTGGGGTTGTTGCTGTCATTTCCCTGAGTTTATGTCTGCTTTCTTTCCCCCCTTTTTGTGGTGTTTTTGTTCCTTCTCTATTGTTGTGTTGTTGGAGTGTGGCTTTCATTCTATTGGTTTCTGGGCGTTGTTGTTCTGTGTGATGCTCTCAAGTTTGTCTGCTGTTGTTGTTGATTCTCTGCTCATAGTGATATGGTTAAAATTTTCATAATGCTGGTCTTGGTTTCACTAATTCCTTTAATTTTCACTTGTCCAGAAATACATGGAAACACTGGAAGCACTCACTCATCTACACCAGGTAATCTGGAAGACAGCTCTTTGGGCAACTGACTGGAAGAGATTCATATTTGTGCCCATTTCTAAGAATAAAATAAAATGCGCAGACTATAGAACAATATCAATATGCAAGTAAAAGGTTGATGAAGGTCATCTACCAAGAGTTGTAGCAGTACACTGACAGGGAACAGTCAGAGGGTTAGACCAGATTCAGAAGATGACATGGAACAAAGGATATCATTGTTAATGATCTAACAGTATGGATTACAACTCCATGTAAAGAATAATATACTCTCTAATGGACAATAGATAACATCACAAAGGAGAAAATGTCAAGTTGTCAACGAAGTTGTCTTGCATGGATGTACCATCAATGCTCATGGAAGCAGCAGTGATGAGATCAAAAGATGCATTACATTTGTTGAATGTGCTGCACAAAACCTCTTTACAGTATTGACAAGAAAGGATCTTACTTGGAGGACTAAGGTGTGCTTGATCCAAGCCATGGTATTTTCCGCTGCCTCTTGTGCATGTGAAAGGTGGACATTGAATAATGAAGACTGACAAAGAATAGAAGCATTTGAACTGTAGTTCTGAAGACACGGAAAGTACTATGATAGAAGGACAAACCGATCCGTCTGGGAAGAAGTAAGGCCAGAGTGCTCCTCAGCGGCAATGATGAAGAGACTTGGTCTTACTTATTTTGGACATGCTACCAGGCACAATTAGTCCCTGGAGGTGGATCTCATGATTGGTAAAGTAGTGGAGCAGTCGAAAAAAGGGCGAGGGCTCAATAAGATGGACTGACACTATGGTGACAATAATAGACCCTTGCTTAGGAACCACTGTGGGGACGGTACTGGACTTGGCACTGCACAAGGTCTCTGTGGGTCGGAACGGACTTGATGACACCTAACAACAGCAGAGCCACCTTGAACTTTAATCTCCCTCATATTGTAGGGATAATTTTGCTGCATATAGGATTCTTGGTTTGTACTTTGCTTTCAGAATTTTATATATGTCATTCCATTGCCTTCTTGCTATGAAGTCTGAGCTTAGGCGACTCAGTTTTCCTTTTTTTTTTTTTTTTTTGGTTATTAGATGAGATTTAATACATTCACGTCAAGTAGAATTGTACAATTGCTACCACAGCTTCCAAACATTCTTTTTCTACATGGTCTCCTGACATCGTTTTTCTTTTACCCCCCACTGTACCCCTTAGTCTCCTTGATGATAGGTTCAACTACCCTAGGCTTCATATGCTGAACAACAGAAAAGCTTATGACACAGCTCCCAGAGGGTGTTTTCATAACATAACACCGCAGAGATACACTCTAACAGGAACACACAAAAACCAAACACAACAATACTGTTCTTTCCCTGCCTGCCTTTCAGATTCTCTCCTTTTCCTTAAACTCGGAGGGATTGACTGATATGTTGTGATATTTTTCTTTTGAGTTCCGTTCTATTTGGTGTTCTCCCAGCATCTTGAATACTTTAAGTTGTTGGGGCGGGGGGGAGGGTTTTCTTCCATTATTTCTTGTGCTATTTTCTCTCTTACTTTTTGGTTTTATTCTTTTTTCCCCGGGATCCCCATGAAATAAACCACCAGGCATTTCTCTTGAGAGTGTCCCTCCTCATTCTCAGGCTTTCTGCTGCCTCTTGGTTGTGGTTGATTTTATTTCTCATCAGTCATAGTCAGAGTGCTTATCTTTGAGCTTCACTTATTTGGCTTTCCTTTCCTTCCAGTCTACTTCTCAGGTCTTTTACTATGTTTCCGACTGCTCTTATCTCATTGTTTATCTTCTAAGATTCCTTTTGGTTTAAGGATTTTAGTTTTATAATTTCTCTCATTGTTCTTTTGAGTCCAACACAACCCCCACTTTCCCGGCATCGCTTGAAAGGAACTAAACAACATTCTTTGGAATTTTGCTTCTGTGTCCCAGTTCCCCTTTTCAGAGTGCTTCATTGGGTTGGGTGGCGGTGGGGGTTTCTGGGGATTCTTTTGCATTTGTTCTTCTTGATTTGTGTGTGTGTTGTGGTTGATTGCTTGTGGTGCAGCTATTAATAATACGAGTGATATGTTAGGGTTGTTTAGAAGCAACTGACTTTATCTAATGATGTGGAATAGATCTCATAGGAGCCAGAAAATAATTGGTGATAAAATAGAGAACTGGGGATAGATAGGTAATTGGGGAAAGTGGCAGGGAGAGGAGAGGTTAAAATAGAAATGATGATAATAATAGTAAGCAGCTATCTTACAAAACCACCAGATCTGCAAAAACTAATGGGAAAATGTATCTTATGGTGGTTTATCAGAATTTATAGGTTATATGGACATATATTTCCTGAAGAAAAGGAGAGAGAGAGCAGAAAGAGGTAGTAGGTGGGGCAGGAGAAAAGTGCATGCAAATATTCAGACCTGAAGATATACATATATATCCTCTTCTTTGGGATTAATTAATAATATTTATTCTTTATATTATACATTATATCATATATATTTTTACCAGGAGTAAAATTAAAGAATAAAAGTAAAATATTTTGAGAGAAAGAAGGAAAAAAAGATAGAAGAATAAAATAACAAGGACAAAACAGAAGAAGGGGAGAGGCAGAAGAGATAAAAGACGGCTGTGGCTTGAGTGTGGGCAGTGGAGTTCTGTTGCGATCTCTGTGTGAATATGGGTGTGTCTGCACTCAGTGGGTGTAAAGGAAAAAGTCTTTGTTTCTGTGGGTGTGTTCAAATATTCAGGGATGCCTGTTTTTGCCTTAGAGGCATGTGCATTTTCAGGGGGGTGGGGTTGCTCAGGAAGAAGTGGAGAGAACTAGAAAAAACAATAGTAGATCAAGAACATATTATTATAGTAGATCAAGAACACAGAAACAAAATAAAATTAAGCAAAGCATAAAATTGCCTTGTGGGCAAAGATTCCTAGTGTTTTGGTAGTGTTATTGTTAATATTACAAAGGAGTATCCCACCCCCACCCCAACACACACACACACAGAGTAAAAAAGCACTACTGGGCAGAGCTTTGGTAGCACAAATTTTTCCTGCTAGTTGACTATCAAGCAACCCACTCTGAATTAGTGCACCTAGTGAGATAGTTAAGATATATTGTGCCAACCTGGCCAATAAACACATGGGGGTTTAACTGAAGGGCAGAGAGATAAATGTGAGCCTAGCCTTTCTAGTTGTTGGGTCTCTTGCTATCTGGTGGTCGGACCAGGGTGCAGCTGCCTTAGCCACTTCCCTGCTTCAGCTGGCAAGGCTCGCTTCCTGTGAGACATCTTTGAACAGAAGCTACATAGACCTACCCGACGCAGCCCTGGATGCTGGAACAGCTGTGTGGAGACCCCTGCCAGTGCTGAGATGCTTACACATTCCATGATTCAGCTTTCCTCCTGCAGTCAGTGTCATTGCGTGTGTTTTGTGAGACTGAGGAGGACTTTGTAGATAGGTGTTGGACATATGGATTAATGTTGGACTTATGGGCTTGGACAGCACTGGGTTGGGATGTTTTCTTATATACACTTACGCTTTATATAAAATTCTCTCTTATATACATATAATTTTCTGTGTATTTGTTTCTCTAATGTACCCAGACTAACACACCCTGTGGCATCCTGGAACTTTCTCTCTGATCACAGTGATTTTTTTTGTAAAAGCAGTTTCACTCAAACCTTGTTTTTTTGTAATGACCGATTTAAGAGAACAGCATGTGGCTGGGAAATTTTGTTTCCAACTTGGGAAAAATGCCGCAGAAACTCTTGTGATGTTGAACACAGTTTACAAGGACAGTGCTATGGGAAAACTCAAGGATTCAAGTGGTTTTCTCATTTGAAAGATGAAATGTTGATTGATTGCAAACCTTGTTCTGGACATCTGTCCACTTCCCAAATGAATGAAAATGCCTACAAAATTTGTGCACTTGTGCTCAAAGACCCGCAATGGACCATCGTAGAGATGGGGAAGTTATCTGGATTATCTTGGAGCACCGCTCAGTGAATTTTAATGGAACACTTGGGAATGAGAAGGGTCACTGCGAAATTTTTGCCTTAAGTTCTGACTGACCAGGGAAGAGAGTGTTGAGTGGAAACATGCTGTGCTCTGAAAGAAGATCTCCAAAGTGACCCCCACTTTCCCCCCAAGGTCATTACTGGTGAGGAGGCATGGTGTGATTCTTACCACGCCAAAAGCAAGCAGCAATCAAGCCAGTGGAATATACCACGGTCACCTCACTCCCCAAAAGCTTCTCAAGTGAAATCAAAGAAAGACGATGCTCATTTGTTTCTTTGGATGTGAGAGAGGTAGTGCATTTGGAGTTCATTCCACTAGGTCAGATTGTTCGTCGAGTTTTCTATTGAGAGCAGTGGTTCTCAACCTTTCTAATGCTGCGACCCTTTAATACAGTTCCTCATGTGGTGGTGACCCCACAACCATAAAATTATTTCTGTTGCTACTTCCTAACTGTAATTTTGCTATTGTTATGAATTGGGTGACCCCCAAAAGGGTTGCGACCCACAGGTTGAGAACCGCTGGTTTATAAGTTCTGAAAAGATAATGTAACTGTGTGAGAAAAAAAGGCCTTATCTGTGGCAGATGGGGACTGGTTTTGCCACCACGGCAATGTACCTGCTCACACAGCCATCTCAGTGCACCAGTTTTTGGCAAAAGAGAGTGTGCTTCTCTTGCCCCACACACCTCACTTACCTGGGGAGGGGCTGAGGCATTCAGAAGTGGCTCGTGCAGCTGGTCAATGGTAAGAGGGTCTGTCAGCAGGTGTTGCTTATCCTCCACTATAAGAATCATTGTGTATTTAGTTTTTAAGTTGATTTTCTCACTTCCAGCGAGTGCAAGATATCCCTTCTAATGGAAAATCTCTGGTTCTTGCTGAGTTCTTTCTCAGCTTGTTATCTGATGGCCAGGGTTTCTGAAAGTCAATTTACATGCATTTTGTTTTATATAATGTGTTGCATTCTCCTCGGTGCAATGCCAATCGTCTCACTTCCTTGGTTTCGTATTTAGATTCCTCCTCCTTTGCTGATTTTCCTGAATTTTGTTGTTGGAGAAATGCTGCTCCTTTGATGTCAGATGGTTGATTATTCTAAAGTGAGCATGTCTCACTACTTATTATTCTCCTTATAGACTTGTATCCTGTTTGGCTGAAAACTGAACCACAGGGATGAGTTCAGTTTTTACAACTCAAGGATCACTAAGGCCCATACCTTTGGGGTTCCACCAGTCTCTACCTGCCAAGTAAGCCTGGTCTCTTTTTTGATTCTGTATTTTGCTGTACTATTTTCTTGTACTCTATGCAGGGTTTTCTAATGTGCTCTCTTTCAGAGCAGTTGGTCTTGGAGCTGAACACGATGAATTCTTTTGGTCTCAGAAATGTGACTGGCTTATGGACTATATTGTACCTGACATTCTATTCTTAATGTGAACATTCCTTGTTTACAAATAAAAAGTTTACCAACAATGTGCGCTTCTACTCGCAAGCAGAAGCATTCAAGCTCATGAACTGTGCGTCTCTTAAATGTTGTCATGCTAACTCTCTGCTTAATTTTCTCTTGATAATGCCACTGTGGATTTTCCCGTGATAATGCCACATGATGGCTCCCCAAAGCAGCAGAGCCGGTGCTCGCCACAGCAGCAGCAAGAGGCAAAGAAGAACATGGAAAAATCAATGAATGCCCGTGCTCTTGATTTAGGTGTTTGTTTGCTAAGTGGTAGTGTGATGTCTGCACACATCCAAGTCACGTAACATTTTTATTGTACAGAATGTATCATGGGCATTAAGTGATACATATGTGTACTTAAACCTATCTTTGGTATAGACTTAGAGACCTAGTGACTCAAGGATTACTGTATCAGTGGTTTATCACTGCATTACATTTTACTCAAGATGAGGAACTTTGCCCCTTTCATTAATACCCTTTTCCCTGAATGTGCCTGAAATGGGAACACATTCTCCTCTGTCCTTGCACTTGAGACTATTACACTTTTGAGGGCGTCTATATGCCCTTGGCACTGCCATCGTAGCGACTTGGGACAAAAATATTCAAACACGTTTGACTCTTGTGATGTCTCTCGAGTTACGCCCATCTGATCACTGTGGGTTCTATCTGTGTCTAAGACCAGATGTTTATAAAACCTCTTCTTCAACCTAGTGTATACCTTGTTCCCTTCCATGTAGTAAATAAGTTCTACTTTTGAAAATATACCAAATAGAGTGCTAAATTTATTGCTTTAGCTGAACTCAAATCAAAATGTCTGAAGCCAGCCACATGATGGAATTGCCAATGAATGTAGCACGACGTGCCAAGCTGTTTGAGGAGCTCAGGCATATGTGGACTTGCTTGGCATTAACGTTTGTTCCTAATCACTCTGGGAAGTGGTGTGGTGGAAAAAGAGTCTGAAAGGAAGTATGCCAAAGCAGTCAAGGCAACCTCTGGGAATAATCAAAGCAGACCATCCGGCAGAGCTCCCGGTATACCTTCAGGAAAACGTTGTACAGATCTTCCGAGCATTCACTTCACCAGAGACAGAGCCTGTTATTCTTCCACTTTGTATTTTATGTTGGGCTGAATCCATAGATTATCTCTACTCACATTTGAAAGGTCGCATGTGCGATGCCTGTGCGGGAGTCATTCCCATCGGATCATCCTGTGTCTGTGCAATGTCAAAGGACAAGTTCTCTGATTTGGGTAAACATTTCAAGGCTCAGGATTGATGAAAGACATCTGCACAATGATGTAAGGGGGGAATAGAGACCACTGACTGATAGAGACTAGTCTTCTAGGTGTCAGTTCTCTAAAATATTCCCAGCAAAGGTGCCTTGGAGTGTTTTAAAAAGTCCTTTGATTTCGGTCTTAGAAGAATTGCTGTACATCAAATGGATTCTATCTTCAGGTATCCTTCAAGGAATCCTGGTGTCCCAGATGTTAAATTCTCAGCTGCTGACTGGAAGGTTGGTGCTTCAAATCCACCTAATGACTCTGTTGGAGAAAGACCTGGGGATCTGCTTTTAAACAATTATCATCAAGGACGCCTGTGAGACGGCTCTCCTCTGTCACATGGGCTGCTATGAGTTGGGATTGACTCAACAACACCCAGGAATAGTATAACTTATATTAACATAGGTTTAAAAATTCCATTTCTAAAGCTTCTTCCGTCCCAACTGTAAGTGTGATGCATCGATGATCTTCTGCCAATTATGCTTTTGTGACAGTTTCCTTTGCCCTCCCGTGTCCTTTGTAAGCCTTTGAACCCTGGATGCCATCATGATCTTATGCCAATGATCTCCCCTGTCTCGATAATGTATCTTTATCCTTGTCTCATGTCTGTCCTGCTCAAGACTTAATAAAGGTTCTCCTTAAATTATATTTGTGATTTGGAGTCTCCTTTTGTACCCCAGAAAGAATACTATATTTTGGGAGTTAAGAGGACAGATATTAAATGAATATGTGAAGAACTTACACTGTGACTAAGTGGCAGAAGGATGGTAGATTGTTCCATAAATAGTCTGCTGCATCATAGAACCATGCCAGGCACATCACCTTACGGAAGGTAACGGAATCTCTTTCCCACAGGCTTCATTTGCTCACAGGAAAGGAGATCCCTAGAGTCAAAGTGCTGGTGTCTTACCTTTGCCCTCCCAGAGTGCATCTCCCACTGTCTGCTTGTTTGATTTGACGATCCAGCATTAGGAAGCCATTATCACCGCTCAATTAAGCCACATCCTTCCATCGGATTAACAAAACAAGTGGTACTTTGATTTCCCACTATGAAATTCATGCATCTGTCTTTCAGTCATTTCTGACGCTGGGGAGGGAAACGTTTTATTATCCTTCGTTTTTTAAGGAATATACATTTAATCCACTCTTCTGACTTGCTAGCTTCTATCTGCATAGCATCAGACTCTCAACCGGTCTCTTTCAACGTGTTCCCAAGTTATTTCCATGTATTTTCAACGTGGTTCCTCAAATATTCCTACCATGCATTCTCTAAATATGGTCGTCACTTGGGAAGTAGTCCTCTTATTCTTGTGTCCTAGCTTGTTCCTGGGAAGGCTAATTATTACCAGTACACATCATGAAAGCACAAGGCTTTTTCCAAGAAAAATATCTCCAGATGTTCCTCAAGCTACTGCCAAAACTATGCTTTACCTTAAGAAACAAGGAAATCTCAGAGAACCTCTTCTTGGGTCCTAGGTTGTATAGAACTTTGAATGAAAGAGAGTTTTAGTCACTTTTGGACTCCAGTGTTCATAAAGGCTTAGACTTCGACCAGGTGGTCCGCTTGTGACAGGCACAGCCTCCCTGCCATGTTCCCTGCGCACAGCATTAGATCCTCGCCACAAGCCTCCTTCTCCTAAGCTACTGACTGAGTTCTCTGTGAGTATTACTGACTCCAAATATATCCATTTGGGGTAAAATTGTCAGAGTGAGGGTTGATAGATACTGGTCTGGTGATTTCATTTATGAATGCTGAGCTAGTCTACCTTAAACCATACATTGTATATTTGTTGTTTTGTTTGTTTCTGTAAACATAGCTAGGTGCTCAGGGCAATTAGAGAGGATGGGTTTTATACATTATTTTTCTAAAACTAAATTATATTTTATTCACAGACGCAGAGAAACTGAATATGCCAATAATTTGATATCCTATATTTACCGTTGCTTGGTGGAGCATATTATCGTGCAATTAGACTATAAGATTTACAACATTCATTTTATTAAGAGGCATTTAGTTCCAAACCCAAACCAAACACATTGCAGTCAATTCTATTCTGGGACCCTATAGAATCGAGTAGAGCTGACTCATATGGTTTCCAAAGTTCTAAGTTCTTATGGAAGCAGATTGTCATAATTTCCTCCCATGACAGTTGGTTAAAGAGCCATGAAACCCATACTTGCTCTTCTTGCTAGTGCAGGTAAGTGCTCAGAGGCAGCCCGAAGCTCAGCGTTTGCGCTTTAAACAGAATCAGAGACCTAAAAATCATCTCCTGTCTTTTCCCTTGACTAATTTACTTTAATTCATTAAACTGGACCCCAGGAACACAGTGAGTCTATGAACACGCAGTGAGAGACTTGACAGAACAATAGAGAGACTGGAGTCCCAAACTTGACCAACACAGTTGCAAATCGTCATCCTTTTCACCGTTATGCAAAACAGTAAAATTTTACAAATTAACCCTTGGATCCATGTGAGTCAGGTGATTTTTCTAGTAACATGAAAACATGAATGAGAAAAATCCTATGCTAAATCGTGTTGCGCAAGATCGCCTTAAAGTGTTGAAAAGCAGGGAGTTCACTTTGAGGACTAAGGTGGGTCCTCAGCCATGGTGTTTTCTATGTAAAAGTTAGACCTTGAATAAGGAAGCCCTCATAAGCATGGCTATATTCGAATAATGGTACCGGAGAAGAATATCGCATGTACATGGACTACTCAGCAAACTCACAAATCTGTGTGGGGAGAAGTATGGGCAGAATGTGCATAAGCAGCAAGAATGGCAAGATTTCGTCCCGTTGAACATGTCAGGAGAAACCTGTCTCTGGAAGAGGACACTGTGCTTGGTAAAGTGGAGGGGCAATGGAAAAGAGGAAGACCCTCGACCAGATGGATTGACACGGTGGCTGCCACAACAGACTCCAACAGAAGAACAATTGCGAAGAGGGCCCAAGCCTGGACAGTGTTCGTTCTGTTTTACACAGGTGGCTGTGCGTCAGAACTGATTGAGTAGCACCCAACAGCAGCAATCATCTGTGTATATTTTCTAAGACTTTCTAGAAGGCAACTAAAAGTAGATATATAGACACACACACACACACGAATGTAAATAAATAACTATATTTACAATTATTTACATTGTTTTTAGTTGCCATAGAATCTGTTCTAGTCGCGGCAACCTTACATGTAACAGAACTAAACATTTCCTGGTCCTGTGCCATCTTCAGGATGGTGTGTTTGCTGGAATCAGTATATTGTGACTTATTGTGTCAACCCATCTCATTGAAGATTTCCCTCATTTTCACTGATCCGACTCAACCTGAGCAAACCCGATGTCCTTTTTTGAGGACATGTTCCAAAGTAAGAGCACCACAGGCTCACCCCCTCTCTCCTAGGCAGCGTTCCAGTTGTGTTTCTTCTAACACTGATACATGGGTTTGCAGTGAGTTCAGAGTATATTCACAGTATATTCTTCACCAACATCACAATTTGAGTGCATCAGTTCTCTTACACGTGAATGAAAGCGAACAATTGACCTGGCGCCAACTCTTCACCCTTGTCTACTACTCTTGAAGAAAACCAAACTTTTCATCTGTACAGACATTAAAAAAAATTGTAAAGTAGGATGATTTGGAGTTTTAGAAAAGACAAAAAGAACAAAACCAAAACAAACCACAGGAGAAGTTAACTGACCTCTTTGTTAGCATTGATACCTTACAGTGTCTTTAAAATTCTTTCCTTAGTTTTTACATGGTCCGAACTCACTGTCACTCAGGTGATTCCCTCTCATAGCCTTCCTGTAGAACAGAGTAGAACTCCCCTTGTGGGTTCCCAAGACCATACATCTTTATGGGAGTAGAAAGTCTCATCTTTCTTCCACAGAGTGGCTCATGGGTTTGAATAGCTGACCTTATGGTTAGCAGACCATCTTGTAACCCACTTTACCATCAGGCCTCCTTTTCTTCATGTGGTAAGAAATATGAACAATGTGGTTTTATTTAAATAAATGTGAATATATTTATTTGGATAAACTACGCTATTCTAGTTATAAGAACTTATCTGTCAGAAAATACATTTATGTTTGGAAATTAGAAGCTCATATTTATTGTCAGCTGCAGATACCTTGCATCTGATTTGTACAACTACACATCCCTTTGAAGTCCATAGAAGTAAAAAAATGGACTGGTCTCTCCATATCTTGAGATGTCATCAAAGGCTTTTTGAAGTCTACTATAATAGGCTGCAAATGAAGTAATTGCCCATCCTCTTTTGGAGCATATCTTGGTCTGTATGTGCCATGCACATCCACACTCATCATCACAGGATTTAGATAAAATCAGTAACACCACAGGCTTTTAAAGCCCACCAGCAATCAACTCTCTGTTTTTTTGTGCCAATAGTGGGGACTAATGAATTGGAAATGCAAGCTTAATTTGACTGTGTCAAGAGGCACTTGAGTCTCTCCCATGAAACTCTTCTTAGAGAAGGCAGCATTTCAAGTGCTGTTTCCAGGGTACCCTTTAAAGATTTCAAAGCAAATTTGCCAAAGTGGACACAAAGATCCTGTGATTACTTGATAGCACCACGAGCCATGTATGGACACACTGTCCCTAACGACTGAATTTGTAATTTAGAACTAAGACGATGGATGATAGATGGAGGAACCAGGTGAAGGCACATCTGTGGATTGAGTCACCTTTAAAACATTCTTTCCCCTTCTCTTATTTTACTGAGATGTGAAAAACAAGGCCTCTTTTGTCCTAGACGAAGAGGGGAATATTTAGATACATTGGTCACAAAAGGCACTTACGCTCAGCATATTTCACCAAAGGCATAATAAAAATATCTCCAGCATTACGTGGCCCCGGAAAAACTCAGGGTGTACTTTTCGAATCAGGACTGAGAGACGAAGCCAGTGCGCCTGTCATTCCCTGTCCACCTGGCCGAGCATACCTTCCACACAGGGTGTGCAGCTCTGGTTGGCTGCCCGTTACTTCCTACACAGTCAGTTGCACATGTGAGCTGGCCGCAGGAAGCCTGGGTCCCGGTACTCTGTCTGAGAGGAGTTTTCCACTTAGAGTAGGGTTTGGCGTGGTCTGTGCAATGTCTTGCCAAACCTGCACATTCCCGTCAGAAGTCACTCATCCCTAGATGAGAAATATTCCTTATGCTGCTGTCAGAAAACTCTGATCATTCACTCTAAATCTAGTGGGATGTCTGTCTGGCCAGACAGAAATACCAAGAAGCCAGAAGTATTTATTTATTTATTTTTGCTGAAGACTCTGTCTGCAGTGGATGGTACTTGGGCTATTAATAGTATATATTGGCCACATTTACCCACTGTTTATAAGAAAGAAAAATTCTTAAAAGCAGTGGAGGAAAAGCCATCCACTTAAAAATATTGGGAGCAATCACAATTTCAGTTCAGCAGCCAAAGCAAACCCTAAGGTATGGTACAGAATGTTATCTTAGACACAGAGTTGGGTGTTTGGGTTGGTTTAATTCACAGCCTTAGGAAGGTAGCAACTTGTTGTCTTTGACAGATCATGGACACAGACAGACATAATGCCAAGGAAGCAGTGGTCTCGGTAAGGACATCAAGAACTTGATCTCCACTCAGCGCTCCGTGGCAGGGGAGAGGAGGGATTGCTTTTGAGACAAGCGTCTGCTGACAACATTCTGGCAACCGAGGCAACACAAGTTTCTTTGAGAGGAACCTTAATGGCTTATCTCTTTTTCTCTTCTTTCCGTTAATTTTTTTGTCCACTTTTAGAATTCTGTAATTGAAGAAAGCATTTTTTTCAAAAAGGAATGCATATATTTCCCAAACTAACACCACATTCACTTCCATCAAGTCAATTCCTACTCACAGAGATCCTTTTAGGACAGGGTAGAAAAAGCCAAACATACTGTCATCCAATTCAAAGTGACCCTATATATGGTTTCTAAGACTGTAAATCTTTATGGGACCAGAAAGCCTTATTGTTTTCTCATGGATCTGCAGGTGGGTTTGAACCACTGACCTTGTGATTACTAGTCCAATACTTATCCCATAATGCCATGAGGGCTCCTGTAGCCTATCATATCTACTCTAAAAGGTACTGTTTTAATGACTTTCTGGGTCCTTATAGAACCATGCTTACTTTTTTGGCATTTATGCAAAATCTCATTGAAGTCACTAATTTTAAACCCCCATGAAATTCATATTATTGAATCAATATGTACTTAGATTTGTCCAGATACATATCATCTTTATTGCTAATTACTTCTCCCCAATTCTCCATGCTTTCAGTTGGAACATGCTCTTTCAGTCCAAATTGTGTTAGTATTTCTCTTTGTTTTATCTCCACTGGTGATAGATTTTCTTAGTATTTGTCTGTAGTCTAATGCTATATTCCTCTTTGAACAATATTTAGTATTTGTCTGCAGTCTAATGCTATATTCCTCTTTGAACAATATTATATATATATATATATATATATATATATATATATATATATATATATATATATATATATATATATATATATATATATATATATTCTAGATTGGCAGTTACCATCCAATGTTTAAAGTATGTCATCTTACGGTCTACTAGCTTTCATTACTTCTGGTGAACAATCAGCCTTATTCTTGATGGGAGTGAATATTTTCTTACCTGGTTTTTAAGTTTTCTTTCTGTATTTGGTTTTTAGCAGTTTCACTGTGAAATACAACAGGATCTAGTTGAGGGTTCTGGATCCAAGATGGTATATGTGGTGGATACACTAGTCAGGCCCTCTAAAACAAAGATTCTAGAAATGAAGTGAATGGCTTATAGATGACAATCTGGGACCCAGAGCCTCAAAGGGAAGTCTAAAGGGTAGGCCAGACAGCAATGAACGAAAGAGACTTAAGGATAACGGAACAAGGAGGTATATGGCTCAGTGAACTGCCAAGTGACACAGTGTGGCCATTTTGAATTATTGCAAGCAGCCTTCTGATGAGGAAAGGAGCCAGATAACAGTGTCTGCTCTCCTAGGATTTGTGCTGGCGTCTGTGACAGTGAGGGGAAATCAGGTATGATCTTCTGACTGACCTTGCACAAACTTCAAGTGACAAGTGACTTACAGACACAACTTACTTCTCCCTGCTCCTGACATCTATTGGCTAGTCAAATCTCGGGCCCCAATTTTATTTTTTCTTTATCTTTTTCATTCCTTACCATTCTTCTACCTTTTCTCTCTTCTCTCACATTTTTCTTTTTTGATCCCACAAAACTGACCCTTCACCCTTGCTGCCTCCTTGATGAATAGCAATCCACAGTGTGCACCCCAGGGAGTACACAGTCCCACTGCCGCTGTGTTTGGAAAACAGCCAGAACGGTGCCGCTCTCTCTCCCTCATCCTTCTCCTTAATTCTTCCGTCTCCCTCTACTTCCTGATTTTCTTTTAGTTATTTTCCTTTCCTCTCCCACCTCCTCTTTTTAAAATGTGGCAGAATAAGTACCACCCCAGTCTCTGCCTTCTGAGATCAGTATCACCCAGCACTGCCCCTCTGCGGGCGATGGTACGTGCTCCCCCAAAGCACACTCCTTATGCCTTCTGGAGCTGCATTTGGCAATTAAGACCCAGCTCCTGGAATCATTCTTTAAAGAAATGGAAAATCGAGTGACATGTTTATATGGAAAGGAAAGAGACCCAAGATAAGCAAAGCATTACTAAATAAGAACAAAATAGGAGGCCTTTCACTTCCTGACTTCAAAACCAGTACACATCTATGGCAGGAACCAGCCTGGTACTGGGTCACCCAGAGATATCTAAACTGATAGGGCAGAAGTGAGGACCCAGAATTAAATCCACACACTTACAGACAGCTGGTTTTTCATGAAGGAAAAAGAAACCACGTTAGACAAGGAAGAACTAATCTCTTTAACAAATGATGCTGACAAAATGGACTTTTCATATGCAGAAAAATGAAATAGGATCCATACCTCACTCCATGTTAAAAAAAAACAATCGTAAGATGGATCAAAGACTGTGATGATCATCACAGAAATCTAGTGACAAACTGAGTGGTCCTAATCATGACATAAGCACACCCTGTTCTTCACCAGCACTACATCAAATGCATGAATTCTTCTTTAGTTTTCCTTAATCATTTGCCAACTTTAATGAGATGACTGAAAATTCCATGGCTTGGGTCAGGCCCACCTCAGTCCTCAGAGGGACATTTGTGTTCTTCAACACTTTAAAGAGCTCTTACGCAGCCTGCTTTCCCATGAAAAATATTGTTTGGTGGCTTGCCTCCTGTTTCCATGAGCATTGGTTGGAGATACAAGCTGGATGAAATCCTTAGGAACTTCAGGCTTTTAGGTATTCATCATGCTGTCCAGGTGTGAAGATGTTGGTGTTCTCTACATTGAGTTGCTGTTCATACTGGATGAAGGCTGCAGTCCTTGATCTTCATCAGCAAGTTCTTCGAGACCTCTGAGCTTTCCGCAAGCGAGATTGTGTGATTGGCACGTTCCAGGTTGTTAATAAGCCTTCCTCCAACCCTGATGCTGCATCCTTCACCAAAAGTCCAGGTTCTCTCATTACTGCCTCCTCATGCAGATTGAGTAAGTATGGTGAAAAGATACCATGCTGACACATGCCATGCAGTGTCTTCCTATCTATTTAAACAGCCTCATGAACTATGTGCAGGTTACATTTGAGCACAACGAAGTGTTATGGAATTTCTGTTCTTCTCAATATTATGATGAAATGTCTTTAAATAGTCAATAAAACATCTTTCTAGTTATTTCTGCTTTGAGCCAAGATCCATTTGTCATCCGCACTGACGTCACCCCTGCGTCCTCTTCTGGATATGGCTTGAGTTTCGTGCACCCCCTCTTGCTGCACTCCGACAGCAAGAGCTGCCAACGCTCTTCAGCAACATATTCTTTGCAGGTAATTTAATGGTATTGTTTAATAATTCCCACATTCTATTAGATCACCTTTATTTGGAATAAGTGCAAAGACGGATCTCTTCCAGTAAGTTGGTCAAGTAGCTGTCTTTCAAATTCCTTGACATAGAGAGTAAGAGCTTCCAGTCCTTCATCAACTTGTTGAAACATTTCTCTTGGCCCTCCATCAATTATTGAAGCTTTGGTTTAGGATATTGAGTTGGGTGCAGCTTGGATTTCTTCCTTCAGTACCATTGGATTTTGATCATATGCTGCCTCTTGAAATGGCTAAATATTGACCAATTTGTTTTGGTAAAATGATTCTATATGTTCTTCCCATCTTCTTTGGATATTTCCTACATTGCTACATATTTTGCCTATAGACTCTTTCAATGCTGTAACTTGAGGCATGAACTCTTTCTTAAGTTCTTTCAGCTTGATATGTACTCAGCATGTCCTTTCTGTTTGGTTTTCTAAATCTACAATCTATCTCTAACTAAATAATAGGTTTGATCTTCTAATAGTTACCTTTGCCTTTTGAACTGTCTTTTGAAGCTTTCTGTTCAGCTATTTTGTTTAATCATTTCTTCCATTTGCTTTGACCGCTCTATATTCATGAGCAAGTTTCAGAGTCTCTTCTGATATAAACTTTAGTCCCCTCTCTCTTTTTTGTCCTTTTAGTGATAAATTTTGCTTTCTTCATGTATGATGTTGTTTATTTATTTAAAATTTTTTCTTAAAGATTTTCCCCAACAGTTTTATGGGCATATAATTCACATATCATAAAATTCAATAGTTCAACCATATTAAGAAGAGGTGTACAATCATCACCACCATCAGTTTTAAAACATATTCTTCATTCTTGTACTCATTGTTATTAGTTCCCCATTTTCCCCTAACCTCAAGGAACCATTAATCCTGTTATTTTCTCTATATATTTACCTATCCTGGATTTTATATACAAAAAAACATGAAAAGAATAAGCAAACCAAAAAGAAAAATGAATAAGAATAACAAAGTAAAACAGACAAAACCCCAATTGAAAATGAAGCAGAAAATATTAAAAATGGGAACAAATTTAAATGGATCATAAGAGAGACCAAATGATAGGGCAATGAATTTTAAGCTAAGTGCAATTCACTTTCCAAAGCATTCTCCATGTTAGCAAGGCCATTCACATTCATGATTAAGGGGCTTAATCCATGTATTTCGCCTTCACCTTAAAAAAAAAAAAAAAACAAAAAGAAAACATTTACAGACACTGAGATTAATCCAGACTCAGGTGTGGTGTATTCAAGGACTTAAATGGAGGTCTGATGATAAAGCATAAAAATGGATACATTAAAGAAGCTGCATAATGGATTTCAATTAAATGGAGACAAACTGCACTTCAATTTATGGACCACAGTTCTAAGTGCAAGAGGATGATATGAAAGTGTGTCTAAGAGTGGGCTGACCACTGTAGAGAGATTTAACCACATCATCTCTGTAGATAACTTCAATAACCTGGGATCTTATGTAGTTTCACTTAATCATCAATACACTAATGCTAACTATTGAGGTAAGCTAATTAAGTAATCAGGTAAAAATATGTAAATTGTTTATGGTTGATACTTATTAACAGGAAAGAAAGAGCAGTATCTTTAAGCATCACAAGGCAATGCTGAATAGATAGGAAGATAGATATGGATATAGATCTATAGGTAGATATCTATACATAACACACATAGTTATAATATGTATGATATATGCATATCATATAATGCATTATATAATTACATATTATATAGTATTATATACACATGATATAATTAATGTGCATTATATATACATATTATAGATAATATATAGAGATTGATACATATATCTCTGAGTAAGATATATATTATATTCTATATATACATATATATTTAGCCAGCCTTACTCAGCCTGCAGTAATAAATATAAATACGCTTCCTTAACATTTCCAATGTCATTGTTAATAGTCATGATAATACTCATCCATGTATAAGCTAAGCCTCACTGATAATTCAGACATGTCCCTATCTCCCTTTAGGATGGACTAGTGGGGTGAAGTTCTGAACACTGAAAGAATTCTGGATATAGAGGGCTTAGGAGAAGTGCTGTGGTATTAATCACCGAAAGTTCAAAGAGTCAAAAGTGAGGCCCCTCCTGGGATTTGTGCCAGACACAGGCTGACCAGGAGTGCATGCTCCATGCCAAGGAGAATAAAGAGGCAGATAATACTAGTGGAACAACATCTTTTTTCTCTTCATTAACATCTCTCTTAGTCTCCAGATAATACCCCCATACAAATTGCATGCTCCTGGGAGGTACAAACAGTAAGTACTCAGCTACTAGCATCAAAGTTGAAGGTTTGAGACCACCTAGAGCAGTGGTTCTCAACCTCCCTACTGCCGCTACCCTTTAATATAGTTCCTCATGTTGTGGTGACCCCAACCATAACATTATTTTCGTTGCTTCTTCATAACTGTAATTTTGCTACTGTTGTGAATTGTAATGTAAATATCTGATTTGCAGGATGTATTTTCATGGTTACAAACTGAACATAACGAAAGCATAGTGATTCATCACAAAAACAATATGTACTTATATATTGTGAAATATTAATTTCTAATTAAAATGAATGAAAATTTGTCTTGAAGCATGGTGTAGCATGGGCGACGGTCTTAATATAACAACAGTAAACTACATTGCTATATTTTGTGACAGTATGTGTAAAAAGTCAACGTCAGTGCGAAGGTTGAGACACCTTCTTTTCACCAGATCAGCATGTCTGCATGTGGCAGGACCCGCCTGGAGACGGGTGTCTCGGTTCCAGTTCCTAAAACCATCGGAAATATGTGTCTTAGGCAACCTCTGTGGAAGGGTCATTCAACCCCCAAAGGGGTCCCGACCCACAGGTTGAGAACCACTGACCTAGCGTCTTGCTTTATTTGAAAGCAAAGTCTGGTCATCTGATTTTGAAAATCAGCCATGGAAAACTCTAAGGTGCCCATGTGGAGTCACCCTTTGTCAGTCGACTCAATGGCAAGAGTTTTCTTTATCATATTTCTATTATTTCAGAAAGAAAGTCACAATTCTAATTTAAAAGAAAGGGCAGGAAACAGAATAAGTTTGTAACATGATGAAGAGTATGATTTTTTAGAGTCATGAATTTTATTTATTCTCTTTTGATCTTTCAAGTTTTGTGTGTCCCTAGCAAATCAGTATGCATTTTCTAAGTTCTTATATTAAAATCTAGTATGATCATTGAGAGTAGAATATTTAAAATGTTTCCATTTCTCATACTGAATATCTTAAATATAGTGTCTTTTTAAAATGAAAATGAACAAATCATAAGATTTACTAAGTATACAGAAAAATTAGGCTTTATTAATGTGTTTCAAATAAAATATAATAGCAATAAAATCTATTGGGTCACATTGTAAAAACAACAAGATGTCAAAAATATTTATGTGAGTGCCAGATTCAACCAACAGAGTATACATATCACCTAGAGCACTGGTAGGGCTGTGGCTTATGAGTTGGGCCGCTAACCCAGCAGTTCAAACCCACCAGCTCTCTCTGGCAGAAAGATGAGGCTTTCTCTCCTCATAAGAATTTACAGCTTTAAAATTCATGGGGGGCAGTTCTACTCTGTCCTATTGAGTTGTCATGAGTCAGCATCAACTTAATGACAGTGGGTTTGTTTTTTTGAGCTTGAAAAATGTATAATTAAAAGATTTGAAGCAACAACTGAAAAATCAGGATATCAGCTCTACAAATGAAACAACCAAATGAGATCAAATGAGAACTTCAGAAAATATTTAGCATTTGTGCTAATTTACCGCAATGCCAGAATCTTTAAAACTTTCTTCTTACCCTATTTTCTTCTTCATTTTTCATTGTTCTGTGTTGCTGGAACTTGTCACATATCCACACCTTGGGGGAAGATTTATGAAGGGAATATTAAATCAGAAACTACATCTGCCAGTAAACTTCATTAAGTGCAACACAAAAACTTTCTCCTGGTACCGTTTTATTAATAAAATATACATTAACACCCAGGTACTGGAAATATAACGTTTAAATGACATCGACTCCCTAGTTTTCATTAGATTTCCTTTCCTTATCATGATCCTAATCTGTTATCAACCTCCATTTAATTTAATTGG
The DNA here is from genome assembly GCF_050624435.1 of Tenrec ecaudatus. Classification (NCBI taxonomy): domain Eukaryota; kingdom Metazoa; phylum Chordata; class Mammalia; order Afrosoricida; family Tenrecidae; genus Tenrec; species Tenrec ecaudatus. The sequence continues at coordinate 17,147,162 of NC_134540.1, read as the reverse complement.
ATGGCAGTGACAGTGCTACTCCAGCTTCAAGGGAACCACTCTGAATCTTCTCTGAGAATCATGCTCCTGAGATGCTTAGAGTTAGAAGCCAGCAGTAACATGAAGATGTGCTCTCTCCCTGTTTGGATGCAAAAGTCTTTTCCAGTTCCAAGTTATTTATGCAACGACCTTATCGCTTCTAAAGTCTTTAGTAATCCCAAGACATTATTTATCACCACAATTCCACAACAGAAACGCACCTCATTCTTTCTTCTCATAATAAGTTCAACATAAATGGAATCCACTGCAGTCTTTATTTTTTCCATTCTGTCTTCTTCCCACTTTAAAATTTCTAGGGAAATAAACTTCTTTTTTTACCCTCCGCTGGCTAACTGATTCTCAATTCTTCCCAATAAATGTTCTATAAATTTTCATCTTGGATCCATGTTTTTCCACTACCTCTACATAGTTGAACCATTACTAGTCTTATTCAGTCATATACTCTATTGTTTATTCCAAAAAATATTAAAAAATAACCCTTTGTGATTTTGGAGATTCAAGGACATCCAATTAATACTTATTTTTTCCAAGTAAAGAAGTTTGATCCTGTGGTCTATCCCTTCAACTAATTTAACACTTCTAGTGTTCATCTCTGGCATTTTAATCTTATGCTATATATTTCTTAAGTTATTTTCCAGCTCAAAATGGAGAAACAAAAGAAACTAGAATATGAAAAAATCATTGAGTTAAATTCTCATTCTTCCAGTGAACTAATTTTTTCCTAGAGATAATTAATTACATGTGCCAAAGATGAGAAGAAGAAAGGAAGAGGGAATATAACTTAGCATTCCTTCCTTTTCACTGAAGGCAGGGAACAGTAAATTGAATCATGTATCTCTCTCTGTATCCTCTTTATTACCAGACCAGAGGCTAATTGTAATATTTGAAACAGAGAGCAGAATAATGTAACCCATTTTGTTAGACCCACATCCTACTACAATCAATGTGCTGTGGACCCTACTTGTAGGTTTTAGATATCTAGGCCTCTGACTTACCCTTGTTCTTCTCCTTATCTGAATATGGAGGATGAAGTAATACCTCCTAATAGAGTAATTATGAAAGAAAGATCTGGAAATATAATTCCCAAAGACAACCAATGAAAACTCATTGGACCACAATGGTTCTGAACCAATCATGAGGATGGCACAGGGGCAGCAGCAGCTTGGAACATTGTAGGCGTGGTCATCATGAGGAAGGGGGCTAACTCATGGCTGCTAATGATACTATGCTAATCATGAGGTTACACGAGACAGTCCATGTAATACTATTACCATGCTCTCTGTCAAGATGAAGCATTCAATAAACAGATCTTTCTGCTTTTGATCACTAATGATTCAATTCTTTTCTCACTGGGCCATGGTGACTGTTGTGAATGATGATAATGTGGTATTTAAACACTGACTCAATTATATTGCTCTTCATGTAGCCTACCCTAAAAAAATAGCTATTCAAATGTGTGTACCAATACACATTCTTTGAATCTTACAAGGTGAAAATAAATGAATGTGTTACCAAATGTATTATATTTGAAATAAGAAATGATCTCATGCCATGTGATTGATTATGTGGTTAGCACCGCTAGGGACTGCTTGAAGAATGCAGGAGAAACACAGCAAACATTGTCTTTAAGATATGATTGTGCACTCCACACACAAATATTTCCCTAGATTACAACAAATATATTATGAAGACAATAGTAAAGAATAAAGTGTAGCCATTAGGTTCAATGCGATTTTCATAAAGGAAAAAAATAAAAGGCATTTGAGTGACGAAATACTTTACAAAAGAAGTTAGACTCAAACTAAGCATTTAAGAATGCTCACCTGCCCCTGAGTATGGGCCACACTTTATGTTTTGGGTGGGTGGCACTGTAGCCAAAGAACAAATGCTGAGCACTTCCATGTGTTCGGGAATAGGGAGGTGCAGGAACATAATAAACTTGGAATGTTCCTCACATGGAAAAGCTACCGTATTTCTGGCTCCCAATATTGGAAGAGTGTTCTACAATGAAGTAGAACAAGTTTGCCACAGGGTTAGTCTGAAACACTTAGAACAGTTGGAGAAAACATAAAAAAAGTACTCCCTGAAAGTAAATAATTAAATTATCCAAGATTTTAGAAAGAAGGAAAGTATATTTTACATCGAAGGCATTAGTCAGTTCACAATAAGAAAAAGATGAATAAGAAACAGGTGTGGGAAGCGGTGGCTAAAACCCTAAGACATTGAGTTACGTGTTCAAATTTAATGGCCCAAAAATTGGAGTTGAGAGGCCCTCACAAAAGAAGACATTTGGTAAGTAACCCAAACCCTAAGAAACATTTTGATATTGAAATAAAGGGTAAACTCTTCACAGAGTAAAAGCCAGTGTTCGAACCATCTCCATTCAAAACCAGGTAAAAGTGACCTCATCCTATTCTAAATTCCTTACAGATTGATATTAAATCCTCTAAGGAAAGAGATAACAACAGGCAGAACTTCACAAAGTATTTATATGATTATTCAATATTAATAATCATGACACAACACAGAAATAAATACTCCATAGACAACAAAAACATCATAAAATAGGAATTAACCCAAACTCAAGCCATCCAGTCAGTCATACCCATTCATGCTGATTCTATGCGGCAGAGTATAACTCTCTTTGCATTTCCAAGGCTGTCAATCTTCACCGGAGTATAAAGCCTCATCGTTCTCCCATGGAGCAGTGGATGGCAAAATGGGAACAGACAGTATATTATGCAGATCTTGGAGTTCTCACACAGAGATATTAAAATAACTGTACCTAATATAAGGAGGACCTTCATGTACTGATGGGGCATGGCTCAAAATGAGAAGAAACAGCTGCAAACATCTATTAACAATCAGAACATGGAATGTACAAAGTATGAGTTAAGAAAATTGAAAGCCATCAAAAATTAAATGGAACTCATAAGGATTGATAGCGTAGGCAACTAGCTAACTGAAATGGACGGATGTTGGCTATTTTGAATCAGACAATTCTATGGTTGTTTATATTGAGATGAAAAATTCAAGAGGATTAGTGTTGCATTCATCATTAAAAAGGACATTTCAAAATTAGCTTCAAGTACAATAATGTCTGTGATGGGATAAAATTTATACACCAACCACTAAAGCTAGCGATAATGAAAAATTCCTCAAACTCTTGAGTCTGAAATTAGCCAAACATGCAATCAAGATGCATTAATAATTACTGGTGATTGGATTCAAAGGTGAAAAAAAATGAGTAATAAGCAATAGTTGGAAAATATGACCTTGATTATAGAAAAAAAAAAGCTGAATTTCACATGATAGAATTTCTCAAGAACAACCTTTTCTCAAGATAGAATTTCTCAAGAACAATGCCTTTCCCCCCAGCAATATAAATGTCAACTGTATTAGACAGGGTTCTCCAGAGAGATAAAAACCAACTGCTGATAATTATATATATTTATAAAGATAGATATATAACACAAGAAATGAACTGTTAAATTATGTACAGATAGATATATAATACATGAAATGAACTGTTAAATTATAAAGCAGTACAAATGGCTCAGTGCGACTCACTCCCGTGAGAGGGTTGTGAGACACTGGCAGTCCTTCAAGTCTTGAGGGCCGCCAGGTAGTCCTCTGTAGAGAGAGCTAGGCTATCCCAGCACAGGCAGCAAACAGCAAGGTAGGTCACCAACCATCAGCCAGGTCACCCACCATCAGTCCCCAGCTCCAGAGATGTACATTCCAATTCTCTGGTGAGGCAAGACTTAAAGGGACTTCAACTTACAGCGACACAGTCCACAGGATAGGTGTCCCACAGGTAGTGTGCCCTCTAAATTGAGGCACAGAACAAGCAAGGCAGCTGCACACGGGTCTGATGATTAAAGAGCGAGAGACAAGAAAGGCGAGGTTCACCAAGCCACTATCTCTCTGCCTTTCAATTAATCCCACTTGTGTTTATCGGCCAGATTGGCATAATAAACTATCTCAGCAACTAAGCACATGGATTTCATCAGATGGAAAACACAGGAATCAAATTGACTGCATCTGTGGGCAGAGATCATGGAGAAGCTCTCAATATCAACATCCAAAAGGAGGCCAAGGACTGAGTATGGAACAGACTATCAATTACCAATATATAAATTCAGGTGAAAATTGAAGATAGTTTAAAGAATACAAGAGAGTATATCCTGCTTGAATTTCTCGAACACATCAATAATATATTTGACTCATTGAACCCTAATGACAGAAGACCTGGCAAACTATGGTATGATATCAAAAACAACATAAATAGTTGGGGCTTGCAAATAATTCTAGCCCCAATCTGAGAACTATTAGGTCTTATGACATGCCCTTTTTGATGCTCAACCGCATAAAGAGATCACTGAAAATATGGATACTATAGAAAAGTGTGGTGAAGAAACTAGATGGTGTCCAGCTATCAAAAATAATAGTGACTGAGGCCTGGAAGGCTTGTTTTCAAGCCAGCAGCCATCTAAATGAAGCATCAACTAAGTCCATGTGGAAGAAGCACACCAGCCTGTGTGGTCCAAGGACTACAAATAATACAATCCAAATCTAAAGGAGAGATTGGCATAAGAGTTTCAGTTATGAACACCTGGTTCATGAGAAGGTGAAACTGGATTAAAATATCAGTAACTAGAGTTAGAAAATTATTTATCATTCATGAAAGTAATTATGTAATTAGATTAAATCAAGAGTGTAATAGTTTTTCATCAGAAAGTTCTTAAGATCTGAATTAGTTAGTTTATTGTGCCAACCTGGCCGATAAACACATGTGGGGTGAATTGAAGGGCAGAGGGATAAATGGCTCTGTGAGCCTCGCCTTTCTAGTTCTCAGATCTCTTCCTTTCTGAGGGTCGCATCAGGGTGCAGCTGCCTTAGCCAGTTCCCTGCTTTAGCTGGAAAGGCTCATTTCCTGCAAGACATCCCTGAGGAGAAGCCACATGAACCGACCCCATGCAGCCCTGGGTGCTGGAGCAGCCATGTGGTGAGACCTCTGCCAGCGCTGAGAGGCTTGCACAGTCACTGACTCAGCTTTCCTCCTGCAGTCGGCATCATTGGGTCTGTTTTGTGAGATGGAGGAGGACTTTGTGGATTGGTGTTGGACATATGGGTTAATGTTGGACTTCTGGGCTTGGGTAGCACTAGGTTGGGATGTTTTCTTGATGCGCACTTAACCTTTATATAAAATTCTCTCTTATACGTTTCTGTGGATTTGTTTCTCTAATGTACCCAGACTAACACAAGATCCTTCTGGCTTAAGCTTATCTGTGATGCCTCTATAAATAGGATCTCTTTAAGGTAAAAAAAAAAAAAAAAGTGCTCCCAAAAAGAAAAAAAAAGTGCTACCTCTCAGAGCTATCGCATTAATATTTCAAAATAAATAGGGAGGTGGGAAAAAAAGAGAAAAGAAGTTATTAAAGGGGGAAAATAAAGATAAAGGAAGAGTAAAAAGAGAAGAGAAACTGCAGAGAAGAAAGGAAAAGTGAACCAAAGAAGAAAACAGTAAAACCAGGGAAAGGGTAAGAAAACAAACAACAGAAAGACAGGTGAAAACTGGGGGTGGGATGGAGCAAGGCCACCGGACAGGCTCCTGTGAGTCCGCTGGCCAAAGAGGTGACCAAGGACAGATTGATGTACTCTATTGACTGAAGAGATTACAGGTCCTGGAAGACATTCCCGTCAGCCTCACAGTAGCTGGGAGCATGACATCTGGTGCCATCAGGGGTTCCTAGTGACACATAATGTAGTTGGTGTCAGAATGCCTTGTTCTGGAAGATGTTCTTGTCCGCCCAGAAGTTGACTGGAGACGTGTTGCCCATCTGTTCCTGAGAAGTTTGGTTTTGTTCACCCAAGGTGGCAGAAAGCATACACCTCAAAATCCGATCCACATTGGTATGGTCCTTTCCTTAGGCACAAATGGGGCTGTACAGGGGCAAGGGTGTCACCATCCCTGAGTGGATGAGGTGATGGCTGGCCATACTCCTAGTTACCTTGAGAGGGAAAATCTCATCTTTCTGGCTAGCAGCCACCAGAGTGGGGGTTTGCGTGGTCCTAATTGAGCACAACTGATGATAAGGTTGCTGTACTGATTGGAATGCTCTCTTTAGGTTCAGAATGGCTACGTTGTACAGGGTCAGTTGACAACTCACAATTCTATTTGTCACCATTTTTGTGCAGCTTATTTTCCTAGTTAGTATTCATTCTACTTCGTTTTCCTTTCCTTTGAAGGCTCAATACCCTGGGATATCTAGCCCTATCTGCTTCATTTGTTGTAGCAGGTCTGGGTAGCCTCTGTCAATGGGTTTTAGCTTGTCAATTTTGTCCCACAGAATAAACATAGCACTCTGGGCTGCTTAGGATGGGGGTGTTACATGCCTTGACTTTCACCACAGCCTTGGTAGCAATAAACTATTTTAGGATCCACATCTTCACCGTTAGTTAAGGGTCAGGGCAGGTCATACATCATCCTCTACCACTCCAGGCTCCACATTTTGTGAAGGTCAAGACGTAGAGGATGCTCCTAGATCATGTAGTATGTTTCTAAGATTTCCTGAAATAGTTCGAGTTGATCCTCCTTAGATTCCAGGAGAAACTAATGAAGAAATAGACCTCTTTTCCCCTTCCTAATTTGGTTTCTTAAAGGTAGATACTTGATCAATATCATTATTCAAATGATGTGTTTCAAGGACAGTGGAGATCCAGGGGTAGCATTCCCACCCGTCATGCTGGAGACCTGGATGCGATTTTCAGCCATTGCATTTCGGACCCAGGCCACCACCAGTCAATGGAAGCTTGCGTGTTGCTGTGCTTCGAATGCAGGTTTCAGTGAAGCTTTCAGACAAAGGTAGATGGGAAGAAGGCTCCCTCTTCTACATCTGTCAATTACACACTGAGATCCTTGTGGAGCACCATGGTCTGATCCATACCAGACACGGGCAATGGATTTCATTAATTCTCAAAACCTTCTGTTTTGAGACTATCTGGCTAAATTCCCTGCTCTCCAAACTCTGGATGTTGGCCATGCCTTCTGGATTCTGGCTGAAGTCGCTCAGCCGTGGCCTTCATCTCTGCCTCCCAGGACCACTGTGGGTGATGAGTTTTCTCCCTCACCAATGGTTGCCCATTCTCCTTTTCCACCTGACTGATTAACCCACACCCTGAACCCCAATAAGTTCTACTCTTCTGCCCCTTCGGTGGCCCCGTCTTCCTGATGCACCTTAATGATAACCCCACACTCCAGCACCAAGCTGGTGAGGATTCAGATTTCAAGTCTTTGAAACCTAGGAGTGCCTTTACCCTTTGAAACTTCAAAGACAATGGCCTTGCCCCAAGGAGAGCTTATTTCAGTGTCCCTGTTAATTGTTCTGTTGACCATTTTGTCTTTTCTTGGATGTAGAAAATTATTTCCTCTGCCTCCCAACCATCTCTAGTAACTAACAACGAATGCTGATTTCAGCATGTATGCCTACTCTTGTCTTTTTATAAAAGTACAACCATATGATATCTGTCCTTTTGCGATTGACCTGTTTCACTAAACAAAATGTCCTACAGGCGTGCGGATGCCTTGTCTTTTCTTCGACTATAGGATATGCAGTTGTGGGGTTGCTGCATCATGAGGTCATTTCTGTTTCTAGCTGTTTGAGAAAGTGCCGTCATGGTTCCCATCATGCTTTCATCACGTTACAAGCAGCGAATAAGCATCCCGATCTTCCCACATCTTTTCATATTCACTACCCCTGCCCTGTTTTTAATCAATGTAATTTTGGGAAAGGTGAGATGACATCTTATTGGACTTCTGATTTTCATTTCATGATTAAAAGCATTTATTCATGGAAATTTCAGCCACTTGGACATCCTCTGTGGTGAAGTTTGTGTACATTTTTAAATTGAATTGCTTGTCTTTTTGTTGATGAGTTATTGATGTTATTTATATAATTTAGTTATTAGAGGCTAATCAGATATGTACCCCCTAATGTCCCCCTTCCTGTCAATTCCCTTTTGATAAAAACTTTTGACAAGCATAATAATTTAAGTTTTAGGAGGTCCTAGTCATATACTTTCCTTCTGTTTGTGCATTTTCTGTTGTATTTGATAAACTAGCTAAAACAAAAGGCTCCACACTTTTGTTTCTCTGTTATCTTGTAGGAACTTTGTACATTTGGCTTTAGTATTCACATTTTTAAATCCAGTTTGGGTTAGTTTTCTTGCATAATGTGATTTTTGGATCCTAATTTATTTTTCTGCAAATGTATTGGGGAGAGGGGTGTCCCCAACACACTAATGGGTCCTCAGGAGTGATTCTGAGATTATGGAAAATGATACAGACTGGCAGCGGGCACAGGGGCTCCTCGTCCCATGTCAGGACTAAGCGAGAGAGTGTGTTTTCCAATGGATATATATGATGGGGGTTTACAGATCTTTCATCGGGTATGCATGCCATAGATAGCCAATGGGTAATAGCATAAGTGGGTAACATAGTAAATAAGCAATGTGGTGAGTCAGGGTCTTGACCTAGTGCTAGTTGACTTCCATCCCACCTGAACCCTGCCCAGGGGGCTGCTACATTTTACGGTGGGTTCACTATGGAACCAGATTCTTCTTATCTTCAGATAACCTTCAGGCATAGTGAGTAGCCGGGGATGCAAGTATGAGACATCTTTTATGGTAGCTTCTTTCTGACTGTTCCTTTATGGAAGGACGGGGTTCAATCATGAGAATTAAGATTTATTTATGTCTCATACCATGAGGGTCTTCCCTCACTGGAGTTGGCTTTCCCGACCCATAATTATGAGCATGGAGGATTTGCAGCTTTGCAGTTTACCGCATGAATGGATATCTAGTTTGCCAACACCATGTATTCGCGATTGTTTTTTCCCTACTGTTCTCTGATCCTGTGTTCAAAAAAAAAACAAACCCAAAACAAACAAACAGCTGGCCAAAGACAGGTGGGTTTAATTAGGGGCTCTTAATTGAATTCGATTGGTCTATATGTCTCACTGAACTACAACCAGTCTGTTTTTATGACTAAGGATATATGTTTGTAGTGTGTCTTGAGGTTAGAAAAACGGAGGCCTCTTACTTTGATTTTCAGGGTTCCCTGGGCTATTCAAGGCATTTTTCATTTCCATGTAAGTTTGAGATTCTGTGTTTCCATTTCAATAAAGAAGCTTGCTGTAATTTGAGTTTGGACTAAATTGTATCTATAGATCAATTTAGGTAGTATTGAAAATTTCACTATGTTAAGTTTGCCAAACCATGTCTATGGGATATTCTTCCACTTATGTAGGTCTTCTTTAGTTTCCTGCAGTTAGGTTTTATAGTTTTCATTGTATAGGTTTCGACATTCCTGCTTACATGTATTCCTAGCTATTTTATTCTTTTGGACTAGTCTAGACGGCATTGCTTTCTTGATGTTCTCTTTGGAGTTTTTCCTGTTAGTGTAAAGGAACCCAATGGCTTCTTGTGTGATTGTCTCATGCTCTGTAATGTGGTTGAACGCTTCTGTAGCTACAGGAGCTTTCTTGGAGAATTCCTGCGATTTTCTGTATAAAGGAAATATATATATTTCTGCAAATAAAGATACTTTTCCTTTTTCCTTTCCTGATTGGATGCCTTTCATCTCCCTTTATTTGCTAATTGCTCTTGCTAGGACTTCCAGTACTAGGTTTACCAAGAATGATGACAGTGGCGATCCTTGTCTTAATCCTTATTCTCAAGGAAAAGACTCCCTGTCTTTCTCCCTGGAGAAAAATGAGAGATAGTGGTTTTGTATATAAAACTTTAATTATTTCGGGAGTTTTCCCCTCCTCCTATTTTGCTGACAGTTTTACTAGGAAAGCGGGGTGGGTTTTATCAAATGCCTTTTCTGCATCAATTGAAATGCTTATGTGATCATTTTACTCTTTTATTTATGTGGTGAATTACTTCAATTGACTTTCTAATGTGGAGCCACCCTTCCATGTCTGGTATGAATTGTACCTGATGGTGATTTACTTAATGTGTTGTTAGATTCCCTTCACGAGAGTTTTGTTGAGAGTGTTTGCATCTGTATTCTTCTGGGGAAAACCCACTGCCATCAAATCGATTCTGGCTCATAGTGACGCCTATAGAGGAGTTCTGAGGCTTTGTGAGTCTTTGCGGGAATGAAGAGCCTCATATTTCTCCTGTGGCGTGGCTGGTGGGTTTGAACTGATGACTTTGTGATTAATAGTCCATTGCTTACTTCACAGAACCTTCAGGGCTCCTTTAGGTGATTTTTTTAGCCTCATAATGCTGACTTCATAGAATGAGTTAGTGTTTCTTCCTTTTTTATCTTTTAGAAGATTTTGACACAATTCTCTGAATGTTTGGTAAGATGTACCAGTGAAGCCATCTGGGCTGGCGCTTTTCTTTGGTTGAGACTCTCTTTTTTCTCCTTAAAAGACACTGAGTTTTATTTTCACATGCATGGGAAAAGAGGACAGGGGGGATCCTCCCTCCAAATTCTGGTCTCCCTGTGTGACATTTTTAATCTCTGTTGCTGTGGGCTGTTTAGATTAGCTACATCTCTCCATATTAGGTTAGGTAGGCAGCGTGTTTCTAGAAATATGCCCTCTTTTTCTCAGCTTTTAAGTTGGTTGGAGTACCATGTTCCCTGTACAGGTATGCATTACGGCACTTCCACGATGCATCCCAGGAAACGATTGGCAGTTTGAAACCACTAGATCCTGTACTCCATGGAGAAGGAGGTGGCATTCTGCTTCTGTAAAGATGACAGCCTAGGAACTCGATGGGACAGTTTTGCTCTGCTCAACAGGGTCCCTATGAGTTGGGATCCACGTGATGGGTTTTTTGGTATATAGTGAATACACACACATCATAGAAACCCACACACAAGCTGCTGTGGCTCTCTGTTAGGGTCACCAACCTGCTCCTGCAAGTGTGGGCCTCTGGGATTGCTACATCTCCAAGCTGCTCTTGAGACCCCAGTTGGTCTTTGAAGTCCTGAAGGAAGGAGAGCAAAGGCCATAACATAGTGTCTTCCTGTAGGCACTAGCCTGGGGATTAGTAAGGCAGAGCATGCACCAGCTACAGCTGTGTTGTACGGCTTAGTCCAGCCATGGAAGCTCTGGGAACTGAGACTGTCTGCCAGAGTGCCAGAGACTCCATGCAGACCCTGGCTCCCGGTACTCAAAGCCCCCCACCCCCCAAGCCCCACAGACATATAACTCTAATGAATAGTATATGGAGCATCCACACCTGTATTCTGATATGATCTTATTTATCTCAGATCTGTTATAAAGTCTTCAATTTCATTTTTTCTTTTTGGCTTATTTTGGTTATTTATACCTCATCTCCCTCTCTTTTTTTTTTTTCTTTGTCAGTTTGGCCAGTGGTTTATCACCTGTATTGATTCTATCAAAGAACCAATTTCTAGTCTTGTGGATTCTATTATTTTTCTCTTTGTTTCTACTCTGATTTTTATGATTTCCTTTCTTCTGGTAGTTTTGTTCCCCATTTTTCCATTTGTTCAAGTTGTCTGGATAATTTATTGATTTTGGATCTTTTTTAACATATGCATTTATAGACATAAATTTATTTCAAGCTTGAAATTCATTTCCATTAGTCTTCCACCACTCTATGCTAACTCTGTTTTCTCTTTCTGGAAAAGTAATTAGTTGAATTTTGGGTATCCTGGATGGAATAGCTATTTAAACATTTTTTCCTATTGTATTTTTTTGTCTCTTTGTCTTCTGGTTTAGTTTTTGAAAGATTGCTTTTAGTATATTTTACAAAACTTATGTTAAAACCCTAAATCTATTCTATCACATATTCATATACCTCAAAATTTCTAGAATATTTAAAATGCAACTTTATAGCACCCTGTTCTTATTTAGTAAATGAAGCATCTCTTATTGAGCTGAAGATATTAATTAAATTTTAGAGAGATAGAGAAAGACAGACAGAGAGAGAAATCTTTGTGCTCAATGAAGCATCTTTGTGCCCTTAGATTCTTTTTTGCCGATTCTGACACATGTCTTTCAACTTGCACAGTTTCTTAACTATCTGGTAGTGGAAGAATGTCCTTTTGTATTCTAAAATGAGGCATTGACCTGTTGGGAACTGTGGGCATGGGTGTATTATTGGTAGGCAAGTAGACCAGCCAGGGAAGACCCAGTCATTTCTTGGAGGGACCCTCAGCATTTGCCTCTGAGATGCTTTCCCATGGTGAGATATTATCCACAGAATCTTCAAATGTCCAGCTTTGGACATTCTTAGAGCACTCATGCTCTCACTGTTTAGTTTTACATAATCCCTCTCTTTTTAATTTAGCATTTTCTCTCTTTAGCACAGACTGCTGTCTTTAGCGTGGAACCTCTCCCTAGATTAACTTCTCTAGAAAGTAACTCTCCGAGTTTTCAGTTCAGGCTGGCAGCATTAGTCAGTGCTGGCTAGGTGTGCTAGACAAAGGGGTCAGCGGGTCCACTGAGTTTTCAAACCTCTCTCCTTGGTTTTACTCTCTTCCCACATAGCTGCCTTTGAAGTACCTCCGGCCTCTGGGGGTTGCCGCAGTAAAGGTTGGCATGCATCTTCTTTAAGTTTCTTTCGGATAAGTGAAATAAGTTAACACTCATTCATTAGCTTTTTTTGGTTTCCATTGTTCTAAAACTATAAATAACACAAAATTTTCCAATGCAGTGCTTTTTACGTGTACAGTTCAGTGATGTGTACTATTACCAATATCCATTGCCAAAATTTCCACCACCATATAAAACAACAAAAAATATTTCCTAAACAGTACTCCCACCGTTCTGCCTTTGGCAGTCACTATTAAACTTCGCTCTCTTTATATTTTCCTAGTTTATGTATTTCATATACATGGAAACATAAAATATTTGTCCCTTTGTGACTGATTTATGATACCCAAGATCATGGTTTTGTGGTTCATTCGTGCTGTAGTATGTAGCAGGATGTTACGGGTGAGTAGTATTCTATTGTATGTATGTGCCCACCCTCTTTTATCCATTTATTTATGCTGTACACTCAGGTTATCTCCAGCTTTTAGCTATGTCAATAGTCCTGTGATGAACAATGGGGTACCTGTATCTGTTTATATCACAGTTTAAAGTGTCTTGTATGTGCATATAAATGTGGAGCTGCCAGGTCTTACAGTAGTTGTATATTTAATTATTTTTTGAGAAATCACTATATTGCTTTATTCTATTTTGCATTCTCACCAGCAATCATCAATTAGTTTTAATTCCAAAACATTACTTTTCTATTATTTGTCCTTTTGGTCCTCCTTTTTGGTCATTTGTTCCTTTCTAGAGTTTTTGAAATTATCTGTTTAGTGCAATTTATGTAGGAAGCATAGATAAATATTTAATCTAATATGCTTCCCTAAAATTTAGCTATTTTTTTCTTTAAAATGTTCCCCATAATATTTTAGGTTCAGGGATGAATTTCACCTTTTATATTCTGTAGTTTATTAATGAACTAGGAAGAAATTAAAAAGAGCTTCTCTTTTTAATAAACTGGAAATATGATTGAATATGCTGTCCCCAGATACACCCAACCATACTCTGTGTTAATTGACTACTAGAGTCAACTAACCATTGTTAATTGTGAGACTTGAAGTATGTTACCAATTTCTCATATATTTTTTTGCTTGAATGGTCTTATATTTTTATGTATATTATGTCAATGTGCATGTCTAGTTAGCAATCTTTGGCAGTTTACTTAATTTTCAATGATAAAGAAGAGAAGTGCCCTTGACGCGTATTTGCAACAAGACAAGAATGATCAACAACACGAAGAATGTCACTTTAGTCTTCAGGAGGGCCTTTCTAATGGATTCCTGGAGGCAGAATGGTGATGAGTTAGACTGCCAACTGCCACGTCAGTCACTTGAAACCACCAGCCACTCCGAGGGAGAAATCCAGGGCTTTCTGCTCCATAAAAAGTTGTGTTCTTGGGAAGGCACAGGGCAGTGCTACCCTGTCCTAGAGGGTCACTTGAGTTAAAATCACCCTGTGGTGGTTGATTTGAGTAAGAGTTGCTAATGGTAAAATAATAACAATAGTTGGATAGATAAAGAACTATAGATTCTATTGATGAAATGAGCAGTCTTAAGCAGAACAAAATCCCTTTGGGTACTCAACGAATGGGGGCCCCAACTACCATAGTTTTATGTTCTCTTTACTTTTTTATGACATGTTTTTGGTTTTGTCTTTGTCAATGAATGTGAGGGTAAGTTTTGCCTTGTCCTCATCCTTCAGTATGTGTGTATATAACATCCAGTCACTTAAAAGTTCAATTGTACTAGTCAACAATTCTTGTATTGTGGTCTGAAAAGCTGACCTGTACATGTATAATTTCCTCTTCTGAACAGTGTTTTAGATTCTACATCATTGTCTAGATTAATGACAATATCAGTAGAGTTACCTTATGTCCCAAGAGGATGATTTATAATGTTCTCTATTATAAAATTATATTGATGTCTTGAAAGTGAACCAAAGACATATATAAACCACATATATTAGAGATATTATATATACTACAGAGATTATATATTATAGATATAGTCTGGGGGCTTGTGCTTAATTTTAGCTTTAACCTAAGAGCAATTAGTTCTTATGACATGGCCTTATTCAGTACTCAACCTCACGAAGACATCATTGAATAGATGAGTGTTATAGCATAGGACGGTAAAGGAATCAGATATTGTCCATTTACCAGAAAGAATAGTGTCTGGGATCCTAAAGGCTTGCCTTCAAACAAGCAGCCATCTGAACGAGGCATCAACTAAGTCTACATAGAAGAAACAACTAGCCTGTGTGATCCAAAGATTGTATGCAATAAAATTCAAATCCAGAGGAGGGCAAGATATCAGAACTTAAATTCTGAACCCCAGTTTTCAGAAGGCTTTGGAGGACAGGAGAAGTCCTCCAATCCACTTGCAGGGTCCCCACATAGATTATTCCTCTGGTGGATCCTCTCTGTCTATAGTCCCGGGATATGAAGAGCTCTGTTATCAGAAAGTTGATTATGGCAGATGTAGTAGGTTTAAATGTAACACTTTATCATTGTAACTCTCTTTTTGCCCATTTTAAAGTTGTTTCAGTTTTAATATTTCCTGCTTAGTTTTCAATGGAAGTTTTTTTTTGTTTTGTCATATATCTTATTTTGTATGATTTTTCTATATAGGAAATCCAGGGTAGGTAAATCTAAAGAGATGGTAACTGGATTAATAATAACCTTGGGACATGACAGTGAAGATTGGGGGAAAAATAGGAAGCTTATAATCGGTTTCAGAAAAAAAAGAGAATGTTCTGAAATTGTGATGGTGATTGTGATGATTACACAACACCTTTTAAATATGATTGAACTATTAAATATTGTGTGATATGTGCATTATGTGCCAAGAAGACTATTAAAGAAAGTTCCTTTTACTTGTTTCACTTAACAAAATGTACAGATGGAAGGCTGATTTTTTGGTAACCAAGGAACATCAATAAAATATGTCATTAGGTCACTCTAAATGGCTGCATGTTTGAGAGCTTGGATAGTCACTATTGGCATGCCCAATAGCTGACGTAGCATGGAGGAATTCCTTTGAAATCCGTCATTGCTTCCTTTCATTCTGTATCTACACATGCTGATACCTGAGGGGAAGTCATTCCGTCTTGTTTCAAGGGTCGCAGTTCCTACACTACTAGGTACATGTTCTAGAGAAATAAGAGTCATAACACAAACTTATATATGCTCACCCATGTTCATTGAAGTATTAGTCACAGTAGCAAAAAGATGGAAACAAACTAAATGCCATCAAAGGAAGAATAGGTAAATAAACTATGGTACATATTCACAATGAACAAAACAATGTTGAATAACAATGAATCTGCAAAACATCTCCTAACTTGGGTGAAACAGGAAATTATTCATAAAAGGACAAATATTGTATGAGACCACTCTTGTAGAAAATAAACCTCAAGGTTTCAGACAGAAAGATATTGACTTTTTGGATCTTTATAAATTCAAACATTGGCAATTTCATATGAATTTGGAACATTTCCTCTTGAATCATTATGAATTTGGAAAATAAATAAAAATGCTTCATGAATAAAGGAGCAGATAAAATGACTTTTGATAATATGATACAATAGTATGGAAAGATTCATATCAGTAATACCTGCATTTTATGGGAATTTCAAGCGTAGCAAAGGAAATGGTAGTCAAAGACTCAGATAACACAGTCTGCCTTGTATTCCTGTCACTTAAAAGACAAACGTTGTTGCTAATATTATAAAACAATCTGACAAACCATTGCTTTAAACAAAAATGGTCAACAGAAGATGTTGTTAGGTGCCATTGAGTCTGGGCTCACAGTAACCCAGTACACAATAGAACAAAACGCCCTCTGGTAGACTCCTTTACCAGTGTTATGTTTGAGTTCATTATTGCAACAACTGTGTCAATCCACCTCATTGAGAGTCTTCCTATTATTCCCTGATCTTCTACTTGGCTAAGGACGATGTCTTTTTCTAGGCACAGATCTCTCCCAATAAAAGTGCAACTTATGTGAGATGTGCAGCATTCTGGCTGTACTTCTTCCAAGACAGATTTTGTTGTTGTTCTGGAAATCCACAGTGTTTTTAATATTCTTCACTAACACCATAATTCAAATATATCAAAATTTATTGGGTCTTCCTTCTCTATTGTCCAATTTTCACATTCACATGAAGGGATGGAAAATCTGAAGGTTCATGAACTTCCTCTTATCAGACTCGCAGAACGTTCCTTGCTGACTCGGTGTCAGCCATGGATGGGCAGGGCTGACTTCCATCACCAGCTGCCCTGCTATTCTCTGGACTGGGAAGAATTCCTTCCAGGAACAAGCACCTTTACCTTATCCACCATCTGAACCAATGATTAAGTACTTGCAGATTGACAGCCTGACTACAGAGAGGACGGACGCTGGCTGAAATCCCCACCACCACCCTGTGAGCTTTTTGACCTGCACAGGGTGCCAAACCAGAACAGGAGCCAGCCTCAGAGGGTTTTTACCTTTAGTTCATGATTATTTTCTTTCCTTACCTTATATTTTGTTCTTTCTCTTGCTTATTTTCTCTATTATCCTTTCATCTTTTCTTATACATTTTTTTTCTTTTAAACACTCTTTTTTGCTATAATTAAAAATTTTGACATAATTTATATATCATACAGTTCAGTAGTGCAATCCCATCAAGAAGAGTTGCACAATCATCAACACAATCAGTTGTGGAACTTTCCCCCTTGTTTTGGTTCCCATCAGTATTAGTCTTCTATCGTTTTTCTTAGTTTTTTGTTTACTACTCTCTTCTTCTAAGTTTTCTTTTTCTGCCCTGCTTTAGTTTTGCTAATTGTATTTTTTCTTTTTGTTTTACTCTTTTCTTTTTCTCTACTGTTGCTTTTCTTTTTTTGGTTATTATTTACTTTTTTAAAAACTGGACTGCTTGTGTCTCTCCTATTGGCTTTTACCTTTTTCCTATTGTAATTCATTTGTTTCCTTGCTGTTTACCTTTGTAGTTTTCTTCTTGTTATTGTCTTTCTTGTCCCATCCAATGAGAGACAACAACATTCCCATATGACCCAGTCACACCAGTACCTTTGCTGTCACACCTTTTGGCTAGTATTGTAACCACTCCTTTACTACCTGCCCATCTGTAGTTGAAACACAAGCACTCTTCCATCCACTGTGCTATATGAACAGCAATCAGAGGACTGTGCATATGCCACATGTAAATTATTTTATTTTAATTAATTAAAAAATCATTTTATTAGGGCCTCTTACAACTCTTATAACATTCCATACATCATTTGCATCAAGCATATTTGTACATATGCTGCCATCATAATTTTTAAAACCTTTACTTTCTATTCCAGCTTTTGGTATCAGTGCCTCTTTCCCCCCCTCTTTTCCTCCCTCCCTCCTTCATACCCCTTGATAAATTATAAATTATTCTTATTTTCATATCGTACACTGACCACTATCTCCTTTTACCCACATTTCTGTTGTTCATCCCCCTTGGGCGGGGAAGAGGTATACATCAATATTGCAATCAGTTCCCTCTTCCTCCCCTCTTCCCCTAACCTTCCCCCTACCCTCCTGGTATCCCTACTCCCAACCCTCCTGGTATCCCTACTCCCATTTCTGTTCCAGAGAGGTTTATCTGATGTGGATTCCGTGTGTCATGAGCTCTTTTCTGTATCAGTGTTTGTGCTCTGGTCAAGCCAGAACTGAAAGGCAGGACTGGGGTCATGCTAGTAGGAGGTGAGGAAACCTCAAAAAGCCATAGGAATATTGTGTATTTTATTGGTGCTATACTGCACCCTGGTTGACTCATTCTTTCCTTGCGATTCTTTCTTTCTGTGAGGGGATGTCCTATTGTCTACAGATGGACTTTGGGTCTGTGCTCTGACGCCCCCCACCCCCCATCCTCAACAATATGTGGTGGATTTTTGCTTTTCTTTGGGGTATTCTGGTGTCTGTTACCTAATTCTGTCAACACCTCATGATCACACACACTGCTGTGCTTCTTCCACGTGGGTTGTTGCTTCTCTCCTAGATGACTGCTTGCTTAATTTCAAGGCTTTCAGAGCCGAGATGCTTTATCTTTTGATAGCTGGGCACCATCAGCTTTCTTCACTACCTTTGCTTATGCACCCATTTTTTTCTTCAGCGATTATGTTGGGAAGGTGAGCACCACAGAATGCCAGGTTGTTAGAACAAAATGTTCTTGTGTTGATGGAGGGAGTTTGAAGAGAGGCCCAAAGTCCATCTACTTCCTCAATGTATTGCCATATAAATATATATACATAGGACAATAGCTCTATATATGATTTAATATATTTATATAAGTGCACACCTATGTTTATACCTTAGATCTTTTATTTTGTATTATGGTTTTGGTTTTCAAATATATTTTTTAGTCATTTTATTAGGGGGGTCTTACAAAATTTTTAAATCATTTTATTGGGGGCTCATACAATTCTTATCACAATCCATACATACATCCATTGTGTCAAGAACATATGTACATTTGTTGCCATCATCATTCTCAAAACATTTGCCTTCTACTTGAGCCCTTAATATCTGCTGCTCATTTTCCCCCTCCCACCCCACTCCCCCCTACCTCCTGGATCCTTCATCATTCATAAATTATTATTATTTTGTCATATATTACACTGAACAAAGTCACCCCCTGCCTTCTTCTCTGCTGTCTCTCCCCCAGGGAGGAGGCTATACGTAGATTCTTGTAATCAGTTTCCCTTTCTACCCCACATTCTCTCCACCTTCCAGGCATCACCATTCTCACCACTGGACCTGAAGGAGTCATCTGTTCTGGATTCCTTGTGTTTCCAATTGCTATCTGTACCTATGTACATCCTCTGGTCTAGCCAGATTTGTAAGGTAGAATTGGGATCATGATAGTGGGGGGGGGGGAAGCATTTAAGAACTAGAGGAAAGTTATATGTTTCATTGTTGCTACCTTGCACCCTGACTGGTTCATCTCCTCCCCACAACCCTTCAGTAAGGGGTCCGGTTGGCTACCAATGGGCTTTGAGTCTCCACTCTACACTCACCCACATTTTCAATGATATGATTTTTTTGTTCCTTGATGCTTGATACCTGATCCCTTTGACAGGGATCAGGTATACCTTAGATCTTTATTAGATCTTTCCTCTCTTTCCTTTTACCTTCTTCCTGCCCCACCATCAGGCTTACTCTTCTTTTGCCTCTTAGTGATTCCTCTCAGCTGGATTGCTATTGCTCCAACACCACTGGGATCTCTATATCACTTCATTATTGATTTTAATTCCCTAGTTGTTCCCCTGTCTCTGGTGTTACTTGCTCACCATGCCTTTCCCCCGCCTCCCTCATGTCCCCAAGTCCCTCTGGATCCAGCAATCCCATTGCTTTCTGTTTGGCCTGCTTCCCATGCCTACCTTATATAGGTAGGCAAAGCAATAATAACAGAAACAAAACAAAAAGAAAACAAAAGATTGAATGAAAAGAATGAATAATCACTAACAACCCCCCAAAAACAAAACAAAACAAAAAGCATACTTAATTCCAGGCTTGTCTATGACTATTTGCCCACCGGTCCTGGGGGTGGGGTGGGAGTCCCGGGAACTGCCCCTCCTAGCCTGAAGTCTATTTTTGGTATTCCTCAGGGGTTTCGTGGCTTTGCATTGCTCCCACTGATGATCTGCTATATTTCCTTCTTGGTTTACCCCATTGTGGGGGTGGTCAGATCGGTCTCACTTCCCGCAATGTGTCCCCAGTATTGTCCTCTGTCACAGTGTGCTCCAACAAGGGGACATCATGTCTGGAGCTGTTGTCGACCCGACAGTCTTCTCTGTGCCTTCTCAGCAACTTGCAGGGTTATCATCCTCAGGGCTTGGTGTTCTAGTTGGAAGTCAAGTCTTTCACTCTCTCTTTTTCCCTCTTGGTTTGCTTCTGTATGAGTGTTGGAGCCTGACCCCTCTCTCCACCCTGTAGGTTTAGTGTTGCCCTCTGTAGCACATACTTCTGGAAGGTGTGTGTGTGTGCACACGTGTGTTGGGATCTGACTGAGACCAGCCCTGTAGACCTCTCTGTTCATGAGTTGCTCCATGTTGTTATGTTGCCCTTAAAGCTCGGCACACCATGGGGTCTGCACTCACTCCAGTTCTGTGGAGATATAAGCAATAACTCCCCCTAGTGCCGCAGTCCCCCAGTGCCAGTGTCTCCCTCTTTTTGTGTGTGTGTGTGTGCCTTTTTCTCCCCCCTATCCCCCTTCCCCTTCACATTGTTTAAAAAATTATAGTACCAGGAGATAAGTTGTGCGTGCCTAAGCAGTAATCAACACACACTCATCAGTGAAATATAACAATAACAACAATACAATGCCATAGAGACAATAGACAAATTCAGTTCAAATGAAGAGACAAGGCAGACTGGCACACACAAGTGCCTATTATACGGAGCCAGAAGAACTTTCTTAGGAAGAAAAAACGTTGGAAATACATGATATGAAATTCAAAAGAAGGATCTTTAGGTAATTTTAACACATTGAGAGAATGAATGGCTGAGACAGTAGGAGACAAACCAAGGACACCAAAAGAAAGCTTTATAATAATTCAAGAAAACACTACAAGGACAAACTACAAAATAAATGATAAATTTAAAACCATGCATAATTATCAAATCCAAATCCAAAAGATTAGTACTAAGATTTCAGGACTATATAATGCATTGAAATATCAAAGGAATCAAATTAAATCAAAGGAAGGGTCAATTAGTGGTTTTGAAGACAAACCTCTCAATACTAGCCTTCTAGAGCAACAATTTTAAAATTGTTCAATTAAATAATTAACCAATGTTTAAGTTTTAAAAATCCAAAGAGATCCCAAGAATTATGTAAGACACCATCAAGAAGAATAATTTTCATGTGATTGGAATCAGAACATGAAAAAACAGCAAAAAGAACAGAGAAAATTGTCTAAATATTGTTGGAAGAGCCTCCCCCAAAAAATATTATTAAAAAGATGAGAAGATATGTGTTCAAGGGACTTAATGAATCTGATACAAACTAGCACTCAAAAGAAAGTCATGAAGACATGTGATCATGAAACTTTGTAAAACCAAACACAGGGAAGAGTCCTGAGAGTAGTTGGAAGAAAATGAAGAGTTACATAGAGAGGAACTATTAAGACTAAACTGACTTCACAGCAGAACCCATGCAAGGTAGTGATGCCAACTAACAACTAGAAACACCCACACACTGCAAAGTCACAGCACCAACTCTATGCACATTGTATAAATGTATAAGCATTTATATATACATATATATACACATATACACACACAGAATCCTAGCCAATAGATCCAACAATATATAACAAAAGCACATCACATCATGAACAAGTGGGATTCACACAGGTATGAACACTATATTTTCATGTAATCTAATTGCATTAAAAGATGGTAAATAGCAGAAGGGATAGGTAAACACCATAAATGTGCTGTCTACAAGAGACACACCTATAAACACAAAGCCCGGAAAAGATAATAATCAAAAGGTTAAAAATTCATGCTAACAACAATTTAAAAAGAGTGGGAATGAGATATCGCACAGTGCATGGGAGATTGCTTGTGTTTTCAACTGTATTAATTTCTGATAAAATTAATCCATCTAAATGAAATGTCAACTAAGTACACACGGAAGAAGCACAACTGCTGTATTATCCAAGGATTGTAAACAATAAGATCCAAATTTGAAGTAGGGAATGGCATCAGAGCTTAAATTGTGAGCACTTGGTTTACAGAAGGCGATGGAAGAAAGTGAAATCCCCAAACCCATGTCCACACATGAATTATGCCTCTGGAGAATCCACTCTGACCATATTTGGGGGATATGGATAGACTTGCTATAATGAATGCTCTCTGCTTCCCCTCCCCATTGATTTCTCTTTTCCTTCTTGTGTTATACTATCTTCCCCTTCACCCAAGTGAATACCTATTTACCCTCTATCCTATTGCTTCATTCTATCATCTCTTTAAAGAATAATACAGGAATATGTATCAGGAATATATTATATCTATAAATCGCTTTGGGTAGTATTAGCATTTTTCCAATGTTAAGTCTTCATATCAATGAGCATTTGTATAAATATCTTTAAAGAGATGATAGAATGAATCAACAATTATATATTGTTGATTTATCTCATGCCTCCATCTCAAAACCTCCTACACAGCCACAGTAGTCAAAACAGTCTGGTAATGGTACAATAACAGATATGTAGACCAGTGAAACAGGTTTGCAAAGAGAGTTAAATCCACTCACCTACAGACAATTGATATTTGACAAATAGCCAAAGGACATGCCTTGAATAGGAAAGAGTGTTTGTAATAAATGTTGCTGGCAAAATTGGTTGTCCATTTATTTGCAGGAGAATGAAACAGCACCCATATCTCACACCAGATACAAAAACAAACTCAGTGTGGATCAAGAGCTAAATGTAAAATCTAGGATTTTAAAGACCATCAGTTTGAAAAACAGGGACAAACTTACAGGTCCTAATACAGGCTCTAAGGCTCTATCAAGCATACTTAAAAACATACAAGCAGCAGAATACAAAGCAGGGATTTCAACTGAATTGATGTATTAGCACTCCAGTGTATAATTTCTTGTAGGTTTATACAAACTGTGTATATCTATAAAACACTGGGACTACGGGAGGTATTAGGGACGTGGCTGGCTGCTTTTGTAATAGCCATGTGTGTTGGACAGGGTTCTCTAGAGAGACAAACCAGATTGCTAGTAATTATATATAAATGTATTTATAAAGATAGATATATAATACAAGAAATGAACAGTTACATTTTATACAGATAGATAATACAAGAAATTAACAGTTAAATTATAAAGCAGTGAGACACTAGCAGTCCTTTAAGGCTTGAGAGCTGCCAGTTGCCAGTCCCCTTCTATAGATAGAGCTGGGCTATATATACCCAGGCAGCAAACAGCAAGGCAAGTCATCAACTGTCACCAACTGTCGGTCCCCAGCTCCAGAGATGAAAATTCCAATCGTGTGGGCTTAAAGGGACCTCAACTTGCAGCCACACAGTCCACAGGCTAGGTATCCCACAGGTAGTGTACCCCTTTAAACTGAGGCACAGGACAAGCAAGGCGAGGCTCACTAAGCCATTTATTCCTCCGCCCTTCAATTAATCCTACTTGTGTTTATCAGCCAGTCTGGCACAATAAACTATCGCACTGTGAATGTTATGTGCTGCCAAAGTCCCACAACTTGAAGTCAATGAAGCTATAGATTGCAGTCTGATTAATATAGATCCATTTTTTCCGTCCATATAACTAGTACGTATTTTCCACAGAAGCATATTAACATGATTTATAACTCCTTAAGTAGTCAGTGGAAAAACATCTGCCAACTTGATTAGATTTTTTCATGTACACACCTATTAAAATGGCTTATGTAGACTGGATCATTTACCTGTCAGTTAATACAAGAACAATTAATGTACATAAATTCTGTATGTGTTAAGAGTTTTTCTACTTAAAAGATCCAAAAGGGGAAAAATCAACGTATGTTTTGCTCTTGGAGGTTTTCTGCTCCCATAAAAAGTTGCTGTCTCAGAAATCCACGGGGGAGGTTCTCCACTGTCCTCTAGGGTCGTTATGAGTCAGCATCGACTCAACGACCTGGAGTTTTCTTATCTGTATTTTACATGTGGGCAACTCAGCTGATGTCGCAGCTCCCAGCTCCACCCTCTCCCCCCGTCCTATGTGCAAAGGAGATGATGACCACAGTAGAATTATAATGTCCTTTAGATGTTTAGACGAGAACTACTGACGCTGTTACATGATTGCTAAGTATGTTCAAAAGATTTAGAATCTTTAAATAAGAAGGCAATTTTGAAGAAAGCTTAATCGGCTTTCATGAAGCACATGGGATTATGTAATTTCTGTGGGTATTTAGCAAAATTTTGAGGTAGGAGGTTTACCTCTATGGAAATAACCTATCGCTTTTCTTTCCCTCTTAGAGCTTTTTGCTCTCTCTTCTCATTTTAAGGGCTCAGTTCCTTATTTTCTGCATAGATGCTGCGATGGGTAGGTTTTGTGTCAACACAATGCAATCTCTCCATCAGGATACAGCCTCTCCATCAGGATACAGCCTAATGACCTCTCCTTGGGGGTGGAATCTATTTATAGGAGATGCTGTGTAGCACTGGCCTCGATCTTTTGCCTCTTCTCCTCTCCCTTGTTTGCGTGGATTCTACATCAGGCTCCGGAGTCTGGCAACCCATGTGGCTTGCTGACCCTGGGACCTGTCAGTGCCCTGCTATATTCCTGTTGACTTTGGATCCATGTGACTAAACTCACCTGCCTATGATTTTCCAGCTTCCTTTCTGCCTCATTGGTTGGCAGTTTTGTGAACCTGGAGGGGCCTCTAGCTAGCGGGCTGGGCCTCTTACTTGGTAAACATTTCTTTCTCGATATGAAGTTCTTTCTTAAACATATATGAGGGTCACTGGTTTGTTTCATTAGAAAACTCAACCAAACACAGATGCTATTGTTCACACTGACACTCAATGGTGTGAGACACATTGCATTTTAAAATATACTCTTTCCATCCTGATCCCGTGTTCATAAGTCACAAGCCTAGTTAAATTTATGCAAAATATGTTGAAGGTTTCTTATATGAACTACAGAATAAATCAGAGTGAGAACTTCAAAACTTTGGTGGGAAAATGAAGTAGAAGATCATGAAATTTCCCCCACAAACTCTTTGAACCCTTTTCTGATGGAAGCTAGTAATTCTGAAAGGTTTCCAGGAAACTTGCATCCAAGTTAATTCTCTTAATGAGAGTTCCATGGTCAGATGTTTGGGGAAAGGATTAACATAGACTTTGGCAATTGTATTCAATCATGAAAGCAACTATTACAGTATTTGTTTTGCTTATTTCTATATCACCTATGGATGTTTGTCAGAATCTGCTTCATGGAATGAATAGTTAGAAATGTCGGGCTAGAGGCCTCCCCAGTGCTTCAGAGCTTAAGCCACACCATCAGTTTGTCATGAAATAATTTTGGGATAGAGGAATGAGCCGAGATAGAAGGTCATAAGTTTGAACCTGCCAGCAGTTTCACCAAAGAAAGATGAGGCTTTCTACTCCTTTAAAGATTTACAGTTTCAGAAACCCTTGCCCTAAAGCGGCGGTTCTCAA
The DNA here is from genome assembly GCF_050624435.1 of Tenrec ecaudatus. Lineage (NCBI taxonomy): Eukaryota > Metazoa > Chordata > Mammalia > Afrosoricida > Tenrecidae > Tenrec > Tenrec ecaudatus. Next base: position 17,121,343 of record NC_134540.1, on the reverse strand, counting down.
CCTTCCTCATGCCACGACCTTTCATACAGTTCCTCATGTGGTGGTGACCGCCAACCATAAAAGTATTTTTTGTTGCTACTTCATCACTGTCATTTTGCTACTGCTATGAATTGGGTGACCCTTGTGAAAGGGCTGTTTGACCCCCAAAGAGGTTGTGACCCACAGTTTGAGAACCACTGCCCTAAAGGGTCTCACTTTGGGTCAGAATTGAGTTACTTGCAGTGAGTTTCACTAGAAATATATCCTTTGGGCCTTCCCCATTTAGCTTTATACTTAAACATAGGATCAAAACTGAAATCATTTCACTCCCACTATTCCAATTACTAAGACACTATGATGTATAACTAGACTTACCCTGAAAAAAAATACATAAGAAATTCATAAACCTCAATTAATTTACACATTAAATTAGGTAACTTTAGATTTGAAAGATACTTCAAAAAGGGGCCATACCCTTACACTCCAGTCAAGAGAACTGAACTGCCACCGCATTAGTAGTAACTTATTACTGTCATCAATCTGTATGGGGCTACTTACCAGGACAAGGCGCCCTGGTGGCTTAGAGTTTACACCCCGGGTGGCAAACCACCTGGTTGGCAGTTCCAAACCACCAGCAGCTCTGAGGGAGAAAGACTGGGCTTTCTACTCCTGTAAACAGTTACAGTCTCAGAAACCCACAGGGGTCGCTATGAGTCACCATTGACTTGAAGGCAGTGAGAGATAGAGAGATGCAGACAAAGGAAATGACAGACCGTCTTAGTACCACAAATTTGGTTTTAATCACTCCCAGAAGAACATCACTTATTTGAAGTTATTAAGGAGTAGTATTATTGGTCCATTTTTCATAGATCCCATAAGTTTACACTAGAACTAGAAATGATGCTTAAAAATAAACTCTCTCACTTGTTACTGCCAGAGGTTGGCCCAATTATGTGTTTTCTTTCCCCCCAAGTAAAGAGTACAATTAATTATAAAAGGGGGAAAAAGCATGTGACACATGACTAGCAGATTTGAAAAAAATAATATTGAAAACCAAATTGAAAAAGAAACCCAACTTAGATTATTGTGATTATCTAGGGTTTTCCAACACAAATCACAATTAATTGAGGGGGCATGACATTGTCTTAATTAACATATTAAAATTGTTTTAAAGTACAGTAGAACCCTGGACTTTAACTTTTAATCCGTTCTGGAAGGAGCATCGAGATGCGATGCAGTCGAATTCTGAATCGTTTTTTCCCATAAGAAATAACAGAATAGATGAATTCATCCTTGACCATCAAATGTTTACTCTAACCTTGCCTTTTAATGCAAAACATTACACAGAAATTTCAAAGTAAATAAGTTCAGAGTTAAATAATATAATTTAAATAAGAAACAACACTAAAAAGTTTTTAAACAACTACAGTATCATCTATACATTGAGATTGATAAGGATCTGGATTTGTGGACACGAATGTGGAGAGAGGTTTGGAGAGAGAGTCATTGTTTGGAAGGGAATCCCCTTCCATAAAACCTAAAACCAACTGGTAGCTGCTTTTCAGGAGTTTTTTCCTTTTCTTTGCCTTTTTTCACTAGGACCTGGCTGGCTTTCTCTAAAAAAAGAATCTGTCTAATGTGGTCTGTTGTTGGCATTTCCTTAGCTGTTTTCTAAAAGGGTTTACTAAATTATCATCAACAATACTGATAACAGTAGATAACCAGTTCCTTATCATACTGATTCATTTAAAAAAAAACTTTCTTAGGACCTATGTTTTTTATTTAAAAAGAGTACAAAAACTAAGAAAATTATAGCAAAATACTTGGAACACGGCCACAAAAGGTTTATTAAACAACACGTACTAACAACACCAGCTAATGCCAAGTGATCAAAACACGAATTGCTTTTGTTAACAAAAGTCAGGCATTAAAGAACAAAAAAAATTATCATTGTAAATGAGGGAGTGCAGAGTGGAGAGTCAAAGTCCATCTGAAGGCAACTGGACACCCCCTTACTGAAGGGTTGCGGGGAGGAGACGAGCCAGTCAGGGTGCAGGGTAGCAAAGATGAAACATACAACTTTCCTCTAGTTTTTAAATGCTTCTTCCCCTACTATCATGATCCCAATTATACCTTATAAATCTGGCTAGACCAGAGGATGTACATGTACACTGGTACAGATAGGAACTGGAAACACAGGGAATCCAGGACAGATGAACCCTTCGGGACCAGTGGTGAGAGTGGCAATACTGGGAGGGTGGAGGGAAGGTGGGGTAGAAACGGGGTACTGATTACAAGGATCTACATATAACCTCCTCCCTGGGGGATGGACAACAGAAAAGTGGGTGAGGGAGACATTGAACAGTGTAAGATATGACAAAATAATAATTTATAAATTATCAAGGGTTCATGAGGGAGAGGGGAGTGGGGAGGGAGGGGGAAATGAGGAGCTGATATCAAGGACTTAAGTAGAAAGCAAATGTTTTGAGAATGATGATGGCAACAAATGTACAAATGTGCTTGACACAATGGATGTACGTACGGATTGTGATAAGAGTTGTACGAGCCCCCAATGAAGTGATTTTTAAAAAAAATCACCTGCATCAGGTCAGATTCCAGTTTTGTTCCAGCTCTGATGCAACATCTTTTCAACATTTTGTGTCGAAATCAGATTATGTCATGTTATGATGCAGTTGAGTACTGATGCGGTCGAGGAATGGGTTCTAATGCAATTGGATACTTATAGAAAAAACTCGTGAGCCCTGGTGAACCCATTTGGCTGCTAATCACAAGGTCAGCAGTGAGACCCATCATTCACTGCTGGGGGGAAAGATGATGCTTTATAATCTTGTAAAGAGTAACAGTCTCAGAAAACCTACAGGGGCAGCTGTATCCTGCTCCACAGGGCCTCTCTGAGTCCATATGGATGCAATGGCAGTGGGTTGGGCTGGTTTATAGAAAACACATTCCAAGTGTGCCTTTTTCAAAAAGAAATTTTTTTTTCAAAAAGAAAACCTTACGTGTAGTTTCCTTTTTAGTGCTCTCTTCTCCAGTTCCATCTAGGTCATCTTCTCTCCTGGTTTCGTGCCAGCTTCTTCATTTATCCTTCTGCTGTCTTAATTTACCAGTGCTGCCACAATAATAAAAATACAAGAAAAGGAAAAAAAAGCCACAAGTGGCTGGTTCTTATCAATAGACACATCTAGTCTCCCAGCTGTGGAAGATAGACGTTTAACTCAGGGCATCAATCAGCTCTACAGGAGTGTCCTTTCTCGTTAGCAGTCCTTGGAGTTCTTTGGTATTCCTCAACATCTTATTATATACTGAAAATATAATACACCAAAACTTTCCCCCCATTTGTCTGTTTGCCATACCGTTGTGCCTTGTGAATTCTTGTGATGCTAGAAACTATGTCTAATAATGGCAGGATCATTCAAGGTGAGTAAGTTTTAGTGGAGCTTCTTGACTAAGAACTGACCACCTCAGAAGGCATAAGCTATTCCTTTCTGAGGGATTATCCACTAAAAAACATATGAATAGCAGGAAGACATGGTCTTGATATATTGACAGACAGAGGAGTCTGTCAGGTTGGAAGACACTCAAATACAGGAAGAAGTGGCTCCCCAAATCAGATTCCATCTAAATGAGGTGGATGGAAGATAATATTTTAGGATCTTCATTTGCTGTCAGGGGTATGACTTAAAATGAGAAGAAATGCCTTTTTAAGTACAAAATTTATCACACAAATAGCCAAGAACCATTGCTATTTACTGGTCCTTGGAATATGAAAATTGGAAGCACAGAGGAAGGATGGGAAATAAGTTATTGGTTATAGAAATGAGCCTGGAGATCACAGGATAGAATTCTGCAAGATTAATGACTTATTTATTGAAAATAACTCTTTTCAATACCTATAATTATGAAATTCACAAGATGGAATGCACATGAATCAAATGAACTATGACCTTGGGAAGAAACAATGGAGTAGCTCAAAGTCACCAGCCAAAAGGGACAGTTGGACTTGAGAGAATCCAAGCTCCCACGACTCAGAGCCCTGAAGAACTAGCTGATGGCCAGCAAGCACTGATGACAGGTCTGAAAAAGGTCATAGTAAGAAGTCCTGAATAAAGCGGTAGAAAAATGTGGAACAAAATTCAAATCACGAAAGAGAACCGCCTTACTGGTCAGCTAGAGATTGATGAGACCGCCTAGGACTATGGCCGACAACCGCCCTTCAGGTCTGAAACTGAACGCACACATGGTTCAAATTTCAGCCAAACAACAGGCAGATCTAGAGGGGAACAATAACACTTAGTGAGGTCGACACACATTGCAATAAGCAACCATTTGAGATCAAAAAGACAGCACCCATCCAAAGGCACAGTTCAGAAGAGTCAGGGTCATAGGAGAAATGGATATGGGAAACAGGGAGGAAATGGGATAAGTAATCGTACATTGTGGGGATTGCAATCAGTGACATGAAAAAAAGTGTATGAATTATTGAGTGGAAAACAGATTTGCTCTGTAAACCTCTATCCAATTCAGAATAAAAATCCTTAAAAGGGGTGGGGAGAAGGTGTAATTTAATTCTGCAAATAGTGGGAGAGGGCTTAATTTAATTCTACATGAAGAAATGTTTTTATTAACAAGAAGCCTCCTGACTTAGTGGAAAGAGCATTTAAGTTTTAATTAGGAATCTTGGGCTCCAGTCTGAGTTCTGTCCCTAATTTTGTGTGTGCCTCTTCATGAAGTGTGGTTCCTTTTTTTTATTCCAATGTATCTTTAGTATCTTATGCATATGAATCATGTGGATTGAGTGGAAAATAAACACGTGTCCAAATGTGGATCATGTCCACATTTGTATAATCTGTTGAGATTGCTGCAGGATTTCAAGAACAGCAAGATGAATGAGGGGTTTATTTTCTTTCAGTGCCAGAGAACTCCCAAAGAATAGAAGATGCTCAGCTCCTACCGTAAAAATGTTGTAAATTTTGTTCTCCCAACAACCCAATTCTTCTGACATGTGTTTTATTTTTCCTGCTGAAGAGTCTTTTGAAGTTTGTTGGAAATTATTTTCAGTATTCTATGGAGAGACAAGTCGGGGCAAACAAAGTTACCAAGAGGAATGCGGCACATGTGTTTGGAGCTGCTGGTGCACATTATCATTCCCTGCAGAAGACTGGGGCAATGTTTGCTGTGGGGAAGCAGGAAACTTGGAAGACTTGGCTAAACTATTCTTTTCCTCTAAGCTTTATACCTATTTTTAAAATTGTTTAAAACATAAACTATTATTTTCTTAACAGATTTGGCAATCTTTATAAAATTGTGATCTGCATTGGAAAATGCTGGAAAAGGTAATCAGATAATCTGAGTTCTAGGTCTCTGGGCACAGTTACAAAATTTTAAGTGTTTCCCATTTTGAAGTGGCATTTTTACTGAATTGAACAATAGATCATGAAAAATAACATTTCAAAAACATTTGTAGTTTTTCCTATATGAGTATAAGCTGAGAGAGAGAGAGAGAGAGAGAGAGAGAGAGAGAGAGAGAGAGAGAGAGAGAGAGAGAGAGAGATAGAGAAAGAGAGAGAGAGACAGACAAGGACAGTGAGAGAGACACAGAGAGATTAGGTACAGGTCTGTTTAATATGTAAAAACCCATTTTATCATTACATAAAGCTTTTTATGTAAATTATCAGAAGTTTTGATAAATGTTTTTCTGTTGAAATACATGACAATATTAGCCTCTGGGCTCTTTATATTCTCTGTGTAGGAGTAAGCATGTCTATTTTCTTCTGTGATTTTCAGAGAATAGTTGTCAGATCTAGTCTTTATTAATTTTGGATAGCTACATTATCAGTGTTTAATATTTACCCTGAACTTTGAGAGAAGTCCTGGAGCAGAAAAGTGGGCTATTAAGTCAGGTTTCTCTGAAGGAGCTCATAGCATAACTAAATGAGGCAAAGAATGAATTCTGCAAAAAGCTGGTAAATTGGAGTCCATGGCAGAATATGAGAAGAAGACTCTTGAAAGTTCCAGGGGCTGCCAACAGTACAGGCAAATCTGTCTTGGAAGAGGTCTGACCAGGATGGTCCTTAGAAGTGAGGGCATGAACCACACAGCAAGAGTTTTAGGATATGAGAATTCAGTCAATTCTCATATTATAGGGCATTTATCTTGCCAGTTGGAACATAAGATTCCCTATATAGAGAAAATTTTCAGAGAACTGAAACTTGTTAGGTGCCATTGAGTTGGCTTTGACTCTGGCAACTGCAGCAACAATGAGCAAAATATTACCTTGTTTTGCACCATCCTCATATGTGTTTCAGATCAAACTTTTGTGTCTAAAAGGGTATTCAATGGCTGATATTTGGAAGTAGATCACCAAACCTTTCTACCTAAAGTGAAACTTAATATTTTAATTTACATTATTTTAAAGTTTTTACAAGTTGTTCGAGGCAAAGATGGCAGACCACTGGCCCAAGTTTATAGAACTCGAAATCAGATGATAAAAAGCCCGGTTAAGATCTAGCTAAAAGCACAATAATTTTGCCCGAATACATATCCATATATATATTGGAAGCAGGCTATATCCCTTGAGTAAACTCTTTCAGCTGATTAGATTCTCATAGCAGATCTCATCATGGAAGTGATTACATTATAATTAGATCTTGTCGTGGAGGATGGCTACATTAAAACGGTCAAATCAGTAGGACTCGTGGCCCAGCCAGGGGGTGCACACACATCACACTTACTATTTCATTATCTCTTCTACTGGACTATAAGCCCCATGGAAGCAGAGATCTCCTTGATTCTCATTATGTTTGCAGTATTATGCTTTGCTCCTAGTATAATTACTCAACAAACATCTAAATAATGAATCAAGTATGAATGGATACTAAATATGCTTTGCATTCCTAAGAATATACATTTCAGTTTCTTAAGCAGCCTGATGTACTTGAAGAATCCCAGAGACATTTAGAAATATTGCCAAAAAACATAGGCTCCCAAATTTCTTTGACCTATTTCTCCCTTAAAAAAATTGCTCAGCATTCCCTAGCAATTCAAAAAATTGTTACTATAACCCATCATCCAGTATCTGTTTTTTTTATCCGTCTGGATCTTTCAGCCTCACCTCTTACCCCTCTCCCACTTTGGAAAACACTAATCTAGATCATAGTCTACTTTTCTGACACTGTAGTTTTAATATCCCTAATAAAGACAAATAAACAGTCATTGATAGGAAAAGGAGGAATGTTTCCTTAACATTAGAGATTAAATCACGACTATTTTTTCCCTAGGTCATGCCACTCTTTAAATAATTTCAGAATGCCTTAACCCAGCAATAATAAAACACTTGAGCTAGTAAACAACCTGATGCAGTAAATGTTCACAATGGACTGCATTTAATAGCTTTCCTCTGATACCTGAAGATTTTCTTAGATTTGATTCTGCCTTCTTCCTTTGTGCTTCTGGCTTCCTGATTTTATTTCTCTTGGCTCTCTGAAGCAAAATAGCACGATGTGGTTATTCATCATACTATTTTCTGTTTCTTTCCTATCCTCAAGCTCTGTATTTGGTCATTGTCATTTCCCAGTTCCCTAGAAGGCAAAAAATTCATTCTGTTAATAAATTTCTTTGAACAACATGAGAAAAAAGAAAACTGGCATAGCAGGTGCTTACAGAAAATGTCTTCTGGGGGAAGGAAGTTGCTTGCAAACCGACACAGAAGGTAGGCATTATTCACGCAAAAATGTGGTGGTCCAAGGAGAGTTCTGCTTACTTGACATTCTCAAAGATGGCATGTTGGGGTTCCTTTCTACCTTGACTTCAACTCATATAGTTGCTTCCAGTTTTCAGAGAGAAGTATTTTCCAAGAAACAAATTCCACTGTCCAACTTCAACTGAGTTATTATGACCAGTGAGCCAATTTTTCTTCAGCCTAACCTAATGTTTTATCATTAACATTTGAAAAGCAAGAAATACGTTCAAGATACCTCTTTTCCATTTATCCAGTCTTAATAGTTTTTGCTCACATTATACGATGGTTAAAAATAGTTTCAGAACAACCCTTGTTTAATGGCTTAGCATGCACAAGTCTCCAATTTTTAGCTAGGTTGTGGGTGAAACCTGAAGGCAGATGCAGTTTGCCTGATATGAAGCAGTACTCAGTAAATAGTAGTCATTTTTTATTATTGATTATTGTTACTGGTTTTCATGGTTATCTATAATAAAATTTCTACTGGAGGTTATATTTGAAAAGCTCAGCACAATTAATTAAAAAAAAACCCTGAAGAACTAAACTCACTGCCATCTGGTTGATTCCAACTGGTATAGTACTCGTTGGACTGCTAAATACGAAGTCCATAGTTTGAAATCACCAGCCACTATGTGGAAGAAAGATGAGGCATTCTACTCCTGTGAAGATGTGCAGTCTTAAAAACCCACAGGGCATTTTTACTCTGTCAGAAGTTCGAAACCACCAGGGGCTCTGTGGGATAAAGATGAGGATTTCTACTCCCATAAAGAGTTCATGGTGGGGTGGAAGGTGGGGGCCTCTCAACTCTGTCCAAAGGGTCACTATGAGTCAGAATGAACTCACTGGCAGTGAGTTTGGTTTGGGTTATAAGTAGATACATAGACACTCACATTGGATAGAGGTGAATATGATTACACCTACCAATATATATGTGGGTGTGACAGGAGATATTTATACATGCGTATTTATATGGTATGTGAATACATCCGTGAATACAGTAGCACACAGATTAGCAAAAGTTATGGAAACTCTTAGCCATGATGAAATACCTCAATTGAATGGTTTACTGGAACTATTTTGTTGAGTTGTGACTTGGATCCCCCAAATGAGAGAAAGTAGAGGTGTCCAACAACCACTGATGGCAGATCTGAAGAAGACTGAAATAGGAGAGGCCCTAGATAAGGAGGAAGACAAAGATGAAACCAACCTCAAACTCATAAAAGAGAACAGCTTCCTGCTTGGGTGGACACAGGTGAAACCCTTGATATGATGGCCCTCAGGCAGCCTTCAGGTCTGGAAGGAATTCACTGCCATGGCTCAGTTTTCAACCAAAGATTAGCCAGGTCTACAAAGAGAATACCAACAGTAAAGAGGTGCGTTCTCCTTGGAATAACTGATAATTTGGTGGCAGCAAGCTTTGAGTTGAGGTCAAAGGACCATCATTTACTCAAGAACAAATTCAGAAGCATATGAAAAGAAGAAAGAATAGAAAAAGGAAAACTAGGGAGGAAATGAGGTAAGTGATACTGCACTGTGGAGATTGCAATCAATGACATGAATTGTTGAAAGCTTTCCTCAAATCACGATAAAAAGTAAACTAAATTTCATATGTCGAAAATCGGAAAAACATGTAACACAACTTTAAGAGGGTGACCTCTGATGGCATAACACCTCTGAGACAAACCTTAATATGAATGAACAAAAACAAAAATAAAGAAAATGTTGAAAACCAAATCAGGTCCAGCATGCATCAGAAGGGGGAATCAATTGGCAAAGTTTCAACTGTTCCGGTCAGATTGATGCCTTTGATCTTCTAGAGTCATCTGTCCAATGCCCTCTGTTCAGTAACCCCTTTCCTCCCACCCCTCAGTTGTGGACTGAGGGAGTTCACCCGAGGCTTGTTTCCTCTGTAGTTCCCGTTGAAAATTGCTTTTGTTTTCACTTCGCCCTTTAGGAGAACTGTTCTCTGTGAAGACATGGCATTCCCTAGAGTAACTGTGAAGGGAATATTTTATCTTCCATTGTGCGAGACCCTTGTGCACCAGGGAAAGAAAGTTTTGTAAATGTAAAACAAAACAAACAAACAAACAAACAAAAATGATCACAATCACTTTTGCTGATGGTGAACTTTTCTAGCAGATTTTACAAATGGGTACCTATTGGAAAATACCCCATCTACCTACTAAACTCCTGAGAATTTATGAATTTGTTTGGTTGCCTATTCTTTGGCAGGCAGGGGAAAGGGGTACAGGTTCATGTTTTGTAACCTCCTTATGTATAAGGAAAAAAAATAAACATCTTGTAATTTCCAAACCATATTCTGGGGTTTCTTAAGGTTACCCAAGGTTGTTTATATAGAGCTAGTATTGACCTGATGACAGTTTATGAAAGTACTAAATAGAAAGGAAAGAAAATTTAAGTGACCACTGTTTATGTAACCACTAACAGTCAATCAAATCATCACTTCAAACCTCAAGGCTTCTTGATTAAAAAAATCTTGGGGGGGCACTACCATTTGTTTGTTATCCATAAAGCTTTTAGTAGCTGATTCCATGAAGTGGATGACTTATTCTTTCTCTATAGTCCGTTCTTAGTCTAGAAGTTCCTTTGAAGCCTGTTGACTTTGGGTGACTCCACTTGTATTTGAAATACCAGTGACAAGATTTCCAGCATCTAAGCAACACACACACACACCACAACAACAAACTGACAGATCTGTGGTGGATCCACAATCAAGGTTCATGGACACAGCAGTCAAAAGATCAAATGACACATTGCACTGAGTGAATCAGCTACAGAAGGCCTCTTTAACATGGTGAAAAGCAAGGATGTTACTTGAGGACTAAGGTACACCGGCGAATGTTCAACATTAAACAAGGAAGTAGAAGAATCTGTGCATTTGAATTGTGTGCTGAAGTAGACTATTGAAAGTATCATGAACTTCCAAAAGAACAAACAAATCGGTCGTGGAAGAAGTACAGCCAGAATACTCCTTAGAAGCAAGGGTGGTGAGACTTCATCTCACATACTTTGGACTTATTATCAGGAGAGACCAGTCTCTTAAAAAGAACATCATGCTTGGTAAACTCAGGGGAGGGACAAGGAAGACCTTCAACACAATGGATCGACACAGTGGCTGCATTAATGGGCTCAAATATAAGAGCCCTTGTAAAGATGGCACAGGACCAGGCGATGTTGCATTCTGTTCTATGCAGGGTCAGCATGAGGCAGAACCAACCCGATGGCACCTAACCACCACCACCACCACTACTACTACTACTACTACCACAACAACCATCTGTTTACACTTGTGCCCTATAGCAATGCACACAGTGAAGGTATTTGATATGAAATTATAATAATATGCTGAAATTAAAAATATGTAATACTTTTCTTCAGCTGTATGATCATTTATGCATTTTGTAAGGAAAAATGAAGTTTTCTATTGAATTCTAGCTTTAGAATTTGGAGTTTTTGAAATTTGAGAATCTAGAGTATGGTAAATAGTAAAAATATGCAGTAAGGCCTTACTTCTGGAATTATGCAGTCAAAAAAAGAGAAAATATAAGGAATTATAGGAGTAGAATGTGTATTTAATTGTATTCATATTTGTTCAACCAAATTTGGGAAAGAACTAGTGACAGGCATATAGAAAACATGGGAAATACACAGACAAGCATATAGAAAACATGGGAAATACAGAAGACAGGAAAAATAAAATGCATGATATGGTCTAGCTGTGTAACATATTTATGTCTTATGAATATGAACAATGAAAATTTAACCCCAAATGTAATACAGTGACTTTGGGAATGATTTTGGCAGAGAAGGAGGGAAACAGAGGGGAAGATACATAAGAGCTGGAGAGGGTTTGAAAAAACAAAACAAAACATAGATCCAGGAATGAGTTCTGGGCTCACACTAAATCATAGCTCCAACTTAAGAACATTTAGTTCTTACATTATGGCCCTGCTCAATACTCAGCTCATAAAATGATCACTGAAAGTAAGGCTGCTACAGCAAAGTGGGGAAGAAAGCAGATGGTGCCCGGCTATCAATCAGCATAGTGTCTGTAGTCCTAAAAGCTTATATTCAAACAAGTAGCCATGTGAGCGAGGAGCTAACTAGGTTCACACAGAAGAAGCATACCAGCTTGTGTGATTCAAATATGACAATTACATAATTTGAATATGGTGAAGAGAAAAATTAGTATCAGAGCTAAAATTACAAATACCCAATCTGGAGAAGGTTATGCAGGGCAGTGGGGGCCCCAATTTATCTGCAGATTATCTTAGTCAGACCGAGCTGATGGCAAATCCTCTCTATCTAAAGGCAAGAGTCTCCAACAGCCTTACTATTATTGTAATCTTGATTATGTGGATCAGACTTGGTACCAAGCCAGTTGTCCTCTCTACGCAACCTGAGTTAGTATTGGATGCAAGTGTTTCTTAACTGTCCCATGACACACATTTCTTCCCTGTTTTTTTGAACATTGATGGGGTCTTCTCCCTCTTATACATCATTTATAATTTTGCCTTTCTACTAATATGATTTTATCTTTAACACCTTAGTGAGCTTTGTCTTGCACTGTTTTCTCATGGGTTTCCCCCTGAGGGGAAAGCACAGGAGGAATGGATGAATGTGAAGCACAGGAGCAATGGATGTGTGATGATAATAACTGATACAAGGTGTTATAGGGAATGCGTGGGGTGGGGGATGGATGACTGGAAGGGAAGGGGGATGTCGGGAGTGAACAGTGAGAGGGGAGGGGGAGGGAGCACTAGATTGCACAGCTTAGTTTGAGGGCAGTGTGGTCATGGGGTGGAGGTGGGGGGGGGTGCGGAGACTCTAAGATAGATGTGGTGGTGATTGTACAACAACCCTTGATGTGATTGAATGATCAAACTGTTCCATTGTATGATATATGAATTATGTGATAATAAAACCATTGGGGGGGAAAGGAATATAAAATAGCTAAATCTTTGTTCTTTAAACAGAAAACTGATAGTGGCTATTTGAGATGGTCATGTCAATAGATAGCTATGTAAATTTAATTAAACATAGCACCCCCCTCCCCACCAAAAAAAACACAACAGAAGAAAGAGCTAAAAACAGTTGAAATTTTGGTTCCTTTGGCGAAATTCCTGGGAAGTTTGAATGGGTGTGTGAGGGGTTTGCTGATTTCATGAGAACCTTCCTAGTGTATTTATCTGTTTGGCTGAAAGGAGGGAGTGTGATAATAAGTGGACTAAGATGAATTCTCCTTGATCTTGTCCTCTATGACCTTCTGTAGCACCTCGGTGGTAGACATTTCGGGAAAGCAGGCCATAGTTGCGCAGCTGCCAGGAGTGCTGATGACGAAGAGCCCCCAGTATCACTCCCCAGGTGGATGGCCATGGTTGAAGGGATACCTCATCACATTGCTTTGCTTTCCCAAGCCTCCGTTTTTCCTGTTACAGTTTTTATTATGTTGAGATGCTGTGAGAAAAAAAAATCCACCTCAAATCCGCATTCATATGAAAGTGTTATTGTTTGTGTGAGACTAAAGAGACTGACAAAAATTGTTGGCATTCAGATAGCTGGCTCTATTCGGCGGTGACATATATGATGATGCCTCTCTTTCAGGACTCTTCTTGGTCTAAAGGAACTTAGCATGAGGACCCCTGGTGGTACAAATGTTGACATGCTTGCTTGGCTGCTGACTGAAAAGTTGAAGGTTCAGATCCACCCAGACAGAGCTAGAAAGAAAGCTGAGTATTCTGCTTCTATAAAAAGCAGCCACTGGAAACCCCACAGAGTTAGTTCTATTGTGATACACACAGGGTCGCCATAAATTGAAATGGAGAGTCCCCATGAGTTGAAATGGACTCAGTGGCCACTGGTAACAAAAGGAGCTGTTTTCGCTGCCATGCAGAAGTTACTCAATAGTTCTTGGATATAAGGATGTGGGCATATGCAGGGCCAGAAAGGCCAAGTTTCCTCCCCTCCACAGGCTGGTAGAAAGGTTTAAGGCTCCATTGAACTCAAGGTCTAAAAATGGATTCTAATTAAGAAAACAATCCCCTGCTTTAGAAACACCCAGACACAAGGACCATGGCAGAAAGTGGTGTGTGGGTTGACCTCTAAGCTTGCTTCTAGGATATTCATCCAAGCACTTGGAATCAAACGATCATTTTCCACTGCAGTATGGAGTTTCCCCCAAAGGGTGGCCAGACAGCACAGCAAGTGTGGTGTCAGACATTCTCAGTGAGCAGCCTTTTCTGCCAAACAGAGCAAATGAGAAGTTGAATGAAACCCACAGCTAAGAACTACCAAGTTAGGTCAAATTAATAAAATGCGATAAGTTAGCCATGATTCATGTAGTTGTACTTCATTAGTGATCACAAGGGAATAAAGAGGCAGCTGAGCTATGACAGGAACAAAAGCAGCAGCTGCAGAAGTTGGCACCAAATGAGGGCTTGTCAGGGCTTCCAAAGTTCGGGCTTCTTGCAGAAGATACAGAAGCAGGCAACTGTGGCCCTCTTTCTTGAAATAAAATTAAATGCGACTTCAATGTTCATCTTCACTGTAGCGCTTGAACATGCACGAGATGTTAAAGAGTTTGTTTAGGAAAGTTAGGTTGTAAAAAGCAGATCAGCAAAGGAGAAGAAAACAATCCCTAACCTAACTGTCCAGCTAGAATCACTAACAGAATATAGCATCGATCCTAAATGCTAGCATCTAGCATGAATCTTTTGCTCGTTATAAACAGATGATCATCAAAACATAAACCTAATGACAACACTCTGTTTAGTGACCACTTTCCTTCTCCGGAGGTTTATTTCCTGGGAAATTCCACAAATGCATCTTGGGCTGCCACGGTCCTCCACTGCCTTCTGCACCCTGGACACACACAATGTAGGCTCTGATGACAGTCCCTTCTTCGGCTTCGGGTTATATGGATACCAATCCATCAGTGACTGATGATGGTGTGCTTCTTCCATGTGGACTTAGCTGACATTTCACTTAGATGGCTGCTTGTTTAGAGACATGCCTTTATCACCTCCGATACCATTTTATCTGATAGCCAGACACCGTCTAAATTATTCACCACATTTTGCTGTAGCATTCTTCAGTGATCTTTTCATGAAGGTGTGTATTGAGCAGGGCCAAGATGTTAGAGCTAATTGTTCTTAAGTTTGAGCTAGGATTTAGTGCAAGCCCAAAATCCATTCCTGGATTCATGCTTTTTTTTTAATTTTGCTGTAACTTGGGAGTTATTATTCCATAGTTCAATCATGTCAAACAGAATCATACAATTGCTTCCAAAATTAGTCTCTGTGTTAGCCTGGGTAGACTAGAGAAACAAATCCATAGTAACTCATATGTGTATAAGAAAAGTTTTATATAAATGGTAATTGTACATTAAGAAAGCATCCCAACCCAGTCCAATCCAAGCCCATAATTCTGACATTAGCCCATATGTCTGATACCAGTTTATAAGGTCCTGTTTTGACTCAAGAAACACATGCAAGGATGCCGAATGCAGGATGATCACAGGCCAGTGGGTAGAAAGTCTTTGGATCCAGTGGCATTGTAAACATCTCAGTGCTGGCAGGGGTCTCCACATGGCTCCTCCAGTTCCCAAGGCATGAGGTCTATCAGCGCAATGCCATGTGTCTTGTCAGTAGAGCGTCTCCAAGGAAGTGAGCAGAGAGTCTCTCCTACCTTCCAGGAGGAAAAAACAGATTTCCCAGAATTCTCAGGAGAAAGCCATGTCCACATAGAGGCCTCATTGGTTACAATCTGATTCACAGACTAGACTCCACCCTTCACTCTTAATCCTCTCAAGTCCCAAATTGACACTAGATTATGTAACTACCACTGTCTCCAAACATGCTTTTCCTTTCTGGACATCTTGACATCATTTCTCTCTTATTTCCCCCACCTCTCTTTATCCCCCACCCCCTGAAACCCTTTTTATTTGCTTTCCCTATGGTCTCAATGTCCCTGGGTTTCATTTACCAACACACAGAGAAACAAATAACACAGCTTCAAGAGGGTGGCCCCCAATGGCAACACAAATCTAAGATACATCCTAATATGAATAAGTATAAGCAAAATAGAATGACGTTCATAGAATTTCTGGAATAATATATATCTTAATGCAGTATACAGGGCATTGATGTAGCAAGATGTTGTTTGTCCACTAACCAACAGTACACCGTTCCTAGTACAGTTGTCTTTTGCTTCCTCAGATACCATGTACTTTCCAGCTTAAATACTCAGGTTACAAGTGTGTCTGAAGTAGAGTCCAGTTCATCAGGTGGAGTTCCCACACAGGGTCTCACAGATGCAGCCTCTGGAGCATGAAATACATCCCAAAGATATAGGAGTCAGTGTCCCAGTGTTCTATAGCACCTGGCCTGGGTCCCAGGATACCCGTGCTCTAGGTCAATTCTGTCCACCCACTGCACACTACTAAAACCCTTCCCACCTAATATTCCCAAGAGCATACTCATTCTCTCGTCTTCCCACCTGGAGGTTAGTCCTCCCTTCCCTCCCCTCAACAGACATGTACCTGTAGTCCCCAAACTTGACTGTTCCCTCTCCCCTCTCCTGAGCTACCCCTCCTATCAGTACACCTCATCCCTACAACAGGGCCACCTGCCTCTCTTGAGGCTCTCATTCCAGATCCACATGGGTACCACTCAGCAGACAGGATTCCCCCTCCCCTGTCCATTTGATTCCCCTTTGTGAGACACCCTCTGGCCAAGAGACCTGCCTACACTATCCTTACCTGTAGTGGACGTTGTGGGGTTCATTGGCACTGTTCTGGCTCTTTACCAGGCTGTCTGGTCCCCAGCCAGAAGATTGGATGCCCTGAAAGCTTGAGCTTGTGCCTATTCTACTGCCCGTTCCAACCACAGTGGACTCGTACAGTATTTGTCCTTTCTTGCTTGACTAATTTCACTCAGCATAATGTCTTCCAGAACCTTCCACATCTTGAGGTGTTTCATGATTTTATTGCTGTTTTATAGGGCTGCGTGGTATTCCATTGTGTGTATGTACCAGAGTTTTGTTTGATTTTTTATCCACTCTTCTGTTGATGAGAATTTAGGCTGTTTCCCGCTATTGTGAACTATGCTGTGATGAACATGGGGAAGCCTGTTCGTGATCTGTTTCTTCTTTCTTTTGGATATTTTCCCAGTAATGGTATTGCTGGGTCATATGGTAGTTCAGTTGCCATCTGTTTTTGGTATCACCATATTGTCTTCCAGTGTAGCTGTACATATTTACAAATCCACCAGCAGTGGATAAGAGTTCCTATCTCAACACATCCTCTCTCACATTTGTTGTTCTTAGTGTTTCTATATTGGGCCTTAGGTGGTATCTCATTGTTGTTTTGACTTGCATTTCCTGGATATATAAGAACCGGGAACATTTCCTCATGTGTTTTTTAGCCATTTGAGTGTCATCCTTTGTCAATCATCTGTTCAGGTCTTTTGCCCACCTTCTCAGAGGGGTATTCATTTTTTTTCTTGTTGTAAGCTTGTAAGATTCTGTAGATATTAATTAGTTCTTTGTTATGTTGTTACTAAATATCTTTTCCTAAACTGTGGGTTCTTTTTACTCTTTTAATAAAGCTTTCTATGTACACAAGTCTTTTATTTTGAATAGTTCCCATCGATCTCTTTTTCTTCCATGGAGTGTGTTTCCTTTGTTATTTCTGATAGCCCATGTATTCCCTGAACTAGGGCTCCTAGCTTTTTCCCAATTTTCTCATTGATGATCCGAATAGCTTTGGGTTTTATGGTCAAGTCTTTGATCCACCTTGAGTTAGTTTATGTGCATTCAGTGAGATATGGGTCTTATTTCATTCTTCTGCAGGTGGATATCCAATTTTTCCAGCCCTGTTTATTGAAGAGGGCATCTGCTTCCTAATTAATGTTTTGGGGGCTTTGTGAAGAATAAGTTTTCTTATGCGGATATTTTCATTTCTGAGGTTTCTGTACATGAGCCATTGGTCAGAGTGTATATCAATAAATCAGTACCAGGCTTTGACAACTGTGGCTGTATAGCAGGCATTGCAGTCCGAACAAACCACCTACTTACCTACTTTGTCCTTCTTGTGGGTGAGTTGTTTGCATATCCTGGGCTTCTTCCTTCTCCATATGAAGTTGGTAATCATTTTTTCATTTCTTTGAAGGATGATACTGGAATGTAGACCAGGCCTACATTGAATCTATATAGTGCTTTAGGTAACATTGACATTTTCACAACATTGAATCTTCCAATTCACAACATGGGATGGTCCTCCATCTGTGTAGATCCTTCCTGGTTTCTTCTAGTAATGTTTTGTAGTTTTCTTTGTACAGGTACTTTGCTTTTTTTGTTGTTGTTAGGCTTATTCCTAGGCATTTCAGCTTTTGCATGGCTATTTTGAGTGGAACTGATTCCTTGATATCTTTTTTAGTATTCTGATCACCGATTGTGTTAGACCAGGTTGACTAGAGAAACAAATCCAACTTATATGTGTGTAAGAGAGAGCTTTATATTAAAGAGCAATTGTATATCATGGAAACATCCCAGTCCAGTCCAGATAAAGTCCATAACTCCATTATTAGCCTATATGTCTAATACTAGTCTACATATTCTTCTTCAGAATCACACAGCACCTGCAAGATGTTGAATTCAGGAAGATCACAGGCTGGTGGGTGAAAAATCTTGTGGATCCAGTGGCAGTGGAGGCATCTCAGAGCTCTGACTGCCATCAACATGGCTTGAAATGGCTTGTCAACAGGAATGTCAAGCAGAAAGTGTGTTCCACTACCAGGGAGGAAGAGAGGGAGTTCTCAAAATCTCCATGATAAGGCTACACCCACAAGGAGACATCATCAGACTGTGACCTGATTGACAGGCTAGACTCCACCACTTCACTTTTAATATCAAGTTGACACCAGATTATGTAATTACCACACTGGTACCCAGGAATCCAGTTGATTTCTGCTTGTTAATCTTGTATCCTGCTACTCTACTAAACTCCCCTATTGTTTCTAGAAATCCTATTGTGTACCCCTTAGGATTCTCAATATATAAAATCATATAATCTGCAAATAGTGAAAGTTTCACTTTTTCTTTACCCATTTGTATACCCTTGATATCTTGCCGTGTCTTATGACATTGGCTAGGATTTAATGCACAATGTTGAATAGAAGGGGGGATAAGGGGTATCTTTGTGGGGTCCCCTTATCCAGTGGAAATGTTTTCAGTCTTTCTTACTTGAGTGCAATAATAACTATTGATTTTTTGTAAATGGGTTTTATTGTATTGAGGATTCTCCCTTTTTATCCTATCTTCTTCAGTTTTTTTTTTTTTTAGGAATGGGTGTTGGATGTTATCAAATGCTTTTCTGCTTAATTGATATGATTGATCATATGGTTCTTGTCCTTTTTCTTGTTGATGTGGTGTATTACATTGTTTTTCAAATGTTGAACCATTCCTGCATCCCTGGTATGACTCCCTCTTAGTCATGATGTGTTATTTTATGTATTATTTTTGATACATTGTTGGATTCTATGGGCTATGATTTTCTGGGGATTTTTGCATCTATGTTCATGAGATATATCAGTCTGTAATTTTTGTGTGGTCTTTGCCTGATTTTGGTATGAGGCTTATGGTGGCTTCATGGAATAAGGTTGGGTGTTTGCTGCCCCTTTCTAAGTTTTGAAAGAGCTTGTGTAGGATTGGTGTCAGCTCTTCTCTGAATTCTTGATAGAATATTCCTGGGAAGCCATCTGGACCAGGGTTCTTTTTCAGGTCGGAGTTTCTCGATGTCCTTGTCTATTTCTTCTTTTGCTATGGATTTATTCATATTCTTAACGTCCATATGAGTTAATTTAGGGTGAGAGTGCTTTTCCAGGTATTTTTCATATCCTCCAAAATTATTGATTTTGTAGGTGTACAGTCTTTTGTAGTACTGCTTGATTAATCTTTTTATCTCATTAAAGTGTGTTGTCTCTTCCCCTGTTTTCACCCCTAAGTCTAGTTATTGACGTCTGCTCCTTCTTTTCCTTTGTTAAGTTTGCTAATGGTTTGTTGATCCTTTCAAAGAACCAACTTTTTGCTCTGTTGATTTGTCCCATTTTTCTCCTTTCCAGTTCATTTATCTCCCCTCTAATTTTTATGATTCCTTTATTTTGTTGTTGGAAGGAATATGCAGTTGACTCTGTTCTAATGGCCATGAGTGCTGTGTTAGGAGCTGACTATGATTGACCATGTGTGGTTCATCTCTTCAGTTTCTTTATTGAGCTTATCATCTATTGATCTATCTTTGAGAGTGGAATATTGAAATTACCTACCATAATTGTTAATCTGATGGTTTCTCATTTCATATTTTTGAAAATTTGGACCATGAATTTTGAGGGTCTTTTGTTGTGCACACATATGTTTATTATGAGTTCTTGGTCTACTCATTCCTTGAGTGTTATGTAATGTCCATTTTAATATCTCGTTGTACCATGTACCTTGAGGTCTATTTTGTCAGAGATGGTATTACTACCCCTGCTTTTTAAAAAAATTACAATTAGCTTGGTAAAATTTTCACAATGCTTTGACTCTCAGTCTGTTTTTTCTGTGAGTTTGAGATGTGTTCCTTGAAGGCTTCAAATTGTTGAATTTGATTTTCTAATCTATTCTGCTACTCTGTCTATTAATATGTGCATTTAAACCATTAACATTCAGTGTAACTAAATCTAAATGCAGATGAGTTGCTGTAAAATTGTACTATTTGTGCTTGGTATTGTCCTTTCTTACGCTTTTATAGGGTGTTATTTGGGTTATTCTTGTTGCTATTTCTCCATTGGATCTGTAATGTTCTGAGTTCTGTTTTCAGTGAGTTGGTTTCTGGTAGTGTTACACCCTGTGGCAGTCTTGTGTTTGTGTGCTGTGATTGTGGGTTTTCTTACCATAAAGAACTGACAAGAATTTTTTGTAATGCTAGTAAAGGATTCTTGGATTTCAACTGTCTTTCAACTTATAGAATACGTTGCTCCAATTTCTTCTTTCCTGCATGGTCTCTGCAGAGAAGAGTGAGCTTATTTTTATCTGCTTACCTTTATATGTAACTGCTTTTTTCTCTAGCTGCTATCATGATTCCTTTTTTTCCCTTGAAATTGGATAATTTGACATTACATGTCTTGATGTGTTTTTCTTCCAAGAATTCCCTTACTATTTTAACTGCATGCTTATTTGTTTTCTCCTGATCAGGGACCTCCAAAATTTGAATATTGTTTCTCTTCATGGAATCCCACATCATCCTCAGGCTTTCCTCAGATTCTTTTTTTTGGGGGGGTGATGGGGGGCTGATTCTTTCTCTTGTTTGCTGAATTCTGCTTGCTTATCTTTTAGATCACTGATTCAGTTTTTCCATTTCTTCTTATAATGGTGAGATCATTCACCTTTTCCCTCATTTCTGCTACATCATTCCTTAACTCCTGAATTTCCCTTCCATGTGAGGATTCTTGTATCTATATATTTTTTCATCAGTTTTCTGGATTGTTCTCCCTAGTTTCTCATACAGCCTTAAACAACATTCTTATGCATTTCTTTCCCCTTTGGTAGTTCAAGGGCTGTTTAACCCACTGGGGTAAGGTCATCTTCAGTAATTTACTTTTGTTTCTCGAGATTTTATTTTTTTATGATAGCTGCTGGTGTTGGTTATTGTTTGCATTTACTCTTGGTTGAGCTGAAGGAGGCATGTTGTCTTCTGGGCTGCGTAGTGGGGGAAGGTTTGGCTCTTTAGATTAGGGGAGGATCAGATAGGTGCTGGGAAGCATAGTGTGTGTAGATGAGGGAGTGCTACTTGGTTGAATAGGGGGATTAGGGTATAGGTGGTTGGAAGTAGGTTTTAAGTGGTAGTATTAACCATAGCAAGCCTTCCTATTAAGTATAGTAATTTTTGATGAGTTGGATAAAAGGGATATGGGAGATGCTATTTTACTTGGTAAATTAAAGGAGGGAGAGGTTATGGTGGTTGGGGTAAGTGAGGGATATATTGAATCTACCAGAGTCCCTTGTTGACCCTGTTTATTGTGTAGGGAGAGTGCACTCCTTCCGTTATGGTGCTTCTATCAGTGGCTTCCTGAACAACTCAGAATGCTCACGCCTTACCAATGGTCCTAGGATGGACATGGGTGGACAAGGGCTTCTGATCAGAGGAAGATCTGGCTCAGCATCAGTTCCACAGGCTGTCTAGCCAGCAGTGAGCAAGCTGCCAAGGAAGCCAGAAATGCTGGGTTCCCTTTCCACTGGTGGGATCAGAAGTTTTGTGTTTCCTTTCTCAAAAGAAATTAGAAACAGATTTAACAACCTCCTGGAGCCTGCTGTGCTGCGGGTTCCAGCCTGGCCTCTTTTTCTCCAGTGCTGGGGTCCCTCTCTAATTAGCCAGGGACTTCTATCTGCAGAGTCCAGTGTGCCCCTGCCTCTAGGGGTGGGAGCTGGTCCTTGGCTGGGGATAATCCCCAATGGGAATTCTACCCCATGGACCACATGGGGTTCCACACCCAGGGTCTCCAGGAGTCCATGTCGGCATCTGTGGGATGCCCCGAGGGATACGTTGTCCTGTGTCACCTCCCCATGCTGGTGAGCCACCAAATGGGGTGTGGAGGGGGCAGGGGAAGAGCACAGAGTTGCTGCCCCACTGACAAGGGAGGCAAGTTGTAGGCGGGTGCTGTGGGAGAGGGATGTGCGAGTGATGAGCACTTTGGCATTCTCCGTGGGAACACTGAGAAGAGAACCCTGCTGTAAAACCAGGCTCTTATCCCAGTCCCCACCTTGGCCTTCTCACCTGTAAATCTGGCAACCACAAAGCGAGTTCTTCATTAAGGTGATCCTACATTGGTGCCATCTTCCCAGAAGTGTATAAATATTTCTTTGTGAAAGGATGAAACAGTGTTAAGGAAATTCAGTACGGAGCTTTCTTGGTGAGCTGTTATCACACAGTAATTTGAGAGCAAGCACGGCCTCATAGTGTGCAATTTCAAATAAGTGTTTTACTGAAGCACCAGCGATATCTTATTTATGCGAATATGATGCAATTGGCCTATCATTATGTACCAAAATTATAAATCATAGTCTCCACCCTTTCACGGAGCCAACTGGGTAAGACTGTTTGTAATTTGAAACTAATTTTCACATTTGCCTACATTATTAAGAGCTAAGAAGATGTGTTCTTTCCAGAGTCCTAACTTAAGTTTTACTAAAAGAATGAGTTCTTCAAACAGCTCTTCTCTGGAAAGTAGAAGCCATTGCCTGACAATTGTTTTCCTGTGGAATAAAGAGCTTTAAAAAGGATATTCTACTTTTGGGATACACTAGAAAAAATTAGAAAATATCCTGCTATTTTCTAATCACCCAGCTTTCCCTGTAAGCCACTTTGTTTTTCTTCAGATTATTAAAATTTCAAATTCGGTTGAGGTTTATATTTCTGTTATTCAAATTGTATTTGATAGTTAAATTAGTAATCAGCACCCATCCCCACCTCACTAATAATTTACTCTCACCCACTGGCCTCTTCTTTTTCCTTCCTTGTCTCTAATAGAAGAATACGTTCGTCTATTATACCAAGTTAACACCCACACTCTATTTGAGGAGTTAAACAGAGAAGGTGATGCCGGTCATGGTGCAAACATGAATGACTAGGTACCAAACAACAGCTTGGAAGTTTGGGTTCCACCCACCTTGTTACCCCAAGAGCGAGTCGTGGAAAGCCCCTTGGAGGACAGTTCACCCTGATATCCATGAGGTCACCCTGAGCTGGAGTTGACTCAAAAGCAATGGCTTAAGTTGTGTGTGTGTGTGTGTGTGTGTGTGTGTGTGTGTGTGTGTGTGTAGCAGAATGAAAATGGCATTGGAGCGATATCACCCTTTGGTCTTCTACTAATTTCTTCCTCTTTTTAAAAGAAAAATCCTTGTTAGTAAAAAGCCCAACAAATGTTTACCTAAATAAACTAACTCTATTTCTTCCTCTCTACATTGAGGAATTAATTGATTGATTAATTGATTAGCGCGACAAATATTGATAGAAGGCTATTTGCTACGTGGTCTAAAATTGTTTGAAGAAAAAGGAAAATAGCCAAGTAGCATCCCCACTCTCTCAACATCTGCTCTACTGGTGAGGTGTCTTAGTCACTTACTGCTGCTGCACAGAAAGACCCCAAGTGAGTTGCTTCCATGGGCAGACATTTATCAGCCAGTTTAAGAGACTGGAGGTTCTCATTCAAGTCATTATCTCAAGAGACAGGATTTCCCTTTTTTGGCCCTGGGGAAAGGTTCTTCGTCTTTTTTTTTTCTTCCAGCTTCTGTTCCTTGGTTCTTTGGTGAGCTTCTTCTGATTTCCACCTTCCCCACCATCTGTGCCTAATCTATTCTTTTTATGTCTCAAGGATGATTCTTTAAGACACACACTAGATTGATATGAACTGATTAACAAAACAAATTCCCAATTGGCATTACAGAGAAACTATACAGGTTAAGAATTTATAATTCTCTCTCTCTCTCTTTCTTTCAAGGCAGGGAGCACAATTTTAATCCATAAGAGAAGAAGACAAGACAAAGCAAAAACTTCATTTATGTGAAAAGTAATAAAGAAGTTGGCTGAAAATGACTTCATTTTATGTAATAATAGTTCTTAAATTATTTATATTCCTGGTTGCAAGGAACAGTGGACTGTAATACAAGAATGCCCTTTCATCAATATTGACAATTACATTTTGTGTGTGATATTGTTTATCAATGATAATTATATCACACCACTTATTTGTTATTTTATCCAGTTAAGCATCGCATATTTTTGAGAAGGTATTAGGAAGGTGTGACGTTCTATATTTGACCAAAATGCTACATTGATTTCAGTCTACTGATTAGTTGACATTTCCCTACTTCTCAATATTATGATGAACAACAACAACAAAAATGAAGTCAGGAAGTTATCTGAGAAGTTTGACAATCCACGCACACATTTTTATTCAGCTAAAAGTTTACAACATGAGAGCATAGGTCCACGGGGACTAGGACGCATACTAGCCAACAGATGATGGCATGTTGCTTTTGGCTCCATGTATATTTCAAATCTTGCATGATGAAACAAAATTGGATGCATGTTAATGTGAGATGTCAGGGACACTTATTTAATCCCACTTAAATAATGTGTACATTTTGAAGGTCATTTAATGGCCCACCAGTGCTTTTCTCAGAAATATGAATCATTGCGGGGTGTGTCCCTACTTTGAAGGGGAAGGGGGTCCAGATCCCAGTGTACTTGCAGGCAGTCAGGAACCGTGTGGTGTTGTTAGTCAAGCTGTTCCCTTTTGCTGCGCTGCAGAGCTGACTGGATGAGCAAAGGATATAAACCCTACAGACCAAGAACTCCTGCCTTTTATCCTTCAGTAGGTCTGGGAGCGGTCTTAATGAGCTGGTGCTATGCTACACTAAGAGACATACCACAAGTGGATGGCTACAATAAACAGAAGTTTGTTTTCTCACAGGCTATAAGTTTGAACTGAATGGGGCAGCTCTATGGGAAGATTTTCACTGTGGGAAGGCCCTTGTTTCCATTCCTTCTCTTGTGTATAGGGCTGTTATGGGTCAGGGTCAATTTGATGGTACCTAACAACAACAACAACAACAACAACAGTTTGTTCTGTTCATACAACTGTGTCTTGAACTATCTCTAAGTTCCACATGAACACAATGAAGTGTTTTGTAATTCTCATTCCATTCAAGGTCATCCATAGTTTGCTATGATCCACACAGTTGAATGCCTTTGCATAGACAATTTTCTTTTCCGGTAGTCTCTGTTTTCAGCCAAGATTCCTCTGACATCAGCAATGATGTACCCTTTATTTTAAAACAATTCTGAACTCAGCCTGACCCTCTGGAGGCTCCCTGGTGATGTACTATTGCAGCCCTTGCTGGATGAGTGTCAACAAAGGTTTGCTTGTATGTGATATCAATGATACTATTCTATAATTTATATACTCTGTGAGGTCACCTTTCTTTGGAATGGGCACAAATATGGATTTTTCCCCTGTCATTGCATATTCCTGTACCATCCTCATAATAATTCCAATATTTGAGCCCATTGTTCCAGTCACTGTAGCAATCTATGTCATTAAGGATCATCCACATTTTCAACGATCCTTTACTTTCCAAACACCATGTACTTCTCTATGAATTGGTGCCTCTTTACAATGTACAGGATAATTTTATCAGATCATCAGTCAAAGTTATTACATAGTACTGAGAATCATGACCTAGCTAATTGACACAGACGTTGGGAAGGGAGCCACATTTCATTCAGAATAGAGGCTAAGGGTGTATATGGGGAGCCACTTCTTTCCTGCCATATTTTCCAGGCATTTCTGTCTGAATCCCTGCAGTCCAATGATGCCATGCTACTGAGAAATGTCCTTTCCAAGTGAGACTCATGTGTGACCTTGTCACTGGAGATCAGCTTCCCATGACTTTGAGGGAGAAGGTGTTCAGATAGGATTGGCTGAGAAAGATAGGGGTCCCCTGTGGATCCCCTTTCCCTCCATTTAAATTCTTCCAGTTCTACTTACTCCTCCTCCTCTCTATTGTTCAGTTGTCCTTCACTCATCACTCTGAATTAAATAAAACTGTCACATTGTCATTCTGTCTCGGGGCTACCCAAGGCGGTTCAGTGTAGAACACTGCTCTGTAGATGTATCAAGGCCATGATCTTTGGAAAACAAATCGTTAAACCTTTCTTCCGAGGTGTCTTTTAGAAATGATTTGTGTTAAATCTGTCAAAAAGTACAGTTTGGACATAAGTCCTAATCTTTGATATCCTGCCATAGCATTCAAGATTCCTTCTAGTTTGTTCTTACTACATTATTCTTTTTCATTTATCCTTGCATTTAGTTGTCAACTTTTGCTCCAGGTTTAAAAAAACTTTCAGTTCTCCCAACATGTGTGCCTGCCTCTTTCTCTTGCCTTCACTTCCATTGCTCCATTTCCCAGAAATATCCCCCTTGCTTATTATATAGGGATAAAGCTTGGCTAGTCTTCAAAACTCACTTTAGGCACGCATATTGAACATCTACATGGCATTTCTTAGCTTTTTTCCACCCTTTATGTAAATGATGGGTGAGGGGTGGGGTTCATTCCAATGCACATCATAGTATTTAGTGGTTTCTGAGTGGCTCATATGTTTTGTGCTCAACTATTAGATTTTTTTGGGTAGTTTAAACCACCCAGCTGTACTGTAGATGAAATACCTGTGTATTTTTTGCTTCCATAAATATTACAATTGCAAAAAGTATCATTGAGTGCAGTTGTAGTCTGTAACACACAAGGTTGCTATGAATAGCAATCTCTTCAATGACAATGGGTTTACTGAGAATAGGGAGCAGGTCTTTCTTATCTGCATATTTATACTTAATGTGGTGCCTTGCATATAGTAAACATTCAGTAAGTACTTGTTGGCATCTCTCTCATTTCTTCTTAAGGAGAGCAATTATATTGATATTTGCCAATTTCTCAAATGTGAATTAAATCATAGACTGCCTTGATGTGGGAGGAAATAAATAAGCAGATTATAAAAATTATAGGAAGCCTTGGTAGTATTGGGAAAAATTCAAACTAAATAATATTCCTTGTTTTATGTTATAATTCTTTCAAAATATGAATAAGTTGATTTTGAAAAATATTGGAGAAGAGTAGTGAGCATTTATCTTAGGGAAAAAGCAATAAAAGCATTTCAAGTTCTATCCTGAAGAAAACGTAGAGCACCTACTAGGAGCCAGTTAGAATGACTACTACTCAAATTTAGGCAACAATCACTAATGACAAACATGAAGAAATTGAATATTGTCACCAACTTCTGTAGTCGGAATACATTGATAATTACTGATGAATTACAGCTGAGAAAAAGGATGGAAAATGTGGCCTTGGTGCTAGAAATGCTGTTAGAGATCACATGTTATGTATATTTTTCAAGACCAATGATTTATTCATTGCAAGCATCCTTTTCAACAGTATGAACAGCAACAAATCACCCTATCAGACCTATTTTGAGTGTCTCTCAATCTGAGGTGCTCATGCTCTGGCACTGTATCGTACAATGTCCCGCTACTCTTCATAATGTAACACACAAATATCAAATCAATGACTCAGTATTATCAATCAAAACTAGTCCAGTGGTTCACTGAAGAACAGACCATCAATTGCTGCTATCAAAGTTCAGAGTGAAAATAAAGAAAATTAAACTAAGTCCACGAGAACCAAAGCACAGCCTTGAATATATCCCAAATAATTACTGAAGGCCAGACAAACTGCGACAAGATATCAAGGACATCATACATGAAGAAATCATTATAAACACAGGATAGAAGAAAGAAAAAACAAAAGTGGAGTTCAGAAAAGGCTTGACATTTCCTCTTGAGTGCAGACTAGCTAAAGCAAATGGAAGAAGTGAAATAAAAGAGCTGAACAAGATATTTTTAAAGAATGGCTTGGGAAGACAAAGACAAATATTAGAATGAAATGTGAAAAGAGTTAGAAAACCAAAAGGGAAGAACGTGCTCAGATTTTTTTTTAAATGAAAGAACTGAACAAAATCTTGGAGCCTCAAAATGTAATATGGTAAGATTCTATGGACAAAATAGTGGATGATTCAAGAACCATGAAAATAATACACATCATCACTGCACCCAGAGGAACTGGTTTATATTCAACCACTTCAGGAGGTAGCACATGATCAGATGGGACTAAAGGAAGAAGTCCAAGCTGCGCTGAAGTCGAATCAAGGAAGAAATCCAAGCTGCACAGGAAAATCGAGGCTCTAGAAATTGATATATGTCATCCATCCAACCCAGTGACTGCGTAACAGAAGCCCAATGGATGCTTGCTCTCTTCTGGTGGCGCAGTGCTTCCTCCCCCTATGCTGGTTATCAATTTAGGAGCAAGGACAAGACGGCTTCTGATATGTACAAAAGGGTAGATTCAGAGAAGATGGATCATCAGGAGCTAAGGAAGTCTGGGAAGTTTTCTGGGACGAAATGTCAAGTAATCTTGAGTTGTTGAGTGTCCGAGTCAGTTCCAACCAAGAGCAACCCTCTGCACAACCACACAAAACATTGCCCGACCCTGTGCCATCCTCACAATTGTTCCTGTGCCTGAGTGCATTGTGGCAGCCACCGTGTCCATCCATCTTGTTGAGCGCCTTCCTCTTTTTCACAGCCCCTCCACTTCACCAAGAAGGATCTCTATGAATTGCTTAGAGGACAAATCAGCTTTTCTTGGAAGAAGTATGGCCAGAATGACTTTGAGAGGCAAGGATGGCAAGATTTGTTGTCAGGAGAGACCAGTCCCGGGAGAAGGAAATCATGCTTGGTAATCTTGAAAGGCATGCCAAATTCTGAGAGAAATTAAACTACATGGAAGCAGGGGGAGATAGCACCCCAGGATCAGAGACCAGAGCTGAATCTGGTGAATGGTGTAGCTGGAGCACGGGCTGTGTAAGAATTGGGAAAAAAGGACAAGGGGAAGCATTGGAGAATTTGAAATTGGAGTTCTCATAAGGGATTTGGAAGACCAAAGTCTCTTGAGCAGAAGTACTCTACTTAGGGCGGCAGGAAGCTTGGCGTGTCAGAAGTGGGTGGAAACTAGCAGCGATATTGGCAAGAGGTGATTGCGTTAGACAATGAGAGATTTCCATATTGTGGAGTGGAAGAGGTGCACAGGAATAAGGTTGATCATACCTCACAGTGATCGGGACACTAGGTAGAAGTGGAGATGGAAGAGTGAAATCCAGCTCCATCATTGTTAGTCCGGGGAATGGATGATCGGGTGAACAGGCTTCCAGTATCAGAATCAAGAAGAATGCTAATATGATTATGAAAATAATATATTCCTTGTTTTTGTGTGAAAATAATCTGGCCACTCAAGCCTTTACATCTAAAATGTGAAATGTTACACGTCTGGCTATCACACAGAAATTGTACAGAAAGAGCTGGTCAACAAGCAACCAGCACAAGAGGCAGCGTCTATCAGTAAGCAATGGTACTGAAGGAAGAAATTCAAGCTGCACTGAAGCTGAAAGAAAACACCAAGGTTCCAGGAACTGATGGACATATGCATCTTTAAACCGACTATGTAATGCTTTCAACACAGTGTCTGCACAACAGAAACTCAGTTGATGTATGTTCCCTAGAGCAGAGGTGGTCTACCTAGGTTGGCATCAAGCATAGACTGTCAGAAATGGGTGGAAACTGGCAGGTTTCCTGGCAGGAGGTGATTGCATTAGACCGCGAGAGCTTTCATATTGTGGAGGGGGAGAAAGGCATAGGAAAGAGGTGGGTTATATCTGCACAGGGCCAGGACACTGAATAGAAGTGGAGAAAAAAGAGCAGGGACAAACATTTCCATCATTTTTAGTCTTAGGAAAATGATGATCGGGAGAACAGAGCCTTTCAGGACTTTCAGGGAGATCTATGTGAATCTGACTTTGAGGGAGAAAATTTGAATGTTCAGCATCGGTCTTGACCCCAAACAGGCCCACGTGTTACAGAGTCATGCTGCCCATGGGCTTCCCTGGCTGCGATCCGTGCAGAAGGAGATTTCCACAGCCTTTCTCCGCAGCACTGCGAGGTGGGCTAGAACTGCCAGCCTTCGGGTTAGCAGTGACATGCAGATGGTCTACGCTGCCTAGGAACTTATCTGTCATAAAAGTTTATAAACTGTAAACCTACACTTTTGTCATTACCTCACAGAACATGCATCCAGTATCTGTATCAGGCTAAATGCTAATATAATTATGAAAAATGCACTTCTTGGCTTCATGAACGGGGGAAAAAAATCCACCCTAAGTAGGTCAAGTCTAACCAATGTATTATCTGCAATGATGTAAAAAGCAAACACTTCTGCACTTGTTTAAAGGAAGCAGAACATCTGGATAAAGTATTTTTGAAAGGACAATGAATTACTCTACAAAGCATTTATGTCTCCGTTGCAACAAGAGTTTACATAAATAAGCAGTATCTCCCAGAATACAATTATTTATAATCATTTCATGCATTACAGATTTGAGATCTATTTCCTAAGAATGTGTACCCTAATCTTCATTTGCCTAAATGTGTCGATGTCACTTTTGTCAAACCAGTGTCTTAGTTCAGTTTTTTTCCAGGAAATCTGGGCGCCACGTTAGAACTCATTCAGTCAGGGAACAAGCACACAGTCGAAGCACGTAGCCCCAGGCATAGGGAACATAACCATCGCTTTCCAGGGCCCTCTGACTAGATTTTTAAACAGAATTGAAGTAATTTAATGAAGGCTCTTCAAAACAAGGGAAATAATAAGCATTTTTGATAAACAGAGGAAATCCAACTGTTTGACACTTAGAATTAGCCACTCTTGTAGCTAAGGCAAATTTGGAAGCTGAAGAAGCCAGGCTAATTTTTTTTTTCAATTTTCCAACATAAAATTATTTTCCTCTCAATTTACCTCTCTTGAAATTGAACCTGCTAAGAAACCAATTTTAATACCTTAAATAATTACTTGCCTCAGCCTTTAGATTATGTCTTCAATAAAGTTTCCAACTTTCTGACAATGGCAGTGCCATGTTGTGTTGCTGTTGGTGGTGGAGGTGGGCGATTGGGTCAAATCTGGCTCACAGAGAGCCTCAAGGAAAGAGTGGAACTGCCCCGACGAGGTTGCCCAGGCTGTAATCCTGCAAAGAGAGCAGCTCACCAGACTGGTTCCACAAAACCACCAGTGAGTTCTGACCATCCTCCCTCATTCAGCAGCCACGCACTCAACTCTTGTGCTAACAGGATTCCTTTTACAGATCATATCCAACCAAACATCTCACTGTCTTCATATTGATTGCAACTCCCAGAGCCCCATAGGACAGAGAAGAATTGTCCCAGGTGGTCCATGACTCTATGGCCTTAAAGACTCAGACTGCAACACCTTGTTCCATGGACTGGGCTTGAACCACTGATGTTGCTGATCTTTCAGTTAGTAACTTAGCACTCAATCACTCGCCACCAAGGCTCCTCTATGTAATGCACAAAACCAAACCAAAGCCACTGCCATCAAGTGGATTCCCGCCCATATTGACTTCAGACAGGGTTTCTGAGACCAGTCAGGCTCTTTCCCCTTTGGATGGTGGGTTTAAATGGCCAACCTTACAGTTAGCAGCCTACAGCCTCATGCCAGCACTGTTACAATGATCTATACTACTTACCAATTCCTGGACTCTTAGAAATCTGAGTATTAGATAAATGGAATCAACAGTTTACCTTTCCTTGTATGTATAAAATTATCAATCGCATCATCATACACTTTCAAATTATTGATAAGACTTGTGGGTATGACTGTTCTAAAGTTATTGGCTTATGACTCCCACAACCTTGAAAACAGCACGCGGAACAGTGCTAAGATACTCATTTAGATTGTGTCCTCATCACCAGTATCATTATTTACTCAATGTATTTACATGCTTTATTGGCAATTTCGTTTTCACAAAATTCCTGGGGGTAGTGGTGCTGGTGGGGGTAAATGATATTACCCCTGTTGAGCAGACCGGAGTTGTGCCTTAAGGTAAAATATTGGAGAATGCTTGATTGGCCTACTGAGAAATCATCTAAAGTTCTCCTTCCTAATCGTGTTTACTATATTTGACACCCTCTGTTTTTTTTTTACTTTCCTTTTTCTCTATCTTTATGTTTACATTTATTTCCTTGTTTCCTTTTAAGTTATTTTTTTGCTGTTGCCTGCCTGCTTTCCCCAGCTTGTATGTAATCTACATACACATGTGTGTGTTTATCTATTTTGGCTGCTATGTCTTTGGAGAGTTAGCTTTCCCTATTTAAAATTTTCTGGTCCCACCATACCGGAGAGAACAATTGCGCCCACACCACAAAGTCACACCCATCCTCCAGCAGCTGCGCCTATTGGGCAAGGGCCACTGCTCCCTCTCATATCTGCTGACGATCAGTCTAACACCAACCCAACCCAACCGCAATGCATTGGAGACAACAGTCGATTCCTATTCACATCAAGAAACATGCCCAAACAGAATGACTTAAACAAGCGAGGGCCACACAGTGCCCCCCAACCAGTCTCACAACGAACATGTGTTGCAGCTACTGGACAAGGAAACCAGAAGAACTTTATTTAGGTATTTTCGATGCATGGAGCATGCTTGAGCAAGCTGCAGACAATCAAGGAAAGCACAGGAAATGCTTCAGAAGGATTCACGAAAACACTCCATGAACAATCTGACAAATTAACGAAAAATAGAAACTTGACCCCAAAAAAAGCATATCGAAACCTGTAAGATTAATACTAAGATATAACAAATGAACAATGTAGCGAAAGGGCTAAAGAGTAGAATTGAATCAACGGAAGTAGAATTGAATCAATGGAAGGCTAGCTTAATGAGTTTGAATATAAATTCTTCAAAACTAATCTGCTAGAGAAACAATGACATTTTAAAAAGAACAACAAAAATGCAAAGAAAGCCTAAGCATCAGATAGGACACTATTAAAAGGAATAAGCTATTTTAAATTGGAACCCCAGAATAGGTAGAAACAACAAAAAGCACACAGAAAGCTTCCATTACATCAAGATTTTAAAAAAAATGCATTCAGGGAGCTGACTGAGGTCCAAAGAACTAGACCCTGAAAGGAAAATTACAATGACAATGATGTATTATGAGCAAACTTTCCCAAACCAAAGATAAGTAAAGAATTCTGAGAACACCTTGGGGAAAATTAAAAAGTTACTTACAAAAGAGAATCAAAAAGATTAAGCTCTGATTTTTCAGCAGAAGCCAGGTAGGCAAGAAGCACGTGGGATGTCTTATATAAATCTCTGAAAGAAAAAGAAATCTGCCAACCAGGAACAAGATGCCCAGCAAATAATAAAGAGTGGGAAAAAGCTGGGGAAATCTGGCACACAACAGGAAGAAAATACAACTTTTAAAATAGTAAAAATGCTGTAAGAAGTAAACATAGTAGAAAGTAGACAATGCCTCTGAAGTGGATAGCCTCTTTGTTCTTCATAGTCAGTTTTTATTCGCTGCTGAAGCCTATTCACTTTTTTGAGCTGTCTGGTATTTAAAATAAGAGTGACGTAGCTTCCAGCATCACAGCAACACACGCGCCATCTCAGTGCAATAAGCTGGCAGAGAAGAAATGGCAGTGGGTGGTGCTACCCCCTTCTACACGATCACTGATCCATCTAAAGTGAGAGCTGCCCCTCATAGATTGGGTACTGGTAAACCACATCGGAGACTGGAGGTGCCTGAAGTCTGCCTCCTCAGGCCAACAGAATACACAGTGCCAGAACAAAGGCCCACCCCTAGGCAGCACTGGGCAGGCAAGAATGTCTTCTATAATCAGCCACTCTACATCAGTGGCTCAAAAGACTTTCATCCAGTAACAAACACCCTGATAGCAACTACCCTATAAGCCAGCAGGAATTACTTTGGGACCTGATGGCCAATCTAGGACACCATCTAGGGCAACAAGAACGCTATCTAGGACTAGGTGTCCTAGTCCCTCCATCTTCCCCTCCATTCCTGGAGCTCACTGGCTGGCAGAGGGCACTGACTTACAATGGATGTCCAAATCCCCCGTAATTTCCCCCTCTCTGAGTGCTGCCTCAGTCACAGAAGTCTCCATTCTGTTTTTCTTCCTCTTTCTTTATCTTTTTAAAAATCATTAATTCTTTATCTCCTTTCTATTTGTTCCTATATTGTTAGCTCGTTTCTATTTGTTCCCTTCATCTTCTCCCCCACCACCTTTAATGTTTCAGTTACTATTCTCTTTCCTCCTTCCCAGTTTGTCAGTAAAGGAGTGGAAGCAGAGAACTGTCAGAGAGAGTTCCCGATGAGGCTCTCATTAGAAGGCACTGAGAGTATGACTGCGGAAGGACCCCCTTCTCAAATGTAGAGTCGACAATAATGACACAGGTGGAGTAAATCCTGTGGGGGTCAAGTCTATTCGACCTTCATTTGCTGATGGACATGATTCAACATGAGAGGAAAGAGCTGAAAATATCAATTCATGACCTGTGATAGTTGTTTTGTGTGTGCCAACATGGCACCTGTAAGAAGATGAGGGTAGAGTTTAGCTTGCCAATCAGGTCTCAGTCAATGACCTCCCTTGGAGGTGTGAACAAGATACATAGTTCTTTGGAGGCCGGTATCTGTCTCTCTCATTGGTGGCCGGACAATTATGCTGCTTAATCCGGCTGCCCTGCCTCATCATGTGTGTTGCGCTACCTGTGGGCCATGCCCTGATCAGTGCCATGTTGCCAAACCATGGACTGCATCACCATACTCAGATGCTCCATGCCACCAGCACCAGTCCACCTTGCTAAGTCTGCTGCCTACTCATCTTGCCACCCGCCCAGCCACTGCACCTCCACTCAGCCACCTTACATTGCTACACTGCGAATCTCCAACCCAACCTGCTTCCTTACACTGTGATACCGACCTCTGCCACACTTTGCCACCTCATCTTCCTGTTGTCTGCTTCATTTGTCATGGGCTAGTGGCTGTGTGATTTGGAAAGACCTTCAGTCTATTAACAGACACATGAAAGTGAGTCACATTGAGGTCCCTGTGCTGCCATGTGGACTAATTTGCTGTTATATTATTTTTCACTGTATACACTTACCTATATTTATATATTAATCATGTTCTAGTTTTCTAGTGTTCTAGTTTTGCTTCTCTGGAGGACTCTGTCTAATACATGATCTGAACTTGAAATGTATGAAGTGGAATCTAGGAAGATTAGAAGCCATGAAAATGAAATGGAATACATAAGGAAAGCTATCCTAGGAATTATTGAACTGAAATAGACTGGTATACACTATTTTGCATCAGATAAACATATGATTTATTATGCCAGGAATGGGACAATCAAGAGGGATGGTTTTTCATTCATTCTCAAAAAGAATATTTCAAGGTCCATCTTGAATTATAATGCCATATGTGATAAGATAATCTTTAGCATTATGCAAGAAAATCCAATCAAGGCAACTACTATTCAAACGAACAACAACCACTAAAGCTATTGATGCAGAAATTGAAGAACTCTCCTAATTTCTTCCAGTCTGAAATTGATCAAATATGCAAGTTAGATACATTGATAATTATTGGTAATTAGAATTCAAATGTTGGAAATAAAGAGGAAGGAACAGTAGCAGGAAAAACAGATTTTAGTGCTAGAAACAAAGCTAGATATCTCATGATAGAATTTTGCAAAACCAAGTACTTGTTTGTAGTAAATACCTTTTTCAACAACATAAAACATGACTATACATGTGGATAAGCTCAATATCAGCAGATTAAATGAGGCCACCAGTTGGTCACGTGTAAGATCAGCTTAAAGTTGAATAAAATGAAAATAAATAGACTAGAGACAGTACATAACCTTGAGTACATCTCATTCTGATTCTATGCACACCTCAGGTAGACACAATGAACTGTGAGAAGACAACAAGAACACCATATACGAAGAAAGCGAAAGATAGCAAAAAAAAAAGAAGAAGGAAGAAAGAAAGAAAAGACAATGCCAACATGGATGTCAGAAGAGATTGGAATTTGCTCTTAATTGTAGAGTAGCTAAGGGAAATGGAAGAAATAATGAAGTCAAAGAGCTGAGCAGAAAATTTCAAAGGGCAGCTTGAGAAGACAAAGTAAAATATTATGATGAAACATGCAAAGACCTAGAGTTAGAAAGCCCAAAAGGAAGAATTTACTCAGCATGGGCTTAAACTTAAATAACTAAAGGGAAAAATCTTTAGAGTGGAAATCCTGAAAGATTCCATGGGCAATTATTGAATGATGCAGGAAGCCTCAAAAGAAGATAGAAAAAAATACACCGAATCACCATACCAAAAAAACTAGTCGATATTCAACCATTTCAAGAACAAGAACAATAGGGTTGAAGAAGTCATTGCTGCATTGAAAGCATTAGCTGCAAAGAAGCCTTCAGGAATTGACAAACTACCAATTTAAATATTTCAACAAACTAAAGAAACATTGAAAGCAGACACTAGTCTATGCTACTATATTTGAAAGACAGATACTTAGCCAATGGGCTAGAAGAAATTCATATTTGTACCCATTCCAAGGAAAGATAACCCAAGAGAATGCTCAAATTACAGAACAATATCATTTATATGACATGCAAGTAAAATTTTGCTGAGTGAGATAGTTTATTGTGCCAGCCTGGCTGATTAACACAAGTGGGATTAACTGAAGGGCGGAGAGATAAATGGCTCGGTGAGCCTTGTCTTTTTTGTCTCTCGCTCTTTGATCATTGGACCAGTGTGCGGTAGCCTTGCTTGTTCTGTGCCTCAATTTAGAGACTACACTACCTGTGGGACGCTTAGCCATTGAACTGTGTCACTATAAGTTGTGGTCTCTTTAAGCCCACAGGACTGGAATGAACATCTCTGGAGCTAGGGACTGATGGTTGGTGACCTGGCTGACAGTTGGTGACCTGCCTTTCTGTTTGCTGCCTATGTTTATATAGCCTAGCTCTCTCTATAGAAGATGAACTGGCGGCCCTCAAGACGTAAAGGACTGCCAGTGTCTCACAACTCTCTCAGGGGAGTGAGTTGCACTGAGCCATTTGTACTGCTTTATAATTTAACTGTTCATTTCTTGTATTACATATCTATCCATCTGTATATAACAGTTCATTTCTTGTGTTATCTATCTATCTATCTATCTATCTATCTATCTATCTATCTATCTATCTAATAACAATCTGGATTTGTCTCTCTAGAGAACCCTGTCTAACACACTGAGCATCAACCAACAACAGTTGCAGCAGTACAAGGACAGGGGACTGCCAGAAGTTCAAGTCAGATTCAGTACGGCATGTAAAACAAAGGATATGATTGCTGATGTCAGATGGATCTTGGCTGAAAGCAGAGAATACCAGAAAGATGTGTACTTGTGCCTCATTGACTATGTGAAGGCATTTAACTGTGTGGGCCATAACAAACTATAGATGATAGACTTGTGAAGAATGAGAATTTCAGAATATTCATTGTTCTCAGGCTGATCAAGAGGCAATTGTGCAAACAGAACAAGGGAAGACTGTATGGTAAAAAATCAAGAAAGGTATGCGTCAGGAGTGTATCTTCCCATCATACTTAATCCATCACAGAAGTTCGGTGTTATGAAGAAGAATATAGCATCAGGATTGAAGGAGGGCATTTTAACAACCTGAAATATGCTGATGACAAAACCTAGTTGCTGTAAGTGAAGAGGATATGAAGCACTTATTGATGAACATCAAGGATTGCAGTCTTCAGTATGGATTACAACTCGGTGTAAAGAAAAAAAAATCCTTACAACGTGGCCAAAGGTAACATCATGATAAATTGAAAGAGATAGAAATTGTCAAGGATTTCATCATGCTTGTCTCCACAATCAAGGCTCCTGGAAGCAGCAATCGGGAGATCAAATGGCACATGACAGTGGGCAAATCTGTTGCACAAGACCTCTGGAGAGTGTTGAAAAGCAGGGGCGTTACTTGGAGGACTGAAGTGTGCCTGACCTAAGCCATGGTCTTCTTCATTGCTTCATCTGCATGTGAAAGTTGGACATTGAATAAGGAAGACTGAAAAAAAATCTGTGCATTGAATTGTGGCGTGGGTCGAGAATCTTGAAACTACCATGAACTGCCAGAAGAACAAACAAATCTGTCTTGGAAGAAGTACAGCCAAAATGCTCCTTAGCAGCAAGGATGGTGAGACGTTGTCTCACGCATTTTGGCCATTCTATCGGGAAAGACAAGTCCCTGGAAAAGAACATCATACTTGGCAAAGCAAAAGGACCACAAAAAAGAGCAAAACACCCAACAAGATGGACGGACACAGTGGCTACAGAGAGGGGCTCAGACTTAGGAGCGATGATGAGGATGGTGCGGATTGAATGGTATTTTGTTCTGTTGTTCTGAGGGTCTCTGAGTCAGATCTGCTCAAGGGTGCCTAACAACAACAACAACAACCACAAATCACTGGGTGGATGAGAGTGGACACTGGCCATGCAGGAGGGCTTGGGGAACAAGGACTATTGTACCTTCATGGTCACCAGTCGCCAGGTAGTTGTTTGCGCTCTCAGGTAGCTGAGCTCTTCAAATACTGCTTGCAAAAATTCAAGAACACTGCCAAGTGTCAGATTAACTAGAACTTCATCCTTTCCATTCCCTGTCTTCTTTTGTTGGGTGTCTTCAGCTAGTGGGTATTCAAATAATTTATCTATCCTTCCCTCTGAAGTTTAGGGTTCAGGCATTATGATACAAATGTTTCATGTGCCTACGTCATCCTCCATATTACTGAACATACACCAGGTTCTTCTATCTAGTTAATTTTCTATTGGAAGTTACACTGAAACTTGACAACAATCATAGCAACATGCAGACCTTCAGTGATAGACACTTGTCTGTGCTTGAAGTTCACTGGTCTCTATCGTGGCAGGTGAGAAGTCTATCATTGAACGACCACTGCTGCATGTCACTTATGTTAGTAGTGAGGCAGCTTCAGTGCACATAGAAGATATTTGGAGAACTTGTTAAAAGTGAAGGTTTCAGTGACCAACCCCAGAATGTTTTCATGTTCCCGTTGTAGTGTCTACCTAAGTGGTTCCAGGACAGATGGCTCGTTTTGTTCAGTGAGGCAGGCACTAATGCTATGCTATGAATCGGGTGGCACTCGTATGAACAAGGAAGCTTCCATACCCTTAAAGGATGGAAATAATTAGCGTGATCACAAAATTAAAATTAAAATTTTAAGTCCTATTTGCACCAAGAGAATTTGTCCTGCTAGACCTTTGTTTGAGTGATTCTATCATATGTCCCATTGTTATTATTTATGTACATACATTGTATCACCACCTGCTCTTTTGAGTCTGGGATGTAGCACTAGATTATTTGTGTATAATATCTGCTGACTGTTCTATTATGGTGTCTTTTAAAAACTCTTATTGGTCATCAAATTTTCTTTCTGATGGGTTTCTAATTGAATGTTATATAAAAATTTTCAAAAGCGTTGAGAATTCTTATTCAAACCTGGCTCTGTTACTGTAGCAGATGGATAATAGCAAATAGAAAATTTACAGCTATACATTTGACTTTCTTCTCCAATAAACTATATGATTACTTTACTACCTGAAATCTAGACCAGACTCATTCTAAAGGAATTGTCTGCAAAAGTTGAGTGATGAAGTATGGTTTTCCAGTCATGACTCACACAGATTGGAAGATGACAGAATGAGAAATTTTAGACTAAATGTGGGTTTCAGATTCTATTCATTTAAAACTATTTGGAAAAAAGGCTTTATCTGTTCCCTTGAAATGATTTTCTCATCATCAGGGAAATAATCTGCTTACTGAGTAAAAAAACATCTGTAGTTCTGAAGAATGCTGCATACAAGGTCCTGATAAGAGGACCCAAGAGAAGTGATGGAAGTTGGACAAACTGAAGTCTTCATTGAGGGTAAGTTTCGGGGAGGGGTTGAGGTATAAGGATGGGGGATGGGAAAAGCAACAGCATTCAACCATCTGGAGTAATTTAGGAAATGAGACAAGTCAAAACAAACAAACAATGCCAACCAGTCTAAAAGAGAAAGCAAATATTTTTAAAAAGTGTAATTTCATTTTGATGAAAGTGAAGGTATTTCAAGACAGAATGTGTTTTATGCCCATTGGCAGATTTGGTGAGAGAATTGTTGAGAACACAGAGTTATTGTGGAAATAGCTAGGGCTTGTCTGTAGTGACAGGGTGGTCTGCACTCCCTTGAGCTGGGAGTGAACACATGTCATGTTAAAGAGCACCGTGTAGACATTCAAGACTACACTTTATATAGATACTGCAGTGGTGATACACAGTCTTTTTAAAAATTCAATGGAATGTGTTTGTAGCACAGATCTATTTAATTGAAAAATTTATTATTAAATTATCAATCCATTATTATTTTAATTGACAAGTTAATGAAAAAGCATGGTATGTTGTGATATGGGAATTAGACATACTGACCACATGGTCAGCTGTCCAACTTGTAACTACTAGGAGACCTGGTGGTGTAGTCGTTAGGCAATGGGTTGCTAATTGTGTGATCAGCAGTTTGAAACCTACAGCTGCTCTGTGGAAGAAAGATGAGACTGTCTAATCCCACAAAGAGTTTGTCTTGGAAATTTACAGAGGCAAGTCTATCCTGTCTTACAGGGGGGTCACTATGAGTCAGAGTTGACTCAATGGCAGTGAGTTTTGTTTGAGTTTTTGAGAACTCTAATCTCATCTCCATATTCCAAGTTATTTTCCATTAGACATAGAATAAGTGCCCATTACCGACTCAATCCTGTTTTGAGGTCCCTGCTTGAATGTGTTAAATTGACTAAAGACCAGGGATAGACTTTAAGAAGTCTGGGGGCATTAACTATCTCCCATTGTATCATTGTTAACCTAATTGTCTTCTTTTTATTTTTACTGTGCAGGAAGCTTGTCATCCTTTAGACAACTCTATGGCTGAAATTTATAGTTATTATCTAGATGCAAAAAAGATACCTAAAATAGTATTTTAAGCATCTCATCTTAGCATGGGGACACTGGATCTCTTTTCAACTCTATTGAATCACTCTTTTTTTCACATTTTATTAGGGGCTCTTAATCACAATCCATACATATACATACGTCACTTGTATAAAGTATATCCGTACATTCTTTGCCCTAATCATTTTCAAAGCATTTTCTCTCCACTTAAGCCCTTTGCATCAGGTCCTCTTTTTTTCCCCTCCCTCCCCGCTCCCCTCTCCCTCATGAGCCCTTGATAATTTATAGATTGTTATTTTGTCATATCTTGCTCTATCCACTCTTATAGTGTTATTTCAATACAGTTTTCAAAATAGTGCAAATGGAAAAAAAATCTCAAATGCACATA
This sequence comes from Tenrec ecaudatus, assembly GCF_050624435.1. Taxonomy (NCBI): domain Eukaryota; kingdom Metazoa; phylum Chordata; class Mammalia; order Afrosoricida; family Tenrecidae; genus Tenrec; species Tenrec ecaudatus. The sequence continues at coordinate 17,079,634 of NC_134540.1, read as the reverse complement.
GAAAGATAAGTACAGAAGAATATTACCAATTTCACAGAGGTATCTGACATTGATTTTTCCCCTACTGGTTTCCCTTCAGTAGTGTATGGAATCTATATAATTTAGCTACAAATGAAAGACTCAAACTCTTACCAGTAATAATTGCCATTGTGTAAACTCTGACAAGTTGCAACTCTACGTGTGTCAGAATAGAACTACATGGGATTTGTGGTGGCTTATTTTCAGCTGTCCATGAGGCCATTAGCCTTCCATTTATCTTCCTCTTTTCCTGACCGTTCTTCTCTTTTGCTCAATAGAGCCCAATTGATTGACTACTTACAAGCTTCCATTTAGGGTACTTGGAGGTCAAACAAAATCACTAAACATGTTATTAGGCCAATTGCCTTAGATAGCTCATGAAATCATGATCCTAAACGTCTAAACCAAAGAATTTCATAGATGTATAGCTTACTGGCAGCAATTACAACAATCCGCTGTGCAGCCTTATCCTTAATGCAAACTTCCCAGTACCAGTAACCAACCTACCACCTCCTCTTTCTCACCTTTGCTAAGAAAATGGCTATACCTTGGTCTCTACACACTTGCCTCTTCTCATATTTTATTTACCATAATTTTATGCAAACAATATTCACCTTCTATGTTTGTTTGCCAACTGCTTCTTCTAGTTAGGAGATATTTCTTTGAGCACAGCAATGCTAAAATATTTTCTTATTTTAAAATTTTTGCTGTAAGAAATTATTATAGTGAGTTTATGGAAATTCTTTTCCTGGGAAAAGAGGGAGAGGGAACCTGGAAAAGAGGAAGGTTGGGTTGTTAAGGAGGCAGGAAAGAAGGGTGGGGGGTTGGAAAGAACCACATATATGGAGGGTTTAATAGGATATTGTTGTTGATTTCTCTCCTTGAGATGGGCTGTGTAAACATATCTATAATATGTTTCTTAAGCATAATGAATCCCTCCAAATTCCTTATCCTTCAAACCTAAATAGTGGTCTGAGAGGCTCAAAAAAACGGGATGAAAATAAAATAAAATTATTATCCTGAGGAAGGAGCAAACAAATATAGAAGGTGCATGCTATTTGCATAAAGTTATGCTAAGTGAGAGCATACAGGATTTATCCTTTTAGTGAGTGACTTATTTCACTGAGCACCGTCTTCAAGCCCCATTAATATTGTAGCGTGTCTTTGGATGTCATCTCTTCGATTGGCTAAGTTGTATTCCATTGCACGCATGTACCACATTTTACCCAATCAGCCCATGATAGTGTAAAGAAAGGACAAGGGTGGTATGTATGACCTTTTCGACTATACAAGGGGGATGGAAAATTACCATTTTTTGCATCAGCTGGTGGAGGCCAAGGTCAATGAGACTGAGGTCAGACAATGGTTCCCTCTCCAACTCTTCCTCTCAAGGCACTCTTCTTCTCAGTGGTATTTTATAATTCATAAGTAGCTCATAATACTCAGACAATCTTCATAATAATGGGATTTTTGAAGGAAGTTAACAGATTAGATTATACATGCTTAATTACAAATCCAATTACCAGACAGGATAGCTTTTCCTCTGCTGCACCTCCAGGTAGGCCTCACTTTGTATTATGACCTCTCAGCTACTTGACCCATTGGGCTCTTTCCTGTTTATGGAAAGACACAAAATTTTAGGGACTGTCAATACATGTGCAAAGGGCACAACACCCCCATTATAAGCTTCAGCCTGATGAGGCTCCACTCTAGCACCATGCAAGACAGATCTAGCCCCCCCAATTACGTGACTGGTGTCACACCACTCCACAAGCACTTACGTCTCCAGCCTGAAGACTCAGCTTTCCTTGCTCTGTGACCTGGGAAGTCCACGGATCTGCCTCATGCCCTGGCACTTGGTTCTGCTCCTGTTCCTCTGGTGTCAAAGCTTTCTCCTGGATCAAGGATGATCACTGCCAGGGATCTCAGAATCTAAAGGACTCACTCACTCCTGGTTACTCTCTCTTCTTGGTAAGGAGAATCTCATTTCCTACTTCTGAGATAGCTCATTTTACACACAGAAGAATGGCAATCACAAGTAATGTTGTCAAGAATCATGCAGAAATAAATTCTACCATTCTCTTCCCCCGACCCATCATCGAAAGGTCATTTGATGAATGAAAGTAATGAAGCTATGGATGGAAGAGCGGATTAAATAATCCTTCTGCAGATGGGAACTCAGGGTGCTTCCACCTTTTAGCTAGGGTGAATAGTGCTGCAATGAAATACTTTTTTCTCTATAAGCTACATTCTTAGAAAATAATTTGAATGTGGAATTCACTAACTTTCAAAATCTATAGAAAAAGAATCAATATCTCTGTGAATGCTGACATTTTTTCCCATCTGTGAGGCTGGCTGGCAGTTTTTCTGCGTCTATTTTCTGATAAGTACTAAGCACTCATTCTCCACTGTCAGCATTTGATTTTGGATGCAAATTTGTATGTACCATTCATGCAATTTATGGGTCTTGAAAATTCCTTAAGTTTTTTTAAAAACCTTATTTCCAAGCTGCCTGTGTTCCTGTGTATATTTTGGTGGCTTATTTTACTGTTCTTGAGGGGAATTCAGTGGTTTGGGCTGAAAATAATGTTAGAATATGAAAGAGGGGTACAGATTAAGATTTGGATTCTGGATGGCAGGAAAAAATCCTGTTTGCTTCTGATGCAGATAGTTGAATATAATGGTGATTTTATGAAAGGCAAAGAAACCAGAAGAATGAAACTCATGAACATAAGAGACTTTAGTTGACGGGATCTGATACAGAGTGATGTTTCTTTTAACTGGAAGTATTTTTTCTGACATGAAAGAGTTTGCAAAGATATGCCTTGCCATCATTTCAGAAAAGTTTTGCAAAAATAGTTTTAGAAAAGGTCTGACAAGAGTCTGGGCATTGATCACACATGTTCCCATTATGCAAGTGGAGGCACATGGTGAGCTCCAAAGAGAAGACTAGTGGATATAATTGCGAAAACACTTTCTTTGGGTAAGACAAATATGAGGTTTTTAAAAGGAAATGTCTGCATTTGCTCAAGGGTTTGTTTAGAAAATGCAAATGCTGTCCCCTGAGTTAGATGATCTCTAGGTATACCAATCAGGCATTCCCCACAATTTTACTTTCAGGCATAGCTTCCAGTAGAACCGAAAAGCGTCTTCTCTCCCTCTTTAGAGTTAAATGTTCCATCTCATCTTAATTTTGCTTTCTGATTAGTGTAAACTTACAAATGAAATGGCAGAGGGCAGTGTATTTATGGTGTTGGTTTCAGGGAGCATAAGACTGTACGGAAGCCATGACTCTGATAAGTTGTGTCAGCATTAGAAAATAATTTGATCTTACTGAGCCTCAGTTTGTTTGTCTGCACAATGGGGATAATCAACCATTATAAGCCCTCCAGCTGTTTTGTGAAAGTAAAGTGAGATGTTGCGGATAAAGCACGTAGGCAAGTTAGTGGAGCGAATGATGATACTAGTGATGATGACACATTTAAATGATTATGTTTAAACCGTAGCCTGTTTTCCAGCTTGTGAAAGTCATAATCCTTTACATTCCTCAGTTTCTAAAGTCAGCAAATTACTTTAGAATAGTAGGAGTTGCTGACGTAAAAATCAAAGATAACACAGTCAGTATTTTCGTAATATAGTGAAAGCTAAAAATCTAAATTTTTTGCACACATTTTTAATATTCAGGTTTCTAAGAATCCAGGATTTGGTTACTGGCTTACATCACATTCCCAGTGGTGTCATGGGTGAGGTATTGGGCAACTAACCATAAGGTTGGCAGTTCAAACCCACCCTCAGAGAAAAGTAAACCTGCCTGCTCTGTAAAGAATTATAGTTTCAGAAACCTGTATAAAATCAATGTGAGTGGGAACTGACTTGATGGCAGTGGCTTTGGTTTTGTTTTGTGCATTACATAGAGAAGCCTTGGTGGCGAGTGATTGAGTGCTCGGCTACTAACTGAAAGATCAGCAACATCAGTGGTTCAAGCCCACTCCATGGAACAAGGTATTACAGTCTGCTTCTTTAAGGTCATAGACATGGACCACCTGGGACAATTCTCTGTCCTCTGGGGCTCTGGGAGTTGTCATCAATATGATTGCAGTGAGATGTTTGGTTGGATATGATCTATAAAAGGAACCTTGTTAGCGCAAGAGTTGAATGTTTGGGTTGCTGAATGAGTGGGTTGGCCGGTCAGAACTCACTGGTGGTTTTGTGAAACCATAGGTCTAATGAGCTGCTCTTTGCAATATTACAGCCTGGGCAACCTCGTGGGGGGCAATTCCACTCTCTCCTGTGGGCTCTCTGTGAGTCAGATTTGACCCAGTCGCCCAACACCACCACCACCACCACCACCACCACCACCTCCACCACCACCACGACCACCACCACCACCACCTCCACCACCACCACCTCCACCACCACCTCCACCACCACCACCTCCACCACCACCACCACCTCCACCTCCACCACCAAGACAGCATATCCTACCCATTGACAATATTGTACTTCCATTGTCAGAAATGTATAATGACATCATCAGAAGCCTGAGGCAAATAACTATCCATTTAAGGTCTTAAAACTGGCTACTTAGCAGGTTAAATTTCAAGAGAAGTAAATTGAAGAGGAGAATAATTATCTTGGGAAACTGAAAAAAATCTACTTGGCTCTTCAGCTCCCCAAGTTGCCTTAGCTATTGGAGCAGTTAATTCTAAGTGTCAACCAGTAGAGTTTCCTCTGTGCATCCCCAAAGTGCTTGTTATCTTCATGTTTCTTGTTTTGAAGAGCTTTGGTTAAACAACTGAGATCCTGTTTAAAAATCTAGTCAGCGGGCCCTGGAGGCCAGAGGTTATGTTCCATGCGCCGGGGACTACATGGTCCAATTGCGTGCTTGTTCCCTGCCTGAATGAGGTCTAAAGGAGGTCCCAGATTTCCTAAGAAACTGAACTAAAACAGTGGTTTGGCAAAAGTGACTGAGGTACCTTTGGGCAAATGAAGATGAGGATATACACTTGGCATCCATCTGTCTAGCATTTCTCAAGAAACAGCTCTCAAATCTGTAGTGAGTAAATGGTTGTCTTCTGGGAGAGGGTGCTTATTTACACAAATTCTCATTGCAACTGAGACACAAATGCTTTGTACTGAAATTCATTGACCTTCCAAAAGTACTTTTATCCAGATGTGCTGTTCCTTTCTAACGACAGGAAAAGTATTTGCTTTTCACATATTTGCAAATAATACCTGATCTACTTTGGGCAATTATTTTTTTTCTCCTTGAAGCCAAGAAATGCACTTTTCATAAATATATTAGCATTTAGCCTGATACAGGTACTGGAAGCCTGTTCTGTGAGGTAATGAAACATGTGTAGGCTTACAGTTTATAACCTCTTATGACAGACAAGTTCCTAGGCGGCGTAGACCGTCTGCATGTCACTGCTAACCTGAAGGCTGGCAGTTCTAGCCCACCTAGCAGTGCTGCGGAGAAAGGCTGTGGAAATCTCCTTCTGCACGGATCACAGTCAGGGAAGCCCATGGGCAGCATGACTCTGTAACACGTGGGCCTGTTTGGGGTCAAGACCGATGCTGAACATTCAAATTTTCTCCCTCAAAGCCAGATTCACATAGATCTTCCTGAAAGTCCTGAAAGGTTCTGTTCTGCTGATCATCATTTTCCCAAGACTAAAAACTATAGAAATGCTTTTTTCTGCTCTTTGTTCTCCACTTCTACTCAGTGTCCTGACGCTGTTGAGATATGAGGGGTCCCCTTCATCCCAGTGGAATTTTTTTTCAAAGCTGTGAATTTGATTTTCTTTTTAAACAAACAATTTTCAAAGTACCCCCCCCCATTACTCTTAATACATTTGTCAAATGTGCAATTCCATCTTGGAAACCTTTTCCAGACTCATCTGTTTGGATGGCTGACAGCACCTCCCTCATTTTTTTTCTTCACCTCTTTGTCAAATTGCTGTCCTTTCATGTCCCTTTTCATTCGCAAAAGCAAAAAGAAGTTGCATGGAGCGAAGTCAGGTGAGTAAGGTACGTGGGGCAAGAGAGGCTTGCCGTTGTGCCCCAAACTGGCGCACTGAGGTAGCTGCATGAGCAGGTGCCCTGTTGTCACGCCAGAAACAGTTCCATCTGCCACAAATCAGGCCTTTGCATTGCACCCTGTTATGCAATCTTTTCAGAACCTCTTAACAGTCTGACTTGGTGGATCAAGCTCCAAATGCGCTATTACCCTCACCTCAAAAAAACCAAAAACCAAATGAGCATCATCTTGATCTTTGATTTCACTTGATGAGCTGTTTTGGGTTGAGGTGATGATGGCGTCTTCCACTGGCTTGATTGGTATTTGCTTTGGGGGTCATAAGAAGAGCACTGTGTCTGGATTGCTTTGGAGCTGTTCTTTTAAAGCACGGCATGTTTTCAGTCAAAGATTTTTGCTGGTCAGTCAGAACCTAAGGCACAAATTTCACAACAACCCTTCTCATTCCCAAATTGTCTGTTAAAATTCGTCGCCCCAAGCCCCAAGAGAGTCCAGATTACTTCCCGTCCAAGGTCCGTTGTCAATCTTTGAGTACAAGTGCACAGATGGGTCAACATTTTGATCTGTTCAGGAACTTGACAGGTGTCCAGAACAGAGGTTTGTCACTGATTAACATTTCACCTATTTTGAAATGAGAAAACCACTTGTACACTTGAGTTTTTCCCACAGGGATGTCCTTGTAAACTGTGTTGAACATCAAACCCTTTCTGCGGCATTTTTCCTGAGCAGGAAACAAATTTTCACAGCAGCATGCTGTTCTCTTAGATCAACCATTACAGAAAATGCTTTTATGAAAAAATTCGCTGTGACCAGAGAGAACTTTCCCAGGCAACGCCATTGGGTGCACTAACTCAGAGCAAGTAACACTTTCATCAACTAGTTTTAAACAGATCAATGATATTATGGAAGACCTTGTTGACTGCGAATACGTTTTTTTGTGTGTGCAAATTATTTGTTATCTAATCCCAGCCAAGATAACAATTATAACAAGAACAGCAAAACAATGAAGCTAAGTTAAAGATTGATTAAATAAGCTCTTGGTAAGCACAATAAAACAAGGCTGTTATATACTGAATATCTGTATGTAGAAGAGTTTGCAGGGGGTAAACACCTATTGAGTTCCCCCCCTCATTGCATATAAAACATTGTTAAGCAAGCACTGATAGATTTTCATTTTTTAAAAAATATTTTAAATTATATTAAAAATTATTATTAATTGGAAGTTAGTACATACATCACATCATTCCATAGTTCAATCACATCAAGCAGAATTGTACATTGCTGCCACAATCAGCTTCCAAACATTCTTTTCTTCCTGGACTCTGAGAGATGTTCTTATTCCTCGCTAGAAGAAGACATGCATACTGGGTTACTATATGGCTCTCCGAGTTACCACATTCATGCATTTATGTGAGGAAAGTGACAAAGATAATCCTTTATCTCACTCAATGGCTTCAAAACATCTTCGCTACAGAGACATAGTCTGGATTTACGTGGCATCTCTAACTTATGTGTTTGGGCTAACGTTTTTGGGTTTACCCCTGGATGGCACAAAAGGTTTCGACTTCATTCTAACCTATATCTTGGCCGTTTGAATTTTCCTAGTGGTGCTGCAAAAGAAAGGCTTGGAGATCTGATTCCTTAACAAGTTTGGTCAAGAAACTCTATGGAGCATGCTACTCTATTACACACGGGTCTCCATAAAGCAGCTAGACAGAAATAAACAGGTCTGATTTCTCGCTTTTTATATGTTTGGTAAAAAACTAGAATTACTTCAAAGAGAAAATGAATATTTCTGTGGGTGTATTGCTTTGTGCATGGAGGCTCTTTTATCCTGAGTTCATGGGCAAGGATTAAAAGATATCTGGATGGGCTTTGTAAGAATTAAGCAGCTCTGAGTAATGTAAGCACTACTGGGAGGCAACCACCCCTATCATCTTCTAGAAAAAGAAAGGTCCCGTGGGAACAGCAGTATTTGCTACGTCATCTACAAAACTCCTCCTCACAGTATTGAGCATATACTTGTGGGAAGTGGCAGGGAGTAGACAGGTCTGATTCCTCTGGCTTCCGTGAGGCAAGAGTCAGACATGCCTCTCTGGCTCCGTCCTTTATTCTGACACCAACCGTCTTTCCCTTGTCACTCTACATGTATTTAGGGTTCAATGATTTGTAGCCAGGGCCACACAGAACTCACACACAACATTCACAATTAAGAGGGCTTGTTAAGGAAGGATGAGTTACCATGAGTCAGCATCAGCAAAGGCTAGGAGATAGTCAATAGTCTCCACAGCTAGCAATCAGGTTTCTCTGTCTTGTTCCCAGCCCCTCAGCTCCTTGGTAGCCAAAGTCTCTCTGATTATCAGTCTCTTGGCCACATGCTCTTTTGGCCTTTGCCTCCATGAGCCAGGATATCAGCCTGACTATCACCTTGTCCCACAGTTCCATGGCCTCAAGCTAGATGAGCAGAGGCTAAGCATCGCTTTGGTGCTGCTCAGCTGAGTCTTTATGGCAGCCTCTGAAGCTTCTGGTCTTAGTGACCTTTGTCACTTCAGACAGAGACCTGGAATGTGCTCCTCCAAGGTCCTCTGGGGTTTCTCTTTGCTGCAGCTCATCCTGATAGCAAGGGGGATGGTAGCAAACAAGAGGACCAACCCCTCTGTTAGTATAGCACACACACCCTGTTTGCACAGTCCTACCAGTCATGTGGTGGGGACAGAATCCTATGATGACATTTCACTCCACAACACGGACCGCCATGAGTAGGAGAGCTCCTAAGACATCTTGCTATCTACCCTGATGGTACCACATTGTGCATTTTGCTCTCTGCCCTGATTGTGCCAGGCACAATTGGTGAACATTTTCTTATTTAATTGCAAACAAGACTATGAGATAAGCTTCTTCTAGCCTTCATTTTATAAAGAAACAGATTGGGGCTCAGAGAGTAACTTTGCTCAAGATCATCACATGAGTATCTGGTGGCAGCAAATCTAACCCAAGTTCATATTAACCAGCAACAACAAATAGCAGATTGGTTCATAAAATAAGGCATGTCTCCTGAGAGAAATGAGATACTTTAAGAAATCATCTACATGAAGTCAGATGAAAAGGGCTTCTCTGTTTCCCCAGATGCAAACAAATTGATTCCTGTGTATTCCATCTGAAGAGGTTCATTTATACAGAAAGTGGTATTTGTAATGGAGGAGTTATTGGCCATGCAAAGCTCTATCATGCAATCTCCAGCTTCATTTACATTATCAAGGCTGTGCTTTCCAATTACTCTTTCTTGCTCTTTGTTTTCAGTCTTTGAATTACAATCACCAATGATAATCATTGCATCTTGATCACATTTTTAAAATAAATTTTGAACTGAAGAAGTTAATAGAATTATTCAATTTTATGATCACTAGCTTTAGTGGTTGGTGCATAAATTTGGATAATATTATTAAGTAGACTTCCTTGTATATCTAGCTATAGATATTATCATGTCATCAACAGTACTGGACTTCAAGATAAATCTTGAAATGTTCTTTTTGATGATGAATGGGATGCTATTCCTCTTGAGTTTGTTATTCACAACATAATAAGCCACATGATTGTCTGATGCAAAATGGGCAATGCCAGTTCATTTCAGCTCACTAAGGCCTATAATGACACTTAATCATTTTTATTTTTCATGACTGCTTCCCAGTTTTCTTAGATTCCATACTTTGTATATTCCACACCAATTACCAATAGATGCTTCTAGCTGCTTCTTGTCATGTTGAGTCATGTCCAATTAGTAAATGAATATCCAGTAAGCTTCACTCTATCCTTGACATTATGGTGTATTGCACTACCTAAGTTGTATTTTGGTGCCTTTCAACCTGAGGAGCTCATCTTCCTGTATTACCTCTGATTTGTTTTTGGTTGCTGCTATTTATAAGGTTTTCAGTGGCTAATCTCACAGAAGTGGACCACCTACTCCTCTGTCTAGACTAGTTTTAGTTTGGAAGAGCCACTGAAACCTTGCGTGACGCTGACCCTGTTGGCATTTGAAAGACCAGTGCCATAGTTTAAATCATCACAATAACAAGAAAGCTATGACAGTATTAGAAACTGCCCGACAGATGAGGGGTAGGGAAAGGCAGTGAGATGAAATGGAGTGGTATTGGTCCGTTTGAATTGCACAACCATATTGTATACTGAGCTGGGAATGACAAATGCAAGAGAAATGGTGTATGTGTTAGATAGAGTTCTCTTGAGAAACAAAACCAGGACACTTATGATTGTATATATAATAGATATACATATGCATATCTATATCGATAGATAGATGTAGATATAGATATCTACAGCATGAAGGAATATAACAGCTAATTAGTCCACACAGCAGTACAGAGGGTTCAGATCAACTCACTTCTGTGGAACAGTTAATATACTGGAAGTCCTTCAACTCACGAGGGCTGCTTGGTCCAAGGTCAAGGAAGCAGACAGCTGAATTTTCTGTAGAGCAATACAGGTAGTCCAGCCACAGGCAGCAAACAGCAGGGCGGGTCACCAACAGTCAGCCAGTTGACAGGATCTGACAGTCCCAAGCTCAATTGCTGTATACACCGGCAGCGGGGTGAAGCAGGTCTCGAGGGAACCTCAAGCTCTAGCGATGCGATCCATGGGTTGGGTGTCCCACAGGTAGTGCAGCTCACAAGTTGAGGCAGAATTAGCTAAGGCTGGCACCCACTAGTCCACTCACCAGAGAGCAAGAGAGAGACAGGCTGGGCTTGCCAAGCCATTTATCTCTTTGCCTTCCAATGAAACTGAGACCTTATTAACCCCACGTGTTCCTGTTGATCAGGTTGGTACAATAAACCTACCTATCACAGTATCACATTCAGGTAGTACATTGAAATGCAATGTTGTCTATGTTAGGATAAATAATATCTATATCTAAGGTTGTTGTTGTTAGGTGCCATCAATCAGCATGACCCATAGTGGCCCCATGCATAACAGAATGAAACACTGCCAGTCCTGCACCATCCTCACAATTGTTCTTATGCCTGAGCCTGTTGATGTGGCCACTGTGTCAGTCTATCTCATTGAGGGCCTATAAGGGAGATCAGTTAATACAATTATTCCCACTTATACATCAAGCACTACATCCATTGTTGGAGAAATTGAAGAATTCTGCTCATTTTTTTAAACTCTGAAACTGATTAAACATGCACTCAAGATGTATTGATAATTACTAGTGATTAGACTTCAAATCTGGAAACAAAGAGGAAGGGATAGTAGTTGGAAAATAAGGCTTTGGTGATAGAGAAGAACTTGGAAATTGCATCATAGAAAGTTGAAAGACCAAGGACTTCATTGCAAATACCTTTTCCAGCAACATAAATGGCAACTATACACATAAATCTCACAGAGTGGAATGTGCAGGTGTCAAATGGATTGCATCTATGGGACTAGTTGATGAGACTCTCATTATCAGTAAAGACAAGGTCAGCAGATGACTATGGAGCATACAATCAATTGCTTATATGTAAGTTAAGATTGAAGATGAAAAAAATGATAAAGTTCATGAAGGCCAAACTATGACCTTGAGTACAGACACCACAACCTGAATTTAGAGAAAAGATTTGATGATGTTCAGAACATTATACATGAAAGCTATTCAAAAGACGGGAAAGAAAGAGAACAATCCAAGTAAATGTTAGAAGAGCTGCTGACACTGCTCTGAAATAGAGCAGCTAAAGTGAATCGACATAATGATGAACTGACTAAAAGAACTGAATAGAACATTTCAAAAGGCAGCTCAGCAAGACCAAGTAAAGGATTTTAATAAAGTGTGAAAACACCTGGTGTGAGAAAGCAGAAAGGAAAACACCTTCCTCGTCTGTCAAACTGAAAGAACCGAAGAAAACATTCAAACTTCAAACCACTATGTTAAAGGATTCTGTGGGCAAAATATGAATTGATGTAAGAAGCAACAAAAGACAATAAAATGAACACACAGAGTCACTGTAACTAGAAAAATTAGCTGATGTTTAATTATTTCCAAAGGGATCAAAGGACCAGAAAGAAGTCAAAATTATACTACAGGATTTAGAGAAATGTAAGGCTCTAGGGATGGAACGAATACCAACTGAAATGTTTCAAAAAAAACTGAGGTAGCACTGGAAGGACTCACTAGTCTATTCCAAGAAATTTGGAAGAGAGCTACCTGGCCACTCAACTGGCAGAGATTCATATATGTGTCCGTTCTAAAGAAAAGTGATCAAGTAGAATATGGAAATTATCAGAAAAAAATTATGGTGTCTTTTGCAAGTTCAATGTTGCTGGGGATATTTCAAAAGTTGTTACAGCAGTAAAACAGCATGGCTCTGCCAGGAAGTTATTACTTCACAAGAGGACATGAGACGAGGGATACCATTATTGAAATCAGAAGGGTCTGGGCTGAATGCAGAGAATACTGGAAATGCTTTTCCTTTTGTTTAATTGACAATAACAAGGAAGTTGTATGTATCATAACATTGTGAAAAATAGGAATTCTGTAACAATCATGCTTATGCAGAATTTATACGTAGACCAGAAGACGGTTCTTGGGATGATATATGGAGATACAGAGTGATTTTAAATCAGAAAATGAGTGTGTCACGGTTGTATTCTTTCACTATACTTATTCAATATGTATGATAAATAATCTGATAATCCGGATTATATTTAGAACAATGTGGCATCAGGGATGAAGGGAGGCTCATTAATAACCTCCAATCTGGAGAGGACAAAATCTTGCTTGCTGAAAGCAAAATACTTACTCATGAAAATAAAAAGAACACAGTCTTAATGTAAACAAAACAAGTCCTCAAACCCGAATCAATAAACAGCATCATGATAAACCAAGAAGAGACTGGCATTGAAAGGAATTTCATTTTATTTGGATCTACAGTCAATGCTCATGGAAGCAGCAGTCATGGAATCAAACAAAATATTACATCAGGAAATCTGCTCTGCAAGACTTTTTAAAAAATGTTGGAGAGCAAATATGCCACTCACTTTGAGTCTGACCCAAACTACGGTATTTTCAAGTGTTTCATCCACATGTATAATGATGACCAGAGAAGAGAAGAAACATTTAAATTATGGTGTTGGTGAAAATATATTGAAATTAGCATTGTCAGAAGAACAAGCAAATCCATCTTGGAAGAAACACAGCCAGAATGCTCCTTTCAGGTGAAGATGGTGAGATTTCTTTGCAGGTCCTGTGGCTATGTTATTAGGAGGGACCAGATCCTAGAAGGCGACATCAATCGTGCTTGGTGAAGCAGACAGTCCAGGCAATAGAGGAAGAGCCTCAATGAGATGGATTGTAAAGTGTCTCCACAGTACCGAGGACAATGCAGGAATAGGCACTGTTTCATTTTACTGTACATGGGCTAGCTAGGATTCAGAACCAAGTGGACGGCACTTAACAACAATTCAGGAGCATGTTATCTGACATTTTCTTTCACTGAGAAGCTTGTGGTTTTGAACTGTCAACATTTTGTTAGCAGCCAACCACTCAGCGATTGCGCTCTTGATACGTAAGGGCTTCTAACAAAGCAGATGCTTTTCTAGAAAAAATCCGTGTTCTCACAGAACTTATAGTCCAGGGTGCAGAGGTAGAGCGGTTGCCTATCTGTCCTTTTGCCACACAATGGTGCCTTCATGTTGCAGGGATACTGGCAGCTAGGCCATCAGCATTCCGAGAACCAGCAGGGTCACTCAGGGTGCATAGGTTTCAGTCGAGTTTTCAGCTAAGACAGACTAAGGAGAAAGAGACCAGCCCCTGGAGAAGATGATCTTGCTTGCTAAAGTAGAGAGGCAGTGAAGGAGAGGAAGTCCTACAAGGACATGGAGTGCCATCATGGCTGCAACAATGGTCTCAAGCATGGGAACAATTAGGAAGGACCTGGCAGTGTTTCATTCTGTTGAGCACAAGGTCGCTCGCTATGGGTTGGGATAGAATTGATGGCACCTAACAACCACAACAGAGAGAAAGACAACCTAGCTCTCAATCTTGGGCAATGAAAACCTTAGATATCAGAACAGAACATTGTTAGACTCTTTGCTTTGGATGTGTCATCAAGAGGGATTCAGTTCATAGCAAGTCTCTGTGGTCCCATAGAACTGCTGCACGGGGTTTTCTTTGCTGCAGTCATTGCAGAAGCCCTTTGCCAGGTCTTTGTTTTGTAGCATGACTGGGTTGGTTTGAGTCATCAACTATTAGGTCTGCAACTGATCCCAGCCTGCTTATATCACTCAGTGACCTCAAACTCCCCTCCCAATCCTCAAATATGAATTTTCATAAACTGACTTTGATTCAAGTAATCAGTACTAGGTTTATTATATAACCAAAAAGTATACATATATAACCAAATATAAGATAATTATAAAAACTGGATTTTCTTTACAAAAAATAGATTAACAATGAGAATTATGGATTTAAGGTAAAAATACCTGTAGTAGTTACATAATCTGTTATCAAGCTGAGACTTAAGAGTGAAGGGGTGGAGTTTAGCCTGTAAGCAGGTCACAGCTTGATGACCTCACTTGGAAGTGCTAAGGAAGTAGATAGCTTGCTGGGGTGGAACACACAGACACTCCCTGTGAGACATTACTGACAATGAACCTGATGGAGCTACACCAATGGACCCGAAGCCCTGGATGTGAATGAGCTATGTGGAGAACCATGCCAGCACTGAGATGTTTCTACTGTCACTGGATCCACAAGACTTTCCACCCACTTGCCTGTGATCTTCCTGCATTCGGCATCATTGCATGTGTTTGTGAGTCTGAAGAAGAACTCATATATTGCTATCAGACATATGGGCTAATATTGGATTTATGGACTTAATGTGGACTGGGTTGGAATTTTTTTCAATATTCAATTGCTTTTTTTATATAAACCTCTTTATTATATACATATGAGTGTCGATGAATTTGTTTCCCTAGTCAACATGTACTAACGCATTATGGTACCTTGGGAGTGGGGAACTAGAGAAACAAATCATAAAGATGGAGAGTGGTTGGAGGTCAAAGTTATGATTTTCTTTGTTTGCTGGATTTGGTTATTCCTGTTTGAAATGGTGAAAATGAATGTTGTTTATATACATATTTTGAACTCAGGGATAGAAATTCCCCCCCTTGAATTTCTCAGAGCTGCTTAGTGAAAATGGCTGACAGAAGGTCAAAATGGTCGAAAGAAAGCCTGGTTCTGGCACTCAAAGGTCTGATCCCGTATTTTGTATCAATAGAATAGTTAACATGCAGATTAAGATAAGATAGATAAAAGCTGAACTTGACTGTTTTAAGAATTGAATTTAGAATCTGATTCTACTTTGTTTATACTGACTAGAGAAACAAATTCATAGACACTCATATGTGTATAAGAAAGAGTTTATATACAAGAGCAATTGAATGTTTAAAAAAAATCCCAGTCCAGTCCAGATCAAGTCCATAAATCTGATATTAGCCCATCTGTCCAATAACAATCTATAAATTCTTCTTCAGACTCGCAAAACACATGCAATGATGCTGAATGCAGGAAGATCAGAGGCCAGTTGGTGGAAAGTCACATGGATCCAGTGGTGGTAGAAGCATCTCAGTGCTGGCATGGGTCTCCACGTGGTTCCTTTAGGTCCAGGTCTCTGACTGCCTCAGCAGAGCTCCATCAAGCTCATCAGTAATATCTTGCAGGGCGTGGTTGTGTGTCCCCCTTCCAGTGAACTGGTTATGTCCTTAGTGCCTCCAAGTGAAGTTATCAAACTGCGACCTGATTAACAGGCTAAACTCCACCCCTTGACTCTTTTTTTTTTTTGACAGGAGAGTCAGGGCCTGCCCCTCACAGAGGCTGGTCTCGGCCACCAGCCTCCAATAGACTGACAGGCTCTCCACGAGGCTCCGGGAGCTGACCCCATCTGCACAGCACTCTTCTGACCCGAATCAGACACCAGGTCAGTTGTCCCGAGGACATGTGTGCTAGCAATGAGCAAAGAGCACACTGAGGACAAGCCCAGGGGTGGGGGCTGTGGTGATTGCCACTTATGGAGAAGCCGCGGTGCCTCAGCTCTGAGACTACCAACAAGCTGTGCCCTTGGGGTCCTCGCAGTGCACATACCTCGAAAGGAACCAGGTCATGAGACACATGAGAAGTCGCTGACCAAAGGGCAGCTGAGCAGGAGCTGAATTAAGGGTGAGCCAGCTCCAGTTGCCATACTGGCTGGGGCAGCAAGCGACAGAGCAGATTTTACCCATATCACCTTGACACCTGCCTGACGGCCCACTAATGCCACCCTCAGAGTGAGAGCTCCAGCTTCCCCCGCCGTCAGCACCCCTTGCCACCACCACCCCCTTCCTAGGGATGGTCCACCCACACCACCTGGAACCCAGTGCCGACAGGGAAGGGGTGGGTTTTCCACACTTCCCCACCCTCATCTGGAGCAGAATCTCTTAACCTGGAGACCAGCTACAGGGGGCCAATATGTGGTTGTCGGGTCCCCACCCGGAGAGCCTGGAGCCCAATTAAGCAGGGGACTGCCTCAAATGCCAACCGAAGGAGAACCCCAGAGGGCAGGCTGTACAATCCTGGTTCCCTGGGGGCTTAATTCAAGGGGAAGAGATAGAAATGATGCCCCTGGTGAGAGACGTAGTTTCCAGTCTCCACCTCTCAAGTAGCCAGTTCCTAAGACCCCTCAAGCCTTCCCCAGAACCACAGCCCCTCCTTCCTCACATTGAGACCAAAGCCTGCCCTGCTGAGGCAATCCCCACAGCCCCCTCAGTGACAAGGACCCTGCTTCCCATCCCCGTCTGGCAGCTTGGACCCCAACACCGCCCCCCCACACACATACACACACACCCCACTGAACTCACAGACACCACACACATCCCCCTCCCCACTCGAGGGCACGCACGTGTATACACACGCCTGAGATCCCTGCCCCTACCCTTGAACCTGGTCCATAAATATTCCCAGATCCCTTACATGGGGGCTTGGCCCACCCTGCATGCCCCTGACCCCCTACATACTTTCAGACCCAGTCACAAGCCAGTCACCGGCATACACGCTTTTGAAGCCCCATCCATGTACACTCTCTGACCTCCATACTCTGCCTTGGACCCCTCGAACCCCGCACATGCCCTGATGCCCAAAGTCCCGCTCCGGCCCCAACACGCCTCCTTGGGCCCCCTCACTCCCTCGGAACCCTCCACTTGCCCTAGACCTCCACACGCCCCCTCGGTCCTCCTTCGGCATCCTGCACACACGCCCTCGAGCCCTACACGCCCCTTCGGACTTTCACACGGCCCCTCGAACCCCCTCATTCCCCGGAGTCCAGCCCTCCTCCCGGCCGGCCGGCCTAGCGCGGCCTACCGCGGCCCGCCGCCCCTCAGGAATGCGCCCGCCCGCACAACTCACCGCGCGCGGCGGCGGGGCCCCGGCCCGGCTCCCGGCGATGCACGGCGCGGCCCATGCGCTCAGCGGCGGCACGGCGGGCGGGAGCTGCCGGGGGCGCGGCCCCGAGCGGCCCCCATCGCAGCGGCGGCGGCGCGGGGAGGCCGCAGCGCGGGGCACACCCAGGCTCAGCCGCCACGCTCGGCCCGCTCCCTCCCGGCGGACATGGCTGCGGCCCAACTCCGGGGGCTGCTGCAGCGGTAGTCCACCCCTTGACTCTTAAGTTTCAAGTTGACAACAGATTATGTAACTACCACAATACCTATTAAAAATTATTCACTAATATTGTTTTAGTAATCTAGTGCTACTATAATAGAAATATCACAAGTGGATGATGTCAACAAAGAGAAATATATTCTATTTTTTCCTAATCATTTTATTGGGGGTTTGTACAACTCTTATCACAATCCATCCATCCATCCATCCATCCATCCATGGATCCATCCATTCTGTGTCAAGCACATTTTCACTATATAGGAGGCTGTAAATATGAATTCTATAAACCAGCCCCTAGTGAAGGCTTTCTCTCTGTTGACTTCAGGGGCAGTTCCTTGCCATCAATATTTTCCTATATCTAGGAGTTTCTCAACACAGGAACCTCAGGTCCAAAGGACATGCTATGGTCTTGACTCTTCTTTCTTGGTGATAATAGGTCCCTCTTAGCACTGCTAGAGTATTTAAACCTTTTACATCTCAAAAGACACTGACTGAAGGTACAACTTAATCCTGGAAAGAGGGCATTCCATCTCATTAACATAACTACCTCTAATCCTGCCTCATTAACATCATAGAGGTTAGAATTTACAGCACATATGATAAGAAATGATATGAAAACAAAAAATGGAGGATGATTACATTATACTCAGAGCCATGGTCCAGTGGAGTTGAGACAATGTTTTGAAGCGCACACAATTGCCCATGAATCTGTAGCTCCTTGCTATGCTTTTCGCACTCAGCGGGGAGGCTTTGCTAGATGCTAAACACATGTATTTATAATAAATGTGAGCTCATGGATGAATTGAATAATGAGTGAAAGTGATAAATCTTTGATTTGATATAAATAACATAAAGGATGGATGCAATTCACTTGATTGCAAAAGATTTTCAGTTTGATAGGCATTTGGCTCTTTCAAGGTAATCTTGGTAACTTCCTATCTTGCAGGCTCGAATCTACTTCTTTTGGTCTCCCAGCTGCTTGGAATCCTTGACTCACTGTACTGAAATAAAAGTAATGAGGGAAACATAGAGCAGTCTACTGTAGGGTAAGCCAGGACGGACTCAAATAAATTAGCTGCATATGTCCTGACTATTTTAAGAACTATGGATTCAAGATTCATGAGATAGGGTAAGGTTGAATAAATATGAGTATTCCAGAAGTGATGAAAGTACTGAGTTAGAGAGGGAGCTGGATAAATATAAAAGAGAGGAAAAGATAATATTTATTTGGAGTGTAAAAATCCTATCCTAGTGTTGTGTAAAATCCTACCCTACCTGACATTTGTGCCTCGCCTGGTCTTTCCTACTGTAGTTGAAACTGTTTCTCAAGGGGCAGCCACATGAGAGACCAGAGTCTGGCCAGCCAGACATTTCTACACCCCTGGCCACCCCGCCTCCTTGGCTGTCTAGAAGAGGCTGTCGTAGACTCCAGCCCTGAGAGTGAAACATTGCTGTTTCTTCATCTGGAAGGTCACAACATCACTGGGAAGAGAATTTGGACAGATGCTGTGGCCCTCTGCAGAACTAAAAAAACGGAGTCCAAAGACTTCAGCAATTGGTTCTATTGGATAAGTCAGAAATCTCATTCACCCAATTTTGACTTCAGGCTTTGTCTCCTTAATCTTTAGTGTGACTTTAAGCAATGCAAACAAGCAGTCTGGTTTGGGAGGGCCAGAGCAAACCAAAGATTCACAAATGCACAAAACAAATAGAAATGGATGAGGTGATTTGTTTTATTCATTACCTGGGCATTTACATTCACCCATATGCTTCAGGAGAATGGATGGCTGTGGGCTTTGTGGGTGGGGAGTGTGTATTTAACTTTTCTCACATCTGTTTTAGAGTTCTGTAGCATTCTGAAGAATAATTATCCTAGGGTACCCTAAGAGAGATGAGCTGAAAATTACTTAATGTCTCCACATTGCCCCAAACATAGTTACACTTTCTAGTTAATATCCTCTGTAAGGTGACCCCTAAGTTTACTTAATATACAATTTATAAATATTTTGACTAGAGAGTCAAAATTTACAAAAGATGAGAGAACTACCAGAGGTCCTCATGTAATATCTTAGTGATATTGCCCTGGAAATGAGACCAGCTAGTGTTTGTATAGTAACAAGGTGTCCTAAAGCACAGCATTCAGTCAGACCCTGGAATTTCTGTTTCTTGAAATAGATTTCAAAAGAGCACAAGGCCCAAGCCCAAAAGATCTTTACAAATTGGCAAGACTATTATTTGGTTTCAAGGTAACTTTTAGGAGACCAGTCTGTTCAAAAGATTATTTCAGGACAATGGCCTGGATTGGTCACCCCAACCTCCATGTAACCGAGTGCAAGACAGTGGGTTACTTGGTATGCGTCTTATAGCAGTCTTTGTCATTCCTACCAAGTGACTGGGAGGGGCCACATAAGTAAGGTGTATTGGACACTAATGAGGGGAATGGGCAGCTTTACCATCACACCATGGTTAAGGAGAGCTCCCTCAAAAGCAGGATTATGAATGAAGTGTTGGGAACGAAGCTTGTCCTCTGGCCCTTCAGCTTCTACTGTGCTGAATCTCCTCCATCAGGTGATAGAGAACTTTGTCACCAGAGATCTGGAGAAGAAGTGGCGACAGCAGAGAGAATAGAACCAAGAGCACGGGACAGAGTGGTAGGCTTCCCGGGCTGGGGATGCCATTCTTCTACTCAGAAATCAGCATTCCATACAAATAAAAGGTAAAAAACAAATATTGTAGTAAGCTATCCAGAGTGATTCTCTTCTATGGCTTGAGATGAGAGGAAGCACTCTGAGTAAGAGTTTGATTTGTTCTAAAAATCATGCTGCTCAGTGCAAAACTGCAATGTGAAAAAATCCCATTTATTTCAATAGGAAAAATAATACATTCCATCCTTAAAACAATATATGTACATATTTCTATTCATGTTTCTATATGTAAGTGAGCCAATGAAAACAAGTCCCTTAACATCATAAACAATATTTTGGACTTATATATAAAATGTTTGTTAAAATGTACTGTAAAAAAATTAAGTTTTCTCCACAGGAGAGGAAGAATTTAGTTTGAGTAAGAGCTTAGTGAGCTGGGTGAGACATCATAGCTATTTCTCAGACACAAGTATATACTGTGAATTTCATAATTTTTCTTACTTTGGAGACTTATGGCTAAGTTTCATTTAAGTCTCTCTCAAAAATAAAGCTGTGGAATTGAACAGCGTGGTTAGGGAAAAAGCAGAAAGTCACCCTGTAAGACGCTACATCTTCCCCTATCGCAGTAGGCATCTGTCAGCAAGACAAAGGCTCAGGCCTTAACCAAGCATGTGATGAGTTTTGATCATTTTTCCCATGAGCTTTTTCTTCTGAATACATACTCTTCTGGTGAGTAAATTGCTGACGGTGCCTTTGTCCCAAAGAGACATGTTGAAATACCACTTTTAATGGCATTTCACTTAGTGCACTTTTCCGTGAAGAAGCGGTTATATTGAGAAACAGGAAGTCATTGGTTAAAAAAAGGGAATAATTCACAAGAATTGTTTTGGCCAAGGGCATAAATTGAATAGTTATTAAGAACAGTAAGCCACTGTTTATTAAGAAGTTTCTATTAACTAATCCAAAATGTTGAACTAACTAAAGAGAAAACTCAAATGACTCATGAAAGAAATACTTGGTAAACATCTTTAAGAAGAAAAAAGATAAATACTTGATATCTATATTCAACATTTAAAAATATTCAAATAATTTTTCAAATCTCTGCTCCAACTGTAGTTTCTCTTTATTTTTACATCATCTTTAAGATTTTTAAGGTGAACTCTCTTCTTCTATCAATCAATTCTCCCTCCTACTTATGTTCTGCCAGAAAGCCTTTACCACAAATCCTGCTGAACTTATGCTATTCCCCATGACTCCTTCCCTTCCCAGCCTTTAGTTACACCTGGATGAACCTAAGGTTGAAACATGAACAAAGCTATGTAATCCTGTTTCTTCTCTTAACAATTTGAATTTGGAGAGACTTGGTCATTGAGCTCTGGGTATTGTGAGATTTATCTATTACCTGTCTGTCAATTTGTTATAGGGTGGTGGGTTCTGGAACCTATGCCACTGACATTTAAGAACTAGCTGGGTGACCCAGGGTGGACAGATTTCAGCAGTTTCTAGACTAAGTCAGGTTAGGAGAAAGGCCTGGTGATCTATTTGCAACAATTAGCCAATGAAAAACATGAATTACACAGAACGGTGTGAAACATTGCAGTGATCTTGAAGATGGTGCAGGATCAAAACTCAGTTTGTTCTATTATACATAAATAATATTACTGTGAGTTGAAACCAACTTAAAGGCAACAACAGTAAATATGTGGGTTTTATATGGAAGTATGAGTGATAATGACCATATTTGGGCCATATGCTAATGAATAAACCCAGAGTCAAGATGTAGAGAGAAGAGAAAGAGATGGAAAGTAAGCAGAGTTGAGGTATTTGACTCCAGAAAGGTAAAATGGAGAGTAGATGCTTTAGTTTCCAGCCATCTTTCTTTACTGGTCGGTGTGCGGATTTACTGCAGTGGATCGGTTTCTCTTACATATGACCTCTCTGCCTGTGGACCTGTAATTCTGCAAAATGCCTGGTAGGGCATTAGTCTGCCCCACGCTTGGCTATTTTGCTCATCTTTTAGAGATTGATCAGTTGGAAAAATGGATAGTAACGTGCCCGATACAACTTGAGGTTCACTGCGTAGCTTGGTCAGTATATGGTCTTGCTGTGAGGGACATGTATTGAAATTGACAAGCAGTTTGCTAGTATTAGCAGTGGATCCCACTAGGGTTTTTGAAAGGAGGAAAGAGCTTCAAGACCATGGAAATCCTGCAATGGAATGGTTTGGACCCAAGGGTCTTATAAAGGGAACTTCCTAAAAGAGCTGAAATATCACTCAAGAACTAAAGAAAGTAAGAAGCTTAGAAGACGCCCATTAGTAAAGCCAGTGAGTGACTTAGAGGTAGACTGCAGAGACCAAACAGAAGAAAACTAGGAGAGCCGCCCTGAGTGGGAGATGTCCTGTATTGAAGAAGGGAGGAAAATGCTCTCCACTGTGAGAAGCCTTCTACGTATTTCTTTTCTTTTTTGATGCAAAAAAAGTTTTACTTTGAGATTGAAATAACTTGTCTATCAGTACAATGTGTCTAAAATATAAATAAAACAATGAGCCAGGACTTTTATGTTTTTAATCGTTTTATTAGGGGCTCATATAAGCCTTATCACAATCCATACATACATCAATAGTGTAAAGCACATTTGTACATTCATTGCCCTCATCATCCTCAAAACATTTGCTCTCCACTTAAGCCCCTGGCATCAGCTCCTCATTTTCCTCTCCCTGCCCGCTCCCCTCTCCCTCATGAACCCTTGATAATTTATAAGTTATTATTTTTTCATATCTTGCCATGTACGACATCTCCCTTCACCCCCTTTTCTGTTGTTGGTCCCCCAGGGAGTAGGTCCCCTGAAGATCCTTGCAATAGGTTCCCCCTTTCCAACCCACCCTCCCTCTACCCTCCTAGTATCCCCACTCACACCACTGGTCCTGAAGGGATCATCTGCCCTGGATTCCTTATGTTTCTGGTTCCTATCTGTACCAGTGTACATTCTCTAGTCTAGCCAGACTTGCAAGGTAGAATTGGATCATGATACTGGGGGGAGGGTGGGGAGGAAGCATTTAGGAACTAGAGGAAAGTTGTATTTTTCATCGTTGCTACATCACACCCTGTCTGGCTCGTCTCCTCCCCGAGACCCTTCTGTAAGGCGATGTCCAGTGGCCTACAACTGGGCTTTGGGTCTCCACTCCACACTCCCCTCCTCATTCACTATGGTAAGATTTATTTTTTGTTCTGATGCCTGTTACCTGATCCTTTCAACACCTCGTGATCTCACAGGCTGGTGTCCTTCTTCCATGTGGGCTTTGTTGCTTGAGCCAGATGGCCGCTTGTTTACCTTCAAGTCTTTAAGATCCCCAGATGCTATATCTTTTGATAGCCGGGCACCATCAGCTTTCTTCACCACATTTGGTTGTTCACCCTCTTTGTCTTCAATGGTTGTGTCGGGAAGGTGAGCATCATAGAATGCCAATTTAATAGAAGAAAGTATTCTTGCATTGAGGGAGTACTTGAGTGTAGGCCCAATATCCTTCTGCTACCTTAATACTAACCCTATAAATATATGCACAAAGATCTATTTCCCCAACCTCATATATGAATGAATATATTTGCATATGTACATGCCTTTATCTAGACCTCTATAAATTCCCTTTACCTCCCAGATCTTTCCTCTATTTCTTTGACTTTCCTCCTGTTCCACAATCATGCTCAGCCCCCACCTGGGTTTCAGCAATTCCTCTTGGTTACATTACCCTTGATCACGCCCTACCAGGCTTCCTACACCCTCCTCACCACCAATTTGAGTCACTTATTGTTCGCTTGACCCTGGATTTGTTAACACCACTACCTTTCCCCCCACACCCCCCATCCTATGTTCCCCAGAACTGTCTGTCCTGTTGTTTTCTCCTTCAGATTGTTCCTCCAGTCTATTTTATTTAGACAGACCTGCGGAGATAATAACATGCACAAAAACAAGACAGAGCAAACCAAGCAACAATATACAGCACAACAACAACAAACCACTGACCAAAAAACACAACAAGAAAGAAAAGCTTTTAGTTAGTTCAAGGATTGTTTGTTTGCCTTTAGGAGTGTTTTCTAGTTCAGTGTGTTGGGGCACCATGCCCTGGCCCCAAAGTCCACCTTTAGCATTCCCTGGGGACCTCGCCGTTCCATTCCCTTGCTGTTCTGTTTCTCCCCCTTAGTGTTTTGCCTCGGTGTGGCAGGATCAGATCGGGTGCAATTCCCACCGTGTCTCCTGTGTTGTCCCCTGTAGGGCTATGGGACAGTGAGGGGCATGATTTCTCTTTTTGGGGCCTCTCTGTGGACTGGATGCTCTAATTCAGAACATGATCCTCATGGCCTGGTGATCCTGGATGTGTTCTGCTCTCTCCTCCTCACCCTTCATCTGCTCATTTTTCTGTGATAAGATATGTCTCTCTCCTAGAGCTGCAGATTCAATGCTGTTTTTTGAAATAAATTCTTCTGGGTGGAGGGACAAGTGTCCATGTAGGAGTTGGGATTGGGTGGATCCCTCAGACCTCTTCACTGGTTCCCTACTCCACGCCAGCATGTTGCATTTGCGTCTTGGAGCACTGGGTTGAGGTCTAGGTATTTCTTATATGCTTTCTGAATTTGTTAAGTGATTCCTCTGACTTTTAATGTGGTACTGGTCCCAAGCTGTGGCTAATTACTTCCCTTTTAAATTGTGTAATATTAAGTAAGTTTTGGGAGTTATCACTGGTTTTAGCAACAAAATATGAAACCCTTCAGAATAGAGATTTCCATGGGGTGAACTGATGGAATTATGGAGAAGTGGGAAAGCAAGGGATAGATCTGCCTTCTGCTTCACAGGAACAAGCTGACCTTGAATTTTCTGAACTCACGTGCTATGGCAGTTAGTCTGGCAGATCTGCTGTGGCTGAGCAGGAATGCAGCTGGTTTTCAAGAAAATTTATTTCTTATGTGATTTTAAGATATTTGCATTCAACCATATCCTGAAGTATTTAGAAGACACAAAGCAGGTATTCAGAAATAAGAACAACCTTCAGACCTTGAGGTATATGTTCCTTAAGTTTCACTCAAGGGAACAATCCACAGGATTAAGAGCAAAGAAAATTAATCTCTAGGTCCATCCAGGTGGCCACTTAGGACATTTGGATCTTCTACTCGGCAAGGCCAATGCATTCTCACTGCTGTGGGGAAAGCTGCAAGATGTTAGATGTAGACATGGTGCCACTGGTATTTGGAAGTTCAAGTGTGGGAGCAGGGCAGATATTGATGTTGTGTAGCCAAAAGGATAGGCTGTGCTTCTCCAGTAACTACCCACTTGGCTTAGCACACACGCACGCACTCACACTTCCTTGTAGCTTGTCTTCCTATACCAAGAAGACAGAAAAGATACATGCCACGTGTTTATCTCATTGGTGCTCAGCTATGGCTATGCGTGTGACCCAGTGACTCCATAGTGAGAGTCTTGAGTGAAGAGAAGGGATGTTCTGGAAAGAGTGTTCGTGAAGGTATGTGATGCTTCTTGGGTTCTTCCTAAGGTTGTACTGCAATGATCATAGCATGTTCATTGGCAGCTTTCTCATTGGGGGGGTTTATTGGCAGCTTTCTCATTGAGCAGTAACTTTTCTTTTAGTTGGAAAGGTTTACCACGTGGTTCTGGAAGTTGTAAAAATGTCAGCCTACATTCTGTTAGTGTTATTTCTGTTCTACCAAAGGTTAAAAAAAAGATTAAAATAATTTCCTTTAAATTAGTAAAAGTAGATTCTGGTGTCTCTAAGCAAACACATCAATATAGATATTCATTCAACAAATATTTAATGATTCCCTATTATCTGTTGGAAGACAGATGATACACTATACATTTAATAAGGAAGTAAGTAATATGCTAGATAAAGCACTAGAAAGTGTGAAATGATATGTTTTTTTAAAGCATAAGTACAGAAAAGAGAAAAGGAAATTCAGGTAGGAGAGGGTGTGTGGATGAAATTTTAATTTTAAATTAAGTGGAAAGAATAACCTCATTTGCAAAGCAGGCATTAAGCAAGGACTTAGAAGAAATGATGCAGGTTCTCAGCAACTGTGGTGTATTCAACTTTTACTATTCAATAATGAGAGGTGTAAGTCACATATGTTTATATTTTTAATCTGCCCCCCCCCAAAAGAGAGCAATTTGTCCTATGAATGTTTTCATAAAAGACACAGTGAACAATTTTAATAATAATAATTTTACAAACATCAGAGACAGTTTATCTGAAAGTTGAATGCATAAGATGAGGCATAGTATGTTCCAATTTTGTGGTTTTATGCATCTTTGGTTTAATGTCAGAATCAAGCTTGGAGACTTTAGAGAAACAAATTGTTGCTGCAATTATCATATATTTTGTTTGGGCCATTACCAGAAGTGAAATGAGGTAATTTGAGATGAAAGCTGCCAGGAAAATTTGGAGCAGATAAACTAGAAATTTGTGTTGGTTGTGTAGACGGTAGCATTGTTGACTTGGTGTGGAATGTCCAGACCCATTTCACACCTAAATAAAGAACTAATGCACCTCTCTTTGAAGGTGGACCCCAGCAATGCCCACAACTACACAAGCACTTTCTTCTATAGAAATGTTAAAAACCTTTATAAGTGGTCGAAAAGAAGGTACCTAAATTTTATATCTCAGGTAATCTCAAAAGTCTACATCTACCAGAGAAAAACTCAATGTGGCCCATGTAGCACATTTAATTCAAGCTATGACTACGTGCTAATGGGGTGGGCTGCAAAGGAGCTCTCTAAATAATTAATGCACTGAAAATATGCAATTTCTTAATGTAGCTATCAATGTCAAGGAAAACAACATATTATGGTATACTGTGTGTGACAAGATGCTTTTCCAAACTAGAATTAGTACTGGTGTCTCTCATATGCAGAATATGTACTGTGTGTACAAACCATTTCATACAGATTCTGTGCTTAGATCCTTAGAAAAATGGAACATTTTTCTTGTCAAACGACTGACCTGTCATTTTACAGATGGCATTGCTCAGCCCTTGTCTGAGGTCTCACATGTGGTAATTTAAGGCCAGGCAATCCAACACTCAGCTTATAGTTTTGGTCACTGAACTATTGATCCTGTTTCCATCTTCATTTATTTCCTGGGCAGGTCCAGAAATAGGAAATTTTATGTATTATTGGGGTTTTACGTTTCCATTTGATGTAGCAGAAGATTCTATGAAGAAAAGTTGACTTAAAATGGATATTAAATTGTTTACCCAAACCCATTGCCATGAAGTGAATTCTGACTCATAGTGACCATATAGGCTCAAATAGATATGCTTTATAGGATTTCTGAGACGGTACATCTTTATAGGAGTAGACAACCCTAACCTTCTCTCAAGGTGGACTTTAATATTCAATATTGCAATTAGCAGTCTAATATTTAGCTCACTGAGCCAACTAAGGGCTCTTAACTAAATTATTGACCTCACCGCCATCCAGTTGATTCGGGCTCACAGCAACTCTCTACAGGGTTTCTGAGGCTATAAGTCCGTATAAGAGCACACGGTCTCATCTTCCTCCTATGGAGCAGCTAGTGGGGTCAAACAGATGACCTTACAGTTAACAGCCTAGCATGCAATATTAAAAAGATTAGGCACTGATTAAAAAGCAGTGTGTGTGTGGTGGTCCATGGGAAGTTGTTTGGGAATGTTTTCAGTGCACATTGGAGAGAGCAAAGAGAAGCAGGATAAAGGAATACAACATAACTTTAGAGCCAGGCTACAACAACTAGAAACGAACGAAAAAAGACACAGTGGAACTAGGTAACACAATCAACCAAGAACCTCACAGGTATATACAGATACAGAAAGTCCCACCCAACAGAACATTACACATTCTTTTGCAGCACACTTAGACATTCTTCAGAACAGATCACAAAGCAAACCTCATTCAATTGAAAAGCATTGTGATATTACAAAACACCTTCTCAGATGACAGCACAACAAAATTCTAAACCAATAGTAGGAAAATCAAAGGAAAATATCAAATATGTGGAAATTGAAAAGTATTCTGTTGAAAAACTTGAATAAAATGAAAATAAAAACACAGCATGCCCTTTGAGACCCAGCAAAAGCTTTTATTACAGGACAATTTATAGCAATAAAGACACATAGCAAAAGAGAGGAAAGAACCAAAATAAACACTCTGAGCCCCAATTATAAAAAGAGCAATAAAATAAACCTATAGTCATATATATACATATATATAATAGCAGTAGTAAATGAAACAGAAAGTAGAAGAACAATAGTAAGGATTAATAAAAATTTAAAAACCCTGGGAATTTGAACAAAAAGGAGGAGACACAAATAAAACAAATAAGATATGAATGGGTGATGTCACAACAGACCAACATAAATAAAATGAATATTATTAAACAGAATTTTAGGAAGAATGTACAACATATGAAAACCTAGAAGGAATAGACAAGATTTTTTTTAATGCTTCCCACCTAAAATAGCACTTTCTACAATTGGAAATATGAAGAGACCAATGGCAATAGAAAAGGGAAAAAAACACCAAACAAAACACCCCAAAACAAACAATCAAATCATTGCAAAATTCCGAAAAGAAAAATTCGAACCCAAATTACTTTGTGAGTGAATTCTACCAAACATTCAGAGAAGAGCTAACATCAATTCTACTCAAACTAGTCCAAAGTCTAGAAAAAAATGGAAGATAACGGAAATCATTTTATGAAGCATGCATAACCAAACCAAGCAAAGACATTACTAAAAAAGAAAAGAATAGATAAATATCCTTCATGAACAGAGACGTAAAAAAACTTCAACAGAATCCAACAGTATATGATAAATAATAATTAGGCATCATGATCAAGTAGAATTCATAGTAGGCATTCAGTGATGACTCAACATCTAGAAAACTATTCATATAATCAAGCACATAAGTAAATAAAAGGGAAAGAACCACATGATCATACCAAGTGATAGAAAAGGCATTTGACAAAATGCAACACTCGTGCCTGATTAAAAATTCAACAAAATCAGGAACAGAAAAAAAAATCTCTCAACAGGATAAAGGATATTCCTTCAACATGATAAAAGATATATATCCAAAACCAAGGACTAACTTTACTCTCAATAGTGAAATTTGCTGATGTACCCAAGTGCCAGATTTTTAAAAAGTCCAATACAAATAGGCCTTTTATCACCAATTATATTCAATACTGTGCATCTAGAATATCAAAAATATGGAAAGAATCAAAAATTCCAATTATAGAGGAATGGCTAAACTAACTCTAGTGCATTCATACAATGGAACCTTAAGAGGACTCTCTTAAACACCACAAGACACGGACAAAACTAGAGAATATTATGCAGAGCAAAGTTTGTCATTATTATAGAGATATGTATTTCATGACACCATTGTATAAGGAAAAACAAAGAAACAGAAAAGTTGTTTTCACACTAACAAATAAGAATTTGAAGACAGCGTGGGGTCAGGGACTGGGGCAGGGGCAGGGAGGGGGAAGGGAGAGGAGGTCTTAGAGAGTGGACAGGAGGGTGGGAGGGAAAGCAACAATACAAAGCAGAGAACCCCACTTACGAGGAGTCTCCTGGGAGGTTATTACGGATTCCCTTTGCTGAGATGGGACTGTGCGACTATATCAAATATATCTCTCTAAAAACCAAGGTAACGATTAAAACAACAACAAAAGGGAAGTGAAGGCCTTACCAAGCCTCCAGATTATTACTTGGATCAAAATAATGGTCTGAGCAGGTGAAAAAGGAGGGAAAATAATACTGGGGTGGACTTAGAGTCCATGGTGACATACAAATACAAATTAATTTCAAATATATGAAAATATATATATATTGTCCTGAAAGTCTTCCCCAGAGCTATCAGAAAGGGGATTTAAAGGCATCCAAATTGGCAAAGAACATGTAGAACTCTATTTTCAGATGATAAGATACTATACACAGAGAACCCCAGAGAAAATTGTTGGAACTGAGGCGAATTCAGCAAAGTGGCCGCGCAAGACTAACATACACAATCCGTTGGATTCCTTTACGCAAACAAAGCAGGCTCTGAGAAGGAAAGCAGGGAAACGCTACCATTTAGAATAGTCAGCCCAGAGATAAAAGACTTAGAATCATTAGAACCAGAGAAACAAAAGCCAAGCATAAAGAACATTATCAAACAGGACTACAAGGACGCTTTATCCAGGAAAGAACTAACCATGCTCATCAATAGCAAACTTTAAGAAGCAAACAAACTGAACAACAAATACCGGTAAGTGCAGAGAGAACGGGACCCTCCCACACGGCTGGTGGGGCTGCAGGATGGTCCTTCTGACCATAGTGGAGGCATAGGAAGAGCCTTGCTGCCTGTCGGAATGCATTGTAAATTTGATTATGACAGAGTTAATGAGATTACAATACAATAGCTTATCATTTGATTTTCCTTTTGACCTATATAAAAGTTTTTTCCGTTTTTAACATTTTATACATTCTTTTCGAATGAGGTTTTTCTATGCTCTTTCTAGTCATAGTTGTGGAGCTTTAGTTTGTTTGTTTATATTTCATATGATTTTCTGTATATGAAGCCCAGGATGGATATATCTACAGTCAGTCATGAGGGCATGGCAGGAGAGCGTGTGGGGAAATTGAGAGCTAACGACATTAAGTACAAGGAAAACATATTCTGAAATGGATTGTGGTGTTGATTGCACAAATCTTCTTAATGCAATTGAATGATTAAATTGTATGACATGTGAAGTATATCCCAATAAAAATACAGCAAAAAATATCACAACCACTTGGAAAAATGGTATGGCGCTTCTTGAAAAATTGAGAATATACATATCACCCAGAACTCCTCAAATTTGTGTATGCCCTCGAGAAATAAGATCCATAGCATGAGTTTATTTTTTATCACAGGTCCAGTCACAGTAGAGAGAAGAACTTGAATATCATCAATGGAAGCATGGCTATGCATACGTTGGCCCTACACGCAATCAACAACACACAAGGAAGAAGAATCTTCCCAGGACTTCAGAACATGGGTGAACTAGGAGAACCTTAGGCTGGGTGAAGTTATGCAATCACAAAAAAGCACACACATATCGTAGTATATCACTATTGGAAAAAGTCAATAAAGGATTTCCACACTAAAAGAGGTATTCTTTGATTTGAAGGGAAGGGAAGAAGGTGAAATCATTGGCTAGAGCGTGGAGAAATGTTGAGTGAAGCTGAAGGCAATGTACCATCAGGGGAAGGTTTGCAAAAAAAAAAAAAAAAAGCCCAAGAAATTTATTTTTGAGGAGAGGAAGGCCTTAGGAGGTTTGCAATAGAGGAAATCCTGATTATACACAATGTATCTACGTATATACTGTATTGGTATGTAATGGTAATGGTGGTGATGTATGAGTAGATGGTTGGCTACACACATAGGCTGAAGAGATGTCAGACGACAAGTGGGAATATGACTATGAATATAGAATTGACAGAGGACATTTATATATGTCTATAATTGTAATGTATACTTCTGTTGCAAATATACCCAGGGATGTGGTAGAATATACAGGAGGCAATAGAGGAATGAATAAACCAAACATGGTCTGTACACACGGTGAACTGCTATTTAATCAGAAAGAGAAATTAAGTCCTGGTGCATGCCAAAGTATGAACGGACCTTGAAAATATCGTGCTGAGATGGTCATGAAAGAACAAATATTGTGTAAGTTTACTAACTCACACAACAATCAACACAATGACTATTAGGAGTTTCCAGAAGCTGGGGATGTAGCGGCAAAGGGGTAGGTTTTGCTTAGTGGGTTTATGTCATTGGTGGTGGGATTATTGGGACAGGAGAGCAAGAATGGTTGTACAACTTAGAGAGAATAATTAGTGTTATTGAGTTGTACACAGAAAAGTATTGAAATGGCTTACATTTTATTGTGTGTCTTCACCACAATTAGACAAATTAAATAGCAGAATTACGCAGGATAATATAATTCTACTACCAAAGGGGATTTCAGTACACTCTTCTCAGTGTTGGCTGTACAAAAAGTTCACAAAGATATTTCTAAAGTGCTATAATGCAATTTAAAACTACATTTAACATATAATATAGAGTTGAAAGACAAATAAAATATTATCCATAGTTGAAAATGTTAAAATCAATACTGCATGTGATGAAATATTTGGGAATCTAATATTAAATTAAGGAAAACAAGCTAGACTAGATCACACACTTTATGATACTAGTTTATAAAGCTCTAAAACTTGCAAAACTGAATGTTATTCATACGCATGCGGTGCAACTATATATTTCTCTTAAAGCAGATAAAAATTGTATAAGAATTATTGGATGTGAAAATTGATCTACTTTGTAAATCTTCACTATAAAAAGTTTTTAGAAATCTGGTAACACTGCACTGAAACTTTGGAAAACACTCTAGCAGTTTCTAATACAATTAAGCATACACTTTTAATCGTGATTGCCCAGCCATTCCATCCCTAGGTATTTCCTCAAATTAAAATTTATATCCAACACAATGCTTTGCATTCACATAGGCCTAATGATAGAGCTCTAATGCCCATTAAATGATGAATGGATAAACAAATTGCAGTATATCCATATTATGGTATAGCCATCAAATATCACACATTATGCATATTCATTCCTTACTCAGTGATAAAATGAAGCTAGTAATAAAACAGCATGGATGAATCTCAAAGCCATTACACCGAGTTAAAGAAATCAGACACCAAAGGTTGAATACTATAACTTCCATTTATTGAATAAGAAATTCTAGTGACCAAAAACTAGAGGGAGAGAAGGCAGTCAGTAGACGATAAGTGCTAGGGGCCTGAGGCAGGAAGTGACTCAGATAATAAGAGGCAGCTCCATAGGTTAGAGATAAGGCTCTCTATCATGATTATGGGATTATGGTGGTGGCTAAACATTTGCCCAAATCTATTCAGTTGCACCCTGAAATAAAGCTAACAAGAAAAATGGGCATGTCATACAAACTTCAGCAAAGGGAAGGGAAGGGTGTCAGGGGAAGGAACGGGGGTGAACATACGGGTTGATGTCATGGCCTAGATCATAAATCGAGTGATGGGTTCCTTGGAATTCATTTAATTACTTATTATGCTTCATAGATAAGGATATTATCAACTTTTACTCAAACAAAAACCACACCATTAAAATTTCATAAGATAAGTAGTTTTCCTCAATGTAGAAATAATTAAAGGGATTATATGGGAAAAGGAGACATGACATGATAAACAAATTGCTTTTATAAATACTCACTCAAGAGTACAGTGGTGAGTCATCAAACAAGTGGAAATCCCTCCTCCAGATGGATTGACACAGGGATGGCAACAATGCGCTCGACTTAGCAGGACTGTGAGGATGGCCCAAGACTATACCATACCATTCATCTGTGCATGGGATGGCTGGGAGTGGGAGTCTACGTGCCCAAGGGAAGTGCATTTTACAACCAGGACAGCAATTTAGCTACAGACTCTGTAATGAGTGGGCAAATACACAATTTTCATTTTTGTAATTACTGCACATTTTGTTTACCAATAGCACAAAAATAAAGATTATGATACAGCCTAGTGTTTATTATACAGAGATAAACTTTTCCCATGGGGTTTTCCAGGCATTTGAACCACTTCTCCCATCCCATACTCCTCTCCCCCCTAAAAAAGAAACCCACAGAAAAAATGTTTACTAGGACTGGATTCATCCTGAAACCTTGACATTAAAAAGGAGAATTTTAAGAAGAGCTTCTTTAGGATTAGTTAAGTTGATGTCAAGTTATAAACTTTCCTCAAGCTATCTAGTTTCTGATAATAAAAATGGAGAGTCTTTGAAAAATGTAAGACAGAGTAAATCTTCAAGGGGGTCTTCAAAAGTTTGTGGGAAAATTCTTAGGCTGTCATTCTGGTTTTTCCATGAACTTTTTGAAGCTCCCTCTTATGTAGCTCTGCTTAAGTTGATTCATGAAAGTAAAAGCATTCCTTTAGTCTAGGATTTAATGCATAGCCAAGTTTTTATTTATATATAGATGCAACTATATATCGACGCAACAGAAAGACATCCACATACACGGAGTCAATAACTATGTATACTGAGAGAAATAAGTTTTGCTTCTTCAAAAGGGGGAGATAGCAGAAGCTGAACACTTGGGTGTGTACATTAAAATCAGTTGGGCATAGTGTTATGCCTAGTTCATATTTAAAACATATTCATGACAATAAAAATGGCAACTGGAAAATTGGCAGAAAAAATTGGCCCACAGTCCTGTATGATAGCAGAGAAACATGTTAATTTCTTGGCAAGTTGAAAATGTAGCATTAGGACCATTTTGGTTACAGTTGTATCTGGACATGTTTAAAACTGGAGATAGTATTCAAATTTATAAATGCTTTTAAAAAGATGAATAATATATTGAATGTGAATATTCAGTTCTAAACCTATTAGAACATATGAACAAATACTTCACAGTTTTAGACTTCGACCTTTTGAAAAGAGATGACCAGACCATTCTTCTAAAGTCCCTCTCAGTGAATCTTAACAATCAAGCATTTTGTCACAAAGATAACGGCAATAAAAGAGGGCCAATTCAAGGAAAGGGTCAGAGCTTATAGGCTCAGCCACTGTCTCACACTAGTGAGGTGAATTAGCAGATTATTGAAGAGATGTATGAGCAACAAAATGGCTGCTGCTTCAATTTGCGCACTCTAACTAGACATATAGTGGACAGAGAATTCTGGGAAATATAGTTTGTCCTTGACAAACTGACATGTTAAAAAAACCATCATCAAACAAAACACGTCATCCAGTCAATTCCATCTAGCTGAAATGTGTTCATTTTTTCTGACAGGTGGGTTATTTAAATTATCAGTTTGAGAGAGCAATCGTTAAATTAACCACTGGTGCTAAAACATTTTCTCCCTAGGAAAGTTGAGGAGACAAAACCAGATAGAATATAGTCCACGTAACAAAAGAAAATGTACAAGAAACATCAAGGAAAGCAGAAAATATCTTTCAGATTTTTGTTGGAAACATTTAAATACAAAATATAGACTATTTAGAAAGTTAATACAATGTACCCTGTGGTAGCTACATAATTTTGTGTCAATTTGGGATTTGAGAGGATTAAGAGTGAAGGGGTGGAGTCTAGTCTGTCCTTCCCGTCATAGACAATGAGGCCTCTGTGTGGGCATGGCCTTCCCCTGAGGATTCTGGGAACTCTGGTATTTTCCTTCTTGGATACAGGAGACATCCTCTCTCTTGGCTTACTTCCTTGGAGAAACTACTTACAAGGCTGATTCCCCACGTGAAATCCCTGAGGAGATGCCACATGGACCTATCCTGATGTAGGCCTGGGTGCTGGAGAAGCCACATGGAGACCCTGACAGCACTGAGATGCTTAAAATGCCACTGGATCCACAAGACTTTCTACCCACTGGCCTGTGATCTTCCTGCATTCGGCATCATTGCATGTGTTTTGTGAGTCAAAAGAGGACTTTATAGATTGTTTGGGACATATGGGCTAATATTGGACTATGGACTTGATCTGGATTGGGCTGGGATGTTTCCTCCATATTCAACGGCTCTTTTATATAAACCTCTTTCTTATACATCTCTGAGTGTCTCTATGAATATTTTTCTCTAGTCTACCCAGACTAACACATATCCCAATAGATTTTTTGTGTGGTAGGGCTATAGTGGGTTTTTATTTCCTCTTCATATTTACTTATATTTTATAATGTGCAACTATCATTGGGAAAATATATCCAAATACTTAGTCTATTATAACTCTAACCAAAATATTAAGTATAGATTAGTTATTAAATGAGTATTTTCTTAAAAGTTAATATTTTCTTGCACATGACACATGTACTTAATAGAGAAACATATGACTGAGTTGTATATTAAAATTTCATTTTACTTGGGTCCATAATCAATGACCATGGAGGTAACAAATCAGTCACCAGGCAACTGTACTGTGCTGGGAAAATCTACCGTGAAAGACCTCAAGTCATGATCTTTTCAATCACCTGCTGTGTATCGAAGGCTGGACAATGGATAAAGAAGACTGAATAACTAGTCCGTTTATAATTTAGTGTCGATGAAGAATTCTGAATATGCTGTGGGTTACCAGAAGGATGCCAGGACTGTCTTGAAAGAAACACAGCCAGAATATTTCTTAGGGGACTGGTGAGACTTTATCCCATTATTTTGGATACTCGTCTTATTAGGAGGTCTCATCCTCTTGAGTGGGGCATCATGCTTTGATAAAGAAGGGAATCCAAGGAGGGGAGGGGGGAGGAAGAGCCTCAATGTGTGATACTGAGTCGGTGACTGCCACCATGAGTAGATAAACGATTGGATTCAATGGTGATGATAGTGCAGGACTGGGTATTGCTTTGTTATGTGGCACAGAGGGTCATTGTGAGTGGTAACTGACTTGACAGTGATGCAGTGAGTCGGAAGACTGGCTAGTTTTTTTGTTTGTTTGTTTGTTTTCTATTTCTTAAGGCACAGGATTGGGTAAGAGGAAAACAATCTGCCCCATGTGCATCATGAAGCATCTGCCTGTTTGACTATTGTACAAGCCCAATGCCTGAGTCCAGCGCCTAGGGAGCTGGATCCACCACATATATCAATGGGAAAAGCCTCTGCTACCTCCTTGATAATATTCTAGAAAACTGGATATCATGAACGGTCAACTTCAATGATATCCTCAACTCTGTTAAGAATTCAGTTCCTCTTCACCTATGTACATATGTTTCCCAGGGATTTGATTCCTCCTCCCACCATGCTCTGTTTTTAAGATGTAATTAGTCTATTCCCTTGCAGAGGGAATGGTTAAAAATGTGTTTTTGAGAACAGAAAGACTACTAGATGACCTGATTTAATTTTTAAGTTGGTATCTGACCATAAGAAATGTTTTTATGACATCAAGTGCATTAGATTCCTCCCATAAGGCTTAATTTAAAAAATATATAAACTACCTTACAGCTTACTCACAAAGCAGCCAGTTGCTCCATTCTTAGAATCTCCCCCTAGTGTATCGATAGCAAGAAATGTCCCAGGCCTCTGGGAATAGCCTGTGCAGCACTATCGAGGAGCTTGATATTGAACTTTCTGCTGCCTAATGCATTATCCACATGTCAGCAATTTGGTGTTCTGTGCTCCGTCTGAACAGCTAGGATAAACCACAGTTTCCCTTTGCACAGCAATGATGACCTCACTCCCAACTTGTCTGCATAACCAAACAAATGCAAGTCTTGTAACACACATATTTTAAAACCATAATGAGTCTCATATGATCTGGTCCTGCTGCCACTAAGCTAGTCACTGAAGAGGTGCAATTAGGGATGTGTCGGAGAAAATGGTTCTCAAACGGCTTAAGATTTGAGACAAAGTATTCTGATTTAGACTAATTCAGTAGCTAATGAAGACTCTCACACATAGAGCCCAGTATGAGCATCTCATAATCTCTTTTTGGTTGATAGCTGTGTTCAACTGGGTAGACTAGAGAAACAAATTCATAGACACTCATATGTGTATAAGAAAGAGCTCAGTCAGGGTGCAGTGTAGCAATGAGGAAACATACAATTTTCCTCTAGTTCTTGAATGCTCTCCCCACCCCTCCCACTGTCATGATCCCAATTCTACCTTAAAAATCCGGCTGGACCCGAGGATGTACATTGGTACAGATAGGAACTGGAACACAGGGAATCCAGGGCAGATTCCCTCAGGACCAGTGGTGAGAGTGGCGATACCGGGAGGGCGATACCAGGAAAGAAGGTGAGGGAGAAAGGTGGAACAGATTACAAGGATTCACATATAACCTCCGACCTAGGGAATGGACAACGGAGAAGTGGGCGATGGGTGACATCGGACCGTATAAGATATGACAAAATAATAATAATTTATACATTATTAAAGGTTCATGGGGGAGGAGAGAGGGGGAAATGAGGGGCTGATACCAAAGGCTCAAGTAGAAAGCTAATGTTTTGAGAATGATGAGGGAAACAAATATACAAAAGTGCTTCACACAATGGATGTATGTGTGGATTGTGATGAATTGTATGAGGCCCCAATAAAATTATTTTAAAAAGGAAAGAGCTTTATATACAAGAGCAGTTGAATATTGAGAAAACATCTCAGCCCAGTCCAGATCAAGTCCATAAGTCTGATATTATCCCATATGTACGATGCAAATCTATAATGTCCTCTTCAGACTCATGAAACACATGAAATGGTGCCGAATGCAGGAAGATCACAGGCCAGTGGGTGGAAAGTATTGTGGATTCAGTGGTGGTGCAAACATCTCAGTGCTGTTGGGGTCTCCACATGGCTCCTCCAGTTCCCAGGGCATGGAGTCTATCAGCATAGTGTCATGTGTCTTGCCAGTAGAGACTCTCTCAGGGAGTGAGAGAGATAGTGTCTCCTGCCTCCAAGGAGGAAATAATGGAATTCCCAGGGGAATCCTCAGGGGAAGGCCACGCCCACACAGAGGCCTCATTGATTAAGACCTGATTGACAGACTAGACTCCACCCCTTCTCTCTTAATCCTCTCAAGTCCCAAATGGACACCAGGTTGTGTAACTACCACAATCGCCTCCTTTGGGTCTCCATGATGACTCAAACATTTTGCTTCTCCTGGGTCATCTCACATAGAGCCAGCATGCTTAAAGCACGTGTCAGTCAGTGCTCTGTACAAGTTAGACTCAAGTAAGGAGACAGTAGTGGCTCAGTGGAACAATCCCTGCCTTACATGTGGAAGACCTGGATTCTATTCCCAGACAAGGTATCTCACGTGAAATCACTATCGACATGTCCGTGTCGGCTTGAAGCTGCTGATAAGGTTCCAGAAGTCTGCTCCTGTTTTAACCAAATACAGACACCAGATTGATTTGAGAAATTCGAGGTTTATTTCGGCAAGCACCTGACAAAAGGAAAGAACAGAGTTAAAGCCTCCCAAAACTGCTTCAAAAATTCAGTGAAAGGCAAACAAGTTATATGCTCTCAATTATGTGGTAAGTTGAAGACATGTTTAACAGGCATGTTACAATGAACAGAGGGTTTCCTCAATGGGACCAAGAAGGCCTGATTCACAGAAATGGGAGAGATGTTGTCATTCCCTCAAAGTCTCATGTTCTATTCCTTAGCTAAAAGCCTTGCTTTCCCAGGTGGTTTTATTCATCTAAACTTGCTGAATAGGAACATTCTTAAGTTTAAGAGGGAATTTCACCGCAAGAGTGGAGGTGGCTGCTACATTTGAGTTTTTCCTGCAGATCCCTACCCATGTCACATTCCCAGCTTGGATTAACAGCAGACTAACTGTTTCACTCCTGTATCATCTCTAAATCATCTCGTATCTATGAGGTCTGTT
Organism: Tenrec ecaudatus; assembly: GCF_050624435.1. NCBI lineage: Eukaryota > Metazoa > Chordata > Mammalia > Afrosoricida > Tenrecidae > Tenrec > Tenrec ecaudatus. Next base: position 17,039,819 of record NC_134540.1, on the reverse strand, counting down.
TAAGATGGGAATACTGGTACTGACTTCTATTAAGCATGTAGTGGGGGGTTGTTACACATAGTTGGCATTGGATAGACAGAAACCCAAAATATTAACCCCATTCATAACTATATATACTTACAAATTTTCATTCTTCTGGAGAGGGATAACATCCTGGGCCACATTATTTGGGATGTCGACAAGAAAAAGATTTATAATTCAAGCTACAAAGCATATTTTCAGCTCATCCAATGGTTCAACACTTCATTCTTCAGAAGTGACTGATTTCATTCAGGTTGCTGTATTCCAGGTTTGACTCCTGCAAGCTTCATGGTTTGTTCATTGTGACATACCTTTATGGTCAGGAGTGGGTTGAATGGTCCAGTCTACTGCTCAGTGACCTGGTCCTTTGGGGAGGAAGTCTTCAAAGTCTGCAACAGAACTTGATCTCTAGGCTGGATGCTGTGGAACAACCAGTAGAAACAAATGGAGACCAAGGAAGGACTAGATGGAACACTATAGACAAAACCTGAGTCAAGTGCCTCACTCAAACCTTTACCTTAACAGACTCTTATAACTGAAAAATTATTAACATGGGTGGTGGTCTGAAAATGCTTCCCATACACAATTTCAGAGCAACTCAATGTGAATCTGCTTTGTGGAGCCACCTAAAATGATTTAGGGCAAGATGTGATTTTGGTTTCCACACTAGCTGCGCTTCCTGACAGAGTTCTGCCACTGGAAGAGCTGTGCCAATAGTCATTTATCCATTCAACCTCTCTGGATGACTGAGGCCCCCACTGGGTGTGTGGCTTCCAAGTGATTTGCAAAGCTTTACTTACAAATTGAGTTACCCCTGACACGGTGGGTGGCAGTTGATACCTGGGAATAATTTCTTTGAACAGGGCTTTAGTGACTTTTAAAGGTATCTCAGTCCTGATTGGAAAAGCTTCCACCCAACATGAGAAGGTATCTACCAGAACTAGTCAAAAATGTTAATTCCCATCCTTGACCATTTGCGTAAAATGTACCTGCCAATCCTCAAATGGATGGTGTCCCTGCCACTGTTGGCCCGTAGGTTTAGGTTGTGGTGGATTTCTTTTGTGTGCTTTCTCTGGCACAGCCCAGCTAACCATGCCCTGGTACACTCTGACAAAGAGTATTGGCCAAGGTGAGGGCAAGGGTGTGGATATTGGATTAACCACGGCTCTAGGTAAAAGGATGATTCCTTCTTCATCTCCTGCATCACTATTCCCTTGAGTGAAGCCCTTTTTAGCACCTTAGCTAAAGCAGCAGGTATAGATTGAGCAGCCTGGCTAACATTGGACAGACTCACCTGAAAAAGGAATGCCCGAAGTGACATGGCTCAAGTAAGTGCCATCAATTCAGCTTTTGCGCTGAGGTGTGGGGTTTACAGTGAGAGCTTCTACTACGGCTTGAATGGTTACAGCACATCCCACTCTTCAGCTTCCAATATCCAGGAAGCTGCTTCCATACAGATACAGAGTTCAACCTGGATTTGGCAAAGGCTGGACTTGCAGGTCAGAGCAACTCGAGGACACCTGTTGAACAATTTCTTTCCAGTCATGTAGGAGAATCGTTGGCCCAGGTTCAGGGAGCAGGGTCACAGGGTGAAGGCCTGTGTCTTCCACAGCTCACTTATAGCCCATCAGTCCCGTACAAAGCAGTGCTTGCCAATCCCGAGCTTCTTAACCAGTAGGCTTGGGGAGTGGCAGAGGGAGGGCAATGTCAGTGTTGCCCGTGTTGGAGGCATTCTACTGACGAGGCTGCCTGTGCTTTCCAGCTCCTCTTTCTTCGGGGAGTACTGTTTCCAGCAAGGGGCTCGACAGGCAGCTTTAATCTTTACTGTGTCAGAGAAACATGTCAGACCTAAGTGGGCACTCTGTTAGTCCAGACTGCTGGACTCACCTGATCCATCAATTCCACCGGGCAGCAGCTTGGTTTTCCTTCTGAAGAACTGTCAACCATGTTCATTAGGCACTCTATGGGCTCTGGCAAAAGGTAACCTGGACCTTAAACAAAAAATAGGTGCCTCCCCACCCCCACCCTCAAATGAAAGAGACCAGGACAGGCCGTTATGGGAAGAAACTTGTCGTGAACTTTTCACTCTAGTGGCTTCAAAAGGAACGAATCTTTCACTCCACCAGTCACTCCAGTGAGTTCCTAACAAAGGCCAGTTGAAAAACAAGAAAGGAAGGAGGAACCGCTCACAATGATCGACATGTAGTCCCTCCCCCAGGATGACGAACAACAGAAAAATGGGTGAAAGGAGACAGCCGTCAGTGTAAGACATGAATATATATATATATGATCAAGGAGTCATAGGGGAGGAAGGGAGGAAGAGATGGAGGCAGGGAGGAAAAAAATGAGGAGCTGATACCAAGGGCTCAAGTAGAAAGAAATGTTTTGAAAATGATGATGGCAACATACCGTATGTACAAATATACTTGATACAATAGATGTATGGGATGTTATAAGAGCTGTAATAGCCCCCAGTAAGATGATTTAAAGAAAAATAAAAACAAAAACAAACAAACAGGAACAGTTCTTCCAGAATCTACCAGAAACTTGATATCTTTACCCCCAATTGTTTCTTTTCACCTGGGCCTCCTGAGGGATAATGAGGCTGATGTAATTGGAGGGGAACTCATGGGCCCATTCTTCATCAGAGTTCAGGTCCATGAGTTTTCTTACCAGTTTCCTTACCTTTCTGGTATTTTGGGGACACTCCTTCCAGTGATCTGACCTCTTGCAACGAGCACATGTATACTAGTTCAAAGCCTCTTTGGGACACCTCGTTCCTCTCCCAGCCCCTTTCAGCCATTCCCACCTGTTGAATTAAGAATTCAATGTGCTCTGTGCAGCCTGGATGTTCTGTTTTTCCCTGTTATTAAAAAGCTTGAAGGTGATGTCCACTAGCTATGAGGTGTTCATTCCAAAGACTCCTTCCACTGTCTGCAATTACTTGTGACTATCTGGGTAGCTCTGAGCAATAAAACATCATTAATCCTATGAATAGGAATATGTTCTGAGGCCTCAGGATGTAAATCAGGGTATTTGGGGTAGGCCTAATCAATTCTTTACTGAAAGGAAGAGGGGTCTTATTTGTCTGTTGTGACATAGCATGGGCCATATAGGGGCTTTTCCACTTGGGTCCGCCTTTCCTCATTCCACCAAAATACACCTTTTATAATGTTCCAGCAGCCCTATTTCTCCATTATTTTGGGTTCCAGTTGGGTTCAGTGTGGGAAAAGCAACTGCAAGGGCTGGGATCCCCTTTGAGTACTCCTCGTGAAGCGGGTGGGCTTCTTTCCTAGCCATATTCAAAGCAAGCCTCCGTTCATCATGCGTAAGCACCGTTTTAACAGGGCGGGCATATCACTGCAACTTGGGAGTTGTGAGGTATAGAGAATGTCCATTCAGCCTGTCATCCGGTCTGGATCATCTCATAGGACAGGCAAGTGTTTTCTAGTCCATTATATCAGACAGAAGGGGGAACATGAGACCGGTAATATATTCCTGGCTGTCTACTTGCAATGACTCCCATAGCCACAGTGAGTATTGCCCTCCCTTGTTCACAGCGTCTCCCTGGCCAAACTGGGTACCAGACAGGGGATGGCGAGAGGAAACCAGTGCAGGTGAGTCTCTTCCCTCATTCCCTTAGGGCAGTAAGCAGAGGAGGAAAAGAGGAAGTGAAGTGGGAGGAGGTGCTGTGGGCACTTGGGGAGACCGTGCAGTGGCTCCGCCTACTTCCGCTTCCAGCAGGTGTCCTGAATCTGGCAGCATTTTCCCTTGGGGAATCTCAGAGAGGAGCTTAGAATTAGGTTTAGGTGGCTGTTTTTCAGAAGTGTCTGCGTGACGTGTGACTCAGAGTCAGAGTCAGTGAGAGACCTATGTTGGGACCAGGGGCCCCTCGCTGAACCATCAGCTCACAAATCAGAAACATTAGGTCTAATCTTAAAATGCAAGTGCCAGAGAATGCAGGAGCAGGACGGAGAGAGATCACAAAGGCTCAAAGCCATCTTTGCACCTGCTCTCCAGGGCTCTCTAATCCAGGCAGCCAAAAGAACCCTCCCCCCATGATCCCTGTGCTGCAGAGTGCGATCACTAAATGAAACTAGCACGCGCAGATTCCTGCAGGCGTTTTCTATCTCGAGCTGCTAAGGATCAGGGAGAGAAGGGTTAGAATGATGAGGGGTGAGACATTATTGGTGTGGAAGTGGGCTTCAGTTGCTTCCTAAAGTACACGAACGTCTTGGTGTTTATCCTTTCTGCTGATCATAGTCTTCGGAATTCAGACGTGGTCCAGACGGATCGACTTCACTCTGTCTCTGAGAGAATAACTTCCAGGCTGTTAATGATTCCACTGAATGTGTCTGGTCAGTTAACTGTCGCCCATTCCCCTTGGTCAATATTAAGAAAAGACCAATTAGAGCCGTTGGTGAGGATGAATTCTTACAGACCTTCATATTTCTTATACCATAACCTTTCCCTTATAATGAGCACATTCACTCCTCCTTTCTCATCAGCTTCTTTCCAAACAATTTATGGCATGCTTTCAAGTTTCTTTATTATCTTCTATGTTCTGGCATAAACCGACATTCCACTGGAAGATGGCTTTGCTATCCAACTCCTTGGACTATCTGCAACTAATGCTAACCTTCTCCAATGCATCTCATCCACGTAAATTAATAACATATTTTTTTTCTTTTTTCTCAGAAAATCACTGAATGTGAAAATTCCATCGCTTTTAGCTAAACATCAGAACAGGATTAAGTTGTTCTGAAGGAACTCCCTCTTACATCTCTGATTATGCATCTCCAAAACCAGACTCTATTCGCATGAGTATCTGAATTTTCTCTGAATGAGCAGAGTAGGAAAATAGCTTGTACCAAAATAATTTCATCTCATTTGCTTGACCTTTGTTGAAAAAATTCTAATTGTAAAATGGTATGATAACTTAGAGACCCATTGAGGGGACATTTTTTCCTTGAATCCAGATTACACCAAGGCCAAGCGTTGTTGTAGTAGAACACCATATTCTTCTTAGTTAGAGGTTTACAGACAACGGATGACAAGCTGGACAGAATGCACCTTCGTAGGCTTCTCTCCAAGACAGATGGTTTGCAGCCCAGTATAAATTACTAGTTTTACACATTACAGAAGGCTAACTGAACAGAATATGGCCCAGAAGACTTCCTCCCAGGTAGACAGTTTGGAACAATCAAATTTTCAGATTACAGAAAAAAAGAGCTCTCAAGTACATCCGCAGACGAAAAACCTAGCGCACAGATGAGAGAACTCTCAGAACAGATTACAGATGAAATCTCAGATACACATGGTCAGTCCTATGAGTTGCAACTTTCAGGTATTTACATCACAGACCCACGCATTTATCAGATGTGGCCAAATCAGAGACTTAGAATTTCTGAATTTGAAAGTGAAGATGACAGGCGAGGGTGAGGGAGATCTTAAAGGAACAAGTCCTTTGGCAATTGTTAGAGGCGTTCAGTCTTCCCACTTACAGGCTTCCTAGTCCAGGCAATACACAAGACCTCACCCCACCGCCACTCCCAATAAACAAGGCTCCCCAAACAGGATTTCTCAGTTTACCATAAGGCCCCCTTCAAGTCCTTTCAGGTTGCCAAAATGACACCTTGAATCAAGTTTGAGATACCCGTCACTGGTTCAGCCAAATACAGAGACTAGGTTGATTTGAGAAACTCTTATTTTGCAAGGACTTGACAGACGGAAGCCACAGAGTTAAAGTCTTTCAAAATTGCTTCAAAAATTCAATGAAAGGCAAGACCCTCTGCTCTGTGGCAGGTTCAAGGGATGTTTAACAGGTACGTTACAATGAACAGCGGGCTTCCGCAATGGGACAAAGGCGGCCTGGTTCACAGAGAAGGGAAATATCCTATCACCCCCTCCATTCCTTATCTAAAAGGCCTGGCTTGTCCAGATGGTTTTGTTCATCTGAACTTGCTGAATTAGACATTTTAAAGCTTAAAGGGAATTTTTATTGCAAGGGGAGAGGGGTGTGGCTGTTACATTTGAGTTTTTCTGCAAACCAAGTCTTAGAGCAGATCTCAAACTATGCCAGATGTCCAGCATGGATTAACACAGGCTATTTCCCCTGGTATCAGGCTTCATATTTCTACGCTACTAAACGGAATTCTGTGGAAGATCTGGACTGAGAAGGAACAGGCAGAAAGACCTTGGTAGTCTACTTCCCAAAAGTACCCTGCGGAGACTCTATAGACCACAGTGGAGCATTCTTTAAGACTTGACCTGTAGTGGGGATGGCGAAGGCGGGGGCAACATTTTGTTCTCGTGTGCATGGGGGTGTCGTGAGTTGGAGTTCAGTTTAACAATGACAAAATGATAACTTAACCACAAAGATATGATCAACAAGAATAAAATTTTTACACTCAAGTTCAGGCAAGACACATTTAGAATCTCTGTTTGTAGATATCCTATGATTTGGTTTATTTTAGACAGTGGATTAGAGGGTTGGTGCTGTGGATAGATTAGATTACTGTTAATATTTCATCCAACCCTGCGGTTTGCTGCTTGTCAGCTTCTACATCCCTCAAAATAGATTTCAGAAGAGTTCTCGTTTCTTCAGCTGTGCTCTTTACTTTTAAAACTTATTTCAGTAAGCAATCCAGAAATTAAGTGCTTTAAAAATGGGTATGGTTTCATACTAGAGAACTATGAGAACAGTAGGTTCCATAGACGGAGCGTGATTTTTCCCATGTAAAAGTTAGGATGAAGAGGATTTCCAGGACTGACTGACGTAGGGCTCTGAGATTGTCCGGGATTCAGAATACCCCGAGCTTTCCCCCAAGTTATAGCTAAGAGAGTTTTTCCAGCTCCAGTCACCGCATCCATGTCTCAAGGGGAGGAGAGAGGTGGCCACACTGGCCTTATTCTATGTCTTGAACATTAGTCCGTATGACATTTTTCCTCATATCCACTGATGAGCACTTTCCACGGTGCCACAGCTAGTTTCCAAAGGAGCGAGAATACTCCTCTCTTCTCAGACCCTGCCCATGACCCTCTGCTTCACTTGGACTTTATGATTTCTATTATTGTTAACAGAAAGCTAGATAGCCTATGGGAATACACACAGCTGACCCAAATAGGACAGGTATTTCCAAGACAATCTCATATTTTGCACTCTGTAGCAGAGTTCTGGTGGCACAGAGGATCCCTCTTGGTTTAGTGTCTACTCGTTGGACTGCGAACTACAAGGTCAGCATTTCAAAACCACCAGCCGCTCCTCGGGGGAAAGATGAGACTTTCTACTCCTGTAAAGCGTTACAGTCTCCGAAGCTCATAGGGGCAGTTCTGCCCAGTCTTATAGTATCTCTATGAATCGGTCTTGAGTTGATGGCAGCAAGTTAGCATGGATTTTTTTGGTTTTCCTTTTTTTGAGCAGAGCATGGCAGATATATTTTTTTTCCAGATGTCAATGGAAATTTCACCCAAGAGGTATTTACTGTCTGCTTGCTTTGAATTACTGCTTGCTTTAGTGTTTTTTGCTTAGCCTCTTGAAGGTCTGCTTCAGCTAGACTTTGATGGATATAGTTTTGTCAGATAAGCCTGCGAAGTGAGCAGGTTAATCTCTAAGTCACCTGAAAATGATAAGTTGCTGTGCTCTGTGAAGTCGTTGTGACTCATCGCTGCCCTGTAGGACAGAGGAGCATTGCTTCAAAGCTTGTCTGAGGCTGTACTATTGAAGGGAGGAGATCGATTGGTCTTTCCTATGGCAAAGCCCCTAGTGGGCTTGAACTGCTGACCTCTCCACTAGCAGCCTGGCCCTGAAATGTGCCAGCGGGGCTCATTGGTAATGAGTGTAGTAGTATATAGCTGTATGTCACTTTAAGTAGAAATGACATAATGTATATAAAACTTTTAATACAGTGTGGGGCACTGTAGTGGCTACTCCATAAAGTTAGCTTAAGCTTTCTTTTATATTGTTAGGAACTTGGAATAAAGAATAAATAAATCACCATCATTCCCCCCGCCCCCAAAATGGCTGTGTATAGCATCTGACTAGCCCAGCGCAGAAGGGAAAAGAGAAACAGTGAGAGAACTTTTCCTAATTCTTCTCTGGCTGCCTGATCTTAAGCAAGTTACATCTCTCGAGTCTTGGTTTTCCATCTGCAAAATGGGAGCAGTTGTACTATACGTCAGAGTTTCGTGAGTGCCTAGTGGCATGATGTGCATAATGCCACCTTGAAAACTCTCAAACACTATGGAGTTAGAGCACAATAACGGTTTCAATGGTGTGCCGTAGGGTTGATTTCAACCCCCACTACTCTGTAGGATGGAGAGGTTCAAGGCTGTAATCCTTGTGGAGGCAGATGTCACCTCGTCCGTCCTCGGTGGTTGGTGGGTTGGGATCTCAAACTTTGCAGTTAGCAGCCAAGCACTTAACTACTGTACCAGCAGGGCTCCTTGTAGCTGTTATGAACTAGTGTCCATTCGCACAAAGATGTGCTGAGATATTTAGCCTGTATAGCGATCTTATAATGTGCACATGATTATGTCCATAGTACCATCGGGGAAAGGGAATTTGGAACTCCAAGATGATACCACAGTTTTCAAAGAAACCAAAGACATGAATGAAGGCATGCTTACCTTGAAAGCAGGTGGCACTTCTATTAATAAAATGAATGGTTTAATGTAGTCCTGTTATAAGAATAAAGGGGAAGAATGGAAGTCAAACTGGAAGATGAGCTGTAGATATTGTTTTGGGAACTTTGTAAATTGATGATTTATTGCTTAATTGAGAAAACATGAGGGACATGGAAAGATTTTTATGACTATGTGAGGGGTGACTTATCAAGGGTGGAATAAATGAATTAAAGAATGAACAGAGAAAGAGCAAGGAAACGACATAGAGGCTATCTTAATAATCTTGTATTGACATTGGTCATAGAAATGCGAGATAGTGAAACAGTGTCTAGAAACATTGGAGCGTCCGCATGTCATTTGTCAAGTTGTGTGTTCCAGAGGAAATCATTAGAGAGCTGCAGAGGACATCTTACCAAAGTAGCACGAGGGCATCACAGCTTGTACAGCAACCAGAACCCCAAGTTTGCTTGAGTTCTTCTTGAGTCGAACCTCTACTGCGTTCTTCCTGCTTTGTCTCTCTGCTCACGTTCCCTCTTGGTGGCTTTCATTCCATCCCTGATTTTCATGTTCTGGCTGTTGGTTCCCTGACTTTGACCCTGACCCTGAAATTGCCATGATTTCTGAAATTAGCTCATAATTTATCTTTTTCTTCTAGGCTCAATAAAGTCAGATTTATTAACAGGTTATGTCTAAACTTTATGACTTAGCCAAAGGCATTTTTCCCCCATCGATGTGAAGTTGGTGGGGTGAGAGAATCCCAGTCAGCAAAACTCTCATACCCATATCATGGCAAATACTAGGTATATTATGGGATGACAGGAGCCCTAGTGGTATAGTGGTTACACTTTGGGCTGCTAACTGCAAGGTCAGCAGTTGAAAACCACCAGTTGCTCCAGTAGAAGATTTAAAGTCAAGATGTAAAGTCTCATGAACTCACAGGGGGCATTTCTACTGTGTCCTATATGGTCGCTATGAGTTGACATCCACTTGATGGCTGCCAGTTTGGTATGTGGAAAAATAATTCAAATGTTTTCATAATGATGCCACAAACAGTCTGCTACATTGGCATTGATTAGCAGTTAACATGTGGAATCAATGTATGTTCTTGTGTTCCGTTATGCAGTAAAATAAGAAAGCCCTGAAAATCAGGAGGAATGGGTCTATTTTTAGCATGACACTATATACCTGATATTGAGTATGTCACTTTGTTTCATTGACTTTCAATTTCTTTTCCTTTTAAGAGGAAATTAGATTAGATGGCCTCTAGCTTAAAGATCCTTCTAGCTGTAGCATTTCATGCTGTTAACACATGAAATATCTCAGAACACATCTGCTGTAGTAGTTGCAAGGCATATGAGTAAATAAGCATATTTCTAGTCTATGAGTTCACTTCATAAGTAAAAATAATTTGGAAGAGCAAGCCATATATATGTTTGAGATCTTAAAATAAAAAAATATAAATAATAATAATAGGAAAATGGAAAAAATACAATGTTAAGGGACTGAATTTTGTTTTAACTTTATATGACCAGCAAGCCAGATCCTTTCTGCTTAAAATATTCTATTACAACACTCAACCTTTCCTTCCAAAGAAGTATAATGTTAGGGAATTTATTACACATAACATATGTTTATGGTTCAGGATAAAAGAACCCAGTGGTTTTGTTTTGTTTTGTGCTTTTCCCCAATGTTGGGTTAAAAAAAAAACGCAGCTTAATCAGTGATTATGAATTCTGAGCTCAGTTTTCCATTTCCAAACAGTGAGTCTGAAAGCTATAAACATTCTGACTTCTGCCTGGGGATTGTTGAATGTTCCAGCAATGTACGTTAGCCTGGAAAATCCAGGGTCAGCTTTCAAAGTTTCAGTAATGTACTGTTTCCATAATTACTCCTCACGTTTGCAGAAGGTCTTCAGGTTTTGGGTGGCACTTTGCCTGCTGCTTGCTGCCTGGCAGAACTCCTGCTGTGTTCCCAGAGGAGACATTTTGAAAGAAAATATTCATGCAACTAAGAAATTGCTTTATCCTTTTTGTTACTTCTTTGGTTGGAACGAGGGGGTATAACTGTTATTTGACATATTAAAAGTGAAGTATTTTTTTCTTTAAAAAGACATTCAATGTGTCTTTCATTGCCTCTTATAAGTGAGCTAGAGGTACTTTAGGCTGACTGGGTAGAAAATTGTTTTTGAAATTTTCATTTTATAGGTTTAATGGTCAAACTTATGAAAGGGAAATGAATGTACCAAGGGGAACTAGTCCGGAAGGAAGACCCTGCTTGAAATGAACACTTCACTGATGTATTATATTTAAATGGTATAGTTTATATGAAACTCTTCACACAGTGTTCAAGGGATTAGTTGAAGCTCCAGAAACAAATCCATTTTCCTGTAACATCTACTTTACTTGAGAGCTACTTTGATATAAAACAAATATTATGAACCTATTGAAGTCCCTTGGGCTTGGTTGTAAACTAATCAATTGAATATCAAATTGACCCAGAGATGCTGTGAACAGCTGTGTACAGCTCTGCTTTCTTCAAGACTACAATCAAGAGAACACTGTGGAGAGTGTTTTCTACTCTCTACCTCTGCCATAGGAAAATACCAAGTTTACTGAACTACTGAATTTGCATATAACCAGACTAAACAGGGAAAATTGGATTTCTCCTAGCGACCAACTCTTTCTGGTTGCATCCCTTCACTCCCCGATGAAAACTGTCATTGTCTATACAATAATCTAGAGAAGGCTCTAAAAATCACTGATTCAGATCTTTCGATTTACTTTACAGTCTACAGTATGATGCTAAAGAGATGTTAAGTAAAACCGTTCAATCCTCACTGCTGTTCATTCACTTGTTCAATATGTGTTTTACAGTCACTCACTACATGTAAGGCCCCCTCCTTGGCTTTGTGGTCAGATAAGTTCTACCTTCATGGATTTCAAGATGGCAAGGCACCTCCAGGCCTTGTCATGGTTTCTTTTCACATCCATGACAACAACCCAAAACAAAAGTGTTATTTCCCACCCATAAGAGGACTTGTTGCATAAAAAAAGGAGTTTTAAATGAATTCAGCACTTATATAAACCAATCACCCTTTCCAGGGAATTGGGATGCTCTAATTGGCTTGAACCATCCCTGACTGAGACAGAAGCTTATTCAAAAAACGTGGTCAGCAATTATGGGATGTGTTGATTGTACATAAGGGAAAAAATCTGATTACCAAAGGAAAAGTGACTGACTGGATTATGGATGGCAAAAACCAGAAGTTCCCAAAGTTATAAAAATAATAATGATGATTACTTTATGATTTAATGAGCTTAACTATTCACAGTCCTAAAATGGTGGTTGTTATTTGACATCCCTTGGGTGAAATTTAATATTCCTTTTGATCAAAAAGAGTAAATTTGAACGACATTGATGGACTATACTTTCCACTATTCGCTCTTTCCTTATTTTCGAGTTATATGAAAAAGGACTTAAAATAATAGAATATTTGATCTGAACTGAAATTAGAGGTATTTTATATAAGCTTCCTTATGAAGGAACCAGGGCTAAATGCCACAAGTAATTTTAAATGACCAATACAATACAATAATATGGTTAAGGTAAGAAATTCATATATATTGCTTATAATGTGTGTCAAACATTCTATTTACTTTGGAATTTAACATAAAGTTACTGTTGACAGATGCATAGTATCTAAAGATATCATGATGCCCTTTATATTTTAGTGAGAATTTTGAAAAAAGTGCATGTCTCTTAGCTTGTTTATAATCACAATATCAAACTCTTATTTTAGGAGAAACAAAGAAAATTGAGCACACAATTAAAGGCAGGATTTCTTTCTGATAAAATAAAGTTGTGTCTCTGTATATGAAAAAAAAAGTTGGTGTTTCTGCCCACTGTATGTATATGTTTTAGCTTAAGCACAAGAGTAAAATCGCACCATGATGAAAATACTAATTCCATGCAGAAATTTTTACTCAGTTGTATAGAGTGTAATACTCTATAGAAATCAAGAAAAAGGTGACTATTTAGCTCAATAATGTTTGCATTAAAATATCTTAAAATATCTTTCATAATACATAGTGATAGAGACTATAGCAGATATTCATAAAACAGCTTTTTTGGATATACCTTAAAAATAAAATGTACTTTTATTCCTTTCTACAAATAAATGCTGCTCCACGTTGAATGTCTAATTAAACATTATGAGAAAAAGATACAGTCCAGGTTGCTTTGTGTCATTAAATCCAACTCATAAATACAATTATGACTATAAAATGATCGAGCTCCCACTAAATGCAAACAAATGACCTCGATTCCTGAGCATCTCATGTCCCAGTTGCTGTTTTTCTAGTTTAGAAAGTAAATCAAAACTTGGAAATAAACAAATGAGTCACTTTTAGGAAGAGTCATCCCTAACTCCAGCATCTGAGTGTGCTTTCTAGCTAATCATGTGTTCTGTCAGCGGCGGTTTGGGCTGGGGAATGAGGAAAGGCTGGGAATTGTGGAAACTGCGGATTGTGGAAAGAGAAATGCACAGAAAAGCAAGAATGAGTGCCACAAAATTAGAGATGGCAAGGGCATGGACTGGTAAAATCAGGGAGAGCCCTCCTGTTGTGTGTGAGTTCTTCCATTATGCCCTGGTCTGTATTTATGCATGCCTTCTTCCCACAAAGCCTTGGATCCTTGTCCCCTTCCTTTGAGAATATGCCTGATTGAAGGGAAATTCTAGATGAGCTTTCAGAGTTCATTGCTAATACTCCTTGCTTCACGATCTTTTCTTTCGTGCTTAATATTCTGTCTGCATGTAGGTGTGATTGAAAAGAAAGATATACAACTAAGCCAGATTCTGTGGCTGAAATTGCTGCTTTCTTTGGGATTTACCATGCATGTATGTTTGCTTTTGCTGAGAGAGAGAGAAACATGTATATAAAACAAAATATAACATATTTATATGTTAAACATAAACCATAACACATGTGTGTATGTGTGTTTATATGTGTGTATATGTATATATATATATATATAACAGTGTATCTATAAAACAGTGTGACAAAACTGAAAAGCTTTGCCAATAATTTAGTTGTTTTGGACTATTTTATTTCTAAATACAAATATCATCATGGTGGCTATTTTTGTTCCCTTATCTTTCACACTTTTTGGAGCTCAATAGATACAACTTCAAATTTACAATTGCCTCTTAAGTCTTGCTTTAGTTATTTAATGTGGAAAGGATACTTTTAGACTTCAGCATTCGATCCAAGTAATACATCAACGACAAAGTATAGATTATTTTCTGGGTGGCTCAATGGTGAAATGTTTGGCTGCTAACTAAAAGGTTGGCAGTTCAAGTCTACAGAGATACACCTCAGTAGGAGAAAGCTCGTCGATTTGCTTTTCAAAGGTCACAGCTACAAAATTCCAAGCAGCACAATTCTACTCTGGAGCACACAGGATCACCGGGAATCAGTTTTTTACGTATGATAGAAAATTTTAATGTAAGATAGAAACTAGATATCCAAGGGATTATAGATTATTAGTTTTTAATTTCTGTTTCACATTTGGCTGTGGACACAAAGTCACAGAAACAATGGGAAATTTGAGAGTAACTTTTACTCCACATTCTCAGCACAAGAGAACTTGGTTCTCTTGGGAGAATTTTCTTGACTTCCTTTCCCAGTTCATAGGGTGTAACTCAAATCATGGAGGAATATTGTGAGTTGCCTCTGACTGTGACCCTTGTCTATGCCCTTAGATTTCTCTCCACATGTATTAAGGTACTAAGAGATGACAAGAATTCTGTTTGTGCCAGATTTTTGTTATTTTTCTGAGAACTACAGAATTTGTACACCATTGTCATCATTTCCTGATAATGATCAATAGCACAAATGTTGTTCTTTGGTTAGGGATGTAGAGGCTCTTTGTTGAGTGCTAGAATTCGAATTTGAGTAACATCAGCCTCTTGAGTCCATCTCCTCCTGGGAATATAGAGAGCTAATCTTTCCAGGCATTTAACACACACGTGAAAAAACAGAACATTTTCATATGAACACACAAAACATTTATAGCTGGCCTATCTTTTCTAAGACTAGTAACATAACAACATAAGTCACAATAGAATAAATGATACAATATATGCAAAAAGACAGAGAAACACTCAGTTGGGAAGTATTCATTGAAAAACTGAACTTTGAAGTGGGAGTTGAAAACTAACTGTTCTTTCACAGGAAAAAAAGTAACAAACATTTCCAGGAATCAGACCAATCAAACCCATTGCCCTTGATGCCGACTCATAGTGACCTTATAGAACACTTATGGAACCTTATAGAACTGCCTACATGAAGGTTAATCTTTGTCGAAGAAGACAGTCACATCTTTTGCCCACACGGCAGTTGGTGGTTTAAAATGCTGTTGTTTTATGTCGACATCAAGCAAATTAACCACTGTGTCACCAGGAACCCTTTTCCTGGGAGTGGATCACAAAAACTGCATCTGCCATTAGGGAGTTTGGTACAGTCTCCAGTCAGTCAGAGCAGAGTAGGGATCAGTGTGGCAGTAGTGGGAAAAGGAGAACAGTAAAAGATGGTGGCAAACTTTGAATGGCAGCCTAGAGTTGGAAATTTAGATAGTGGGGAAGACCTTAAGACTTAGTGAATAGAAATAGATATGATTAGACTGGCTTTCCTGGTAAAACATTTTCACCAGTGTATCATTTAGAAAACATTTTGGAGCTCTTTCCCCTGCCAATGTCTCCCATCCCCACGTGGACCACCAAGAGGGGCTGAGGGTCATGCTGAACCAAAATGATTTATCAATAATCAGCCCTGTCAGGATCAAGAACTGGTGGCACGAAATTAAGAAGTCATTGGCAAAAAAAAGACTCCATACTATCAGGATTTCTGAGAAGATGGTGACAGAGTGACACATACCAGAGGGACTCCGCAGAATCCAGCCCAGGAGAGTTGCTTAGAGGGAGCTTTAACACAGCTGGAACATAGGAGGAGCATCATAAAGATAAGTAGGCACAGAAATATGGGGCTTTTGGCTTACCTCAGTGGAAGCCAGCTAGGGCTTGACATTGGCTCTGACACAGTCTCTGCTGGAGCCAGGACCATTTGGAGACCGTAGCAGGGCTTGGTCTCAACACAGCTACAGTTTGCCCCCACATGCCTCAAGGTAGGGGCAGGACCCTAGCAGATCCACGGGCAGGGATGGGGTCAGCTACATTGCTGCTTTTGTTTACACTTCTGTTCTCTGTTTCCCCACAGCTATGGAGGACTGCAAAGCACTTTTTCTTGGCACAGCCACAGCTTGCCACCCCTGCCTCAGGGCGGGGGCTAAACACTGGAAGCTGCACAGACAGGGATGGGGTTCAGCTACATTGTTGCTTCTGTTTACATCTCTTCTCTCTGTACCCCCATGGTCTTTGAGGCCCACACAGGGGTTTTTCTCAGCTCAGTTGGGGCTTGCCCCCATTGTCTGGGGCAGGGGCTAAACACTTGCAACTCCACACGCAGGAGTGGGACTCAGCTACATAGTTGCTTTTGTTTCCCTCTCTTCCCTGTATCCCCCCACCACAGTCTAAAAGGTCTTACTCTTTTTCCTTCTCTGTCTCTTTCCTGTTCTCTCACACTCCACTGCTGACCCCCAGACCACGCCCCTTAGCCTAGGGCATTTACACCTGCACCACACCCAGCTAGGTGAACTCTACCCAGTGTAGCTAGCCCGAGGCTAGAGAAAGTTCTGCTTTCCCTCCAGGGGAATACTCTGCCCAACTTCTCACCAGGGAATTTCTGCCTGTGTATCTGGGGGCATAAGGCAGCTGGGCCAACACTCATCAACATTCCAAGTGGTTACAGGAACCTCTGCCCAACCTTCGCAATACCAAAGCTGGCAACCCACCAGCCTTCTGGGGCACTCCCCTGAGAGGGAAGCCACAGGAGGATAAAGTGGTAGGTTAATCCCATAGTAAAATTAGCTGTAGGCATTTCAAAAAAGCATTTCTACAAGTCTCCCAGAGAGAGCCAGTGCTCTTTGAGTCCCTGGAAAATGGCACCTGGCTCCACTAAAACTACGCAACACAAACAGCCACCAGCCCCAACAACCTCAATGAAAAAACAGGAGAAACAAAAGGCAATGGCAGAAGATGTCCCAAACATAACAACATACATAGAAGAAGCAGACATTGAGCTGCCACATGAAAATTTTTTTCAGAATGCTGCTTGGAGTCATACAGAATATGAAGGAAACTACGGAAAAATGATGAAATGATAGAGGAGATAAAGGCCATACACCAAAAAGGAAAAACAGGAGCTTAGGGAGGTGATAACAAAAACCAGTAGCAGAAACACGGACCTTGAGAATCAACTAGAGGAATCAGAGAACTGCATCAGTGACTTGGAGAACAGCCAAGCAGACTAACAAATGTGAACAAAAATCTAATAAGATCATCAGAGAAGCTGAAGAAAACCTAAGAGCTTTGTCTGATGCCATGAAGCAGGACATTAGAATTATTGGCTTACTAGAGGAAGACACAACAAAAAGTCACCTGCAATGAAGACCAGGCAGTCATTCAGGAGGCTGAAAGAACATCAACTAAACTTAAACCCAAGAAGTCACCAAGGCACATAATAGTTAAACTATCCTATGTTGAGGAAAAGGAGAAAATCATGAGAGCAGCTAGGGAAAAACAAGCAATCACATATAAACTTTCCCAAATAAGAATATGCTCAGACCTATCAGCAGAAACTATGAAGAAGAGGAGAGAGTGGAGCAACATATTCCAAAAATTGAAGGGAAGCAAGGCAAACCCAAGAATACTCTACCCAGCCAAATTATCGATCAAGATAGATGGAGAAGTAAGAGTCTTCCCAGATATGGAAAAACTCAAAGAACACGTTAGAAGAAACCCTGCCTTACAAAAGATCATTGCTGACCCAAATGGGCAGAAGAGCAACACTCACTAAACATAAATAGGAGACTGCCACATAAAACAACCTCACCCAGAGGGAAATAAAGAGAAAAAAAGACCCCAAGAAAGCATTGGCTGAAGGATGGAAAGAAGTCAAGAATGATACACATACACACACTCACAAGACACGAATGAGAAAGAAAAGTAGGAAAACTCCCAACCAAAAAGGTATAAGATGACATCACAGAGTCTGCAGATGGAGATAATAACCCTGAATATCAATGGTCTGAACTCAGGCAAAGACTGAGACTAGCAAACTGGCTTAGGAAAAGCAACTCATCAATCTGTTGCCTACAGGAGACACATCTCAAGACTACAGACAAAAATAGGCTGAGAATCAAAGGCTGGAGAAACTCATACCATGCAAACAGTAATTTTTTAAAAAAGAGGAGGGGTTGCAATCCTAATCTCGGATAAAATTGACCTCAAAGTGCAAACCATAAAAAGTGATATGGAGGGACACTATATAATGCTGAAGGGAATGGTAGACAAAGAACCACTATGCATTGTAAACATATATTCCTCGAAAGAGAGACCCACTGAATACGTCAACCAAATACCCCAAAAGATGAAAACAGAAATCACAGCCTCAATGATTATAGTGGGTGACGTCAACACACCACTCTCTGAGAAAGATAGCTCACAGGGAAAGAAACTGAACAAGGAGGCTAGAGATCTAAACATCACAATTAGAGAATTTGAGCTGATAGATATTTACAGAGCTTTTCATTCAAATACAAAAAAATCACATTGTTTTCATCCCACATGGTGCATATTCAAAGATAGACCACATGCTGGGGCATGAGGCAAATCTACATAAATTTAAAGACATTGAAGTCATACAGACATCTCTCTCTGACCACTGTGCTATAAGGCGGGAAATCAATAAAAGGAAGACAAAGAAAAGAGTAAACAAGTGGAGGATGGATTACTCTCTACTGCAAAAGGAGTGTGCACTGGCGCAGATGAGAGATGAAATTAGGAAATTTCTAGAAATCAATGAGAATGAGCACATGCCGTACCAAAACTTATGGGACCCAGAAAAATCAGTCATCAGAGGACTTTTCATAGCAGTACGTGTGCACCTGAGAAAGGAAGAGAGACTCATGACTGATATACTAGCACAAAATTTACAACAACTAGAGCAGAGTCAGCAGGACAATCCTACTAATAGCAAAAGTAAAGAAAGTATAAAAATCAGGGCAGAGATTCAGGAGAGAGAAAATAAGAAAACTATGGAAAAAATAATACTGTTAAAATTGGTTCTTTGAAAGGATAAACTGAAGCAATAGACCATTGGAAAACCTAACCAAAGAAAGAAGGGAACAAATTTCAATAGCAAGAATAGGGGATGAAAGAGGGGACAGTATAACAGGCCCTAATGAAATCAAAAGGATAGTTAGACAGTACTATGAAGGACTGTACTCCAATGGATGCAACAATGGAAGGCATGGAAAAATTTTTGGAAAAACAATCCTTCCCTAGACTATCCTCGGTGCATGTCAAGAATCTCAACAGACGCATAGCAATAGAAGAAATAAACAAGGTGATCAAGGGATTACCAACAAAAGAGTCTCCTGGATCAGATGGCTTCACTGGAGAATTCTACCAAATATTTAGGGAAAAACTAACATTTATTCTACACAAACTCTTCCAGAACATAGAAAAAGATGGCAAACTCCCAAACTCCTTCTTTGAAGCTATTATAACTCTGATACCAAAACCGGGCAAGGATCCGACAAGAATCGAGAACTAGAGACCAATATGCATAATGAACATCGTTGCAAAAATCCTTAACAAAATACTAGCCAACAGAAAATAAATGTATATAAAACAAATAATTCATCATGACCAAGTGGGATTCATACCAGGGATGCGGGGATGGTTCAACATATGAAAGACTATTAGTATTATTCACCACATTGACATAAAAAACTATAAGAACCACATGATAATATCAATAGATGCAGAAAAAGCATTTGACAACATTCAATATCAATTCCTCTTTAAGACACTTGAGAAGATAGGAATGGAAGGAAAGTTCATCAAGACAATACAAACTATATATGAAAAACCAACAGCCAACGTGGTAGTGAATGGAGAAAAGACTAACACAATCCCACTGATAAAGAGGACCTGACAAGGATGCCCCTTGTCCCCACTCTTATTTAATATCTTGCTGGAAGTTTTAGCTAACAGTATAAGGCAAAGAAGAGACATCAAAGGTATTCGTCTGGTGAAGGAAGAGGTGAAACTATCGTGATTTGCAGATGATATGATTTTATATATGGAAAATCCGAAAAAGTTCTACAAGGGGAGTACTGGAAGTTATAGAGGAGTTTGGCAGAGTGGCAGGATACAAGACGAACAAACAGAAGTCCATCGGACTGTTAAACACATCGGATAAAACCACAGAAGAGGAGATCAAAAATAGCCAAATACAAATAGAAATATCTAGGAATATACTTGACTAAAAGCCTTCACAATAGCCAAATACAAATAGAAATATCTAGGGATATACTTGACTAAAAGAAAGAAAGATCTATAGGGGGAAAACTCAAGAACACTAAGAGCGACCTAAAAAAATGGAATATTATCCCATTCACATGGATTGGAAGACTCAATATAGTCAAGATATCAGTTCTGCCTTAGGCACTATATAAGTTTAATGCAATCCTGATACAATTACTCTCATCTTTCTTCAAAAAACTGGAAAAACTGATTACCAACTTCATATGGAGAGGGAAGAAGTCCAGAATTAGCAGAGAACTCCTCGAGAAGAAGGACACCGTGGGAGGGCTTGCTTTACCTGACTTTAGCACATATTATCCAGCCACAGTTGTCAAAATCACAAGGTACTGGTACAATGACAGATACTCAGAACAATGAAAAAGAACTGAAAAGCCAGAAAAAAATCATCAGCATATAGACAATTGATTTTTGATAAGGCCCCCCAAATATCAAATGGGAAACAGATGCCCTCTTTAACAAGTGGTGCTGGAAAAAATGGATATTTACCTGCAGAAAAATGAAGCAAGACCCTTATCTCACTCCATGCACAAGAATAAACTAAACGTGGATAAAAGGCTTAGAAGTTAAACCCCAAAGTATTAGGGCCATCAATGAGGGAATTGGGACCAACTTGTGAACTTCGGCACAGGGAATACATAGACTATCAGAAATAGGGAAGAACACAAACACAGAGGAGGTACAAATTTTAAAATGGTATATACTAAAGATAAAACACCTGTGTATATCAAAAGAATTCACCAAGAGAGTAATAAGGGGTCCATGAACTGGGAAAATATCTTTAGCAATGACACACCAGACAAAGGCCCTATTACTAAAATCTAGAATACTCTGCTACCTTTCAAAAAGTAAAAAACCTTGCCTACTTGAAAGGTGGGCAAAGGACTTGAGCAGAATTTCACAGGGGCAGAAATCCAAATGGCCAACAAACATAGGAGAAAATGTTCCTGATCTTTAGCCATAAGAGAAATGCACATTAAAACAACAATGAGGTTCCACCTAACACCCTCAAAGTTAGCCGAATTAAAAAAATCAGAAAGCAACAAGTGTTAGAGGGGATGTGGGGAGACAAGAATTCTCACCCACTGCTGGTGGACTTGTAAGTATGTACAACCACTATGGAAATTGCTCTGACAATGTCTAAAACAGATGGAAATTGAGTTACCATACGACCCAGCAATCCCCCTACTGGGAATATACCCATAAGAGGCAAGAAACAAACCAAGGCCAGGCATCTGTGCTCCAATGTTTATTGCGGCACAGTTCACAATTGCAAGGAGTTGGAAGCAACCCAAGTTTCCATCAACTGACGATTGGATTAAAAAATTGTGGTATATACATACAATGGAGTAATATACATCGCTAAAAAGCAGTGATGAACGTATGAAGCACATAGCTGCATGGGAGGAACTGGAAGAAATCATCCTCAGGGAAGTAAGTCAGGCACAAAAGGACAAGTACAACATGAGCACGCTGAGGTAAGGGTTTAAAAAGATGCAAAAAGCATAGAGAAAAAGCTACTGTATACAAACATTCTTGGGGTGAGGACCGTGTAGCATGGCAAGGACCAGATCAAATGCAGGGATGCACATCGTAGACTACTGGGGTTGAGGTGGAGAAAGGAAAAAAAATGATGAAAATTTTAAAAAATGATGAAAATAAGGACGAAGTGGGCAGCGGGGCATGGGATGCCAACACACCCAAGGGGAGTGTATTGTTTATATCTCCACAGGGAAAGAGGGACCAGACTTCAACCCAGTGCCCCAAGGTGTGAATGTAACATTCGGGCATGGAGTAGGGAACCAGTGGAGAGGTCTGGGGGACTGGCCCCAGTCCCAAATACTAAGTGGACACCTCCCCCTCCCCCCAGAAGTATTTATTTCAAAGGATGGCATTGAATCTGCAGCTCTGGAAGAGGGAAGCATCTGATAGGAGCACACGGGAGCAGATGAAGGGGGAGTAGGAGAGAGTGGAGCACATCCTGCTTTACCAGGCCTTGAGGACGATGACCCCAATTAGAGCAGCCAGTCCACAGAGGGGATCACATGGCCAGCCCCACTATGAGACATGACGCCCCTCACTGACCCATGGCTCTTCGGGGGACAGTACTGGAGACACAGTGTGGGTATTGTGCCCGAGATCCCGAGGCAAAGCACTGGAGGAGTACAGCAGAACGACAAGGGAATGGAGCGGCAAGGACCCCAGGGAATGCTGACTGTGGACTTTGGGGCCGTGGACTGGACTGGAAAACACTCCCCAACAGACTGGACTGGAAAACACTCCTAAATGACAACAAACAATCCTTGAAGTAACTCCAAGCTTTTCTTTTTTGTTATGCTTTGTTTTGTTCTTTGTCAGTGGTTTGTTGTTGTTTTGTTGTATATTGTTGCTTGATTTTGATCTGTCTTGTTTTTGTGCATGTTATTATTTCTGCAGATCTGTCTAGATAAGATAGGCTGGATGAACAATCTGGAGGAGAAAACAACGGGACCTGCAGTTCCGGGGGCGACACTAGATAGGAGGAGGTTGGGGGAAAGAAAGTGGTGTTAACAAACCCAGGGACAAGGGAACAACAAGTGATCCAAATTGGTTGTGAGGAGGGTGTGGGAGGCCTGGTAGAGTATGATCAAGGGTAATGTAACCAAGAGGAATTGCTGAAACCCAGGTGGGGACTGAGCATGATGGTGGGACAGGAGGAAAGTAAAAGGAAATAGAGGAAAAAGCTGGGAGCCAAAGGGCATTTATAGAGTTCTAGATAAAGACATGTACATATGCAAATATATTTATATATGAGGATGGGGAAATAGATCTATGTGTCTATATTTATATGTTTTAGTATAAAGGTAGCAGAAGGACATTGGACCTCCACTCAATTACTCCCTCAATCAAAAATTACTTTCTTCTATTAAATTGGCATTCTATGATGCTCACCTTCCCAACACAACCGCTGAAGACAAAATGGGTGAATAAGAAAATGTGGTGAAGAATGCTGATTGTGCCCGGCTATCAAAAGATATAGCATCTAGGGTCTTAAAAGCTTGAGGGTAAACAAGCGGCCATCTAGCTCAAAAGCAACAAAACCCATATGGAAGAACACACCAGCCTGTGTGATCACGAGGTGCCGAAGGGATCAGTTATCAGGCATCAAAGAACAAAAAATCATATCATTGGGTGCACACCTCCGTGATACGATTGCTGAGGATAATTGGGTGCATAAACAAATGTAGTGAAGAAAGCTGATGGTGCCTGGCTATCAAAAGGTATAGTGTCTGTGGTCTTAAAGGCTTGAAGGTAAACAAGCAGCCATCTAGCTCAGAAGCAACAAAGCCTATATGGAAGAAGCACACCAGCCTGTGCAATCACTAAATGTTGAAGGGATCAGGTATAAGGCATCATCAGACCAAAAAAATCTTACCATAGTGAATGAGGAGGGGAATGTACGCAGAGTGGAGACCCAAAGCCCATTTGTTGGCCACTGGACATCCCCTTGCAGAGGGGTCTAGGGGAGGAGACAAACCAATAAAGGTGCGATGAACCACTGATGAAAAATTCAACTTTCCTCTAGTTCCTAAATGCTTCCTCCCTTCCCCTCTCCCCCACTATCCTGATCCAAACCAGAGGATGTACACTGGTACAGAGAGAAACCAGAAACACAGGGAATCCAGGGCAGATGATCTCTTTAAGACCAGTGGTTTGAGTAGCGATACTGGGAGGGTCAAGGGAGAGTGGGTTGGAAAGAGGGAACCGATTGCAAAGATCTACATGTGGTCTCCTCTCTGGGGGACAGAGAACAGAAAAGTGGATGAAGGGAGATGTCGAACAGGGCAAGATATGACAAAACAATAATTTATAAATTATCAAAGGCTCATGAGGCAGGGGACAGTGGGGAGGGAGGAGTAAAATGAAGACCTGATGCCAGGGGCGTAAGTGGAAAGCAAATGTTTTGAGAACGATGAGAGCAATGAATGTACAGATGTGCTTTACACAATGATGTATGTAAGTATTGTGATAAGAGTTGGATGAGCCCCTAATAAGATTTTTTAAAAAGAGAGAGAAAACATTTTGGCATATCAAGATCAGGTCATTGTAAAAAATAAATAAATATTGTCCATTAAAGCTATTGGCAATGTATATGGAGGCCAAAGGAAATATATAGGTAAGTCAAAAAGCATTACTATAAAAACAGAAGCATTTATTTAACCAAAATATGAAGAGGTGAAATAGTTTTGACATTTTCTAGGAATTCAAATTGCATTTATTTTCAGTAGTTTCTTTTTTTCCTCCCTTCGTAGTCTGAGGAATAATAAGTCTGAAATGATAGGAAGAACATTGTAGTATAGATCTGGTAGCTTGCCAGTGAATTTCTCATACGGCATCTCTTGATACGCTTATAGAATCACCAGGTGTAATGCCGTGATGGGAGAAAATAATCCCTTGGCCAGTCTTCTGACCTTTTTCTCACCCATGCAGTTTTCAATTTTCTTATGACTTCTTCACCATCTGCCCTCTTGATCTTCCTGTGTTCTTCAAGAAAATATCTCTGTATGATCCCTTTGGAGACCCCCAAACTGTCACATTCTTGCTGAGCTTACATACCTCCTCCAATTTAACCAACCCAGCAGATCCCTCAGAAACCACTGTTGTAAATGGACCTAGCTCTCTTGATCACATTGGTGAGTCCAAGACTCATCCCCCGTGTTGACTCTTTCCATAACATTGTCTTCATCTTTTAAAATATCAGCTCTTTGGACTAGCTGGTCTTTGCACACAATTTCTTTGCACCAATAGAGTTTTTGAAAGCTTGCTGTTGGCAAGATGTTCACAAAATCAAAAATTTCAAATAAGGTTGAACTCAAACTTCGGTTGTTATCATACCCATGATAATTGCTTGATTGGATTCGACCAGGTTTGGGTCTTCAGCACTGATTTTGTATTCATCAAAGTAGAAAGCCTTCTCTCTGGTGGCTCATATTTGAAGTCTTTCTGATTTTGGTTAAATGCTTGATCTGTCTGAAAACATGGAGCTGAGAGATAGTATGCAAGAAGGCTATATTGATGGATCATAAATTTTAACCAAGAGTTGTGGGGAAAGGAGGCTTAGAGAAGAAAGACAGGTAAAATAGGTATTTACCTTTGGGCTAGAAGTGTTCAGCCTTTCTTTCACTGAACACACTAAAAAAACAAACAAACAAAACTTACTGTCATCAAGATAATGCTGACTCATAGCCACCACCCTGTAGGTGTCTGAGACTGTAACTCTTTATGGGCAAATAGCGCAGTCTTTATCCTACACAGCCGATGGTGGTTTCGTACTGCCAACCATGTGAACCACAGTCCACCTCTTAACCACTACACCACTAGGATTCTGAACACACATAGCCAATGATATTTCATGCAATAACTGCTCCCAGGAAACTGGACTTCTGTTTTTTTGTTTTTATTTTTAATAATTCTTGACCCATAGATGAATTGTCCTCAATTGCTGCCCCATCCAGGAAGACATTCAAGAGTGCAAATAACACTATCTTTCAGATAACCTTCTAATAATTATAATTTATGTTAAAATCCACATCATTTGCAAATTTGGATATTGTAGCTATTACTAGGAACAGATTGAGCTTTTGAATGCTTGTCCTGGCAAAAGATTATTCAAAGTATCTTGAATGCCATAGGAGAAAACAAATCTACCTTGAAGTATGTACAGCCAGAATGGTCCTTAGACTTTGGAGAGACTTCATCTTTAGATATATTATTAGGGAAGAGCAGTCTTTGGAAGAAAGCAGCATACTCAGGAAAATAGAAGGCTAGCAAAGAATAACCTGGTGAGATGGATTGACTTTGTGGCTGCAAAGATGAGTTCAAACACAACAATTGTGAGGATAACACAGGACAGGGCAGTGTTTTGTTTTGTGAACATAGGGTTACTATGATTCAGAACTGACTCAATGGCACCTAAGGACAACAACAATATAACTGGAACCGATTTCTTGTGACTCATAGCCCATACTGAGACTAGGAACTGTTGCTTTTGCACACATTGAAGAAGAGCCAATTCTCTTAGAGTTTGACTCATAATGACCCCATGTGTGTCAGACTAGAACTATGCTCCATAAAATTTTCAATAACTGGTGTTTTGGAAGGAGATCACTAGGTAATTGTTCTAAGACACCTCTGGGTGGACTCAAACTTCTAACCTTTCTGGTTAGCAGCTAAGCAAATTAACCTTTGCACCATATACAGATTCCTTTTTCACATATAACGTTGTGTGTAACCTTATCCCTTCTAATACACACCCAGGGCTGATGACCATTGTAAGCCTACTCCACCACTTGTCTGGCAGTTGCTCCCACGGTGGTGGCTGGTGTTTGCTCTGATACTGGAACCTATGTCACTGTTATTTCTAATGGCAGTAGGGTCACTGAAGTAGTTTATTGTGCCAACCTGGGCCGATAAACACATGTGGGGTTAATTGAAGGGTGGAGGGATAAATGACTCAGTGAGCCTTGCCTTTCAAGTTCTCGGGTCTCTTGCTTTCTGATGGTCGGACCAGGGTGCAGCTGCCTTAGCCAGTTCCCTGCTTTGGCTGGCAAGGCTCATTTCCTGCAAGACATCCTAGAGGAGAAGCCACATGGACCTACCCTGATGTAGCCCTGTGTGCTGGAGCAGCTGTGTGGAGACCCCTGCCAGCACTGAGATGCTTACACTTTCACTGATTCGACTTTCCTCCCGCAGTCAGTGTCACTGTGTGCGTTTTGTGAGATGGAGGAGGACTTTGTGGATTGGTGTCAGACATGTGGGTTAATGGGTGAATGCTGGACTTGTGGGCTTGGACAGCACTGGGTTGGGATGTTTACTTGATGTGAACTTACCCTTTATATAAAACTCTCTCTTATACATATGAGTTTCTGTGCATTTGTTTATTTAAAGTACCCAGATGAACACAGTCACCCAAACTGAACAGGTTTCAGTGAATTTTCCAAGCTAAGAATAGACAATGCAGACTGACTCAGCTCACACTTTGAAGGAAGGAACTGTTGAGAACCCTATGCATAGCTTCAAAACTTACTGAAGGTCTGGTGAATGGAAGTAGAACATTTTCAAGAGCTGGAGGATAGGCCCCTTGTGTCAGAGGGCACTTAACATATGACTGGGGAGGAGCTGTTATCTTCAAGTGGTCATAAGACAGACAAGAAAGAAATAAAAGGTCAAAGTGGATGTCAGAAGAGACTAAAACTTACTCTTAATCATTGAGTAGCTAAAGCAAAGTAACTGAAGCAAAGGAAGGAAGGATGAAGTCAGAGAGAGGTTTGAGGAGATATATAGTCAAATATTATAATGAAATGTGCCAAGACCTAGAACTAGAAAACCATAATGGAAAACCATGCTCAGTGGAAACGGAAAGAACTCAAGAAAAAAATTGTTTCGATTGCAACTTTAAGCTATTCCATGGGTGAAATACTGAGTGATGTAGAACACATCAAAAGGAGATGGAAAGAATACAGAGAGTCGCTATCAAAAAGAACCAGTCAACATTCTGTCATTAGACATAACATACAAGCAAGGACAAGTGCTGCTGAAGGAAGTTCATGCTGCACGGAAAACAAGGCTTCAGGAATTGATGGAATACCAACTGAAATATGACAATAAGCTGTTCATCTATGCCAGGAAATTTGAAAGACAGCTACTTGGACAACAGACTGGAAGAGATCCATCCATATTTGTACCCATTCCAAAGAAAAGTAACCCAAAAGAATGCTCAAACTCTAGAATAATATCAGTGATATCACATGCCGTGAATTTTTGCTGACAATCATTTACTAATAGTTGCAGCTGTCAATACATTGACAGTGTGCTGTCAGAGGTTCAGGCTGGATTCAGAAGAGGATGTGGCACAAGGGATATCATTGCTGACTTGGACAGCACTGGGTTGGGATGTATTCTTGATGAGCATTTACCCTTTATATAAAACTCTCTCTTATTCATATGAGTTTCTGTGGATTTGTTTCTCGAATGTACCCAGACTAACACACTTGGTGAATTGTTATGCTGAGCAAATAATCAGAGAAGTTGGCTTATATGAAGAAGAATGTGGCATTATGATTGGAATGGCTTATTAACAAGCTGTGGTAAGCAGAGGCCACAAACTTGCTTGCTGAAATCAAGAAATCCATCAGTACTTGCTGATGAAGATCAAGGATTGCAGCCTTCATTATAGATTACAACTCAATATAAAGAAGACCCGAATCCTTAGACCTCAACCAATAGGTAAGATCATGATACAAGGTTGAAGTTGTCAAGGATTTTTTTCTTGCTTGGCTCCACAATCATTGTTCATTCAAGAACTCTCTTTAGAGTATTGAAAATCGAGGATTTTACCTTGAGCACTAAAGTGCACCTGAACCAAGCCATGCACGATATTTTCAAATGCTTTGCATACATGTGAAAGTTAGAGACCAAATGAAGATGAATAGATGAACTTGAATCTTGGTGCTGGAGAAGAATATCAAAAGTGCCATTGACTGCTAGAAGGACAAACCGATCTGTCTTGGAAGAAGTAAAACCAGGGTGCTAGAGGCAAGGATGCACATGTTGTCAGGAGAGACCAGTCCCTGGAGAAGGACGCCCTCTTTGTCAAAGTAGAGGGGCCAATAAAAAGAAGGCCTTCAACGAGAGGAGCTGACCAGCACAACCATTGTGAGGAGGGTGCAGGACTGGGTATTCTTTGGTTCTGTTGTGCATAAAGTTGTGACGGTCAGAACTGATGACATTTAACAGCAAGAACCAAGTCCACTCTTTCCAAGGGAAGAGGTCATTTTGCCTCACAGTCCTAGTCCCCGGTGAAGTTCCACAAAAAAGTGGGGTTTTTTTATTGGCAAAATGCCTCCTGGAGCTGCACAGGACACTACTTAAAAATCATCTCTCATGAATCCTGCTGCCAAGAACCAAAAATTTCTCTCATATGTGACCATAAAATACTATTTCATCATAATATCTCTTGAGACTTTTGTTCTGTAGAAATGAAACTAGTTTCCAGTGCAATGAACTAGAGTCTTTCAGATTCTTTAAAAAATGGTTTAATGGGCTTTGGGTGAAAGTTTACAAAGCACATTAGTTTTCCACTCATAACTTTCATACGCACAATGTTGCATGACATTAATTGTGATCTCTTCAATGTGTGAGCACTCTCCCCATTTCTACCTTGATTTCCCTATTCTCATTATTTAGTCTCCTGCCCCTTGATACCTTTGCATCTTTGCTTTGGGGGGAGATTATGCCCTTTGGTTTCTTATAGCTGATTGGTCTAAGGTGCACATTTTTCCTGCATAATTCATTTTATAGGCAATTCTTTTATGTGGTAATTTATGACTTAGGCTGCTAACCACAAGGTTGGAAGTTTGAAACCTCCAGGTTCTACTTCCCTAAGGTTTACAATCTTGATAATTCGGAGGGGAAGTGCTATCCTGTCCTATGGGTTGTTATGTGTCAGGATTGACCGAAGGGCAGTGAGTTTAAGGGTTTTGTTTTTGTTTTAGAGTTTGATTATTTGACTCAAAGGTGGTTTCTGGTAGTGGCTTCAGTTCTAAGTTAGGAGTTTGCTTTAGGGCAAGAGGATCCAGGATTCCTAGTAATCTGGACTTTCACAGATTTGATTTTTTTCCTACATTTTTAATCCAAGTCTGACTGGGGCCATTAATTGTGTTTCTGGTCTGAAGGGTTAGCAGTGATAGCTGGAAACCATCTAATTCTTCTTGGTCTCAGGTTAGAAGAGGCTGTGCCTTAGGTGGTTGATTCTTCCTTTGGACTAATTGCTTCTCTGAGCCTTCCATTTTTCTTCATTTTTTCCCCTCTGGATGGGAATAGATCAATAGTTGTATCTTAGGTGACTGCTCAGAAACCTTTAAGACCCTAGATGCTAGTCATAAATATAGTGTATAGAACAATTTTATGAACCATGCTATGTTGATTAACTTAGATGTCCCCTGAGATGATGGTCTTTAGTCTTCAGCTCAGTAGCTCAGTCCTGGGAGATGTTGGCTTGTGCCTCAGAAGTTTCCATAACTGTGTTCCTTATGTGATGCATTATAGATGGATATTGTACACAGTATCTATTAATATGTGTGGAGAAATATTTATAGCCCAATATGCTTGTGGGTGTACTCTTGTAATGCTTCCCATATCCATTTAACATACATAGCTTTGTATCCATTCACAAATTACTGCTTGTTGCTACTTTCGGCACAAGATGATATATGTTATCAAATATACCATAATTGCCCCTTACTCACATACCTATTTCCATGTTTGTTTGTTTGTTTTGTTTGTTCTGACTTCTCCTATATTGTGTATTGACTTTCCCTCCATCCAAATTAGCCGGTGGGATAATGACACAAGAATGAGCAATCTTCCTTTTTATTGTGCATAGAATCACTATGAATCAAAACTAGTTCTATGGCACCCAACAATACCAGCTCTCTACTTAGCAATTTCCCCTCTCTGTCTTGCTCATGCCTGGTATTCATTAAGGAATATTTCTTCTTCTTCTTTGGTTGGAGAGAACATGGTTTAATTAAAGGCAAAACTGATGTTAACAGCTGCAGGTATTGCACAGACAGAAAAAAGGAGGGGGGGAGGAGAAAGGGGGAGAGCGGGAGTATATCTTCTTGTGTATAAATCTATTCTAGATTTTTTACAATAGTGATTTCGTACAATTTTTGTTCCTTGGTGGTAGGGTTGTCTTAGTCAAAAGACTGTCCTCCACATTATTCCATGTTTTGAGATGTTTCCCTGATTCATTTTTGCATCATTTTCTTTTATATGTATGTACTAAAATTGGTTTAGCCATACATCTGTAGGTGGGCACTTACGTTTCTATATTTTTCCTGTTGTGAGTAATATTGTAAAAAGCATGGGATCATGGATGCATATGTGTTTATTTATATCACCATTCTTACTTCTCTAAGATACTTACCTAGGAGTGACATTGCTGGATCATATAGCATTTTTTATTTCTAGCTTTTAAAGGAAGGAACCAAAACCTTTTCAATAGTGGTTGTATATTTTGTGCTTTCACCAAGAGTATATACAAGTCCCGGGCTGCCCACAGTCTTGACAGAATTAGTTGTTCTAGTCTTTGTTTTTATCAGTGCCATTGTTGCTGGGGTTACGTGGTATCTTAATGTGCTTTTGATTTGCACCCCTGGAACGGGTGCCCCCACTTCTCTGTAAGTTTACCACAGGTTGACACAGTGGCTTCAACAGTGGGGTCAGGCATAGGAACAATAAAATTGTGAGGCTGATGCAGGACCCGGGAGAGTTTTGTTCTGTTGTACATCGGGTTGCGTGGGTCAGAATCAACTTGACTCCACCCCACAACATAACAAGAGTGGCCAAGGACTGAGACCATCACTTCCTGTGTTCGTTAGTCACATGAATATCTTTTTGGTGAAATAGGTTTATGTCTTTGGCTAAAAAATTTTAAGTTGGATTGTTTGTCTTTTTGCTGTTGAGGTATTGACATTTTCTCTATATTTTAAAGATTAGATCCTTGTCAGATATTCCATAGCAAAATAATATTTTCCCAATCTATAGGGGCTTTTTGGTTTTGTTTTCTTTTTTGAAGAAATCTTTTGATGAGCATTTGTACTTAATTTTTGGAGGTCCAGTTAACCTGATTTGTTTTTGCATTAATAATTATGTTGAATCATCTAATTATACCATAATTAGTGCCTATATTTTATTCAATTAAACATTTATATCTTTGACCCACTTTTAGCCAGTTTTTATGTATGGTGTAACAGATGGATTGTATTTCTCTTTTTGCACATGGACACTTGGGTTGGCCAACACCATCTGTTAAAGAGACTGTCTTCCCTATTTAATGGAGTGTAACCTATTGTCATAGATAAGCTGCCTGTAGCTAGATGAATTTATATCTATATTTACAGACTTATGGGTTATTAGAACAAAGTGTTCTTACATTGAGGAAGTACTTGAGTAAAGGACTAATGACTGTCTACTATCTTAATATTTAACATATAAATATATGTACATAGATCTATTTCTCTATCATTTTTTAAACATTTTATTAGAGGCTCATACAACTCTTATCACAATCCATACATACATCAATTGTGTAAAGCACATCTGTACATTCTTTGCCCTCATCATTTTCTTTTTTTTTAAATCATTTTGTTGGTGGCTCTTACAGCTCATAAC
This sequence comes from Tenrec ecaudatus, assembly GCF_050624435.1. Taxonomy (NCBI): domain Eukaryota; kingdom Metazoa; phylum Chordata; class Mammalia; order Afrosoricida; family Tenrecidae; genus Tenrec; species Tenrec ecaudatus. The sequence goes on along the minus strand of NC_134540.1, from coordinate 17,007,451 downwards.
ATTTCATACATCAATTGTTTCAAGCATCTTTGTACATATCTATATTTACATATGCACATGCCTGTATTTAGATCTCTATAAATACCCTTGTCACGTAGTTCTTTCCTCTCTTTTCTTTTACTTTTCTCTTGTTCTACTAACATGTTTGGCCTTTATCACCATTCGGGTTTCAGTAATTCCTCTTGGCTACATTGCCCTTGATCAAGCCTCACCAGCAATCCTATGCACCCTCCTTGCCATCAATTTTAGATCACTGCTTGTTTCTTGTCCCTAGGTTTGTTGACACTCCCCCACTCCCTGCCATACTTTCCCCCACCTTACCCTCTCCCCTGTCCCTTAAGGTCTTCTTGTTTTCTCTTCTGGTTTGTTTACCCCACCTATCTTGTTTTTTTTCTCACTTTAAAAAAATTTTATTTTAATAAATCATTTTATTGGGGGCTCTGAAAACTCCGATAACAATCCATACATCAATTATATCAAGCACATTTGTACATATGTTGCCATCATCATTTCCAAAACATTTTCTTTCTACTTGAGCCCTTGGTATCAGATCCTTTCCCCCCCCCTCCCTTCCCGCACTTTCCCACCTTCATGAACCCTTGATAATTTATAAATTACTTTTATTTTCATATTTTACACTGTTGTCACTCTTCACCCAAATGTCTGTTGTTTATCTTCCTGGTGGGGATGGGTGTTGTACACTGATCATTGTGATGGGTTCCCCCTTTGTCCCCCTACCTCCCCCATATCATCATGGTATCGCTGTCATTATTGGCCCTGAGGGGTTTATGCCTCCTGAATTCTGTGTGTCAAGAGCTCTTATCTGTACCAGTGTACTTGCTCTGGTCAAGGCAGATTTGTAAGATAGAACTGGGTTCATGATATGCTACCCCACCTATCTTATCTAGATAGATATGCAGAGACAATAAGAAGCATAAAAACAAGGCAATGCAAAACAAACCAACAAAAGAAAACAAAAAAAACAAAACAACAACAGAAAAATAACAAAAAAAGAAAAGCTTATCAATAGTTCCAGGTCTGTTTGTTGACCTTTAGGAGTGTTTACTGGTCAAGTCTGTTGAGGTGCCACACCCTGGCCCTTTTTGGAGTTTGTTTGGTTTGTTGTAAAGGAGTCTACATGTCAACTTTGCACCTTCTACCTTAGCGAACCCTTCTATTAGTCTGAGAAGAAGTCTTGTAGACTCCCTGGGCTTTCTGTGTAGAGGGTCATGTTAACAGTGATAGAGTTTTATTTCTTCATTACCAATATGGATGGCCTTTGCTTCCTTTCCTTGCTCTGTTACTCTAGCCAGGACTTCCTGTACAATATTGAATATCAGTGGTGATAAAGGTCATCCTCTTTTGGTCTCTCTTCTCAAGAGGAATGCTTTTGGGCCCTTTCTATTGACTGTTAGCTTTATGTACGGGGAATTTCCCTGTATTTCCATTTTGCTAACAGTTCTTATCAGAATAGAGTGGTGGACTTTATCAAATGCCTCTTATGCATCAAGCCTTTCAGATTTTAAATATTTGTTTCAATAACTTTCCCATCACAAAACTGTAGATAGGGTAAGTATACTTCAAAAGTAAGCTATTTTAAAATTTGGGTATTTAAAATGCCGTTTAAGATGATTTGTAAAGCTTTTGCAGTTTCTCAAAAAATTTTTTTTGCTAAATTGCTATAGAGACATTTTAAGACATGATTCCAAATGTGGTACACTCTGTTCTAAACAACCAGAATCACAGCTTCTGATCTCCTAGGTGATACTGTCTTATATGTAAAGAGTGACTTACATCAATTTTTTGCCTATAATTAAATTTCAGAATGGAACTGAATTGTGGTGAACACATTAACCTTAATATTCAGGTCTATTTTTGTTTTATATATGGCTTTACAATATGCATTGATTGAAAGCAGCCTCATGTAAAGTTGTTCTTTGTTGGCAGCAGATGACTCCAACCACTGTGCTAACTTTGCCCATCATAACTTTAAAATTTAATTGAGTAATCCCTTCAAGATTTTTTTAAATTGGGGACATTTCTTTTCATTTTCAAGGTTGTTTGGGATTGAATTGTATCCCCCAAGATATGTATTGCAAATCCTAACCCCTATGCCTATGGCTATATTCCCACTTTGAAATGAGTTTTCTTTGTTATGTTAATAAGGCACTATTAGAATTTGGTGTACCTTAATCCCCTTTGAGATATCAATGGAACAGATCCATGGAACAAGGAAGCAGAGATGGGGATGATAGGTTCCAAAGCCCATGATTGCCATGGAATAAAAGGAACAGATCTACGAAACAAGGAAGCAGAGATGGGGATGATAGGCTCCATAGCCCATGATTGCCATGGAATAAAAGCTAACAAAAGACAAGGATCTTTCCCAGAATCAACAGAGAAAGAAAGCTTTCCTCTAGAGCATGTGGCCTGAATTTGGACTTCAAGACCTCTACCCCCACCCCCACCTCTAAAATTTTTGCTTATCCTCACCCACTCGTGATATGTTCACATAGTTCATTCCCCATGGGACAAGTGGAACTGCCTCTGGGGGTTTCTGAGACTGTAACTCTTTTTTTTTTTTTTTTAATTTTAACAATTTATTGGGGCTCATACAATTCTTTTCACAGTTCATATATATACATACATCAATTGTATAAAGCACATCTGTACAGTCTTTGCCCTAATCATTTTTTTCTCTTTTCTTCTTTTACATTTTATTAGGGACTCATACAACTCTTACCACAATCCATACATATACATACATCAATTGTATAAAGCACATCCATACATTCCCTGCCCCAATCATTCTCAAGGCATTTGCTCTCCACTTAAGCCCCTTGCATCAGGTCCTCTTTTTTTTCCCCTCCTCCCTCCCCCTTCCCCCCTCCCTCATATGCCCTTGGTAATTTATACATCGTTGTTTTGTCATATCTTGCCCTATCCGGAGTCTCCCTTCCCCCCTTCTCTGCTGTCCCTCTCCCAGGGAAGAAGTCACATGTGGATCCTTGTAATCAGTTCCCCCTTTCCAACCCACTCACCCTCCACTCTCCCAGCATCGTCCCTCACACCCTTGGTCCTGAAGGTATCATCCACCCTGGATTCCCTGTACCTCCAACCCTCGTATGTACCAGTGTACAGCCTCTGTCCTATCCAGCCCTGCAAGGTAGAATTTGAATCATGGTAGTTGGGGGGAGGAAGCATCCAGGATCCGGGGGAAAGCTGTGTTCTTCATCGATACTACCTCACACCCTAATTAACCCATCTCCTCTCCTAAACCCCTCTATAAGGGGATCTCCATTGGTCGACACTTGGGCCTTGGGTCTCCACTCTGCACTTCCCCCTTCATTTAATATGATATATATATACATATATATACATACATATATACATATACACATACATACACACACTTATATATATATTTTTTTTGCATGATGCCTTATACCTGGTCCCTTGGGCACCTCGTGATCGCACTGGCCGGTGTGCTTCTTCCATGTGGGCTTATTTGCTTCTGAGCTAGATGGCCGCTTGTTCACCTTCAAGCCTTTAAGACCCCAGACACTATCTCTTTTGATAGCCGGGCACCATCAGCTTTCTTCACCACATTTGCTTATGCACCCATTTGTCTTCAGCGATCCTATCATGGAGGTGTGCAGTCAATGATATGATTTTTTGTTCTTTGATGCCTGGTAACTGATCCCTTTGGGACCACTCGCTCACTCAGGCTGGTGTGTTCTTCCATGTGGACTTTGTTGCTTCTGAGCTAGATGGCCGCTTGTTTATCTTCATGCTTTGTTTTCCTCTGTCTAGTTTTCGTGCATGTTAGTGACTCCACAGGTCTGTCTGAATAGGACAGGCTGGATGAACTATCTGGAGGAGACTGTAACTCTTTATGGGAGTAGAAAGCCTTGTCTTTCTCTCATGCATGGTGGGTGGTGTTTGAGCTGCTGACTTTGTAGATAGCAGCCCAACATATAATCTCTACACCACCAGGGCTCCTTTTGCCACAGCTGGACTAGATAATTGGAACAGATGCCATCCAGTCCTACTTGAGCAATTGGTGATCATTTTATTATATACTCATGGGATACAGCTGTTCATTTTTGCTTTATTTCCATTGTTTAAGTTTTGGTTGCTATAATGTGTATGTGAGATCGTTGATATATTCATTGTTAATTCTCTCCACTGCCTACAACAATGAGAGCTGAATGAACTGTTCTACAAGTGTCATTTGTTTTCTTTGTTCAGCCACATTCATGAACCCATAGACCGAAAGGAAGAGGCAAGCATGGCCACATAAAATTGAGAATGCAGAACAATAAGAATTGATTATTAAATTGACCAGCATTAGCTCCTTTAGCACATACCTTTTGCATTGTGTCACGGTAATCATTTGTCACAAATATTTATTACCAACATGTAAGAAGACGCCCATAGTTGTGAAGATTTTGTACTTCATGTAAAAGTTTGGCTCATGAACTCAGCAGATTGGGTTTACGGGAGGAACCGTGCTATTCATCATCCCATTCTTTTCCGAAATGAGTGAGGTAGTCCGAAAAGAAGTTTAGCGTTGCCTCCCATACAGCAAAAGAAAGTCACAACAGAGACAGAAACCTGCTTCTAACTTTCTACACAGCTGTCTGAGTCCCAGGTCCATGAACATAAAGATGTTGCAAAGAAAACGAAGCAAATGCTACGGAAAACTTGTGGCATTGTATGCATTAGCAACAGTCATTATTTGAGGGGGAAGAAAAGCCCTACCAAACTAAGTCTGTGATAAGCTTAGGCTACTTTCTCACGAAAGTCTAGAAAGTGCCAACATCCGGTTTTAACCAAACATCTTTAGCTACATAAACTTAAAAACAAACAAAACCCTGTTGCTGTCAAGTCGATGTTGACTCATGATATCTCCATAGGACAGAGTAGAACTGTCCCATAGAGTTTCCAAAGCTGTAAGCATTACAGAAACAGACTGCCATGTCTTCCCCATGGAACAATTTTTGGGTTTGTAACAGACACCCGGTTCACAGTCAACTGCTTCATCACTGCACCACAAGGGCTAACAGTCCTTCTGAATTCTCATGTTCTGCCAACAGTGAGGCACCTTCCCCTCCTTTCCATCCTTGACAACATTCAAGGTCTGCAAAGTTGAAATGACAAGTCTGATCAGGTATCATTCTAATCTTCTGTCATGGAGAGGATGTTCAACAATGCTTGCACTACTCGGGGATTTAGTTTGTGTGTTTGGAATTTCTTGGAGTTTATTACATTCTTGTGTTAGACTTGGCTCTTTAGAAAGCAAACCCAGTGTCACTTGTATGTATATGTATATAGAAAGAGATTTATGTCAAGAAATGGCTTACACAATGTGTTAATCTGCTTGACTAAAGAAACAAATTCATGGACACTCATGTGTATGTGAAAGAACTTTATATAAAAGAGCAATTGTATCTTTAAAAAAATCATTTTATTGGGGCTCATACAATTCTTATCACATCTATCCATATATCCATTGTGTCAAAAACATATGTATATTTGTTGCCATCATCATTCTCAAAACATTTGCCCTCTACTTGAGCCCTTAATATCTGCTGCTCATTTCCCCCTCCCTCCCCACTCCCCTTACCTCATTAACCCTTCATCGTTCATAAATTATTACTATTTTGTCATAGATTGCACTGTCCAATGTCTCCTCCTGTCTTCTTCTCTGCTGTCCCTCCCCCAGGGAGGAGGCCATATGTAGATACTTGTAATCAGCTCCCCTTTTCCACCCCACATTCTCTCCACCCTCCAGGCATCGCCACTCTCACCACAGGTCCTGGAGGAGTCAACTGTCCTGGATTCCCTGTATTTCCTTTTGCTATCTGTACCAGTGTACATCCTCTGATCTAGCCAGATTTGTAAGGTAGAATTGGGATCATGATAGTGGGGAGGGGAGGAAGTATTTAAGAATTAGAGGAAAGTCATATGTTTCATCGTTGCTACCCTGCACCCTGCCTGGTTCATCTCCTCCCCACAACCCTTCAGTAAGGGGTGTCTGGTTGACTACCATTGGGCTTTGAGTCTCCACTCTGCACTCATCCACATTTTCAATGATATGAATTTTTGTTCCTTGATGCTTGATACCTGATCCCTTCGACAGCTCATGGCCACGCAGGCTGGTGTGTTTCTTCCATGTGGGCTTTGTTGCTTCTGAGCTAGATGGCCACTTGTTTATCTTCGAGACTTGAAGACCCCAGGTGCTATATCTTTTGATAGTCGGGCACCATCAGCTTTCTTCACCACATTTGCTTATGTGCACGTTTGTCTTCATTGATCATATCAGGGAGGTGGGCACCCATTGATATGATTTGTAGTTCTTTGATGTCTGATAACTGGTCCCTTCTGCACCTTGTGGTCAGACAGGCTGTTTTGCTTCTTGCATGTGGGCTTTGATGCTTCTCAGCTAGATGGCCTCTTGTATATCTTCAAACCTTTAAGAGCCCAGACACTATATCTTTTGGTAGCTGGGCACTGTCAGCTTTCTTCACCACATTTGCTTATGCACACATTTTTCTTCAGCAATTGTGTCGAGAAGGTGTGCATCCTGGAACACCAATTTAATAGAACTAAGTGTTCTTTCATTGAGTAAGTGGAGGCCCAATGTCTATCTGCAAGCAATTATATCTTAAGAAAACATCCTACTCAGTCCAGATCAAGTCTATAAGTCCGATATTAGCCCATATGTCTGACACCAATCTATATATTTCTCTTCAGACACACGAGACACATGCAATGATACTGAATGCAGGAAGATCACAAACCAGTGGATAGAAAGTATTGTGGATCCAGTGGAGGTGGAAGCATTTTAGCATTGTCAGGGGTCTCCACATGGCTTCTCCAACTCTAAGACTCTGTCTGCCATCAGCATAGCTCCATGTGGCTTGTCAACAAGAATGTCTCCCAGGATGAGAGTGTATCTGGCCTCTAGTGAGTTTTTATCTCCTTTGTACTTCTCAATGAGGCCAAACTATGACCCAATTGACAGGCTAAACTCCACCCCTTTACTTATAATAGTCTCAAGCTGACAGCAGATTATGTAATTACCACAGACCATGCCTTGTCCACTTGCCATTTCATACAACTCTTTAGCCATATATCATTTTCAAACAAACAATAATAAAATTATATCTGTAACTAAGTGGATAAAACTAAAATGGATACAATGAAAAATATGCCATCCTCATTTAAACATAACATTATATAAGCAAACTAAATGAAAATATTCTATAATTATGTGAACTCCTATACCATAATGCTATGAACATATTCCCCCACCTATGATATTTGTAAGCCGGACACTTCGTGCCTTTATCAGCCCAATTTTGGGTACCAAAGTTTTATACTGCTCACTTACATCAACTCAGTGCTCTGAGGAGACAACCATGTTCCTTGATGTGAAGAATCCCCATTCCAGCTGGAGCCTTGTGAGTATGCGTCAATAAGCGCAGTTAAATCAGGACAGACTGTCCATAAAATCAATGGCAATATGCACCAGGTCATAGGCTAAAATATCTTCTCTTCATCTGGTTGGATCCTGGTCAACTCAATGTGGGCCACCTCATCGCTCACATCACCAGGGTGCCCATTGGCTGCCTTGCCTTTAAACCATGGGCCCCATCACAAATTCTCAACCACCTAGCTCCCTTATGCTAGGTCATGAAATTCAGACCAGTCAACCCGCTCTCGTATTATCCTCTAGTCCCTGTGAACTAGGCCCATGGGTGTCAATGGCCAGACTCAACCTGTCTCCTTATTACTGCATCTCTCCCACTTCCATGCAACAAGTGGTTTGAGGTGGTTACCTGGCAAGCATTTCAGCATCCTCACAGGCTCCCTTTAACAGGTCAGTCCTGAAGCAGAGAGTTACTTCGTGGCTCCAAAATTTTCCAGTCTCTAGTTCAGATTTCAAAAAGCCAAAGAGTGTAACTCTCTTCAAATACAAATGTCCTGAGTACTCCAAAGCACTGGGTGGGGTTTATCTTTTCAGACCTTCTTTGCAGGCTGCCCACCCATTTAAAGATCCAATTTTAATGGCTTAATGCAGGTGTCCTTACAAGCTCTCTATTTTCATACTTCCCTATAATAATTTCTATCTGTCATTATATCAGCAATAATAAGCAGAAAAATCAGTATAAACAAGGTAAAATCAGATCCTAAACTCAATTCTTAAAGCAATCAAGTGCAATCCTTATCTAAACTTATCTTAATCTTATCTAAACTATCCCATTGATATAAATATTGCTTTATGCTTCTGGCCTCATTGCCTCAAGCCAGGGCTGGGCCATCTATGGGCCATTTTGATCTTCTGTCAGTCATTTTCACTAATCAACATGGTCTTTGAGAAATTCAAGGGGTTATTTTTCCCCTGAGTTCAAAATATACATTAATCATAGTTATTTTCACCATTTCAAATAGGAATAACCAAAGACAACAGCCAAACAAAATAACCCAAAATTTAACTTCCCATATTCTTTCTAGAAAACAGTCCAGTAAATTGCATGGTCATATCTGACCTCTGACTAGCCAAAGAAGAAAAACTACCATGAGGCAGAGGTCAAACAAGCATCTACTCTCCATCTTTAAGATTTGTTTCTCTCGCACCCCACTCCTGGTACCATAAAGTGTTAGTCTGGGTTGACACATATAAATTTACAAATACTCTTATGTGTATAAGAGAGAGCATTATATAAAAAAGGTAGTTGTATATATTAGGAAAACATCCCATCCCAGTACAGATCAAGTCCATAAGTCTGATATTAGTCCATATGTCTGATAAAAATCTATAAGTTCCTCTTCAGACTTATGCAACACATGCAATGATGCCGAATGCAGGAAGATCACAAGTTGATGGGTAGAAAGTCTTGTGGATCCAGTGGTGGTGGAAGTATCTTAGCACTGGAGTCAGTCTCCACATGGCTCCTCCAGCACCAAGGCTCTGGCTGCCATCAACATAGCTCCATGTGGCTTGTCAACAGGAATGTCTCGCAGGGAGTGATGTATCTGGCCTCCAGTGAGTTATTTATCTCCTTTGCACCTCCAATGGAGGTCATCAAGCTGAGACCTGATTGACAGGCTAAACTCTGCCCCTTCACTCTGAATAGTCTCAAATTCATAGCAGATTATTGTAGAAGTAGCTAAGTGCTGTCTGGTTCAAATCAATAGTTCAGATGTAAGCTAGATATTTCTCCTGACTCGTATAGCTGTGGGAACTGATGAACAGGAAGATGACACAGGAGGGACACAGGCTTGTGGGTGTATAGCTGAATAACTCTGAAGTCAGCGGAATGAATCCACAGATGGGGTCTGCTGATGGGTCCTGGGATTGACAGGCAACACAACAGGAGATCAGTGAACCAGACAGGGGATCTAGATGCAACAGAAAAGGAAGAAGCAAGAGAGCTCAGTTCTCCTAGTCTCTCTTCAACAAAAGCCACACCACAAGAACGTGCCAGCAGGCTTCCTGCGACCTAACACTTAAGTTGGCCTTCACTCATTCAGATATGTCTAGTTGATAGAAAATCTTATCTTCACAATTCTATAATCAGGTCACTGTTGTCTTTGCTAGAGGGGCAAACTTTTAAACAACTAATTCAATTCAGGGTCTTGGCTGTGTCTAAATATTCATTTTCTTTACTTCCAACTTGTCCTCAAGTACTGCCCACTTACTCTCTCAAACAGTGAAGAAAGTTTGCGCCACATTGTGATAGAGTGAATTACTTGCCAATAAAACTTTTTGGGGAAAAAATCCCCCAAACAAATATGCAACATGAAAATAATCAAAAGAATCCTGAAATTGAATTTTGTCTTAACAGTCCTAGCAGGAATGTTAGCGCCAACTCTGAAAATTCCTAATCGTTTTCTACATGGTCCTAAAAAAATCATTTGATCCTTGATTGCTCATTGTAATTGAAAAAAAAAATTTAAAAAGTCATAATTCAACAGGAAAAATTCTGTTCTGTGAAAAATTGCCTCACTGTATGATTGCCAACACACAGCGAATCATAGTCTACCCACTTGACCCATAGCCCTAACCAGCCTAACTCTTGCCTTGCTACTGCCAGAAGTGCATTGATAATGCACCAAATGTCTGGAAAGTAGATTTTCTAGTGGTATTGTTGTTGGGTAGAGTGCTCTAGTGAGATCAATTAGATCCTGATGGTTGGTTGTGTTGGTCAGTTTTTCTACATATTTTCTGATTTTCTCTCTAATGGTTAGTTGTTGAGAAGCTGATGTATATTATTTTTTTCCAGTCTAATCAGCTATAGTTTATAACACTTGTAAATCCAGATCCCATCTGGTTCAGTCTGAGAGCCATGTCTCGTTCAAGAAACATATTTTGAACATCAAAAGTAATTAAGAGGGAAGATAAGAGTTGTATGAGCCGCCAATAAAATGATTTTAAAAATAGAGGGAAGTCTCTATTGTATTTACATTTTGGAAATCTGTAAGAGGAGTCAAAATATAAAAGTCAATAGTGACTCTTTCTCTTCAATCCCCTGCACTCATACTTCACAATTATTCTAGCATCTTTCCCCAAGCCACTCAAAACCTCCTTTATCTCCAACTTTCACTCATTTTTCTTCCTCCTCCGTTCATCTCCTTCTCACTCAGCACTTTGTTATGTAAACTCTCAATAGCCATTTGTTTTCCCTTTTACTTTCTTCTCGATGTATATTAATTTTGTTAGCCTAAATTTCTTTGAGTTTATCCTACTTGTGGTTAGTTTCTTGGCTGTATAAATTTATGTGCATCATCAAACTTTGGAAGTTACCAGCTACTATTTCTTAAAATAATTCTTTAAATCTGCGATCTTTTTCTTTTCTTAGGATTCTTTGTTCTATGACAATCCAAGACTGTTTAATTGTTCTTTTCCAGCCTATTTTATATTTTTTCGATTGGTTAAATTTTAAAAATCTATCCCAAATTTAACTTTACTATCCTCTTCTGTCATCTTCTCTATACTATTCACTTCATCCATCAAGTTTAAAGTTTTTATTCATTTTACGTTTTAAGTTCCATAAATTTCCTTTTTTATATAAATTTGATCCCACCCCCCCACCCCCAGTGATATGCTACATATTCATGCCTGTAGCAGTTACATAGTCTTCTGTCAACCTGTGGAGGGTGGAGTCTAGCCTGTCAATCAGACCATAGTCTCCATGTGGGCATGGCCTTTTCCTGAGGATTCTTGGAACTCCTGTATTCCTCCCTGGAGGCGAGAGACACTCTCTGCTTCATCTTCCTGATGGCAAGACGTATGGAGTTATGCTACAGCCCTGGAACTGGAGGAGTCATGTAGATACCCACGGCTGTGCTGAGATGCTTACACCACCACTGGGTGCACAAGACTTTCCACCCACTGGCCTGTGACTGTCCTGCATTCGGTGTCATTGCAGGTTTTTCAAGTGTCTGAAGAGGAATTTATAGATTGGTATTGGACAGATGGGCTAATATCGGACTTATAGACTTGATATGGACTGGGCTAGGATGTTTTCTTAGTATACAATTGCTCTTTGATATAAAATTCTTTCCTATACATATGTGAGTCTCCCGGAATATTTCCCCCTAGTCTGCCTGGACTTACACATTATGGTACCTTAGGAGTGGGGTACTAGAGAAACAAATCATGAAAATGGAGAATGGATGCTTTTTTGACCTTTGCCTCATGGCAGTTTTTCTTCTCTGCTAGCCAGAAGTCAAATATATGCATGCAGCTTACATATTGTTTTCTGGAATAATATGGGAAGTGAACGTTTTTATTATTTGTTTGTTTTTTGTCTTTGGTTATTCCTCTTTGAAATGGCGAAAATGAATATGATTTGTGTATATTTTGAACTCAGGGGGCAAAATCACCTTTTGGATTTCTCAGAGCTGCTTAGTGAAAGTGGCTGACAAAGGTTGAAATGGCTGACAGAAAGCCTGCCCCTAGCTTGATTCAGTCAAAGGCCTAAGGCACTATTTTGTATCAATGGAATAGTTTAGATAAGGATTAAGATAAGTTAAAAAAGTATTGGATTTGACTGTTTTAAGAATTGAATTTATGGGGGGCTGGGCAGGAAACCGGGAGAAGTGGTGGTGAGAGCTTCTCGGGGAGTCTCAGCATCTGCACTTTGTTGACCCAACACCTGTCTTGGTGTCTGCAGCCTCCTCCACTTCCTTCCTGGGCAACGAGAACCAGTGGTCAGAAATCCTTCATGTCCATCCTGAAGATGCATGCCAGAGAGATCTACGACTCCCGTGGAAATCCCACTGTAGAGGTGGATCTCTACACCACCAAAGGGCTCTTCAAAGCTGCCGTGCCCAGTGGTGCCTCAATTGGGATCTATGAGGCCCTTGAGCTCCAGGGCACTGATAAGACCCGGTATCTGGACAAAGGTATCGCAAAGGCTGTTGAGCACATTAATGAAACAATTGCGCCTGCCCTGGTTTGCAAAAAACTGAATGTTATGGAACAGGAGAAGATTGACAAGTTGATGATTGAGATGGATGGAACTGAGAATAAATCAAAATTTGGTGCAAATGCCATTCTGGGCATGTCCCTCGTTGTGTGCAAGGCCGGAGCTGTGGAGAAAGGAGTCCCCCTGTACTGTCACATTGCTGACTTGGCTGGCAATTCCGAAGTTATCCTGCCTGTGCCTGCTTTCACTGTGCTCAACGGCGGCTCCCACGCCTGCAACAAGCTGGCCATGCAGGAGTTCATGATCCTCCCCGTTGGAGCCATGCGCATCGGGGCCGAGGTGTACCACAACCTGAAGAACGTCATCAAGGAGAAGTACAGCAAGGATGCCACCCATGTCGGAGATGAAGGCATATTTGCCCCCGACATCATGGAGAACAAAGAAGCCCTGGAGCGGCTGAAGAATGCTATTGGTAAAGCTGGTGTCACCAACAAGGTGGTGATTGGCATGGACGTAGCTGCCTCTGAGTTCTTCAAGTCTGGGGAGGCGATCTAGACTTCAGGTCTCCTGAGGACCCCAGCAGGTACATCTCACCTGACCAACTGGCAGACCTGTACAAGTCCTTCATCACGGACTACCCAGTGGTATCTATCGAAGACTCCTGCGACCAGGATGACTGGGACGCTTGGGCAAAGTTCACTGCCAGTTCAGGAATCCAGGTGGTAGGGGACGATCTCACAGTGACCAACCCGAAGCGAATCGCTAAGGCCGTGGGCGAGAAGTCGTGCAACTACATACTGCTTAGAGTGAACCAGATCGGCTCTGTGACCGAGTCTCTGCAGGCTTGCAAGCTGGCCCAGTGCAATGGGTGGGGCGTCTTGGTGTGTCCTTGTCCTGCGGAGACCGAGGATACTTTCATGATTGACCTGCTGGTGGGACTCTGCACTGGACAGATCACGACTGGTGCGCCGTGCCTATCTGAGTGCCTGGCCAAGTACAACCAGATCCTCAGAACTGAAGAGGAGCTGGGCAGCAAGGCCAAGTTTTCTAGCCAGAAGTTCAGAAATCTCCTCGCCAAATAAGCTGGGCAGGCAAACCTCTGGTAGTCCCCGAGCCTGTGGGCGTTCTCACCGCTTCACTGGTGTTGCTCCCGCTGCCACGTCAGACCATCTGGATACCTGTTGGAAACCACAGCTTTGCGACCCAGTGACGTCCCAACTCCTCACCCTTCTCGCCAGCTTCCCACCAAGTGTCCCAGTGCCATCCTGAGGTGTCAACAGGCAACATCCCCAGTGGCTTTGTTTGCAAAATAAACATCAGTGACCCTGGACAAAAAGAATTGAATTTATGATCTGATTCTACTTTGCTTTTACTGATTTTGTTTGCTTATTGTTATTTATATAATGATTGATAGAAACAATTACTGGGAAGTATGAAAATAGAGAGCTTGTGAGCCCACTTGTCTTCAGCCATTAAAATTGGATCGTTAAATGGGTTTAGGATATGCCTGCAAAGAAGGCTCTGAAAAGATAAGCTCCATCCAGTATTTTGAGTGCTCAGGACGTGGTGGAGAGACTTGCCTAGGGGGCTGTTGATAAATTGAAGAAATAAAAAGGAAGGAACTCTGGATTTTTGAATTTTGAACTAGTGGTTTTTGTCATAAGCTCGGAAAAAATCTGGTACCATGAAGAAAACTCCTCTCTAGGACTAAATGTTAAAGGTAGCCCGTGGGTAGGTTGAAATGCTTGCTGGGCAACCACCTGGATCCACTTGTTGAGTGGGAGAAATGCAGCAATAAAGAGACAGGTTAAGTCTGGCCACTGACACCCATGGACCTGGTTCACAGGGACTTGAGGTAGAGACGAGAGCGGGTTGACTGGTCTGAAGTTCATGACCTAGCCCAAGAGGACTAGAGTTGTTGAGAATTTGTGATGGGGCCCATGGTGTGAAGGCAGGACAGTCAATGGGCTCCCTGGTGAGGCTAAGTGAGACGATCCACATTGAGTTGACCAGAACCTGACCAGATGAAGAGAAGGTTTTGGAGCCTGTGAATTGGTACATATTACTGCTAATTTATGGATGGCCTGTCCTGATTCAACTTTGCATATGAATACAGACTCACAAGATTCCAACTGGAATGAAGATTCTTCACATCAAAGAATATGATTTGTCTCCTCAGAACATTGGGTTGTTGCAAGTGGGCAGTTATGGAAATTGCGTACCCAAAATTGGGCTGATAAGGTCATGAAGTGTTTGGTGTATAAACTTTCATAGATGGGGGAATATGCTTACAGAATTATGGTGTAAGTGTTCATATAACTATGCAAATTTTTTGTTCACTTGTACATATTATATTTAGATGAGGCTTTGGCACATTTTTGAATTGTATACATTTTCATTTTATTCAGTTAGTTACAGATATGATTTTATTGTTGTTTGCTTGAAAATGATATAGGGCTAAAGAGTTGTGTGAAAGTGTCAAGTTGGCAAGGGGTGGTCTGTGGCAGTTACACAATCTGTTAACTTGTGAAGGGTGGAGTCTAGTCTGTCAATCAGGCCATAGCCAAGGAGACCTCTGTGTGGGAATTGCCTTCTACTGAGGCTTCAGGGAACTCCTGTATTCATCCCTGGAGGTGGGAGACACTCTGCTTTGTCTTCCTGCTGACAAGTGGAGCTATGCTAGAGCCCTGGAGCTGGAGCAGCCACGTGGAGACCTAAGTCAGCACTGAGATGCTTATACCGTCTCTGGATCCACAATACTTTCCACCCATTGGTCTGTGATCTTCCTGCACTTAGCATCATTTCATGTGTTTCGTGTATCTGAAGAGGAATTTATAGATTGGTACTGGACAGATGGGCTAATATCGGACTTATAGACTTGATCTGGACTGGGCTGGATGTTTTCTCAATATTCAATTGCTCTTACGCATAAAACTCTTTCTTATACACATGAGTGTCTATGAATTTGTTTCTCTAGTCAACCCGGACTAACACAACGTCATTTGTGGAAGTTAACTTATTTTATGTCAACTTGAAGATATATAAATTTGTAGGGGTGGTATTCAACCTGTCAGTCAGGCCACAGGCTGATGATTTCTCCATGTGGAGGTGTTCTTCTTATAAGGAGGGCCCTGGGAGCTTCCCCTTCTCTCTCTACCTTTGCCTTCCTGCTGGCAGGCCCTAGTGACTGCCAGAGCCCTGGAGATGTGTCTATTGCCATTGGATCCATGTAACTTTGCACCCACCAGCTTGTGATATTCCTGCATTCTGCACCATTGCATATGGCTTCTTGAGTCTGAAGAGGGATGTATGGACTAGTATCGGAATTTTGGATTTGAATGGGATTGGGCTGGGATGTCTTCCTGATAGACAATTATTTCTTGATATGAAGCTCTTTCTTACACATATATGAATGTCACTGGATTTGTTTTTCTAGTTAACCCAGCCCAACACACCTTTCAAGAAAAATGTTTGCTTGTTGTACCACTTTTATGATTTCTGCTTTAAAATTCTCATCTGATAATTCCAATTTTTGATTCATCTTGTTGCTGGCATCTGCTGATTTTTAAAATGTCTTCCTAGTTCTTGGTATAATGAGGAAATTTGTATTGTATCTTGAGCACTATAGATATTAATTTATGAAATTGTGAATCCAATGTGATATTAAAAATCTCTTGACAGACAGGCTCCTGTTGAGATATAACAATCAGCGCCATGTGGTATGTAATGTTCTCTCCACTGGTTCATTCTTATGCCAGGGATCGAGGTAATGGATTGCTTTCTGAATGTGCTCACCGCTGTACTTAGTTGTGTCGATGCCTGATGAGAGTGGAGGGTCCACTCTTTCTGGACCCCATGTGTGGGGGGGGGAGCAGGAAGTATAGTACTGGTCACCAGCACCTCTTTGTTAAACATGGGTGAGATGTGACCTCATGGCACTATCTTGACAGGACAGTTGAAGCCCTGCCTGCTTCTGCTGGGTGGGGGTGGAGAATTTGCTCCTTCTCAGGACGCCCTATGCTAGGGGTGGGGAAATCATCAATCGCAGCTCAGATCACACGCCTCCCCAAAGAAGAACAGGTCCAGCCATCACATTAGAGGAGAGTTAATTACATATTTAACTAGGATAGCCCACAAATGATGTTATGAATATTCAAGGGTCCTTGGCAGAAAAATTGTTCCACACCCGGTGCTATACTATCCAAACAGGGAAATCAGAGCATCATTTGGTTCTGTCAGTTGGGGGAAGAACAGCTGTCCACTTGGTTCTGCCAGTGTTAACTCCCAAGGGAATAAAAGCATTATCTGTGTCATGCAAAGGGTGGAAACTCAAATCTCTGCTACACCTTGCTACACTGAGGGCTTGATACAGAGAGGGGTGATTTTTCTGCTGGTGTTTGTTGGGAGTTAGAGTGAGTTTTTTTTTAAAAAAAACCTTTCGTGTTGTCAAAACCCAATTTCCATGGAGTTCATCCTGACTCATGGTGACTCTATGTGTGTCAGAGTAGAACAATGCCCTATTGGGTCTTCAATGGCTGATTTTCTTATGAGGTGCCCCTGAGGGGTCTTGAACTTCCAACCTTTCCGTTAACAGCTGAGCAAAGCATTTACCAGTTCAGTTAACAGATCTCCATGCTGTTGTTAGAAGCTCTTTCTTGCCTGCCACGTTCTGTGCTTATTGATGATTCTGAGTTTGAGGCTTTTGCAACCCTTCGCTAGGGATATAGAAGAAGAGCAAGGCAAACCATGGAGCTCTCTGCTGCGTGGCTTATCAAAGCCAAGGTCCCTATTTTGTTCACCTGCCTTTCTCTCTTTCAAGGTCCTCCTTCCTGTTGTTTGTTGTGTCATGTCCAGGGGCCTGAGAAAGGGTGACATGGAGTGCCTGCATCTTGTTAGAACGTCAAGTATCCACATATGGTGGCCTTGTTTGTGGAGGAGTTGGGGCAGTTTCTTTCATGTGTTACAAGTTGCTGAAGAAAGGCATTCACAAAACATGATTTCTTAGTGA